>NC_080782.1:171970190-173353690 GCF_028018385.1 Neofelis nebulosa
CTTCATACTGTGAAATAACCACTATTATGCTTACAGATTCTTTGGTCATAAATTCAGACAGGACAAAGTGGGGACAGCTTACCTTGGCTCACAATATCTGGGGCTTTAGCTGGAAGGCACAAAGGCTGGAGGATGGAGTCACCTGAAGGCTTAATTCACTTACAGGTCTTATGGATGATGCTGACTGAGATCTTGGCTGAGATTGTCAGCAGGAATAGCAATGCACTGCTTCTCCATGTGTCCTAGGCTTCCTCATAGGGAACAATGGCATATTTCAGAAATTAAGGAAAGTAGGTTAGCTGGAGAGATGGAGGCAGAAATAGTACTAGATGAGGCAAGCAGAGGCTGTGATCATCTGGGCTTCCGTAGACCATGCTAAGAATTTTGCACTTAGTTCTAAGGGCACCAGGACACTTTTGAAATGTTTTAAGGAGCAGAGTGAAAGGATCAACCTAACATTCTGTAAAGATCACTTGAAGATGATGAATGGATTAAGCAGAAGAGGACAGGAGGGGATTCTGGAAGACCGTCTCAGAGGATTAGATCAAGAAGGGTGACTGAGCACCTAATTTAAGAAGAAATTTTAAAATAAATTCCTAAAAGATAAAATGCAAATAGGATACATTTCACAGGGAAAATCAGAGCCCAAGAGAGATCAAGAGAAACTTCAGGCTCTGAGGCAAGTATCTGAACAGTAGGAGGGGCCCTGGGTACCTTGCAGGGTGATAATTATAGAATTGCAGCTACTCCTGCCCCCTCCAACCTTGGGGGGGGGGGGCGGTGACAGCAGCAGTGTATTTTATGTTGTTCAATTGCTGGATCCCTCCAGTCTAGAAGAAGATCTGGCAAATCATTGTTGCTCATTGAGTACAGATGAATGAATGAGCATGGCTCAGACTGGAAGGGCAGGGCAGGACTCCCAGGTGGCTACAAGCTCTGAGGGTGAATAGGGATCCCCAAAAGCAAAGGACAAATCATCTAAATAATACCCTGCCACCACCACTGTAGTCACTGCATCTAGCTAAGATAAACAGAGTGGGCTGGAGAACAGTCTCAATAAGAGTAACAAATAGCCAGGAATCAATAGATATGTGAGGAAAACCAAACCAGGGAAAAAGGGGACGTAAACCTGTGAAAGGGAAAAACATAATCCTAAAGAAACAGAGCCAGTAAAGCAAACAGAAGACTTTAAAGTAAGTGTCATTTATAACCTCAAAGATTTTTGAGAGGAAATAATGGCCATAATCCAGGACAAGATGATGGAGGCCTGGTCTAAAGTGATGGCAGTGGGAATAAAACGAGACACTGGAAGATATTGGACTATATTGGAGGTAGGACTGATAGGACTTGGTAATTGATTGAAAGTGAAAGATGGCAGAGGGAGAAGTAAAGACTACTTGGGTTTCTGCTGGAGGAATTTGGTGGAATGTGGTGTGTTTACTGATAACGGGGGCACTAGTGCTAAAGACTAAATGTTTCCCTCCAAAATTCATATGTGGAATATCATCCCAATGTGGTAACAAAAGGGGGTGTGGCCTCAAGGAGGTAATTTGGTCATGAAAGTGGAAACTTCAGGCATGGGAAAAGGACCCTTATAAAAAGGACCCTTATAAAAAGGGGAGCTTCCTCACCCCTTCCACATGTGAGGACACAGTGAGAAAACAGCTGTCCATGCAACAAGAAGCAGGCTCTCACCAGACACCACATTTGCTAGTGCCTTGATTTTGGGTTTCCAGCCTCCAAAACTAAGAAATAAATTTCTGTTGTTCTTAAACTACCTTGTCTATGGTATTCTGTTATAGCATCCCAAACAGACTAAGACAACTAGAAAAGCAGATTCTGGAGAGGGTGTTAGCAACTCAGTTTGGAGAGTGTTCAGCTGGTTGACAATGCCCTTTAGACATCTAATGCAGCAGTGGATGAGCTGTTGGCTATGTGTATTTGGCACTTGGAAGAGAGGGAGGAGCTAGCTATAAATTGGGGAATGTAAATCTACAAAAACATAACTGAAGCCATGAGTATGAATGAGGTTGTCTGGGATGTGAGCAAGGGTGCGACCAGCAGAGGTCATAGAACAAAAGTCCTGTTTCCAAGGAAGCCATATGGGGGAAAGAGTTGTGCAGAGGGAAAACAGAAAGCTCCATGAAAAACCAAATTGCCTGTAAAACTTTTAGTTCTTCATTTTTGGTTGTTCTTTGGTGGGAGCCACAGCTTTGCATAAAACAAACTATAAAGTGGGAATCAGAGCAGTATCAGTCCCAGACAGTTTGATATGAAGATTAAATGAGTTGATGCTCAGGGACCACTTAGCTCAGCAGTGGACGCGTAGTAACTGGCCAGTTAATGAGTTACGGTATACGGAAACACAGATGACAGAGATAAAAAATAAAGTTCTCTCCCCAGGTTCTCCCAGAATGCATAATATACCTGAAAACTGCTTTCCTCAAAATTAGATTTGTTAATTTTGGATTCAGTAGGTTTTAAAAAGTAAAAATATAAAAATGCAGGGGTTTTTGTTTGCATAAATAGTAGAAATCTTGTACATGTGTTTTGTATTGTATAACTTTTGAAAACATAAAAAAACGAGAAATAGAATGTTACAGTGAACATTCAATTGCATGTCACAACAGTAATTTGTACAAAGTGTATTTTACATTACCTCTCCTCGCATGCCTATTTTTAATTTTTTTTAATTTATTTTTGGGAGAGAGAGAGAGCGAGCACATGAGCAGGGGAGGGGCAGAGAGAGAGGGGGACAGAGTATCCAAAGCAGGCTCTGTGGTGACAGCAGACCCAACGTGGGGCTCAAACTCACAAACCATGAGCTCAGTCGGAAGCTCCACCGACTGAGTCACCTAGGTGCCTCTCACGTGCCTACTTGATTCTGGATGCACTCAGTAAATGCTTCTCTCACTAACTCAGTTACAAAGCCTGTGTAATTAAACTAAAAGCAACTTGGATTTTTGTTGGTGTTCCCCAGAACTGTTTGGCAGAATCCTCCTATATGTGTAGATTGTATGTTTTTATTTGCAATCAGGATAAACAGAAAACGGAATCTTGAATCAGGCTGAGAACAAAACAGGAAGATTATTGCACTGCTGTGAACAATCAGGCCATTTCTTCATGCCATTTCCATACCACATATCCAACAGAAAACATTCAAAGGAAAATCAAGAATTAATTTCAAAGAAGGCACAAACCTATACAAACCTATACTGTTACTTTGTCTAACTCTAAATGAGAGGCTGCTGCCCAGGCTGCTGTCAGAATGAAAGGAAAGAGGAGATGAGCCATTTCTGGGTCAGGGGTCATCTTAGCTGAATTCAGAAGAACACGATTCAACTAAAAAAAAGAAAAGAAAGAAAAAAATAAACAGCAAAAAGCAAATGATTTTTTAAAAAGAATTTCACTGGATTTTAATTTGTTAAAACAAGGTATTTCTTCCTTTTTTTCACTGCTTTCTTTGGAATGCTGTGGCCCAACTTGCCACTTCCTTGCCTTCTGGTTCTTCTCCTTTATTCAGTTTGTAAACAGAATCATATTCTTCAATATTCCTCAAAGACTCCTATCTTTCTCATGGCTGTAATACTTCCCATTTGCTCTTTTTTTTAACGTTTATTTATTTTTTTGAGAGAGAAAGAGCACAAGTTGGGGAGGGGAGAGCAGAGGGAGACACAGAATCCGAAGCAGTCTCCAGGCTCTGAGCTCTCAGCACAGAGCCCAATGCAGGGCTGAAACTCACAAACCATAAGATCATGAACTGAGCCGAAGTCAGATGCTCAACCCACTGATTCACCCAGGTGCCCCCCCCAATTTGCCTTTTTAATCAAATTGAAATGTAAAATCAAGTCAAATTTACCATTAACACATATGATCAAATCAATAAATATAAAGCCTTGCCCACTGAGCAACCAACCCTTCTAGCCATGCAGGACTGATGATTGCTGCCCTTGTTCTGACTCTAGCAAAATCAACTCCAAGCCTGTCGGTAGCACCTCTTCCCTCGCCCAGCTTTGCCCCACATCCATTTGATCATATGTCCACTTCCAAATGACTCATGTTATCCTCCTAGGACTTCACAATACTATTTTTTTTTTTGTTTAGTGAATAACAAATTGAAGAGCATTATGTGTACCATGGTCCTATTTTTATAATTTTTTTTGAAAATATATAATCAGATATGTATTAAAAAGTTGCAGAATCTACAGTATTGTAAGGGGTGGTAATATGGAAGACTTTTAATTTCATCTGTGATATATTTGTGATATTTAAACATTGTATATATTATACATCTGTAATACTTATTTTTTTAATATTCTTTTTTTCAACTTTTTTTTTTATTTTTTATTTTTTTTTTATTTTTGGGACAGAGAGAGACAGAGCATGAACGGGGGAGGGGCAGAGAGAGAGGGAGACACAGAATCGGAAACAGGCTCCAGGCTCCGAGCCATCAGCCCAGAGCCTGACGCGAGGCTCGAACTCACGGACCGGACCGCGAGATCGTGACCTGGCTAAAGTCGGACGCTTAACCGACTGCGCCACCCAGGCGCCCCTATTTTTTTAATATTCTTACATTTATTTTAAGTTTATTTATTTTGAGACAGAGAGAGAGAGCACAAGCAGGCCCCTGCTGTTAGTGCAGAGCCTGACATGGGGCTGGAACTCATGAGATCATGAGATCATGACCTTGAGCTGAAGTCAAGAGTCAGCCACTTAGCCCACTGAGCCACCCAGGCAACCCATCTGTAATATTTAAAATAAAAACTAATTATTCTAAGAGTACCTTTTCCATGAAGTTTTACCATATTACTCTTTCTTAACTCCACTTACTCCTATCACTTCCATAATGCTTTTGACAGTTGGATATTTTGTCCACTTTTTATATGTAAAGATTTGTGCTTTTATATGTATGTTCCTTCTTTATTTTTTCAATATGTTATTGTCCTTCTTTCTTGTGTTAAAAATCTCCGTAAGACTAAAGTATTATATCTGCAAATAGGCAAGACCATCTATAATCAAAAGACACAAATGTCTGCTTTAATATTCCCTAGAACTTATCTCATGATAGACACTCTTGAATAATTAAGAGTGAGCATAGTAACGAATGAATCATATTAGCCCTTGGACCTATGTAAAACCTGCCTCAACATTCATTTGTTCTTCAGCAGTTGTATTTTTCTCTGAAACATGTATAAAAGGTATTAAATTCTACTGGTTCCAGTAATTCCTGGAAAACCTCCTTTTCTTTCTCTGCAGCTGCCATCAAAGTTACCAAAGCCAGATTTTCTTACCAACAATTTCTTACCAACAATTTCCTGACAACTGGTTGAAAACCCAGGACCCTTTTCAAAAGATCAAAAGATGTGGTGATTTAAGAATTGCCATGCTAATGGAAGCTCAGTTGGGGTCAACAGTGACATATCCCACTTAGCTTTCTCAGACTGGATGAAACAAGATTTTACAGCTTTTTCTTAACGCCTGCTTTTCCAGCCTTGTATTTGTCTATCAACAGATAATTGTACTTCTAACGATTGGAGACAAACTATCTTTTCTTCTTTCCAAATGAGAATTTGTAGGGGTTTTCTGGTCCCATTTGCCACCAAGTGCACATCAGAAGATGAATATCCTGGCGGGAGGTCAATGATAGCTGAGGAAGAGAGAGGCCCACTACCAGCCCAGTGACAGAGCCAGCAGAAGGGCCTTCCCCAACTCCAGTTGCCATGGCAAACCGTCTAATGAAAAATGCTTCCATCTGAATTCATCACTAGAGGGTGATTAGAATGTAAATAATGGTGAGATATGTAGGCGATAACATTTTTCTATTAAAAGAAATGCGATGAAAAGCACATCCCAGTTGGATAGCCACTTGCAATAGGTGTGGCTAGTTTGTCACAAACGAAAACCCTGAAGCTTTTTACAAAACCTAGTGTTTTCCATTGGATCTTTCTGTAAACTTCCATTATATTGTATAAAAAATATGCAACAATTAAGGCTATTGAAAATTTAAATGTATTTTGGGCAAGGAGAGCGAAGTCTGTCATTTATCTTGCTGTAGGGTATGTATAGTGTATGGTTAGCATCTGTTCTCAGTAATTCCTCCAGTTCAGTTACAACATATTTGGAAACTGCAGAAATATACAAGGCATTATTCACATTACAATTTCATTTATTTATTTTAAGCTAAAATTCAGGATATAAATTCCTAACTGAAAAGTGAGAATTTTACATGTTTCATTCCCATCTATAAGATGCACCCAGCATTGAAAACCATATGGCTCCTTGCTGTAACATAATTTTTGTTACAACTTTTGCCTCCTGGACTACCTGCACCCCTACCACAGGGACCTATCTCCCACACTGGGAAAAAGTGATACTATAATTTTACTTTAGTATTTGAAATTAAGTAAGCAGAGCAGATAAAGACATCAGCACATTTAATATTCCAAAGAAAAGGATTGTTATGTTTTCAGCACTCATTTGTGGCTTTGTGCACGTGTTCATTCCATTAATATTGACTGTGCACCTGCTATCATTGTCCTCTTTACACAGATTAGCCTTATGTGCATGGCACAAAGTTAGGTTACTTTCTTAAAGTCCAGCACCACTGTCTTTGTCCAAGACCACACAACAGATAATAAATCTCATTATATAACTTTGCCTAAGCACCACAGTTGATACTGCAAAATAATTTTTAGTTCTATAGTCTAATTATCCATAGATCACAGCAGTGAGTCATTGCTACCATTATCTCACATTTGTGAAAATTACAAAGTGGCACCTTGTGGGTGAATAAAATTATAAAAACAACCCCTTTCTTGGAATTTTAGCCCCCACCTGCACCCTCTACCAGGCTCCTTTGAGCTTGTGCTATCTTCACACTATAGAGCAATGCTGGTTCCCTTCCAATGTCACCCACTAGTCCAGACCTGGCCGTACCTCACCCAGGAGAAACCTTCCCTTTCTATCCTTTATCTCTCAGGACTGATACTATGTCAGACCACTCTACCTCCAGATGGCTCTACCCCCAGGCAGGCTGAGCTAATCCCTAACTGCTTATGGCTGCCACATTCCCTTCCTCATTAGTCCAAAAATGTACCTGGCTTCCCAGGTGTTTTCTGAAAGGTATCTTTGTTGACATTTAAAACTTTTTTCAGTAGATTCCTTCTCCTTGTTCAGAGACCCTCTGTACCCCAGCATGCCTTGAGGTTTAATAATGCAAGTGACCTTGATTCTTTACACAGCTTTGAGAATGTCTGTCTCACCCTAATCCTGTACTTCTCCTAACTCTATTGACAGAAGGCAGAGCACACCATCTCCACACCTGACAGAAGGTGTGATGCAAAACACATTCTCACAGAAATTACTCCTAAGAACACAGTGCCTATTATGCTAAAAGCATGGGCATGAGAAAACTGGAAGAAGGTGGTGGTTTGATCAGCTCTCCACCTTACCACTCTGGAGCAGAAACACCAATTGAGCTGAAAGAGTCTGGAGGGTGCACTGAGGCCATGGTTTCTCCCACCATCTCTGAAAGAGAGAGCAGCATAGACCCTCTTCCTGTCAGAGTCCAGGAAGACCTTGGCTGGGAAGGACTGTACCTGGACTCACTTTCAGGGAGAGTTGGCAGTGTTCCAGTTTGTTCACTGTGGGCTCACCAGCTTGACACTGCTCAGGATGTCTCAACATCCTGACCAGTGTGAGGGCTGACAGAACACCAAAGTGATCAGGTTAAAAATATATAAATTTGAATTTAAGAGGGCTCAGTAACATGGGAAAGGGAGAGAGAGACATAGGGAGGAAGGCCAGGTCATGGAATATCTGGGTGGGGGCTTTCATTAGAGGAGAACTATGGGAAGACCCAGAAAATAACTTTTAACAGATGACTAATAAGAACCTCCAAGAAGATTTAAGTAGAATACTGACAACATGTTCTAGAAGTTGAATAGAGAAAGAAAAAAGGTTGATACTATGTACTCAATTGCTTGCCTCCCCACCCCCCATTCATATGTTGAAGCCCTAACCCCCAAGTGATGATATTTGGAGATGATGTCTTTGGGAGATAATTAGGTTAAGATAAGATCATGAGGATGAAGCCTAGTCAATGTGATTAGTGCCCTTATAATAGATACCAGAGAGCTTATGTACATACTGTTGCTTTCTCCCTCTCTCTCTCTGCCCCCCAGTGTGTGTGTGTGTGTGTGTGTGTGTGTGCGCGCGTGTGTGTGTACCACATAAAGACACAGAGAGAAAATCATGAAAATCATCATCTACAAGCCAGGAAGAGAACTCTCACCAGAAACTAGCCATGCTGGCACCTTAATCTTGGACTTCTAGCATCCAGAAAAGAGAGAAAATAAATTCCTGTTGTTTGAGCCACCTAATCTATATTTAGTTATGGCAGGCTGGACTGACTAAGACATTTGATATCTTAATTTAGATATCCAATGTATGAACTGAAAAAGATGATCATGGCTGAGAACCAATTTAATGGTCCAAAAGATCAAGAGCTCATAGCCCAAAGCAAAAACACAATGAGATGAAAATCCCAAGGGAAAAGATAAGAGGTTTAGAAGAGCAATCAGGCTGATGTATCCCTTAGCCATAAGGGCAGAAGGATTTATTTTTTAATGCCTGCAAAGATTCAAGAAAAATCTATCAATGTCCCCTAGCTGAGGAAATGCCAATTGACTGAGATCAGATACCTCAAGAGAAGAAAAGATGAGGGGAGTGAATACAATGATTCTTTCCATCTATAGCCACACTAAATGGATAATAGGGTGTTAGGGAATCTAGAATATGAATGGTATAGAAAAATACTTCAAATAGAAGAAATATACTTAATGGAAATACAAGGGCAACTTTTTAAAAATTATAACAAGAAATTGTAATATACATCTTTCAGAAGTTTACAAATCAAGTACAGAAAAATCAATAATAATATAGAGGATTTGAAAAATACAGTCAACAAAAACAATTTAATAAGCACACAGAACTATGTTTTCTGCAAGCAGAGAATACAACTTTTATATCCATGTTACAAAAAATCATGAAGAAAACCTCCCCAAAGTAGAAATCATATAAGCCATATTGTTGGTTCATACTCTAATAAAATGAGAAGATTGATGACAAAATGGTCTCATAACACATTATTAGAATTAAGAAACACTGCCTTAATTGGCCCCTTTATCAAAAATATATCAAAATTTGTTTACAACTTACCTGAAATGCATTCAAAATCAAGCTGGATTGGTGGATAAACAGAGGGATGAGGGGCACCTGGGTGGCTCAGTTGGTTGAGTGACCAACTTCCGCTCAGGTCATGATCTCACGGTTTGTGAGTTCAAGGCCCACATCGGGTTCTGTGCTGACAGCTCAGAACCTGGAGCCTGCTTCGGATTCTGTGTCTCCCTCTCTCTCTGCCCCTCCCCCACTCATGCTCTGTCTCTCTCTGTCACAGAAATAAAGAAACCTAAAAAAAATTTTTTTTTTTAATTTTTTTTTTCAACGTTTTTTATTTATTTTTGGGACAGAGAGAGACAGAGCATGAACGGGGGAGGGGCAGAGAGAGAGGGAGACACAGAATCGGAAACAGGCTCCAGGCTCTGAGCCATCAGCCCAGAGCCCGACGCGGGGCTCGAACTCACGGACCGTGAGATCGTGACCTGGCTGAAGTCGGACGCTTAACCGACTGCGCCACCCAGGCGCCCCCCTAAAAAAAATTTTTAACAGAGGGATGAGTAGGTCACAGCAAAATGTTCATTGGAGAATTTGATGGCGGTAGTTGTGTATGATTCTGTCAACTTTTCTGTAGGTTTGAAATATTTTATAAAAATATTCAAAGAAATACATCAAAATCTGAAATAATCATCTAAAAAATATCGAGAGGAAGGTTTCATACCAAAACCATAGCTAAATATGTTTTCAAAAAGCATATTTTCAGGACTTCCAGGAAAGATGTTGAAGTAAGAAGATCCTAAGATCACCTCATTCAACTAGATAACACCCACATCAATGTAAATTACCCAGAAAATGACCTGAAGACTGCCAGAGCACTGTGTACAGCTAAATGTAGAGAAGAGGCCACATTGAAGAGGGTAGGAAGGGCTGAGACATGGGGGAGAGCTGGACAGACCCAAGGGACTGTCCATGGGAGGGAGGGATGCCACAGGTGCAGAAAGAGGAGAGTAACAAGATTCTCACATCAAGCACCTCAGGCGTGGGGAACCCGCACAGGAAAGATAAATCCCCATAACACTTGGCTTTGAAAATCAGAAGGGACTAATTTCCAGAGTTCTTAGAACCAGTGGGGCTTAACACCTAGAACTTTAAAAATCATCAGCTTGGCTCTAGGAAAACCGGGAGAGCAGTAGGAAACTGAGTCCCCACCCATAAAAAGCACAACAAACAGCCTCATGGAGATACAGCATAGGAGCAGCAGTTTGAAAAACATCTGGGGTATATGGGAGAGAAACTTATTTACTAATCTTGGAGTGCGTGCTAGAGGGGCAGGGTTCTTTAGGAGACTTCACTTCCCTAGGAATAAAGGAGCAAGTGGCTGCCATTTACCTCCCCCACCTGCCCCCCAGCCTAGCAGCACAGCACCAACACTCTCCACCCAGCTTGCCAACAGCATGCCCTGCCACTGAGCTCTCCTGTAGACTCATCCTACCAGTCTTCAGCAGGAATTTTCTAAAGTGGCTGCAGGTCCCCTCTCACAACGGACCTGCGCAAACCTTGCTAACACCGCATGCCCTGCCCCCCATGCTCTCCTGCAAACCTGCCCTGCCCAGTATGCCCTTGGCTACAGCCCCTTCAAAGAAGTGCCAAAAGCCTGGCAGTGTGCAAATAGCCCTGACAGTGGCCAGAATCACCCCAAAGTGACTCCTGCCCTGGGGAGATAGGAAGATAACCACACACATAAGTCCAACTGCAGCTCCAGGAGGGGGCTGGGAGCAGATATCTGGTCTCACTGCAGGCACTGCCCACCAACCAAAGCTTCTCAGGGTACAACACAAGGAAAACACCCTGCAGTTCAGTGCAACCACAATTCTGGCAAACACCTGGTCTGACCCAACTCAAGCCCAAGGTGGCACCAGACTGGTCCACTAACAACACAGGGACCAAACCCTGTCCACAATAGGGCAAAGAGCCATTGCAGATGAATGAACTGAAAGCAAACCTGGCTCAGCCACAACAGTAGGGCACTCAAAACATACATAGGAGACACCCTGAAGTGCTAGGTTCTGGTGAACAGGGGGCATTGCACTGCAGGGCACTACAGGACACAGAATCTCTTCTTCATAAGGCCACCGCTTTCAAGAGCAGGAGATGGAGCTGACTTTCCTAACACATAGAAACAGACACAGGCAACCAGACAATAGGAGACAGAGGAAATATGTCCCAAATGAAAGAACAGGACAGAATCCTAGCAAGAGAGCTAAATGAAATGGACATAAGTAATACACATGATAGAAATTTAAAGTAATGGTCATAAAGATACTCGCTACACTTGAGAAAAGAGTAGTGGATGTCAGGGACACTGTCAGCAAAGAGAAAGAAAACAAAATCAGAGATGAAGAATTCAGTAACTGAAATTAAAAACACACTAGATGGAATAAATAGTAAACTAAAGGAAGCAGAATGAATCAGCAACCTGGAGGAAGAATAATGGAAAGCAATCAAGCTGAACAAAAGAGAGAAAACATAATAAATGAAAATAGATTTAAGGGACCTGGCAACACCATATTAACATTCATATTATAGAGGTTCCAGAAGAGGAAGAGAAAGAAAGGGGGGCAGAAAATTTATTTGAAGAAACAATAGCTAAAAACTTCCTGAATCTGGAGAGGGAAACAGAAACCCAGATCCAGGAGGCACAGAGAGCCCTGACAAAATCAACCAATGAAGTCCACACTAAGACAATAGTAATTAAAATGGCAAAAAATAGTGATAAAGAGAATTTTAAAAGAAGAAGAGAAAAGAAACCAGTTACTTACAAGAGGAAACCCCATAAGGCTATCGGCTGATTTTTTAGCAGAAATTTTGCAGGCCAGATAGAGTGGCATGATATATTCAGAGCGCTAAAACTGAAAAACCTGCAGCCAAGAATACTCTATCCAGCAAGACTATCATTCAAAATAGGAGGAAAGATAAAGTTTCCTAAACAAAGGTTGATGGAATTCATGACCACTAAGCCAACCTTATAAGAAATGTTAAAGGGCACTTTTTGAGTGGGAAGAAAAGATCCTAAAGGAGTAAGATAAATAGGAAGTACAAAAGCAGTAATATTAAGTATATCTATAAAAATCACTCAAGGGTATTCACAAAATAAAAGGACGTAGAGTATGACACCATATACCTAAAATGGGGCGGGGGAATAAAAAATGGGTTCAAACTAAGTGACCATCAACTTAATATAAATTGTGAGAAAAGAGAGCAAAGGAAGAAAGGGACAGAGAAACAGTATAAAAACAGCCATAAAACCAATAACAAAATGGCAATAAATACATTCCTATCAATAATTACTTTGAATGGGGCGCCTGGGTGGCTCAGTCGGTTAGGCGGCCGACTTCGGCTCAGGTCATGATCTTGCGGTCTGTGAGTTCTAGCCCCGCGTCAGGCTCTGTGCTGACAGCTCAGAGCCTGGAGCCTGCTTCATATTCTGTGTCTCCCTCTCTGACCCTCCCCTGTTCATGCTCTGTCTCTCCCTGTCTCAAAAATAAATAAACGTTAAAAAAAATAAAGATAAAAAAAATAATTACTTTGAATGTAAATGAACTAAATGCTCCAATTAGAAGGCATAGGGTGACAGAGTGGGTTAAAAAAAAAAAAAAAAAGCAAGACCCATCTATATACTGCCTATAAAAAACTAATTTCATACCTAAAGACATATGCAGATTTAAAGTGAAGGGGTGAAGAAACATTTATCAATCAAATGGAAGTGAAAAGAAAGTTTGGGTAGCAATACTTACATAGGAAAAAATAGACTTTAAAACAAAGACTGTAACAAGAGACAAAGAAGGACACTATATAATCATAAAGGAAACAATCCAACAAGAAGATATAACAATTGTAAATATTTATGCACCTGACATGGCAGCACCCAAATGCATAAAGCAGCTAATAACAAACACAGGGGAAATAATCAGTAGTAATACAATAAAAGTAGGGGACTTTAGCATCCCACTTACAACAATGGATAAATCATCTAAACATAAAATCAGTAAGGAAACAGTGACTTTCAATGACACATTTGACCAGATGGATCTAACAGATATACTCAGAACAGTCCATCCTACAACAGCAGAGTACACATCTTTTCAAGTGCACATGGAACATTCTCCAGAATAGATCACACATTAGGCTACAAAACTAGTCTCAACAAATTCAGAAAGATTGAAGTCATACCATGCATCTTTTTTGACCACACACTACAAAACTGGAAATCAACCAAAAGAAAAAATCCGGAAAGAACACAAATACATGGAGATTAAATAACTAAATAATGCTACTAAACAATGAATGGGTCAACCAAGGAATCAAAGAGGAAATCAAAAGTACATAGAAACAAACTAAAATGAAAATATAATGGAACAAAATCTTTGGGATGCAGCAAATCTGCCCTAAGAGGAAAGCAATACAGGTCTACCTCAAAAGCAAGAAATATCTCAAACAACCTAACCTTACACCTGAAGGAACTAGAAAAAAAAGAACAAACAAAACCCAAAGCCAGTAGAAGGAAGGAAGCAATAAAGATTAGAGCAGAAATGAACAAAATAGAACTAAAAAAAAAAAAAAAAAAAAGAACAATAGAACAGATCAATGAAACCAGGAGCTGGTTCTTTGAAAAGATCAACAAAATTGATAAAAGTTTAGCTAGACTCATGAGAGAGGGAGAGAGAGAGAGAGAGAGAACTCAAATCAGAAAAAAGGAGGAGAAATGACAACAAACACTCACCACAGAAAAACGAAGGATTAGAAAAGAATATTATGAAAAATGATATGCCAACAAATGGGACAACCAAGAAGAAATGGATAAATTCCTAGAAATATATAACCTACCCAAACTGAATCAGAGAGAAACAGAAAATTTGAACAGACCAGTTACCAGCAATGAAATTGAATCAGTAATCAAAAAATTCCCAACAAACAGAAGTCCAGTATCAGATGGTTTCATAGGTAAATTCTACCAAACATTTAAAGACTTAATACCTATTCCTCTCAAACTATTCCAAAGAAGCAGAAGAGTAAGGAAAGCTTCCAAATTTATTCTATGAGGCCAGCATTACCCTCATACCAAAACTAGATAAAGTCACTACAAAAAAAGAGAACTACAGGCCAATATCTCTGATGGACATAGATGCAAAAATCTTCAACAAAATATTAGCAAACCAAATCCAAGAATGCATTACAAAATTATTCACCACAATCAACTGGGATTAATTCCTGGGATGCAAGAGTGATTCAATATTCACAAATCAATCAACATGATACATCACATCAACAAGAGAAAGGATAAAAACCATATGATCATTTCAATTGATTCAGAAAAAAGCATTTGACAAAGTACAGCATCGATTCATGATAAAAACCGTTAACAAAGGAGGTTTAGAGGGAACATTCCTCAACACAATAAAGGCCATATGTAAAAAACCCATAGTGAACATCATACTCAATGGTGAAAAACTGAGAGCTTTACCCCTAAGATCAAGGAACAAGACAAGGATGTCCACTCTCACTACTTTTATTCAATATAGTACTGGAAGTCCTAGCCACCTCAATCAGATAAGGAAGAGAAATAAAAGGCATCCAAATTAGTAAGGAAGAAATAAAACCTTCACTTTTTGCAGATGACATTACACTATAGATATAAAACCCTAAATACAGCACCAAAAAACCCTGCTAGAACTAATAAATGAATTTAATAATGTTGCAGAATACAAAATCAATATACAGAAATCCACTGCATTTCTATACCCTGATAATGAAGTAGCAGAAAGAGAAACTAAGAACAAATCCCGTTTATAATTACCCCCCAAATAATGAAATACCTAGGAATAAACTTAGCCAAGGAGGTGAAAAACCTATACTCTGAAAACTATTAAACATTGATGAAAGAAATTGAAGATGACACAAACAAATGGAAAGACATTCCATGTTCATGGACTGGAAGAGCAAATTCTGTTGGGGTACCTGGGTGGCTCAGTCAGCTAAGCATCTGACTCTTGATTTAAAAAGATTTCTAGGGGCGCCTGGGTGGCGCAGTCGGTTAGGCGTCCGACTTCAGCCAGGTCGCGATCTCGCGGTCCGTGAGTTCGAGCCCCGCGTCAGGCTCTGGGCTGATGGCTCGGAGCCTGGAGCCTGTTTCCGATTCTGTGTCTCCCTCTCTCTCTGCCCCTCCCCCGTTCATGCTCTGTCTCTCTCTGTCCCAAAAATAAATAAAAAATGTTGAAAAAAATAAATTTAAAAAAAAAAAAAAAAGATTTCTAAAATAGAAAATCCTTAGAAAACATAATTTTTAAGAAAGAGATAGCTAATATATAGTTCTTAGTAATGAATAAGTAGATTTTACTTATTGTAAAATTCATAGTAATGAATAAGTAGATTACTCAGGTGTGAAGTATATTAAATTTCAGAAAATATTAAATGCATTTATAATAATACATTTGAATTTCTAAAAGCAAATTTGTATGACAAAAAAAACAATCCAAGAAGGCCAACACCTCAAAAGACCAATACCAGGAGAAGAGATTAGAAAATTAAAGAGCTACTTATGAAAAAGCACATGGACTCATTTGGTTTTATTGCTGCTTTCAAACTTTTGTAGAGAAAATTCTTACTTCTTAGCCTTTTCTAGCTCTTTAGAAAAAATGGAAGACGTCTTTAGTATGACCTTCATATGAATTTCAGAGAACTATGCAACTGTGTTCCATTTTTATAAAAGTAAATAAAAATTTAAATCTTATATATGTGTATATAGGTTGTTCAAGCATAAAGGGAGTTAGTTGTGAAAGGTTATAAACAAGGTTGTTAGTGTTGAAAGTTGGGAGGAGTAGAGTTTTAATCATTGGCTTTGAGACAGCCAAAGCAAAATTTGGGTCCCAGCTCTACCATCTCCTCCCTGTGTGACCTTGGGATTCCTACGAAACCTGTCTTCATAATGGGGTTATGATAATTAATTCACATAGTGCATTTAAAATGCCTGGTGGTAAAGAAACACTGGCTGTCAAAACTAGGATTCCCTTTTCCTCCCAATGTGCTTTTCGTAGCAATAAGAAATGTGTGTCTGCGCGTCCCCCAGGTTCCCTTCTCTAAATGTCACCTATATCCTGAAATGCATATTCTGCAAGTTTTAAGTGGTACCTAGGCTTTCTAAAGTCTCCTACTTGGGGTCATTAACTTGCAAGTTTCCAAGCGATGTTATTAAAAAAAATCAATTTGTTGGTGAGGGGTGACTTTTGGCAGTCTTAATGCAACTTATGAAGGAGGGTTGCCTTCAAACAGAATATGCCTGTGTCCAATTACGCAAAAATCCAGGAAACCATCCGCCATGAATGTGCAAAGAGAAAATATCTGATTAACTGCCACTTCCCAATGGTTTTAGAGATGTGGGCACAAGCCGTGGCCACCACAACCATTGGCTCACTGACTCTAAGAGAGACCCAGTGCAGGAGTCAGGACACTGAAATCAGTCATGTGAGTGTCTTAAGGTGAAAGTTGTTACTGGACATGGCTTGTCTCCCAACAATAATTGTGCAAAATTAATCCAGAGGGTTGACCTCTGTGAGGTTCCAGGCCATCATGCCCCTCTCCGGGTTGGCATGAAATTACTAGTAACTCACCTTTTACCTAACAGTAGCAGGACTCACCCAAATCCCACCAGCCCGAGGATGAAAATGTGTAGAAAGGCTCCTGGAGCCCAGATATATTTTCTATACACCGTGTTCTGTTCAGCCCTTCTCTTTCTTGTAGAAAAAAATTCATCTGCTCTGACATGATCTACTCTACACAAAGCCAGCCTGATTGTTCTGTATCACCTTTTGCTTTTCTAAGTGATTACAAATTGATTGTGGGGTGACACATCCTAGTCACTTCCAGGCACAGCAGGTAAAGACAGCTGCTCTGTAATTATTGAACGCATCCTTTGTCCTTTGGAAGGATGGACACAATTGCTGTCCTTCTCATCTGTATAGAGAACTTCCCACTCGTACCATGGATTATCATGGTTAGCGTCTTTTATAATTAAACCCATCAGTTCCTTTAGATGAACTCGTTTGTCCTGGAAGAATAGACCCCTGACCATGTTGGCCAAAGGTGCTGTAGACTAGAACATGTACAGTGACAGATCAGGAAACCACTTGGAAAATGAATGCACTGTGCGAACCTAAGGGCTCATGGTGTGTGTTTGTGTTCAATGAAATCCAACACATTTATTGAGGGTTTACAATATTCCTGGCATATTACCATAGACAAAACTGTCCTTTCTTCCATAGCAGTCCCAGAATTGCTTAAACTCAAGCCAGCAATAAAAACATATTTCTGGTTCTAACAGTGGATGTGAAATTGTGAAACACACGCACGAGAAAGACAGGTGGATTGAGGTGTGGTAGAATTGGGACCACCATCTACCTGTCGGGGGTGCCAGAGGAAAGAGAAAGAAATCCTTTGATTGTGACTCCCAACCTCAGGGAAGGGGGAGAATGAGGGTAATGATTCTGACCCTATTATGGTGTACAAGACTGCAGACTTCAAGCAACTCAGTTTCTAACCTAATAATATGATCATAAGCCCTATTTATATGTAATTCATCACCTGCAATAGACTGGATTTTGTGTCCTCCCCCCCAAAATTCATATATTGAAATTCTGATCCTCAAGGTGATTGTATTAGGAGGTGGGAACCTTTAAGATGTGATTAGGTCATGAGGGTGGAGCCCCCATGATGGGATTAGTGCTGTTAAAAAAGAAAATCTGGAAAGTTCTCTCATCTGTTCCACCATGTAAGTTTACAGAGAAAAGACGGTGTCTAGGAGGTAGATTCTCACAGACGCCAAATATGCCAGTGCCTTGATCTTGGACTTTTCAGCCTCCAGACCTGTGAGAAACAAATGTTTGTTGTTTAAAAGCCAGTCTGTGGGTTTCTGTTCTAGCAGCCTGAAAAAACTGAGACACCTGCTAGAGATGAGGCTTACGTTGCCACCCAGACACCAAAGGCTGACACCACAGCTCTACAAATGGGGCTTTCAAAATTCTCACTGAGAAAAACCAAATGCAAAGCACAACTTAATTTAGGGTGGGTGGAACAGCAAATGCCTTGTATGAATCCACATTTCTAGCACACGGTATATCAGAACCTAGAAGTATGAAAGAACTGGAGAAGGTGGGAGACCAGCTAAAGTCATATCCTTCAGGGGAAGTGCCTCTAGAAATTGTTTTGTTCTGGAAATAGGGGCCATATCTCCAAATGCCAAATTAACTGAGGAGATTAGCCCTATAAGCCAGGGTTCCCAATTACTTTCACCAGAAAGAAAAATCCTGCTGATTGTGCAAAAGTGTTTTCTGTGAGTTGAATAATGTGGATAATTGCCTCAGTTCTCGATTCCGTTTTGACTCTATCAATGCCATCCAGGCAGCAATGTGTGAACTAACGAAAGCTTTAAGTATGTTGGCGGTGTAAAGGCTGTCTTCTTTCCCATATGAATCAACTCCAAATTCCTCATGAATATATCATCTGCTGCTGCCTGGTGCCCCGCAGTACTGGAAAACAGCCAGCAGCTGTCATGGAAGCACCAACAGCTCATGGCTCTCAGTGCAGTGCATCTCCCTCAGGCCCCTAAATTTGGGGACATGCCATTCACCCCAGCACCGGCTGGCACACTGGCAGTTCTGGCTGGCTGGGGAGGGGTCTTCACCAGCACCGTCCTCTCAGCTGGGGTTTAGATGATGGGATTCTGCAGATATTCATGTTTTACTTGAGGGTATGTCATCTTGCTAAATGAAGAAGCCAGACCACCTTTGGGGTTCCCTCTGTCTCCAGTGCAGAGGAACACATGTATTCCTCACCTTACGCAGCTGCTCCTGGCCTTCTGACAGCTGCTCTCCAGCAGCAGGAACAGCCTGAATGCCTGGCAACGCCCTGTAGCGGTGGGTGCAGATCTCCTTGCCCCCCACACCACCCAGTGAAAGGTGTAGAGACCTCTCCAGCGTGAGACCACCAGCAAACGCAGCAAAGAGGTGAACACCCAGTGAGGGGGCAAAGGGTACAGCCCAGACGTTAAGCGCCACCGAGAAAAATGAAAAACGATGTTTCACTGACCTTAGCCCAACCCTCCGTCAATCGTCTTGGAGAAATTCCAAGCTTTGAGCCTTTAGAGGAAGCTCTGGCAGAACCCAAACGTGCTCTGTCTGCTTCAGAAATTCATGGAAGAAGTCTTTCTCTCCTTGTAGCCCCAGGCCCCATGGAGGAGGATGGGAGTTACAGGAGGCACCAGGGTGACAGATCAGGGCTCCAGGGGGTGAGTGAAAGTGGAAAGTAGAACAACAATCTGAAGGGAGGGAACACAGCACCATTCGAAGCCTTTCGGCAGGCTGTGGGTGAATTTCTTTCAATGTGGGTGGGGAGTGGGTGACGGGCAGGACTATGGGGAACCAAGGGAGAAAAAGAGAACATGATTCGCGTCATTTGTTTTTGCCCAAGTTCTAGCTGGGTAGCAGCCAAGAAGCTCACGGAGGCCTGTGGACCTGCATCAAGCCCCAGTAGGGACATTTCGATTTATAGTTGAAAAGGTAGCAGAAAAAAGGAATTGCCTTTAAAAAAAAAAAAAAAAAAGGTTTCCTAAGTCTCTGTTCAAAGCAAAGAGCCTAAGGCAGGGAATGAGGGATCCATTGATCTGAAATCAAACCACCATGATTGTCATCTTTGTGGCAGCTGTGTATGGGAAAGTGTGTATGTTTGTGTGCTCTGTGTGTGCGTGTATGTGGGAGGGAGGCAGGAGACTAGGTGGAAGGGAATCGTTTCTATTTGAGTGATTTTCTTGCTTTCATAATTGGGAAATACCAGCAGCTTGCTACCCACCCCAATTCACCCAATCCCTGGTATTACTGTGTTAAGAGCAATAAGCTTGAAAAAAACCTGAGAAAGAACATAGGCGAATTCATAACTGCTGTAAAAGTTGGGGTGATTAACCCAAATTCCTGGTCCTTATATAGAGTATATTCAATGAAGTTTATAAATAGGTCTAAACATTATGGTATGCACCTTTCAGTAAAAAAATAATGATGGAGTGACTATTCTGTCAGGCACCATGCTAGGTTCTAGACAAATAATAGTAAACAAAAGTGACAAAGTCCTTCCCCTCAGGTAGCCTGAAATCTAGCTGGGGAGAAAGACTTTGTACAAACTATATATAATTCAAAATATACATAAATGTTATAAGACAGTGCAAAATACTTCAAGAAAGAATCCGGGGAGGACCTAGATTAGATTGTGAAGCTCAAAAGGCTGAGGCCTAAATTATGAGAAGGAGCTAGAAGGCAAAGGGGGTGGGAAGGAAGGTCCTGGAAAAGGGCACAGCATGAACAAAGGCCATGAGGTAGGAAAGAGACCGGTGTATTTGAGGAACTGAAAGAAAGGAGGAGTGGAAGGAGATAGAAACATAGAAGTAAAGAGAGGCCGGATCATATCTGGTCTTTCCGTCATGGTACCAGTTCTATATTTCGAAAATAATAGCTTTCCAGTGGAAAAAAAACAGACAGGTACCACGTTAACCAACTAATCAAACTTAACACATGTAATGGCAAGTGTTATCACAGTATGCCTCCTGATAGGATGCACTGAGAAGGACGTAACGTGGTTTCTCTGGTATTCTTGCCCCAAGATGCATAACCTAAATTAACCATGAAAAGATAGCAGACAAACTGAAAATGAGGGACATTTCATGAAATGAGCAGCCCATAATTTTCAAAAATGTTAAAGTCTTGAAAGAAAAAGAAAGTTTGAGGAACTCTGCCAGATGAAAAGAGACTTGAGAGAAGACAACCAAACGTGGGAACCCGGTTCCAAAAAATGATGTTAATGGGATAGTTGGTGACATTTGGCCAAGGTCTGCATATTGGAGAACAATACTGCATCAACGTTCATTTTCTGAATTTGATAGTTGGACTGCAGTTTTGTAAGATTTTATCATATGGGGAAGTTGGGTGAAAAGCATATAGGAATTATTTGTGCTTTAAGTTTTAGATTTCATGCTAGGTATAATGGCAAGCCCTTAATGGGTTTTGACCAAAGGAATGTCTTGATCTACCTTCAGTCTTTACATATCTCTCTGACTGCTGCGTGGGAAATGGCTCGAAGCAGGAGCATGGTGAGGCAGTTCTGGTGGCAGGAGATTTGAGCAAATGGCATCAGCTGTCGGATGAGAGGGCTGAACTGTCTGTATTCACTAAGGTAGGTTCAAGACTTACCTGCACTGGAATCACCTGGGGAACATCAAACATTCAGGTCTCTGGGCTCCACCCCCTCATGCCAGTCTGTAAGGGGAATGAAAGGTGCTGTCTCAGTCAGCTCCAGCTGCCATAACAAAATACCATAGACTGGGGGCTTAAGTGACACACATTTATTTCTCAGAGTTCTGAGGCTGGTATGTCCAGGTCAAGGTGCCGGCTGATTAGGTTCCCGGTGACAGCCCTCTTCCTGGCTCACAGATGGCTATTTTCTCACTGTGTCCTCAGGAGAAAGGGAAAGGGAGGGGGAGAGCAAGAGGAGGGAGCTAAATATCTGAGATAAGTGTGTGAGCCTTTTTACCTGGCGGACCAGCATCGCACTGCGGTCTGTTTCAGGGACCATGTCTTCATGTCTTGGTTCTGAGACCAGCATAGTCCCTTCCTTTATTCTCTTTTTATTCCCAGTGCCAGCAAAGAGCCTGCTCCAGCACTAACAAATACTCAAATGGATGAATGAAGAGCTGTGATTGAGTTTAACACTGCAGGGAGACCCTCAAGGGGAGGATTCAGGTGGAAATGAGGAAAGGGGAAAGAATGAGGAGGGGACACCAATTCAAATTGAGCCACCCAGATGCCCTTGGGTGGTGAGGGCTTGCTGGAATGGCTGAGATGGGGCTTCTTTCATTTCACCAGTTGATATAGCAGGTGCCTCTGTGCCCACCTCACCTTGGATTCCTGCTGCAGCTGTGGACAGCAGTCCCACATAGCTTTCATTTGATTTATTACCTGCCCAGGGAACTTACCTTCACCCTACACCTTTCAGAGAACTGGGAGGGAGCCCACTCTGTCTACTTCCATTCAGAGCTTATTACTATCCTCAGGCCAACCCAGACTGGGAAGCATAGGAGGCTCCTCCAAGACCATCCTTGAGTGGACAGTCCTGCTACAGGTGCCCAGAAGGGCTGGGGGGGACTGATCCCATTGCCCCCCCAGCAGTGACATGCCGAGCAACCCTCCCTTCTACTGGCTTTTCTGCCTTGCTTCTCTCACTCTTCCTGGCCCTCACTTCTAGTCTTTGTTTGACTTTGAAAAATGAGTATGATTAGGGAGACGGAGAGAAGAGAGTGCATTCTGAGCAGGAAGCAGAGTGGAGGCAAAGAGGAAGGGAGGCCAGAAAGACAGAGGGAGATCATTGTTTGCTGCAGTTACATGCATGATGTGTGTGATTCGGGGCGGAGCTTGTAACCTGAACGGGTGGACAGATCATGGACGAATGAACGCAGGTACCAGACCCACACTGGTTATCAAATGCTGTAAATGTGGCAGGAGGGGCAGAGAAGAGGGAGAGTACAGAACAGCCGGAGCACATATGTGTGTGCAGGCGCAGCCCCAGAGAGAAAGTCACCTACGTGGGTGTCTCCTGTTTAATATCACAAAGTGGCAATGCCAAAGCCATCTACTGCAAAGTCCTATCTCCCTAGCTTTCCAATCAGCTTAAATTGGCTTGATCAGTCCTAAATAAGACAACCATTGTGCCACCTTCATGATGCATGTGCTAAGACATAAATATGTAAGCAGTTCTATATTAGCATTAATTAGCAGCAGTAGCCTGGAAACGCTTCACATAACGCTGGGAAGCACTAATGGAATTGTGTATCTTTTCCTCCAGTATGAGCAGTCAAGAGTCATGCATAATGTAAAAGCACAGAGTGCAGCTGGTATCAGCAGGCTGGATCGCAGGAGAGGATTTCAACTTGTTTTTATGATCGTGAAGAACTACCTTTCACTCAGGCCCCCAGAGCAAATACTATCCTACAAGCCCTGGGGGCATGGGAGATTGGCAAAATCAGACTACATAACAGTAAATAACAATCCCGCTTAGAGGCCCCAAAGCTGGGCTCTTTATGGACGTTCAATCCACGTTTATAGAGTCTAAGGGAGTGCATGTAGCGGCGACAAAAAGCAGATGTCACCTGACCATATGCGAGGCTGATTCAGACCCACTAGTGGAGTCCTTCTCCGCCCGGGGCAGGGGGCCGGTCAGCCCAGGAAGAGCCACAGGACACATTGCCTTCTAATCCTGAGATTGTTCAGGCTCAGGAAAGAAGGGGTGCAACAGAGGAGAGCCTGTCAGTCTCCGCTCACTCCCTGGTCCCAGAGCCGCGTCAGCGGGTTAGAGGCCAGAGGAAAATTGGAAAAAACCCCAGTGGGCTCCTCAGTTTCTCCTGTCGTTCTCCGTTGCTTTCCTTTTCTCAACCACTGTGGGTTTGGGGAGGTTTTTTTTAACAGCCTTATTGACATATAATTCGCATAACATATAATTCACTCATTTAAAGTGTATAATTCAGTAGGTTTGGGCATATTACATTATTCATTTTTTGAAGTTGTGAAATACGTATAACATAAAATCTTCCATTTTAACACTTTTGGTGGGATAATCTTGATTTTGGTAAAATATACATGGCATAAAATTTGCTGTTTTAACCATTTTTAAGTGCACAGTTCTGAGCCACTATGTACATTCACATTTTGTGCAACCATCACCACCATCCATCTCCAGAACTCTTCATCACCCCAAACGTAAACTCTCTTCAGTAAGCAATAACTTCCCCTTCTTTCCCTCCTCCGCCCAGCCCTAGGTAACCTCTAACCAATATTCTGTCCCTCTGAATTTGCCTATTCTAGATATTTCATGTGAGGGGAATCATACAATATTTGTCCTTTTGTGTTTGGCTTATTTGGCTCAGCATAATGTCTTCAAGGTTCCTCCATGTTGTAGCATGTGTTAAAATTTAATTCCTTTGTACGGCTGAATAATACTCCATAATATGTATATACTGCACTTTGTTTATCCATTCATGTGTCGATGGATATTTCAATTGTTTTCATTTGGCTCCTGTGAATAATACCACGATGAACACTGGCCCCCAAGTAGCTGAGTTTCTTTTCAGTTCTTTTGCATACATACCTAAAAGTGGGATTGCTGGATCACATGCTAACTTAGCTTTTTGAGGGACCACCAAACTGTTTGCACAGCCAGCTGTGCCATTTTACATTCCCACCAGCAATGTATAAGGGTTCCAATATACTTCTTATTTTCTGTTTCAGGTTTCTTTGGTTTTTTTAATTGTAGCCATCGGTAGTAGGTGCTATGTGGTGGCTCATGGTTTAGACTTGCATTTCCCTGCTGACTAGTGATATTCAGCATCTTTTCATGCGCTCATTGGCTATTTGTATATCTTTGGAGAAATGTCGTAGTTTGCAAGGACTGCCATAACAAAGTACCACAGACTAGGTGGCTTAAGCAACAGAAATTTACTTTCTCACAGTTCTGGAAGCTAGAAGTCTGAGTTCAAAGTGTCAGCAGATTTGGTTTCTTCTGAGGTCTCTCTCCATAGTTTGTACATGCTGTCTGCTCCCTGTGTCTTCATGTGGTCTTTCTGTGCCTGTGTCCTAATCTCCTCTTTTTATAAGGACGCCAGTCCTACTGCATTAAGGACCACCCCAATGACCTCATTTAACCTTCTTTAGAGACCCTGTAAATTTTGAGGTACCAGGGGTTAGCATGTCAATGTACTAATTTGGAGGGGAGGGGACACAATTCAGCCCATAACAAATGTCTATTTAAATCCTTTGCCCAGTTTTTTTCAATTGGGTAGTAGCCACTTTGAGTTTTGATGTTGCCCTTGTGATTTATCTTTTATAGAGGTCAAGATAGGGGTAGAATAGGACAGAAAAAGTTATCACTAGGTTTTTCATCTTGAAATGTTTTATTTGGTCAGGTGTAAGCACACTCACACTGTCCCAAATGACATTTTCCCATTATTTTCCCTATAGGGTTCCAACCATACTATCTCTCACTGAAATAATGCAATAATATCCATCAGTAGCTAGCAAGAAATCACTATATTATGCCTAAATCATCATCATAAATCAGTTTTCAAAGGCCTGCTACACTGTAGCTTACTTGAAGGTACGTGTCATTTCTTACTCCACGTTGAGTCTGGCTCAACATTTGCTGAGGGGTCATGTGACATTTTCTCATGTGATAAACACAATAACCTATGTGCTACTTGTTATTATCCCCACTTCACAGATGAGGAAATAGAGGCTCATAGGGATCAAGGGACTTGCCCAAGCTTACTCGGTAAGTAGCAGAAGGAAAGTATAGAGGCTCATAGGGATCAAGGGACTTGCCCAAGCTTACTCAGTAAGTAGCAGAAGGAAAGTATAGACCTGGATCTAGCTAACTTCTCTTTCCACCTACTGTGATTCCTTTCTCCATAAGGGTAGAAATGGGATATAAGTGCACTGTAAGCAAGCAGCACTGATTCCAGTGAGATTTCTGAGTGAGCTGAGCTCATCTCCAAGGGGTAAATGTTTACATTTAGAAGGTATCATTATCTGTCCTCATAAATGATTTTTTTTTCCTTTCCTTACTTCCTAACTTATTTTAAGTCTTGCTGAAATAAAGGGGGATTGCATCTCTGAGCTAGGCTTTGCCTACCAAATTCTTAACAAAATAATGGGTCCTGAATGAAGCTGTACAAAGTCACCTGTCTTTAGTGGTAAGTAAAACAGCCATGTAATCAGGTCGATCTCTCCATATCACTTGAGTTTTACACATTCACTGATGAGAATCCTCTTGAGCTAAAATTATTTTTGAAGTAACGTCTTCTAATGTAAATCATAAAGAAATAATATTTTAAGTTCTCATGTACATATCAATTAAGTAAATATTATGTTAACAGACAGGAACTCAAGTTCAGTCAATATGCTACATTCATGGTAACTATAAGAGACAAAGGAGTTTTAAAAAATAAATAAGAAATGGGGTGCCTGGGTGGCTCAGTCAGCTAAGCATCTGACTCTTGATCTCGGGTCAGGTCATGATCTCACGGTTCGTAAACTCAAGCCCTGCACCGGGCTCTGCACTGACAATGTGGGGCCTGCTTGGGATCCTCTCTCTCCCTCTCTCTTCCTCTCTCTCTCTGTCTGTCTGTCTGCCCCTCCCCTGCTGGTTCTCTCTCTCTCTCTCTCTCTCTCTCTCTCTCTCCCTCTCTTTCTCAAAATAAATTAAAAAGAAAAAAAAAACCTTAAAAAAATAAATAAATAAATGGATGGGAGGCAAAAGGTTTTTAGATGAAAGTTTCAATATGCCCAAATATTGAAAACAGTCAACCATTTTTGTGCTTTAAAAAAAAAATCTCAATCTAAGACAATGATAACAATATTCACAAATTATCCACACTGGTTTCAGGCCTCTGCTAGTGAGGTGAACTTTCTTTTTTTTTTTTTTTCCAAACAGCCAAGTAGGCCTGGAGTCTTCTTGGTAAAGGACAAAGAAGCTTTTGTAGACAAGTCACAGCTCCACTCCATGGCACTCTCCAACAGCTACTTCACAAAGAGATCCCTTTATAGCTCCCATGGTGGTAACCTGGGCCATGGCGAATCCAGTCATCTCTCTGAACTCATTTGATAAGATTTAATGGGAACTTTTTCTCCAATGGCACCATTAACCAGCAGTCACCAAACTTGTTAGGTAAATAAGAAATGTATCTAAGGGATTTTGCAAATATTGCATGTTCTTCCCTTGTTGAGGTACTTCTCTTTTGAGAAGGGCATACAGAACCCTTTGGTAACTTGTTTAATAATTAGAATTTGTTCATTACAATTTCTTTCCCCAAGGGGAAAGAAAATAATCACATGTGTAGAATGTGTGGGTAAAGTCCCTAGTTCATAAAGGAGAATCTGACCAGGGAGGTCCCATATCACCTTTGCATGTTGGTATGTGTTTGCATTTTGTGCTCTGCTTTACTTTATGTCCTCAACATGCTAGTTCCTCAATGGGGCACAGGCCACTACATCACATAATGAGACATGTTAGGAAGGCACATTACAAACTGGGTGCTAGATGGGCCTCTTAGTAACATGTTCACAACTTACAGTGACTGGGGTCATATACTCAGGACAGTTATAGTCCAAATCACACATGTTATATCAAAGTCATCTGGTTCATAGTTTCTATAGTTCTCCTGATGAAGGACTATTTGGGTTTAGTAACTGAAACTAACTGTTTCAGTGGGATGAAATTAACTGTTCTGATCAGATTAGATAATTGCTCACAATGCTAGATTCAAAGTCTGGCTTCATATGTGGACTTCTAAGAACAGGGATTCCAGAGTAGTCCTACAAAATGGTTTCGGTTGGATAGCCTGGCAATTCTCTTTGTTCTTATTCATTTTCTTATCCTGTTTCCCCCTTGATCCCACCTAACCAGTGATCTCTCTAAAACAAAACATATAAGTGTATACATACAAAAATGTATTGCCATTTTTAACATTTATCTATTCTAAAAGACATGTATCACAAGGGCACCTGGGTGGCTCAGTGGGTTAAGCATCTGACTTTTGATTTTGGCTCAGGTCATGATATCACAGTTTGTGAGATCAAGCCCCACATCAAGCTCTGCACTGGCAGTGGAGCCTGCCTGGGATTCTCTCTCTCTCTCTCTCTCTCTCTCTCTCTCTCAGTAAGTAAATAAACATTTTTAAATAAAATAAATAACAGTTCACAAGTGATAAAGCATACAATATTCTTCCTTGTAAGTTGTATTTAGTCAGTCAATTCTCACAGAACACTTTCCTTGATCTTTTGCCAAACTCTTGTGTCTGTGTCAACCCATGGTTGCAACTGATAAGCAAATGTAGTTTTGACAAGAATGTCAGTTGATGTGTTTATTTACATTAACAAGTAAGGTGAAACAATGAAAACATATTCAAACTTGCACTTGCTCATCATTGACATTATTGACTCCCTTGCTGAATCAGATAGTTTTCTAATGCAGAAAGAATATTTCCTCCAAGTTTTATGCTATTCACAATGTAATGGTTACAGATATGACAGTCTTAAAGTTTAATCTGCATTATTAATATTTCCTCCATCCCTTCTTATGTCTAGACAGTCATTAAACCAATAAATCAAGCCCTAACTTGTAGCAGTTGTCAACTCCCATGGCATAAATACTCCCACTATTGCAGATTTCAAGCTACCAAAGTGACATTGAATGTGATCTTGGGAAAAGATGCACAGTAGCACACCATTATATACTATTTATATCATCTAAATAGAGTAAATGTAAAAACCTCAAAAGGTTAGATATTAAATTAAATGGGAAGTAAAGAGTTTGTTTTTTAATACAACCGATTTAATTATAAATGTATACAATTTAGTTTTGAATAATGGTTGTATTTAACAACCAGTTCTCAAAATTTCTTTTTTCTTTTTATTTTTTTAATGTTTACTTATTTTTGAGAAAGAGAGAGACAAAGCATGAACGGGCGAGGGGCAGACAGACAGAGAGGGAATCATAGAATCTGAAGCAGGCTTCAGGCTTTGAGCTGTCAGCACAGAGCCCAACACGGGGCTCAAACTCATGAGCCGCGAGATCATGACCTGAGCTGAAGTGTGAAGTCCAACCAACTGAGCCACCCAGGAGCCCCAGTTCTCAAAATTTCTGAATTTAATTACAAATTCTTGCAAGCTGGTAGGAGCCAGCCTCAGCACACCACTGCACCTGACCCACAAAAGGCTACATTACACCACCAACATTAGGGAATGCTTTAAAAGACAGGTAATAGGATCTGTCTAAAAAGGGCTAGAATTAACTCCATGAGGTCAAGGATCTTTGTTTATTGAAATCTTCTAAAGTACATAGAACAGCCCCAAACACATTATAGATATTCAATAAATATTGTTGAATTGAATTTGTTGAAATAACAGAGGCATTTAGTTATCACACACAGTGAGAAATCTAGGTGCAGGTGGTTCCAGAGCCGATCCACCCAGCGCTCTGGGTCAACCGCTTTGTGAGGTTCTGGCCTTTTCCTTATGACTGGCAAAGTGGCTACCACAGCCCCACTCATACCCTCGATAGCACAACATCAAAAGGAGGAAGCAGCAATAATAACCATCCTAGAAGAGACGTGTCCTCATGTGCTTTCCTGTTTGCTCGGGTAGGTCAAAGACGATCAGTTGCAAGGAGGCTGAAAAAGCAGTGCCCCCCTTTTTTAGACCCTGCAATGGGAAATAGGTAAAGAAAGAGGAACTCAGGTATCATAATCACACTATCAAATAATTTTCTTGGTTTCCTACCAGGCCAATTCAATGCTAGGAATCAAGTAGTACAAATATATTTTTTTGGTTCAAGTGTCATCTTAATAAAGTATAGTCATTTCTCTGGAATTTTCTATCATTAGTGAGCTCCTAAAAGTATTGTTTTAAAATAAATTATGTGATTGGGGCACCTGGGTGGCTCAGTCGGTTGGGCAGCCGACTTCGGTTCAGGTCATGATCTCACTGTTCGTGGGTTCAAGCCCCGCGTCGGGCTCTGTGCTGGCAGTTCAGAGCCTGGAGCCTGCTTTGGATTCTGTGTCTCCCTCTCTCTCTACCCCTCCCCTGCTCATGCTCTGTGTCTCTCTGTCTCTCAATAATAAATAAATGTTAAAAAAAATAATAAAATAAAATAAAATATTTGATGATTCTTCCTGATTACCAAATAATTCACCTTTTGAAGGAAGTCTAAAAGGATTAAGTGCTTATGTACAATTTGACTGAAGACGGTCTGTATCAGATTATCACAAATCAGATTTCTGATACAATAAACATAATTACAAAGAAAAGATTCCTTGTAAAAATTCTCTAGCTCATGCAACAATCAAACAAAATACAACAAATACAATAAAATTCTACAGGGAATTTGAAGCGTTTTTTAGTATTATATTTTCCTGGGTTTTGATCCATGTTAGTATTACTAACAAAGAAAGCAACTGAAAACCACTCACACACAAAATACTTGTATTCAAGCAACCCTCAAATATTTTGAGGAGGCTCCTTTCACCCAGTACTCAGAGAGCCCAAGGAAATAAATGCAGCTTAATTTGGGCTCCCAAGGCTGTCGGCACAGATTCTGGTCACTGAAGAAGATTCTTTCCCATCTGTCACTATCCAGACACATCTGTGGCAAAACAAACAAACAAACAAACAAAAACCCTGAGTTCAGGAAAAGGCAGCAAATAAATGTCAGAATTAATACCATCTGGGGTTTACTCTTTTCAGACTCAGAAAACAATCATAGGACTTAGCACCACAATGGACCCTAGAGATGATCTGCTTCCCTTATATTCAAAACTATGTTCTCCTTGATCAGTTCATTCTAAAAAATGCTTTTATACAGAAGAAAGTAAGGCTTTTACTCTAGATTTCTCTGGTGTGCAGTAAATCTGAAAACAAAACAACTATAATACTTAACTCTTCCAAACATGATGTAACCATGGAACCCACTCCCACTTTTGTTTTGAAATGGAGCACATATTTAAATTTTTTTTTAATTATGGTAAAATACATATAATAATCACCCTGTTTTGATCAGATGACATGTTTATTTAGGGGCCTTGCTGATAGCTTTGTCTTGTTTTCTAATGTCCTGAAGACATTTCTAATTGTTCTAATATCTGCAGAGGTGCTTACCATTTTTACTTAGCATGCTTATTTTGGGCAGATTTCGGGAGGAAAGATTATGACTTATGTGTTAGGCAAAAGCTCTCCTACTCAAGCCACCCCTGGATAATTCTGTGCAAGACCTAATATGAGCATTCTCAGAGAAGGGAGGGAATAAACTCAACATGTGGAAGGTATATGAACTGTTGTGGCCAAAAGGTGTCTTCTGCCAGATTGTGTTTTCCAAACATTGCCACCGAAACTTGGACTGTTTCACCAGTATAAAGTAACTCTTTGTGACTTCCAAGGCTTAACAATGCCAGATATGCCTGCCTTGGGAAGCTGCTCCTTGGAACTCAGCCACAATGCCGTGAGGAAGCCCAAACTAGCCCATGTGGAGAGATGCTGTGGAAAGGACACATACAGGTGTTTAAGTGAAGAACGTAGCTGAGAACTCAGCTGATAGCCAGCACCAAACACCAAACATGTAACTGAAGATGCTACCAGATGATTCTAGTCCCTAGCCTTAGGTTACCCTGTAGTTCCCAGTCTTCCCAGCAGAGGATCTAGGTGTCATGAAACAAAGACAAGTCAGCCCTGTTTTTCCTGTCCAAATTCATGATTCACCAAATCTGTGAACATAACAGAATGGTTATTTTATACTACTGAATTCTGTGGTTGCTTACGAGGCAATACTAATGGAAAAAGTAAGAGTGGAAGCTATGTATTTTATTTGCTGGATTTTTCTTTGCCCGTTCCCGGAGGGCTTTTGTGTTTCCTTTCCTTAAGAGGAGACCTTTCTGGAACCCTATCATTCTTCTGCAGATTATATCCCAAAGATGGAAAGGAGGAAAATGGGTGTCTGAGAAAGGGCAGGAGGGGGATATAGAAGGAATGGGGGGAAAAAACAAAACAAAAAGAAAAACAGAAAAGGGAGAATCCTCTAAACTAGTAAACTAGAGTAGGGTCAGCAGCAGGAACTTACAGCTCACCACCAAGTCCCTCATTATGGTCACAAAAGGTAACCTGACCTCAGAGAGAAAGGCTATTGTCACCATAGAAAGACTGGACCCTAGGCACAGGGCACAGCATTGGCAAAGATTTCTGTATCAATGGTGGGACAGAAGCAGCAGAACAAGCAATGGGCTTTGGCAATGGGATTCTGAAGGGTAACCAGGGCAGACCGCAGATCAGCTCCCAGGATAGCTATGTGCCAACTATCCCAGGGCCCTGCTATCTGATGACGGTACCCCAAAGTAACTGAATGAATTTTTTTGCTGGGTAAGATGGTGCCTCGGGCTTTGATTTGATATAAGGAAAATAAATGTGGGGCACCTAGGTGGCTCAGTCAGTTAAGTGACAACTCTTGATTTCGGTTCAGGTCATGATCTCATGGTTCCATAAGTTCGAGTCCTGTGTAGGGCTCTGGGCTGACAACGTGGAGCCTGCTTGGGATTCTTTCTCTCTCTCCCTCTTTCTCTGCCCTTCCCCACTGGTGCTCACTCCTCTCTCTCTCTCACTCTCTTTCACTTGCTTTCTTTCAAAATAAATAAACTTAAGGAAATAGAAGCAGAATAGCAAAGACACCCCAAACCCAGCAGAAGAAGACAAATAATAAAGATCAGAGCAGAAATAAACAATATAATATCTAAAAAAACTGTAGAGCAGATCAATGAAACCAAGAGTTGGTTTTTTGAAAAAATAAACAAAATTGATAAACCTCTACCCAGGCCTCTCAAAAATAAAAGGGAGGTGACCCAAATAGATAAAATCATGAATGAAAATGGAATTATTACAACCAATCCCTCAGAAATACAAGCAATTATCAGGGAATACTATGAAAAATCATATGCCAACAAACTGGACAACCTGGAAGAAAGGGACAAATTCCTCAGTACCCACGCACTTCCAAAACTCAAACAGGAAGAAATAGAAAACTTGAACAGACCCATAACCAGCGAAGAAATTGAATCAGTTATCAAAAATCTCCCAACAAATAAGAGTCCAGGACCAGATGGCTTCCCAGGGGAATTCTACCAGACATTTAAAGCAGAGATAATACCTATCCTTCTCAAGCTATTCCAAAAAATAGAAAGGGAAGGAAAACTTCCAGACTCATTATATGAAGCCAGCATTACTTTGATTCCTAAACCAGAAAGAGACCCAGCAAAAAAAGAGAACTACAGGCCAATATCCCTGATGAATATGGATGCAAAAATTCTCAATAAGATACTAACAAATCGAATTCAACAGCATAGAAAAAGAATTATTCACCATGATCAAGTGGGATTCATTCCTGGGCTGCAAGGCTGGTTCAACATTCGCAAATCAATCAATGTGATACATCACATTAATAAAAGAAAAGAGAAGAACCATATGATCCTGTCTATCAATGCAGAAAAAGCATTTGACAAAATTCAGCATCCTTTCTTAATAAAAACCCTCGAGAAAGTCGGGATAGAAGGAACACACTTAAACATCATAAAAACCATTTATGAAAAGCCCACAGATAATATCATCCTCAATGGGGAAAAACTGAGAGCTTTCCCCCTGAGATCAGGAACACGACAGGGATGTCCACTCTCACCGCTGTTGTTTAACATAATGTTGGAAGTGCTAGCATCAGCAATCAGACAACAAAAGGAAATCAAAGGCATCAAAATTGGCAATGATGATGTCAAGCTTTCATTTTTTGCAGATGACATGGTATTATACATGGAAAACCCGACAGACTCCACCAAAAGTCTGCTGGAACTGGTACATGAATTTAGCAAAGTTGCAGGATACAAAATCAATGTACAGAAATCAGTTGCATTCTTATACACTAATAATGAAGCAACCGAAAGACAAAGAAACTGATCCCTTTCACAATTGCACCAAGAAGCATAAAATACCTAGGAATAAACCTAACCAAAGATGTAGAAGATCTGTATGCTGAAAACTATAGAAAGCTTATGAAGGAAATTGAAGAAGATATAAAGAAATGGAGGGGCGCCGGGGTGGCTCAGTCAGTAAAGCAGCTAACTTCGGCTCAGGTCATGATCTCGCGGTCCGTGAGTTCGAGCCCCGCATCAGGCTCTATGCTGACAGCTCAGAGCCTGGAGCCTGTTTCAGATTCTGTGTCTCCCTCTCTCTGACCCTCCCCCGTTCATGCTTTGTCTCCTTCTGTCTCAAAAATAAATAAACATTAAAAAAAAAAAAAATAAATGGAAAAACATTCCATGCCCATGGATTGGAAGAATAAATATTGTTAAAATGTCAATACTACCCAAAGCTATCTACACATTCAATGCAATCCCAATCAAAATTGCACCAGCATTCTTCTCAAAGCTAGAACAAGCAATCCTAAAATTTGTATGGAACCACAAAAGGCCCCGAATAACCAAAGTAATTTTGAAGAAGACCAAAGCAGGAGGCATCACAATCCCAGACTTTAGCCTCCACTACAAAACTGTAATCATCAAGACAGCATGGTATTGGCACAAAAACAGACACATAGACCAATGGAATAGAATAGAAACCCCAGAATTAGACCCACAAAAGTATGGCCAACTAATCTTTGACAAAGCAGGAAAGAATATCCAATGGAAAAAAGACAGTGTCTTTAACAAATCGTGCTGGGAGAACTGGACAGCAACATGCAGAAGGATGAAACTAGACCACTTTCTTACACCACTCACAAAAATAAACTCAAAATGGATAAAGGACCTGAATGTGAGACAGGAAACCATCAAAAACCGAGAGGAGAAAGCAGGAAAAAACCTCTCTGACCTCAGCCGTAGCAATTTCTTACTTGACACATCCCCAAAGGCAAGGGAATTAAAAGCAAAAATGAACTATTGGGACCTCATGAAGATAAAAAGCTTTCCACTGCAAAGGAAACAATCAACAAAACTAAAAGGCAACCAATGGAATGGGAAAAGATATTTGCAAATAACATATCAGACAAAGGGCTAGTATCCAAAATCTATAAAGAGCTCACCAAACTCCACACCCGAAAAACAAATAATCCAGTGAAGAAATGGGCAGAAAACATGAATAGACACTTCTCTAAAGAAGACATCCAGATGGCCAACAGGCACATGAAAAGATGCTCAACGTCGCTCTTTATCAGGGAAATACAAATCAAAACCACACTCAGATACCACCTCACACCAGTCAGAGTGGCTAAAATGAAGAAATCAGGAGACTATAGATGCTGGAGAGGATGTGGAGAAACAGGAACCCTCTTGCACCGTTGGTGGGAATGCAAACTGGTGCAGCCACTCTGGAAAACAGTGTGGAGGTTCCTCAAAAAATTAAAAATAGATCTACCCTATAACCCAGCAATAGCACTGCTAGGAATTTACCCAAGGGATACAGGAGTGCTGAGGCATAGGGGCACTTGTACCCCAATGTTTTTAGCAGCACTTTCAACAATAGCCAAATTATGGAAAGAGCCTAAATGTCCATCAACTGATGAACGGATAAAGAAATTATGGTTTATATACACAATGGAGTACTACATGGCAATGAGAAAGAATGAAATATGGCCTTTTGTAGCAAGGTGGATGGAACTGGAGAGTGTTATGCTAAGTGAAGTAAGTCATACCGAGAAAGACAGATACCATATGTTTTCACTCTTATATGGATCCTGAGAAATTTAACAGAAGACCATGGAGGAAGGGAAGGGGAAAAAAAAAAAGAGGTTAGAGAGGGAGGGAGCCAAAACATAAGAGACTCTTAAAAACTAAGAACAAACTGAGAGTTGATGGGGGGTGGGAGGGAGGAGAGGGTGGGTGATGGGTATTGAGAAGGGCACCTGTTGGAATGAGCACTGGGTGTTGTATAGAAACCAATTTGACAATAAATTTCATATTTTAAGTAAGTAAATAAATAAATAAATAAATAAACTTAAACAAAGAAAGGAAATAAATGTTCCATGACAGATTGCTAGTGTCTCCTATATGAAATTCATAAAAATCATCAGATAGACATTTTTAAAAGTAAACAAATGAATACAGAGTTGGGACTGAAAAGAAAGAAAACTCTAGGTCAGCCAGAAACCGTAGGGGTGCCTGGGTGGCTCAGTCGGTTAAGCATCCAACTTGGGCTCAGGTCATAATCTCACAGTTCATGCATTTGAGCCCCATGTCAGGCTCTGTACTGACAGCTCAGAGCCTGGAGCCTGCTTCAGATTCTGTTTCTCCCTCTTTCTCTGCCCCTCCCCTACTCACGCTCTTTCTCTATGAAAAATAAGTAAACATTAAAAATAAATAAACATATTTTGGGGGCGCCTGGTTGGCTCAATCAGTTAGATGTCCGACTTGGGCTCAGGTCATGATCTCACGGTCTGTGGGTTCCAGTCCCGCGTTGAGCTTTGTGCTGACAGCTCAGAGCCTAGAGCTTGTTTCCGATTCTGTGTCTCTCTCTGCCCCTCCCCTCCTCGTGCTCTGTGTCTCTCTATCTCCCAAGAATAAATAAACATTAAAAAAATTTTTAATAAACATTTTTTAATTAAAAAAAAAAAGAAACTGTAAAGAATCTGTTAAAATTACAAAGCAGACAGGAATAAAGAGGAAAAACTGCGGCCCAGGATGAAGGTGGACGATTTCTGCTAAAAGCCTCAAACATACACCAGATCAAGGGCGATGGCATCCAGAAGGAGGTGGCGGCTGAGAGCCCCCCAAGTGAGGACAGCAGGCAGCCCCAGAGCCCCAGGCTCCTCCGCCGGCGCAGCAGGTGGCCACGGTGTGGGCTCTGACCTTCCACAAAGCGGCAGGCACAGGAACTGTGGGAGCAGGACATGGAGGGCAGGGTCCTGGTATGCCTTAAGGACTGGATGTGACATAGACTATCCTGACACATCACAGAAGCTTCTGCCACACTCACTAAGAGCAGTGAGGACAAGTCTGAATGGGAGTTCCCACACCCCCTCAAGCAGTCTACATAAGTTGTTACAGCAGATCTGTAACAGGGAATCTGAACATAAGGTGTAGAAGCAAGAATCAAATATCCTAGAAGAGTCAACACCGTAAGATAGAGGGGGACGGAGATGAATGGAGAGAGGAAACCGTACAGCTCAAGAAGCACATTGAAGTGCAATCATAGAAAAGGGTTTTTTGTTTTCTCTTTAAGACACATAACTATATCAAAGATTTAAGGAAATAATGCAACCAAAAGAATAGATAGAACTCATAAAAGCTGCTTGGCATTAAAATTATAGTTGTGGAAATTGAAAACTTAATATGATGCATAGAGAAATAGAATGGCACAGCTGAGGAGCAAATCAATTGGAAAATGAAGCCATAGAATTTGCTCAAAAGATACAAAATTAAGAGACTTCATAGAATAAATCTAGTTCCAGCATCCATTATAAATAGCAATTACAAAATAGCCTAGAGAAAATCAAAACAAAATTTAAAGAAATCATCGATTAGAAATTTACAGAACTGAAGTAAAACATGAGGTCTCTGAAAGAGCTCATTACCCAGCGGGATCATTTTTTACAAAATTATTCAGACACAACTGGTATTAGAGAACAGTTGTGTCCATATAGCTTAGCTAATAGGACCAAGAACCAAGACCACCTGTTTCAACATGACTTACTTGTTCCAGAAAATACTTGCCCAGAAAGATAAGGCCATAAATCAATAAATAATTGCTGTTTACCTCAGGAAACTGCTGAAAACCAATTTGTCTGGGTAAAGGGTATGTGCATCTGGGCAAACAGTTTTCCTCTCTGAACAACAGTGTTTACACCTGAGCAAACAGCTCATTTATCAATGACAGTTTATATATCAATATTTGCTTTGAGCTTCACTGTGTCCACCAAACCTAAACTATTAGTTAGGAATTTTGCCCAATCCTAATAAGTTCCCTGCCTCAGAAGACCTGCCTTAAGTCACATGAGCCCTGACTCCAGAACCCTGACTTTCTTCCTTCTGAGACATTGCTATGAGCCTCTCAAGGTGATGGTCTCCCTTACTACAATAGGATTAATAAGCTCAGCTTTGCTTTATCAAAAAGTAACTTTCAATAGACATTTTTTGGGAGTTGGCTGTTGAAAATCTATGGAGAAACTTCATTACAATAAAAACAAAACCCTAGGGGCGCCTGGGTGGCTCAGTCGGTTAAGCAGCCGACTTCAGCTCAGGTCACGATCTCACGGTCCATGAGTTCGAGCCCCGCATCGGGCTCTGGGCTGATGGCTCAGAGCCTGGAGCCTGTTTCCGATTCTGTGTCTCCCTCTCTCTCTGACCCTCCCCCATTCATGCTCTGTCTCTGTCTCAAAAATAAATAAACGTTAAAAAAAAAAATAAAAAATAAAAAAATAAAAGAAAACCCTAAAACCTTCTGAAGAAGTATAAACTGGTTATCTGCAAAGGAAGAGAATCTGGTTAACGTCAAGCTCGTGGGAAGAGCAGTGGATACAGAAAGACACTGGAGCAATTATCTTCACTATCTAAAGGAGAATAGCTTTGAACCTAAAATTCTATACCCAGACAAACCATTCTTTAAAACAGAGGTCAGCAAACTATAGCCAGTGGACCAAACACCTGTTTTTATAAATATAAATTTCTCAGAACACAGCATGCCCATTCTATGGCTGCAGTCTTTTGCATGGTGGCAGAGTTGAGTAGCTGTAACTGAGATCATATGGCCTGCAAGCCTAAAGTACTTATTATTTGTACCATTTAAAAAAGTGTCCTGGGGACACCTGGCTGACTCAGTTGGTAGAGCCATGCAACTCCTATCCTCATTGTCTCTATCCCCACATTGGGCATAGAGATTACTAAAAAAAAGTTTCCTGACATATGTTTTAACATAAATACACTTACAGACATAAACTTTCATAAAGTTTACTATTCAGTGACCCTTCTTGGAAGCATCACGATGAAAATTATGGGGATAAGGAGAAGGGAGTTTCAGGATGAAGAGGGGAGATTTATATAGGAAAAGGTTACAACCACAGTGGTAAAATTAATTGTGACCTTAGAATGAATATTAAATATTTAAGTTTTAAGTAAGATATCCCATACAACCTGGAGTTTCATGGAGATAGGTGAGATAGTGACTAGGTAGGGGGACTAGAAGGGCAATAAAGTTCTTACCTTTTTGTTGGGAGTGTGGAAGGTGGAAGATAAAACTCATTCCAGACAAAGTTTACTAATTCCAGATTATTTCTAGATAATTACTCATTCTAGACAACATTAAGCATTTAAGGGTAAACATTAGAAATTTCCATATAAATTGCATACATTTCCAAACTTAGAGAAGGGAAAAGTGGAAAACAAATAAACAAAAATACCAATTAACCCAGTTAAAGCAACTCGAAAGCATAGTAAAAGAAAAGCAAATAAGACAACAGGAATAAATCCAAACAAGTCTACGAATTTGATACGTATGAGTCAGGTACTTTTAGTTCAACATCATGTTTATCACATGCATCCTTCATGACTGCCATTATTATGGACACTGGAGACAACAACAATTAACAGAAGCTTACATTCCAGTAAAGAAATAGACCACAAACCGATTGGTAGGTAATATAATCCCACATATAGATGGTATTTAAAAAAGAAAAAAGCAGAGGACAGGGCTGGAGAGTGATGTAAGTTGGTCACCTTGGAGGCTACTGTATCAGTCCAAGCAATATGTGATGGGGGCTCAGATTAGGATAGTGTTTGTGGAAGTAATGGCAAGTCATAGCATTTGGGGGAAATTTTAAAGACAAAGACAAACAGGATTTGCAGATGGAATCTGTGAGAGGCAGGGGAGGATTCAGGTTAAATTGGCACATTGCATAGGACATTCAGTTCGGTGTTAAACACACAGAGACAAGCACACAATCAACCATATTATTTGTAATATTTGAAATTGCTATTCATCCGTAGACAACATAGACTTCAAAATGCCAGTAAAACCTTGAACATGGTATCTCACATCCTAAAGATGGCTCAGACTTGCAAAGGAAGAAATATTCCTTTGGGATAACTGAGATTCTCAGAAGCTGTTCTAAGGATGGGCACTCCAGAGCAATTTCTTGTTCTAATTAATAGATTAGCTCTTGAGAGGTCACAACCTTCGTTCTGTGTGGGTGTGACTGATGAAAAGCTGCAAACATTGCTGGGGGAACACAGTGATTTCCTCAACCTTTGAGATGGAAGAAGTGGCCATCAAAGCCCGGTCACAGTCCCTGGGGAAGAGGAGGGGACGGTATTGTCGCTGTATTCAAAGCTAAGGCATTTGGTAGGTTGCATCCACCAGCAATCCTGTCACTGGCTTTCCATCAAGCAGCCACTACAATTACAAACAGAGCTTTGAGTCCTAAATATCTCAAAGTGACATCGCAAGAAATAAGTGGAAGTTGGTTTTAGGCTTTACCTTTTTTTTTTTTAGTCACAACTTTCTTCCAGATAAAAACAATATAAATCTTAATACTTCTGTTTTTCTGACCAAAGTTGCCAGAATCTTTCACACAGGATACAGAAGAGACATCACTTATTTTCTTTTTTTTTTTTTTTTAAACGTTTTTTTAATTTATTTTTGGGACAGAGAGAGACAAAGCATGAACCAGGGAGGGGCAGAGAGAAAGGGAGACACAGAATCGGAAACAGGCTCCAGGCTCCGAGCCATCAGCCCAGAGCCTGACGCGGGGCTCGAACTCACGGACCGCGAGATCGTGACCTGGCTGAAGTCGGACGCTTAACCGACTGCGCCACCCAGGCGCCCCACTTATTTTCTAAAATACTGCATCAAGGAAAGTAATGGTAGCTGCGCAAACCCTTCCCTTCTCAACCTGGTGTTTTGTTTTTCTCACTGGTTTCCTGGAAAAGCCTTAACAGATTGCAAGAGAATTAGACACAGGACAGTTAGGCTTGAGAATGAAGAGTGACCAAAATACAGCTGATTCCTATGCCATCGGGTACAAATGCTATTTCCATGTGAAAACATGATTAACCTGCCACCCACCAAGACTTCAAGATGAAGTCAGCTGAGTTAAAAGGCCCTGAACTTGCAGAGAATTCTGCCATCCTGAGTTGCTGTCCTTTCCTACTCTTTTTTGGGTTCTCTCTCTGCCTTCTGGCACTGGGTTCACAGAGTCCCTACCCAAAGATTCAGCCCCATGCCCCAGAATTGCCCAAGCCACCGCGACTATCAAGCTAGACTGGATCCATCACCCTGTGCTATGGACTGAAGGCATCCCGCACAAAGTTCATCTGTTGAAAGCTAAACTCCCTAATGGTAGTATTTGGAGGTGGGTTCTTTGGGAGGTAATTAGGTCTTGAGGATGGCCCCTATGTTGGAATTACTGCCCTTACGAGGAGATGAAGAGACCCATGCTTGCCCTCTCTGACACAAGAGAACATAGCGACAAGAGCCTTCTGCAAAGCAGAATTGGATTCTTGCCAGAACCCAAGCATGCCAGCACCTTGGTCTCAGCCTGCCAGCCTCTGGGCATTCGAAAAATTAAGTGTCTGCTGTTTAAGCCCCGTAGTCTGTGGTGTCTTTGTTATAGCAGCCTGAATTTACTAAGACACCCAATCCCCTCATCCTGTATTCACCCGCTATTGCTCCTATAACAAATCACTACACACTTAGCAGCTTAAAGCAAAACAAAAATGCTCCTGGGATTCTGGGTGGGCTCAGCTGTTTCTGCTCTGGGTCTCAGGCAAAATCAAGGTGCTGGCCTGCCCGGGCTCTCTCAGCTGGAGGCCCTGAGAGGAAATCTGCTTCTAAGCTCATTGATGTTGGGAGACTTCACAGCCTTGCAGCTCTAGGACCAAGGTCTGCTTTTGGAAACTTGTCTGAACTACCTGAGGCTGCCTGTAGTTTCTCCCTCCATCTTCAGCCAGAAGTGACGCATGGGATCCTGCTCACACTTGGAGTTTCTCTGACTTTTTCTACCCTTCCTCTTGGCCTTCATTCAGAGAAAGGGTTCTGCTTTTGGGACTCATGACTACATTGATTTCCTGCCTTTCTTTCCCCAACTTGATCCAGGATAGTCTCCCTATCTTCATGTTAACTGATTATTAATTAGAAATTTTTATTACATCTGCAAAACCCTTTTTTGCAATATAATGTAACACATTCACGGGCTCCAGGAATTAGGGTGTGGACATCTTTGAGGGACTGTTCTGTCTACCACCATCTCCCAAATTTCCTTTGCTTTCAAACAGATCCAGAATCCATTGTGCCTAGAGCAAGCCCTCTACATGCAGGAAAGACTGTGTGTGCGGCACTAAGCCATGGAATTTACCAACCACCTTGATTTCTCAATCTGATGCGTTGTCCTGCTAGGGACTCAGGTCTCCCCCACATGACCTAAGCATTCATTTGAGAAACTGTCCTCTAAGCAACAACTTATTGGCTCCCTCCCCAGGAGCTTGCCCTCAGGCTGGTGTTGTGCTACAATTGCACAGCACTCCAGGAACAGAATGGCGTGACATCCCCAAAATTTTATCCTGGTGAAATGGCCTCCAACATGCGCTGCCCCCAGGATCCACTACGAACAATTGCCAGAATCAGCCTCCATTCTCTGCCTACAATGGCCACCAAAGAGACCCTCCTCACTACAGCTGGCAGCAGAAAAGCAGGAATAATTACAGTCTGCAAAGCCATAGATTGCCTGTACAAAACATAAATCAGGACCAGTTTGTTTTTCTGTTGGAAATCCAGTCAATATTTTTAATGAAACCACATTTTTTAATCTACAGATGTAGGTGATATGTTCTCCTAAATCTTTGCTTTTTTGAAACGCTTCTCCCCCAAAAGAAATGTTTTAGCTCTCTTTACTCCAAACCCAGATAATATAAAGAGACCAAGAATTTATATAAAAAAGATTCAATATTTCCCAGCTTCCTCCTCATTTCTACTCTGCTTTAAACTCCTACTCAGGGGCGCCTGGGTGGCGCAGTCGGTTAAGCGTCCGACTTCAGCCAGGTCACGATCTCGCGGTCCGGTCCGCGAGTTCGAGCCCCGCGTCAGGCTCTGGGCTGATGGCTCGGAGCCTGGAGCCTGTTTCCGATTCTGTGTCTCCCTCTCTCTCTCTGCCCCTCCCCCGTTCATGCTCTGTCTCTCTCTGTCCCAAAAATAAAAATAAAAAACGTTGAAAAAAAAAATTAAAAAAAAAAAAAACTCCTACTCAATGCATTTCCCTAAGGGAGTCTAACTTCTTACCCAATTCACAAACAAAATCCTGACACAAAGAACAGCCACAAAGTCTATAATAAGAAGAAGGGACAAGAAAGGCAAAAAAATCTGCATGCAAATGTAAACAAACATGCTCCTTGACATCAGCAAGTGGTGGCTAGATAACTGATCTATGGCTCCTACTTGGGTCTTCTATCCCCCCAAGCCATGAGTGTTTCCACATACACAGTCCATCCTGTGAGCTTAAACACACACGTGAGATAATCTGTATTTATTTCGTGGTCCTTTTATTTCATGTAAGTATCCATGACTCACAGTGCAGAAACTCTGGTGCAACCTCTCCCCACCCCACCCCTCATCCCTTTATTTACATAAATCAGACTGATTTCTGATTCAATTCCAATAATGCAAGTCTGGAAGAAAACATAACCTTGATCACTTTCAGAGCTTCCCAAGGTTCCCTGGAGTGCTTGGGAGGTTATAGAGGTCTTCTGGACAAGGGTTATCAGGTTATCACTTCTCCCTGCACGGCCCACCTGGCCTCCCAGCTCTCTGTTGTTCCCATCCACATGTGGGAGCCCATCTGCCTAAATAAGCTGGGTTGCTCCTCTTGCTTCTCCCTTGGGTCCAAGTACTTCTAGGAAGCCATAGCTAAGACCCCCTCCTCCAAGACCCCCAGACTTCCTTCTCCTTTTACCTAAATTCTTTCTAATCTGTGGCAGAGAGTAGCCCAGATGGAGAGGAGAAGGGTCCTTCATGTCTTTCATTCCTGCTTCTCCACGACATCAGATCTCCAAGCAGGACACTCTTAGTGAGGGTTCCTTATCGGAAACCCACTGTCTTATCTCTTCAATGGTTTAAGCTTGGAAACAAACCAGTCAGTGCAAAACCCTCTCTGAACAAGGAACCTCAGGGACTACTATCTGTTTAAATAAGGGGAATAAAGGGAGAGAACCGGGCTGAAATACAAATATCACAAAATGCTATTTCACCAAGAGTAATGAAAATATGCAGCCTTTCTCACTCAAAACATGGTTTATGCTCATGTTTGATAGAGAATGCCTGAAGTCTAGCTGAGCCCCTGCCAGTTTCGGTAATTCAAGTTTTTCTTCGAGTCCTGAGCTGGGAGGGAAGATCTAAAGCCTCAGCCGCCAAAACTGCTCTTTCCCTTTAAAGGTCAGACAGCATCTCCCCCTTTGTCAAAAGTCTACAAGTTATTTTAGCACTAGCACACAAAAACTTAAAAGAGACATTATTCAGAGAAGTACCATGGGTGTTTTTCAGCCAGTTGCTACAAGTTGGCATGCCCAACCTTCTCTGACAGAATGAAGCACTCCTCTATTCCCACACAGTGTGAGATTTGTACGCATTTTTCGCACTTACTTTATTCTTTCTGCCTTGTCTATGTGGCAGTAAATGAACCACCCAAGTAAGAACAGGCAAAGGCTACTTACTTAGAGCTTGCTGTGACAAGGGAGTGGGCACCACTACTTGCATTTCAGAGGCTGCAAGGAGGTAGTGGTGTGGAAGCACTTTGTAATGGAAGAAGGGAGGTCTCCAGGGGTGTCCTGACTGGAGGCTGTTGGCCTGGGGCAGCTGGAGACAGGCTCCCTGGAAGGAGGGTATCCTGAGTGATTGGTCAGGGGTGCATATTTGGCTTACTCTGGTAGGTGCTAGGGTGGAAGCAGGGACAAGACAAAATTAGGGAGCTGTCAGATATGAGTCAGATCCTGGCCACATGGGGCCAATCATTACAGGGGTTATTGTTTGGCTTTCTGAACTGATTGTCAGAAATAGTGGTCTGACCTCTTACAAGTCTAACTTACAGATAGCAGTCTGGCTTCCTGAGCTGGTTACTGTAGATAGTGGATTTGGTTTTCTGAGCTGGTTGCTGCAGATTTGAGGTCAGAATTCTATTTTTATAAGTTCATTTTTTTTTTTTACCATAGCACTGGTCATTGTCCATTTTATATTTCAGTCTCTCATCTGTTAAAGTTGGCTATGTTCATGCTTATAAGCTCCTTGAGAACAGAGATCAAATCTTTCTTTATTTGTGTTTCCAATGCCCAGAGTCTAAGACAATTATTTTAAAAATTAAATTGAATAAATTTCACATACACATTTGTGGAAGTAAAGTGACTATATTTCATTTTTCCTATTAGTCATTGGTTTTATTTTTCCCTTTAGCCCGTAATTCTAAATGCACAGAACTGTACCGTCCTCCATTTGGAGCAAGACACCCTCCCTGTGCTAACAACTCTCCAGACTCCACTTGTGGCTGATTTGACCTCAATTACATCTCTGACCTCTCACCATCTTTCTGTACCTCCCCTTACCTGGATTCAGTTGAAATTAAGATGACACATCACCAATGAGATGCAGAATACGATCTAACAGGGTTCATGAAACTGTGTTGTGTTATGAAACTAAACTGTATCTACCTTTCCCAGGTTGGCTTAAAAACAAGATGCATTTGTACTGAACCAATTTTTTCCTTGTATAAGTTCTTTCTGGAGCATGTTTTCATCGAAGTATACATTTTTATGGCTTTTATTGCCTGTATGGGACTAATATAACCCTCACTAAGAAAAATAAGGTACGTGGTTTCGGGGATAGAAGAGATGTTTTAATAATTTAAATTTTTTTTCTTTTTCTTTTTCCACACAGATATTCATGCCAGAAACCTGAGTGTAATCCTAGCCTCTCATTCCTCCCTCATTACCCACATCCAGGCATTAAATTGCCATTATTACTGAAATATTTCAAACACCTCCTTCCTCTTTCTTCCCACTGCCACCACCTTGGTGATGCAGGCACCCCTCACTCCCATCCTGGATGGCTACAAATCCATCCTGCCTGCTGTCCTGACTCCAGTCAATGCCTACACTGCAAAGAGGATTTTTGCACAATGAAGATTTAGGCACATCACTACTCTACTTATTCCTATGGTGGTTCCCCACCACCTGCCAAATAAGCCAAAATTGTGACCATGTTGGTGGTGGTCTAACAGCCATCTGACCACTTTTCAGTCTCAACTCCATCCCCCCTTCCCCAGAAGCACCCAACTTCAGCCACACTGGACCAAGTGCCAGTCTCTAAAAGGACCCAGATTCTCTTGCTTTTGCACATAACTTCATTCTACTTCATGATTCAGAATAGTGACCAGTCTTCCCTGACCTTCTTTCCCCAAGACTAAGTTCTATTTGGTGTTCGTTCCTAGAGCTTCACAAAGTACCTGAGGCAGAGCAGGTACTGCCTACTTCTTTGATACAATCAACAGATGCATAATTTACATTACGCTCAGGTCATCTCCTAAAGCAGGAACTCATTAGACATCTTTCCTCTCCCACCCCCCCACCCCCCCACATACACACACACAACGTCCTGCTTCCTACCTAGTCACACCTCGGAAACTACAGCTTTGGGGGGTTTTCCTCCAGACAATGATGTGCTGATCGATGTTTGGTAACTGGTTCTCCTGGAGGTAAAGCCCCAATTTGCAGCACTCGCCAATTTCTGCCATGTAAACTCTCCCACCCAGGACCAGCTACATAATTCATAGGGCCAGGCACAACATGAACATGTAGGGTTGATTGTTAAAGAATTATTCAGAACGTCAAGATAGCGACAAGAAAGCATTAAACCAAACATGAGTTCTTGTGCAAAGACACAGATTTCACACCCAAGGAGCCCTCGCTTTGGCCAGTCTGATGTCTCTGCATTCCAAGTTGGGAGATGTACACAGTCAGCTTGTGCACAGGTGAGCCCTCTCCAGAATACCACTGCCTCCAGAATACTTAGCATCGCACAGAAAGCCTTCTCTTCCCAGCTCTACCGGCCCATCTTCAAGTCCCTGCCTCACCTTCCTGTACAGTAATCAGGACCTGCTTGTAGTTCCCCCAGACATACCACGTTTCTTCATGCTATGTTATTTTGTTCATGCTCTCTCCCCAACTGCAATTCCTTCTACCCACTCCTCCTTTCCAAAGTCTTCATCTAAATGGCTCTAATTCATCCTTCAAATGCTCAGTTCAGACAGGGACTTTCTCCTCTGGAAAGCTTCCTCTGAAATCCCATTAACCCGGAGATTCTTCTAGAATTGAAGGGAAGGTAAAGAATGGAGATCAAGAGGTTAGCCTGTTACACATTTCTCCCCTTGCAAAAGGAACAGTAAGAATCAGAATACTTTTGTTTGTATTTCAAAGACTGAGTATATTTTGATGTAAAACATACCATGAACCAAAGATAAGTTTGAAGAGATCCTTTTCATCCCTACTAATGGCTTTCCCAAGTTAGGGAATTCAGACTGCCTAATTGGTGTCCCTTTAGCTTTGGTCTGAACACAAATAACTAAGTCTCTCCTCTATCTCTTCTCTGTGTGTAATGGAGGTAAAACTCACATACAAAAAAATCCACCAGTCTGAAGTGTACAATTCAGTGACATTTAGTATACACACAATGTTGTGCAATTTCACCTTTATCTAGTTCCAAGACATTTTCATAACCTACAAGGATTCTCCATGCCTATTCCCATTCCTGCTCCCCTAATCCAAGGCAGGCACAAATCTGTTTTCTGTCTCTGGATTTATCTCTTTGGGATATTTCATAGAAATGGAACCATGCAACCATGACCTTTCATGTCTGGCTTCTTTCTCTTAGCATAATGTTTTCAAGATTCATCCATGTTATAGCATGTGTCAGAATTCCACTATTTTTTATGGCTGAATAATAATATTCTCTTGTATGGATGAACCACATTTTGCCTATCCTTTCACCAAATGATGGACATCTGAGTTGTTCCCACCCTGAGGCTATTGTGAAGAAGACTGCAACACGTTTCTGTGTGGACATGTTTTCATTTCTCTCAGGTGTCTACCTAGGAGTGGAATTTCTGGATCAAAATTCTATTTTTTCACTTTTTGAGGAGTCTCCTCGCTTTTTAAAGTGCTAGATGTAAGGAGTGTTCAGTCCGTTTGAAACATGCTGTTAGGGATGGAGACCCAGAATGGGCGAACCTCCAACAGAATCCCCTCCTCTCTGCCACATGGTAAGACCTCTGTGTACCACATCACACAGTACTGACATTGTCCATTTCCAATGTCAGTAACCCGGAGTAGCCTGCAAGTCTTTGTACAATAGGAGCTGTACCTCATTTATCCATATCCAGTATATCTCCAGTGTTGTGTTTAACACTATGCCTAGCACATAGTAAGAGTTCAAAAATGTTGGTGGGTCTAAATCAACTCATGAGTGATTAAACTAATTTAGGCATCATCCTTCAGTGTTTTGGTCCTTGTCTACTAAGTACAGAATTTTTCCTCGGGATCCCCGCAGAGAGCTGCTGATAGGGCACAGCACCATCATCAACATGAAGAACATGTAAATTTGGAAAGCAATAAACCCCAGATGCACTAAGAACAATGGCGACATCTCTGCTCTGGGATGGTACATTTAACTGGTGTTTAAATTAAAAGTGAAGCGCCTTTGAGTATTTCTCAGTTCTTAGCACAGTGCTCATTATCTTAAGCAAAATACAATCTTAGATAATACTGACAATAAAGCTAAGTGTTGTGTCTGTAAGAAAAATTATTTCAGTGATACACTGATTATCTTGTGTTTTTATTGTTTGGAATGTTTGGCCTGCAAGTTCACCCACTCTGCTTCTGCAGAATAATTAGTGTATTGGAAGATCATGAAGAAGGACATAGTTAATTTTTCAAGTGTGCAGTAAACTCAGCCCTACTGTTAAATGGAACTGGTTCACAGCTCAGTTCTCCCAGCTTGCTGCTCCGTTGACATTAGGTGTTATCTAAATGCAATGCATGCCATCCAGAACCCGTAAAAGGAGACAACACGCAGCTCTGTGAAACTCCCTGTCATTGCAGTGAGGAGCTTCCCTCCCCTCCCAACCCTCACACCTCCATAAACCCTCCCTTGATGTTGGAGAGCTGAGGCTAAGAATGATCAAACACCAATTAAGCCACAGTGATCTAAGAATTATGCAAGATGATGACTAGGAAAGGAATGTCTGCTCCTGAGAGATAAATCGTGAAGCATGTGAGGGGAAGAAATATTAATTCTGAGTTAAAAATAGGTGGTTTCTATGAGGCAGACCATACATGGAGACCAAGTTCACATTTCCTTCTAAACCCATCCTTCTTCCTGTGTATATGGCGCCCCCATCTCCTCACAGATGGAGACTCAGGACATGGCATCAGGTGACTTCTCCCTCATCCTCGGTGTTTGCTTCCACAATGTGCCAACACAGCCTCCAAAGTCCCCCTTACATGTGGCCCATCTTCAACTCCTGCTGCCACATCTTAACACACATTTTAAGCCAACAGTAACTGGGTAATCAAAATAGCCTTCTAGCCGGCTGACAGCATCCAGATTCCCTACACTCTAACTTCTTTATTAATCCCCCTCACATGGAGGCTAATTCACATTGAGAAACTGCTGATGACAGCCCATTCCCTCCATAATAAAGAACTAATGACTTGCCCAGCATTCAAAGCCCTCTGTAACCTGACCCCCACTTACCTTTCTTCACTACAGTTGAAGTGAGCTACTTCTATTCCCAGTACACATGCCCACTATCTTAGGTGGGGTTCCCCAGAGTCCCTGACATGAGGATTAGTGTGCAGGTGACTTAGGGAGGAAGCTAGACAGGAGGGGAAAAAGCCAAGAAGCGGTGTGATATAGCTATGGGAGCATGGGCCTGATCCAGCGGGGAAGTTTCAGTTTTCAAGTAAGCCTCAGAGGCAAAGTTTACTGGCCTTCCCACTCCTGCACCAGCAAGTCCTTGGCTAGGGGCCCAGGTGGGCGGGGGCAGGGAATGTGAGATATAACACCAGGCACTTCTGGATCTCTGTGCAAGGAGGCAACACTGGTCTAAGTCGTCCAAGGACAGCCCTCAAAGAGTCACAGGTGCAGAGCTCTTAAAAGCCCAGCACACCAAAGTTTATGTAGGGGGTGGAAGAAGAAAGGTAAAAAGGACTAGAGGATTCGGGTGGAGAAGTAACAGTATCTACCACACCTATCTGATGTCTTACTGATGTCACTGGGAAAGAGCTTTTCATCTCCACTTCCCCAAATCCTGACCAGTTTCACAGCCCAGCTCAAAAATGTCACCAAGTCTTCCCTAACCAACACACACACACACACACACTCTCTCTTTCTCTCTCTCTCTCTCTCTCTCTCTCTCTCTCTCTCTCACACACACACACATACACACACACTCACACACACACACACTCACACCCCAAATGTCTGTGAGCAGATGAATCAATAAGCAAAAGGTGATACAGCCATACAATGGAATATTATTTGACCCTAAAAAAAACCCCAAAATTCTGGTACGGGTTTCTACATGGATGACACCTCAAAATGTCATGCTCAGTTGAAGTAAGTCAGACACAGAAGAGAAAATATTATATGATTTTACATGAGGTGGGGAGAGTAGGCAAATTTGTAAAGACAGAACGTAGAATGGTGGCTGCCAGGGACTGGGTGTAGGGGATGGGGAGTTACTGTTTAATAGGTAGGGTTTTGGTTGGGCATGATGAAAAGGTTCTGAAGATCACAATAATTTTTTAGTGTTTATTTTTGTGAGAGAGAGAGATCATATGTGCACACGGGAGAGGCAGAGAGAGAGGGAGACAGGATCCTAAGCGGGCTCTGCGCTGACAGCAGAGAGCCCCATGTGGGGCTTGAACCCATGAACCGTGAGATCATGACCTGAGCCGAAATCAGACGCTTAACTGACTGAGCCACCCAGGCGCCTCACAATAATTGTTTTAAAGTACAACAAGACCTTTAAGAAATACTCCTAATAAATAGAAATTTTTACCTCATCCAAACATAAAGAAATCTCAAAAAAAAAAATTCTGTTTCAACCCATTCTTTTTCTGAAGGTGGATGTTCTCCTTACTTAGAAGAACACCTTCAAGAGCCCCTCAGGCACCTAAAATAGCGCCTCCTGGTAAGTGTTCAATAAATACCTGTGGAATGATTTTTCTTAATTCAAAGGAAGGCCCAGAAGCCAGTCTGGGATCAGGATAGAGAGCTAAATTGCTGTATCTAACTCAGTAACATAAGTTTGTTTTGTTTTGTTTTGTTTTGTTTTGTTTTGTTGTGCATGGAGTTGGAGGAAAAAGTTTGGAGTAGGTGTTAGAACACAGGAAAGAAGCATGGGAAGTGATTTAAGGGAGAGAGAGTAAGAGAGAAGGCCAGGAAACAGTAGAAAGTCAACCTTTATGAAAAAAATTGGCAGGTGAGCTATTCACTGTGTTGAGTTTGGGCAAAGAACTTTAAATGGAGATAATAATACTGGAATATGGAGCTAAGGATGAGTGCAGGACCAGAGACTCCAAGGAAATCCTCAGAAGTCTGTAGGTAGGGTGCTTGATACTTTATTATATATGAGATGAGTAAACACACATACATATACACACACATATATACATATGTGCATATGTATTTACATATGTGTGTGCACATAACATACATACCAGGATATACTGATCCATACATATGTACATGCATGTATAATGTTGAATATACATACATAAATATATAAAATCTCACTGGTTTTAGAAAGGATGTCTAGAGCAATTATGCTCTTTGATTTTTTTATAAAGAATTGCATGAGGCATAAAATTCTCATGCCCAACACGCCATTTGTGGCACTCCCTGCATTGGACTATGATAATTTATAATCAACACAGCTCTTCATTAAATGCTTCAGTAACAGTCCATCCCTACTGATCACAACATCAGTAAAATAGTGTGGGCTATGCACAGTTTACCCACAGCAGCTTGCCCTCTCTCTCTCTGTCTCTTTCTCTCTCTGAGACTTTTAGTTGAACAGCCTGTCGGCATATTAAAAAATTAGAGAATAGTTGTTAGTATTGGAAAGGCAGTTATCAGCAACTGACAGTGACACAGAGGCCCCACAGTTCAGTGTTCCTTAGAATGACCTGGGCAGGTCTTCCTAGGTGCCACCCCTGAGAGATTCATACCTATAAGACTCTGGATGGGGAGAGTAAAGACAGGAAGAGGGAAGTAACGCCACATTAAGAATCATATGCTGCTGCTAAGACCAACCAGTGTTGGCAATTCAGCTATGGACTGAACTGTGTCCCTTCCAAATTCATATGTTCAAGCCCTGACATCCCCTCTGCTCCACTCCCACCCTACCCCCTGTACCTCAGAATGTGACTGTATTTGGTTATTTAAATAGGGTCTCCAAAGAGGTGATTAAGTGGAAATGAGGCCATTAGGATGGGCTCTAATCCCATCATACTGGTGTTCTTATAAGACAAAGAAATTTGGACACAAAAAGAGACACCAGGGGTGAACACAGAGAAAAGATCACAGGAGGACGCAGTGAGAAGGTGGCGATCTGCAAGCCAATGGGAGAGGTCTCAGAAGAAGCCAAATTAACTGACACATCAATCTCAGACTTCTAGCCCCCCGAATTATAAGAAAATACGTATCTGTTGTTCAAGCCACACAGTCTGTGGTATTTTGTCATGACAGCCCTAGCAAACTAATAAGCCAGCCCTTCTTACCTGTCTCAGAGCTGGCTCACAGCCTGTAGGAGTTGGTTTGAAATGTGTCACCACAATATGCCTCTCTTCATTTTCCCACCTGGGATGCCAGAAATCAGGGCAGTGAAGGCCCTAGTGTCCCTTTATGTGGGAAAGAAACATTGGAGAACAGACCATCAACAGTTGAGATAATACACTTGTGTCCACTAAGATCTGACCACATGCCTTCACTCTCGTGTGATTGAGGGGAGAGAGCAGACACAAGAGGCACTGACTTCCCGATACCAGAAGCTGGCTCAGCTTGATAAAGTGTATTCATCAGCATTTACATGAGCCAGCGCTGTGGCTGATCTGATTGAAATCACTCAAGTATTAGGCGCCAATGACATGCTGGCCAATTGCAAACCCCACTTGTTAATAAAGGCAGGACCCACAGGAGGAAATATAAAACAGGTGAAATGGAGTTGATGGATTTATTAAAAGTTTCATTGCCAAAGTTAAGAGCTGTAATCCTTTCCTACTTATTTAAAAATCTGCTGCATTTTATCAGAATCTGACAACATTCTGGCAGGTATTATGAAAGTGGTTGAATAATATTCACTTAATTAGATTAATTGCCTGCTATAATTATCTAGAGAATTTCTTCATCCTTATTGCCTTTCTTTTTTCTCAGCTCTTTCCTTCCAGAGTGTTTACCGGTGGGTGGTATATTCAAGATGGCAGGACACTGAGAGAGTGGGAGAGAGGAAGCAATTGCTGAGACTTCTGTCACTCCAAAAATATTCCCCTCCTTTTTTCACCTGTGGGCTACTGTGATCCACCTCCATGAGAGGCAGCATCACTACTGTGAGAGACATAGGGTTCGGTCTACAGCTGGAAATGAAAGGGAGGCGGGTCTGGGGTGGAGGCATGTAAGAATGGAGGTACAGATGTGTGGAGAAAAGAGAGTAAAGTTAAAGAATGGAGAGTAGGAGGAGAAGCTTAATCAGACAGAAAAAGAAAGACAGAAGAGTGTTAGGGGTTGCATTGTTCCCCCGACAAAAAGCAGGTTGAAGTTATACTCCCATAGTTGCGAATATGACCTTTATGGAGATAAGGTTTTTGCAGAATTAATCAAGTTAAGATGAGGCCATATTAGGGGCGCCTGGTTGGTTCAGATGGCTGAATGTTTGACTCTTGATTTCGGCTCAGGTCATGATCTCACAGTTCATGAGTTCAAGCCCTGTGTTGGGCTCTGCACTGACAGCATGATGCCTGTTTGGGATTCTCTCTCTCTCCTCTCTCTGCCCCTCCCCTGCTCTCTCTCTCTCTCACTCTCTCTCTCTCTCTCATAATGAATAAACAGTTTTTTTCAAGTTAGTTAACATATAGTGTAGTCTTAGCTTCAGGAGTAGAGCCCAGTGATTCATCTCTTACATATGACAGTGTTCATCCTGAAAAGTGCCCTCCTTAATGCCTGTCATCCATTTAACTCATTCCTCCCACCCCCACCCCCACTCAGCAACCCTGTTTGTTCTCTGTACTTAAGAGTCTCTTATGATTTGCCTCCCTGTCTGTTTTTATCTTATTTTTCCTTCCTTTCCCTTATGTGCATCTGTTGAGTTTTTCAAATTCCACATGAGTGAAATCATGATATCTTTCTCTGACTGACTTATTTCACTTAGCATAATACCTTCCAGTTCCATCCATGTTGTTGCAAATAGCAAGATTTCATTCTTTTTCATTGCCGAGTAGTTGAATAAAGAAACATTTTTTTTAAAAAGATGACGCCATATTAGAACAGAGTGGGCCTTAATCCAACATGACTGGTGTCTTTATAAGAAGAGGAATATTTGGATGCAGATGGACACAGAGGGAAGATGGCCATGTGAGGACAGAGGCAGAGACTGGAGCGATGCCCTCACAAGGCAAGGAGCTCCTGGAGCCACTGGAAGCTGGAAGAGACAAGGAAGGGAAGGCTCCTCCCCTAGAGTCTTCAGAAGGAAAATGATGCTGCCAACACTTTGATTTCAGACTTTTTGGTCTCCGTAACTGTGCGAAAATAAATTTCTATTGTTTTAAGCCATTGGGTTTGTGGTACTTTGTTACAACAGCCATAGGAAATTGGTACAAGGAAAGCGTGTACAGAGCCAAAGGAACTTCCCTAAAGGTACATACTTCTATAGTTCCTGAGACTTTGGGAGAACTCAGTAAATATGTTTAAACTAATAGGCTAGAATGAGAGTCACTGCCATGTACATAAGGTACTGAGAACAAAAATGGGAGAAGAAACAAAGTGTGAATATCATATATCTTTGATTTCTTCCGCATTGGCTAGCTCACTGCCTTCCAGAAAACAGGTGCTTGACAAACGTATTGAATAACTAATTAATTCATTTCCATTGTCCTCTAACACTCATTCGTGGACTCTGGGTATGCAGCTCTGCTGTGAGGTCATTTGTTTTTTGGAATTGGAACAGTGATCAGTCTGAAAAAGCAACTGGGTTGCTTCACAGTGTGCAGAGGAATGAGGGCAAGAATAAGGAGATGGGACAAAGGAGAAGAGGAAGAGATGGAAGGAGAAGGGGAGGTGACAAAAAAGGGAAGGAAGAGAAGTTTGGCTATGAATGTCGGGGAAGCAGTGTGTCTAACTTATCCCTTGTTCATCCTGGAGAAGGTTTCATTTGCCACAATTCTCTATTGAGAGAGAACTGACTTTACATGGAAGAATGTCTCTGTAAGATCCTGCCCACTGAGAACCTGGCTCAGCAGGTTCTAAAGTATCCAGGGTGGGGAAAGATATATTCAGTGACACCAGAGGAAGAATTTGGCTTGTTTGCCTCTCAAAAGGAAAAGAAGTGACAGTAGGGCACACAGGACAAGAGATAGGGAGGAGCCAACAAAGGAGGGTGATGTTGGGGTGAAATGAATGATAGAGCCAGTAGTTGGGCAGCTGCCTCAGGTATGCATTTCTCTCTAGCAGTCTACCCTAAATCTGGACTCACCTGCATGTTTCATTTGCCCCACATGATGTGAGCTGGGTCTGAAGACATCTGGGAGCTCAGGTGAAATCTTCTTAGCCAAGTCTGTAAGTTCATTAGGATACACTGTCCATTTCCACATTATCACAGGCAACTGGAGCTGCAAACATCTGGAGACTCCACTAGACTGGAATGTCCAAGATGGCTCACCCACATGGCTGGCAGTGGATGCTGGTAGTTGGCTGGGAGCTTGGGTAGGCATGTGTTGTGCAGAGCATCTCACGTCATGGTGGCCAGGCTTCAAGAGGACATCACAAGGACACACATTCTAGGAGAGGAAGCAGAAGCCACAAGTCCTTAAATAAACTAACACTGGTTAATTTCTACTGCATTCTATTGGTTAAGTGGTCACCAGGACAGCCCTGATTCAAAGAGAGGGGAAATAAACTCCATCTTCTATTGGGAAGAATGACCAAGAATTGGTTGCCATCTTTAATTAGCTACAGACAGGGGCGCCTGGGTGGCGCAGTCGGTTAAGCGTCCGACTTCAGCCAGGTCACGATCTCGCGGTCCGTGAGTTCGAGCCCCGCGTCAGGCTCTGGGCTGATGGCTCGGAGCCTGGAGCCTGTTTCCGATTCTGTGTCTCCCTCTCTCTCTGCCCCTCCCCCGTTCATGCTCTGTCTCTCTCTGTCCCAAAAATAAATAAAAAACATTGAAAAAAAAAAAAAAAAATTTAATTAGCTACAGACAGCTAATGGGGCTTTTTGAAAATGGGAATGTCTTCTGTGCCCATTAAAATGATTTGCTTTGCAAAAATAAAAAATAAATTAAATAAATAAATAAAATGATTTGCTTTGCTTCAATATAAACTTATCTCTAATCTCTTTGGGAAATGTATATTGTTTATAAAAGCTTTGTATACATGGATTTTGGTTTTTTTGAAAATCCAAATATTGACTTTTACCTCTAGATTAATGGGAGATAATATAGACACAGCAAGGGTAGATGCAGAAAAACAAGCAGAAAAGGACCATGAGAACACATGTCCTTGATAATTCAATGGAAGTCAATATGTTCTCTAACATTGATAAATAAATATGTATAGATATATCAGTATTAAGTTACAGAAATAGCCATTATGAATAATAATAAAAGTAGCAATATTTAAAACAGGGGATCTTACAGAGTAGATCTGGACACTGAGGTGGTATAGAAAACATGAATTTAAAATTTTTAAATATTTTATTTGTATAATCTTTTCAAAGTTTTTGTAAATTTTTGCATATTATTATTAGCAACCCCACTTCTAGGAGTTTACCTTAAGATGATAATTACAAAAAAATGTCAAAAATGTAAGCACAAAGATGTTCAGCATTGTTTATAATGATGGAAAATTGGAAGCAACCTAAATGTCCTTCAGTAGGCAACTAAGTAAGTAAATTATGGTATAGACAATGTGATAACCTCCAATCACTATAAGTGACTTCTAGATCTACATTTATGAAGATGGAAAGGTGTCCATGACAGTTTATTGTGTAATAATGTTGGTTGCAGAACATCATATATATGTCATATACATCTTTATATAAAGCTGTATACATATACTTAAATGTGTCTATATGCACCAACATAGTCCTCATTTGAGATAGAATTTCTAGTATATTCTCTATTTTTCTTCTTTACTTAAATATTTTACAATAAGTAACATTTTAAAATATAAAGCTAACTTTGAAAAGAGCTATAAAACAATAATAACAGCATTTGCAACAGCTCAAGATTATACCTAGGCTTTTTGCATATCAACTACTTGGGAAAGATGACAGCATTTGATAAAACAAGTATCATAAAGAGTAACACAAAGTACACTTTGGCAAATGCCATAAGCAAACAAACAGAATGCCATCATCTGTTTTGAATGAAATCATTCTACCCAATTCTTTTGAATGTTTTTCCAGAAATAAAATAACACAATTCCAGGCAGAAACCCAGAGTTTTCATATCAAGGAGAGAAAAAAGAAAGATTGACTTACTTGGGGGGTAACTTGCAGCAAGAAGAAAATCAGGCAAAATGTTACTGAATGTCTTGTAACTAGTTGAGCCATCTTATCAACCTGGGAGAGAACCAAGGTCATTATTGCTTTTATTTTTTCTAATTTCTTCCTTGAGCCCTTACCGGCTCTATTTATTGGAGATTTCATTATCTCCTTCCAGGAATCTTCCTTATACCTACCATCTCGGTGCCAAGAATTCGAAGTTCATTTACCCACTCCCTCAGCCCAGGCAGAGGAAAACCTGAGTTTTGAAGATCAAGTCCAGAGCCATTTCTCTGGGTCCACCACGATACCTGATGGATGCCCAGTTAGTAGTAATGGCTTCTTGGCTTCAGACACAGTCATGTTCTACACCTGGAACTTAAGGTTGTATCACTTTTAGTTCAACCACATGTTCACCCAGTTTTTCCAGCATGACATTCTGCCAGAACATATTTAGGAAGGCCACAAATATTTAAGGCTTGTGTGGAGCCCAGTTTCACCCATATAGATAGATTAGGTAGGTAGGTAGGTAGATAGGTAGGTAAGTGGATAAATGAATGGATAGATAAATGAGTTCCCATTTGAGTTCTAAGTGACCTTTCACATCATCTGATTTCAGCTGGATCAGAGCCATCGTTGTTGTTTTATTTTTAATACAGTTTATTATCAAGTTAGCCAACATACAGTGTATACAGTGTGCTCTTGCCTTTGGGAGTAGATTGCCATGATTCATTGCTTACATACAACACCCAGTGCTCATTCCAACAAGTGTCCTCCTCAATACCCATCACCCATTTTCCCCTTCCACTGCCCCGCCATCAACCATCAGTCTGTTCTCTGTATTTAAGAGTCTCTTATGGTTTGCTTCCCTCTCTGTAACTATTTTTTCCCCTTCCTTTCCCCCATGGTCTTCTGTTAAGTTTCTCAAATTCCACATATGAGTGAAAACATATGATATCTGTCTTTCTCTAACTTATTTCACTTAGCATAATACCCTCCAGTTCCATCCAGATTGTTGCAAATGGCAAGATATTCATTCTTTCTCATTGCCAAGTAGTACTCCATTGTATATTTATACCACATCTTCTTTATCCATTCGTCAGTTGATGGACATTTGGGCTCTTTCCATGATTTGGCTATTATTGATAGTGCCGCTATAAACATTTCATCAGAAAAAGCCTCAAGAACATGGAATCTCAGGAGTGAAAGGGTAGGAGATGAGTCTCACTCCCCTTCCACTCACATCTACCCATGTGCTAACCCAGTAACTGCCTCTACCAGCCAGGGTTTTTGGAACAAAGTCCAGCCCCAAAAAAGCTCCTGTTAAATGACCACAATAATGGATTCCTATTTTTCTAACATTTGTGTGACTGAGGGGCCCTTGTACTGATGCCTTTCTCCAGCCCCTAAAAAATCCACTCTTAAGACACTTCCTACAGAGGCTAACCTAGATAAGTGCTGGTGACTTCTCTGTTATAAAATCCTAAATTCTACCTAACTGAATATCTTATTAAAAAGCTTTCATTTAAACAAACAAACAAATGAAAAAAAAGAGAACAGGGAAGCTGCCAGTATAACTTAAAATTTCCTCCTCTGTTCTTAATGTCTGTCAAAACCTACTCTCCTGAATCAGACTTCATAATTCCAAGGACAGGTTACATACCCAAACAGTTCATGAAAAGGACTTGTCCCAAAATGGTAACCAAGCGACCTGAGACCAGCACTGGAATTATTAAAGCCTTTTGGATGATTATATACAAGCATTCCTATGTGATTTAGACCTTACGTTTCTTTTTTTTTTTTTTAATGTTTATTTATTTTTGAGACAGAGAGAGACAGAGGATGAACAGGGGAGGGTCAGAGAGAGAGGGAGACACAGAATCCGAAACAGGCTCCAGGCTCTGAGCTGTCAGCACAGAGCCCGACGCGGGTCTCAAACTCACAGACCATGAGATCATGACCTGAGCTGAAGTCGGACACTTAACCGATTGAGCCACCCAGGCACCCCAGACCTTACGTTTCTTATTAGACCCATACTTAGTATCCCTTTGTATCATATCAATAAATGTAGAGCTAGCCTCAGCTGAATGACTACTGCTAAAATGTAGGTGATATCGGTGGAGAGACTGAGAAAGTCACTGCTGCTGTTAAGAAAAAGTGTTTAAAACTTGGAAATAAGGCAAAAAAAAAAAAGTAGGTGGCATGTCCCTTTACTCTCTTACTGGGTATATTAGGTTGAATACCCACTACACACACACACACACACACACACACACACACACACAGAGCAAATCCATGTCCTTCCCAAAACCTCAGAATGTGACCTTATTTGGAAATAGAGGTTTTGTAAATGTAATTAGTAAGATGAAGACATCCCAGAGTAGGGTGCACCCTCAATCCGATATGGCCAGTGTCCTTAGACAAGAAGAAAGACAAGGAAACAGTCAGACACATGGGGAAGAAATGCCATGTGATTGCAAAGGCAGAGATTGCTAGGATGTGTCTACAAGCCAAGGATCCCCAAGGACTTACAGCAACACAAGAAGCTAAGAGAAGAGCACGGGAAGGATCCTCCCTCACAGCCTCCAAAAGGAACCAGTACTGATCAAGGACCAGTACCTTGATCTCAGACATCCAGCCTCTTGAACAATGAGACCTCCCCGGTTTGCAGTAATTTTTTGCAGCAGTTCCAGGAAGCTTCATATACTGGGACGTTGTTTGACAGGCTCATCCAAGTATTATTAACTTTTTTTAGGGGATTGTCACTTTATTTGCTTTTTCTACTTACTGTTAGATAAGAGCTCCGTCTCTATGTAGTTACTATTAATCTGTAAACTTTGTCCAGTAGAGATGCAAATGATTTCTATCTAGGAAAAAGGATAATGCTAAAGGTTACAATTTTAATGCCCTGTAGACATTAACCAGTTTTATCTCACACTCAGCAAAGTTATATCAGAATGTGTCTTCTGGTGAAGGTAGTTTCTATTCCTCTGATTCTCATTGAACCGATTTTGCCACATTTTCTCTAGTTCTTTCATTAGAAAGTTGAAATAAATCTTTAACATTTCTTCATTCTATACATGTGTGGGAGTCGTGTTGTCAACTTTTTTGAAAATTATACCTTAATAGCACCAGAATCATCAAGGTCAAGACATCCTTTTGAGGTCATCTGATTCAATGTCCCTCTGAATGCAGGAAAGAATTCCTTCTGATGAGGTTTTGGAGTGGTGGAGATTCAGACCTGACAGCCAAGAAAGAATTCTTGAAGACATCTTTGGTGCAAAAAGGTGATTTTATTAAAGCACGGGGACAGGACCCGTGGGTAGAAAGAGCTGCACTGGGGTTGTGAAGAGTGACTGGTTATATACTGAGTCAGGGGGAGGATAAAGTCAAGAGGAAGTTCCTTAAAGGGATTTCCATATGCTAAAGAGGGTTCACAGATTACTGGAGGTTGGCTATTGTCAAGCTAAGGTTGTTTTTCCCTCTAGCAAAACATTTTTATTAAGATAGTAGGGAGTTCCTGAAGATTAGGCTATTGATAAGAAAAAGGCTATTGATAAGCCTTTTTCTTTTTTTTTCTTTTTTTTAAATGTTTATTTATTTTTGAGACAGAGAGAGACAGAGCATGAACAGGGGAGGGGCAGAGAGAGAGGGAGACACAGAATCCAAAGCAGGCTCCAGGTTCTGAGCTGTCAGCACAGAGCCCGATGCAGGGCTCAAACCCACGAACCGTGAGATCATGACCTGAGCCGAAGTCGGACACTCAACTGACTGAGCCACCCAGGCGCCCTGATAAGCCTTTTTCTTATAATTTACTAAGATATTTGGAAACTGATGGAGACTCATGTCCTGCATGGGTGTGACCTCTATCAGTTAACCATTGGTTTTCTTTCCCTTTCCTTTGTCCTTGGGCCTTTAGGAGTACCTGAGGAAAATTACACACATAAATCACCTGGTGGGGGTGGGGGGGTTGTTGTTAGCTTGGTCCCTCATCACTTCCCCTCAGTACATTTGCCATAGGTTTGTTCAGCCTGTGCTTGAAGACATAATTTAAGGGGAACTCATGGTTGTTCTTAAGGTAACCTGTTCCATTGTTAGATATTTATTATTAGAAAGTTATTTCTCAAACTGAGATACATTCCCCTTCCAACTCATACCCATTAGTTTTAACTGTGTTTAACAGAGCACAGAATCTGACAGCCCTTGGAACATTTGAGATCATATCCCCCATGGGATTTTTCTTTCCTAGGCCAAATCTAATCCTTAGATTAAATTAGTTTAGATTAGATTACATAGATTAGAGTCCTATGCACACTAGAGTATTTCTGTTAGGTAGTCCTATTGAATTTGGAAGTTAAATTCAACAAACACAACTTTTGACTATCATGTTAGGTCCTGAAGGCAAAGAAAGGGAGAAAGCACTACATTTATAAACAAATCTCTGCAAGAACAATTAATAGGTTGGAAAGAGTCTCACAGGTTTATGGGATCCAATGAAGACCCAAGGGATGGCATGATTAATTCTACCTGAGGGTTTGAGAAAGGCTGACTTCCCAAAGAAAGTGCTCCTTGGACTAGGTTCTAAAAGTAAGTGGGAAGTCTCTGGAAGATCAAGGTATGATGGATATCTTAGACAAAGCTAAAGAAAAGTATGAACAAAAAAGCCAAGAGAGGGGCACCTGAGTGGCTCAGTTGGTTAAGCATTCAACTTCGGGTCAGGTCATGATCTCACAGTTCGTGAGTTCGAGCCCCACGTTGGGCTCTGTGCTGACAGCTGAGAGCCTGGAACCTTCTTCGGATTCTGTGTCTCCCTCTCTCTCTGCCCCTCCCCCATTTACGCTCTGTCTCTCTCAAAAATAAATAAACATTTAAAAAAATATTTTAAAAAAAAGCCAAGAGAAAATGCTCAAATAGTCACAAGGTACTAGAGTGCCCTTCAAATTCCATAAGAGCTGCAACAATATAAATGTAATTTATAAAAAATAAATTATAATCATGGAAATGTAGCTCATTGCTAAAAATGTAGACAGGTGGTCTGCACAAAGACCATAAAACTTGAGCTGAAGAGCAAGAATTTGTCAATCCAAGGAAAGGGGAGCTTATGGGAAAGATTCTAGTATTCTGGAGGAGAGAAGCAAAAATCAGAAGAAACTATAATCAAGTAGGAGGCAATCTTGTGTAATGATTCAAAAAATGGGATCTGGTGTCATGTTGCCCAGTGCAAATCCCAGCTCTGCCCCTGGCTTTCTGCATGACCTTTACCAGGCTGCCTAATGTCTCTAAGATCAACTTCCTCATCTGTAAAACAGGGAAAATTAGCACACTCCAAGGGGTTATCAGGTTTATAGAAAATCATCCATGAACACATGTATCTTATGTATGTGCCTGACACATACTAAGCTATCAGTGAAGATTAACCATTATTGTTGTTAATTATTCCATGATTTTAATATTTATTTTAAGTAGAGATTTAACGTGAGACAGCTGAGGATAAGGAGATAGGGAGAAGGAAAAGAGAACAAGATGCCGAGCAAGGGAACACTGAAGATTAGGCAAAGGAAGATTGAGAAGAAGAAAGGCTAAGGAGATAAAGATGCAGATTTTGAGGAATTTGCATAATTCTTAGTTGATGTACACCCCAGGCTGTGTAGGAACGAAAGAATGAACTGGTTAAATCTTGACCCTTTCCTGGCCAGGCTGCTTGGCCCTGATTCCTAGCTCTATCACATACAGCTGTTACTTAACTTCTCTGTGCCTCAGTGTCCACATTTATAAAATAGGGGACAATAATACGTCTACTTTATAAGGTGTTGTCTGGACCAAATGAATTAATATACATTATATGCTTAGTACTACACAGAGTAAGCACTTTTTTATTCCCTCTTCTGACATCATAGGCCTCAAAGTTTAGACTCAAATATAACTACATTGGCTAGACAAGCTTGTTTGCTTAATTTATTATTACAAATCTAATGTTGAAGAGACACATTAAAAATGAAAGTGTAGGGGCCCCTGGGTGGTTCAGTCAGTTAAACGTTCCAACTTTGGATCGGTTCATGATCTCATGGTTCATGGGTTCGAGCCCTGCATTGGGCTCTGTGCTGACAGCTCAGAACCTGGAGCCTGCTTCAGACTCTGTGTCTCCCTCTCTCTCTGCCCCTCCCCTGCTCATACTGTCTCTCTCTCTCAAAAATAAATAAACATTAAAAATTTTTTAAAAAATGAAAATGAAAGTGTATGGAAATACTATGTAAAATATGATGCTTTAAGATTAAGCAAATAAAACCACTTAGCAGTTCTTTCCAAGGCATTTTTAATATTTGTACAAAAAAAATCTCTATGCCTGGCAAATATTGATTGACCTACACAAGTTCTTACCAACTCTTGTGAGATTTGGGAATTCCAAAAACAGAGATGATCATAGGCCTCTTGAAAAGAGGAAAATTTAGAAGAAATGAAAGAAAGTAGGTAGTTAATTTAAGGATAGAGTAGATAGCTAACTTGAACTTGGGAAAACAAGTGGAAATGTTTCCCCAAAATTAGACAACACATGAATGGAAGGTTTATATATTTTGACATTATTAAATATTCTTTAGCTTAAGAGGAAAAAAGGTAAGTATTTCAATCTGTACCCTGGATTAGATTTTCATTTTAGCTCTTCAAAGACCATGATCCATATCACTTTGTTTTCTCCTTTATCTTCAACCCCTCCTTCCCTTCTGATTCTTACTTCTCAACATACAAATCAAAATCTTTCATGTGTTAATAGTAAAATCCCCTCCCCCTTAACACTTCATCCTCTTCCAAATGCCATTTGGTAAGACATGCTAATCTACCTATCCAGCATCCATTCCTCCCAACAGAAGCTCTAAATTTCCAGCCCACCAACTGCCCCCACCCCCTGTGATTTAGGGAAAGAAGACTGCATTACACGTAAGCCCTACCTACATTGGTTCTCTTCCCTTGCTAGTAGATGATTTAGGGGTGGACACGTGGCCAGGATCTCAGGTAGGCCGTTTCTAGGAAAGATTTCCTCCTTCCTAAGAGTCAGACATTACAGGAGAAGGTTCTGTCTTGCTTTTAGATTTTGCCATTCCAAATAAGATGCCAGGAACTGAAGGAGCCATTTTGTACCATGAGGGCAACTGAAATGGCACCCCCAACAAGGATGGCAGGAGCAAGGAGATGGAAAGAACCTGGGTCCCTGATGAATGAGCCAACCCTGGAGCAAACAACTTCTGTCCACCTTGACCCTTGGAAGAGTGTAAGTGTAGGGACTCCAAGGTTCCTTTCCTGCTTGCCACCCCAGTTAGAAGTGCCATCAAAAAACAGCAGGTGCATTGAATAGCAGCACCAACTCTCAGAGTATTACCAATCAGAGGCAAAAGGGTGGCAGCTGGGCAAGGGGCTCCACAACCAATTATGTAGCTTCCCTCCAAAAGACTCAAATTGTTCATCTCCCTCCAACATTGACATCTGCTACTGAGAAGAGAGAAAGGGAGAACATATGGGGGGTTGGGGGAAAGGAAGGCAATACTTACTATCTTCTCAGTTCTAGTTCTTTCCAGCCCCAAATATCAACCTTGTTGGGCATTTCAAGGGTTCTTTGTTTATTTTTTAAAAATTTTTTGATGCTCATTTTTGAAAAAGAGAGAGACAGACAGGGTATGAGCAGGGAAGGGGCAGAGAGAGACACACACAGAATCCGAAGCAGGCTCCAGGCTCTGAGCTGTCAGCACAGAGCCCGAAGCCAGGCTCAAATCTACCAACCGAGAGATCATAACCTGAGCCAAAGTTGGAATGTTTAACCGACTGAGCCACCCAGGTGCCCCTTGAGGGTTCTTTAAATCTCCAGCTACATCCCTCAGTTGTATACCTAGTCTTGGTTCCACTGAGAAATGAACTGGCTGAAAAAAAAAAAAATTGCACTGTCTGACTCTGGACCTCTGTTCCTCTTTTTCCTTATCTGTAGGATAAGGATAATGATGTTCACTTGTTAGAGTTTTTGTGAGAATTTTTAAAAATCCCATATGCAAAGGGTTTAGCACAGTGCCTGGCACACACTAAGCACTCAACCAACCTGTGTTCTATGTGTGACAATGACCACAGAGCCCTTGTCCAAGGGACTGGGGTCAAGAGGTGGGGGTCTGTGTATGAACTAGCAGTAGGGAGGTATCGTCTGCATCTTATACTTCTTTAAGTGTATTTATTTATTTATTTAGAGAGACAGAGACAGAGAGTGAACAGGAGAGGGGCAGAGAGAGAGGGGCAGAGAGAATCCCAAGAAGGCTCTGCACTATTAGCTTGAAGTCTGATGTAGGGCTCGAAAGCATGAACCATGAGATCATGACCTGAGCCAAAACCAAGAGTTGGACACTTAACCAACTGAGCCACCCAGGCACCCCACATCTCGTACTTCTTAATAAACCATAAGATTATGAAAGGTAGAATCAGCACTATGTTCACCTTAATATTCTCCACAGAGCCTGCCCCTTGCTTGGTACATAGTTTGATGACATTTTGATCATGGCTGGCACAGCAATTTATGGAATTGAATACCATTGGATTAAGTCAGAGATTCCAATTTTAACTCCAGTGTTTCTAATAACATGCAGTATGACTTTCAGAAATGTACTTTTTTTTTTAAGTTTATTTATTTATTTTGAGAGAGAGAGAGGGAGGGAGAGAGCATGAGCAGGGGATAGAAAGAGAGGGAGAGAGAGAGAGAGAGAGAGAGAGAGAGAGAGAGAATCCCAAACAGGCTTCCTGCTGTCAGCACAGAGCCTGATGCGAGGCTCAAACTGATGAACTGTGAAACCATGAACTGAACCGAACTCAAGAATCAGATGCTCAACCAACTGAGCCACTTGGGCACCCCTCAGAAATGTACTTCTTTTCGAGAAACATTGTTAAGTGCCTTCTCTGTGAGGGGCACAGCTACTTCAGGGGGTATAGTGTTCAAGACAGACATGGCCATTGCCTCCATGGAATTCACAGTCTAATAATGGAGACAGACTATACAGTGATCACATGAATAGTTAGTTACACTTATGATAAGAATATGAGAGCATATAGAGAGGGACATAAGAGTGTTTGGGGAGATGGTCCAGGTCATGCAGCATCATTTGGGCATTCTCACAGAACATCTTTGTTGATTTTTGCTCTAGCCTTGTATCTGTATCCAACCAATGCTTGTAATTCAACCATGGTTTCACAAAAGGATTGTATCTCAATGTGCTCTTTTCCCAAAGAACTTATTGTCATTAAATCTGATATGTGATCTATTAAACTATTTCTTACCCTGTTCAAATAAACCCATTAAACTAAAATCTTTTAGTTTTAGCACTAAGCACAACCCATTTTAGTTTGTTTGTTTATTTATTTATTTATTTATTTATTTATTTATTTATTTATTTTAGACAGGCTCCAGGCTCCACGCTGTCAGCACAGAGCCCACATGGGTTCAGACCCACAAACTGTGAAATCATGACCTGAGCCGAAGTCAGACACTTACCCAGCTGAGCCACCCTGGCACCCCAAGCACAACCCATTTTAAAGCTTAATCTGCAATATTAACATTTTTTCCATTACTTTCTTTTAAAATTTTTTTTCACCATTTATTTTTGTACTTTATTAAGTCTAGAGACAATCAGCAAAACAACAAATTAGGCTGATTCATAATGTTTGTCAATTTTTCTATGGTGTAAATACCCTCACCATGGCTGATTGCAATCTGCTTGTGCGACATCGTTGAGTGGGTTAGGAAGACACATGCACAGCAGCATGGCATCATATGTGGCCTTGGAGATGGAAAGAAGTGGACAGACTTGATAGACATTTAGCAGGTAGAATCTTGGTGATTTGCTATATGCCAAGGGTGAAGGCACAGTTTAGGAAATACTGGGCAGGTGGTGGTACCGTCACTATTAGAGGGAGACTTGATGAGGAGAAAGCAGTGAAAGCATGCTTTCTCTTCCAATTGCTAGTGACACAACCAGGTGGAAGCTAGATAAATGGATTTGAAGCTCAGATAAGTAGGGGCTGGAGTTGTATGTCTGCAATTGAAAAGTTGGAGGTGGATTAAATCACACAGGGAAAAATTGTGGCATGGAAGGACTGAGACCTTAACCATACGCCCTCTGGAGATCATTGAGCAGCAGATGAGCAAAGTAAGGAGCCTGGGGGAAAACAGGAGAGCAGCACACCACTATCACCAAAAGAAGTGTGTTTTGAGGAAGAAAGAATTTTGCTGAGAGACCAAGTAAAATGAGAAAAGAGAGTGTCCTTTGGATTTAGTGATTGTGGACGACTATAGGAAATGCAGTTACAGTAGAATGTGGAAACCAGGAAGTCACTGCCAGTTGAAGACTAAAAAGGGGAGGGCGGGGGGGGGGGGGGGCGGGGGGGATGGGCAGTTCTTTTAACTTCAGTTATGAAGAGTAGGAGAGGGGGCAGGGTGGCAGCTGGAAGGGCAGGGTAAGGTGGGGGGTGGGGGGCAAGGAAGGCTTGGGACTGATTAAATGCTGATGATATGGATCCAGCCAAGAGGGAGAGATTGATCTCAGGCTGGACTCTGATACTGGGGGTGGAGGTGGAGGTGGAAGTGAGGAATGGGGAGGGCGGAATCCGTGCTTTAAGGATGTGTGTAGGTTTGGGGGTGAAAAAGGCAAAAAGTTTCTTTCTTTCTTTTTTTTTTTTAACATTTACTTATTATTGAGAGACAGAGAGACACAGAGTGTGAGCAGGGGAGGGGGAGACATAGAATCTGAAGTAGGCTCCAGGCTCTGAGCTGTCAGCACAGAGCCCCACGCAGGGCTTGAACTCACAAACTGCGAGATCATGACCTGAGATGAAGTCAGTCGCTTAACCCACTGAGCCACCCAAGCGCCCCAAAAGTTTCTTTTTCTTGAGGCAAGAGACAAAGTAATCTACTGAGATGGGAGTTACTGGAGGGCAGAGTGGCAATCCGGTTGGGAGTTAAAAGTTGAGAACAAAGTGACTACTGGTGAATGGATGGACGACTGAATGTCTCATCTGGCCAGGTGAAGAATCAAGACCTGAGTCCAGAAAGAGGGTCTGTTAAAAGCAATAGGCGGCAGGGCCTTGGAAGGAAGTTCTGGTGAACCTACAAATTGGAAACAACTCCTCCCAGACAGGAAGAAGTCAGGCAGAATGTGGAGACACGCAAATCTGGAACAACTCCTCCCTGCCAGGAAGAGCCCTGACGGTTCTCCTCCAGCTCCCTTCCCTGCAAGGACTCTGCAGTCCCACCGCGGAGCGCCACCCACAGTGCGAGAAGCGCGAGACCCACCGGGAGCAAGCTCCCGCGCCCGCGGACTGGAGCAGGCGGCCCCGCCCACGCGGCCCGCCTCCAGGGGCCAGGCTGGGGCCGCCCCTTCCCGCCCCGGCACCGCCCGGCCTCCGCGCCTGGAACTCCGCTTCCTGCTCTCCGGCCGACGCCTTCTGTCGCTGCGCCTCTTTCGCCGCCGTGTAGCGCCTTCTGGTCCGACGTCACCGGCGCTTCCGCCAATGAGCTGAAGAGGAACAAGCTGCGGCGTGAAAGTGACCACAGGAGCAGCCAATGGCCGCGAGGAGAGGGCGGGCCGAGGCGGGAGTGTGAGAGTGAGCGCCCGCACGCGTGGGGGAGCTGCGGGCGGTGCGGGCGGCGCGTGGCGCAGGAAGGGGGGCGCGGCAGGGGGCGGGGGCGCGGCGCGGGCGGCCCCTCCCCCTGCCCAGCTCCGGGCGGGCGCCGAGAGCGGCCGGAGTTTACGCGCCCGGGAGGGAGATGCGGCCGCCGCTCGGGCTCCTTGCAGGTAATGCGTGGGGCGGCCCCTGCAGGGCCGAGTGGCCGAGTGTGCTGCGAGACGAGCATAGTTGGGCGCGGAGCGGACGCGGGGTCCTCGCTGTCGCCGCGCCCCGAGCCCCGCGGGCCGGCCCGGGTCCGGCGGTGGTGCTGCTGGGAGTTGGCTCCAGGACCTGGGCTGCGACCGGGGCCAGGGTCACGGGGGACGCGAGCCCCAAGCGCCCCGGTGTAAGCTGCACACGGGACAATGGGCGCGGCGTGGAGGGTACGCGCTCCTCCTGCCCGCGCCCGGGCTCCTGCGCTCCCTCCGCCCGGGGCCGTGGTCACCTCTGCCACCCCTGCCTGCTCCAACTGCAGGGGCGCTCCGTCGCCCCCGGGGCGTACCAGGCGTCTGCTGTGCGTCCCAGGAGTGGCCACCTGGCCGCGGAGCCCCGCTCCTGGCCGCCAGCTGGCCGTGGCGCCGGCGATGGCTGGGCACAGCCGGGCCTGTTGGCCGCCTGCCCTAGGTTAAAGGCGGCTCCCCTGCAGCGCCGCGAGTGCCAGCTCCTCCGCGCTGGCTGCCGAGCGGAGCGACGGGAGAACCGCGTGCCACCGGCCCGGGCGCCCGGGGCCAACGAGCTGCCACTTCCCCGCGCGGGCTTGGAGTTTAGGGAAGCCGAGCAGGTGGTGCAGCCGCCGCCTCACCTCCTGCGAACTCCGCGGGGCTTCTGGTCGTGTTGATGTTTTGACTGTGTGTGTGTGTGTGTGTGTGTGTGTGTGTGTGTGTGTTTCTTTCTTTCTTTTTTTTTAATCACACACAAAAGGAGGGAGGAGTTAGAAAAGAGATCTAGCCAGCGCGCTGTGAATCATCCCACACAGTTATCTCTGGGAGAGCAGATGGAAGGGGAGAATTCCTTGAGGAACAATTACAGTAACGACTGACTGGATCCCTTCTCTGTCCCCTCGCCCTGCAGGCCTGACCTTGCCTGGCACACCCCAAATCGACGTGGGGTGAAGTGGTGCTGGCTGATTTAGAGGGGGAAATGGCTACAAGCTAGCAAGCTGGAAACTTTCTGGGACAGTGTAACTGTGAATGCCGAACCACACACAGTCCTTCTTGCTGTAGGCAGGCATGGCTCTCGCCTGTTACTGAATTAAAAAGCAGAAAGGTGATCACAAGAGGAAGATACTTTGAGTAGCATTTTTTTTCAGCGCTGCATTGTGGGGGGCGGTGGAGATGACAGGCTCCCAAAACTTGAAGCCCCCAAAAGAGGAGCAGCCAGCTAACATCTCCAGATGCTGGGTCACAAATGATCGTGTTCTTTAGTCTGATTTCCAGAAGCACTGTCTCATCGCAGCCTGGCAGAGGGCAGCTTGCGTTTGGATGGATTGTTACTGATGAGGTAGAAAGGTCGGCCAGAGGCCAGCAGGCCCTTCCATGCATGTGGAAAAATATTCTGCAGTAGGTAACTGCTGCTCATAGTCCCAGGGCGAATCCTTTAGATTGGTCTCACCATCCCTATTTCCTGCAGTCTGAGGCTGCTATGTCAGTTGTCACTGGGTCCCTAGGGTTCACAGCTCAGTGACATTCCTTTTGGGAGGTGGAGTCCTTGTTTTTTTGACCATTGATGATTTATGAATTTATTTGAACCCCCTGAAAATAGAGGCTTCATATTAGAAGTTTTGAGAAATTGAGAATAAAGAGCCTTGCTTCATTCCAGAATTCAGTTACTTCTAGGGCCAGTTAATTCTGAACAGTATGAAATCAGCACAGGAGTCAGATAGGGATCAGAGCAGCAGTTTTACCACTTGAAAAACTGGCTGTAGCACCACTGGGACTGAGCCTGAGACCTCCGTGAAACTCCTTTGCACTTCATGTGGTGAACTTACCATCCAGCCACACCCCAGAGCCAGGGCTCCCAGGCAGGACACCTGGAGGGGAGAAATGAGACCGCGTACTTGGAGACCTAGCAAGAGAAAAACAGAAAGTGCACCTTCCTATTTCATGGCTTGTGTACAAAAAAAGAGGTGGAGGGGCAGGTCAGCCTGTCTGTACCACCTCACTCAGGGAGGGCTTCTTTAACTTGAGCACCAAGCCTGGCTGGGATCATCAGAACAAAGGCCGCTTTCCTGTTGGAGGAAGGGAGGTTGGAGCAGGGTCACTGTATTAGACTGTGCCATTTATGCAGGACATTCAGACACCGGCCAAGGAGGCAGTGCCCTGGACCCATCCAAGGAAGGACATCCTTCTCTCAGTTACATTGGGACAGTTGGATGGGCTACTGCTGGTCTCGGTTGGTAAAACCATCTGCAGGAATAAAGAATTGATAGCAACATCTCTGTTCCCAAGACAGGAGATCAGGGATGAAGCACTGGGAACTAGATTCTCCAAAATGGTAACAAGAATGGGAAGTAATTGTTTCCATACATTCTTCCTTTTAATCCTCTGACAACCTCCCAAAGTTATGCGGTGGTACCCTGTTGTGCCAGTGAGGATTTGAGCCTTAGAAAGACTGAGAAGCTCAAGGTCTCAAAGGTAGTGAGTCCACCTCCGCCTGCCTGGAGAGCCCGCCCTCTTAACCCCAGTGCTGCACTCTGAGAACTTTGCATGGGTTCCTGACACATTGTAGATTTTATGGCATTTGCTTATCTGCAGTATTTTCTGAACCATTCCACTGTATACATTAACCATAATGCCTTAAATTAAAAAAGGGCATTTGGGAGTATTTTCAGGGACAGCAAAGTAGCGGGAACCTTGGAGACTCAGGAGGGAAGCCGCAATAGAAGTCTTGCAATGGTAGGACTTGCTGATGTCCCTGCAGTAGAAGAGGGGGAGATCATTCTGAGATTAACCCAACCATCCTGGTGATGCTTCAGGAGTCCCGGCCTGGCCCACCAGGGCGCTGCAGATGTTTGAGTCCATGGTCTGCCTTCCATATATCTCTGCTATTGCCTGAGTACCAAAAAGATTCATTGTGTTCAATGAATAAAGATTCATTGTATTCCAAATAATCTGAAATGAAAAGTGGGGCAGGACAGCTCATGTAGGAGCACAGATTATGTGTCTTGCTTCCGTGTTCTTCCTATAAGAATTGGAACCTCACGACAACCTTTTGTGAAATAATATTCAGATCTTTGGGCCCATAGCAGGTAACATCAAGACCAGCTCTGTTGTGCATTTAAAACTGTCGCATTTTCCTCCACATTAATTTTCCAAATCCAAGAACACTTTTATTCCCTTCATGTGAAGTCATGCCATCTTTCTAACTACATGGTCTTTATGATTTCTTTTTCACCTTGTTTTTGTTTTGCTTTGCTTTTTTAGTAGCAATTTCTTATTTTAAAAAAATTTTTGAAGTTTTTATTTATTTATTTTTGAGAGAGAGAGCAGGGGAGGGGCAGAAAGAGAGGGACAGAGAGAGAATCCCAAGCAAGCTCCACACTGTCAGCACAGTGCCCAGTGCAGGGCTTGGACCCATGAACCGTGAGATCATGACCTGAGCCAAAACAAAGAGCTGGACGCTTAACCAACTGAGCCCCCTTGGTGCCTCTTTAGCAGCAGTTTCTTTAGCTGAAATGTAGACACAACAGTTGGCCTGCATGGTGACCTATATGGTGTTTGCAGCTATAATTTGGGTTGAACCAATGGTTTACCCTTTCATTGGAAAAGACAAAGGCAGCAGATAGGAGCTGGGATATTTCCCACCAGCACTTGCTAAGAGTGAATTACATTAAGTGGAGAAGCTTGAGGGACCAGCAGTGAGAGATACAAAGTCTTTCCTCTCTGGGTTGTAAATCTGGACCTCTTTTCAGCACCCGGAAAGGGACAGTGTTATCATAGGATGATGTGTCCCATTGACTGTTGGATCTTTTTCCACATTCACTCAGATAAAAGCCAGAGAAAAGATGCCTGTGACCTCAGATGGCCTGACTTCTCATTTGGCTGACTTCTCATTGATTCCGTAGTCTGGGGTAGTCCCTTGGAGGCCTAGAGACAAATACATCTAAACTGCCTTCACAATCAAGGGGTTTGGGATTCTCCTCCACCTTCACCCAAAAGGACTGGGAGCCAGGGCCCTTACTAATGTAGATAATAAACAAAATATTTGTATTTAAAAATTAATACTAATATTAGGATTTAAAAAATAATTGTGTCCGTGCTTTTACCCTTCTTAAAGAAAGTGCTTGTAATCATAGTTAACCTCCCCTCAGCAGTCATTAAAGCCAGACAGCAGTTCTCAGCGCCTCAGGTGGCTATCCTGTGGAATGACAACCACGTTAGGTACAACAATTATCCCCAGTTTAGAGGCAAGGAAACTGAGGCCAGAGAGGTTAAGTAGCTTGTCCATAGTTACCCAGGATTGGAACCTGAACACTTTGAGCCAAACATGATTCTGGTCAATCCAAAGAAAGCACCTGTTGGAGGTATAGTGGAGATAGAGACAGATAAAATGTGATTCGCAGGGTAGTTTTGTATTTGGGCAAATTCCAAGGCAGGGGGTTCTCAGGCAGCTGTCACCACTGGAAAGCTCTTACGCCTTGCTGAGTGTCACAGGAAGTAGACTCTGAAAGGACAAGGCCATAGAACTAATAAATGGCAAGGCAGAGAGACCAACCGTTCTGGCTTTAACATTTTTCCTGTTTGAAAGAAAAGTTAAAAAATAAGAGGGTATTTTTAACTTGACTCTTTCACCAACGTTGAAGGTCATATTCTTACCTGGGATAGCTTCCCCCTCTTCTCCTTTAGGATTTGGCTCAGCTCTTTCTGGACTAAGATACTGTCCTAGACTGGTCAGTCTACAGTGTTCTCTCCTTCGTCTGTCTGTGTGTGAACCCCTCAGCTGGCCATCGATCACGTGTCCTGCCTGATCATCTATGTTAAAACTCTTCTCTGCCAGATTTTCTGCTAACTGGCATGAGTGACTGAGTTCTAGAGAGACTCTAAGCTCTCTCAGAATCAGGACCATGTTTTATACCCTACCACACATCCATGCACCATGTGCTAAGACTTAACAAGGAATATTTACTGATTTCTCTGGATTGGATGAAGCAACATGGTAACTTCAAAAAAAAATTTTTTTTAATGTTTTATTTTTTAAAAGAGAGAGAGAGAGAGAGAGAGTGTGTGAGTTGGGGAGGGACAGAGAGAAAGGGAAATACAGAATCCAAAGCAGGTCCCAGGCTCTGAGCTGTTAGCACAGAGCCCAATGTGGGGCTTGATCCCATGAACCACAAGATCATGACCTGAGCCAAAGTCGGATGCTTAACAAACTGAGCCACTCAGGCACCCTGGTAACTTTTTTTTTTTTTAACTTTGGTGTAACTGGTTCAAGGACTATAAAAACAATTTGCCTTATGGGGTTGATAGGTATAGTATTTCCTTAAATCAGCATGTCTCAAGATAATCCAGTATCAGAAACCCAAGGGCTTGTGTTTCGGTGGTTGCAGTTAGGCCCAGGAGAATTTACATCTGTCCCAGTGACCCTTCTGCCCAGTAGACTCTGAAAACCACATCTTAAAGTTTGTAATGACCAGATCCTATGCACTCACAGTGTAGGTGACTGTCTAGTTCCTACTCACTGCAGAAACTTTCCTAACTGTGTGTTGATGGATATTTGTGTTGTGTCATTTTTCTCATAGATTTCTAACCAGCATGATGCTGGAGCAAGAGGCTGGCAGCCAGCAGTTTTCAAAATGGCCGAGTTGGACGCTGATTTGGGTCACATCATCCCCTCTTCTGTGCTTGCCCCTTTCTGGGCTAAGTTAGTAGTGGGATTTGTTTCCCTTGTATGTTTCGCACGCAGCTATGATGGAGATTTTGTCTTTGATGACTCTGAAGCTATCATTAACAATAAGGTTTGTATGGTAACCCCTTTTTGGTAAACTTGTGTTAATCATTTGCCTGTTTCTCATTAGTAATCTAAGTTCGTGTTGGATAATTCTCTATTTGACCTTGGTTAAGCATTTGCCTGGGCCCCAATTGTGTTGTAGATTTCCCGTCTCTTTTAGGTAGCATCTTTGTGATTTAGGGCCTCTTTTATTGTTTATTGTTTACGGTCTCCAGACCCTGCCTGACCTCAGGCTTTACCCTCACCACATACCCCATCCGAGGCCCCAGTCTACACACACATCAGAGAGACCATTACTCTCAGTTTACAAGGCAAGGAGGGCATTGCAGACTAAGTATTTCAGGTTTTATGACAGATTTCTAGAATCCTAGGCCACAGCTGTTTTCCCCCTCCCCCCACCCCAACATGCACTTGCTGCAGTGATGGACGAGTCTGATCACCTGCCAAGAGGTGCGTCCGTCTGCGTCCGTTCGCAACAGCAGGCAGGGAGTTGGCTTCTTCTTTGTCCTTTGCTGATAGCATCAGGACAGCCTGCTGGCAGGCGCTGGAGAATGAGGAGTGTGCTGTCGGTGGAAGCTGCAGTTTCTGCCCATTTCGTGTTTGGAGACTCAAATTTGCTGAGTTTGCAAAATCCCAGCCAGTTTTGCTCTCCAGTGGGTGCTATATCAGTGCAGGGAAAATGCCTGTCTTTCACTAGCTAGAGAGAGGGAGAAAGAAATAGGTTTGGAGAAAGGAAAGAAAAAGATTCAAGGGAACTAAAAGAAAATCAGACAAGAGCCTTGGAGGCAGGGAGAGCCCAGGAGAAGAAATGCGGAAATGGCACAGATTTGTGACCTCTCAGTTACTCAACAGTTATTTCGTGTGTGTGTGTCTGCACCAGTGAAGACAGCCCAAAGGAATAGCCTAATATATTTCTCTCCAGGCGGTGCAGTTGTAGCAACTCGGTAACACTGTTGTTGAAATTTTGAAGTCATGGATTCTCCCAAATGAGCAAAACCTCAATTTCATATTGGAAATGTTGAGAAAAATTCTCTGTGACCAACGTGTATGTGTGATGGTGACAGTGAGGTTGAGGGGGGGGGGGTGATTTTTGTAAGTATTTTATTTGTAACATCTTGTATGTACTGATCTTCTCTATTTTATGATGCAGACTATCAACCAACCTTGATGTTTAGTTTTTTTTTTAATTTTATTTATTTTGAGGGAGAGAGAGAGAGAGCATGTACATGAGCAAGCATGAGTGGGGGAGGGGCAGGGGGGGGGGGTGGGGGACAAAGAACCCCAAGCAGGCTCTGCCCTGTCAGCACAGAGCCCAATGCGGGGCTTGAGCTCACAAACCGTGAGATCATGACCTGAGCCGAAATCAAGAGTCAGATGCCAGACCCACTGAGCCACCCTGGTGCCCCGATGTTTGTTTTTAATTCAGGTTCTTCACTTATAAGTTTCCTCAAGTTCACCCAGCAGTTACTGTAGATGTTTGTTTCTTTTTAAACCACGCTTAAAAGAAAAAAGTAGTAGCTCCTAGCAACTACATCACATGGGTGGTTTTATAGCTGCAGGATTGCTTTGCTAACAAGGAAAGGAGAACATGACTTAATTTTTAAAGCCCGTTCTTCATTTCATTAAGAGTTTCTTCACTCTTCCACTTTTATAAAGTGGAAGATACATAAAGTGTTCGCTTAGATCATTATCTCGAAGGAGGCACCTTGGTGACTTGTCAGTTAAATGTCTGACTTCAGCTCAGGTCATGATCTCATGGTTCGTGAGTTCAAGCCCCACATCGGGCTTTCTGCTGTCAGTGCAGAGCCCACTTTGGATCCTCTGTCTCCTTTTCTGTGCCCCTCCCCAGCTCTTGCTCACGCGCACTCTCTGTCTCAAAAATAAATAAACATTAAAAAATTAAAAAGTAAATAACATTTAAAAATTAAAAAGAAAAAAACCTTATGTGGAAGAACTTTGATGAACAAGGCAGGGGAAAGCGCAAGCCCTGTTGTATGAGGGATGGCCTGGGACACGGTTATAATTCTTCCCTCCGTGTGGGGTAAGGCCGATGAAGCCATTTTGTGGCCCTGCTGCACATTGTCTTGGCAGTGTTTTCTAGAGCATCACACTGTGCTCCTTTGTTAACTTGCTAGCCCTCCTTTTTTCCTTTCCTGTTTAATGAAAGGCTCCGCTCTGTTCATTGGCGCTGTGCCCACAGTAATGTGAAACAGGCTGTTCCTGGGTTTTATTGGTGTTAAAGACTGTTTTCCAGATGCTTCCTTGTAGTGTTGAGTTGCCTTTTTTCATTGAGATGATGGTTTTCTTTGAGACAGTGGAGTTAGCAGGAATTTCAGACACACGTCTTTTCCATAAATCATTGTGAAGAGAAATGGACCTTTCTTCCTGCAGCGCGCCCTGCTGTGTGTAGGCTACACCTAATCAAATATTTAGAGCTTTGTTGGTGTTCATTTTCTGCTCAAATGGAGGGAAAGATCCTCCGCCCAGCTCCTTCACAAGTGAGCAGGTACTTCTGGGACAGTGCAGAAGAAGATGGGCTTCCAGTTTTGTCACTGAGTAAACCAGATTTGTGGGTAGTTTGCAAGACCTTCATGAAATACCGGACTGACTGTTAGAAGAGGGGTCAGTATGCTCAAGGTCTCTGAAGCCAATACCCAATGAAGTGAAATTCACCCACAAAGTGGATATCAGGTGACCAACTTTGCCTCTGTCGCACATCTTCAAGCCCTTTCCCTTTGATCAGTAAGCACTTAAGTAGTGAGTACTTACTGAAGTCCCCGTGTGCCATGGACACTGCTTGCTTCTTTGTCCCAGCCATGATTTGACACATTTCTGCTTGAGGCTTTCCCCACCTTGGTTGTTAGAAGCTGCAGGGACTGTCCAGGTTGGATGCAGACGTGGGCAGAGGGTCTCTTCTCAGGTGCACCCACCTACTGGAGTCAGGAGCTAATCACACAAGAGGCCGAGGTCTGGAGGCAGCCAGGCAGCCCCCTCTCCCCCACAAAGTGTCTAGTGGTGTGATTTGTGGGCGTGCTTCTGGCTGCAGAGCCCCAAACCTGGGAGCCCCCCTGGGTGTCCGTGAGCCTTGCAGTCTCCTTTAAAGCATTCTTTTTTGTTTATGTTAATCAGTGCTAATCTGGTCACTGCAGGGAAGAGTCTGGACTGATACACTTAGGGGTGCTTAGCATGTCATAATTTCTAGTCCCTAAAATATTCCCGTGTTTGTTATGCTTTGAAGAGAAAATTAGTATTTGCTTTTATTGCTTATTCTGCAATGCCTTGTCTGTCTCTCTTCTTGTCAGACATGGTTTAAATAATCTAGTTCTACATTTAAATGTTTCTTAAAAGATGCATTTTTCAGGGCACCTGGGTGGCTCAGTTGGTTGAGTGTCTGATTTGGGCTCAGGTCGTGATCTCACAGTTCATGAGTTCAAGCCCCACATCAGGCTTGCTGCTGTCAACCTGTCAGTGCAGAGCCTGCTTTGGATCCTCTGTCTTCCTCACTCTGCCCCTTCCCTGCTTGTGTGCTCCCCAAAATAAATGAATGTATATTTTTTAAATATGCATTTTTAAGCATCTGTAGCACAGGACCAAATTAAATTACCTTAATAGTAAAATAGATGTCGTTTTTTAATAATTAGTGATTTTTATCTTTAAAAATTAGATGGAAGTTGTTTTTTCTTTCATTTTTCTTCCTGTTTAGCTAGGATTCAAAAATAGACAATATATGCTTATCAGGTCAAATTTTAACTGAGATGTTTTAGGAAAATTGCCTTCTGTATTGAGTATGAAAGAGGCATTAGTTTATTCAACATGGATTAAGCACTTTCTGTATACTCCCCACCCACATGATGTGGCCCCGGGGCCTCACCCCCAGTCCAGTGGGGCAGACAGATGGTAGTTAGAGATGATAAACCGCCAGGGTGCCAGGCACTGTGAGGACAGGTGTGAGATGCCCTGAGGCCCATGGAAGGAGAATTGCATCAGCTGAGGAAGGTCATAGCCTGCTGGCCAAACGTGAACGGCAGGAGATGCTGGGCTGTGAGGAGCTGAGGGGTAACTGTCTGGTGGATACCTACGTGTGCAAATCCTTGGGGAAGGGTGGCAGCAGGTGCTGTGTGGGGACCGGACAAAGGTCAGAGTCCACGAGATGAGCAGGCAGAGCTCGGCGGGAGCCAGAGCACCCTGGGCTGTGGTACCCACATCAGGACGTCGGCTTTGTCCTGGGGGCGGGGGGAGCCATCTGGGTGTTTTAAGCAAGGTGGAGTGGGTGACCCAATTTGCAGGTTGGAGAGATTAGCCGGGAGAACGTGCTGGAGGGAGGCCTGGCCGTATCCTCGGTGAGAGGTGGCAGCGGCTTGGCTCAGGGCTAATGGAAGAGATGGACCAAAGGGGAATGAGCAGCTCTAAGGAAGAGCTCCTGGTGAGGGCTTAAACACGGGGTGAGAGAGGGTCCTGAATGCCCTCTACTGTGTCCCTGCAGGACCTCCGAGCAGAAACGCCCCTTGGGGACCTGTGGCATCATGACTTCTGGGGCAGTAGGCTGAGCAGCAACACCAGCCACAAGTCCTACCGCCCTCTGACCGTCCTGACTTTCAGGTGAGGTATGACAGTGTGGGCTGCGTAGGATGCTGTGCCAGGTTCTGTGTGACAAGGCTCCCGGTGTGGGCAAGTGGAGCCGGTGGATCCTGGGGAAGAACAGACCACTCACTCATATGGGTCTCCGAGGAGTACATGCTAATTCCAGCTGTTAGGGGTAGGTCCCAGCAACGTGGGGAGAACGAGCCTGAGGAACCACGACTCCAGGGCTCGCTTGTCCAGGACAGATCCTAAAAGTGGAAGGATGCAGGGAAGATGAACGTGGCCCCTGTGCGAGGGTGATGTGCAAATTAGTGAAACGTTCCACATTTTGCACGTTTGTTGGAGATTGGACCTTTGCTGGTTACCACTGGAGAAACCATGTGAGTCAAGGCAACGCGTGGCATCTAAGGAAATTGTGGGTTTTTTTCCGCTGTAAAAATGATAATAACAAGGTAAAAGTCTTCCTGCTGTTACCAAGTCAATATGCAAATACAAAATAAAGCTAAAAGCACCCTCCCCCACCTCCCCATCTGCATTGGATAGCTGTGTTCACCTCCCCAAAGTTCCCATTCATAGCTGTTTCAGGTGCAATCAGTACTTATGTACAGATCTCTCAGAAGCACAGAAATGATGAATTAGAACTGCTGGTAACTGAAAAGCAGTCAGAAATGTGTTTTGTTGGACGGATGAGAATGTGTTTTGTTGGACAGAAAGCTGGTGGACGAACTACCAAGGAGTACTTTTTGTTTTTTGGATAAGCAAGTTACGTGACTGTCTTCAATCCAGGTCCCTGTGGGGTAGCCAAGAGTAAGGTGTGCTGTGTCATATCATCTTGGGAGGCAATCTTGCCTTTTTAGGGCTTAAGAAATTGTCTAGCTTTCCTTCTGCTTTTCCTCTCCACGTGTTTTCTGCCACACTTGTCTGACATGCTCTTATCTGCTCTTTTTCCCCCAGTAGTTAGTTATGTTCTTGCCCTTTCTACATCTCCTCCCTTTAACACTGTCACTCACCAGCCTTCTTCCTTCAGATGCTTTGCATTTTATTTTGCACACTTCTGCGCACCTGGTATGAACCCCTTTTGCTCACTACAGGATTAACTACTATTTGTCCGGAGGCTTCTACCCCATGAGTTTCCACGTGGTCAACATCCTCCTGCACAGCGGCATCTCTGTCCTCATGGTGGACGTCTTCTCTGTGCTGTTTGGCGGCCTGCAGTACAGCAGTAGAGGCCGGCGGTTGAACCTGGCCCCCAGATCCTCCCTATTGGCCGCTCTGCTGTTCGCCGCACATCCGGTACACACTGAGTGTGTAAGTAGTGTCCATCCGTGGCCTCTGTACTTGTGTCAGGACAAGGAGCCTTTCATACGTTGGCTCATTCCCTAAAGTAGGCTGCCCTTGAATGGTCTTACTGCTGTAGAAAGTATATGGTGCTAAATGCTGCCAGATGCTTGAAATGACTCTGTAGGTCCGACAGGTCTTTCTCTCTTAGGAAAGATGCAGAGTCCCAGGTGGGCAAAGACTTCGTAATCATGGTGTGATCTTTGGTGATACTTTCTGTTTCCTCTATATGACTACACTGTAAAGGGTAAATGTTGAATATGTAGGTGTTGAATATTTAAATACTGAACAGACACCTGGTTTGGGGGTCTGAAGGTCAGAAGCTAAGAACTCGTCTTCAGCGAAGGGTCAGACGCAGTTTTCCTGTCTTCACCGAGAGCTGTCTCATTTTCAAAATACTTTTTCGTGCTTAATGTAATTGTAACGGAACTGCTGGGAGAGTGGACGGGCCACTTTACAGCAGAGGAATGGCCTGGGAAGACAAATAACCCATCTTCCTCAGGTCCATCACATAGCTGGCAGAGGTCGGGGTGGAACTTGAAACCTGGTGTCACAGGCTCACACTGAGGGCATGAGGGCACACTTGGAGTTGTGCTGGAAATCTCTGCTGGGATTGGTCAGGAGCTCTCCTCACCTGCTTTGCACCCCCCTCCACCCCCCACTCTTCACTACCTGGATTATTCTCCCACTGAAGGGCTTGGCCCAGGTGACAGGGCAGCTCCTAACAGGGCCGTAACCTGCTGTCCTGTGGGCCACACCTGTATTCCGTGGAGCTGCTGCTGGATATTTTCGGTACAAACTGTGTTGGGATTTACCCAGATGTATGGGGATTTCAGGAGCCACCCTACCCCCGCCCACCACAGATCCCTTTGAAAATAAAAATCTGCGTGTGTGCTTGAGGTAAAAGATTTGATTTTAGCCATTCATTCTGTGTAATGAAGTACCTGCGTGTAAAATACTACATGTTCCTTATTACTTCTCTGCAATAGATTTCTACATTTCGTGTGTATTTAAACCCCCACATTTAACTGAATACATTGAGCGTCTTGAAGTGAGTTTCAAAATATTGAGCAGAATTTAGTGTTCTGCTTTTGTTAAACTCTTTGTTCTTTGGTATTAAGAGGATTGTAGAGTTGTTATCACAACCTTCTAGTATCTTATTACTTCATAGCTTTTTTTAAAAAAATTATCATAATGTTTTACTTCAGCAAATTCGGAGGACTGACAATCTGGAAACTGTGGTAAAAGATTCGTTATCGTCTATTTATATATAACGGTAACCAAATTAGAATTTGCTTCCATGTGATTTCTCCTTATGGCTTAAGTGTTTGTTGGGACCCAGAAATAGTGTACGGGTTGGTCAGAAAAAAGGGAATTTCTGGCAGAAGTACTGATTTACAGTTTTGGTCCTCATTTAATTTAGTGTGATCTTAAAGCAAAATAAATATTTGAGTTATTAACCAAAGAAACTTTTCTAAAATTCTGATTTTAAATATTGAGAAGTTAGTTTATAGAAAATTTTGAAATGCCAGCAAGTGTAACTGGATGTACACACACACACACACACACACACACACACACACACACCAGTAAATGCAATCTGGGAACATATTAACCCTAAAATTATGCATTTGAAGTATTTAAAAAGAAGCCAAGGGAAATCTAGCTATAGGAGAATAGGGAATTTTTGAGAAAAATCTCTTCATCTCCCCCACCCCTCCATTCCATCAAAGTCATTCAAACTCAAACTGCAAGAAAAAATTATGGATCATTAAAAATTAGCATTCTTTTTTTTTTTTTTAGGTAATGTTTATTTATTTATTCTGAAAGAGAGAGCAGGAGAGGGATAGAGAGAGAGGAAGACAGAGAATCCCAAGCAGGCTCCACGCTCGCTCAGGATGGAGCCCGACACAGAACTGGATCTCACGACCATTAGATCATAACCTGAGTGAAATCAAGAGTCAGATGCTTAACCGACTGAGCCACCCACACACCCCCAAAATTAGCATTCTTAAAACAGACTATTTGTATGTTCATCTTTCATTGTCATGGCCAATAATATTCAGTTTCCTCCTATCTACACCCACCCATTATCCCCCACTCTCCATTTAACACAGCTATAAAAATAAGCAAAAAGCAGGGCCCAAGGAGCTAGGTGGAAAGAGAGCCTGTCGAAGCCCCCAGGCCAGCGCTGGGGAAGTAGCCCTGGGCTTCGGGCTCCAGGCTGGGCCAGGGTCCCGCATGACTGTCCTTGGCACAGCGCCCCCCAGCTGAACAGTGATCTAGGATGAGGACTCGGGGGTGGGAGTCATTGTGCTTCTGTTTTCATTTACTAAGGGAAAGCAACAGCAATGTGGCCCCTCCAGGTTTTAGTAATATAAATTTCTTTGTGTTAAGATTTATGTGTTTTGTGCCTTCTTGATATTAACTTTGAGGATGTTTTTGTCCACTGCAAATAAGAACCTAAATTTCCCGGTCTTCTAGGGTGACTAGCCATCCAGTTTGCCCCATATTCAGGGAGTTCTGTGGCCTGGGACTTTCCATTCTGAAACTGGGACCGTCCCAGGCAAACCAGGATGAGTTGGTCACCCTATAGTCTTCCCACCTATTGCTCCCCAACCAGTAATGAAATAATTGTAATTAGTGGTATTTGCTCCTCAACTAATACTGAATGCCTCTCGTTTTCCAATATGCCACCCCAAATCACTCCAGGGTGTTCGTAGGTGTATAAGGCCTCCGACAGACCAGTCATCAGGGGAGGGTTGCTCTTGTCTGTGGCCATCAGGATGGAGGCCCAGGGGACACCAGTGCCACCATAGATTTTCCTTTTCCTCAGAGCATTGGTAAGGATTTCAAGTTGCCTGAATTTGGTATCAAAGAGGGAAGCTCAGGCCTCCTTAGGAATTCTGTCCATGTATGAAGCCAAAGTTTAATACTGAAGGAATTAGGTGGGGAAGCATTCCCCCTTTCCCTTCCTCTAATTCCTTCTTACCATCCCTATGCAAATACACCACCTGCTCTATGGATTTGAGGGAATTGCAATGATTTCTCTAGAAAACGCTGATGTGAGTGTTCCAGGTTATCTCTGAAGAGGTGGAAAATTTTCCCTTCCTCATTTCTAGGTTCTTTGGCTGGCCTAATAATTAGATTGACATAAGACAGATCAACAGGAGAAAAATTTAATTTCTAGAGCCCCATAAAAGTATGAGATTCAAAGAAGTGACCAAAGCAGGAACCTTTTCTAAATTTGTGAAGAATTGGTAAGACAAAGGGATGTGGGATTGGGGTAGTGAATTAGTGAAGAAGTAACATAGATTACTTCTATGTTTACATAGATTTACATAGATTTTTTACATAGATTTTTCCAGCCCTAAATTCCCTACTTCTGGTGATAGGGATACCTTCTACACTCCTGATAGAAGGAGGCTACTTTTCACAGGGGAGATTTATTTCCTGCTTTCAGTGGGATAAAAGATGGTCAGATCGTCCATCTAGTATTTGCTGTTTCTCAAGTACCTTTAATTCAAGATAATCAATATGCCAAAGTGGCATATCTAAGGTGGAGGAGTCTGTTCCCTTTCCTTTGTAAGAAAAAAAAATAGCCTTTGTAAAGACTTTTGCCTGAAAATACATACCACAGATAACAGGGAAGGAAAATAATATCTTTCCATACTGTTGTCAATTCCCCAAACAATTGGACACAGTGCATCCCTCCTTGGATAGCCTTAAATTTTTTTCCTGTGAAGTCTCTCTTTAATTATAATGTCAAAAATTCTTTGTAAGGACTAAAAACTCTTTTGCTTTAAAACACCAGCCATTCTTTTTAAAATGTGTTTTTATTTATGTCAGACAATGTCATGTACATACATTGCTTAAAGACTTGGGAGTATTTTCACCAGTTACCCAACGAATGTTTATTTTCTAAATAGATTTGTGTAATGGGATGCCTGGATAGTTTAGTCAGTTAAGTGTCTGACTCCTGATTTTGGCTCAAGTCACGATCTCTCTGTTCATGAGATTGAGCCCCGCATCGGACTCTGCACTGACAGTGCAGGGCCTGCTTGGGATTCTCTTTCTCTCCCCCTCTCTCTGCCCCTCCTCTGCTCATATGCTCACTCACTCTCTCTCTCTCTCTCTTTCTCAAAAATAAATAAAACTTTAAAAACATTTTTTAAGTTTATATAGGTTTAAAAGTTCATTTTAGTGTAGGTCTTTAAATGTACCTTAGCTACCTAGATAATAAGTAGTTTAGGCTGGTTGTTTTCACCCCATCCCTGGTATTTATAGGAACACTACCCTTCCCTCATTCATTTGAAGAAACTTTGTTCTCTCACCCCTCACAACCCCATTCCCTGCTTCCCCTGAGTCCCTTGCCTTAGGGACCACTTTGGATAAGCTTCTCTGCATTGGTTTGGATAACTTTCTGTTCCGTAAGGGTTTGGGATTCAGGGCCATCCTCAGCCCCTGTAGGTAGTCTCAGAAGGAAGATGCCCCTCCTTTCCCTGTCATTGTCCTGGGGGGTGGAGGTGGTCCCCTGCTCTCTTTGTCACCACAGTGCTATGGAGCCAAAACCTGCCTCACCCTGGGCTCCTATGCCCTTTGTTTCTTTCTGCTCCCCATGCTTCTGGAAGCACACTTCAAGAGTCATGCAGGGAGCTAACCGTGAGCAGCATCTACTGTGTGCCAGCTCTGTTTGGTTTACCTGCATCCCTGATTTTACTGTGTCCCTGATTGAGTGAGTTGCAGGCTGGAGTATTCAGGAACTCTCATTGCGTACTCACTTCGTTCCTGAAGTTAATTGTACTGTTCAACCCTCCGGCATATTGGCATACTTGTTCCAGATCCATTGAAGCTTTGTTTGTCCTTAGCTTCCTTCTTGGGAGGTGTTTTTCACGTGGGTGGCATTCACAGGTTGGATTCCTCAGCCCCTTCAATCCTAGTGATTGCGTGACTCCTTGGGATGCCACACGCACTGCCGTCAGGAGTTAACAATCAGCATGGAAAATCACCCTCAGAGTTTCATATCTAGCAGGGTAGCATGGGAATGCTGCTAAAATAGCCATCTCTTGTCCACACACTTGGGAATCGAATGTAATTGTAGTCATTTTCATATTCTTTGTATAGTCTCTTCTCTCCATTTATAGCATAGTCTTTATTCTGTCCCACATAATCATAGTATCTGTCCTTTAAGAAAAGATAAACTTACCAGCTATTGGGGTGACACCTAGAGAATCCAGAGAATTTGGTACGTGTCATATCCAGGTGCTAGTTCGTTAGCAGAGCGTGCCACATTAACTAGACCCACACTCCTGAGTGGAGTTGTGTGTCTTTCTCTGCCAGGAGAACAATTACTGGATGTGACATGAGACATGAATTTCACATTTGCTTTGTTATCACTAAGGTAAAGAAGGGAAGGGCAGTCATGAGAGAAAGAGATGGTTGACATTTTATTCTATTTTCATCTTATTTCTCAATCCCTTTTGAAGCATTCTGCTTTCCGGGTTAACCCAAGTTTTGGTCTCGAAGGGAGGAAGAGGGGCAGAGGTAGCACTGAACCACTGTTCCTGTGCTTTCTCTATTTGCCCAGTGACCTGCAACATTAATTTCCCAGCTTTCCTTCATGTTTCCAATCAAATTTTCTTTAGTAAATATTATGCCCTTTGGGCTGATAACATTTTCCAATTATAAATCCACTTTGGGGATATCAGCGGCACAGGCCTCTGAGCTCTAGGGTGCGGTGTGCTGTGACAGAGCTCTCATGGCCCACGTGCATCGCCGACTGTGTCCTGCTCCCAGAACGGCCATCAGCACGACCCTGCCAGTCCCGCTCTCTTGGGAGCAGCTAGCTCAAGTCCTAGACCAAAGAGGGAAAAGAAAAACCAATCATAAGATAAGACCACAGGGCTGCTGTGTAGTCAGCACAGATTATTTTAATAGATGGAAGAATCTAGTAAGGTTTTTGCCTTTCATTTCTAAGAAATTTTTTATACATTTAGGATTTAAAAAAATTTTTTTTTTTTTTACCTAAATCTATTTTTCTTCTCCTTCTTTTAAGGTTGCTGGTGTTGTCGGCCGTGCAGACCTCCTGGGTGCCCTGTTCTTTCTGTTATCTTTCCTTGGCTACTGTAAAGCATTTAGAGAAAGTAAGCATGATATTTGCCTTCTTATGTTTAAGATGGGAAATTAATCTATTTATATAATTTTATCACTTCACGAGGATGTGGGTCAAAAAGTCTCTCTTTAGATATGTGTTTATTCCATTGCTTTTTTAATAATACAAACTTAATACATTAGCGTTCACATGGGTCCATTCTTTTCCAACGTGTTTTTTTTTTTTTTTTTTTTTTTATTTATTTTTGGGACAGAGAGAGACAGAGCACGAACGGGGGAGGGGCAGAGAGAGAGGGAGACACAGAATCGGAAACAGGCTCCAGGCTCCGAGCCATCAGCCCAGAGCCTGACGCGGGGCTCGAACTCACGGACCGCGAGATCGTGACCTGGCTGAAGTCGGACGCTTAACCGACTGCGCCACCCAGGCGCCCCCACATGGGTCCATTCTATTGAGTGGTGAAACCAAGAGCTTCTGCTCTTACTAACACAGTCGTGGTTGATTTTTGTAATTTTATTGACAGTAAAATTGTAGGGGAAGCACTTTTGTTTATTCTTTATTAAAACCTCTCAGTGGAAAAAAAAAATACTGGAACAGATGACTAGCTGTGGATAGGTACCTGGATTATGAAATTCTTGCTTTAATCATTGGAGTGTTATTAGTACTTACAAAGAAAGTCATTGTTGCTGGAATTGAAATGACTCATTGGGTATGTGTGTCGGGGTGGGGGCATGGAGGAATGTCTTGGGACAGCATAGCAGGTGCACTTACTGAGACGCAGAGAATCCCTGTATGGCTCTGCTCATTAGATGGACTCCAGTCATCCCCAAGTCAAGTCATACCTTCCAGGTTGCTCGATCGTAGACATTGGGTGTGATGAACTTGGCTTATGTAGTAGTCATACCTGCCAGCTCCAGCAACAGTACATGTCCAGTTTCTGTATCTGAAGAAGTTAGAAGTTTATGGACTGTAGAACTCTCCTTATGTGTCACAATCAATGATTTATATCGGGGGTTGGGGTGAAGGGAAAAGAGGGAAGGCTCCAGGGATGATTTCCTCTGGAATATCCTCAGTACCTTGGCCTCCTTGAGGTTTTTCCACAATTTCTCAAGGCTCAGGTATGGTCCGGGGTCCAGGACTTTCCTGTTATTGTCATATACTAATGCTTGTTCTTTGGTACCTTCTGTGAATTAATCCCTTGTTGATCACAAAGAGCAAACCACTCATTCATAATGTTGTGTGTGCTGGGGCTGGTGACATGGAAATCTCAGGGCTGGTAAATGGCAGGCAGGCAGGCAGGCAGGAGTCGGGGTGGTCCCATGGGCCAAATCAAGCCCGTTAGCTCTTCTCATGTGGCCTGCAAGCTAAGAATGATTTGGTTTTTTTTTTTCCAAAATACACATTGAGCCATTGCTACCTAATTTAATGATCACGTGTTCAGGCAAATTTTAAGAATGATTTTTATAACTTTTTTTTTTTTTTTTACCATTTCAAAAATAGTAGTTTCTTTTTTTTCCATAATTAAATTTACACACCTTCCAACCACAAGTATTACAAAAGAAAGTTAAAAAAAATCATATCTTTCAGATCCTAAACTTGTCTTCAGCATTTAGCTCAAAGGTCTCACCATCCTCAAAAAATTGTTCTCCTGCTAAACTCATGAGCTAAAAGTTCCGTCCAAGTAGTGACAAGACGGTCTTTGCTAGCCCATGGTCATTCTCTTATTTCTTTTTTTAAGTTTATGTATTTATTTTGAGAGAGAGTGGGAGCGGGATAGGGACTGAGGGAGCAGACAGAATCCCAAGCAGACTCCACACTATCAGCACAGAGCCTGATGGAGGTCTCAAACTCACAAACTGTGAGATCATGACCTGAGCCGAAATCAGGAGTCAGACACTCAACTGACTGAGCCACCCAGGCACCCCTAGCCAATGGTCATTCTTCTCCCATTTTCCCCAGCCAGTCAGGTCTGAACAGCAGAGTAAGGCTTGATTGGGGGGTGAGGGAGGAGGGCTAATTTTCCCCAGTACAAGATGGCATCTGAAGTTTGATGGGAACTTGAGAGGCTTGAGGGAAGGGTCCAGGCCCTGTATTTAGTCAGAGTCCCTGCTGGAGGAAGGGGAAGAGAAAGAAGAAGAATGCTTGGCATGCTTGTGGTGTTTGCGTGTCTTTTTATGAGCTTTTCTTCATTTTCTTCCGCATCTTCTTGGCCATCACCATACCTGGTCCTACCATGCCATGTGCCAAGGGATTCACAGGAGGCATGCCAGGAACAGGAGGTGGGTAGGGACCTAGGGGTGAGCACCCTGAATCCCCTGGTTGTGGTACAAGATGAGGGGTGCACCCAGGGGGAAAGCTGGATCCCCCAGCAGCTGCTGGGGGAGTTGGAAAGAGGTCTGGAGGACAGGCAAGATTGGAACCTCCAGGGATTTGGCCCCAGCTTGCTGGCACTGGGGTTTCAACTGTTGAGGTATTTTTCTTCTAGCCTTTACACTGCTGTCTGGGCTTGACTCCTCCTCGGCTCTCTGATTTTTACATTTTTAAGTGGCTGGGAAATAAAAACCAATAGTAACCTATTGTGACATATAAAAAATGACATGAAATTCAGATTCCAGTGCCCACATATAAAGTTTTATTGAGACATAGGCACACCCACTTATTTTCATTCTGTCTGGGACTGATTTTGCCCTACAGCGTCAGTTCCATAATGTCGACACAGGCCACCTAGCCTGAAAGCCTAAGACACTTACTGCCCAGTCCTTTGCAAAGTTTGCCAATATCTGAGACAGATGATTTTCAGGGTTGTTGTCACCATCTGAGTGGTTCCAAATTTTTTTTAGTAATGATTAATACAGGTTTCCAGAAGAAAATTTTTTACTTATAAACATAGATGACTTTGCTGTTAATATAATAGCTGCCATTTATTGGCTATATCTAGTGGCACATGTATATGTGTGTATGTTATGTGTGTGTGTGTGTGTGTGTGTGTGTATATATACATATACATATATATATATATATATATATATATATATATATATATATATACGCTTTCTCATTTAAGTATGTAACAGTCTTTGTGGAATTACTTCCCCATTTTTCCAGATGTAGGACTCACAGTTTAAGTAACTTTTTCAGGGTCACACAGCTACTTATGGCAGAACTGGGTTCACACTGGAGTCTAACTCACTTCAAAGCCAACGGCAGCTGCCTTGTGTTCCTCTGCTTCCTTGTACTCATTGGACCAATGAGGCAAAACTTATCAAAACCATCATTAAAAATAGCCAGGAAGGGGACACCTGGCTGGCTCAGTCAGAAGAGCGTGTGACTCTTGATCTCAGGGTCATGAGTTCAAGCCCCACATTGGGTGTGGAGATTACTGAAATAAATAAATAAACTTAAAAAGAAATAGCCAGGAGGTGCATTCAGTTCTACTAACAAATTGATAAATTATTAAGCATGATAATGGCATCACAGGTATGTTTTGAAAACAGTTCTGTTAGAGACTCATGGTGAAATATTTGTGGATGAAATGGTATAATGTCTGCGATTTGCTTCAAATTAATCTGAGGGGAGGCAAGAAGCATGTGGCCAGACTGGCCAGAAGTCGATCATTATTCGAGCTAAGTTAGGGGGATATAAGGGTCCCTACTGCCATACCTCCACTTTGGATGTTTTTTGTTTTTGTTTTTGTTTTTAAATAGTTGTTTTCTTTTTAAAGGCCAGGTGAGTCACCAGATTAAGCATCAACAGATTTTAATGACATGCTTTTTTAATCGTTAAAACATTGTGCTTATCTCAGACATCTAGACAATCCATTTCTAAGTATTTTTTTCCTTTCAACCTTACGTGAAACAAATCAGTAGTTAATGACATGGGACCATCCCTGAGGCCTGAGGTTCCGCCTCTCCTGAGGTCTCTGTGTGTTTGGAAGACAACCATTTAGAAGGTTGAACAACATCTCCTTCGTTTTCTCCCTCCCCACAACTCCCAGGTGGTGTCCATCCCCACAGTAAGTGTCAGCGGGGCTACTTAATCTTAACATTTGCTTTCAGGATTCTGAAAGAGTTTCTAACACAGTTTGCCTTTCAAAAAGTGCTATCCTAAGGTGAAAATGGCCCAAGGACCAGATTCTTGTGATATTTTAGTGTCCTGTATATTAGTGGGACTTCCCTAGCAAAACAAAGACTTAGTTATATTATTTAAATCCCCATAGACTTTTTCTCCCTTATTTTTCTTGTGATAAAATATACGTAACATCAAATTGACCATTTTAACCATTTTAAATATACCAGTTTAGTGCATTAAATATATTCCCACTGTTCAACCATCACCATTGTCCATCTCCAGAACTTTTTCATCTTGCAAAAGTGAAACTCTGTACCCATTAAACAGCAACTCCCTGCTCCCCCTTCCTTAGCCCCTGGAGAACACCATTCTACTTTCTGTCCATGAGTTTGACTGTTCTAGGTACCTCATAGAAGTAGATTCATACAATATTTGTCCTTTTGTGTCTGGCTTATTTTGCTGAGCATAACACCCTCAAGGTTCATCTATGTAGTAGCAGGTGTCCGAATTTTTTTCAAAGCTGAATAATTCCATTGTATGTATATATCACGATTTATTTATCTGCCAGTGGGCATTTGGGTCCTTTCTACCTTTTGGCTACTGTGAGTACTGCTTTGAACATTGGTGTACCCAATAGACTTTTTCAAAAAATGAACAATAGACTTCTTTTAAACCTTATTTTTTTTTCTACAAAAAGATTTAGGCAGGGTTGTAAATTCTTCTAGCACGAGCTGTGATGTTTTGATGTTCTACGCATTGTACCTAGAACATCCATATAGAAACTACCCATAGTTCCCAAGAGCGGACTGGAGTTGGCCTGTGAGATTTTTCACTCACTGCCCCTCCTCCATCCCATCCTGTACAGGCTGAACATGGGGCAGATTATGTCTTGGAGCATCAGTTGTCTCAGACCTGCAGCTCTGCTGAGACACAGCAGAAGGGTGACCCCAGTGGCCCCAGACTGCACCATGCTTACCGAGGACTTGGTTACACCCAAACACCCTGCACCCCCCTTTGTTACCATTATTTTATCATACTGAGATAAAACCACCAGTTTTCTTCTGACTCACCATGTTTCTGATAGAGCAGAGGTTGGGGACAGCTGAACAGAACAGCTTCGAGTACATAGAATACTGGTGGTAACTTCTCTTCCTGAAACTGAAAGTTAACTTAGCAATTAGGCATGTCCAGCTCTTCCTGGGGTTGGTATCTCCCCACCTATGGTGATCATAAAACTCCTAAGATACACATGGCCCCGGGGATCTGGTAGGGGGAGCAGTAGGATGACAGAGTGCACCTGCCCCAGCCTCATAGCACATTGAGTACCATTTTGTGGCTTTTCCATAAGACCCAATCGGAATGGGGAAGTGGGAGAGGGGGAGAGAGTCCATTTTCTACTCACTCTTATGCTCATTATAGATGGTGGTACTCATGTTCTTAAGTTGCCAAATAAATCTGCATTTGTAATTACAGAGGATAATTTATTCATCATATTTCTCCTAAATAAAATTAAAAATTGAATCTGTTGGCCTTTATCAAAGACAACTCTAAAGTTGTAATGAAGAATCAATCATTTTATTAATTTTAACACATCCCTCCCTTAAAGACTCTATTCCCTATACTGAATGCCTGTCAAAGACATAAGAAGTTTTTTTTTTTTTTGAAGAAAATACTAAATGTTGATAGATTTTAACATGTGGGACACAATTTAGGAGATAGAATAAAACGTCTCACTATTTCTAAAGATTACTCGGGTGGATTAATGAAAAAACTATCAGAAGACTAACAGTTCTTCTATCAAGTGTGAACTGATGAATTTATTAGCCTCCTTTAGTGTGGACTATTCTCAGAGAATGGTGAAAAACTAAAGACATCTTATATTCTTTCCCTCGTTCCTTTAGTATTTACCTTCCCCCCCCCCTTCATTTCACAAATGTACATATTCTGACATATGCATCTGTGTTAAACTCATTTGTAAATTACAAAATTATCTCCAAGAGCCATCTCTACAGAAGGTAAATTTTTTAATAAAGGCTTTGGAAACTAATACCAAAGGTAAAAGTGTTTTAACGTGTGATGGCTTTTCAACTAATACATTGATTCTTGAGAAATTGGTGAAGTATATTCCAGTCTGGATGGAACTGTGTTAACAGTAGTAGCAACATGATCTTTCTTTTTTGGTTCAGTAGCATTCCTTTGACATTTGTTGTGTTTGCTTTAAAAATGGAAAGAGATTGTTGGGCCTTTAATGTTACATGTGAAATGTTTTCAAGAAAGTTAACCTGGAAATACTTCATGTTTGCACACAGATAGCAGTGGTAAATGTGGCTTCTGTGGAGAGCCTTTTAAGAATCTGAGTAGATTTTCATTAGGTTGAAGTTCCTTAGGACAGAAGACAGATGGATCAATTAGGAAAAAGGTTTTCTGTTGACCTCTTGTCTACAGGTCACCCCACCTTCCCAGGATCTGTTTTCCTGTTCACTTGAACCCCCTTCAGGAAAAGGCAAGGGTAAATGAAAATGAGGCCTGTGGCCCTGCTTCCAGACTGAAGTGAATGGCCTTCTACAGTCTCTGTCAGCTTATTTAGTCATTGGAAAATATAAAGCTATGAGGTTGCCCCTCTCCACACATCCAGCCTCAGTGTCTTGACCCTGCCAGTTATTCTTGGCTGTGGTCTTTTGTGTCCTTTTTGTCCTCTGATTGTATCCACCTGCCCACATAGGCTTTGCGTTACAGATCATAATCATTTTTTTCCCCTTGGGAGTTTAAAGTAGGTGGTTGAAAACACCCATCTCTCAAGCTGCACTCTCCATCATTTTGAGTTGGTTTTCAGGTCCCACTCACTGTTTTCACTGCTATTTTCAGTCCCGCTCACTGTTTTCACATCACGGAGTATGGATGGTATGATTGAATTCTGCCTCCCAAGTTCCTTGCAGGTCCGGAGGCAGTGCAACCTGTATTCGAAAGAGAAGGACTTACACTCAGTTATTAGCTTCCCCGGGGAAAGTCCCATTTCCAAAACGTAAGGCAGTTCTCTGATTCCTCCCCTACAAGGCTCTGCGCCCTGAGCTCCACCTGCTGTAATCTCAGGAGCAAGCAGAGCAGGGCAGGACATGGTGAGCCGGTGAGCAGATGCCCAGCCCTGTCGCCCACTTGCTCCATTCACATCGGACAGCCCCCTCAGCTCTGCCAGCCACTCCTCCCCTCCACACTCCCAAATCCCCCTTTGTCTCATTATCCCCACCAAGTCTGGTAGAGCCTTTCCTAGTCTTTGCTGATAGAGACACTGTGTTTTCAGCCACTTTTCTATGTTTCAGATTTTTCATACTCCTTTTTAAACATACTAAGAATAGAATCTACGTTTATAGAGAACTCTCTGGAATAATCTTTACACAGCATGGTAATGTTCACCTTCATACCTATGGTGGATAAGAGTCTTTTTAAAGAGGAGCAAGACTTTCAGGGGTGCCCGGGTGGCTCGGTTGGGCGTCCAACTCTTGGTTTTGGCTCAGGTCATGATCCCGGGGTCATGGGATCAACCCTGAGTGTCAGGCTCTGCACTGAGCGTGGTGCCTGCTTAAGTCTGAATCTCTCTCTCTCTCTCTTTCTCTCTCCTTTTTTTTTTTAAATTTTTTTTAATGTTTATTTTTGAGACAGAGAGAGACAGAGCATGAATGGGGGAGGGGCAGAGAGAGAGGGAGACACAGAATCGGAAGCAGGCTCCAGGCTCTGAGCCATCAGCCCAGAGCCTGACGCAGGGCTCGAACTCACGAACCGTGAGATCGTGACCTGAGCCGAAGTCGGACGCTCAACCGATTGAGCCACCCAGGCTCCCCTCTCTCTCCTTCTTAAAAATAAATAAAGAGGAGCAAGACTTTCATAAACTAATAATACCATCATAGAGAAGAAGCAGTAAGAACCCTATATGCAAAAGTGATTCTGGTCAAGCATCCATGATAAGACTTTTCTGATTCTGTTCTAAAATAGTATACAGCCTTATCAATTTTTGTCATCCATTCCTTCACCAATAATTAACCAACCCTTAAGAGTGTCCTTTGTACCAGGCCCTGTGTCCTGTGTTGGGGATACAAAAACTAGAAAGTCCATGCCTTGAAGGGCTTATGGTCCAGTATATTTTGATTAAAATAAAGGTTTCGGCATTCAGAATACTCAAGGAGTGGAATGTTCTAGTTTTCCATACTTCCTTGTTAACTTTTTCCTTCCTGTGCACACCTCACAATGGGCTCTCAATAAGTATTCTCTTCTTATCATAGTGCATTTATACAGAATTAATGACTGTGGCCTTTGTACTGTTAATTTCTTTATTTTCCTTGAAATGTGCATCTTCTTTTTTTCTAAGTGAGATATAATTGACATATAACATTTTATTAGTTTTAGGTGTACAAAATAATGACTCAATATTTGTATATATTCTGAAATTATCACCACAGTAAGTGTAGTGAGCATCCATCACCATATTTTTTTAATGTTTATTTACTTTTGAGAGAGAGATTGAGAGCAGGGGAGAGGCGGGGGGGGGGGGGGTGGAGAGAGAATTCTAAGCAGGCTCTGCAATGTCGGCACAGAGCCTGATGTGGGGCTTGAACTCACAAACTGTGAGATCATGACCTGAGCCGAGATCAAGAGTTAGATGCTCAACCAATTGAGACACTCAGGCTCCCCATTCGTCACCATATATAGTTACAATTTTTTTTTCTTATGATGAGAACTTTTAAGATCTACTCTCTTAGCAACTTTTAAATATGCATTACAGTATTGTTAACTATAGTCATCATGGTATACATTACATCCTCAGGATTTATACCTAGAAATTTTTACCTTTTGGCCACCTTTATCCACTTTGCCCACCTCCACTGTCCTCTGGCAACCACCAATCTGTTCTATTTTGGAGTTTGTTTGGTTTTTAATTCTACACATAAGAGAGATCATGCTGTATTTGTTTTCTCTATCTGACTTATTTTCCTTAGCACAGTGCCCTCAAGGTCCAAACATGTTGCAAATGGAAGGAATTCCTTCTTTTTTACATCTGAGTAATATTCCATTTTGTTTATACTGTGTATATGTACATATATACACACACAGTATATGTTTTATATATATTATATATTTATAGTATTTTATATACTATAGCGTAATATGCTATACTATATCATGGTATTACATAGTGTTTGTAATATACCATAGTATGTAATATATGGTGTGTATATAATATATATAGTATTACATAGTATTACAGTATATGTATAATGTATATTTTATAGTATATATATAATACATATAGTATTTTATGTATATAGAATGTGTATGTGCATATATGTGTGTGTGTGTGTGTGTGTGTGTATAAAACGGTTTTTCTTTATTCATTCACCCATGAACTTAGATTGTTCCATTTCTTGGCTGTTATGAATAATGCAGTGAATGTGGGGTGCAATATCTTTTCAAGATAGTGAGTTCATTTCCATTGGATAAATACCAGAACTGGAATTTCTGGATCACATGGTAGTTTTATTTATGCTGCTAATTTCTTTCATCTACTCTCTATTAAATTTCCTTCAGTCCAACAGAGCAGAGAGGTTGATACTAATGGACGTTCATATATCCAGGTGTATATTTTTTCATTTGGACTTTGAGCTACGTTAAGAAATAGTCACTCCTCTGTTTTCCCTGCCTCGTCAGTGTGCATTTTACAAAAAGCCGACTAGTGAGCACACGTGGTAAACACACTATCATGACGGTGATGACAGTTGCTCGTGTTATGCCACATATTTTAAGTGTCCCACTGAGAATCAAAGCTCTTTTGTGGTAAAAGTTCAGTCCGGCATTTATTGGATACAAATAATGATGCTGTTTGTTGTTTATACTCAAGGCTTAACGTGACCTGGTCTTTGTTCTTTTTGGATCTGAACATAAATTCAAAGAAAGGTCTCGCAGCAGTTACACAGAAACTTGTAGTTCAAGAGAGGTTTTTAATATTTTTTATAAGGGAACAAAACATTGAGTACTCTGAAATTAGTGGTTTAACTAGTCAAAAAAAATCTCTTTCAAAGGATGTATTTCTTTTTGATAACCTTATTAGCTTTCTTTATAGATGCAATGTATGTATTATAAAGCTCTAGGCAATTTTTAACTGCCTGAGTTTATTAACAAGCAATTTTGGGCTTACCTCTAGAATCCCCAGCATTTTCAGAAAATGGAAAAAAATCTACTCACATAACATTTCTGTCTGGATTTTTTTTTGTGTGTGTGTGTGTGTGGTGGCGGTGGTGTTGGGCTGCTTAAATAGAATATTTCCATGCAAGATCTTTTGTTACAGAATCCTTTTTTAAAAAGGAAATGTCCTGGGGCACCGGGGTGGCTCAGTCAGTTAAGCATCTGAGTCTTGATATCAGCTTAAGTCATGATCTCACAGTTGTGAGATTGAGCCTCGAGTCAGGTTCCCCACTGAGTGTGGAGCCTGCTTGGGATTCTCTCTCTCCCTGTCTCTCTGCTCCTCCCCTGCTCACTCACATGCTCTCTCTCTCCAAATAAATAAATAAACATTTTTAAAATAAATAAATAAAAATTAAAAAGGAAATGTCCTTATAAGGGAAACTATACTTTTTTTTTAAATATTTATTTGAGCAGAGTGCAAGTGGGGGAGGGTCAGAGAGAAGGGGACAGAGCTGACAGCAGCAAGCCCGATGTGGGGCTCAAACCCACGAACTGTGAGGTCATGACCTGAGCCGAAGTCGGAAGCTCAACTGACTGAGCTACCCAGGCACCCCAACCATTTTAAATTCTAAACTATTGCAAAAGACAATATCCCAAATATTAGTTGTTGTAAGTTCTTAAACGTTGTTTGCTGTATTGCTGTCCTTGCCACAGTTCGGGGAGCTAGAATAGGATAACTCTTACTCTTGGGGTATCATTTCCTCATATTTTCATTCTGATTGAAGACATCTGTTTTCCTTTGACTTAGAATCATGCAGCTCTAAAAAACAATAGGGAGACTGTGTATCTCATGTACTATAGGACTCTTGTTTTTAGATTTGGGGTCATTGCCGACTGAATTCTGACTGTGGTATTCATGTGCATTTTCTTTTCTCTGCCTTTATGTTTCTTTGGTTCCTACACCACTTGATGTCCCCCAAACGGGCTGGTATTTTAGAATAGCAACGTCTGACTTCTTTCATTCTGCGGGTGGAAGCACTGCCTGGTTGGCTCCAACTTTTGGAATGGGAATCTGACGCTCATTGTGTCGCTCTGGCAGAGAGAGTGGGAGCCACCTGCCGGGGTGGCGTGGTTCCCACACACAACATGACGTGCCAGCTTCAAGGCAGCAAAGATGCCAGGCATCGAGTGCTGAAGAGGGGAGCTCATACAATGTGATGCTTTCACTGAAAGAAGATCTTCCCACCAGAAAGTAGTACCAGCTCCGAAGCACATGCTTCATTAAATTGATCACATCTGTTGGCACTTGTGGGTGTTAGCACTGGCAAGTGTCTCTCTGTTAGTGCATTTTGGGTTTTTTTTTTTCTTTTTTTCTTTTTTGGCCTGTGCTTCCTCCACTCTATTAGCCTTTGCCTCATTTATCTAAGTGATTGTATTATCTTAGATAATGCAGACATAGACTGAGACAAACATTTTCGAGGCCAGTTTATGAAGCTCTGGATCATAAACTGTTGATGTTTCCTAAAGCTGCATAATTATCCTAGAGCAAGGTGTCTTCCTACGTGAGGAGAGATGTCACATGGTATAAGAATGGTTCCTTTTCTCCTTCTCCTGGGTCATTGGTGGTTGCAATTTAGCAGACTGGCTGGAGATGAGACAGAGGACTCTGGGTAAACACAACATCCTGAGATGCTCGCATGTAGCTACGTACCAGTTAGATTTCCCTATTTGGGGAGGATTGTTTTGAATAAAAATATTCATAAATACAACCACACTGGAGGCGACATCTGGCTCTCAGAATTTATGGTCACTGTTTGTAACAGCTATGAATTTAAAATTAACACGGTCAACTTTTGCTGTGCCTTTTTAATATTCCTTGTGTAATTTTTTAAATGTTTAATTCCAGTATCGTTGACATACAGTGTTATATTAGGCTTATGTAATTTTTTTTAACTTTTTTTTTTCTTATTTTTTTAATGTTTATTTATTTTTTTTAATTTATTTTTTAATATATGAAATTTACTGTCAAATTGGTTTCCATACAACACCCAGTGCTCATCCCAAAAGGTGCCCTCCTCAATACCCATCACCCACCCTGCCCTCCCTCCCACCCCCCATCAACCCTCAGTTTGTTCTCAGTTTTTAACAGTCTCTTATGCTTTGGCTCTCTCCCACTCTAACCTCTTTTTTAACTTTTTTTTTTTTTAAAGAGTCTCTTACATGATGGGAATTTTTCCATTGTGAGGAAATTTCAAGACATTAATGTCAAAAGATGTGACTTCTGGCTGTATTTTTGTTCACATTGAAAGTGAATTGTTAACTTTTTTGTATTAAATTGCATATCATAATTGCATAACAAATGTGGTACTATAAGACTTCTGGTAGACATAGAAATAAATGAAATTATTGATTCCCCAAATACCTATTGAGCACCAGCTGTTGGAGGTAGCCTATCATTATCTGTTTCAGCTGTCCTATTAAAATGTTCAAACTTGGAAATAAAAAAATGGCTTTCATTAGTTAATAAGTTAATTTCATTAGTTAATAAGAGCATACCCAAAGAAATGCAAAGCCCAAACTCATCTAGAGATGCTATATCTTGGCAACTATTAGCATTGGTCACCTTGACAAATCAAGACTCAAAAAGGAGTCTTGAGTCTGAGGAATCACATGGGTAAAACTATGCTAGAGCAGGCCATATTACTAGAAGTGCACTAGACTGGGCTGTCCCCAGACTCAGAACCAGTTTCCCAGTTGAGTACTTACTTTTTATAAGGCCCTCCTTGACCACTCCCATACTGGAAATAGTGCCAATGGTATGTACATTGGCGTTTTAAGACATCAGTTAAATTAAGCTTTCCAGTTTGAATGCTGGAAAAAGTGAAATGTGTGTGCATGAATAGTCCTATAACTCCTGATAACATGTCAAGTGGCCAGTCTGGGAGGGGGTTGCAAGAGAAAGATTTAAATAGACAAGCTCGCTTCATATTTTCTGAGTTTTCGAAGGCAGACTTGGAATACAATTAAAGCCATGAGCAGATCATTTCATCTGTGAGCTGGGTGGGTCTCTGAGCACATGATATAGACAGTGCTGTGCAGTAGGAACACAGGATGAGCCATGCACGTAATTTTTAAATGTCTAGTAGCCACATTATAAAAAGATGCAGTTGGATGAATTTTACCTGCAGTTTTTAGCCAGATGTATAAAAAATACTATAATTTCAACATGTAAAAGTCAGTATAAAAATTATGAAATATTTTACATTTTCTTTTTTTCATACTGAGTCTTCAAAATCAGGTGTGTATTTTATACTTAACAACGCATCTCACTAGGGACCAGACACATTTCAGGTGCTCATTAGCTATAATGCCTACTCTTCTGAACAGTGTAGTCTAAGATTTGATTTTCTGAATATAAAGCCATCCCTAGGTTTGTAACTGACAACTGAAATTTTGCTTTTGACCAGAAATTGCCACTGTTGAGAAGTGGCATAATATTTAAAAATCACTGTAACTTAAGAAATTTCTTCAGCAAAGAAACGTTGTCTTTCGCATGCTTTTTACCAGACATGTCTGCACAAAATCATAAGAGGTAAGTAGAGAGTGGAAATCTTCCAAAAGAATCGTGATAGAGGATTTGAGAGGTGTGAGGTGTCCAGGTCCCTTGCAGAAATTTGGGGTTTGAGAAATGTGGTGAAAGTATGGAGTGAGATTAGGAAGAAGGTTATCAGTAAATGTGAAAGCTGTGTTTTCTATGCAAGTTATTTTTCTGTATTCAGTGAAATCTCTGATTTTGCCATCTAAGGAGAAAACCATTTTAAATTCCAGACAAGTGGAACCTGAGCCCATTACTTTCACATCTCCATACTCATTTAACTTTGTGTTAATGGAGTGCTTCAGAAGCTGTCCTTTGGGTGTTTTAATGGAGGAACTGGGAATTTTTTTCCTATCCAAGCCACTGGTCCATGATAGGGGGAAATTCATCTAGGTTACACAGTCAAGTAAAATACAAGCTAGTTCAGTTTTTTAGGAAGGAATGTAAAATGGTCAAGGAACCTTCTTTAAATGTTAAGAACAGGGAGCATCACATTGGGAAGTCATTATGTTTTATTAAGAGTTAGAAACAGACACACACACACACACACTCACAAGCATAGGGGCACCTGGGTGGCTCAGTCGTTAACCATCAGACTCTTGATTTTGGCTCAGGTCATGATCTCATAGCTCGGGAGATCAAGCCCCACGTTGGGCTCTGTGCTGACAGCATGGAGCCTGCTTGGGATTCTCTCTCTCCCTTTCTCTCTCTCTCTCTCTCTCTCTCTCTCTGGTCCCCTGCTCCCACACACTCTCTCTCTCTCTCTCTCAAAATAAATGAACTTAAAAAGAAAAGTTACAAATACAGATTGTGGGAATGAGGAAGCTTAGAAAAAGCCAGTCCAGGCGGTGGGGGAGAGGTCCATTTGGTTTCTAGTGAACCATCAAATCTAATGCTTAGTGGACGTGGAAGCAGCATGCTGAGACCAGGGACCCCAGCACATCTCCCGAGCTGCCGTAGTGCCCGTCCCATTGTGAGCCCTGAGGGGCACAGGAGCCTGGCTGGGGGTCATTTACCCTTTTATCTGTGGAGAAGACCCCATGGTAATACATGAGTTCTTATAATTAAAGACATCTAATTACCTATCAACTGCTAATATGAGAAAATCCTGAGAGTGGTTTGACGCAGACTCAGGAGGATGTGTTATGGGAGAAAAGCTCAGTGGACTATATGTCCACAGCATGGAGAGGACAAGCCTTAGGGGTGTTATCTGCCATCCATCTCCATCATATGGCAGAAGGTTACAGTGCCTTGTGAGCTGTGACCACCTCCATTCTGCCCGCTGAACCCCTGGGCTGAGCTGCTGATACTTGTGAGGCCTTTCCTAAAATCATAATTTAAAAGGAATTGACCGAGGGACACCTGGGTGGCTCAGTCGGTTAAGCATCCAGCTTCAGCTCAGATCATGATCTCACAGTTCATAGGTTCCAGCCACATGTCGGGCTCTGTGCTGACAGCTCAGACCCTGGAGCCTGCTTCGGATTCTGTGGCTCCCTCTCTCTGCCCTTCCCCGCTGGTGCTCTCCCTCCCTCTATCAAAAATAAACAAACATTAAAAAAAAAATTAGAATCACCTGGAAGGCTGGTTAAAAGGCCAGTTGCTGGGCTCCACCATCAGGTTTCTGATTGCACAGCTCTGGGTGGGGCCTGAGACTCTGAATTTCTAACAGGATCCAAGGGCAGGTGCATGGACCACACACTGTCATTACCCTGGTTCAGGGCACTGGTCCCAAGTGTGGGTGATTTCTGCCCCACTGTTCTCAGGGGTGTTTGACAAAGCCTGTGGCATTCTTGGTTGTCACATCTGAGGGCTGGGAGGGCTGCTGGCATCTAATGGGTGGAAGCTAACGAGGCTGTCAAACATGCACATAGTTAAAAAAAAAATTAAGGATATGTGAAGGGCTGTACAGTGGGAAAGCATAGACTTTATCCCTCTGCTGCCCAAATTTTCTTCTTAGAACTGTTCAGAAACAACTGTGGTTGGTTTCTTGTGTGTTTTACAGATATGTTTTGCATTTACAACCATGTTTCTATAATTTTTAACACAAATGGCCAGGCATTTCTGTATAGTTTTTCTCCTCTCAAATATATCAGTAGGTAGGTAATGTTGCTCCCAATTTATAGATGAAGTCGTTGAGACTGTGAGTGAAGTAATTTGCTCAAGGTCACATAGTAAATGGCAGAGCCGGATTTTGGACCAAGAGTTCTGGTTTTGATCAGAACTGAACCAAGATTCGTAGGAACTCCAGGCAAGCTAATGGTTTGGCCCTCCAAGCAGGTTTGCTTTGCCCTACTTCAAACCTATGTCTTTTTTAAATGTGTACCATCTATGTAGATGAGGGGGTGAGGGCCTTACAAAGGACATGTGGCCTCTCTCCAGCAGTTCAGCCCTGGCCCCAAATTGCAGATATCACCCACCAAACAGAATAAAGCCAGACCCTCCCTTGGCTGGAGGCAGTTCAGGGACCATCAGTTTTAACTCAAGGTCAGTCCCACCCCAGGCCTCTTACTACAGAGTTCCCATTTCTAAGGATGTTCTGGCTTGAAGCCCCATGCAGGTTGGCAGCCCAGCCCAGCCTGGCCTGGGCCTTTACCTGGACTTCTGTGCCTACAGTTGTAGGCTTTCTCAGGGCAGCTCAGGCATTGCCATCACTGCTGTGGTGATAGCAGCAGTCACTGCTGGGGCCATCCTATAATCAGATACAGTGCTCACACTCTCAGTGGGACTTCTCAACACAGCCTGTCAGAGTGGCCTGTTAGGTGGCTGGCAGGTCAGGAAGTAGGAACTTGCCCCATAGGGAGTCTGCAATGAGATATCTTGGTGGCCAGGCCTTCATTGCGGTGCCTCCAACAGGCTGTGGGTACCTGCTAGGATGTGCCTTGAGAGTGGGTATGTATATCATTTAGACGGTGCTGTTTAACTAGAAATGCAGAGTGTAATACACTTGCCCACAGAGAAATGCTATCAGAAGACCAACCATTTTTTAAATCGTGGCTATTTAGAGCACATGCTTAGGATTTTAGTCCCTGGTGCTACCAGGGCTAAGCTGTGTTGCATGATGTTTATGTCTGTCATTTCTCTATCAGCAGGTAACAAGGAGGGAACACATTCTACGTTCTGGGTGTTGCTGAGTATCCTCCTGGGAGCGGTGGCCATGCTGTGTAAAGAGCAAGGGATCACTGTGCTGGTAAGACCTGAGATGCAGTCAGGGCCTGCCCCTCCCTCTGCCACAGTAGAGACGTCTCGGGCTAGCCCTGCCTCTGTGACTTCCTCCACTTCTCAACCCCATTACCAGCCAGTCAGGGACCCTTCTATCAGTTACTTGTGCTTTTTTTTTTTTTTTTTTTTTTTTTAAATTTTTTTTTTTTTCAACGTTTTTTATTTATTTTTGGGACAGAGAGAGACAGAGCATGAACGGGGGAGGGGCAGAGAGAGAGGGAGACACAGAATCGGAAACAGGCTCCAGGCTCCGAGCCATCAGCCCAGAGCCTGACGCGGGGCTCGAACTCACGGACCGCGAGATCGTGACCTGGCTGAAGTCGGACGCTTAACCGACTGCGCCACCCAGGCGCCCCAGTTACTTGTGCTTTGAGTACATGTAGTGTTTCATGGAAATGGACTGTCTCAGTTGACTATCATTAGCAACCTGTGGGAAACAGAAAGTGGGAAGTTCTTACAGACAGTGATTAGCTCTCTCATGGAGGGGTGCCGTAGAAAAAGAGAAAAGAACAGTTTCAGTTTTCCAGGGTGCTGTCCTATTGCCGCACTTCGAGATACAGCAGTGGGCTGACGCCATCAATGCTTCTGGTCCTGATTAAAGAAGTATTGAGTGTATGTTGTGCTTGGCCTTGACTGGAAATATCAAAGAGGAAAAGAGGGGTCCTGAAGAGCAGAGGCCTCCACCTCCTATGTCTGATCAGAATCGAAGCCCCAGGAAGGGAGAGGCATTGAAATTCACTTTCCTTTTCTTCCATCGTAGCCAATTTTATGCTTGATGTTATTAGAGGAAAACTTAGAAATTAGGGCTATGATCAGGGGTAGAGAAACGGAAACAAAGTTATGGGATTTGCATGGCCCAGATAGGAATAACCTGGGAAAGAAAGAGCAGATAAATCTATATGGGGTTTGATGTAAGTCAAAACAAAGATGAAAGAGTTTATGAGGCTTAGTCTAGAAGATGAAGGTTAGCTAGCTAAGAAATGGCGCAGAAAGAATTACTGCGCAAAGATACTTGAACTTCACGGGTTATTATTTTTTTTTAAGTTTGTTCCAAGCTGATGTTTTTCAATCTCAGCATTATTGATGTTTTGGGCTAGATCATTCTTTTTTATGGGAGGGTTGTCTTGTGCACCGTGGCAGGTGTAGCAACATCCCTGGCCTCTACCCCTAAATTCCAGTAGGACTGTCTTGACTGTGACAACTTAAAATGTCTCTAGACATTGTCAAGCATTCCCCGGGTGGCAGAATCATCCACTGCTCTAAACCTTTGCTTCGCAAAGACCAATAGTATCAATACCATCTGGGAGCTTATTAGAAATTTAGGATCTCTGACCCCACCCCAGGCCTGCTGAACCAGAATCTCCATGTAACAAGGTCCAAGGTGGCTCCTGTTAATGTTTGAAAAGCACTAAAGGTTGAATTTATGTGACTAAAGATACTAAAGATGTGGTAAAATTTAGCTGTTTTCAAACATTTGATTAGAATGTGGACATTTTGATGATGTATTTAAATGGGCAATTGGAGAGTGCCAAAATTCTATTTGGCTCAGTCCTTGTAATGATGTGATCCCCTCACCCCTTGGTGACTCATAGGGAGAAAAACAAATGGTATAAGACAGTGGCAGCTCAACAGGAGGCTTCTGCCTTCTAGAAGATGGTTTACACCCGGGGAGAAATGGTCTTCTGTGACTCACTAAAATCCTGTATCTCATGAGTGAATAAAATCAGAATTCTTTGAAATGATTAACCCAGTGCTGGCCTGTGTATTAGATAATTAATGGCTTCCAGCATTTATGGGAGAGGGTTAAGTAGGGATCCTTGCTCTAAAAGCCACAAATTACCACTGGCTTCTGATGATTTATGATTTTCTTCACCACAAAGCCCCACATCAAAAAGACCAAAGTCACTTAGGGGGAGCTTTAACCACAGATGCCATATGCACTGTGACCACTTTAGATTGGTCAGGGAGTTCCACAAGTTGACCTTGCCTACAGCGGTGACGTCTACAGAAAGTCCATTGCAGGGCAGAGAAGGGAATCCAAGGCCCATCTAGCCTGGCAAAAGCAGCCCTCGCCTTCTGGAAAGAAACTATTTTGGGTCTACTGGAAGCTACCAGCGGAAGTGGAGCTGCATCACATCCCAGACACTGGCTTCACGTAATGGAAGTTATTTGTCGTTCACCTCGCAGCCGTGGGTGGAGGTGGCTGTTGTCCACACAGTGGACGCTAGCTGGTGCAGGTTCTGCCCTCTGGAGTGTGTAGTTTCCACCATTGCCCTGATGGTGTGTCCATCACAGCCAGCCAGAAGGGGAAACCAAGTGACGGAGTATGCCCAGGTTATAAGCAAACCTCCAAAATAATGCATAAGCGCTTTGAGCCACGTTCTGGAGGCTGAAACTCAAGTCACATGACCACACGTAGCTGCAGGGCTGGCTGGGAAGTGCTGCTGGGCTGTGTGCCCAGCAAGACCTGAAAACCAGCGGACAGCCAGGAGTCTGCACCTGAGAGATCCAGAGCCCCATCAGAGATGATTTCTTATGTTGTGCCCCTGCTACTACTACACGTGCTGAAATCAGTCAGCGCTTGGCGTTCTTGAGGTGTGACTAATTACTTACATGGCTCGGTTTTCGAGGTTGACGGCTGCCTTTATCTTCTGAGGCATAATTACTGTGCAGGTAACCCCTCTGTTAAGCCACTAAGAGACTATTTTATAGTAAAAGAAAAAAAAATAGACAAGAGGGACCTCTGGAGAACTTCTCCTGGGAACCCCAAATTTCCAGCTATCCTGAATCCTTAGACTACTCTTCTGTGCAGACTATGAAATTATGACCAACAGGGATCTACTAGGAAGGAAATCTGATACATCACCATGAGCTGATTTCATAAGAACAATAGTGGGGTGTCTGTTTTACAGCTGGAGACGTCTCCCGTGATTATCTTAGCCACTGCAATTCTTGTCGAGATTCAGTAATAAAATTGTGAAGTGTAATTGCCACCTAATCAGAGCCAGGCTCTCCCTCACTGATTGCCTTGCTTTGCTTCCTCAGGGTTTGAATGCAGTCTTTGACATCTTGGTGATAGGCAAATTAAATGTTCTGGAAATGGTCCAGAAGGTACTACATAAAGACAAATCATTAGAGGTGAGTATATACTTTTTGTCTCCAGCCCAGACATGGAAAATGTCAAGTACCAGCTGATTTAAAACGCCATTTTCAAAATATTTCTCGCCGTTTTCAATTTGAAAATAGCTAGCCCTTTTCAGCACGGCAGCAGAGCAGTTCGGGCAGAAGTGCTGCACACGTGCACTGAGCTCGGCTGCGCTTTTATTTGAAAACCCACGACATCAGGGGCTTTGCGTTGACCTTTCAGAACCTTGGCGTGCTCAGGAATGGGGGCCTCCTCTTCAGGATGACCCTTCTGGCCTCAGGGGGAGCAGGGGTGCTCTACATGCGCTGGAAAATCATGGGCACCGGCCCCCCGGCATTCACCGAGGTGGACAATCCCGCCTCCTTCGCCGACAGCATGCTGGTCAGGGTGAGTGCTGAGCCTGTCCTCCACTTCTGTCTTCTCTGCCCACTAGCTTTCAGAACCTTTGTCCCCCTCTTCTGACTTCCCAACACGCCCACAAAATCCCTAATCAGTGGAACACCTCCACATTTGTTTGCTCTCACTAAGGATATTCTCGGATGAAACCAGATTTTGATTAAGGGATCGATCGAGAGGGCGTGAGTCCCTTGTATTTCCATTCTAATCAAAATTAAGAGAAATGGTTCTTTCAAATATCAGCTTTCCTGCCAGCCTCACTAAAGTGTCCCCTGACCCCATTACTGTTGTGGTAAAGGAAATTGATGTAGTGGGATTAACACAAAATCTAACCGCATCGGTAATATATCTTTAAACGTCTGGCAGTATCCAGACACTATTTCTTGTAAAGGTTTGCTTTTTCTGAAGGCAAGGTGTCAAGCCACAAATTCTTAGTGGTGCATTTCATAGAGGTAGAAATCAAAAGGAGGAAAAACCCTCTTCTTAAATTGTCAGACACATAGGTGAACCCTGGGCCTCAGATTTCCTGGGTCACAGACTTTGGGCATCACTAAGTAAATGGGACACATTTTGACCAGAAATATAACAGATGTATAGCAGAGTCTGGCGGCTTTGCTGTATTTTTCTCTATTACAGTCTGAATACATTTAATAGATTGCAAAGTATAGTCCCACGTCCAATGTAGAAATTGACATTTTATTTCATACAACTGCTCTCCTTGAACAGAAGCCTATGGATGCCTCAAAAGTGAAGTTACAAGGTATGTGTATATATACACACCCATATACATATATATGGGTGTGTATATATACATATATGTATATATGTAGAAGTTCTGTATCAAATGAGTGTTTGTTTTCCTTTTGACTGACAGGCCATAAACTATAATTACTACTATTCATTGAATGCCTGGCTGCTGCTGTGCCCCTGGTGGCTGTGTTTTGATTGGTCAATGGGCTGCATCCCCCTCATTAAGTCAGCCGGTGACTGGAGAGTAATTGCACTGGCAGCACTGTGGTTCTGTCTAATTGGCCTAATATGCCAAGCCCTGTGCTCTGAAGACAGCCACAAAAGAAGGTAAGAGGCAGCACTGAATTTTAACTTCCACACTGGGCTGGATCAGAGCATTTTGCTAAATCCATTTTGCACTGATCATTTTAACAATTTTGTGGAAGTAACACCTAAGGACATTTATTTCCAAAACGTATTTATGCCTAGGATGAGTTCCATCCATTTGGAATCCATTGCTGGCTTCAACTAGTGGGGAGTGAACTTGGAGGAGGGGAACGGATGACTGCTCTGTCTCCCCCTCCCACCTTTCCCTTGAAATAGCATCTTGAGATCCTTTTCTCTGTAGGTGGTAGAGAGTAATTTATGGTCAGAACAGAGAGTGTAATTGATGTGTGCTGTGCCCATCATTTCACAATTCTCCTTCAAAAAACTCTGGTGGATGTTCTGGTGATTCCTTCTGTTGTTATTTAGTAGAAAATAAACCGCTGCTCCAAAGAGACTATTCTTTCTCACAGAGAGAGAGAGAGAGAGAGAATAAAAGGTTATTGAGAAAATAATGGAGGTGGGGGGAACAAATGTGTTTCCTGAGAAAGAAGACTATTTAAGGTAGTTGATTCCCTTTAAGCATATGTGTTTAGGGAATTAGATTAGTAATTTCTCAGAATAAGTTTTGTTTTTAAAGCTTATTTATTTTGAGAGAGAGCGAGCACGAGCAGGGGAGAGGGAGGGAGGGAGGAGAGAGAGAGAGAGAGAGAGAGAGAGAGAGAGAGAGAGAGAGAGAGAGAATGAGAATTCCAAGCAGGCTCTGCACTGTCAGTGCAGAGCCTGATGCGAGGCTCAATCTCACAAACCATGAGATCATGCATGACCTAAGCCAAAATCAGGAGTTGGTCGCTCAACCTCCCGAGCCACCCAGGCACCCCCAAAATAAGTTTTAAGTTTACCTGTTAAATTGGTTCATAATTCTACTAACTTTAGCCCCAGTTCACCTATACACATGCAATAATGATTTTGCCTTGTTTTGTTTTGTTTCGTTTTGTTTTTTTAAGTACTGAAGGCACAGGGTCCAGGAAGGAGCCACCAAATTTGACCTAGCTTCTTAATTTATCCTCTTGCATCATATGGGACATCGGAAATGTTGCCTAGTTCCGGAAGCTCTTTGTTGCTCAGCTTTCTTTTTGCTTGAGTGAAATATGTGGTGACATAGCACCCAAAAATGATTGCAATTTTGTTTATTTCAGATTTTATAAAGCTTAAACTAGTAAAGTATTATTATTCCTGTTAAGGTTGGAGAGGGGATTTTTTTTTCCCATGAAAACTATAGTGGACTAATTGGGACCAAAATACCCACTGATCTATTCAATGCCTACATGGTTTGAGGGGGGTTAGGAGTAAGTGAATTAATAAGGGCTCACAAAGTGTGATCATTCTAACCTTACTTGTATGGATTGAGCACCTTACAAGTCTTGTCCATATGCTTGATGCTAAACTAAGTGCATTAGTGAGATTTTATGACTTATCCTAATACTGCCAGGCTAAATCCTCTTTACTGATGACGTTTCTCTGCTACTGCTGGTACCTTTTCCCAATTGATGACTTAAAAAAAAACAACACAGCCTTTATCACTAATTTAATGTTGAGTAGGATTTTTTTTTTTTTTTTGAGAAGTCTGAAAATAGCTACTTTAATTACTTCTCACTTTCCAGGATCCTTACGCTGGGCCTAGGATTTCTCATTATCCCATTTCTCCCTGCAAGTAACTTGTTCTTCCGAGTGGGCTTTGTGGTTGCAGAAAGAGTCCTGTACCTCCCCAGTGCTGGGTACTGCATGCTGCTGACTTTCGGATTCGGAGCGCTCAGTAAACACACTAAGAAAAAGGTATTGGTCCAGGGTGGTGTGCCATTCATACCCAAGACGACTGGCTAGACCTTCCTAATGACATTTATGGTATCTCTCTGTTCCTAAGAAATTGATTGCTACTGTCGTACTGGGAATTCTATTCATAAACATGCTGAGGTGCATGATTCGCAGTGGTGAGTGGCGAAACGAAGAACAGCTTTTTAGAAGCGCCCTGTCTGTGTGTCCTCTCAACGCCAAGGTATGTTGACTGCCATGTTTCCTGAGAAAGACCTTCCTAGCATATACTTTAAGTTGAACAGCTGAATAAGAAGAAGGTCCCTTTACCTTCACACAGAAGCTAGCATAAGACCATGACCAAATACTCGGGTTTTTCTTTGGTTTTGTTAATGATTTTGATAAATTCATTACACTTCCAGTTGGCCAAAATAATTCAAAAGAACTCATTAAAATCAGACAGCGTCAGTGAAACTGCAGGTTACTTAAATGACGTTTTGCCCATCTTCCAGTTGGTCCAGTCACCCACTGAAATGGTAGCAGTGAGGTGGCCGCACACATCCAGACTGTGGTTGGGGGAGGGGCAGAGTTTGAACCTCAGAACACGTGCCAGGGCCACCGCCTCAAGTCTTCCTCCGGTCTGTAACTTGAAGATGACTACACCAGTGAACAGGCAGCACTTTGGCTCAGGAAGTTTAAATTATACCGTCTGATGTGCAGTATTACACATTTCTGTTGCCTGTGGCTTCTCTGCTTGTGATTCCTTTTGTCAGATTAGGTAAAAATAAATGTGTAGGCTTGAAAATTGGCAGTGTTTTTGTTGAAGCTGTTTGGTAGGAATGTGTTTCACTTGTATTCTTGATGAATCCAGTCTCTTCATTTAACCAGCTGTGCCTTTTGGGGCAAAACGAAACTGCTTTGAATTCTCAGTGCCCTTTTCCATCAAGGGGAGATCATGTCTGTCTCCTGGATTTGTTGTGAGGCCTCAATGAAATATGGCGTCTGAAGAGCTCTAACGTGGTAGTTAGAACATGGTGGGTGCTCAAGAAAGGTTAGCTTTTTGAGGCTCGTTTTAGTTTTGGTTGTCTCCTTAAATGAGAAAATGATACTTGGTCAAAATGGGAGGCCAAGGGGTTAGGTTAGAAGAATCTTCTTTTGGTATAGAGTATTCGTAAATAATGATACATTCTGCCTCGGGTCATCAGAACATGAGTTCCTAGCATGCTTAACTGTGATCCTGTAGGAGGAGAAAAAGAGCTCTCTGGAGTTCTGTCTCATTTCCATAGTCTATATTTAAGAGAAAGCAGGGGCACCTGGGTGGCTCAGTCAGTTAAGCGTCTGACTTCAGCTCAGGTCATGATCTTGCCATTCGTGAGTTCAAGCCCCACATCAGGCTCTGTTCTGACAGCTCAGAGCCTGGAGCCTGCTTCAGATTTTGTGTCTCCCTCTCTCTGTGCCCCTTCCCTGCTTCTGCTCGCTCTCTCTCTCTCTCTCTCCCTCTCTCCCTCCCTCTCTTTCTCTCTCTCAAAAATAAATGAACATTAAAAAAATTAAAAAGAGAGAAATCAGTGATTTCAGGCAAAATTGTATGAATAAATCTCATGAACGGTTGACATCCTATTGTGATACTGAAGTGAGGAATAATGTAAAAGGTGCTAACTCTGTCTTTTTCTTGGATTAGAAAAAGAAATCTTGTTCATTTTTTATAGTTAAGAGACTTAGATAAAAGAATGCATTCCTTCAAGCTTTTATCCTTAATTTGATTTGCTGACCTATCCATTTATTTTATGCTACTAAAAATAAACTGCCTGTGATTTAATTTCATAAATGTTAATAGATCTGCTTTATTTTTGCTTTTCTGTTTGAACAGCAGTAATTATAGCTTCTATTTATAAAGTTCTTCCCCACAAGGAGCTCAGATTTCTTTGTAGAGGCTCTATAATTAATCTCCATTATCCTCCTTCTAAGGTTTTTAGAGAGAAAGGTTTTATTTTCTTTATTTTTCCAAATGGAAGAAACTGAGGCATAGAAGGATGGAACTGATGTTATCTAGATTAGTAATTTAGGGGGTAGATAGAGACCTGGTATGATGTGCCACCCAGGTTATGCCAGTAAGTCAGGGGGAGGGACGACCTAGGTGATGTTCAAGCCTATACGTCTGCCCTAGGATGTGATCTCATATGCTATAGGAAAGAAAGCACGAGGTGTGCACACACCACACATATGTAGTTTTCTTTTTTAAATTTAAGACATACATATAGGACCTCATCTTCAAAATGGACCCGATGGTGATCGTCCTTTCTAAGAACATTTTTCAGGATTACCTTTCAGTCTGAGCAAGATGGAGGTTTGGGGTTTTATTTTTGGTTTTTTGTTCGTTTGTTTGTTTTACTTTCCGCTCTAAATTGCAGTGTAGAAAAATCGTCTTTACTTCCTTTTTTTTTTTTTTTTTTGAAAAAAGCTAGGCTGATTTCAGGGAAGAGACCTCATTTAAGAAGATACCAGTTTCCTTCAACTCTGTTGCAGGAAATACATTTTCTGTATTGGTTTCCACTTTATATTCACTGTATACGAAGTAAGTATTTGGCATCTGGCTCTGGATTAGGCCCAGAATTACAAACTGAGACTCAATCTTTTTCAAAAGATGGCAGTATCCACATAGGCAGTGCCAATGCCCGGTCTGCAGTTGAATTATCCACATTGCCTTGCATATGGTAGGCACTCAAAATTAGTGATTGAATTGAGCCTTGTGGAAATCAAATTTCTTTACCCTACAATGGATGAGATACCAAGTATTTAATTATATTTACAGTCAATTTTACTTGTTAAGGCTTAAAAGGATGTGCCACTTTGTATCAACTCTGAGATACAATTCTAAACTTTTTTAACCATGAAAAGGATCATCTGCCACAATGCGGTATTTCCTTAAGGATGAGCCAGGATGGGCTATAGGATTTTTATGTGTTTAAAACATTTTGGCATGGAATGTTAGCAGAAAACTTGAAACAAACTGGTTTCAGCCCTGGAAAGTCCCTTCCATTGTTGATTTACAGGTCATGGGGCTACAGTGGACATCTTCGTCTGTGGTTTCTGTGCTGGCTTTTTTTTTTATGTTTTTATTTCATTTTTGAGAGAGAGAAGCAGAGTGCAAGTGGGGGAGAGGCAGAGAGAGAGGGAGACACAGAATCCGAAGCAGGCTTCAGGCTCCGAGCTGTCGGCACAGAGCCCGACGTGGGGCTCGAACTCACAGACTGTGAGATCATGACGTGAGTCAAAGTCGGACGCTTAACTGACTGAGCCACCCAGGTGCCCCTCTTTGCTGGCTTTTTGCCTCCATCTATGAATCATAAAAGCTAGAGGGAAAGTTCGAGAATAAACAGGCTTTTTCAGTCTCTTACATTGCGTGGAAACAAAAATAACTTACTCTTTAAACACTGTTTCAAGTGAACTGTTTAGGAGGGCTTCTTCAGGGGGTTTGTTTTTGTTTTCCAGTGGGTTATCTGGAGACCTGTTTTCTCTTCAGATACTTCCCTCCATATAACCAACCCATAGGATGAGGCTGGGCCGATGAGACTGTTCATATCAGTTCTTAATTATGGAAAGCTTGCCTTATTGGGCTGGATCAGACTTTTAACCAGTTCCATGGAAATAACTGCAGTCTGCATTTCTGGAGCACTCCTTTTCTCTCTCCCCTGATCTGGGTGGCTCTCCCTGGCATTCTGGGTGTCTAACAGAACCCCATGTATACTGCAGAGGGCAGTTGAACTCTTTGTCTGAGCTTCTTATTGAGAAAAACAGAATTTGCCCAGAACAAAGGAAAGCAGCAGGAGCTTAGGGGCGGAAGAGGCAGGAGTTGTGCTGAAGTCTGAGTAGAAGCTGAATTTGTATTCTGGGGACCACAAGCACATTGCTCACTGGTGGGTTCGTGATATGATTCTTTTGTGGGGGGACGGGAGGAGAGGTAAGCACGTCCAGGCTGGGGCTGGGAGAGGCACAAAATGAAACCATTTAGAGCACACTTTATAAAGCACATGCTACTCCCGTAGCATTAGCTATAAATTTGAAGATGTTAATACCAATGAATGGACAATAGTATGGCTCAGGAAGTCTAAATTACACCGTGTGCTGCACAATAATACATATTTCTGTCACCTGTGATTTCTCTGCTTGCGATTCCTTTTGTCAGACAGAATAAAAATAAACGTATAGACTTAAAAATTGGCAGTTAAAAAACAAATCTCTGATACATACGTGCTCAAAGAATGTCACACTGTTCCATACCCTTCCAGAAATATTAGTATTTTTGAAGACATGCTGTAACTGTAGGTTAAGATTGATAAGACAGGATATGGTTATATTTTCCAAAGGGTTTTTGAAGTGTTCCAATGTAATGCTACTTGAAATGTGTTCAAACCATTATTGTGTTTCATGATATATTAACTAGGGCCGCCATAACAAAGCACCACAGACCAGGGGCTTAAACAAGAGATGTTTATTTTCTCTTGGAGACCAGAAGTCCAAGATCACGGTGTCCTCACATGGTCTCTCCTCTGTGCACGTACAGTTGTTGTGAACCCACAACCTTAGTGTCTCTCTCTGTCTTCAAATTTCCTCCTCCTACAAGGACTCCAGTCAGATGGGATTAAGGCCCCACCCCAACAGCCTCATTTTCACTTAATTTCCTCTTTAAAGGTCCCGTCTCCAAATATAGTCATATTCTGAGGTCCTGGGGGTCAGGACTTCAACAGATGAATTGGGGGTGGGGGGTAGAATTCAGCTGTTAACATGCAACAAGAAACATTATTTACGTTATGAAAAAGAACAGATGGCATGAATGAGTGGGTCTAGAAATCACCTCAAGCAGTTGGCCCCGTCCTCACCCAGCACCCTCTTTGATGGGTGTGATATGGTGAGAAAAACACAGGTTTCGGAGCCTGGCTTCAAATCTAGCACCACATCCTCGGGTGAGATGCTTAATGATGCCGTAGCAACCCCTCAACCTGGCAGGGCTGCGTGCAGAGAAGACACGCGTGCACAGTGCCAGCCCTGCACGGGCCCATGGCACCCTTCAGCACGTGCTGGCTGCCAGGACCCCTGTTACCATGAGCTGTTGAACGAACTTCTGTGGCATCATCTCCTCTGAGATTGCTATTGGCCTGTACATTGGAAGCCTCTAAAAGGAGCATCAGTAAATACCTCTGATAATAGTCCCGTGGGTCTGCCATTCTGCTGCCCTGCTGTCATTTTGGGTCCCGGCCGCTTTCCTTGTAACTTGTCCTGAGCCCATGTACAGTTGAGAAAATGCCCTGTGCCTTCAATTCAGCTGACTTGAGAATTTCTGGTAGCTTTGCAACTATGAGTCCAGTTTCTTCTGGTCTCCCTTACCACCCTCCTCAATCGTTACAAACGCTCTCCTGAGCCTTTCTACCTCTCTTGTTTTACCGTGAGACAAAATTCTCATAACAAAGTTAACCACTTTAGTTCTTACAAAAAAAATTAAAAATATAATTACCATATGATCCAGCAAATCCACTTCTGGGTAGATGCCCATAAGAATTGAAAGCGGGATCTCAAAGACATGTGTGAACATGCACGTTCATAGAAACACTGTTCACAGTAGCCAGAAGATGAAAGCAATCCAAGTGTCTGTCCATCGATAGACCAATAGATGAGCAAAATATAGTGTATGCATGCAGTGGAATATTCCTCAGCCTTGAAAAGGAGGGAAATTCTGACACGTGCTACAATGTGGATGACCCTCGAGGGCATTATCTACGTGAAACGAGCCAGTCATGAAAAGACTGTACAATTATACTTCTGAAAGGGATCTAGAATGGTCAGACTCATAGAAACAGAAACTCAGAGAAACAGGATGGTGGCTGCCAGGGGCTGGGGGGAGGGAAAGACGGAGAATTACTGTGTAATGGGTATAGAGTTTCAGATATGCAAGATGAAGAGAGTTCTGGAGGTTGGTTGCACAACAGTGTGAATATACTCAACCTTACTGAACTATACACTTAAAAATGGTTAATCACTCAAAAGTAATTAAACATTGTCAACAATACTAAGATTAAAAACATTTTTAATGGTTAAGATGGTAACTTTTATGTTTAATTTACAATTAAAAACTAAAGAAAAGTCTCCCATGTGTTTTTCAGAATAAAATGATCAGTATTAAATCCCTTTTTAAATTACCCATTTTATTTATTTTTTAATATATACATATTTTGAGAGAGAGAGAAAGAGAGAGTGCACGAGTTGGGGGAGGGGCAAAGGGAGAGAGAGAATCCTCATGGAACTTTGTCTCACAATCGTGAGATCATGACCTGAGCCAAAATCAAGAGTCTGACGCTTAACCGACTGAGCCACCCAGGTGCTTCTAAATTAACCATTTTAAAGTGCACAATTCAGTGACATTTAGAGCATTCACAGAGTGGTGGGACCAGCACCTGTCTCTAGTTGTGGAATATTTCATCACCTCATTCTCTTTCTGTTGCTGTATTATTCCCTGGTGATTTCTCCAGCTTGTAGTTTGATTAGAGAGGTGGAAACAAGAAGGTCTTATGGGATCTTTTCCTCCCCTGGCTGGCTTGCTTCATGTGATCACATGACCCGTGGCTGTACCGCCTCTGTCTCCCTGCCACACTGGTGTCCCCAGCCTGCTCCTCTCCTGAGCTCAGGTGGCCATCTTGGTCTCTCTTCTCGGATTCTCCAAGGACTTCGAAATCAGCTTGATTCCTATCCCCCCCAAGCAAGCTTAGTCACCAGTCATATCTCCCTGCAAACCATAACATCCACTCAGTTCTGGAAGTTAGAAACCTCGAGTTCATTCTTTAAGTAATTTTTTTTTTTAACGTTTATTTATTTTTTTGAGACAGAGAGAGACAGAGCATGAACAGGAGAGGGGCAGAGAGAGGGAGACACAGAATCTGAAACAGGCTCCAGGCTCTGAGCTGTCAGCACAGAGCCCGACGCGGGGCTCGAACTCACGGACCGCGAGATCGTGACCTGAGCTGAAGTCGGCCGCTTAACCGACTGAGCCACCCAGGCGCCCCTCGAGTTCATTCTTGACACGCTTCCTCACTCTTATCAATCCAGCAGCAATATCTGTGCCTTTTACTTCCATGGTATTCCTCAAATTCCTGTGCTTCTTCCACACCACCCTAGTACAATCTGCTGCCCTCCTTCCCCGGGACTGTCACCTCAGGCTCTCCCTGGACCCCTGACATCTGTCTCTTCCCCGCTCATGTGTTTCCCACAGTGTGACTAATTTGTTATAATATAGCCCTGATTGTGACCCTCTGCCACCCTCATATACCTGGCTGTTGTTATGGGTTGAATTGTGTCCCACAAAAGACATGTTCAAATTCTTACCCCTTGGTACCTGTGACTGGTGGCTCTGCAGATGTCACAAAGATGAAGTGGTAAAGGGTGGGCCCTTCATCCTGTGTGACTGGTATCCTTATAAAGACAGACACAGACACACAAGGAGAAGTCCATGTGAAGACGGAGGCAGAGATTGGAACCGCTCAGCTGTAGGCCAAGGAAATGCCAAGGCCTTGCCAGCAACCGTTAGAAGACAGGAGAGAAGTATGGAAGACTTCCTCCCTCAGAACCTCCAGTGGAAACCAACCTTGCTGCCCCTTACTCTTTGCCTCTAGAACTAGGAGGGAATAAACTTCTGTGGTCTTGGGCCGCCCTAGTTTGTGGTGTTTTACTCTGTCAGCCCTAGGAAGCTCATGTACTTACATGAGCTTTGTACTGGCCTATTATTACTTCTGGGCAGAGACTAAACCAGACCTGTCACAGCTCGGGATTCCCTGTGCAGCCTGCTCTCCCATGCCCTCCCTGGTCTCCCTTGCCCTCTGCACTCCAGTGACACTGGGCTTCTTATAGTTGCTCAACTAAACACACTGGGCTTCCTCACAGCACTGGAGCCTGCCATTGCCTGCCCTGCCTGGCACACGTACTGCAGGGGAGCCCCGTTACCTAGTGACCCCCTTCAGATCTCCCAGATCTGCAGGGCCTTTCCCCAGGACAGCCCTCCCCAGGCCCAGACCAGGCACCACCTTGGGGACCCACCTTCCTCCACAGCCCCAGGTGCCTTCTAGTGACACACTTTCCAACAGGGTCATTTGACTCGCAGCCTGGGCTCCAGGACTCGGGTCTGACAGGTTTGCTCATGACTGTATCTAACTGCCAGCAGCACTCGGGCTGTCAGCATCAGTCATTACCTGAAGGAATGAGAGAGGGAGAATTTCATTAGTATGAACTAGAATGTTTGCAATACTACAGTAGAAGGTATCCTGCAAGAAAGGGCTGAATTTCTTTTAGATACAGGGCCCTGGGTAGCCAGTCAGTTGAGCGTCCGACTTTGGCTGAGGTCATGATCTTGCATGTGGGTTCGAGCCCCACATTGGGCTCTCTGCTGACAGCTTGGAGCCTGGAGCCTGCTTAATATTCTCTGTCTCCATCTCTCTCTCTCTCTCTCTCTCTCTCTCTCTCTCTCTCTCTCTGCCCCTCCCCTGCTCATGTTCTCTCTCTCTCTCAAAAATAAACATAAAGCATTTTTTTAAAATACAGAATTCTTGTTTCTCCCTCTCACAGCCACATGTGGTTGGATTTTGCATCTCAGCCCCAACAGGGGATGTGTGGATGAGAAGAGGGGGACTGAGGGTTTAGCAATAAAACCAGTCCCACTTTGTAATTTTTGAGTTCTCCTTAGTTAAATATCCTTCTGTTGTACCTGAGTGATATCATCTGCTCATTGCCAGCCTGTCCTTTGAATCTTATCTTACAGGGTGGGGGATTAAAGCATGACCCTCGCCTGCCCTTTGTAAGATTTTAGCCAAAGTTCTGATGGGATGGGGTTTTTTTTGTACCTTTACCTTTTGTTTTTGGTTCGAATCTGTGATAGGTACCCGTGCTCTGAACAAAGGTCTATCAGCTGTTGGCCAAGTTTTTATCTGTATTTTCAGGTTCACTACAATGTTGGCAAAAACCTGGCCGATAAAGGCAATCAGACAGCTGCCATCAGATATTACCGGGAAGCTGTGAGGTACTGCAAGCTTGTCTCATTTATATACATGTCTAGGATTTACAAAGACCCCCGACTTTCAGATATCTTTGCCAATTCCTGACAGTTAGTGAAGACTATCAAGCTTTAACAGACAGCTTGGTTTCTCTCTCTGCTTCCAGATTAAATCCCAAGTACGTTCATGCCATGAACAATCTTGGAAATATCTTAAAAGAAAGGAATGAGCTACAGGAAGCGGAAGAGCTGCTGTCTTTGGCTGTACAAATACAGTAAGCATTGTTTTCTACAATTATGCTGCATATAATTAAGTTGCATATAATTATGCAAAGTGATGAGCTCCTGCATTCTGGGGTCTTAGCCTTTCTTTTCCTTGTTCATCTTTAAAAAAAAAAATTCTCTTCCAGGCCAGACTTTGCTGCCGCGTGGATGAATTTGGGCATAGTGCAGAACAGTCTGAAACGGTTCGAAGCCGCCGAGCAAAGCTACCGGACGGCGATCAAACACAGACGGAAGTACCCGGATTGCTACTACAACCTCGGACGTTTGGTAAGCGGAAGTTGGCTGTGGCTGCAGAAGAAAAGCTTGTGTTTTGGGGTTTTTTTTCCCCCTTTTTATAATAAAATGACAGAAATAACCCCCATGCTAGCACCCTACATCTTATAAAGTTTTCTCACAGACGCTTATCACTGGAAGGTAGCTGTTGGATTTCCTTGTCTGTAACTTTCTAAGCTCTAATTAGAGAACAATTCAACTTGAATTACCCAAGTTTAAGTTATCTCAAAGGCAACAGGTTAAACCAAGGAATAAATTAGAATTTTTTAAATCCCTTGTGCCCTATAAATCAGTACTCCAAAGGTCACTTCCTGATAAACATCAGTTTTCCCTGTTTTTAAAACACGAATAAAAACGGAGATTAAAAAAACAAACCCATAATGTGGTTTCTGAGCTTCCGACTTCTCCTTCCTCCAAGGACAGCTCCCTGGGTCCCCAGGCATTTGTACTAACTGTTCTCCCCATAAAAGAGAGCTCGGGAGGATTTATTTGAAAGGGCTTTGAGATTGTCCAATGGAAATAGGAAAGAATGTGTTCCATAGAGACTTTCTTCTTTTATTTACTGACTAAAGAGCTGATGACTCTTGATTTTCTTTTCTTATACTTTATTTCTTTATTCAAATAAATATTACAAGAGTAGCTAATACAAGAAGTTCAGTAATCTTAAAATCTGAAAACATGTATTGACAAATGATGGTGAAATAGATCAGTCATCACTTCTGAAAACCCTCCATGAGGATACACAGCTTCATCCTTAAAGCTCTGGATTTTCCTAATAAGGAAAAGAACTGTACACATAATGATGTGATTTGATGGAGGTAGAACTAACTTCACTGTGGTGATCATTTCATGATACACACCTGTATCAAATCATCATCTTGTGCACCTTAAATTTACATAGGTTAAATGCCAATTACATCTCTATAAGGCTGGGAGGAAAAAGACTTACCTACAAAGAGAAAAATTCTTTAAACAAGAAAGATTATATATTCTCCCTTCAGTTAAGCTTTTAATTGGGTTTCAAGAAACTACATATGTTCATCATATATTCAGTTTGATTAAATGACACATTGAAGAGAAAATTTTTTGCTCATTTTAGCCAAACTGGAATGCATGTATAGTGATGTGACTTTTTTTTTTGAGAGAGGGAGAGGTGCAGAGAGAGGGTGGGGGGACAGAGGATCCAAAGCAGGTTCCACACTGACAGCAGAGAGCCCAACACAGGGCTTGAAGTCATGAACTGTGAGATTATGACCTGAGCCAAAGTCGGTTGCCCTGTATACTGGGGCACCTGTGTGACTCAGTCAGTTGAGCATCCAACTCTTGATTTCGGCTCAGGTCATGATCTCACAGTCATGGGATCAAGCCCCACGTCGGGCTCTGCACTGACAGTGTGGAGCCTGCTTAGGATTCTCTCTCTTTCTGCCCCTCCACCGCCCCGCCCACCCCCGCTCTCTCAAAATAAATAAATTAAAAAAAATTTTTTTTAATAAAAGAAGTTTATATATAATTTTCCAGATTTTATCCAACCTTGTGCACAGATAGGATTACATCAAAGTTGTTTTAAAGAGATGCCTATTTATCTTCACTTTAAGGGTCCTGAAGACTTGCTTTTATGGAGTCCTTGTGTTATCAAAACAAGTCAGTCCCAAAACTGGTTGAACATCCAAGTCTTTCCACCCATCCTGGATTTAGGGAATCAGAGGCTCCATAAAAGATCTGTATTTACAAAACAAACCAACAAAATTCCCTGGACATTTCAATACCCTGTTGTTGGCCCTGCATTTGGGAAGCAGATCTATCTGAGCTTTGAGCAGACAGACTGATCAGCTCAGAGCAGAAGAGACTATTTGGGGAGGACAACCTAGAAAACATGAGTTGCTTTAAGATTATTGAAAATCCAGTCTTCAGTTATTACCTTGATGGGAATATGTTTGGTCTAATCTGCTTTGTGTCTGGACTGGGTAGTCATGATTGTGCACATTGCAGAGGCAGAATTTTATGAACAGGGGAAACAAGGTGGCAGGAATGTGTGGCTAATGATGGTGACGTTCCACCTCTTCCACTGTGCACACATCACTTCAAATTATGCATAGGTCACTTTAAATGGGCAGATACCGCTAGTGTTCTAAATTTTAAAGTGAAGTGGCTCCTGTATTTATTTTTCAAAGAATATAAGATGTGTTTCAGCTATGATGTATTCTAGGAAGCTTCCATTTCTATATACCCACTCTAGTGTGGAAAAGAGGAATTGTTTCTCCCTGGGCATGGAGGAAAGTGACAGTAATGTGACTAAATCCGTGCAACAGCAAGAGGTTTAAACAAGGAAAATTGATAGCAGGCAATTCCTGTTGTCCCACATAACTTTCTCCAGAGCCACTTGACCTTGGCCACATTTCTGTTTCCTTCTACATTTTAAAATTCTGATCTAGTTACATACATTGATGTTGAAGCAGCTTTCTCTGTGAAGCCTGAAGATTCAAGGAGAGCTATTATTCTAATGAGAAGCTGTCAAAGAGGGATAAAAAAGTTTCCTCTATCCTCTTAGGTTCTTTCTTTGGGGCCCTGCAAACCAGACTGACTACAGATTAACAAGAGAAAAGAAACAGAGTGTATTAACACATGCATCATGCATACACAGAGGAAAAATTCAGTGATGAGTAACTCAAAGAGACAGTTAGAACTTGGGCTTATATAGCATCTTAACAAATACATTTGTAATTAAAATACATTTGTAGAGAAGTGACAAAAGAAAGGAAGATGTTTTAGACTTCCAAGGGTGGCAAACTATCAGAGGGTAAATGCATATAGAAACTAATGAAGGTTTGTGTGGGTCCTCCTTCGTGGCCATAGGGGATTTATGGCAGTCCTTATGTCACTGTTTCTGCTTTGAGTCAGATAAGGGAAGCTCCTGGAAGGCTTCTTTCTGCATCTGTTGAATCTCAATTGTCGTTAGTGCAATAATCCTTATGTCAAAGTGGTATATTTGGGGAAGCACATTTTGATACCCTACATTGTTCTCTCTGAGGAGGATGGTGGGAAGACAGTAAAACTTCACCTATAATGATATAAGTAGAGACCAAAAAATTCAGGCACAAAAAAAGCAGGACGGATCCTTGCAAAGTTAATGAAGTGAGAATGGGGGATGGGAGCAAATTGGGTATTTTCTGAGTACTTGCACTGGGCAGTTATTACAGGGATTACTGTTTTTATTTACTGTGACTATTACACTAATACCTGCCTGACATTGTGTTTGATATCCATATGAATTCTTTCATTTTTTTCTTCAGCGTTGAAGGTAGCTTTTTAGATTATTGTTTGCAAACTGAGTGTATCTGCCTATAGTCTTCTAGGTTATACTTTCAGGCTCTAAAACTTAGCAGTCTTTTTCTTTCCCCTAGTAACTGCCTGTCACTGCAATTCCTTGGGGTTTGGAAAATAGAGAATTTATGCTAAATGAACCCTTTGTAAGAGTTATGTCCAAAGAAAGGAAAATAGAATATAAGATTCAGGATTTTATCCATGTACACCAGTCCTTGGGATTCATTCCCACTTTCACATAGAAGATCATCTGTTGTATTAAGTGTGTTGAGACCTTGTACCACTCTCTATGTGTATTGTTTACTAATTATGCTACCATAAAATGATCTTCCTATGTTCCCTTCTGCCAACTGCTCTTGCTTATTTAAAGATTTTTCTCTCCATTGTTGTTTAATTATCCAGCTTTTGCCTGCTTGACAGCTTAAAAGCATTAAGAGCTTAATCTTTAACAGATCAACCAACACATTTATATATTGGTGAATAAGACGAACTTAATAACAAAATTTCTTTTTAAAAATCCTCTTTAGGGGCGCCTGGGTGGCGCAGTCGGTTAAGCGTCCGACTTCAGCCAGGTCACGATCTCTCAGTCCGTGAGTTCGAGCCCCGCGTCGGGCTCTGGGCTGATGGCTCGGAGCCTGGAGCCTGTTTCCGATTCTGTGTCTCCCTCTCTCTCTGCCCCTCCCCCGTTCATGCTCTGTCTCTCTCTGTCCCAAAAATAAATAAAAAACGTTGAAAAAAAAAATTAAAAAAAATAAGATAAAATAAAAAAATAAAATAAAATAAATAAAAAAATAAAAATCCTCTTTAGTCACTCTTTAGTAATGACAGAAATGTGTTTTGATTTCTGCGCCCATATAAGAAGGGAATATAATGCAGTTTTCTTGTGAAATAGAAAATTAGGAAAAGCTGGATTATTTGGGATACGTTACTATTAGAGAATTGCAGTAATAGTGTCTGGAGGCATTACTAGAGACAGTTCATTCTGCAAGAACTGATTGTATGTATCAGTCAGGAGCCATTTAGGAAAACAGAAGCTATGCGATTTTATTTTATTTTATTTTATTTTATTTATTTTATTTTATTTATTTTTATTTTTTAGTAATCTCTACACCCAACATGGGCTCGAACTTACAACCCCAAGATCAGGAGTCACATGCTCTTCCTAAGCCAGCCAGTCACCCCTATGCTAAGTATTTTAAATAGAGAAGATTCAGTGCAGAGAATGGGTTAGACAACTGTTGGAAGGCTGGAAGATAGAAGTGGTTAGATGACATGAACTGTGAGAGTGTAAGGAAACCCTGTAGCATTGGGGTAACAAACAAGAGGAAGTGGTGCCACCAGAATAGAAGGGCTCAGAGAGGGGGCTACCATCTCAGGAGCTACCATAATCTCAAGAACTAAGATCATGAAGAAGGACCACTGCTTCCAGCCTGGAACCATGGAGGTGGGGGGCAGGGGGTAGGGAGTGGGAGGAATTGCCCCATCAGATGCACTGCCAAGGAACAGGAGCAACAATGGGAGAGTGGGGGAAAGGGCCCCTCTTCAAGCCATCTGATGTCACCTGTGACTCCTGTTGGCAGAAGCCTAACAAGGGGCCAAGTGGCAAAGGACTCTGGGAAATGCATATTGCAAAGTATAGAAGGATGGGCATAGAGCTAAGAGGTAAATAATGTTCTCATTGCCTGTCTACTTTCTGGATGGTAGTTCTGGCTAAGTCACCATTTTCCTTGGCTTCCCTTAAAGTGTTGTTCACTTTGTATTGATAATCTAAGAAGGGTAAAGGTTGAGACAAAATAAAAGTAAATTTTGCCCAATTCAGTTTGTTGTTATTCTTCAGTAAATAGTAATAAGAAGAAGAAGAAATAATAACCTATATGAAGAATTTTGTTGTTGTGTTAATGAAGTTATGTTGGTTTGCCTGTGTGTTAGAAAGAATGTCATCATAGATTTTGCCCAATTAACTCCAATGAATGTCACTTGCTAGAGAGAATTGACCAAGAAATCAGTGGAAACTCAGATATAGGCAATTAAATGTTGATATAATTAGCACCCTAAGTTATTTTATTTTTTGAACTTTTCACATCATTTCCTTGTTTAAGGGTGAAATATTGTGACCTGAGTTTCTGAGCCTCCTGAGAAATCTGACAACATCTTTAGCAAATGGATATTTGTAAGGTTTCCATAATTAAAACTTTCTTTTTCTTGCATCATGTCACCTGTTTACCATGTGGGTCATGAGAAAATAAAAACGTTTCTGTCCTCTAATGAAAAGACAGACTTGCCAGTAAGGAAGGAAATTGCCTTGACCTTGGATAAATTGTTACCGTGTGTAGTTTTTGTAGAGTGAAAGGAAGTTCATTCAAATAAGACATGGGCATTTGAACGGAGTTAAGGCAAGAGGTTCACCTGCTAAAAAATCCATCATTTTCTGCCTCAGAATGCTTTTATTAACTATGCAGATTGAGACCCAGACTTTCTGTGCTGTTGTCAGTGTTAAACAACAGGCCCTCTCAAAAGAAAGCAACAGATCATTCTCTCTTTCCAAAAGGAGGCAAACAGGCTTCAAATTGCCAAGATGGGGGTGCCTGGCTGGCTCCATCAGTTAAGAGCGTGTGACTCTTGATGTCTGGGTTGTTAGTTCGAGCCCCACGTTGGATATAGAGATTACATAAAAATAACATCTTAAAAAAATTGCCAAGGTGTTTCACATTGCCGCTTAAGATTTTTCCAAGGAGTTTACTGAGTATGTCTAACACACTCATCGTTTTCTGTGTAGCTTAGATGTAGGCAGAAACCGCCTACTAGAACATTCTTCACATGGCGAATTCGTCATATGTAGCTGTTAATCACATTAAATATTTATTTACCCCTTTAAATAATACCTTATCAAAGATAGACTATGTGAAGTCTTTCTGTAAAAAGAATAATGGTTCGGTTTTTAATTTTTGTCTCTCTAGTAGTCTCAAATATGATTTGACACCTGGGATCACTAAATTATGAATTATAGTTAAGAGGTTATAGGCTTGGGAACTAGACTACCTGGTTCTCATCCCCACTCTGCCATTTCTAGATGTGTAACTTTGGGCAAATTACTTAATTTTTCTGTACCTCTGTTGTTTCATCTGTAAAATGGGGATAGTTATGTACTTCAGTGAGGTATTTTGAGATTCAGCGAGTTAATACGAAAAATTAGAAGTTCTGTAATTATAAGTTAGGCTTGGTAGGGGTTTGGTTTTGGGTTTGGTTATGTCGTAGAGGAAGCAAGAACATTGGAATACTGATTTTTGGGGGCCATGCTTTGTTTCCAGTACGCAGATCTGAATCGTCATGTCGATGCATTGAATGCGTGGAGAAACGCCACTGTGCTGAAACCAGAGCACAGTTTGGCCTGGAACAACATGATCATACTCCTTGACAATACAGGTACGGAAAGGTGAATTAAATACATTGGAGGAAATGGAGCCATGATGCGGTGCCATTGAATACTTAGGAAACAGATTAGCGTGCTTTTTCTTTCTCTAGTGTGTATTAGTTTTAAAAAACTAATATGGGGTAGTACAAAAATGTCTGTTCTTCTAGAAGACAGAGTTTCCTTTGACCTATTGAAACAGGTATGTGTGGGAAAATGACACTTTACCTGGAATTAGTGCTGAGCCAGGGGTGAAGATGGGTGCTAAGATCTCGTTTCGTCTGAAGTGTGTTATCTAGCATTGCCCGTCCCCAGGCTAGAGGCACCAAAAGAGCAAAACTGGCTTCTGGGTTTACGACCTGTGAAGACCATGCTCTAAAGTTCATGGACTGTTGTCAAAGGAGATGCCCTCAAACCTACAGTCAGAGTCATGGGTCATGACTTCTGACCCATAGGATCAGAAGGTTCTTTTAGATAGGATGCTAACAGACTTGATGATGTGGTTCCTCAGCCCAGATCTTAGCTCGGTCAACCAGGAGTTACCCTGCTCCCCTACTTTTGAAAATCCAAGCAGCCCATAAGAAATGATAGTTTTAATTTGGCAGAATTTCAAGCTGGTGAGCCATCTAAGCAGTGCTTCTAATGAAAATACAAAATGTATACTTCGATATGATAAATACTCAGTTATTAAAGTGTTACTGTGGATACTCTTATGGTGCAGACTTGTTTTCTCCGATGTGGGTATAACTGGTATCTGGGAAAAAATTAAAACTAGGTTTTATATGCTTTTAAAGAATTTAATCAAAAGCTGTTTGTATATTATGTTAGAATTGCACTAGACTGCAGTATCTTTGCAATTTATGGGGTTGTGTGTGTGTGTGTGTGTGTGGTGAGTATGTATACGTGTGTGTTGTGCTATGTGTATGTGTGTTATCTGTGTATATGTGTGTTATGTGTATATGTGTGTGATGTGTGTGTTGTATGTTTGTATATGTGTGTGATGTGTGTGTGTTATGTGTTGTGTGTGTATATGTATATGTGTATGTTGTGCTGTGTATATGTATGTAATGTGTGTGTATTGTGTGTATGTATATGTGTGTTGTGCTGTATGTGTGTTATCTGTGCATACGTGTTACATGTTGTGTATGTGTGTGTTGTGCTGTGTGTGTGTTATGTGTTGTGTGTATGTGTATGTTGTGTGTATGTATATGTGTGTGCTGTGCTGTATGTATGTGTCATCTGTGTATATGTGTGTTATGTGCCATGTGTGTATGTGTCTGTGTTGTGTGTATGTGTGTGTGTGCTGTGTGTATGTATGTGTTATCTGTGTGTATATGTGTTCTGTGTTGTGTGTATGTGTGTGGTGTTTGTGTGTTGTGTGTATATTGCATGTGTATATGTGTGTTATGCATTCTTCATTGATTTTCTTAAGTCATGCAGTACAATGTTAACATTTTTTTTTTTAATTTTCCTATGTTTTCCTTGCAGGTAATTTAGCCCAAGCTGAAGCAGTTGGAAGAGAGGCGCTGGAATTAATACCTAATGATCACTCTCTGATGTTCTCGTTGGCAAATGTGCTGGGGAAGTCCCAGAAATACAAGGTGTGTAAACTGCAGACCGTGATTTCTTGCAATTAATGCCAGCATCTGACAGAAGCCATAAATGTTACTTCTGCCCAGTTAAATTCAGAAGTAGGCAAAAACAGTGGGGGCAGTGTACCAGTGTGGCTTGGTCAAAAAGATGGATTTGCCCAAAAGATGGATTTGCACAGTCAGACTTTGTGTCCTTTCTCATCAGAATTCATCACCATTGCTCAAATGTGGGGTGGGGAGGAGAAGCCCAGAGAGGAGGCAGTGATGCCCCAGCCCCAACCCTGGCACAAAGTTGTTTGATTTTGTCCCTCGCAGGCAGGTGGGAGCTCTGATTTGTTGGTGTGGTCTTCTGCACAAAAAAATTCCAGCCCATGGGGAATGCAGGACTGGTTCTTGCCCATTTAGAGTTTTTCCTCATCTAGAGTTAAGCTGTAGGTCATCTGCAAGGCCCTGGACGTGTCTGACCAGTGGAACCAAAAGATACTAGATCCAGGCTCCCAGGACTGGCCAGGAGTGACAACTGTGAATCAGAAGGCGCACGGCGCCCTGTGGCCTGAAGGGGACTCTGTGTTGCTAACATCAGTGATCTCAGACTTCAAACGTGCGGCTCAGAACCAGTGAGGGAGTGTATTAGATACAAATGCGCAGATTCCTCCCCACAGGATGCTGTCTCAGTCGACAGGGTGGAGTCAGGGACTGTGCACTTGCAGCTAGCATCCTGGGTTTCTAACACAGATGCTACAGAAAACACACTTTCAGATGCAGTGCCTTCATCCTCTGTGGCAGCAATTTTTTCTTTCAGAATCAGGAGCTGTATCGAATGTTGATCACACCGGGCCTAAAGGAAGTGATTCATTCATGTGTGTTCCATGTTACTTAACTTCTCCTCTGCTCATCACATACCATTATCGGCATAGTTTTCCAAAACAACAGTAAGATAGTTCATGCATGTCTCATTTTTAAATATCAGGGAGTTTGATAGCCCCAGTTAATATTTTGATGTTTCTAGATTTTGCTCCAGAGATGACTTTTTGAGGGGGTTAATTTTTATTTTTTATGGACTTACCTGTATAGAACCAGGGAAAGAAGGCAAGTTTTGTGGTTTTCCCTTCTACCGACCTCTCCAGGCATCCCCGTCAGCCTGGGACGGGTCGGGAGTGTCCAGTGACCAGCTACAGCCAGTCATTTTCAAGATGCAGCCTATGCAACCATTGTATTGATTTTTCTATCACCCCACAGCCTATAAACTAGAACTCTATTAAGGTGACAGAACCCACGGTCCATTTGGCTTCCAGTTCATATCATTTTTTTTTCCAGATAAAGTAGAAAATACTCCATAGAGCAGAATGGAGAAATGGGTTTCCTATTTCTCTACACATTTTGCATCCTAATTGTGTAGGCCAGGGTGCTGAGCCTAAGATGAGAAAACAGAAGATGAAATCCGAAATAAGAACCTTGCAACAGTTCTGCCAAAAGGAGGGACGTGATGTTACTCCCTGAGCTGTGGTGTCAGCCACCGGGTGCTTGCTTCATATATTGTTTTAAGTTCAGGATTTGGAATTTAGATTTTCCTCTCACAATGCTGCAGAAGTCACCTCCATTGCTATTGGTCAGATACTTCTAGCCCGTCCTTGAAGGGCACTGGGTGGGGACTCTCTGCAGAGGTGGCAAGGTGGTGGGGACTTAGGGATGGAGAGTCAGGACAGGTGTCTGCTGTCTATATAACTCACTTCGCCTAAGCCTTTGCTGTTCTGTATTATCATTAACTTGACAAATCTCATTAGTGAGCCTGGAGACTTCGTGAGGGCAGAGCCCCAAGTTCCATTTTTACAACTCCTCTGCTATCCAGCGTGCTAATGGGTATTTATTAAGTGCCCGGTTACAGCTGTGAAATGGCTGAATGCTTCCCACATTTGGCCGTGAAACATTCAGGCTTCCAGATTCCCTCTTAAGACATTGATGTGCACAGTGATCTGTATCTGTGCACAATGCCTTGTGCCCCTGTGATTATGGGGCAGATTGTCATCTGAGCAGCCCTGTTACCTAACAGCAGCCCCTGAAGCATCCTTTCATGGCCACCCCACTGTTACATAACCGATATGGAAACACAGAACCTCTCTTTCCTCCTGATGCCCCTTCTGTCAGTGTGCCATTTTTAAACTCGGGAACTTTGACTTATTTTTTCCTCCCCCATCATCTCACTCAGCCTCCTCACACCCCCACTTCAGGCTCTGCCTTGCCAAGAGTGGCAGCCCCCCAAGACGGTACAAGCCCTGCTCCCCTCTCTACACATGCCATCCTGAACACCACCATGTCCTCCAAACCTGACTCTGACTCCACGTCCTCCTGAATGGTGTCCACACTCATGGGCATTTCAAAAATTCCTTAAACGAATCCAGAGTCCCCCGAGAACTCCTAACTTGCTTTTTCTCTCTCCATCAGTTGTCTCTAATTAACTCTGCTTCCTTTGCAAGTAGAGAAGCATTTTAAAGTAGATTTAGATTCCCTGGACTTCCTATTTCTCAGATTTTAGATTAAATGGTAATATTTGAAAGTCATCAGAAAGCATAGGTACTTAGAAACCACTCCAAATCTATGCAATCCATTTGGTTTCTTTTTTACCAGCATACCTAATATGTCAGGAAAACCTTACACTTCCTTGAACGAGTTTCAGCGACCATAGTTTGGAACGTAGACATTGACTCTGAGCTCCGGAAGTGCTGTTTGCTGACATCTTGTAACAATGTCTTCATTCAGTCCTTTTTGGACAACATCTCCAAAATATAAAATTTTCTCTGCCAGCTCTCTCTAAAAAGGTTGTGGCTTCAGAGCTGTTTGCCCAAATGCCCAGCCTGTTTCTCAGGAGTACCATGGGCCATCACAGGGCAAGGAAATTGGTCCTTCTACACTTTATAAAATGCACGATCCTAGATATTTTCCAGGAAGCCCACCTGGAAAATTCACAGAAGGTGCAGCTAGAAGGAGCAAACCTGTCCCCCATCCACCAACTTTAGTTGTTTAAGCTTACTGTTTGAAACTCACTAAAGCATGTGTGGCCCTTCAGTAGCACAAATGTAGACGGGTGTGAGTAGCTACCCCCGGCAGATGTCAGCAAAGAACAGTTCGGCATCTTTATCTCCCAGCATTATGGTAGAACGGGACCATCCAGGCAGCCATGGTCACATGATGATCAGGTAAAAAAACACTTGGCCATGCCTTTTTGCAGCCCGATTGGAAATGAGCACTATTTGGAGGAAATGCAAGTCTATACAAGAACCAGTTCACACACACCAGGGGCATTTGGTCATGGTCACATACAATCCTGCGACTGCTTACGTGACAGGTAGCTGTCTCTCCCTGCTTCTCCCTTATTTTTTCCAGCTGAATGAGCCCCTTCTGGGTTGCTGAGGGGTTATGAGTCTTGGGGGGATTAAATCGGCCCCAGCTCCTACCTTGAGAATCCTAGAAATGAATTCATTGATGCTGAATGAAAATGACGCTTTTGTGGGTGTCCTCAACAGCCTAGCCCTTTCCTGGTCATTTGACTCTGGCTCATCCTCCATGCACCCTGAATCGAGCTACTTGCTTCAAGTTGCAAACTTCCAGCCACTTCTGGGAGGCAGGCGGCAAAGCTCATTAGCATATTCGTGCTCTCTGTGCAGCCACCATTGCTCTCCGTTGCCCATCTTCCCCCTCACTATTGTTCTGTCCCCTTTGCCCTGTCACACACTTCCCTGATTGCCCTTCAGAACCTCTTAACAGGGTATGGCCCCGCTGGCCTTCCCAAATGTTTCTGGGAGAAGGATGCAGTGTCACAAAACAAGGACATTAAATGTTTGAAAACTGTACACAGCAAAACTGTGTGTTGCTTTTGCATCAGGCAATACCTTATTTTTTATATCATTCTTCAGGAATCTGAAGCTTTATTCCTCAAAGCAATTAAAGCTCATCCAAATGCTGCAAGTTACCATGGCAATTTGGGTAAGGAAAATTTTCAATTTGAATCATATCAAAAGTCCGTGTAAGTTTAAAGAAATGGGTGCATTTCTGTAATATCAATGTAGAGAAAGTAGTTTTTAACAAATCTAGCCTGCACTGGTCTTTATAATCTGGTTCTAAGATGTGGGTTTTTTTTTTTAAGTTTATTTATCTATTTTGAGAGAGAGAGAGAGTGCAAGCAAAGAGGGAGGGACAGGATCCCAAGCATTCTTTGTGCTGTCAGCCCCATGTGGGGCTCAATCCCACAAACCATGAGATCATGATCTGAGTCGAGATCAAGAGTCAGATGCTTAACCGACTGAGCCACCCAGGTGCCCCTTTAAGATGTGTGTTTTTTTTTTCAAAGAAATTATTACATTAAAAAGGTAGCAAAATAGTAGTCCTATGTATAAGTTATAACTGTATGACCAGACCAACACCCAAAATTCCCCACTCAGTTTATCCCCTTCTTATGATAAACTTCGAGTTTCTTTCTTTGTGTGAAAGATCCTAGAATGTTAAACACAAAATTACTTTGGAAGTTTCTGGTCTCACTTACATACTTTCCTTTATTCCATAGAGGACCTTCCATTATAGCCTGGTCTCCACTGTGTTCTTATGTTCTCTTAGGTCTCTGCTAAAAGTGCATTTACAGGGGTGCCTGGGTGGCTCAGTCCTTTAAGCGTCTGACTTTGGCTCAGGTCATGATCTCACAGTTCATGGGTTCGAGCCACACATCAGGCTCTGTGCTGACAGCTCAGAGCCTGGAGCCTGCTTCAGATTCTGTGTCTCCCTCTCTCTCTGCCCCTTCCCCACTCACATTCTGTCTCTCTCTCTCTCTCTCAAAATGAAGAAAGATTTTTTTTAAAAAGGTTATAAAAAAAACAAATTAAAGTGCATTTACAAATTACAATTTACATAAAACTATCATTTTATGGTCATATCTTGATGTGAGTGCCCTTATTCCTAGCTAGCCACAAACAAGCTAGTATTTTGACAAAAGATGTAGGGGAATCATTATTCAGATGCTGGACTTGGTGCACGGTCGGGGCCCTGAGGCATACCAGAGCCCAGCCATATCCAGCCTGACTTCCTGGAACTTTCATGGCAACTTTGAGAACCTTGATGTAATCTTACTTTCCTTCTTTATGTAATAATGTTGCTGTAAGAAGATGGGTCATATCTAGTGATCTGCAGAACCCCAGGAGTAACGGGAGGTGGTTAAACAGACAATCACCAGGGAATGTGGTTATTAAATAAAGTTGGCGGCACAAACAATATTATTTGAAACAATGATTTTTGAAAACTGTATGTGTGTGTGTGTGTGTGTGTGTGTATATATATATATACGTATATATATACGTATATATATATATACATATACGTATGTATATGTATATATATATATACGTATATATATACGTATATATATATATGTATATATATATATAATTTTTTTTTTTTGGCACAAGTGGTTGGGAATACTGTAAGGTATTCAGAAGCATTTCCAATGAAATCCCTCTCTTGCTATTTCAGCTGTGCTTTATCATCGTTGGGGACATCTAGACTTGGCCAAAAAACACTATGAAATCTCTCTGCAGCTTGACCCCACTGCATCAGGAACTAAGGAGAATTATAGTCTATTAAGAAGAAAGCTAGAACAAAAGCAAAAGAAAGACGTCTGATCCCTTTTCCTTCATTTGTTGTTTGTGTGCATGAGGCGTATCATTAATATGATATGGTTGTGTTTAACCATTTAAAAGTCTTACATGTTGTTTATTTGTTTTTTTTTTCTATGAAAACAAAGACACGCAAAAAGATTACAGCACCAGCAGTATACTCTTCTTGAATGCTCGATGTGGTTTTTGCATTGAAATTGTATTTTTTCAGACGACTCAAATGTAAATCCTAAAATTCCAAAAATGAAATCTTTTTTTAATTAAAAAGAAAAAAAGAGAAAAAAAATTAGGTGGAGCAGAATGTAAAATTAAACCTGCATATGGGGTGTGAGCCACGTTGTACAGAGACTAACACTATTAAATGTAAATTGTGAACAAGAAATCATAAATGGACTCCCACAATTTATATAAATATCGAATATGTCTGTATATTAGAATTTTTATTTAATGACAAGAAAAAGTAAATTAAGATTTTTGTTTCTTTATCTTTTTTTAACGATAGACTATGAATTTCCCTTGTAAGGAAATATATTTATTTGTATTTTTATGTTTTAAACAGGGCAAATAATTGAATGAAGAATGGAAATTTTAACATCTAGTATATTTATATACTTTCCCATCATTGGAAGACACTCACTCCTGCAATCATTTTTGGATTCTCCGATTTGTGCAGCTTCATGACAAAGGAAATTATGTAGTATTCACATTCTATATAAGCTGTTGGTATTAATAGTAAATTCAAGCCATGCTTTAGGCAAAAGCAGGCAGTCAGCCTGATGTTTTTGTTTTTGTTATATCCAGTATTAAGAGGGTTACATATCTCTGTAAGTTGCTTTTTTAAGTTTTTAGCTATAAGGCAGTGTTCTGTTCAGCTTAATGGAACCACAGTCATCACTATATCCAGGAAATGCAAGAGGTAGATTTTGTCTTAAAAAGAGCCACATTTGGGGAATTTGTGGTATTTTTAAGAATTGAATTTTTTTCTATTTTATTTGATCAAGATAATCCTTTTTGCTTTATTCTTCTGTATATGGTGTTAACCTAATGCTTTATGCAACCTCTATAATATCTTATGCAGTAAAATTATTACACAGGCTGGTATAAAAATGTATTGCCTTCTTAATAGGTGATTTTCAAGTTTATGAACTTTGTGTCTTCCTTTCCCTTAAAATGAAATCCAAGTGACCAATTCATCCTTTTTCATATGTGGCTTCTCTTTGGTGTTAGAGACCATTTAATACAATTGTCCTCTATCCAAGTTTAGAGAATGGGATGAACGGATTCACAATGAGATGAATTTAATTCTCTACACTCACATTTTGGAGAGCAGATCTGCAATGAATTGTAATTTAGAAATTGTGACTTATGATGGTTGAGGTACATCAGGAAAGAAAGTACTGGTGTGTGACATACATCAGAAAAGGTAGTGCTGTGTTTCAAACATTTTTTAAATGGTCCCAAAATAACAGTAACAATTTATAGATCTCTTAGGGGCAGGAGCTGTCTTATTCTTATTTATGTTCCTACAGTGCTTAGCTCAACAGATAATAGATGCACTATATGCTTGTCGATCTTTGTTTTGAAAGCAAATTTCTTTCTTTATGACAGTACTTGCCTTTTGAGAGTAAAGAAAAATATTTCTTGTAAAAGCTCCTTCAGGAGTTTTTTTCCTACCAATACTAAAACTTTAGTGTCAAATCAAGACATGCACATCTGGGACCCCTGCCTACAGAAGGAATCCCCTTAGCTTCCACTGCCCCATCTCTCAGGATTTCCATTATGGCTGTCTTCTCTGCAGAGAAAACAGTCATTAATTTGATTGATACTTCAGGCAGTCTTCTGTCTCCGCAGATCTTGGAAGTGCACCATGCTGGCGCTGGCCCTTTTCTCTCCACCTTGAGGTGGCCACCCTCTGCTTCTTGGGTTTCCTTCCCAACAAGCGGGAAGTGAGAGTCTGTCTCTCATTTCCCCTCTTATTTTATTTTAATGTTTTCAGTGCTAATCACAGTAGGAGGTGGAGTGGGGGGGGGGGTGGTTGTCAAAACAGACATGGGAGGAGTGTCCAGGTTGAGAAATCTGAGAGCCTGACCATCATCCTATAGCTCCCTAATGGTGAGATCACACACACACACACACAAAGGCAGTTTGTGGTTGTCCTCTGTTTGCTACATTTCTTCCCTGTTTATATTCAGCCTTCCAGTAGTCCTTAAAAGTTTCATCCTTAGGGGCACTTGAGTAGCTCAGTCAGTTAAGCATCCAACTTTGGCTCAGGGTATGATCTCAAGGTTCGTGAGTTCAAGCTCCCCATTGGGCTCACTGCTGTCAACATGGAGCTCACTTCGAATCCTCTGTCTCCCTCTCTCTCTGCCCCTGCCCCACTATTTCTCTCTTTCAAAAGTAAACATTTAAAAAAAGTTTTGGGGTACAGGGCGCCTGGGTGGCTCAGTCAGTTGAGCGTCTGACTTTGGCTCAAGTCATGATCTCACAGTTCATGGGTTCGAGCCCCGCATCGGGCTCTGTGCTGACAGCTTAGAGCCTGGAGCCTGCTTCGAATTCTGTGTCTCCCTCTCTCTCTGCTCCTCCCCTGCTCAAGCTCTGTCTCTCTCTCTCCTTCAAAAATAAATAAAAACATTTTAAAAAATTGTAAAAAATGTTTTGGGGTACCTAGGTGGCTCAGTCAGTTAAGAGCCCAACTCTTGGTTTCGGTATAGGTCATGATCTCACGGTTGGTGAGTTTGAGCCCCATGTCAGGCTCTGTGCTGATGGTGTGGAACCTTCTTGGGATTCTCTCAAAATAAATAAACTTCAAAAATAAATAAATTTTAAAAGTTTCATCCTTAGACTTAGCCTACTACCTTGATGGGGCTCTCTGGGGTTCTGATTCTATCCTATTTCTTAAGCATGGTCTTTACATTTATTCTATTTCAAATGACTGACTTAAAATATCATGCAGAATAAAAGGTTGAACCCCATAGCACAGCAGTGGACATCTATGTCTGTATTCACATCCTTCAGCTTAGACTTTGGAGTGAGAAAACCTAGACTTGGGTCTTGGTTCTCCCACTGTGATGTCATAGGCAAGCCATTTAGCATTGCTTAAGCCCCAGTTTCTCATCTGTAAAATGGAGATAATACAGCCTCCCTCACCCTAATGAAGTACTTGGCCCAGGAGACCCTCAAAAAATGACAGATTGGAATTTTGGAGAAGGGTGTAGATTTTTGCAGCAAACAGATTTGACCTTAAATACATTCATTCCCTCAGTCAACAAATCTAAGTGCCTGCTCTGTGCCAGATGCTCTCCTAGGCAGAGGGAATACAGTGATGAGCAGAAGTGGATATGACCCCTTGCCTTCATGTAGGGGATAGTACAGTGAGAAGCTATAATAATCACGTAGTCATATAATTAATGATAGAAGAGGGAGACCAGATCTTGCCTGAATAGTCAGGAAGGGGTTCCCTGAGGTGGCTTTTGAACTGAGATTTGAAAGGCAGAGGGGAATAAGATCACTCTAGGTCAGTAGTTCTCACTCACAGGAGATTTTACTCACAGGGGACAGTTGGCAATGCCCAGAGATGTTTTTGGTTGTCAGAACTGATGGTGAGTGGGAGGATGTTACAATTACACATCCTACAATACACAGGACAGCCACCACCAAAGAAAATGATCTGGCCCAAAGTGTCAGTAGTGCCAAGGTTGAGAAAACCTGGACTGCATACATAAGAAAACCCACATGCAAAGGCCCTTCCATGAGAAAGCTAAAGTACTTGCTGAACAAAGTCCAAGGGGAAGGGGGAGGGGCACTTGCTGGAGCAGGTAAAAGTGACCAGGACCAGATGGTCCTTAACCATGGAACACTGCAAAGCAGGGTGGGGGGCGGGGGGCAACATGACCAGATGTCTATTTTGAAAAGATCACTTGGGCTGTCAGTGGAGACGAAATTGTAAGGAGGCAAACCAGTGGAAGAGACCACTCCATGTGGCCAGGGGAGGGATGAGGGGGCTTGCTGTAGCCAAGTGGCAGTGAAGTTGGAGACATGGGAACTGACCTAAGAAATGCTTAGGAATCAATTGGTGATGGGTAGGAGAGTGGGTGAGGGAATGCCTGTGTTCCCATATGGTTACACATAGAAGCCAACAGTCAGGACCTCAGACTGGTTGGAGTTTAGCTCTAGACAAGAGGAAATCAAGTCCATGTATGTAACAAGTTCCACATAGTGACAGATGTAGACACATTTGTACATTTGTATGCTTGGCCAAACCCCAGTTTGGGAATGAAAATCATCAGTAAGGCAAGCCAGAATCTTGACAGAGGCCCTGCCAAATATGGTGTCCAGCAGATGTTCGGGTCACTGGAGCCCCTTTCACTCTACAACACATTGGTCCCAATTTTGTGATTTGTATTTTGGGGCCCATCATGCATTCCCCCCACCTGACCAAGTAGCACTAAACTTACAGCTCTCCATATTCTTTATCCCCATCTGGTGAGCTTCCACCCCTAGATTTCCACACACATGTCTGTCTTTTTTGACTACTGTGCCTCCTCTCTTAAGGGCCTCTCTCTTTCAAACAGGGTCTAGCTTTTCAAAGCCCATCTCTCTTGACTCCCATCCTACTACACTCTGAATTGCTGTCACCCATCTTAGATTGTTTTTACTCTCATATTACTACTTTTTATTTGGAGGCCATGGTCAATTCACATGCAGCTGTAAGAAATAATATAGAGATCCCAATACTCTCTACACCCAGTTTCCTCCAATGGTGACATCTTGCATGACTATAGTACAATATCACAGGCAGGAAATTGGCATTGATACATCTACCAACCTTATTCAGATTTCACCAGTTTTGTATGCACTCATTTGCATATTTAGCTCTATGACACTTTATCATGTGTAGATTTGTGTGGTCACCACAGTCAGGATATAGAACAATCCCTCTACAAGGATCTCTTGTGCTACTCTCATGTTATTATTTGTCTCAAATATTTTCTTGAGCACCAACTGTGCCTGCTGCTAGGGATACCATCAAAAGTGAAAACAAGGGGGATCCCTGCCCCCGTGGAGCTTCAGTTTACGTTATGTCTGCCTTAAGCATGGTTCCCAGCCCCCTTTCCAGGGGACTTCTCTCAGCCCACAGGCCCCTTGGTCAGGCATTTGCATCTTCTACATTTGTAGCTGTCCAAGTTCAAAATTCTCCATCAGTTGGGGAATCTGTTTTTCCTGGAGGCAATGAAATATACAATCAAGATGAATTTTCTATTTCACAGGAACAGATATTGGTTCAGTTACCTCTGCCTTCTCCTTTGAGCCCCATATTTAGAGTGAAAGCTTCACCAGGCATCCACAGGAAGGGAAGAGTATATTGAGGCAGAAACTCCATTGAGGGGTCAGCCATATTGTACATGGATAAGGGGAGGCACCTACCATATTGACCCAAATAGAGGGATCCCAGAGTTGAGTAACCCTGGTTTTTTTAAAAAAATATTTATTTTTGAGAGAGAGAGACAGAGCATGAGCAGGGGAGGGGCAGAGAGAGAGAGAGACACAATCTGAAACAGGCTCCAGGCTCTGAGCTGTCAGCACAGAGTCTGAAGTGGGGCTCGAACTCACAAACTGCAAGATCATGACCTGAGCTGAAGTTAGACACTCAACAAACTGAGCCACCCAAGCATCCCTCAGATTTATATTTTTAGCACTACGTTCTGGCTCATTTAGCAAGTACTTTATTTTTTTTTTTAATTTTTTTTCAACGTTTTTTATTTATTTTTGGGGGGACAGAGAGAGACAGAGCATGAACGGGGGAGGGGCAGAGAGAGAGGGAGACACAGAACCGGAAGCAGGCTCCAGGCTCCGAGCCATCAGCCCAGAGCCTGACGCGGGGCTCGAACTCACGGACCGCGAGATCGTGACCTGGCTGAAGTCGGACGCTCAACCGACTGCGCCACCCAGGCGCCCCTTAGCAAGTACTTTAAATCGTTACACTGTTTATCAAAACTGCCTTGAGCATCCTGCATGTCTAATAATTTTATTTTTATTTTTTTTATTTTGAGAGAGAAAGAGAGAGCAGGGGAAGGGCAGAGAGGGAGACAGAGAATCCCAGGCAGGCTCCTTGCATCAGTGTGGGGCCCAATACCAGACTCAAACTCATGAACCGTTGAGATCATGACCTGAGCTGAAATCAAGAATCAGATGCTTAACCGACCAAGCCACCCAGGTGCCACATAATTTTATTTTTAAATATGTGGCATTTTTCAAGGACCAACTTGGTGATCCTTTTCTGCTTCCAACTTGGTGATAAGTGTTTGAGAAAACGTTTTTCCTTGTAGATTCAAATTGCACTTTCATCTATCTTTTAAAAACAGATTTGTCTCATCAGCTACATTCCTATAACATTAATTTTGATGGCTGGACTTGAGATTTATCTTGGAGAAAATCAAAACTACTCATTTCTAGAACTTTCTGATAAAGTAAATGGATGATAGCTTTTAGAGTTTTTGTCTAGGCATCTACAGACATCAGCAAACAAGGTGATAAAGTAGAAAGAACAGAGCCCACGAGTGTGAGATTGTCCTCGGGCCAACTTCAAGGCATAAGTCATTTTTTTTTTTTAAGCTTCAAGGATTCAGTTAGTTACCAACATTTCCAACCTGCCATTAGTTAGCATGAACCTGGAGTGAACCACTTAACTACTGCATGTCTCCGGTGCTTCTAATAAAAATCATGGTGGTGGTGGTTGCTACTTTGTCATTAATTTCTCCTCTACAAGATAAGAGGGTTGGGCTACGCCAGTGGACTTCAAACATCCCTAGACGCTTAACCCTTTTTTCTAAAAAAACTTAAATCTTAGACAGAGGTCCATTATAAAAAGTTATAAAAGTGAGGGGTGCCTGGGTGACTCAGTCCCTTAAACGCCTGACTCTTGATCTCAGCTCAGGTCATAATCTCACAGTTCAGGAGTTCGAGCCCCGTGTTGGGCTCTGTGCTGATGGTGCGAAGCCTGCTTGGGATTCTATCTCTCCTTCTCTCTGCCTCTCCCCTGCTTGTTCTCTCTCACTCTCTCAACAATAAATAAATAAACGTAAATAATTTTTTAAAAAGTTATAAAAGTGAGATGCTGTGAGTGCTGATATAAATGGTCATTAAAAAAATTGCTATGAAATGTAAGAATGTTTGAAATGCCAACACCTTTGTGGAAATAAAATGTTTTCAAGGCTTGTAGTCCTTCAAAATATTTTGAAATTAAAAAGTATCTTGGACTGAAAAAGGAAACTTCTCCTCTGCCACTCATCATGCCAAGATAGCACAGATTAGGCTAGCTGCAAAGTGAGCAGGAAACCACATTCCTCCCATGGACACACTGAAGTCAATTTCAAATACTCCCCTTCAGTGGCTGACTGCTGTTTTCTTACTGAGAAATCTTGTTCTGAAGAGCACTGACTATTAAAAAATGTTCCTATTTGGGGTGCCTGGGTGGTTCACTGTGTTAAGCGCCTGACTCATGATCTCAGCTCAGGTCTTGATCTCAGGGTTGTGACTTCAAGCCAGGTGTTGGTCTCCATGCTGGGCTTGAAGCCTACTCAAAAAAAAAAAAAAAAAAAAAAAAGAGCTGCTATTTGAAATCATCAGTAAGAATGGGCAAGCAATGTAACCTCTCTATTTCATCTGTAAAGTGGAAGAAATTCTCTACCAGGTCTTTACCATACAGCACAGGAGTAAGCCTCAAATATAATGTATATGAAACCTCTTCATGGGTAGAACTACATGTATGGGGCTGGTCATCAGAATCAGTCATTTTAACCACAAGGTTCAAATATAAAAGAAACTATTAGTCCAGATGACATACATTCCAGTGTATACCACCCAGCTTTCCTGTTTTAGCCCTCATGTTAAAGAGCACGGGCTGGGGCTCACCTGGATATGGGTTCAAATCTTGTCACTCTGGTTTTCTGGCAGTATGCCTTTAAGTGGGCTGTTTAGCTTCTTGGAGCCGTTTCATATGTAGAATGGAAATGATAATATCTGCTTCATACTATTGCTCAAGGGCTAAGACGAGAGAAGAGTCATACTGTGTGAGGCACATAACAGCACTCAAAATGTGTTCATTTCCTACATTGACAGCTCAAGGGAATCAAGCTACATTTAATTTTGTAATGTCTACATTTCTAGGCACCAGGTAAGCATTATTTCCCTTAAATGCAATTATTTCCTTTCCATTAAATGCAATTACTGTTTGGAGAGCAGAACCAAATTACTTGATTCTGGTTTTAGGAAGAACAATGGTGGTGATATTACAATGGTCAGATATTGGTTTGTGGCCTGACAATGGTTCTTTGCAATGTAATTAGCTTCCATCATGGTGGATGGCATATTTCATTGGCCATATTACTTTTTCTGGGAGTTCTTACAACTATTCTCCTATTCATGAATAGGGATTTATTCACCAAAACTAAATAATCTTATGTATATAATCTCTTTAGTCTTGGCTTTTTATTCTTAGAAGTCCAGAAAATGGGCAAGAATAGTATAAACCATTTCAACTGCAATTGCCTTGAGAAGTCCATAGACTTTTTAGAAAATATACTGCATTTCTTTTGTGGAGAAAATGTCAACACCTTAGTTTTAAATATCTGACAGCAATGCACATCATCTTTAAAACATTAATTCTAGAAATACCAGGATTGAATTTAATGTGAATTAACATAGCTTCATGAGATTGGTTTTCTCTGTTCGTTAATTTCTTTGCCATGGGAATTGTTTAGCAGTGAGATCTGTTGTACCAAGTAAAATAACTTGACAGAATGAAAAGAAGACAAAAAAATAACCCCGCTGCTTTCAAATTTAACAATTTTTTTAGAGTCAGGTTTAGAAATGGAAGAAAGGAATCCAATTATTTGCATAATGCATTTTTTCTATTTTTTTTGCACACAAATTTTCTAAATTAGCCTAATTAATGGATGCTGTGTTGAACCGCAAAGGCTTTTTGGTAAGTTTATATAGATTTACATAGGGAAAATGACCAAAATGTAAACTTCACTTAAATAAATATTACTGAATACCTAATTTTGTGTACCATGGTGGCAAGTGCTGGAAACTCAGACAAAGGATACAAATCTGCTCTCATGAAACTCAGTCCAGTAGGGAGTCAGTCATATAAATTAACTATTACAGGAAAGAGAGGTAGGTATTGTAACAGAACAAAAAACTATAGGGCAAGGTAGACAAACTCTTTCTGTAAAAAGGCAGATGGTAGGTGTTAGGTTTTGTGGACCACACAGTCTCAGTGGCAACCAAAGACTACATGAACGAATGATCGTGACTATAAACATTGAACTGTATCGTGTAGTTTTCATATGTCATGAAGTATTCTTTTTTCTTTTTTTTTTTCAAGCATTTAAAAATGTAAAACTCATTAGTCATGGGCCATACAAAAACAAGTGTTGGATTTAGGTTGTAGGTTATTTGGGGCCAAAGAGGATTTTTTTTTTAATTTACTAGAATAATTTGATAATATTTCAGTAGATTTTATAGTGTTATTTAGATTTCAAGCTCTTTACATAGTCTCCTCATTCTGTTATTTATTTCATGTTATGCCTACAGTATATATATTTCACATTATACCTACAGTTTCAAGGGATGCAAATGTTTTCCTATCTGTAGTGTGGTATTTGCAATGCTGGAGGCCTGCGGGAAGGGTCACAAGGACACTGAGGCTGGACTCTTTCTCATAATACTAAGTAGCAGTGCATTTAGTCAAATATAAATATAAAGCAGGCATCTATCTTATCTCCCTTGTTAAAGTCTGGAAAACAGAGCTTGGAAATCACCTACTTGGATTTAGACAACAAAAATGGCCAAATTGCATAATTCCAATTAAAGATAATTTGTCGGTTTAAATCATTTGAGTTGATAAAGGAAACATCTGCTGAGCTTTAAACTTATGTAAATGATTTGCAGGCTTGACCCTGAGCCTGGATGATATGGGACATTATGGATGGCAAAGTAATGGACCAGAATGAGCACAGAAACAGCTGATGGTAAGCTGAGCCCTTTTCAGTGAGTGACTCACCCTACAATTTGGATGCAACCTGACAACCTCAATGAGTCCACTCTGTTCCTAAACCCACCAGAGCAGTTGGCTTGTAAAGGACTCCTGTGTAACTCACCAATACTAAACTGACAAGCCATGGACTTGTAACCAACCACTCAGTTTCCTTGAGAAACTGGGTGACTTTCACCTTTCTAAGGGCAGCCCACACCCTTCCCTTTGCTGGGCAGTTGTATTTACAGACACAATGTCCCTGTGTGTGTCCATACACAAGTAAATCCTGGGAATCTAGATTCTACTCCAGTCTACCCGAACCAGAATCTGCATTTTTAACCTAGATCTTCAGTTGATTCACATACACAATTCTGTTTGAGAAACACTGGAGCAACTCTTCACTAAATCATGGTTTTCAAACTTGAAAGGCATCATAAACACTAGTTAAAAATGCTAGGCCCCACGCCTAGAATTGGTGGTTCAGAAGATCTCAGGTGTGACCTAAGATTTTGCATTTCTAAATTCCTAGGTGCTCCTGATACTGCTGGGCTGAGGTCACATTTTGAAAACTACTACTTTGAACCATTTGTCTATAAGTCATTTTTTGAGAGTTAGCTGAAGACTTCATCCCACAGAGCCTACTCTATGTTGAATCAAACTCTCCAGCCTTACCTGCCATTAAATGCAATTGAACACTCACCTTGTAACCATCTTTAATTTTCCTTCACCAGAGGAATTATGTATTCATGCATTTGTCTCATCCTTTGCCAACATGATCATCCTCCCTCAAAAAGGAAAAGAATCATTCTTCATTTAAAAAAAAATTAAGATGATTACTGCTACTCTTTTAAAATGATGTTAAAAATACATGCTAGACAAGATTTTCAATATATTTTAATTCAATCATGAACTTCCCAAAACAAATCTTGGGAAGAAATCTCTTTGAAATAAATTATGGCTTATGAATCTGGTCCTAAAGAATTCTTTTGGAAATCTATATACATCCATTCAAAACACGACCACATCTATACTATTGGAATCATTCAAATAAAAATCAAATTGTAGTAAGATTTCAACTAGTCCACATACATGAGAAAGTGGAAGGGGCAGAAAATGATTAAGGGGGTTACTGCTATTCCAGTAACTACTTATGTATTTGTGTCTTTGGGGAGAGGTGACAGAAGTGGCCCTCTATCTCTGTGCTCTTGTCACCTGGGTCCCCAAAGTAGCATTGCTTCAACCCAGAATGAACAAAATCTCTAGAGAAAAATTCTCCTTCAGCTTTTGGTCTTCACTCTTCTAATTTCTGGGCCTCAAGTTTAGTTCTAGGAGCCAGAGGACAGAAGGGAAGTCATTTCTTTCACTATCTCCTACACCCACTGTTTTATTTTAAAAGGGAGAATTGGTATCAAGACTATATGATTATCTGCATTCAGTATGGTACCAGCGCCCAGTGTGGATGCTCCAGTGTGAGGCTTTGGTGATGTGTCCATGCGTCCTCCAGGAGGCATTCCCCGGTGTGGGCTCATTTCTGTGTGTGTAGCTGTGGTGTGTCCCCAAGTGCGTCTGGATCCCACACAGACTCAAGCCGGATACGAGGTCCCGGGCGGGACGCGTTAGGACATTAGCGTCCGCGGCGGGGCGCCCAAGGTGTGCACGGCGGCGTGGGTCCCGGCGCGTGCCCAGGTGTGGGCGGGGTCGGAGCGGGCGGGTACCGCGTCCCGCCTCCAGGGGGCGCCGCCGGGGGCGGCCTCCTGGGGCGGCGGCGCCAGTCTCGCCGGGGATTTCCGCTCGCTGCCTGGTCCGCTCTCCCCGACGGCGTCGCGCTCTGCGGCAGGTGAGGCGCTGGAAGCGGGGCGGGTCTGGGCTTCTGTCCCCGCTCCCTCCGCGCGGGGGCTCTGGGGACTCGGGCGTCGCTCCCTGCGGGGCGCGTTGCGTCCGGGCCGAGTGCGGTGCCCGCGGCAGCCGGGGACGGGGAGGGGAGGCCGGGGACCGAGCGTGGCCGTGAAGGGGCCACGGGCGGCCTGCGGGACCAGCCGGCGAGGAGGGGACATCGGGCCGCGAAACGCGCTCCCAGAGCCGCTGCGCGCGGCGTGACGCGGGTGCCCCCGTCAGAGTGGGCGAGGGCGGGAAAAGTTAGGGACTGCCTGCAGGTGTGGACGCTGCCGGTTCCTAATAAGCAAAGAGCGATGATTATCCCGGAGGTCGTTTGAAAAGGATCGCTCAGGTGAACGAAGGTAGCTGTGTTCAAAAATGCTGCTTTTAATTTCACAGGTTCCTGTTTGTGAGGAAACTGAAAGCTGCCAGAGCAATCTGAAAACTTCTGGCATTTGTCAGTTTATGACCTTAGGTTTCTTTGGAGCTGTTAGTGACACATGTGAATCTCAGGGAGGAATTTCTCCTGCTCCCTTGATTCCGAAGTCTGGCTTATTGCTATTTCACTGTATTGGCCAGAAATAACTCCGTAACTGCCCTTGAAACCCTGTATAGGCGCGTGGTTAAAAAAAAACCCAAAAAACAAAAAACAACATACCTTCTTGACTCCAAGCTTGCTTTGTTAATATTGAACTGATCAGAAAACTCCTGAGACTTGCAGCCACTTTTTGAAAAGCAGATACTTAGTTTTGCCACCTGTCCTAGGGAGAAATCACGTGTTAAAAACTAAAGGACATCTCTAAATCTGTTGGGTTGACCTATATGAGGTGTAGGTCGCACACCGTCAGTCCGTCTGTACTTTTTCCTATAACTGAAGACTGTTCTCCCCGGTCTCATTCACTTTATTGAAATGCTAATATGGGGAGCTCCTGCAGTTTGCCCTTATTTTCCCAAAATGCCTTGTTTTCCTGAACTGGCTCCCCAGAGAAGCTAGAAGTTCCTGAATAAGCAGACTACCCTGGTAGAGAGCATTTGTATTTCAAAAGCCGAGTTTGTGAGGTTAAATTAATTTCTAATTGGTGGATTTTTGTTCGGAGATGTTTTGGACTAATTGACCTTGCTCACGAGGGTCTTAACTGTTAGCACCAGACCTAGAGAGAGAGGGACTCCGTGTAAGAAGGGGTGAAAGGGGGGGGGGGGGACGTGCCTGAAGAGAAGACTCTACTTTTTTTCTTTTTTATTAAAGCAAATGCAAAAGCAGAGGGATAGTACAGTGAACTTCCACATATCTATCAAATAGATTGGACAGTTTGTTAAAGCAGTTTCTTTGGCCACATCTGCTTCATCTTCTTCGTTGTCGGAAGCAGTTTCAATTCCAGACACCGTATCAGGTCACCCTTAAATAGTGCATTATGCGCCTCCAACAAAAGGGCTTTTTCCTGTATAACCTTAACACCGTTGTCACCTCCTGATCATATTGGCAATAATTCCACAATGGTTTCTAAGACCCAGTCCACAAAGTTCCTTGATTGCCTCAAGAATGCGCTTACTTTTACTGTTAGTTTGTGTGAATTGGAATCCATACAAGATCCACAAATATCTGTTGTGTCTTAATTTAGGACAGGGGTTCAGCAGACTTTGTAAACAAAAAAAAGGGGGGGGCCAGATTCTAACTCCTTTAGGCTTTGAGGGCCATGTGGTCTCAGTTGCAACTACCCAACTGTGTGATCCCCAAAAGGTAGCTATAGATGATGTGTGTACATGAATGAGCATGGCTGCATTCCAATATACTTTTGTTTTCATGACTTTAAAAAAAAATTTTTTTTAATGTTTATTTATTTCTGAGACAGAGACAGAGCACGAGTGGGGGAGGGGCAGAGAGAGAGGGAGACACAGAATCAGAAGCAGGCTCCAGGCCCTGAGCTGTCAGCACAGAGCCCAATGCGGGGCTTGAACTCACGGAGTGTGAGATCATGACCTGAGCTGAAGTCAGATATCCAACCGACTGAGCCACCCAGGCGCCCCTCATGACTTTTTGTTTGAAACTTCACTGGCAGGCTGGTCTTAAACCAGGGTTGACCCTGGTCTATCACAGCCCCAGTGATTTACTGGTGGCCCTTGGTTGCCTGTAGATGCCTCACATTCTGGATTTATTTGGCTTTTTGTATGGTGTGGTTTAGCTTGCTCCTCTATCCCCTGTATTTCCTATAAACTGGAAGTTAGTTCTAAAGGCTTAGGTTAATTAGGTTCCATTTCTCCATTTTTGGCAGGTAAACTTCAGAGGTGGTTTGATTTTTTTTTTTTAAGTTTATTTATTTATTTAGAGAGAGAGTGCATGTGAGCAGGGAGGGACAGAGAGAGAGGGAGAGAGAGAATCCCAAGCAGGCTCTAAGCTGTCAGCACAGAGCCCGACATGGAGCTTGGCCTCATGAACCATGAGATCATGACCTGAGCCAAAATCAAGAGTTGGACACTTAACCAACTAAGCCACCCAGCTGCCCCTGAATTGTTTTTTAATACAAATCTATGACTTCAAAAGACTCATAAACCCTCATCCAAGAGGCTCAATATTCCTAAATTGGCTTTGCCTGATGGCCGAGAATACACTTTTTTCTTTCTCATCTTATTTTCCTTACTTGAAGAGGATATGGGTGCTATTTCACAAGGGTGTTGACTACTTTGAATCCTTCTGCCAGGTCAGTGGACACCCTCCTCTGTTCAAGCCCCTTGGGAAATGTGGACCACATTTTCCCACTGAATGGAAATACCTTCCTTCTTGGGCCCAGACCCAGGGTTTCAGATGCCATCTAGCAGGGGTTGGGTGGTTTGCTTTTGTTTTTAAGCTCTTTGTCTCTGAAACACTCAACTTTTCTTCACTCATCTTTCTCTTCATCCCCCCAGCAGGACTGAGAGAAGGACACCTGGTTCATGGGCTACTGGTCACACTGTGAGGTGGGGGTACTTATCCCGGCATCCCATTAGGAAGGATTCTGAAGTCAAAAGCTTGGTAGGCTCTCACACTTACTATGGTGCTGGACTCCAAGGTGACCGGGTTTTGAAGAAACAAGTTTACAGGTAAGAATTGTTTTTTCCTTTGTTCTGGAGTGCGTCTTACTCCTAAATCCTAGAGTACCAGAGGAAGTATCTTGACAGTGTCACTTGGAAGTCCTTGCTTTTCTCATGTTTAAGATTAGTAGGTGAAACTGTCTGTTCATCCCTGTACCCATTTTTCCAGATAACATGGTATTGGCCTTTTTCTTATTGATTTGTAAGAATTCTTTATACATTGGAAATAAATACTAATCGTTTGTCATATATGTTACAGCTGTTTCCCCCATTAAAAAAATTTTTTTAATGTTTATTTACTTAGAGTAAGTGCACACATGGGAGGGGGAGAGAGAGAGAGAGAGAGAGAGAGAGAGAGAGAGAGAGAGAGAGAGAGAGAGAGAGAGAAAATGAATGAATCCCAAGCAGGCTCCAAATTGTCAGTGTGGAGCCCGACACGGGGCTCAAACTCACAAACCGATTGAGATCATGACCTGAGCCGAAATCAAGAGTCGGATGCTTAACCGACTGATCCCCCTGGTGCTCCCTGTTTCCCTCATTTTTTGTGTTTTGTTTATAATATTTATGCTCTGCAGAAAATTTAAATATTATATAGGAAAAAAGTTATCAATTTCTCCTTTATAGTTCCCTTGCTTTTTGTTTTGCTTAGAAAGACTTGCCCATTTCAAGATTGTTTTTTTAAAAAGTCTTAACACGGGTAAATGAACATGTGATAACTAGGAACATGGAATCCTGTAAAAGAAGAGTAATAAAGGGGGCTCTTTCTACTAGATAATGTAACATTGAATTGATTAAATGTTGGTGTTAAGATTGGCCCTACATTGATAAGTGTTGAAATTGGGATTTGGGTATTTGGGGGATCATTATACCATTATTCTACCTCTGTATATATTTGACTTCTGATAATAAGAAATTTTCTTTAAAAAAAAAAAGAATAGGGGAAAATCATCTTTGTCCCCATTTGTTCATGTTCAGCAACTAGTAAGCTTCTCTGTGTTGAACACTGGGGTGTGTTGTGTTAATCAGTACACAGGATCTTGGAACTTACATTTCTTACATAGGAGACAGATATTAATGCTACGGTCAAGGGCAACAACTCCTGTGTCAGACTACCTGGCTTCAGATCCCAGCTTTGCCCTTACTAGTTGGGTGATTTTGACTATTCTAATTTAAAAAAATGAGGGATAATAATTATGTCTACCTGATAGGGTAGTTGGAAGGATTGGATGAGAAAACCCATGAAAATTCCTTCGCATGGCATTAAGCGTTTAGTAGTTGCTCAGTAAATGTAAGCTCTGAAGGAGGAGAATAACTGTAGTCAGGCAGACACTGAGGTGGACAGGTGTAGGAGTGAATGAGTGTATGGAGTGGGGGTCCTGACCTGCCCTGGGCTGGTTAAGGACGTTTGGGAGCACTTTTCAGAGGAAAAGACCTTTGAGCAGAGATGTGGTATGTGGAATATCTTGTCTTTTTTTTTTTTTTTTTTAAAGAGAGAGAGAGAGAGAGAGAGAGAGAGAATGCGAATGGGGGAGAGGGACAGAGAGAATCTTAAGCAGATTCTTGCTCAGCATGGAACCTGACAAGGTTCTCAATCCCATGACCCTGGGATCACGACCTGAGATGAAATCAAGTCTGACACTCAACTGAATGAGTCACCCAGGTGCCCCAGGAATATCTTGTCTTTCAAATCGAATGAAAGTGCCCTTCATTGGTGAAGTGAGAGGGTGGTGGGGTCACGACAGGCCAAGGCCTAGAGACTAGGAGAGGTGTTTCCTAATGCCACCAGAACAAGGTGTCACCAACTTCGTGGCTTAAAACAACGCAGATACTTGTCTTATGGTTCTTTAGGTCAGAAGTCAACACGGGTCTCACTGGGCTGAAATCAGGGCATCAGTGAGGCTGTGTCCCCTCTTGGAGATGCTGGGAAGTGTCTGTTTTCTAGCCTTTTCCCACTTCCAGAGGCTGTCCACATTCCTTGGTTCACGGGCCCCCTCCCTCCACCTTGAGAGATAGCATTTCGTCCCTTTGTCCCTTCCACCATGGTCACAGTTCTCCCTCTGCTCCCAGCCAGGAAAGCTCCTCCACTTTTGAGGACTCATGTTCATTAGATTGGGCCCATTTGGATAATCCAAGATAATTTCTGCATCTTAAGGCCCTTAACATTAATCACATCAGTCAAGTCCCTTATGCCATGCAAGGTAACATGTTCACAGGCCCTGGGGACCTTTGGGAGGCCTTTATTGAGTCACCTCACCTTGTGCTGCAGTAGGCGCATCAGGGTCAGACATTTGGGACAGTCAGTTACTACCAGGCGCTAATAATTCCCAGGGTGTGGTGCCTCTGCTCTTCCATGCTGAGGCTGTGACTTGAGACTCTTGGGGCCTCTCCTTCAGCATTGGGGAGAGAGGCTTCTAGGTGACAGGAGGCAGGCCTGCATGCGAGATGTCCCCCATCGTTGGGAGCTCCACTGAACAGCTGTCAGAACCCTCATCCACTCCTATGCCCCACCCTTCCCACGGGTCACTCCTGCCTGTGCAGGAGCCTTTTCCCGCTGCAGCTCTTTAACCTTTAGTTTCTCTGCTATTTTTGCCTGTGTAATTGTCTTTGCCCACTAGCCTTAAACACCGTCAGACTATTTTAAACAAAATTCATGCTAAAATATTTAGTATTTTCTCATATATTAACTCTGTTTAGATGAGAACCACACCTTCCCCTTTTAATTCCCCCATAGTATCTTCCACATAATAGGCCACCAGTAAGAAAGAAATTTCCAGTCGGTTGACAGTGTTTTTGGGACTCTGATATTTTGAGTTATGTCAGAATAAATTGGAGTGACAAAGAATAAATAAGAACTTCTCCTATTCTGATTCTCCTTGTGTTCATATTTACTGCATCTGTTTTTAAACTTTTGAGTATTAATTACCTCCTCCTGCTGTTGTCACCTGCACTTAGGAGTATGCGGCAGAGAAGTTCATGAAAATCATTAATATTTCCACATCTTAGGTTGGTTTTACTAATTTATGAGTATTAAATGAGATTTGAAAAACATTCTTTAAGCCATTACTCATGCCATTATTGAGCCCTTATTTGTGAGAAGAATCACAACTGCCTGTTTTAAATTACTCTTTCTGCCTCAATTTGGTTTTCTATAAAGTTAGATACAGATTATAAAAGCCTAATAAAAACTATAAGGAGAAATCACAGTTGACTTTTAAACAACATGGGTTTGAACTGTGTAAGTCCGCTTATATGCAGCCTTATTAAAAAAATAAATACAGTGTTATAAATGTATTTTTTCTTCCTCAAGATTTTCTAAATAACATTTTCTTTTTTCTAGCTTACTTTATTGTAAGAATACAGTATATAATACATACAGCATACAAAATATGTGCTAATTGACACATGCTATCACTAAGGTTTCTGGACAACATGAAGCTATTAGTAGTTAAGTTTTGGGAGTCAGAAGGTATACTCTGATATTTCAAATACAGGGTGTTGGCACGCCCCCAACCCTGGCATTGTTCAAAGGTCAACTGTAGTGTATCTTATAAGTGAATAAAAAACAGTTACATGGCATTTTGGGGAGTATTTACGAAGACGAAGTCACTGGTTTTTTGTTTGTTTTTTTCCCTCTCTGTCAGTGTTTTATTATGAACGTTTCCAGCCATACTCAAAAGTAGAATACAGTAAACCTTCATGAACCAACACAGCATCAGAAATGCATGCACCATCGTGGCTTTGCCACACTTGTTCCATTAGCCCTTCTCCCTTCGTTTTTTTTGAGTTTTTGTTTATTTGCTTACTTCTGAAGAATTCTGAAGCCAATACCAGAAACTGTGCCATTTTATCACTATTTTAGTACGATTTTTTTTAAGTTTAGTTTAAAAAACTACAGTCCTTCCTAACAATGAACAAAAAATCCTTAATATCTTCCAATAATGTATTTAGATGAGATTGGGCGCATTCAGGGTGGTATCGCCATAGATTCTAATACTGTATTCAAATATCCCCATTTGCCTAAAAAGGTATGTGCGGTTGATTTATTCAAACCAGGGTCAAAACAAACCACTCATTGTATTTGATTTATACATCTCCTAAGTCTCTTTTAATAAATAATTGATGTATTCCAGGCATTAGCTTAATTCAGAGTTCTCTTATTACTTTTCCCTCTTACTTTTAACTCTGTTTTAGAGTAGTCACATACTCTCATACTTTCATTCACTATTATTAGAATTTATATAAAGTAAAATTGGCCTTTTTTGTTGTATAATTCTGAGTTTTAAAGTTGATTAATTCATGTAACCATCATCACAGTCCTTTTACATTACGGAGCATTTCCATCACCAAAAAAAAAAAAAAAAAAAAAGCCAGAAAACACAACCAAAAACTACCAGAGGACCAAAACGTCCCTCATTCTGGCCCATTGTAAGTCAAACCCTCACTCTTACCCTAATTGCTGCAACCTTTGATCTGGTTTCCATCTTGATAAGTTTTACCTTTTCTAGAATGTCACATAAATGAAATTAAATAGTTTGCAACCTTTGAGACTACCTTCTTTCATTCAGACAACGTCTTTGAGGTTCTTCCATGTGTGTATTCTTTTTATTGCTGGGTAGTGTACTCCATCTTCCGGACATACCCCAGTTTATGTATATTCACTGTTGAAGGATATTGGACTCTTTACAGTTTGGGGAGATTGTGAGTAAAGCTGTGTATAAATATTTGTACATAGGTTTTTATGTGGTCGAAATTTTTCATCTTTTTAGAGCAAATCCCCAGGAGCAAAATGGCTGGGTAATATGGTAAGTGTGTATTTGACTTTTGAAGAAACTGCTAAACTTTTCTAGAGTGGCTGCATCCCGACCATTTTGCATCTCAGCCACCTATGTGTGAGAGTTCCAGTTGCTCCATATTTTTGTCAGCACTTGATACTACCAGTTTTTTTTTTTTTTTATTTGAGCCCACCTAATAGGTGTGTTGTTTTTTTTTTTTAATTATCTGATTTCAGATTTTTGAGCATGATAGACCATTATTTTTAATAATTAAATTTATTTTATATACCTGTTATAAAAATAATTATTTCTCGTTTTCTGGTGATATTCCATATTTAAATATGGTAAATATTCTCTATGGAAAATAATTAAAACCAGATTGTTATTTAGGTAGGAGACTTTCTTAAGTCTCACTAGTTGAATCATCATATTTGGCAAAGATTAACAGAATAGTGTCTGAATGCAGGATGCGTTTTGCAACGATCCCCTCATTATATGCATCTTGTGTGTGTCTCATTCCTATTTTACAAATAGTAACTGATAGTGCCATGACTGCTTTTGCCATCAATTTTATGCTAGATTAGATTGTTCAGTGAATAGTAAGTTACATGAGACAACTGGATGTAAGTAAAGAGTAATTTCTTTGAATGCCTTTTAAATATAGTGAACACTGTTGTAGTTTAAAAATGGACTGCTCCTGGGGTGCCTGGGTGGTGTAGTCGCTTAAGCATCTGACTCTTGATCTCAGCTCAGGTCATGATCTCACAGTTTGTGAGTCTGAGCCCCACATCGGGCTCTGCGCTGATAGTGCAGAGCCTGCTTGGGATTCCATCTCTCCTTCTTTCTGTCCCTTCCCAACTTGTGCTCTCTCTCTCTCTCTCTCTCAAAATAAATAAATAAACTTAAAAATTTTTTAAATAAAAAATAATAAAATAAAAATGGACTGCTCCCATGTGTCTGAAGCAGTAGTGAAAACTTGCCTTTAAATACTTTTTTTTTTTTAATTTAAGCATATTAAGCTCAAGGAAGAAAACCATTTGAAATTTGTGAAATAAAGATCATATCCCTCTTTTTGGATGACTTAGGGACCATAGTCACTGGTCTCTATTGCTTGAAAGTGTGCAGTTGCTTCCTAGATTAAAGTACCTAAATGTCACTGCTAATGTTGTCCCTCACTCCTTGAATTAGATGAAACTGTGGGAAGTCTCAGGGTGCACAGGTCATTGCTATGAGATGGCCCTATCAAGTCTCACCCATTAGCTGCCGTAGTTTGAGCTTCAGGTTGGTAGTATCATTTGAACAGTGGAAATTACTGTCATCTAGAATCTCCCTGTTTCACTTCTGAAAAATTGCTTAGACTTGTTGACAGACCTTCCTTTGTAATGCAGGGGCATTAGAAAGAAGAACTGAGCCTGATGTGAAGAAAAAAGATGGAGGACAAGTTGCCAGATGGGCTTCGGGGGTTGTTGTGGTATGAAACCTAAGAGGCCAAGTATTAGGGAAATGTAGTTCAAAATGTATAGAAATGGGATGAGTTTCTGTAGCTAAGTCATTTTTGGTTTAAAACTAACGTAGTAGTTGGATTGGAATTTGGATTGGAATAAATAAAAAATAATGAAGGATTAGTAAGGTTGTTACCTCCATTGGACCCAAGTCTTTATTTTGTTTAAAAAAAATTATTATAGATGTTCTTTAAACTTTATTCCTGTTGACATTAATAAGGTCCTATAAATGTGCATATATATGGGGAAGTGGAGGAAGGGATAATAGATGGGTATTGGGGTCTTAAATTGGGGTTTTAGAATACCAGACTAATACACCTGCTGCCCCCTGGTGGCAGCGTATTAAATAGTGAAGTTCAGAGGTGAGGAATTCTGGAGAGCTGAGTTGGTTGTATAAGAGGATTATAGGGGGAATCAGGAGATGTTTTCTCTTTCCAGCTCTGTTCATAATTACTATCCATATGACCTTAGGTAAATCATTTAGTTTGATTACCTTTTATTTTATAAGTTTCTTCCAGCTTTCACATCTTACAATTCTCTGATGGTAATAGCACATATTATGTACTAAAAGATGTGAAGTTCCACTTTTTCCATTAGCAGCTGAATCCTAACGTATCCTATATATTTATTTAAGAAAGCATACTCTAGAGTAACTCCTGAGGCACAATACAGATTCAGCTCTGGGCAGCAGACTGCATAGGCTATCTGTAGCACAGTCCATAATTAATCAGTGTGACAATCTTGCATTATTATGAAAGCTCACAAGTTACATCATTTAAAAAATAATTTTTATTGTGGTTAAAAAAATAACATAAACTTTACCATCTTAACCATTTTTAAGTATACAGTTCAGTAGTGTTAAGTATATTCAGTGTTGTACAACATACCTCCAAAACTGTTACTTCTTATAAAACTGAAACTGTGTACCCATTAGACAGCAACCCCCTACACTCCCCCTGCCCCTAGCAACTACCATGCTACTCTCTGTCTATGAATTTGACTATTCTAGGTACCTCATGTAAGTGGAATCATACAGTATTTGTCTTTTTGTGACTCGTTTCTTTCATTTAGCATGATGTTCCTAAGGCGAATCCAAATTGTAGCACGTGACAGGATTTCTTTTCTTTAAGGCTGAATATTTGTATGTAGATACATTTTACTTCTCCATTCATCTATTGACAGACTCTTGGATTACTTCCACTTCTTTGCTATTGTGAATAATGCTGCAATGAACCAAGGATATGCTGCATTTTTAGTATACAGTGTTTACTAATGCAGAGAGGGTTTATACAATTTTTACATGCATAAAAGGTTAAATTTCATTATAAAAACACCATTCAACCATGCTAAATAACTAGGATATAGCTTTTTGTGTGGATGAGTAAGTTAAAAAAGGAATTAACATTTATCGAACATACAAACTGTATGTCAGGCACTTTTGTATCTGTGATCCATTCTATTGTTTAGTGTTTACAGTAATTCTGTGATTTACCCTTCTCTTGGGAGGGGACTAATACTTATTAAAATCACTGTGTACCAGAATTTTTATATACGTTATCTCATATAATCTTCATACATTAACCCTGAGGTGTGCTTTAGTATCCCTGATGTAACTGAGGTTCAGAGAGATGAAACACCTTGAACAAGGTCACATAGCTAAAAGGTAGCAGAGTTTTACCTGAGTACAAAGTGAAACATGTCTGTTTCAGATGTGTTCGACATATACCATACTTTCTCCTGCTTTCAGAAATAACACTATACATCTATGATCTGAAAGATGTTGGAACAATATCAAGATTACACTGCTATAATAATTTATAAATAGAAACACTTCTGTAGTGCCTTTCCATTAAATAACAGTCCTTGGGTTTTCCTTGCAGAGAAACAGCATCGATTCAGATGAATTCATCTGAAATGTATCAAGGCTTACCTCCTGGGGCATTTTGCAAAATAAACCTTCCTAGGACTTCCAAAAGAGTGGTTCTCTTGTGCCGGTCCCCCCATTTCTGAGGTTATCTTCCATGTGTTATTTTCCCCTTTTTCTTTCTCCCTTTCCTTTGATGTGGCAGATAGCTAGGACCGTTTTCACCACTTTCTGCTCCCACCTCTCTTGAACGCTATGCTGCTTGGGTTTGGAGTTTTGATCTGCTCCTTGCATAGTGTTTTTTCACAGGTAAAGGGTTATAAAATGTCCTTATAGGTGGTGGTTTTCTTGGAGAGTCAGTAAGCTCTTGGAAAGGCCCATTGCAACATGGGATTTTTTGACTAACAGAGATGTAGTGGTATAGCATCCGAGCAGCCACTTAAGCTTCTCTAAGAGTTCCTGTGCACTTAGGATGACTTACATTGGGAATTTACAAACCTAGTGATAGGTGAGGCTCAGGAATTGTTCCAAGATTCATTCAAGGCCTTCGATAATTCCTGAAAGCAGGATGTTATGCAGTAAATAAAGAAAATGAGAGTGGCAGAAATTGTGGTCACCACCAAATGTCCAATGTCTCCTTCCTTAGTTCCTGATCTGCAGTTTTATTCTGAGTGACCATGTCCCTCAAGTTATGGTAAAAAACAGGAAGGAGAAATGTGTGAGACTTCTGCCAAGTTTTGCAAAGGAACCTTAGTCAGTGAGGTTGCTCCTGTTCCTCACCCTGCCCTTCATAGTTCCTACTACTTCGCATGAAGATATTATGGCCAGTGTAATGCCAGCCATCTTTTCTCCTAAGAGGACCTTAAGAATGGAAGCCATCTGTTAGCAGTGACACCGAGGAGCCTGGTGTGCTGGCTTACACAAATGGCCACAAATTGTTTCTATTCTCTTGTGTGTGCACCTGTGCAGGGCACCTTTGCAGCCCCTCCCATAAAGGGAAGAAGTCACCATCTCCACCCCTAAACCTAGCACGGGGAGTCCCAGGCTGAGTGGGGTGAGTAGACTGCCCTTTTAGAGGGTTATCTCAATGTGGGCTGTCAGAGCCTGAGCGGCAAGAGGAGAGTTTATGTGCAGGGAAGATGGTTGTGACTGAAATTGGAAATTAGTTACATATGGAAGGATTGATAATGTAATTAACTGTACCAAAGATCATATGAGCCAGCTATGCCACTGTTGAAGGGAGTTGTCAGTACAGAAATGTCAAGAACTAGGATGAACCGTGTGGTGGTATGGATTGGGTCAGGTGTGTGAGTGTGAACTCATGGTTTTCAATACGTATGGATATAAATGTGTGTGTGTGTGTGTGTGTGTATAGATAGATATAGATACATAGATATAGATATATGTGTACATAGTCTACTGAGGGAGCCTCTTGGGCAGATAACACCGCAAGAAAAATAAGCACACCTCACACCCAGATCTTGGCTTCTAAATACCAACTAACAGCTGGAAACTAGGGCTCCTTGGAGAAATGGCTGGTTCCAGGCCTGGGGCAGAGAAAGTCCAAGATGAATGTGGAACATCTTGTGCCAGAAAGCAAGGAAATGCATTCTTAGGACTCAGTGACAGAAACAGTTCTGCCCACAAGGGAGGATTACACAGGGGAGATGATGTTTGAAGTGACCTGGGAACCTTGAAGGATGAGTAGGATTTTGCCAGGCAGCATGTTGAGGAAGGAAGAAGTTCCTTAGGGGCAATGGCAGCCTTATGAGCAAAGAGGGGGTCAGATTATACCTGCCACAGAGCAGTGTAAGGCATGGCCTAGATATGGCCGAAGAGAAAGATGCAGCTGGACACATTGTCCTGCGTGAGCCACGTGCAGAAACTTAGGCTTGACCCTTTAGAATTTGTTGTCTAGAGCTGCATAACAAATTATCCTTAACATCAGTGGCTGCAGACAACATGCATTATCCCCCATTTTCTGCAGGTGAGAATCCGGGAGCTGCTTGGCTCGTGGCTCTAGCTCAGGGTCTTCAGCAGGCTGCAGACAGGGTGTGGGCTGGGGCTGTGGTCACCTCCCAGCTGACTGGAGAAGCATCTGAGCTCACTCATGTGACAGCCAGCAGGCCTTGGGGCCTTTCTGGCTGTCGGCAGATACCTCAGCTCCTCTCCACATGGGTGTCTCCTTAGGGAGTCTCACAGCATGGCAGCTGGCTTCCCTGACAGCGAGGGGTCTGAGGGAAAGAGTGTACCAGAGAGCCCTCCAGACGGAAGGCACAGTCTATTTAAAATCTAATCTCAGAAGTAACATCCCATCACATCCTCTGTATTGTGTTCATTTGAATCAAGTCACTAAAGCTAGCCTTTGCACAAGGGGCACGAATCACACAGGGACACTGTCAGTAGGGGAGAGGATCATTAGGGTCATCTGAGGGGGCCCCTCAGATGCCCAGGCTGGGAAATGGGGAGGGGCACGGTCTTGCATGCAGTTGCAGGTGGGGGGGGTGAGGGCAAGCCTGGGGCAGTGAGACCATTTAGGAGGTGGCCATCCACGTGGGCAAGGAGAGGCCTTGTCATCAGTAGCTGGGAGCAGTTGGAGTGAGAGGAAAGAGGGCTTAGGTCACCAGGCGGTGCCGATGCCTCCCAGATTATGCGTGTGCACCCAGCCGCAGCAGGCATCATCTTCAGAAACTTGTGATGAGATGCCTGCTGTTTGAAAAAACACCAATGCTTTCTTATTACTTGCTGTTAAGCAGATTGGTTCATGGACTTCAGTGGGTGGAAACCAGCTTCTGCAGACAGGGCTTTGCAGGATCCCTTTGCTGCCAGGAAACAAGTGGGAGCTGCTGGGCCATTACCTCATTTTAAAGCACATGCTCAGGCTGTGGGAGCTCGGCTGTAATCCCTTCAGTTTTATCTCACACATGTTCTCCACCCACACTGTTATTTGGTAGTGAAATGACACATGAAGGTTGCTTGGGTTTGAGGGCAGGCTGAGGGCAGGCTGAACTGTACCAGGCTCTACAGTTCTAGCGGATCCCTCTTGGAGGTCAACGCTGTGATCTTTACTGAGGACATCTGAAGGATGGCTTCTCCTTCCTGACATCTCCCCTTTGTTTGAAGTTTGACCTGAACACCAACCAGTTACTTTAAAGAGTGATGTTTCCACAGAGATTTTGTATTTTGTATTTCAGGTGTGTCGTCAGCAAGCCAACGTAAACAAGATTACCTGCACATTGGGGAAGTAGATGTGCATAAGTAGTGGGCACAGGGTCATAGGATTGGGGAGGGGGAGGTAGACAGCCCATCACTTGTGAAACCCTGTATGTGGAGAAAAAGTATTTCAGGTTTACTTCACTCTAGTCTTTTCCTAGCATCATTATGTTCAAAGTTAAAACAAGCATAGAGACCATCCATTAACCCCGAGTGATTCCTGGGAATGCAGCCGTCTGGGAGAGTGGTAAAGTCATGCTTCTGGAAGGTGTGAACTGGGACCCTGCTTCCCTCCCCCATGAAGGGCTGGCTGCCACCACCCTGGGGCACACCCAGCACAGAGCCTGTATAGCCCTGTACTGTGTTATGCTGCTGACACCAGGTGTTGAAAGTTAAAAATGGAATTTATTCCACATGTTTAAAATGGTTATTCCTGTTGCTTAATACTTGCACTTAAGGCTGACCTTGAATCATAAGTGAGTGAAAACATGATGCTCTTAGAAAATTTGTATTCAGTAATAGTGTTTGGGAAACAGTCTCATAGTTACATAAAATGATGGAGCAATTGAAAGGGCTAATGTGTATTAAACTTGGAAAAGACCACCTTTTAGTTATCTTGAGATCTTTTTATATCATCTTTACTTTTATGTATTTTGTTTTCCTTTTTGTGTAACTTGGACACTTGAAGCATTTTATCTTTTAAAAGATACAGGTTTCTATACATGTGAAATCTTTAATATTTGGAAAATTTGTTTTTCTGATTAATTGGAACTTTCCATATAGCTGAAGGTTAAGCAAAAATCTTCTAGAAAATCTTGTGAATCAGTGTTTTTATAGTGTACAAAAAATAATGAAGCCTCTTTAACCCAAAGGTTAGTAATTCTACAGTAGCATCAGCATAAAACTGAAGGAACTTACAGTAGGCAAGATATGGAAACAACCTAAGTGTCAACAGATGATAAAGTGTGTATAATATTCCATTACAAATGGAATTATATAGGGGCGCCTGGGTGGCTCAGTCTGTTGAGTGTCCAACATTGGCTCAGGTCATGATCTCACAGTCTGTGAGTTCGAGCCCTGCATCGGGCTCTGTGCTGACAGCTCAGAGCCTGGAGCCTGTTTCAGATTCTGGGTCTCCCTCTCTCTCTGACCCTCCTCCATTCATGCTCTGTCTCTCTCTGTCTCAAAAATAAACGTTAAAAAAAAAAAACAAATGGAATTATATATATTATATATATATTGTATATATATTATATATATATTATATATATATATTATATATATATTGTATATATATTATATATATATTATATATATATATTATATATATATTGTATATATATTATATATATTATATATTATATATATATTATATATATTATATATATATATTATATATATATAACATAATGGAATTTTATGTATGTATTATCATTCATATTATGTATACTATATTCATATCATATGTATATTATTCAACCATAAAAAAAAAAAGGAAATCCTGATATTTGCAACAACATGGATGAACCTAGGGATGTTATGCTAAGTGAAATAAGCCAAGCACAGAATGATCAATACTGTATAGTATCACTTATATGTGGACTCTGAAAGTGTTGAACTCATAGAAGCAGAGAGTAGAATGCTGGTTGCCAAGGTCTTGGGGAAGAGGGGAATGGAAGGTGGTGGTCAGAGGACACAGAATTCCAGCCATGATATCAATACACTCTAGGGAGCTAACGTGCAGCATGGTGACTATCATTATACTGTATCGTATTCTTAAAATTTGCTAAGAGACTAGATCATATTTTCACCACACACACACACACACGCACACACACACACACACACACGATAACTGAGGTGACAGATGTGGTAATTAGCTTGATGGTGGTAGTCATTTTACAATGAGTACATGTATCAAATCATCACATTGTACACCTTAAATATACACAATTTTAATTCGCCAATTATACTTCAGTAAAGCTGGGGGCAAAAACCCTGAAAGACCTTTCCCTTAAATGGGAAAGACTCACTGGGAAATAAATGGTTTCCCTAAAGATTAATCACTAGAGAGCTTTCAGAAATGTTGTATTTTATTATAAATACAGGTTCCTGTTCCCGACTTCAGACATGCTACATTAAACTCTCCAGGGAAGGGGCCCAGGAACAGATACGTTGAAACTTCCCATGTTTTGGGAGCTCAGCTGAGTCCACTTTGCAGACCCCAGACTCCTCTTGTCCATCCTCTGAAAGCAGGCCCAGTCCTGGGCTGCTGGCAGCCCCACCTTCCTACCTGGGGACCCAGGTCCCACCCATCTCCCCGCAGGGAATGCCTCCCCTCCCACTCTCCTCCTGTCACTCTCAGGATGACCTTTGCCCTCCTCTCAGGGTCAGTTCACGTCCAAATCACAAGCAGAATTCCTCTGTCCCTTTCTGTTCTTCATTACCCTCTGTACCAGCACTTTCACTTGGTCACTCAACACATTGTATTCCAATAGTGTATTTTTTGTGTATCTCTTTAAAGATTTTTTTTTTAATTTAAGAGTTTTTTATTTAGGTGAAATTCACATAATATAAAATTCACTGTTTTTAAAGTGAAGAATTCAGGGACATTTCAGCACTATCATAACAATGTACGACCACCTCCGTGTAGTTCCAGAACATTTTCATCAACCTGAAAAGAAAACTCCTTGTATGCTCGGCAGTCACTTCTCACTGCCCTCAGCCCCTGGCAACCACCAATCTGCTTTCCTGGTCTGTGGATTTGCCCATCCTGGTGTTCCATATCATGGAATCAAACAACGTGTGACCTCATGTCTGGCTTCCATCACTCAGGATGTTTTCCGGCTTCATCCATGTTGTATCGTAGATCACATTATCATTTGAGTTGTTTGACAGGAGTTTGCTAGGGTGGCTGTAACAACATTTCACAGACTAGGGGCTTAAACAACAGAGAGCATGGAGGCTACAAGTCCAGATCAGGCTTGGTGTCTCCTGAGGGGTGTCTCCTGGGCTAGCAGACGGCTGCCTTCTCCTAGTGCACTCACATGGCCTTTCCTCTGTGCTCAAGTGTCCCTGGTGTCTGTGTGTCCAGTTTTCCCCTTTTTATAGGGACACCAGTCACACTGGATTAAGGCTCTGAAGACCTCATTTTAACTCAATGACCTGATTAAAGCACTGTCTCTAAATAGGGTCACGTTCTGAGGTGCTGGGGGTTTAGGGTTTTAACATATGAATTTGGCTGCGGGTTGGGGCAGGTACAGATTTAGCCCATAACAGTCAGTAGATCTTGTTCACTACTTCGTTTTCATACCACTGTCTACTGTAGAGTTCTCTGAGCACATGCCCCACCTTTCTTCTGGACTTTGAGCTTGAGGGCATAGCTCACATTTGTGTCCTCACAGCCGGCTGGTGTCAGCCAGCCCTGGGTGGATGCCCAGTGCCACTGTCCAGACCCAGCGCAGCAAGTGGCCACTTCTCAGGCCCGTATCCTCTTTGCGTTCTCTATCCGCAGTAAGTACACAACACTGGTGTGTCTAGTGAACTAATGATCCTTGCAACTCCTGTTGTCAGAGGAGGCAGCTTTAAACGAAGTATCTGCTTGGAAACTGTTGTCATTTCTTTCTTTCTGATCAAGACAGGCAAAAGAAATTGGCTAATTGAGAATTCCCAGGACCAGGCAAAAATACTCATTAATTTTCTCCACACATTATGGGGAACAAGTTAAAATGTGTCACCTGTCCTTCAGAAATTTAGTAAGAGCGTAAATAACTGAAATGTAGGGCAGAATGTGACTGGGGCACTAAGATACAAGCAGAGAAGGCTTTGGGACAGATGCAGGGTCTGGGCTGAGATTTTAGGGCTGGGTTGGATTTGAGCAGGAAGGTGTAAGTGTGGTCCAGGTAGCAGTAAAAGGTTAGGATTCGGGAGACGCTAAGCTGGGGAGGGTTTTGGGGAACAGCAGCAGGGCAGCAAGCTAGAGTTACAGGGTAGGGATGCAAACAGCTAGATGGGACACATGGTGTCTGGACCCCGAACCCTGTCAGGACACAGCCTGCAGCCCTTGAGCTTGGCCTCAGGAAGCTCGGTACGGCTCAGGGGTGAAGGCAGGGGCTAGAGCTCCTGAAAGGAGAGTAATGATCTGGATTGTAGCTGTTTGAAGGTGGGTAAGGGCAGAGGCTGTGGACAGGAGGGTGGCATGCAGCTGCTTTGATGGGACAGACTTGGAATTGATGCCGGTCAAGGAGAGAGTTGGGAGAAGATCCACCTTGGAGAGGAAAACAGGGAGTCCAGTTTGAGTTAGACTGGATACTGGGGCTGGCACACAGGCAGTGTGCCTGTCCCAGTGGGCTCAGTGGGGGCTGAGGGAAGTGAGCTCATCAGGTGGAGGCCAGAGGGGAAGGTGGATCTCACATCCACACTGCCTGAGTCTGCGTGGGCTGCTGTGACAAAGCACCGCAGACTTAGACAGCAGAAGTCTCTTCCTCATGGTTCTGGAGGACGAAAGTCCAAGATCCAGGCGTGGTGGGGTTGGTTTCTCCTGAGGCCTCTGTCCTTGGTTTATGACTCATTTGTGATATGCAGGCAAGTTTGCTCTCATTTGCGGGCAGTGAGATGGTTATTTAAAGAGAATTTCCTGTTTATTTGACAAAGATCCAGATAATAATGTGAAGTAAATCCTGTTTACACCTTGATTTGTTTGCTGAAAATGTGTAGTAGTAAAAATGAAGTAACTGGAAAAAACAAAACACTTCTCCCTGTGTCCTCACTTGGTCTCTCCTCTGTGCCTGTACGTGTTGATGTCCAAATCTCTTCTTACAAGGACACCAGTCAGACTGGATTAGGGCCCCCCCTAACGACCTCATTTTAATTTAATCACCTCTTTTAAAGGGCCTGTCTCCAAATACAGTCACATTCTGAGGTCCTAGAGACTAGGACTTCAACATATGAATTGGGCGGGGGGGGGGGGGGGGCGGCTCACAGTTCAGGCTGTAATAGCACATATGATTTATCCAAGTAAGGTTATGTAAACTACCCTTGCAATTCAAGATAAATAACCATTTACTTCTGCTTTATTTTTCAGTGTGTCATGGGGCCAGGGCAGGGAATAGGAGCACTTTTTTCTAGGTAGTTAAGAGCCTGAACTCCAGAGTCAGACCAGCTGGATCCAGATCCCAGCTCTGCTCCTTACTAGCTATTTGACTTTGGTCAAGTCAACACTTTTTACTTACACCCTCTGTCTCCACTTCTTCAGGGGTAAGATGGAAATAAAGTTGCCTACTTCATAGGTTTCTGTGATGATTAAATCAGTTCAGATATGTAAAGTGCTTAAAAGTATACCTGAATCTTTGTAAGTTCTGTGTTATGTGCCGGCCGTGATTATTATTCACACCAGATTTGGAGAGGATGGTGATTATGCAAGGAAGTGTTGCTTTTCTTCCAAAACTAAAGTGTATTTGTGAGAATAAAAATCAAGATGTCACCTCCCCTGAACTTAGTTGAATAGAACACCTAGAGTATTTGCTGTCAAGTGTGCAATTGGAGGACCACACGGGTGGTGGGCAGGGCTTGTCATTTTATGGAAAAGTTATTTTACAGTGCTTCTGTGTGCATCCAGTAACTCGAACATTATGGAAGAGCCAGTGAGGTGGGCAAGATGGAAGTTTCCTCCCTGTGAGGCTAAGTGAGGTCTCCCAGGGGCTGCCCCCAATCCAGTCCTTTTGAGTCCCACTATGTCACACAGCCCGGAAGAGGACCCCAGGCAGTAAGCCTGTTTCCAGTATTTTCTCAGAGCAGGGAGACTATGGAGAGTGATCTCTTGGGCAGAACTAATATTTTTCTATTTGTTTATTTCATTCAAAATAACACTGCTATGGTTTGAATGTTTGTGTGCCCCCCAAATTCATCTGTTGAAATCTAAACCTCCAATGTGATGCTATTTGGATGTAGGGCTTTTGGGAGGTGATTCAGTTGTGAAGGTGGAGCCCCCTGATGGAATTAGTGTACTTACAAAGAGACCCCAGAGAACTCCCTTGGCCCTCCTGTCGTGTGAGACCTCAGTGAGAAGATGCCATCCTTGAGCCAGAACGCGGGCCCTCACCAGACACTGAATCTGCCAAGTGCCTTGATCTCGGACTTTTTAGCCTCCAGAACTGTGAGAAGCAAGTGTGTGTTGTTTATTAATCATTCAGTCCATGGTAGTTTTGTTACAGCAACCCAGACTGACTCCAATTGGTTGGGTACACACACACCTGAGGCTCTGTGCTGGGTGCTTTACCTGGGTTATCTTGGGGGATGCTTACCATACCTCTGTGAAGTGCTGCTGTGTGATTGGACAGAGAAGGAAACTGAGGGCCACAGGTTTGGTCATTTGCCAGTGTCACTGCCCAGGCTTGTCTGGTCCCGAAGCCAGTCCCCCCACAGGGCAGCACTTCTGCCCTCTCAGGCCCGGGGTCAAGTATGAAAAGCACCTCTGGGCAGCAGCATAGCTAAGTTCTAAGGGAATATTTATTGCACAGATTTGCTTTTGTTTTGAAGGTAGCAAAAGGGAACCCACTTGGAGAATGCTTGGCCTTTAAAAATCACATTTTGAAATAGGTCCCGTGTTTCAGGAGAGCCCTCATTGCTAACACAACCTCTAAAATGGGTCAGAAATGGAAGTAATGGAGCAAAAGGTGGGTCTTACCTCTCACTAACACTCAGGAATAAGCAGCTCTCCTGGGCAGTTGATAACTAATACGGAAATTTTGCTCATATGAGAAAATGAGAACCAAAAGGAAATATAAAACAAAGTTCAGGGAAGTTGAGATAATTAATGGTGAGCTCAAGGAAGTTTAGATCTAATGGTGAGTTAATAAGAAATGTAACTTGAAATACTGAAACAGAGTTTAAAATGTTCCTCCAGGAATTTTAATGTTTACGAGACAGGTGAGTGCAGCCAAGAGCTTACCTATGGGTGCAGAGTCAAAAGTTAGGGAGAAAAGAGGTGTTTCTTGGGACTGGGTAGATGAGACAGTGTGTGAGTGGTGGGTGCTCTGGGGGCATGTGCATGTGATGAAATGATCCCCCACAATCACCAGCCCTGGAAGTGGGGGTGGGGGTACAGCATGTGCTGTCGGAGACATTCTGGACAGCAAAGATTTCTCCCACACGTACGTCAGTCTTTTTGGGTCACGTGCCCTAATTCTTTAGAGAAGAGCTGCACTGTATTTTTTAGGACACTGTGTCCCAGGAACACACACATACACACAGAACTCATACAAGAGTCTGGGAGAACAAAGATAGATTATGTGAAGAAATGGAACTATCTATAACAAAAAACCCAGGCAAGTCACAGGCATCTAATGAGGGCAGGTGATGATGGTAGAGATATGGGTCCTTAACTGAGAGGATCACTAGGTGAAAATAGTAGAAACAGGCATTGTGCCTGAGGCCAAACCTGGTGCTCCACATCCTTATTAAATCTTACGGGCCTGGCTGAGGAAGGGTTTTCACTCACCCAGGAAATGGGTAATCCTGGTGTCCTGGTGGGGCTAGAACTTGAACCCAGGGCAATTCCATCTTGTTTCCAGATGGAGACTTGAGTTAAGCTCCCCTGGGTAAAAGCTAAGAAACGAGAATGTAAAGAGACTTATCAGCGATCTTCATTGAAATTGAGGCAGAGGAATGGATAAATCAGTTTGGCAAAGATAAGGCCTAAAATTTATGGAATCCTAACATACTGCAAAAAAGCAAGTACAGGGGTGCCTGGCTGGCTCAATCAGTGGAGCATGCGACTCTTCATCTCGGGGTTCTGAGTTGTAGAGATTACTTAAAAATAAAAAAATCTTTAAAAAAAAAAAAAAAAAGCAAGTACAATCAGAGTGGATAAAGGGGACTTTGTACAAATACTGATGTTTGACAGGCCTTTAAAAAATAAGTTGGCTTTATTGATTTATATGAGATGAAATTCACCTATTTAATATTTGAAGTTCAGTAATTTTTTTTCAGTTCAGTGAATTTTTACAAATGTATATACTCATGTGCTCCCCACTATAAGCAGATACAGAATATTTTCATGAACCCAGAAGGTTGCCTCATGCCCCTGTGCAGTCCATTTCCTCTATTCTCCCAGCCGGAGCAGCCACTGCTGTTTTCTGCCCCTCTGATTTGTGTTTTCCAAAATGTCAGTGGACACTCATCATATGGCATGTAGCCTTTTGCATCTGGCTTCTTTCACTTGGCATATACATTTGAGATTTATCTGTATTATTACATCTATACTCCTCAAATTGTCTATGCATTCTCAGGTTGATGGACATTTGGGTTATTTCCAGCTGTTGCCTACTATGAATAGAACTGCTGTAGACATTCATATATAGGTCTTCATGCAGGATATGAAATTATTCATCTTGAGTATATTCCCAAGAGTGAGATTGCTAGGTTGTATGATAAACATATCTTTAATTTTTTAAGATTGTTTTCCAAAGTTGCTGCACTCTTTTCCAAAAGCAACATATAGTTTCAGTTGCCCTACATCTTTGTCAACACTTGGTATCAGTAGTCTTTTCAATTTTACCCATTCTATGATAGTATCTTACTATAGTTTTTATTTGCATTTCTCTAATGATTAATGACATTAAGCATCTTTTCATGTGCTTATGAGATTCATATGTCAGTAGAGCGTTTAAATCTTTTGCCCAGTTTTAATTGGGCTGTTTTTCTTCTTCCTGATTTTTAAGAGTTCTCTGTATATTCTGGATATAAGTAATTTATCAAATATATCCAGGCATACCTTGTTTTATTGCACATCACTTCATTGCACTTTGCAGATAATTAGGTGTTTTTTTGTTTTTTGTGTGGTTTTTTGTTTTTACAAATTGAATGTTCGTGGCAACCCTGTTCCAAGCAAGTCTACAGTTGCTATTTTTCCAATAGCAGTTGCTCACTTCATGTGTCTGTGTCACATTTTGGTAATTATTGCAATATTTTAATCTTTTCTATTAATATTAAACAGCTGAATCTTGAACAATGGAGGGGGCTAGGGACACCAGCCCCCCTACAAATAGCCCAAAGTATGCATGTAACTTGGACTCCCCAAAAACTTAACTACTAATAGCTTACTGTTGACCAGAAGACTTATTGATAACAAACAGGTGATTAACACATATTTTATATATTATATGTATTACATACTGTATTCTTGCGACAAAGTAAGCTAAAGAAAAGAAAATGTTATTAAGAAAATCATAAAGAAGAGAAAAAGCATTTACAGTACTGTATTTCTCAAAAAGAATTCAATTATAAATGGACCCACAGAGTTCAAACCTGTGTTGAACCTACAGTTCAAGGAGAACTGTATTTGTTATCTGTGATCAGTGGTTACAACTTGCTGAAAGCTCAGGCAGTTAGCATTTTTTTAGTAATAAAGTATTTTTTAAATTAACATGTGTACAGTTTTTTAGACATAATGCTGTTGCACACTTAATATAAAGCATAGTGTAAACATAACTTTTATATGCACTGGAAAACCAGAAAATTCATTTGACTTGCTTTATTGCAATGTTTGCTATATTGCAGTTATCTGGAACCGTACCCGCAGTATCTCCAAGGTCTATCTGTGGGTGTTTTGGAGATGTTTTTCCCAGTCTGAGTTTGCCCTTCCATTTAATCATCAGAGCCTTTTGAGAGCAGGTTTTGATTCTGATGAAGTCCATCTTATCCATGTTCTCTGTTTATTATTTGTACTTTTTGTGTCCTATCAAAAGCTTTTCTTCTAGAATTGTTACTCTTACAGTTTGTACACATTTTAAGTATATGGAATGAGATGAGTTCTTTTTTTTTTTTTTTTAATATGGATATCCTGTTTTCCAGTACCTTTTGTTTTAAAGACTGTCCGTTCTTGAATTACCTTGGTACCTTTATCTACTTCTAGACTCTCTATTCTGTTCAACTGATTTTTTTAACCAGTTATTTTTATTGAGATAGAATTCACATACCATAAAATTCACCATATCAAAGTGCATATAATTCAGCGGTTTTTAGTATATTAACAAGGTTGTACAACCATCACTACTGTCTAATTCTATAACATTCCCATTACTACAGAAAGAAATTCCATTGATATTTTTTCCAGCTTTGTTGATATAATTGGCATATAAGTTTAAGCATACAGTGTGTTGATCTGATACATTTATTTGTTTTAATGTTTATTATTGACATAGAGAGCATGCATGCATACATGCGAGTAGGGGGAGGGGTAAAGAGAGGGGGAGACAGATCTGAAGCAGGCTCTGAGCTGACAGTAGAGAGCCCCATGTGGGGCTTGAACTTACGAACCATGAGATCATGACCTGAGCCGAAGCTGAACAACTGACTGAGCCACCCTGGTGCCCCAATCTGATACATTTATATATTGCAATATGATTACCACCATAGTACCAGCTTACATCTCTATCATGCCACATGTTGTTAATTTCTTTTTTTTTAAGTTTTACTTATTTTTACATGTTTATTTTGAGAGGAAGCGCACACGAGGGGGGGGAGAAGCAGAGAGAGGAGAGAGAGAGAATCCCAAGCAGGCTCCACACTGTCAGCACAGAGCCCTATGTGGGGCTCGATCTCACAAACTGCAAGATCATGACCTGAGCCTAATTCAAGAGTCAGACACTTAACCGACTAAGCCACCCAGGCTAATTTTTATTTAAGTAATCTCTAACCCATGAGGGGCTCAAATCCATGACCCCGAGATCAAGAGTTGCATGCTCTACTGACTGAGCCAGCCAAGCATCCCTATTATTTCTTTTTTGTGGTGACATTTAAGATCTCTCCTGTCAAATATATAATATAGTACTGTTAACTGTATTCACAGTGCTGTGCATTAGATCCCAAGAATGTATTCATCTTCTAACTAGAAGTTTGTACCCTTTGATCAACATCTCCCCATTTCACCCAGCCCCAGCACCTGGTAATTGCCATTCTACTCTGTTTCTACAAGTTTGGCTTTCTGTCTTTCTCTGACGTTCATTTAATATGCCCTCAAGGTTGATCCATGTTGTTGCATACAGCCGGGTTTCCTTCTTTTTCATGGATGAGTAGTATTCCATATGTTACATGCACATACAATCTTTTTTATCCATTCATCTGTTGACAGACATTTAGGTTGTTTCTGTATCTTGGCTGTTGCAATTAGTGCAGTGACACGGGAGTGCAGATATCTCTTTGTATATATACCTGTGAGTGGGATTACTGGATCATATAGTAGTTCTGTTTTTAATTTTTCTGTGACCTCATATGATCTACCATACTGTTTTCCATAGCGGCTGTACCAATTTACATTCCCACCAACAATGCAGAAGGGTTGCCTTTTTTCTAGCCCTTGCCAACCTTTGTTACCTCATCTTTTTGGTGATAGTCATTCTGACAGGTATGAGGTGATAGCTCATTGTAGTTTTTTTCTAATGTTTATTTATTTAGAGAGAGCACATGAGCTGGGAAGGGGCAGAGAGAGAGAGAGAGAAAATCCCAAGCAGGCTCCATACTGTCAATGTAGAGCACAAGAGTCAGATGCTTAACCAACTGAGCCACCCAGGTGCCCCTCACTGTGGTTTTTATTTGCATTTTCCCCGATGTTGAGCACCTTTTTATGTACCTATTGGCCCTTTGTATGTCTTTGGGAAAATGTCTATTCAGTTCCTCTGCCCCTTTTTTAATCAGATTGTTTGTTTTTGTTGTTGTTACTGAGTTGTAGGCGTTTTTTTTTTTTTTTTAATATATTTTGGATATTAACCCTTTATCAGATATATGGTTTGCGAGTATTGTGTCCCATTCCATAGGTTGCCTTTTCATTGCTAATTGTTTCTTTTGCTGTAGAGAACCTTTTTAGTTTGATGTAGTCTCACAGATTTTTGTTTTTGTTGCTTTTGCTTTTGGTGTCATATCTGAAAAATTGTTGACAAGACCAATGTCCAGGAGCTTTTCCGCTGTATTTTCTTGTGAGAATTTAAGTTTCGGGTCTTAATTTAATCTCTAATCCATTTCAAGTTAATTTTTGAAGTGGTGTAAGGTAAGTATTCAATTGTATTTTTCTGCATGTGGCTGTTCAGTTTTCCTGACTCTATTTATTGAAGAGACTGTCCTTTTCCCGTTTTGTATTCTTGGTTCCATGTATAATATTAGTTGACTATATATGCTGGGGTTTATTTCTGGACTGTCAATTCTGTTCCATTGTCAATGTGTCTATGTTTATGCCACTACCATACTGTTTTAATTACTGTAGCTTTGTAGTACAGTTTTAAATCATGAAGTGTGATGTCTCCAGCTTTGTTTTACTTTCTCAGGACTGCTTTATCTATTTAGGGTCTTTTGTGGTCCTGTACAAGTTTTAGGATTGTCTTTTATATTTCTGTCAAAAATGCCATTGAGATTTTGATAGAGATTGCATTGAACCTATATATAGCTTTGGGTAATATGGACATTTTAACAATATTAATTCTTCCAATCCATGAATATGGACTATCTTCCCATTTGTTCATGTCTTCAATTATTTTTAATCAAAGTCTTACAGTTTTCAGTGCACTGATCCCTCACCTCCTTGGTTGAATTTATTCCTAGGAATTTTATTCTTTTTGGTGCTTTTGTGACTGGGATTGTTTCCTTAGTTCTTTTTCAGATATTTTGTCATTATTGTATAGAATACAATTGATTTCTTTGTGTTGATTTTGTATTCTGCAGCTTAACTAAATTTGTTAATTAGCTCTAACAGTTTTTTGGAAGACTCTCTAGAATTTTCTATATACAAGAATGTATAGTTTTCATACAAAGACAGTCTTACTTCTTCCTTTCCAGCATAGATGCCTTTTATGTCTTCATCTAGCCTGACTGCTCTGGCCAGGACTTCTAATAGTATGTTGAATAAGACTGGTGAGAGTGGGCATCCTTGTCTTTTTCCTAATCTTAGAGGAAAAGCTTTAAGCTTTTCACTATTATGTTGTCAGCTGTGGGTTTGTCATATATAAACTTTATTATGATGAGGTATGTTCCTTCTGTACCTAGTTTGTTGAGAGTTTCTATCGTGAAAGGATGTTGTGCTTTTGTCAAATGCTTTTTCTGCATCTATCGAGATGATTGTATGATTTTATCTTTCATTCTATTAATGTCATATTTGTCATATTTGTTGACTTGTGTGTGTTGAACCATCTTTGCATCCAGGGATAAATCCCACTTGATTATGGTATATGATCCTTTTAATGTGCTGTTGAGTTTGGTTTGCTAATATTTTGTTAAGAATTTTTGCATCTGTATTCATCCAGAATATGAGTCTGTAGTCTTCTTGTGGTGGTGTTGTTTGGCTTTGGTATCAGGTTAATGCTGGACTTGTAAAATAAGTTTGGGAGTATTCCCATCTCTTCAAGTTTCTGGCTGAGTTTGAGAAGGATTGGCATTAAGGTGGAATTCAGTGAAACCATGTGGTTCTGGGCTTTTCTTTGTTGGGAGATTTTTGATCACTGACTTGGTGTCCTTCCTTGTTAATAGTCTGTTCATATATTCTGTTTCTCCGCCAATCTATCTTAATAAGTTGTATGTTTCTAGGAATCTGTCAGTTTTTTGTAGTTGTCCAATTTGTTGGCAGATAATTATTCATAGGGGTCTCCTGTGGTCCTATGTATTCCTGTGGTGTCAACTGTAATGCCTCCTCTTTTTATCCTGATTTTATGTACTTGAGTCTTCTCTCTTTTTTTCTTAGTCTAGCTAAAGTTTTGTCAATTTTATCTTAAAATAAACAGCTCTTAGTTTCATTGATGTTTTCTATTTTTCTGGCCTCTATTTATTTCTGCCCTGATCTTTGTTATTCCTTCCTTCTGCAAACTTTAGGCTTAATTTATTCTTCTTTTCCTCCTTCCTGGAAGTCTGTCCTCTACTCTGTTACTATATGTGTTTTAAAAATGTAAAATGCAATTTTATGAAAGTATAACACATCAGAAAAGTGTGGAAATCATATAGCATGATAGGAATCATAATAGGAACACACCGTGTAAACAGCACCCAAATCAAGTGTGCTCATGTCTTTCCTTGGCAGTAACCACTGCCTGACATCTAGCAGCAGAGGTCAGTCTGGCTATTATTCATGTTATTATAAATACAGTCATACGGTATGTGCTGTTTCTGCCTGACTTCTGTCACTCAGCATTGCTTGTGAGATTCATCCATGTTGTTACATGTAGTTGTCCATTCATTCTCACTGCTGTGGAGTTTTCCACAGTATACCACACTTTATTAGCCTGTTTTAATTACTGTTGAGGGACATTTGGGTAGTATCTGCATTTGAGTTATTATAAATAGTGCTGATCAGAATATGTCAAGCAGTCTTCCGCTGGGGTTGCACTAGATAATTTTTTAAAACACAAATCTTACCATGTCACCTCTCAGGCTTAATACCCTTAGTTACCCCATCACATAGGGCTGAGAGTTAGGTCTCTAGTGACCTGGACCCAGCCTCCCTCCTCTGTCTCTTCCCCTATAGTCCTGGCCTCACACTCATGCCCTGACCCCCAGGCATGCCCAGGCTGTCCTCCTGCTCAAACCACCCATTTGTCCCCTAGCCATCCCCTGACTTGTGTCCACCTCTTTCCTGTTTCTCTTCAAATACTCTGCTGTTCAGATAGTCATTCTCCTTTGGGACCTGTGATGCCCTGCTTCCCCAGGCATGTCTCATTGGCCTCCCCACAGTGTGTCTTATAATCATCTTTTAATGTAAATCTCAGGTGTTTAGTACCTGGGAAAGAGGTACAGTCCACCTGGTCTGCATTGGTCTTGCTCTCACTATGAGACAGGGACCTGCTCTCTAAAGAACTGTCTTTATTCCAAGATTGGAACAGTAGGAGGGAGAGAGAAATTCCTTAACTTAAAAATAGTTGAAATCTTTGTTATAGTGATAGAATGCCAAATTTGCATGAATTTTGAAGGATCAGCTCCTTTGGGCAACTGTGGCCTGGTGGTGTCCTTCCCTCCTTGGGAAGCTGGGGGATGATGCAGAGAGAGGTGGCTCTTTCTGGAGCTCCCCTTCCTCGCCCTCCCCTGCTGCCTCTGCACCATGTCACACTGGACAGCAGAGCCCAGGGGTCCTGGCTGTGGGCACCCACTCAAAGGACTGGTAGAGAGTTGCACAGCTACTTTAAGTAGGGGGCTTCAAGTGGGACTGTCTTTAACCTTTAGTTTGTAGTTTGTGAAGCATCACCTTGGGCGGGGGGCGGATTGCTTTGTCATTTGGGGGAAACTCCTGAGATACCAGATGACATCTGTTACTACCAGCTCTGGCTGGAGTGGGGAGACGGTTTTTCCTCCTGCTGACCACAGGCTGGTTGGTCCCAGGATAGAGGAGGGTGGAGAGGAGAGACACCTTATTTTCTTCTCTTTGTGTTTATACATACAACATGGCTTTTTGTTTGTTTTTTAGTAAGAAAGTCTTTTGGGCAAGGAAAATACAAAGCTCCTATAAACAAAAAACTAAAATCCTTGGGCTATTTGATTAGGAAAATGTGTGAGCAAACCCATGGTAGCTTCCCTGAGTACTTCTGTTTATCATGATTGAAAGAACATTTATAAACCTAAAAAAATATATCCAGTAATGGAAAAACAAAGCTGTTGTTCTGTTGTTTTGAAATAAGTTTGAAAAAGTGTTTAAACTAAATATAGCAGTATCTGTTCTTTGATAACCACAAAATAGTAACAACAGAGTTTTACATTCTAACTGGATTTTGCTCTTCCCAGGAACAGACTCTATGTTGGCTTTTAAGTGGTTTTTAAAAGCCAAGTTAGACCAGATTGGCTTTTTAGTAATATTTTGAGTCCTGGGATCCATCCATGAACACTAGCGAGGCCAAAGTGTCATGGACCCTGAGGAAGAATGGTGTGTTCAGCCTCAACGCTACTGACTTCTGTCAGCTGGTCCTAGTGATAATGTAGCTTTTAAAGTGGGATTGAAAAAAACATTGGTGGGGATTTCGTACATGAAAGGATTGGATTCAGTTCAGTGCATTCAGTTCCCTTGAAACCCAACACATTTTTCTAGTAGTTTTGGACCCAAAGAGTTCTGGCTGCCATCAGCAAACAGTGACCAGCTGCGTGTTTAGGCCCCACAGGAATGTGAGTAAATGGATCCACTTTACGTGAAGTATTTAAAAGTATGTTCAGTAACGTAGCCTTCATTTCCTCCCCACTTCTTTCTTATAATTCAGTTTTTGCTGCCCTCTCAACTGTTTTAATTGAGTTGAACTGAGGGAATGAGAAAAGCACCGGAAGGATTTGAATGCTTTGGGGACAGGTAATTAATCAAAACCCGCATTAGGCTTAATATTCTGTGCTTTTCTTTTTAAGAAAGCTTATTTCTTTTTAAGAACTGTTTAAAAACGGAGATCCGTGTGTCACATGTGCACCGGGGGCGGTCCTCCTGGTGCTCCAGCAGGCAGTTACCTTCCCTCTAGGTCTGCATTCCTCCCCCTCGCCTACCTGACTTCCTGTGGGTAGCCAGCACCTTTGCAGAGAATTTAGACAGGATTTAACAATATTCTCAGCAAAGGTAATTCTGAAGGTAGATCTGTTTGTTACCGGAAGAATTAGGTCCTGAATTCCAGAGCCCACTGGGAACGGAGTTCGGCTCATTGCTGATTCACTGTGGGCTGGCAGTGCCAACTGGCAGGGGAGCATGGGGCCGGGAGCACTGGACACACCAGTGGGTGGGAGCCACGTGTGCTGGTGGTTTCCAAGTGATGCTCAGGGCCACTTTGGTGGTCTAGGTCGTGCTCTGGAGCTTTGCAGTTGTATCTGCTGGTCATCTTCCAGAGTCCTTTCGCTAATTCAGTTCTGTCCCATGTCATTCAGAGAGGCCTGTGATCTGCCCCCTGTGGATCCCGGGTCCCAGGGCAGCCGAGCCCAGGGTGCCCACACCCCCCACTGCCACCCACTGTGGCCTTGCCTCATGTGGCTGGGTGAAACAGGCCCCTCTGACAGTCAGCAGGGGCTTGGCTTTGACCTCTGATTTCCCAGCTCTCCAGTGCTCCTTCTGGGAGGCTTGTTTCTGTAAAGCCATGAAATACTATATTAAGTAGAGGGAGTGAGGGCTCAGACCTAGCCAGGAACCCTCACCTGCATTCGTAGCAAGTTTATTCACTTTTGGGTAGGCCTGACTTCTAAAGCGTTATCTTAGAGTTGTTTAAACAGGTGTATGTTCTCTTCTTTCTAGAATAGTTTGTTAGCACACTACCTAAAAAAGCATGGCTTTGTATGACATTTTGTAATAGTTCTGTGTTGCTTCTGACTCACATGTAAGTTGCACTTCCAAGCTTCCCATTCTCACCTAGGAAAGCAGATCAGTTGAATAAAAACCATTTTATTACTACAGACTTAAAATGTTTCTGAAAAAACCTTTCAGTAGTACACTAAAGGATAGTCCTTCCCCTTCTCTCTGCTGCTTGTGGGCCTGAGTTGTCATGGAGGAAAAACAAAAAGACCTTTGGGGGGATATGAGATGCAAGTTACCTGCCTCTAACCAGACCCACTGGCCCCTTTGTCCTGCCCTGTAGACAGACACTGGGTTGGGACACGGTGCAGATTCTTGGCTCTTTCTCTTGACCCGAGGGCTTGTGCCAGGCGGCATGAACATACCTTCAGCAGCTGCCAGCATGTCAGGGAAGAGCTCCACTCTTTCTCTAGCAGGCTTGCAGATATACTCTAACAGGCAGATCATTTGCTGTGTTTCTTAGTAGCCAAGTGTGGGAACCTCCGCTCAGTCAGCAACAGTGGACGGGCCCTGGGTGGGCAAGGATTGCTGGTGGGGCCTGAGTCTGAATCCCAGCAGCTGATTCACTGCTCCCTCTGCCCCAGCTCCTAGGGCTGCTTCACCTTCCGGGAAGAAGTCTTCCGGCCTTGTACTGCATGTTGGGTTCCAGAAAGTGACTAAGGGAGGCCATCACAAATCCTAAATAAAAGACAGGAAGTGTTTGCTGTTGACTGGGGATTGTGGAACATGTTGAACTCAGGTAAGAGTATAAACTGATAATCATATAGACTGAGAGGCTGGCAAACTGTGTTCCTTCTGTGATCTCATTTCATCTTTTTCTTCAGTTTTCTTTGAGATATAATGTATACACAAGAAAATTTACACATTAAGTACATAGGTGGATGATTCTGACAAACATATACCTGCCTTCCTACATTCAAAGCAAGTTCTGCTTGGAATGGAGTTTTGCTTCTCCCAGCTGACCTGGTCATAGACATACCATGTTACTTGTGCCCACTGAGTCTCACAGAGTCCCATGCTCCTGTCCCCGAGACTGTGCTCCTGGGGCACCAAGAATGCTGTGTGCCAGTGGGGCTGCGTGGATCTTCTCTGTTCGCTAGCGCTCCCTCAGACTTAAGTTCAAAGATAAAATTATTAGGAATTCCAGGATGGTGGCAGCCTCCAAGTGCTGATTCCATGGTGCCTGGCACCCCGCAGGTCTCCGTAGACACCTGTGGCTGCCTTCTGGGTGAGGATATCAAGGGAGCCCGGTGTGGAGCGGTGGCCCAAGCCACCAGCTGCCTGGGCCCTCTGGAGGCCAGAGGCAGTGAGAGAAATGCCTCCTCCCAGAGTTGGGCGAGAGCCTTCGGAGGGCAGGACAGGTGAAGGCAGACACAGCTGCTCTGTCGGCTATAACTGGGCACCTTGTGTAAGTCACTCTGCCTCGGTTTCCCCATCTGTAAAATGGGGAGAAGCTAGAGAGTAAGGAGCTCTCCTACTGAATGTTAACTTGAGAATGTAAAATGAAGCATTTAGCACAGGGCCAGGCACGGAGTAAATGCTGTCAACTCTTGATGGCCAGCATTATTCATACTGTCCCCTCTGAGCCACAGGTGGGCTCTTTGTGAGGACTCTCAGCACCTTCTTCTGGGCATCTCACCTGCTGATGGTACCCAGTGCTCTCCCCACCACCTCCAGCTGGCGGGGCCAGGCCTTTCCAGACCTTTGTGTGCCTCCGGCCAGGAGGCAGCAGCACTGCCGCCCTGGCCGTGCCTTGTGTTTGTGGCTGTGGCCCTGGCAGCCCTGGCCGGGCCACTGTCCAGCCTGTTTCCAGAGAGGCCTTTCCCTGACTTGGCATTTGGGGACTTTACAGCTGTTCTTCCCAGACTTTTGAGTGGGCCCAAGGATGTGAGGGCATGGTCACGTCCCCCTCGTTGGTCACTCTGTGTTTAAAGATGGTAAAATAATTGCCTTAAAAGTGGTATGGCATTCAAAATTTTATTTGTAAAAATGTCTGGTATGGCCAAAGAGTGAAAACGCATGGAATGGTTGCTGAGGCAGCATTCAGGGGAACCTGTGTGGCATCAGGGACCATAAAGCGCCTGTTTGTTTCATGGACCCATGAAGGGTCAGAGTTGGAGGGGACAGCTGTTGAGTGGAGACCCTCGCTTCTTGATTTCAAAGGCACCGCTGTTTCACCGGAGCTGCTCGGTTAATGTAAGAAAGGTGTTTTGCCATCAACGTTTCCGGGGTATTCGGTGGGGTTGGCGCGGGGTCGGCCGGGCAGGAAGCCCTTGTCGTTGCTGGAAAGAAACTAGCAAGCAGGAGAGTGACAGCATCAAAGCACCCACAGGATGCGGCCGGAGCCTTCCCTGGCGCGTCGCCCACGAGCCACTCAGAGGGGAGAGTGACGTGACCTTCCAGCGCTTGGTGCTCCAGGCCGAGCTCCAGCTTAAAGTTCAAGGCATTTTGTTTTTTCACCTGTTTCCTACAGTTCTGAGAAACTTCTAAAGAATTAATGTGTAACTGTATCAGACACTCAGGGGTTTTCTCAAGGGAAAATAATGTTACAGTCGGGGGAGAAGCAGCCATTTGACTGAGATGCCAGAGTTTTCTATAAAATAAAAACCCTCCTTAGAGCAGGCGCGCACAGCACACGCGCTTCTTACCGAGATCCGGCCACACTTGGTGACACCTGCTAAGGGCGGCTAGTGGCCACGGAAAGACTAGGGTGGCAGCTGGCTTTGCTGAAGTGGGTCCTCATTTGTGACAGGGTGGCCGGGGTCTGCGGGAGCCAATGCTGAAGCGGCTTCATACGGCAGGAGAAGGGGGAGAAGATAGGCCCAACAATCGCATACTTCTCTGGGGCAGGCATTTCTGGAAACAGTGCAGTGCCAAGAGGCAGGGCCGGCTCCTAGGCGCTGAGTTTTGTGCCACCCAAATCCCGCCACTTCACCCACCTTCTCGAACCCTCTTAATTTGACACCAGGCAGTGAACAGTGTTAGCGGCTTGATGAATTATCCAAGAAAACATACAGATTTACTAACGTTTCCCCCATTTCATTACATTTTAATCCATGCGGGATGAATATTTTATGGAGGTGCCTTTACTTAAAGGTTGTTTTCATGTTAGAAGCTGGTGCCCATTGAAGTCCCTTTGCCGGTAAGTTTGAGAACAGTTCACCATTAGCCCTTTGCTTCACCTGGTACGTGTGTTTCTAAATGTGGTCTCAGCCTTTGCGATAGCTGCCGTTTGTAAACTAGCACAATAAACTCTTACTGCAACCCTGCCTTTTACACTCTTACCACCAGGTGGCTAAGAAAAAAATTAAGCAGGAAAAATCCAACAATTATGGGAATGATTCGTAATCACTTTCAATTTCTGCTTCAGCGATGAAATACGAAACTATAGACGGGCTGTGTTTGAAGACTGAAAACTGCTGAGCAAGGGGCAGGCGTTTCCAGCAGCGCCAGGCCAGATGGGCACTTCCACGGGTGGTTTCGTGTTCTGAAATATTGACAATGCTAAAGCAACCAAAATTTGCTGAAGTAAAAGTTTCTGTGCCTGTCCCACCTCCCTACTGACCCCTCACTGTCCATGTCATTCCCAACCAGTTGGTTTGGGACAGGGGTTCAGTTTTGGGCTCCTCGACTCCCAAGTGGAGAGTCCTGAGACCTTAGTGCAGCAGTGGCCTCCCACTCAGTCCTGTATACGCTGGTAATGTTGGCAGAGATGGTGCTTCAGGTCATTTACAATCGGCTCCTGCCACACTGAATAATGTTAGCATCTCGTGTGTGTCTCTCGTTGATATTGTAGGGTAATCCATGTGTGGTGGATGGTGACATAACAGGGTTGAAAAACACTTTTAGACGTCCTCTCATAGACCCCATCTGTTAGCGGAAGGACAGCATCATAACAAACCGTGACCCCCCCGCCCCAGTCCCTGCCATGGCTCTGTGGCATTTAAAGAGGATGGCCGATCTTATCCCACAAATATGAAACCCCACCAGTGTGCCTGCCTGTGGTGCTCAGCCTCCCCTGTGCATTCCAGTTGGCCCTTCAATTCTCTAATTTATTAACTTTGACAAGTAACCTCTTGGTTGTACATGATTTTATTCACAATTTGTTTTTCTGATTCAAAGTGAACATGAGTGCCTTAATCCTCTAATGGGAATTAATTGCTTGTTTCAGTGCTTAACTCTGATCCTTTCTCAATCCCCACAGGGATGAGTTTCTTCCTGAAGGATCTGTGTTTGTTCAAAACACAATCAGAAAGGTAATGATGTTTTTCTTATGAAAGGAGCCAGAAATGCAAAATGTTAATTCTTTTTTTTTCCTCCCCTTACATAAGTAGTAAAGGATACAAGAGATGAAATGTAGACTACCATAATTTGGTCATTCTAGCTAGCTACATTTTTTCCTAGTAAAGAAGTTTAATTTTTATTGCTAGGTTTTCTTTTATGGGAAAAAGCTATCTTCTGTAGAAGAAAGCTACTGGACTGATTTTCCACAGAGTCGAAGTTAACAACCTGTGGCCTAACCATGATCATTTCTATGTAACAGCACCTTCCCAGGGATTCTTGGCTCTGAAAACTCATCAACACCCAACCAGTAATTGATATGGCGTGATTCCCTCTCCCATTTATTATGTAGAATATTAATTTTTATTTTTTTAAGAGGCTTCATTGAGAAGAATATAAGCCAGTAGATATTTTTATAAGATCTTAATGAAGGAGGTAGGGTGGAGAACTTCAGAACATTCATTGGGTTCTGAGGCCGGGCACACAATCAGCAGTCACTAGAGATGGGATGAACCCAGGTTTAAAATAACTTTTCCCAAAGACCTACAGCTGCTGAGTGGTAGAGGTGGGGATTTGATTCAGGCCTGTCATTGTGCCACAGTGCATCTCCTTACACTTACCATGTACTGTGTTCTTAAACGTCCATCTGTAGAACACTGAGGCCACCCTACAAGGGTTCAGCCCACACTGCTGTCTGAGCCCACAGGGCTGGCCAGGCCAGGCCATCAGTGTCCTAGAAGAGGCCTACCCTGGGGGGGATACACCACAGTAAAGCAGAGACAGAGCCACTTCTAAAGGTCACTCTTCAGTTTCCTCTGGAAAAGCCCAGATGGCTCACCTAGAGCTGTTCCTAAACTCTTGCATTTTATCCAAAACTCTAACCAGGCTGAAACAGTAATGTATGAGCCTCAGGAGGTGGCATTCCCTTCTGCTGTGGCAGTGCTGCCTGCTCCCAGCCTGGATGAATCACACGCATATTCTCAGCTAGCCCTGGCTGGGGTTCGGAGAGGATCTGGTGCATGTACGTAGACTTTTTGCATGTCCTATTGGCTGTGACCCTCATCGCAGCCCTTGGAGACAGGATGAACCTGTCAAAGAAAAGAAAGGAAAACTAAACCCAAAGCTAGCAAAAGGAAGGAAAAAATAGAGATTAGAGCAGAGATAAAATAGAGAATAGAGGAACAATAGAGAAAATCAACAAAATTGACAAACTTGTGTCTAGATTTACTAGGAAGAAAAAAAGATATAAATAAAGTCAGAAATGAAAGAGGGAAAAGTACAACCCATTTAGTAGAGATAAAAAGGATTATAAGAGAACTGTGTGCCAACAAATTGAAACCTGGATGAAATGGCTCATGCCTAGAAACACACCCTATCAGGATAAATTGTGATGAAATAGAAAATCAGAGTAACCAAAAAAGAGATTGAATTACTAATCAAAAACCCCTTAACAGAGACCAGAACCAGAGGACTTCACTGATGAATTTTACCAAATCTTCCCAAAAATTGAAGAGGAGGGGACACTTTCAAACTCATTCAATGAAACTCATTCAATAAGGGCAGCATTCTAATCTGATACCAAAACCAGATTAATATCCCTGCTGAAGATTGATGCAAAAATTCTAAACAAAATATTAGGAAACAGAATTAAATGGATTATATACCACCACCAAGTGGAGTTTGTCTCAGGAATGCAAGGGTGGTTCAACATAAGAAAATAACCAATGTAATACACGTTAACAGAATGAAGGGGAAAAAGTTGACAAGATTCAATGTCAGTTTGTGGTAAAAACACTTAAACTAGAAACAGAAGGCAACTACCTCAACATAATAAAGGCTGTATATAAAAATCTCCAGGGGCGCCTGGGTGGCAAAGTCGGTTAAGCGTCCGACTTCAGCCAGGTCACGATCTCGCGGTCCGTGAGTTCGAGCCCCGCGTCGGGCTCTGGGCTGATGGCTCGGAGCCTGGAGCCTGTTTCCGTTTCTGTGTCTCCCTCTCTCTCTGCCCCTCCCCCGTTCATGCTCTGTCTCTCTCTGTCCCAAAAATAAATAAAAAATGTTGAAAAAAAAATTTTAAAAAAAAAAAAATAAAAAAAAAAAAATAAAAATCTCCAAACTAACATCATACTCAATGGTGAAAGACTGAAAGGTTTTCCTCTAAGATCAGAAAGCAAGCATCCTTGTCTTGTTCACCACTTCTTTCAGTGTAGTATTATAAGTCCTACCTGAGGGGCGCTTGGGTGGCTCAGTCAGCTGAGCATCTGACTCTTGGTTTCAGCTCAGATTACGATCCCAGGATTGAGCCCTTTGTTGGGCTGAGCGTGGAGTCTGCTTTGGATTCTGTCTCTCTCTGCCCTTCTCCCCACTTTTACGCACTCTCTCATCCTCTCTTAAAAAGAAAAAAATCCTACCTGAAACAATCAGGCAAGTAAAATGCTTACAAGGAGGTAAAAGGCTTGTACACTGAAAACTACAATACGTTGCTGAAAGTAATTAAAGACAAATAAATGGAAAGACAGCTCGTGTTCATGGATTGGAAGATTAAATATTGTTAGGATGCTCAGACTACCCAGATCTACCAAATCTATAGATTTAATGCAACTGTCATGAAAATTCCCAAAGGTGACTTTTTGCAGAAATAGAAAAATCCATTCTGAAATTCATGAAGAATACCAGGCTACCCCAAATAAGCAGTGTAATCATGAACAATAACAAAGTTGGAGGTCTCATACTTCCCGACTTCAAAAAACTTACTGCAGAGCTACAGTAATCAAAACAGTATGGTATGGAAGACGGCAGAGTCTACAAATCAATCCTTGCATGTATAGTTAAGTGATTTTTGATGAGGGTGCCAAGACCAATGGGGAAAGTTCAGTCTTTACAACAGTTGAGAAACTGGATATCCATATGTAAGAGAATAAAGCTGGACCCTTACTTTATATCACATGCAAAAATTAACTCAAAATGATCAACAACCTAACAGAAGAGCTAAGGCTATAAAACGCTTAGGAGAAAACATTGGGCAAAAGTTTGACATTCGATTTGGTAGTGATTTCTTGGATAGGACACCAAAAATGGTAAAAAAAAAAAAAAAAAAAAAAGTAAAAATAGGGGCGCCTGGGTGGCTCAGTCGGCTAAGCGTCCGACTTCGCTCAGGTCATGATCTCGCGGTCCGTGAGTTTGAGCCCCGCGTCGGGCTCTGTGCTGACTGCTCAGAGCCTGGAGCCTGCTTCGGATTTGGTGTTCTCTCTCTCTCTCTCTCTCTCTCTCTCTCTCAAAAACAAAATAAAAAAAACAAAAAAACGTTCAAAAGTAAAAATACATTGGACAACACCAAAATTCAAAACTGTGCATCAAAGATGCAATCAACAGAATGAAAAGGCACCCCCTATGGAATGGGAGAACATATTTGTAAATCATGCATCTGAGGAAAGGTTAATACCCAGAAGATATACAGAACTAGAACTCAATAGTGAAAAACAACCTGATAAAAAAGTGGGCAAAGCACTTGAATAGACATTCCTCCAAAAAAGATACATGAATGATCAATAAGCACATGAAAAGATGCTAAAACATCACTAATTATGGAAATGCAAATCAAAACCACAGTGAGATACCACCTCACACCAGTTAGGATGACCACTATCAAAAAAAGCATCAGAAAACAATGTAACAAGTGCTGTGGAGAAATTGGAGGCCTTGTGCACTGTAGGTAGGAATGCAAGATGGTACAGCTGCTAATAGAATACTATATGGAGGTTCTTCAGAAAATTAAACATAGAATAACCATATGATCTAGCAATCCTATGTGAGTGGCTGCATTATTCACAATAGCCAAGAAGTGGAAGCAACCCAAATGTCTTTTGGTGGATGAATGAACAAATATGGTGTATGCATATGATGGAGTATTATTCAGCCTTAAATAGGAAAGAAATTCTGACATGTGCTGCAACACGGATGAACCTTGAGGACATTATGCTCAGTGAAATTATCTAGCCACAAAGAGATAAACACTATATAATTTCACTTACGTGAGGTACCTAGAGTAGGCCAAACTCATAGAAAGCAGCATGGGGTTGCCAGGGGTGGGAAGACAGGGAAGGGGGAGTTCTTATGTAATGGGTATAGAGTTTCAGTTTTGTAAGATGGAAAGAGTTTCGGAGATGGATGGTGGTGATGGGTGCACAACAGTGTGAATGCACCTAACACTAATGAACTGTACGCTTAAAAATGGTTAGGATGGTAAATTTTATGCTTTGTGTATTTTACCACAATTTTTAAAAATTTGAAAATAAGAGAAATACAGAGAAGTAATTGATTTATCAAATAAAATTCAGTCAAAACAAAGGGAGGGGAGAGAAAAAGAGTATAGTATGTCCTTGGCACTGTCACTGCAGAGCCTGAGTCCTGGGCTGTACGTGACAGGGTCACAGTTCCCGTTGGGATCTGGAAGTGCAGAGCCCTGGAGGCATTCAGAGTCCTGTAGATGTAGCCCAGTTCCTGGTGCTGCCCCCACAGACTCTGTGCAGGGAGCCTCACCTCGACCACTTTAATTTGCTCATCCCTCAAATGAGGTACCGCCACCCGTCTTTAACGGGGTGCTGGGGATCCGGTAAGCTGGGATGGCACGTGGCACTTGGCCCAGGGCCGGTCATCACAGGGAAGTAATCAGCCCCTGCAGAAGTGCCATCCTCTGCAGCCCTCTGACCACAGTTTCTGTCCTTCCTCCCCTCTCCTCTCCTGGATGAGGCATTTCTTTACTTCCTTTGCAATTGAATCCCTTGAATAATGGAAGCATGACACTTTCTTTGCTCAGAACCTGCTCTGGCATCTTATGGGTCTTATTCCAAAGCCCGGGCTTTCTCCAGTAGGACTGTTCTAAACCTCTTTCCATTCTGCAAGTTCTCAGCCCTGGTGGCACCCGCCCCATCCTGGACAGACAACATCACCTATTTTTTTTTTTTAATTTTTTTTTTCAACGTTTTTTTTTTAAAAAAAATTTTTTTTTTCAACGTTTTTTATTTATTTTTGGGACAGAGAGAGACAGAGCATGAACGGGGGAGGGGCAGAGAGAGAGGGAGACACAGAATCGGAAACAGGCTCCAGGCTCCGAGCCATCAGCCCAGAGCCTGACGCGGGGCTCGAACTCACGGACCGCGAGATCGTGACCTGGCTGAAGTCGGAAGCTTAACCGACTGCGCCACCCAGGCGCCCTCAACGTTTTTAATTTATTTTTGGGACAGAGAGAGACAGAGCATGAACGGGGGAGGGGCAGAGAGAGAGGGAGACACAGAACCGGAAGCAGGCTCCAGGCTCCGAGCCATCAGCCCAGAGCCTGACGTGGGGCTCGAACTCACGGACCGCGAGATCGTGACCTGGCTGAAGTCGGACGCTTAACCGACTGCGCCACCCAGGCGCCCCAACATCACCTATTTTAAGGAAAGGCCAGGCAACCTGGCACAAACGTCCCTGTGGCCACCCATCTGTCCTTTTTTTTTTTTTAATTTTTTTTGTTTGAGAGAGAGTGGGGGAGGGGCAGAGAGAGAGAGAGAGATACAGAATACGAAGCAGGCTCCTGGCTCTGAGCTGTCAGCCCAGAGCCCTACGTGGGGCTTGAACACACAGACTGTGAGATCATGACCTGAGCTGAAGTCGGATGCTCAACCGACTGAGCCACCCAGGCACCCCCCATCTGTCCTTTCTAAGGCAGGGTCCCCCTCACCAAGCCCTGGGTGCACTCTTTCCTATTGTCCCTGCTCCACTTTTTTTTTTTTTTTTTTTTTTTTTTTGGATGCTGCCCATTTACCAACCTGTCTTTCCCTTGACCTTCACAGCAAGCAGAGGAGAGGCGAATATATCTCCTCCTTTATGTGGGGAGGGAAAATAATATGCCCTCTACCCTCATAGGCTCTTGACTGAGACACTCTCTGTAATAAAAGATTAACAGGAGAGGAACACACAAGTTTTGTAACACATATACCTCCTGCATACATGGGGAGACCCAGGAGAATGGAGTACCTCCGCACATGACCCACACCCTCCCCTTAAATACCATTTCCAGCAAAAGGCAAAAGAAGATGTTGGGGCCAGGAAGCCAGCTGTGGGAGGTCTTCAGGCAAAGTACAGTGAACAAGGGCAAGGATGTGCATCTCTTGGTCTTTGCCTTTGGCATCGATAGTTCCTAGAGATGTAGGCATCTTCTGCTTGCTGGTAGAGCTGGGAAGATAATGTATGGAGACACCCCTTATAGGTGTAAATGACTCTTACATAAAGGGTAACTTCTATCAGAGTTTCTCCTGTGTTTCTTGAAAACATTCATCCTAAAATAATCCTCATGCCAAAGAGGCATATTTTGGGGTGACCAGCTCTGCTCCCTACAGCGTGCACCCCTGCACTCAACACGAGGCCTCTGGGTACACAGCCTGCATCTCCCTGAGGGCTGTGGTGGCCTTTTCCTGTGGTTGCTTCCCATTCTCCCCCCTGCTCTTGCCTCAGCAGACAGGATTCCCCCTCTATAAGCAGACCTCTCTCTGTCCCCCCAGCCATCACCAGCCCTCTCTGTGCCCATGATTGCTACCTTACTGGCTTTCTCTTGGCGACCTTAAACACACCCAAGTCAGTGGTGCCATAAACTCTCCTCAGTGCCCCTCTAAGCAAGTGGTTTCCAAACCCCCACCTCCATCCCAGTTCACATTGAGCCTCTGGAAAGATGATGGGGCTGAGGGCCCTGTGAAGTGGCTGGATGGGTGGTGCAGTGAGGGAGACACAAGAGGAACAGGCTCTTCTGTGCCTGCTTTCTCCCTAAAAATCACTCTAGTGACCCATAAAGACAAGATGGGAGACAGAAAATGACTTAGCAGCCTGGAGAAACCGGAAACCTAAGACCCTGCATAGTAAGAAGCCAGCAAGCGGCTAGCCACCTGGTAGAGCAGAGCAGCAGAGGAACTCTGGACCCATGGGCGTGCGAAGACAAGGATCAGAGTAGAAACAGGAGGAGAGGGTGAACGTCCTTATAGGGAGCAGAGACACCAGTCTCCCTGCTTCCTGCAGAGAACAGGTGGGTTACTGTCCAGAGAGGCTTGGTACTGGGGACATCAGGTCCAGCTGAGGGTGGGGTGAGTGGCACCCTGAAAATGGGGATCGAGGGAAAATCTGCATACCTGTAGATCATTATCTGGCACCCCCCAAACCTGTACCCAGATCCCCCACATGAGGCCTGTCGACCATCAGGCTCCCTCCCTAGCACACAGAGCTTTAATTTCCTATACGGTGTCTTGATTCTCAATATGAAAGGCCAGCAGCCAAGGATTACTGGCATTTGAAGAAAACATCTAAAGAAACACACCAAAATAGAGGCAAAGCAGGCAAAGATGAAAACAACAAACCAAACGCATGATAATACCTTCCCAAAGATGAGAGATAGTTTTGTGCTGGGAAAGAAATACAATGGCAAAAAATAGACAGAAATTCATAAAAGACCTGGAAATTAGTCTATAAAGAAAAATACCTGGGGGGCACCTGGGTGACTCAGTTGGTTAAGCGGCAACTTCAGGTCATGGTCTCGCAGTCCGTGAGTTCCAGCCCCAAGTCGGGCTCTGTGCTGACAGCTCAGAGCCTGAAGCCTGCTTTGGGTTCTGTGTCTCCCTCTCTCTCTGCCCCTCCCCTGCTCATGCTCTGTCTCTCTCAAAAATAAAAACCTTTTTAAAAATTTTTGAAAAAAGAAAAATACCTGGAAAAAAGAAAACTGGGAAATTAATCCAGGAAACACAATACCTGAGTATTAGAAGACAAGAAAGAGAACAATAAGGTAGGAATGAGAAGAAAATTCCCCACGATCCAAGATGGTCAGTTTTCAGATGGGAATTCCTGGCACAATAAATGAAAGAAACCCACAAGAAGATACACCATTACCTCAGAATCCAAGGGGAAAAGGAAAGCCTTGAGAGTTTCCAGAGAGGAAAGCTCAAGTCCTGAACAGAGGATGGGGGAGTCCAATAGCACTGGACTTCTCAACAAGAACTTGGGAAATCAGAAAACAAAGAAATGACTTTAAAGTTCTTTAGAAAATTATTTCTAGAATTCTCTAACAAGCCACATTGTTAATTGAGGGTGGGAGAAAATTAGCTTCGGCACAATGAGGGAGTCGATGAAGAAGGGGCCATGGGACCCAGGGGCCAGGCTCCTGCACTGGCTCAGGGGAGCCCTTGGCAGCATGGCGGTACATCCCAGATGGCAGCAGTACCAGATTGCAACAGGATGGGCTCCAGGGGTGATGGCTCCAGGGGAAAATGAGGAGAACCCAGTGGGTGGTGTTAAAAAGAGAAGCAGAGGCCCAAAATGGCTGCACTTAGGCCAAGGCACTAAATCAAGACTTTACACCCAACCTAACTGTCCTTTCAGACTTCCCCAGAAATGTAGTCTGAAGTGGTCGATCAGGAGTTTCCTGATCAGTGCCAATGAAGTGATCTGTCACAGGCCCTGTCCGTAGCCCAGAGAACAGGAAGTAACCCACCTGGTGAGACTGCCTGGCTCCCCTCTAAGGGAAGGTGACCTTGCCCGGAGCAATCCTGTTCTTTCGCTAATAACTTTCTTGCCCCGCCGCCACCGCTGCAGTCCTGTGAAAAGCTTCCATCTGGTACAAGTCCTTGGAGCGCCCCTCCATGTGCCAGATGGGGGCCGCCCAACCCACACATCAAGGCAACGCCATCCTCACACTTCCTGAGTTCAGTGTTTGTTCTTCAACAGTGGTCAAGGCTGAAAGGATTCTTACAGCACTTTCTGAAAACGTGAGGCTGAATTAGTGTCAGAGAAACTTGAGCAAAGGAGGCGGGGGGGGGGGGGGGGGGAGGAAGCTGCAAGCAATTTTTAATTCCAAGGAAAACAGAAAAGTTGTCCAAGAAAGGAAGTTAATGATAGTACACTGTGTGCCTTATCTGAGAACAGTGTTTACATAGTTCTGCTGCTGAACTGAGTGTGGGTCTGAGCAAACACTGTGATGGGAGTCCGCTGGAGGGTTGGGGACAAGGCGGGCATGCGTCCTCAGGGCACCGGTGGCAGTGATGACCACGGCCACCAGGGCACGCGGGACCACCGGCGGTACGACCTCACGGAGCAGCCAGGCTGCTGTTTTACTTCTTTTTACAGTCGACACCAAGAGGTTAGGTGGTTTGCCTGAAGTCACAACCCAGGCAATTGGGTTCTAAAGTCTGTGCTGTAAACCACTGAGCTCACCTGCTTCAGGAAGGTAAGACAAAATGGAAAAATCCAGAAGTAGGCGTGCATGTCATCAACAGTACGCAGATAAATACCGATGCCACAGCTTAAGGCTTAAAAGTTCGGCCTCCAGGGAGTGAGAAAGGGTAGGCACTTTCATCTTTCCCGTAGAACTAGTTCACGGTTACATTACGCACACATATTACTTTTAAAAAAAAACATTTAATCAAAGAGGAGAAAGCTGGGGCGCCAGTGATGGCGAGAGCAAGTCTCCAGTTTTGAATGGCTTTGTCCACCTCCGCGTTCTTCGATCCTTACCGGCCGATGTGGTTTCCACACTTGCTGCCAGCTCCGAACACTCCAGCGGGAAACAGGACACAGGCGGCCCTTCAGGGAGCAGGCCCCTTGGAGAGAAGTTGGGGTGAGGCAGGGCTGGGTGGGTGCTGCTCCGGGCCGGCCCGAGGAAGCTGCTGTGAAGGGGCCTGGAGGTGGGCAGGTGACCCCTGGGGTGGAGGGCGAGGCCTCTGTTTTGGAGGAAGACCCTCTGGGCGGAGGCTGCAGGAGGGCGGGAAATGGCTGGACCCGGGGTTGCACTGGGTGGAGCAGTGGACAGAGCCTGCTGGAGGGCAGGATACACACGTGGGGGAGTCGGGGCTGCTCCCAAGTGTCTGGTCTCCGCAGAGACCCGTCCAGTGCACTCCCGCTGTCCCCACAGTTCGTGCTGATGCTCTCTGTGCCCAGCTGTGCCATCCCCCGACCCCGGCCACCCTCGGCTCCAGCGTCTACTCCTTCCTCTTCCCTCTGCACCTGTGCTCCAGCTCCCGCCTGATTCACCTCTGTGCTGTCCTCCCTGGCATGACTCCCTCCACACCCCATAGCTCTGCTCTGTCCTTCCCTGTCACCAGGGTCACCAGAACAAGAGCTCTGGGTGCGTCCCCGTCCTGTGCAAGGTGACCCAATGTTGCCAGGTGTTCAGGGTGCACATGCACGGCCAACCTGGTGCTTCTCCCACAGCCGAGCCTTCCTGAGGTTCATCCAAAATCTGTGCATGTCCTGACGTTCCACTGACGACCGAGAGGGACGCAGTGGACAGGAGGGGAGGTCAGCAGGCGTGCTGGTTTGTGGGGGCTGTGCATCCTCCCCAGATACCCTGAAGAGGTCGGGTGAGGCCGAGACCCCCATACCAGGAAGTGGAAGTTCTGTGAGCCAAGTGGGACTTTTCCAAGGACCACCTGATGGGTGTCCAGGGACATCACCCTCCAGCTGTTTGTGGCTGGTGGTGGGCTGCTGCCGGCAGACGGGCACGTCCTCTGTTGTCCTGTGCACGGTGTCTTCCTTCCAGAGCCTGCCGTTATCACACAGCGTTGGGCCAGGAGGGCAGTGAAATGCAGGCTTTGGGGAGGGGCCCAACTTGCCTAACTTCCATTTCTAGTTTTGTTTGAGTCACTTTTACACAAATGACTTCTAGCAATTTATGTAACAATCTGTAGCCCAGACCCAGGTGAGCAGTAAATATTTACCTTCACACAAGAGCCAAGCTTGCTGCGCTGAGTCACAGTGAGTCACAGGGAAGCATCATTACCCTCTAGGACCTTGAAAAGGGACACGGAAGGTGTGATTGTTGAAGTTTTGCTGGGTCACGCTGCCAGGACTGGTGTGTAAATTTAGTACTAGAACCTGAATGACTTCTTGTAGCGGATTCCATGGGCCTATCTTATATGTATGCAGGTACCGTGTATGTATACATATTTATAGTCACTTACCAGTATTTGACTGTTCTATAAAAAATATTTATTGTATAATTTGTACAGTCATTTTAAAAAGATTAAAAACTAACTGGTCTAAGAAACAGCGGTTCTGAGGGCTTGATCCCGAGACAGGCTGTCTCCCTCTGACAAGTGTGTTCTTAAATGAGTACCTCTTCCCAGAAGGGTGACTATAGAAGGTGGTTGGGTGTTCCTGGCACCTCGGAGCCCAGCACAGGATGGTCGAGAGTAGTGGGCTGTGGGGCTAAGTGGGATTGCGAGCACCCGCTCGCCCAGCAGACCCTGGAACCTTCCCAAAGTCTCCGACCCCAGGCAGGACTGAAAGCCCTTCCCCGGCTCTCTGACACATTCAGTAGGTACCGGTCTGCTTCCCTTCTGTTTTGCAGCTCCTGCGGCCCGCATGGCTCGTGTGTTCGTATACGGGACCCTGAAGAGAGGCCAGCCCAACCACAAGGTCCTGCTGGATGGTGCCAATGGCCGAGCGGCCTTCCAAGGCCAGGGCCGCACGGTGGAGCCGTACCCCTTGGTGATCGCCGGTGAACATAACATTCCGTGGCTGCTTAACCTCCCAGGGCAGGGGCGCCGCGTGGCGGGGGAGATCTATGTCGTGGACGAGCAGATGCTCAGCTTCCTGGATGAGTTTGAGGGTTGCCCCGACATGTACCAGCGCACCCCTGTGAGGGTCACGGTCCTCGAGTGGGAGGGCAGGCAGGGCACCCCGGAGGAGATGCCGGCCACCGACGGGACCCTGCAGTGCTTTGTGTACAGCACGGCCTCCTACGCACCTGAGTGGGTCCGCCTCCCGCACCACGACAGTTACGACTCCCGGGGGGAGCATGGCCTTCCCTACAACCCGCGGGAAAACAGGTGAGAAGGGCCAATGTGGACAGAGCCCTGGTGATCAGTCGGGGACACCAGCCTGGCCTGCACTCGCTGAAGGTGGAAGCATGATAATGCCCTTTGAAGCAAGTGTTTGTACACTCAGTGTGTGGGAAAGGGGACGATCTCTTCTTCAGTCACAGCTGCTTTCTGCAGTCTCCTGCACCTGAAGTCTGTCTCTCCAGTAGTGCTTTGTTGCTTTTGTTGCTTAAAGGCGGCCATGGGCCCGAATACATCGGATAAGGAAATTCAGGATTTTAATTCCCCTAAATGACATTTCCAGAATTCATATGTCATACTTTTTCTTTGCTTTGATCTGAAGATAACATTTAAAATGTAGACTTTGTGTTGCAGCTAGATTTTAGCAACCCTGCTGTATTGATTCTAACTTGTAGCAGCAAGAAAAGTAAGTTTTTAAACCGATTTTGATTATCTCGGTATAATAAAAGAAACTCAAGAAAAATACACTGTGTTTTGGGGTAGTTTTAGACTCTATAAAACGTCATTGAGTTTTCAGATCAAGCTTATTAAAGAAGGATTTACTAAAGATGTTCCTGTAAAATTAAACCGGGTATTTTAGGAAACCAAATTTAAAAGTGCTGGTACTGTTGTTGGCCTTTTTTTTTTTTTTCTTTGCATCTCCTTATTTGGCAGAAGGTTCTTTTCACTGGAACCCAGCAAAGTCCTGAGCACCTACTTGATGGCAGGTGCTGAGCACCGTGACTGCAGACGAAGCTCATGTGAGCCAGGGCCTGGGGCCCCGAGGAACAGCATTGCGGGGCGGGCCTTTCAAGGAAGAACCGACACATTAGTAATTTGTTCTTCAGGCCTGACGGAAGCTTAGCTTCCAAATACAAACAGCACTTAAAATAATTCTAGCGAGGCACGAAGTACCAATTACTACCCACCTCCATCTGATAATCTGTCAGCGGCGCTTCGAATCCGCGCACGACTCTGCCTCTGCCTCCTTACCAGCGAAGTAGGAAATGGATTCCAAGAATTGCAGAAGCAACTGCATTCGCAGCTGCTGATCCTCAGTGACCTCGTCCTCCGCTGGGAGAGCTCACTCACTCTTCAATTTAATGGTACACTGTGATCGCTAACTGCATCTGGCACAAAAACATCATCATTATTTTTAGCCCTTTTTTCTTAACGGGAAATTTGCTTCACAAAAACACAAAAAGGCAAGGATGGGTATCAGCTGATGGGCTTGTGGCAGCCACACCCACCACTCCCAGGGGAGGGAGCCCCAGCAAAGCCCTGGGGATGTGGGCCGGGCAAGAGGGACCGGCGAGCGGCTGTCACTAAGGTGCCCCCCCTCCCCACCCTGCCAGCTCATTCGCCTGCCCAATGAGAGCCAAGAGCAGCACAGGAGGGAGCTCCAGACCTCTAGCCCCCTGTGGGTACTGCGCGGGCTCCCGGAATCATGAACGGCCACAAATGGGAGTTAGGTCCTCAACCAGGAAGAAGTAGGTAATCAGAGTATACAGTGGCAAATGATAATTTCATGAAACCGAGGTAAAGAACTGGGGTTTATATAAAATGTTTTAAAGGATCACAATGAAATGCTTAGTATTTAAAGTCTACTGGCACAGCCAGTAGCCTCTTATGTACATTGTCTTCATTCAAAAAAAGGGCAAGCTAATATTTAGACAAATGCTCAGTTTTATTGATTTAATTTTGACACTAGGAAATCTCACAGCAGAAGTACAAATCATATGTACAAGTATTTATATCAATAAAAATTTCCATTGGTGATATTTTGGCAGAAATGTTGGTTTTGACTATATGTGGAATAAATATGACCATGTAAAATCTGCTGCACAGGGGTGTTCCTGCAAAATGCTTGACTAAATTGAGTGTGAAAGAATAATAATACAAATGGCTAATTAAATTGGGTGATGACGGAAAGGCTATAAATACTCATTCCAGTTCCACGAGCAGATCTCCTTCTCCAACTGTGTCTCCAGCTTTACAACGCACTGATTTCACCTTGAATTAAAAAAAAAAAAGGAGGCGGGGTAAAAATTATTAAGTAGACCACGAGGGAGATCTCATCTTCCTTTTCTGGAAACGAGGAGGCAGCCTGGCAGGCTCCGGAGCACAGGTACAACAGTCCTCTCCTGCCGGCAGAGGAAACTGAGCATAGGGACATCATTGCTGGGGGCTGTGACTCGCCACGTTCCCCCGCCCCGGCCTGTCCCCTGCTGTCCTAAAAGCTGCTGGCGCAGGGGGTCTCTGCTGCTGTCCGCCTGGGCCCAGCGCTGGGTGCACCCGGGGGTCTGTGCAGTGTCCTAAAAGCTCAGTGTATTTATGCCGGATGAGCTCTCAACAGCCAGCCCTCCCAGTCTCTTCTACAGCATCAGGTGCTAGAAATGGTCTCTGAGAGCTAACGGTATATACTTGGTTTAGTGTGAAACCCAAAACTAAAAATAACCACACAATTATACACGAGCCAAAACAAACTCCTTAGCCTGAGATCATAAACTTCCTTCTGATGGGAAATGAAATCCTCCAAAGACATGTGGCTGCAGGGATAGTACTGTATGGCCTAATGTGGAACAGGCACTGAGCTCCCACAGCTGTGCCACTGTGCCCTTACATTCTACTGATTCCTCTCAATTTTAATCAAGTTTTGCTTTCCCGAATTTGTGTTCCGATTTAAGATGAGCAGGGAGATACTGGAGTGGAGATGAAGCAGTCTTTTGATTTCTTGGAGGCTCTGCTCAGGCATGGAAACAAACGATGGGCTAGAGCTTCCTGGCCATCTGAGCACCTGGCAAACAGGAAGAACGTCCCAGACGGCGGGTTCGGGGCCCTGGCCTGCGTCCCCACTGCTCCACTGGGAAGCGGAGGGCTAGAGGGGCCTTTTCTCCCTGGAATTCAAGCTCTGGGGCCTTCATGATGTGAACATGTGCAGTGGCCATTTCAAAGGCCTGGTAGGTGCTATTGGCACTGAAGCGGCCACCCTTTCTGATCTGAAGCCTCCGATGTTTGCATAGCGTGTATCTTTCATGCTGCGATTACTACATGAGGACCGGTTTCCATTGTGAACGTTTTCTCCGGGAGGAAAAATGGCCCTCCAGATAAGAGCTGCCAGTCCCCAGGCTCGCCGGGGCCTGCTCCTCTGTGCAGGGGCCTCTGGCCACTCCTGGGCGCCCTGCTGGGGAGGGGCAGAAGGAAATGGGATGGGCAGGAAAGACTCCAACTGAAAGGGGTCAGGCCAGAGTACAAATTCACCCAGAGCCCATCAACACCCTGAAAGCAACTCTGGGCCGCTGATGGCCAGGGATCAGCTAAGTTCCACATGAAACCCAGAAGCCACCGTGAGGCCACGGGGCTCAGAACACACTGACAGACCAGGGCTCCACGCTCCCTCAGGGAGCTAAGACAGCGTTCATTTTTGTGTTAGTACTTCGGTCCAGCAACACGGGCCCTTGGCACGCGACGACATAGACATATTCTGGATCCCCCCAGATAAGGCCAAGTCTTCATCATGCCTGGAAATTTTTTGACACTAATGCAGCATAAATGTTAAATTAACCCTAGGGAGCAAATGCAACGATTTCTACAGGAACAGAAACGATTGTTGGTCCGCTTTTAGAAAAGAAATCAGATGTCGAGAGCAGAATTCCCAAATCATGCGATTCTCCTCTCCCAAACACCACGGAGTCTGGACACAGCCCACGACAGCCTCTTCCAGCCTGACCAGCCAGCTCCAGGCCCAATGACCATAAACTGGGCCTCTGTCCCCCCAGCCAGGCCTACTGTCTGCATATCAGCCTCATTTCTTTTTGGGGTGACAGAGGCTGTATCTCTCTGCAAGTGACACTGTGAGTTGACAGCACCTCTCTGCCAGGGCACCCATGTCCCCAAGGCTTGGTCTCACTTCCCAGGTGTGGCCACAGGGCAGGATGCCTATAGTCCTCTCCCCTCCCCGCCCCACCCCGCCTCCTCCAGGACACCCGACACTTCCAAACCAAACCCTCCTCAGAAAAGGCTCATTCTGCTACGAGTGGCATCTTTTTAGAAGCAGGGGGAATAATGAAGTTATTATTAAAAGGACTTTTCTTTATTCTTCAAGGAGAAACCACATTTAAGAAGTTTTACTCTTAACAAGTTTCAGGACAAATATAGCACCTTTTCTCCTCCCTAAATCATGCCATCCCACATGTGTGCATGGGGCTTTCAGCTCCTCTTGATCGAACATTGAATTGTTCTCTTTGCGGAGAAATTATCTTGAAGAGTTACATTAATTTTTGCAATCTCTAAAACCATTTCCTGCTGTGTCACCTGAGTCTCAGATAACTAACTGCCTCCAAGACAGATGTAAACATTAAAAATTAAAGAGTCCTTAATTTGAAAGACATGAAGGTGAAGAACAATTGTTCTTGGACTACCTGCACATCGCAAAGACTCTCCACGAGGCAGGGACACACGGATGCAAAGTGAAAAGAGTTCCCAATCTTAATGTCCTGGTGTGCTGGCAGGGGTCACCTCCACGGTCCCTTCCAGGCCTACCCATCCAAGATCCAAGGGTGGAAATTCTGCTTCCTGTCACAGAGCTGGCATGGGCTACTGGGAACTTGGGGACGTACCTTGCCAGTTTTCCCAGCTGTCATACTGTTCTGCATTTTCATGGCTTCAATCACACAAATTTCCTGGCCTTCTGCTACCTGGAAGAGCGAACAGAAAAAGGACACACGTTTTAAAATCGTTGTAATTTTGCAACAATGCTCAAGAGTGAAGCCATCAAGAGATTCTTTGTCAAATGCTCTGAAATGTTATCCAAACAGCAGCAACGACCTCTAATACTTCATGTTCCAAGTTCTTCTTGGGGGACAACAGAGAAGGACCATTTTCTCTATCATCAAATACTCACTGGAAAAAAATCCCTGATGTTGGAGGATTAGGGGGGCTGGTTGTGGGGTCTCCCCTGGGAATCAGTCTCTGAATCTGCCTTTGCTACAGAGATGTGGCAAAATGGGATGTTTTCCACTTAATGTGACATGTCCAGATTTGGCAAATCTCTACATACAGAGAAATCTGGGGTTTCTGGGGGCTGGGAGGCAGAGGGGAGTGACCGCTGGTGGACACAGCATTTCTTTTAGGGGTGAGGAAAATGCTGTGACAGTTGCACCCCTAACTGTGAAGCCATGACAACCACCAAGTGCATGCTGTAAGGGGCCAAACTGCACTGGATGTGAATTTTATCTCAGGAAAGCTGTGACCAAAAAATAGTGTTCCTGTCTATCGCCTTGGGGGGGGGGGGGGTGGCCGGGAACAGCAGCCAGCCATGGGGACCACGGTCTCAACTTCTGCAGGACACGCCAAGTAACAGCCAGGTGGCTCCTGGAAAGTGCCTTCCAGAACAGGGAGGGATTTCTCAAGCTCTGCCCGGTCCTTGCAAGGAGACCGGTAGCTCCCACAGGCACTGGCTGAAGCTTCACCTGCCCTTCATGGCGGGGCCAGTCCAGGTGGAGCTGGCATGAGCTGCCGGGGCTAAGCCTGGGGCTTCCAGCAGCAGGCAGCTGTGACCAAAGGCCGCTCTGTTTATTCTCTTCGCTGCCCTTGATGGGGAAGCATCAAGGAGCGGGCTGGATTTTTCTCCTCTGAAAAAGGGCCTCCTCCCAGTCTTTGAAATGGTAAAGTTGTTTCCCAGGGCAATTGGCTGGCTCTTCTGGGGTGCTGGTGGGCATCCTGGGGTGGGGCTCCAGGGCACTCACACCACCAAGGTGGCGCTGGCCCAGTGTGGCAGGAGCGCCTGGAGAATGTTCTTTCCTGAAATCCCCAGATGATCTCCGAGCTCCCCCCCCCCCCCCCCCGCTGCCCCCGGCCCCCTGTGTGGCACAAGCTGTCTCGCTGGCAGTCGGGGCTGCCTGCGCCCTGTGCATTCCTTTCCTCCTCTGATCAGGTGGTGGGCTGCCTTCTCCTGGCACAGAAACCTAGGACAGGGGCTGCCAAAGCTGCGGGGCTGGCACGGAGGAGAGACGCTGAGCTGGGGAGCTGGGCTTTGAAGCTCTGTGCTCACTGCCCGTTTTGCTTCATTTTCTCCTGGCATCTGCATCCCGCGGAGAGTGGAGGATGCGCACGTGAGGGCCGCTCATCGCAGGGCAGGGGGCAGCAGGTGGGCGTTGGCACACGTGCCCCCTCCAGTCGTCGTTCCGGGGCCGTTTTTCTTTTCAGAGGCAGGTGGGGGCCCAGCGAGATGGGAGAAGGGCAACTCCCTTGGAGGGGCCCCGCTCACAAGCCCCTGGTGGGCCTGCACCGCGGTCTCCTGGGGGCTGAGGGGCCAGAGCTGGCCTCTCTGCTCGGCGTCCCCGCCTGACGACTGGGCATCCTGGCAAAAGATGCCAGGGGGGATTTCTGGAAATGGATCTGACACCCAACACAACAGAATGTAAATTCTATCCAAACTAACCAGCTCTCCCCTGTCCAGCCCCCCTCCCCCGCCCCCCCCCTCCAGGTGCTGGTAGCTCTCTCCTTCACAACTGGCCTAGTGCCCATGGTGGGGACCTGTGTGAGCTTGCCCCCCTCCCCGGCCTCCCACCGAGAGCCCAGGGCTCCCCGGCCCGGGCCCTGTGGGCTTCGTGGGGGAGGGCACACCCCGCCCCCCACCCCCCATAGCAGGTCTGTTCCCTGTTTGCTGCTCGGCCTGGCTCAGGGTCTGCAGGCCAGACCGAGCGCCCCTTGCTGTTCTTTCCGGGATCTTCAAGTGAAGTCACAATTAATGCAAATATGAAAAAGAAATAAACTCCAGAAGTTTCCAGCGGTCACACCAAGGGGGCAAGACCAACCTGACAAGGATACCATAGAACCTGTGCTAAAGGGCAGCGGAGCCCGGGCCACGACCTGACATGAGCCGGTCACACTGGTGCTTAGACCAGGGCCCGCTGGAGCACGGGGCAAGTTCACAGGATTCTGCTCTCGCCACCCCCGGACATCCTGCCTGGCTGGCCCCGGGCGCCCAGAGCCTGTGTGATGTGAAAAGAGGTGCCATACAGGTGACTCAAGCAGAGGTCCCCAATCACACTACTCAGAAAAACAAAACCTTGGAGAGGGGGGCAAGTCCCAAAGTAAAAATACTCTTATTAAGTCCCTCTGGCAGTCTGATTAAAAGGACTTCAAAGAAAGCGCCTCGGATTCCAAGGGGCCACTGGCAGCACTGCCTCGAACCTACATCCGGTTCCTCTCCCTCCTGCTTCCCCCCTGGTCCCTTCCCTCCACCTGCCAGTCTGCACCTCTACTTCGGTCTGGGTGGAATGTGAAGTACTCACTTCTCCCTCTCTGTTCACTTAGCAATGGGTTTTCTAGTCTGTTTTCACTCATTCATCCCTGAAAGAGAAAGAAGTCTTGGAAGTTGTCCCTTGAGACCCCACAAAACAGAGAGGTCCGTCTTGGTCAGCAGAATCGAGTCACACGCACACGCGGACGTGTTCTAAATTCACATTATGTCATCCCTCAACGACCCCAGCCGGAGGAGCTACGTGAGGTGGATGCCGAGGTCAGGGACCGCGGGCCACGCTGTCAGGGCGCCCCACCCGGGCTTGGCCCGCCGCACCCAAGGGCATCCCAGGGCCCCCCATCCCCACCCCGCGATCTGGGAGCCTCCAGTCCACCGGTGGTGGCTGGCCTGCCCACGGGGCTGACGAGGTCGCGGTGGCGCCGCCCGCATTTCCCCAGGTGCCTGCGGAGCCCAGGCAGGCGAGGCATGGGCCCGGAGCACTGACGTGGGGAACTTGGCCCCGACGGCTCCACATGAGCGCGCGGCTCCCGAAGGCTCCGTGCACACACTTCTCTAACACTTTTGTGCATCATCTGATAAAGGCTCACTGATTGTGACAGGAGGTCTCCGACGTTGGGCTTACAAAATGGTCACAAGCCTCGCAAGTCTTTTCGATAAACCTAGTCAGCCTGATGTCCTTCTCCGCTCCCTGTCTAATTGGTGTAAAGTTTGGAGGCCTGAGTCCTGTATCTTTCATCCGGCTTATTGCGTCCTCTCCTTTGACATGGGGTCAAGGTTCACATTCGCATCCGATTATCAGAGCGCAGCGCTCATTAAGCGGGGGCCTGCCTCACTCCAAAATGAGTAAGCTGGAGAGAAAACTCGGCCCATTTACTCAGATTTTAGCATGTTTAGGAGGCCTGAATGTCACCCAGCAGTGCTCTGCGCTGAAGAGTTTCAGACATCTCCAGCTGATGATTAATTGTGAGTGATGGGAAATAAAATCCAGTAAAGCCAGCTGCTTGCCATGGTCGGCAAAATGACTCTAATGGATATAGGCTGCCAATTTTCCAGTTTTACTGGCAAGTCTTCCAAGTGTAATTAAGGGAAGTTATAAATGATATGGAAATCTATCAAGTTCCATTTATTTTCAGAGGACTCTTTCCCCAGAGACTTTTATCTTCAAGCTTATAGTATGCTTTGTTGTGCTAATGATTTAAACCCCTTCTTATTTCTGATTAAAGCCCCCAATATCCTTCTCCCAAGTTCGCTTCCCTCCTTCCCCAAAGATGAAAAGACACAGACCCTTCTCCAGCACACGTCCCTCTTGGAAAGCACGCGAAGACGGGGACACGTCTGGCAACTTGTATCGTGCTGACTGCGAATGCACGAAGAAGGCTCAAAGAAAAGTGCAGGAAGAGCGCGGGCAGAGAGAGGGGGAAGAAAGACCTCCACCAAACATAAAAGGGAGCCCCCAAAAGTCCAGACTTGAAAGCTGTGCTCGAGGGCAGACATTCATCAGAAGGTGGTGTAGCTCACTAATGTTATTTGATTTGGAATAAAAGCATGAAAATGATGGCAAAGGCCTAAAATTGGAGATGTAAAGGCTGACTGCACAGTATCCCATTTCTCAATTTCATCCTTCAGAGCCACAAAATGGGGGTGATACAGTGCCGGGATGAGGTTTACAGTAACAGCTGTGCTCTTCCCACACAGGGGAGGCCCTTCTAATGGGCGAAGGTCTGTTTGGAACAGACGGGGAGAAACAAAACAAGGTTCCCTATTAAGAGTGTGCAGTCCTATTTCTGATAAAGAAAATGATTACGGGAGTCGGCTTTCCTCTGAGGTGGGTCCTACCCTCTTTTGTCGTCCAGAACCAGGGCTGTTTTAAAGGTGTTATCCTTTAAGTGGAGGAGAGAGGACATAATGTCACGGAGGGTTTTCCCCCTGTAAGCCTCCTCTCCGGCAACTGTAAAGAAGGCCCCGGAAACGGTGCCAGTGGCATATGGCTTTCTACTGTGCTAAACATTCACACAAAAGACAGGTTCATCAGTCATTGTGGTATCTGGATAAAAAATTAGCTCCTGATGGATGGTATTTTGAGCTTACCTGCTGCTAGTACATTACCAGAGAAACACAGGTTTTGAAGCCCACATGACATTAGAAACTGCAGACCATGAAATACGACACGTGCAGGAGCACATAATGTACGCCAGATTATACACAATAATAAATAAGCTATTTAAACCCTCTGCCTAAAATTGGGCCCGCTGCAAGGAACCCTGGGTCACTTCTACGCAGGCCAATTAATGCACAGCATCTGCTGTATAGAAGCAGGGCACGCAGCACTTCCGAATGATTTCAGCAATTAAAAGAAAACTGTTTCCTGCCTGTTCAGACAGCAACTGTTTCAATGCAAGAGTGAGCACCAAATCACTGTGTGCAGCTGAAAAATTAAGTCCCCTTTTTGGGGAAGAGGGGTGGGTGGGAGGACGAATTTTTATGGAAAAGGGAGCCTTCTTTTGTTGTCCTACATTCTGTGTTTTTCTGCCAAATTAGACAGAAGGCTCGGAGGGCTTACCGGCCTGCTGCAGGCTCCCCTTCTGGGCCACCCGAAAGCGCGGATCAATATCAACCCTGCTGACGACTCCACAAAAGTGAAAATCCTTCAATTACATTTTTAAAAGCTGTTCTACTTAGAACACAGGTGCCTGAATGCAATGCATTTTACGGCCCTTAGATCTGAAGAAAGACGCAGTTAACAGCCACAAGAAAAAGGCCTCTCAGATTTGGTTAAAAAGCACTGCTAGAATCTGATTATAATAACTTCCTCTTTCTGAGCTGGTAAGATAGGCTGGTAAATATCCCCTGATATTTCCTGAAGAAGAAATGTGCATTCACATCCCAACATCTTCATGTAAAGAGGGAGGGAGGGAGACCCGGGGAGATGGTCTAGTATTTAAGCAGTGATGGAAGGAACCGTCATCAAATTTACAAAGAAAGAGGAGGCGGGCGAAAGAAATGCCACCAAACCCCTTATCTCCAGTCTAAGGCCTCCAGCAATGGGTTTGTGCTCTAGCCGCCTGCTCACGCAGGAGCAAGGAGAGGTGACACCTCAGCCAAGGCTGCCGGCTGGGGGGACTCCAGGCCCCTGCCTGCGCAGCACTGGCCCCGCTTCCCCCCACCCTCACCCCCGCCCAGAGCTGCCTCCCTGGGTCTGTACAGTGGGCATGGAAGCAGGGAGCAGAGAGGCTCCGGGAGAGAATACAGAGTCATGGCCAAGATAAAAGTCTAGTTTTCCTTAAAATGAAAAACATTTCTCCTTACTGCCTTCTAAGTAGCCAGGAACTGGATGGAGCCAAAGCCCCCAGAGTTAGAGAAGAACTTAACAGTATCTTTAAGGTATCAGTCTGGATCCTCTACCTCTGTGAAATATGCTGTTTTAAAGCCCTCGGTGATTCAGTGTTTTTGGCTTTTTTCTCTTTTTTTTTAAGCAAAAGGGTGAGAAAAGATCTCGAGAACTGCCATCTTCAAAAATGGTTAAAATGAAGATAACATAGCCTCTAATCCCAAGTGGATCATTTCTTGAAAAATAAAATCAAATGCCCAACTTGCAGAAGACTCACCTACAATATTTATTGATTGATCTGTAAAATATTTCTCTTATAATTATCATTAAGTTACACTGTGAAAATTCTCAAGTGGTTACCTCCAATAAAAATTTGCCTAAACACTGAAAAGCGAATGTTACCTGGAAAAGATAAGAAGGCCAAATTCAGGGTAGCCATCACTTGAAGAAGACAGGACAGGAATCTGATGAGGGTAGGGAGGGGCCACGGGCAAGTCCACAGTGTGAGCAATGTTTTATGGTTAAGTACAAGTGGAAATACAGGAAAGGTACGCAGAGAGCATGAGTACTTGTATTATTCTCTGTAACTTTATGTTTGTAATATTTTGTAATTTAAAGTTTAGAAATGTTAAGTAATGAATGCAGAAATTTATTTATACCTGCTTTAAAATACGATCTGAGGTCTAGGTGAAAAACTGGCATCTTGTCAAGTAAACTGCGATAAAACATGAAAATGTAATTATTGTCGTGATTTCACGAGTGTCCATCAAGATATCCAGAAATTGGAAAATCCATCAGTCGAGCCAGGGCCTCTGCCAGGGAAAGACACCATTATCATTATTATACTGGGCTGTACGGGGCATACAAGTCACTGCCAGATAAACATGTCAGGAGGGCCCATTCCAATGCCATCTAGAATGCCTAAGAGCAAAAGAGGCTCCAAGTCTGTTTCTTCAAGAAATGAAAACTAAAGGTCTCTTGCCAAATTTGACATGCGCTTTCCCCAGGATCAGCTGTGGGCTCAGTTCCAGATGGTCTGGGGGCAGAGGGGGGTATGAATGCCACACTCTGAAACGGCACACCTGTGTCTCATGATCAGTGGCCATCCAACTGCTTGGGAACCTTCCCCCGGAGCCCCTGCAGGAGCACGTGCAAGGAGGAAAAAAATCAGGGCTAACTCTGGGGCCAGCGGCGGGGTTGGGGGTGGGGGGTGGGGGGACTCCCACTAATGATCACAAATTTTTTCTTCATTGGTGCACGTTAGAGTATATAGTTTTGTGCCCAAGACCCCATGCATGACAACAACAGTCCCAAACACCTACTTCCCCTGCTGCTAAAGGTCAGTGCCCTCACCGAGTACATCTCCCTTGTCTTGGCCCCACAAAAATACTGCCAAGCCTGTCTCACTAATACTGAACAGGGTAAGTGGCAAGAAAAGCAGCAACAGGTACTTGCTGCCAATCTATTACTGGACCTGTTCTCACAAACTAGTAAGTCACAAAGTGGTAATTACCTAAGTGGGGACACAGCCTACCTCTGGTTCAGGTCTCCACTGTTACTGTAATCAAGAAGACGAATATTTCTGATGCAAATCTGAGATGTCTGCTTAACTAGAACCCACCTCAGAAGAAATCTTGATTGATTGCGACAGGAAAGTCTCCCCTTGGGTTGCCTCATTTTCTGCTTTGTTTCTCGTATCGAAGGACTAACAAAACAACTCTGCTCCTTACTGACTTTATGCCATTTCAGCAGCTCTCAGTCTAAAGCTGGCAGGTGCACTCTGCCATTATTATGAGAGAATATGTGTACTTAATACTGTTGTTCGACAACATCCTAAAGACAGACATTTTAAAATTAAAACAAGTTATAAAAACTCCTGGCTTTGATTAAAATGCCGCCAGTGTATGATGGTGCTAAATATACAGGAAAATAGGGATTTCTTCCAACTGAAATGAAAGTCCGTTGCAAAATTATTTTCAGAAGGCTGATTACCAAAAAAAAAAACAAAAACAAAAAAAAAACAAAAAAAAAACCAAGAAAACAAAAACAAAAACAGACAAAAGCATATGAAAGTCATTCTGCCAACTGTCTTCTGAATTAAATGTGTGTCTCCTGACTTTCCACAATCCGCTTTCTTTCTTTCTTAGTGGTTTGCTGGTATGTGTTTGACTGCTGACTACAACCCCCTCCCACTTGTTCAAAAAGGCTACTCTACAATCATTTGAAAAATGATTTTACTGCCACATTTAATGTAAATACTATGTAACAGACACTGAAAGGATATTAGAAACTTCTGCTGCGTGAACCCAAAAGAACACAGCTTCTGTGCTTTAGGAGGGGAAAGACCTTTCCACAGGAAGCTCTCAGAGTGCATTTCTTACTTTTGAGCAGCCACCCCACATCATTTCTCCCTGAGGTGTTTTTTTTTTTTTAACTCTGTTAAGATTGTTTGCCTCACAAAACAGATTTATTATTTATTATTTATGTGATGCTTTTGTGGAACACATTATTGCCAGGAGCTCCATTCTAAGATTTCTCAAGTTTTACTTAACCTGAATATAAAAATATCAGATTACTGGAATTCAAACTAGAAAAAAATAACATTTCAAAGAAAACGAGAAGAGCTGTAGGCCCCTATTTGTTTCTTACGTCCTTGTTTTCCTTGAAAACACACAGGGATGACTGATTCCATTATCTTTCTACTGATACAAGTGGAACTTTGGCTCAGCTATTGTTATTGCTAAGAACAATACAACATGCCCGTGGCACTAAAACAATTTAAAACCACAAAACTTAAAAGTTACAAGTATTATTTTCTCATAATGGCCTCAAGTAAGCATGTGCCTTTGGTCAAAGGAAAGTGTCTTGTGTTTTAATTACACAAGGCAGATTTAATGATAGAAGCTGCTGTTAAGAGCCCAAGATGAAGCTTCTCACCCTGCATTTGGGGAAGGGAATGGTTTGGGACACTTCTCACAACTAGTAACTCAAGAGAAAATACTGTTTTACCAAAACACGATGGCACAGAGTAAGAAAGGAAGTTCAGCAAGGACCAAGAGTGGCACCGGAAGCTGGGGCGAAGAATTTAAGAAGGTGTGCACTCTCCCTTACCAGCCTAGGCACACGCGTGCAGAGAGCATTTCTAAGTAAGGGGAACCACACAGAGACTAGAAGCCAATTCACTAGGGGTGCACACCCAGACTTGGACTTTAAAGGACTACATAAAGTAGAGGTCCCATGACCCCACAGTAACATTTTTAACAGTCGGTTCTCAAATTAAACCATTCTTGAATACCCACATTTAATGACTGGTGGTGTTTTTCAATATCTGAGCTATCCCAATGAACCAAGGACTAACCCCACGTTGTTCCAATTTACTAAATGCTTTGCTTTCCCCCATTAGATTATTAGCCAGGACACAGAAAGTATGAAGCCTAAACCCTTCTGGTGTCTGGAGAAGCCAGACCTGGAGAAAGCAGTTGCTGGAAACAAGGAGGCTACATGCTTCCCGGTTCTCTGCCCCAGGAGTGGTGCGGGGGAGGCCAGTGTCAAGGGAGGAGCAAGACCGACCACCGTGTGAGCCCCTCTTGCCCCCCACCCTGCCTCTGGTTTTGATTCAGGTGTTGGAAAAGTAAGGATTTCAGTTACACTTATTTTCTTAAGTGCAAATTTGATTTTATAATTAAAGCCACACAATTAGGACAAGCTCAGGATGGCAGCCTATGTAGCTTCTAGAAAAGGCTTAAGATGAAAAATGGGAAAAAAAGAAAGAACGCACCACACTGTTTACCAACCTGCACGTCTAGTTGCTGGAAGATTCCACTGACTGCTCTCATAATGCAGTGAGTGAGTGGAGGCATTTTTACAAAATCCAAATAGTATATTTGACACACAAGATTACATTAGTTTCAGGTGTACAACTTAGCGATTCGACGTCTTGGTGTAAGCATTCTTCATGTCAAGGCCAACAAGCTATCATCTTAGGACCCTAACCCTTTAGAATGAAGACCAACGAGGCAAACCCCTCCCCATATTCAACATATAAATGTAATTTTATGTATCACTTCTCCTAAATCCTTAATAAGACAGTCTTAATGAGAGCTTTCTTCCAGGAATGTCAAAGCCTTTAAAGTAAATATAACAATTCATATATATTGAATTGAGCCTCTACTGAGCCTCTCCTATGCCTTTCTAGAAGAGTGCGTAGAGTTCTGTTTCTATATCATCAGGTAAGAGCAACTGCTAAGTCAGTTTTCTGACTTCACTTATCAATTTCAGGGCTCATCATTTAAAGAACAAACTGATCGTTTTCTTTTTTTCCTGATCATTTTTTCTTAATATTCATTTATTATAAATATTTCTCTAGAGGCCAATGCAAGCTACATGAGTTTTTCTCCATGTGATTTTACTAAGTATATTAATAAAGAAATACAGAGGAAGTTTTAATGCACTCTTTACAGGAAAGTATGTAAACTCCTGTGATTTCACTGAGACACACAATGGAGTCACCGCCATACCATCCATTAAAGACTATCATGTTGGGCCATGATTTTCCAGCACATAAATAAAAATGCTAGTATTTAACTGTCCCCTAGAAATCTGGTTACATCTTTGTTTTCTTTTTACAAATTTCTGCTGCAAATCAATAGAGCTCTCTCTCCATGCTCTATGAAAATGCATCCTACCAATCTGTCCATAACATGTTATGGTGACTCTGAACATGTGAGGAAATACTAAGATAGCTTTGATTTGTGCCTTAATGTCACAAGGTCGAGATGAAAAGCTTCAAACTGTGATCCTGAATTATATGTATCAAGTTATGGAAGTGCTCTGTACCGCACAGTTTATGGAATTAGCTTTCCTTAGCCCCAGAAATCATAGAGCGTTCCCCATCAAAGGACTATTGCTTGGTGTCGGTTCTTCAAGGATACTTAAAGCACAGAGAACTAGAAAGCAAATTGAAATTTTAAATAAACTACTTCCAAAATACTGCATTTGCCAATTAACAGAATGACTCTGGCCTTATTTCTATTCCAGTCCCAGGTCTTTGGTAGGGGAGACACTCAGGGATACTGTTACTAACCCAATTCAAATGTGAAGCAGTTGGACAGAGAATGTGCAAAAGCTATTTAGCGGTTTTGTGGGGGTGGTAGGAGTCAAGAAAGAGCTGCACGGAATGTGATCGCGCTTCAGTCCGCCTCATCCCACAGACAGGCTCGGTCCTTACCATGTCTCCAGGCTTGACAGAGACGGTCACCACCACGCCAGGCATCGGGGAGCGCAGAATACTGCTTGTGTCCTCAGCCGCTTTTTCCAGCATAAATTTGTTCAGTTCTGCAGCCAGTTTGGTTAATATATGCACCTTGTACTTAAGGGGGTAAAAAAAACTTTTAAGTTTAAATGAACTTTTCCTCAAAGGTAGCATTCTTTCAGAATCAGATTTTTAGTCTGAAATTTAAATGATCACATCTTTGAATTCAATGGTTTTTAATTATTGTACAGAAAAACAAAATATAGTCATTTTGTTTCTGGCACATGTTGTGAGCTGGTTATTCAAGAAATTTCTTGAAACGAGAACAACTCCAGTAATTAATTAGTGAGAAATAGAAGTCACCCTGGAAGAGAAACATCTCAAAACTTTTGTAAAGAAAACAGTGAGGATTTTTCCTTATATTCCCTTCACTGCTCACAAACTTATCCCAATTAACACGGATTCTATGAGCTGGCTGGGTCAGCAGGAGGGAGAGGGGTGACTCTGCGGGCACCTGCCAGCAGATGGCAGCAGATTGCTGTCTCAGGCTCCTGTTCCCCGCGAGAGCGGCCGCGCCACCAAGTTAAGACAAAGGGTTTCAGTGTTCGTTTGGGGCAAAATAATATTTAAAATTCAATCTCTTTCTAGAGGCACAGTATGTTATATTCACTACAGAAAAAGTTAGCTCTTCTTTTTGGGCACAACATGGCATAGTCTTTCCAAGGTACCAAGATGCTTAGGGTAGATAAAAATGAAATAGAAGGACTATCTTCTACACAGAGAGACAATACTATCAGACTTTAAGCCATTGAGAGAAACATTATGCACAAGCAAGTATTTTTAATGGAACCTTTTGTAGATGGTTCTCAAACAATCGGGCAGGTTCAAGGGAGTTCAGTCAAACAGAACATTTCTAATAAAGAGAGTTTCTGCCTGGCAGGGGAGAATATCCTGGATCTCTATGAACAAATAGAAGAGCCACAGTTTGGTCTACCCAAAAAGAAACAAACTCAGCTGGTTTGAGGAGGGGTTACTCAGTGAGGCTGAAACCAGCACCTGAAGATTTCTGAATTCCTTCCAAATTGCATCTCCCTTGGGTAAGAGAGATACAACACCGAGGCAGCTCCATTTTGTTCGAGAAAAGATGCTGTAACTCAAAGCCGCCTGTGGGCATCATGATGGCAGGGATGCAAAGGCAAAATAGAACTCCGCCTCTAGTTCTGTACAGGCATGGCGGAATTCCTTCTGGGTGCTCTTTGTGGGACTTGTTCTAAAAGGGCAAGGGAGACCCCCAGGAGGAGCACCGATGGCCTAAGTTCCGCTCAGATTTGCCACTGTGACAGGTTGAATAATAACACCTTTTGCATGTTTCTTTACTCCTGAGTGTGTGTTTTGCAATCAAGACATACAAGTGTCTGCCAGTTTCTGAAGGATATGATCCTTAAGTGAAATTACAGTGCAAATAAAAGCTTTTTGCTCCTATTAAAATTCATCTGAGTCCTAAGTGGCAAGGAGAGTGCATTGTGCTGTCAGTCTAATAAACATTCCAGGCAGAGGGACTACTTATCAGCGATGAATTGTACCTCAAAGTCTTTCATTAGACCATGGCGGGGGGGTAGGGGGGTGGACGGAGAAAGAAGGGATAACATAATTGTACCAAATTGCATGGTTTTCGTAGCTGTGCTCTGTCTGCCTTAGAAAAGAAAACCCAACACCCCTAGGAGCAGGAGAGTCCACAGCAAAGTCACTTTTCTAGCTGGCAGCGCCCTCCCCGGCTCCCAACACGTGACTGGTCAGCACTGGGCCCAGCTGTCCAGGTTCAGTGTAGCACACAGATCTAGTTTTTTCCCCTTGTTTTTTGTACCATTTGACTACAAAATGTGAAGTCTAAATTCAGGGAAAGGCTCTTTCTGCACTGTGAACAATATGATTTATCACATTTCACCACAGTGGACAGGCTTAAAACCTAATTTTAGCTATATCACAAACAAGCCTTAATGTAAATAAAGAGCTGAGATCGTACCGAGCTCCATTTCTCCCCAGAAATTACAAGATCCTGACTAAAACTGGATCCTTTTACTATTTTTATAATTTTCATATCTTTTGAATTCCTTTCTCTGTAGGACTCCTGCTTTGCTTGGAAAGAGATGTAAAAGAGTCACAAAACTCAGCGCCTTTAGATGCAGTCTTTGTTATTGATGAGATGTTCCTTTTCCTCTTGTATTTGTTTATTGTTCTTAAATCTGTTTGGGGGATAAGCGACTTATTGTAATCACAAGTAAAAAATAACAACGGGGTAAATGCCTCAGGAGAGGCCTCCTTGCAAATAGTTGGCTAAGAAACGACCTTTCTGAATATAAAGAGAGGAGGCAGCAAGAGGTTCTCTTTTTAAGATTACCTTTGATGTGTCCTGACCCCTTCAGCGTGCCCACACAAACACGCCTCTTAAAACAACGTCTTGGCTCGGCAGCCGTGCAGCGGACGCGGGGCGCGCTGGCGGGATGGGATCTAAGTGGGTGCAGCATATGGGCCCATCAGAATGAAGTGCCTGGTGAGAGCCATAAAAGCTTTTTGCTGCCCCCAGAAAAGAAGTCGTTTAAGAGTGTACACTACGGCTTTCAAAGCTTCTGATCAAAACTGCTATTTATTGGTTTCTCTGATTCTTAGGGGGCTCAGGCAGAGCCAGCCAACGAGCTAAAAGAATTCAGGAAAATGCCCTATGACGCGCAAAAAGTTTGGTTTTTTACGCTAGGCATTTAAATATTCCTAAAGTGTTCCGTGAAACCTCCCTGGAGAGTTGTGCTTTTAAGTTGTTGTTGTTGTGGTTGTTACTGTTTTCAAGCAGATAAACCACAAACTTGAGGTTCTGGGGGTGGGAGTCCAAGATTTTAAAGGTTACTTGATAGGACGGAGAAGTACAATCCTAGAAGAACCCAGAAGGTTCTCACCCTGCAAGGTCACAAGAAACATCTGTGGGGCCTGAACTGGATTCGTTCTGGGTTCTTCGGTAGATGGAACCTCACTGTGGTTTTAGGGAGGTGCTCATAAACCACAAATTATCAAGCTCCGCATGGAGGAACTTAACGCTGAGAACAGGTGCTCTCCGGGGGGTGGCCTGGTCAGCTCAACCCATGTAGGAAGGACAGTGATGGGAGGGAACATTCACGGGAGGTGTTCTCTAATGACCCCAGCCAGAGGCTCTAAGCGAATGAATTTTATGGTGTCTGTAATGTAAAACCATGTCTAACAAAATTTCTCCCAAAAAGTTCAACAAGAAAGAAAGAGAAGGGAATCACACCAGACATAAAGGGTCAGGAAGAAAACTACAAGAGATGGACGCTTAAAAGGAACACAATGGAATTGTTTTTACAATGAACATAGGCTCTCAGGGCTCTCAGCATGGAACCTAACGAAGGGGGAAAAGGTGGGGGCAGAGAGCCATGGTAGTTGGGGGAGAAGCCATACGTGGTCACGGTTTGGGGTGGGGGGCGTATATGCTTTTTGGTCAGGTTGGTTAACAGAAACATCCTGCAAATGGGCAAGCCCACCCGTGCCAGGCACACACACAGCACACGCACACGCACACCACCGCGTAAAGCAGCCCTTGCTACGGCTACACTGCACTAGATGGTCACACAAAGTGCCTTGCCGCTGGTGTCTGCGCCTCCTTAGGGAGTTTAAATCCGTGCGCCTCTCTGTACGGCCCTGAGATTTACCAGCGACTTCACCAAGTCACACACCCCGAGTGCTCGCACCTGCAGGCCTTGGAGGCCTATGGGCTCCCAGCAGGATGAATGCTTCCAAGCTGCTTTGCATACTGTCTCAGTTGTGATTTCACCTTAAAGTAGCCCACCTCTGGTTTCCACTCCTATGCCATTCTTCCAAAACGATCAGGACATGTGCAGTTGATGAACTGCTCGTGTTTTCACACGGCAACCGTGGGCCATCTCAGTCAAGGGTAAATGGTGCACTTTGCTGGGAATTATGTTACATCAGTTCCCAAAACATCCTGAAGCACCGGCCATATACCGTATATCAACCCTCACTAAGTAAGGGAGCAGATGCATTTCTTCAGATATAAGGTTCTCCTCTTCAAAGTTTTCACCTTCTGGTCCCAAGGGTCTCCAACATTAAACTGCCTTTTCATTTCCACGGTGTGGCAGTGAGAGCTAACACTCCAACATGCCCCTAAAAATCTACTTTCCTAGCTCTGAGCTGGAGAGCAAGTGTCAGTGTTCTTAAAGTGTCAGAAATGACTAGCTTAAAAAAAAAAAAAAAGACACATCTTTAAAAACACTGGAGTTTCAGAAAACTAGAAAAAAAAAGCCTCACTAAATATACATTAGAACACTGAGGTACATTTGGAGTCTTAATTCAACGGTTTTTTGTTTTGTTTTTTGTTTCCCCCATTCCTGAGTTCTTTGTGGGATCACTATGAACACTGGAGGAAAACCACAGCAAGGGGTCAATGCCGTGCAAAATACAGCAGCATCGGGCCCAGCCAAACCAAACCGATCCTGCAAGAATCTGCAAGAAAAAATCTGCAAGAAACAATACCCCAAACAGAGAGAATCAGAGCCTGTGGCTGCCCTTCTCTGGGAGAGCTCCCCCCCCCACCAGCCCTGCCACCACCGCCCCCCCCACCCCCACCCAACACACACCCCGGGCCAAGAAGGTGAACCGAACAGGCGGCTGTCCCCGAGTCAGTACAGCTGCAACCACCGGAGCAGCCCCTCAGCATAATGCTGTGACAACTCCATCCGCACAGTCTCGAGGTAGCTGTCAATCAGGACGCATCATTTAATCCAACAGCACTCGGAGGACTTTCTCCGACAACCCACATGACAGCATATCTACAACTCTATTTATATCAGCGCCCGGTTGTGTTTACAATGCTGTGGCAATTAGAAAAGATGCAACAGGCAGCAATATTATGGAGATTTCCAGTTCGCAGTATTGCCCCGTAAAGTGTGATCTTGCTTCGCAGAGTCAGGCTAAATGACAAAAGGCTATTTTCTTCACTCTCCGTGCTCAGACAGCACTTCATTTGCAGCTAGCTATAATTAGATTAATGGTGTAGTGCAGTACAAAGCCGGCCCACTTCACATCAGATAGCATATGAATTAGGACAAACACTTATTTCAATTCCAGGCAGAGAAAGCAATGACTGGGGTATTTAGCATACCCTTTATGGTGGAATGAGATGTTAATTGTGTACCATTACCTCTAAACTGCTTGCTTGTTGTATAAATCACTGTGCTAATTGATGCCGAGATAGAAATGTAGCCACAGGCAAGAAAGCAAAGGAATGAGAGCTGAAGATGTTGGATAAAGGATTATCGAGTAAAACCATATGGAGATGAGGTTCCTTTGAAACCCTTCCTTTCTGCCCAAGAGCACCAGTTTTTAAAAGTACAGAAAAACTTTTGTACTAAGAAAGCAAATTTCATTTTTCACATTCCTCTTTAAAAGCACCCGTTTCTTTTCGAAGTTCCTGTCTGTCAGCAATCTAAATAAGAGGTATGTGGAATTAATCTGAATATACACTTACAAACACAAGGAATGTGCAGTTTTCAAATAGCGAGAACTCCCTATCTGGGTCTTTGGCTCATGGGTTAATAAGGAACACCTGTCAACTACCTGAAGCAGATGTTTCCGACGCATCCACAGGGCAAAAATAAATTCTTTCCCAAGACCTGACCCGGAGTTGTTCTTAATAGACCAAAACCAAACACAAAAATCCGCTGGTTTCGGTGTGGTGTGTTATCTACTCCATTTGCGTAGAAAGAATTATTCAGGATGTGAGTCCAATGGGACAGGCCCATTCTGATCTGCCAATGAAACAATGATTTTACTGACATCTGACTAGGCCAGTTCATGATTTTGTATGAGAGTAAGGAATTAGAAAGGAAATCTTGTTTCTTGTCTGGCCCCCTAAAACTAGCAAAACATAATAAGCAGAAGCACGTAGTCATTTAAAAGCTTCAGTCTTGTTGTAAAATGCTACCCTTCTCTTTGTAAAATGTCCTATCAGTGCTCAACAGCTCCTATTAGGGTAAAAACGAGTGTCTCAGAAGTACACACATAGAAACCAAATGCTATACTCAAAAAGTCAAACTGTTGAAGGTCCACAGATAAACATGCTCTTTGGAAGTTTATAGATCAAGCGCATGCACTCCATGTATGTGATCACAATTCTTTTCCCAGCAAAGCAACAGTCAGGTGCAAATTACTGCTGTGCACTTTTTCACAAATCCAGCTGCTTAGTAATTAGCACTGTTATAACAAACTTTTACACAGAGAGCAAATATAGTGGGTTGACTAATAGTTCAAATTCTCAACTTCAGAGTAACAGTTAACATATCTGATTCTCGCAAACGCACTTTTGAGAAACGCACGTTTGAGAAACACCGTGTATGGTTTAGCCTTGCGAAATCCAAATATCACATTGACTTGTAAGACAATAAAAGAACGTCCCAAGAAACTGCATCATCTGGATTGAATTATCACCACTGAAACCTGGAGAAAAAAATCCAGAGCTGCTTTGGTGGGGGCAAGCCCACCTTTCACTGGACCATATAGTCTTTATATATCAGGAACACCTGCGTTGCAACCGCCATGTCAAAGAGTTTAAGGTTTAGGTCATTGTGCTAATAAATAAATAACACGTGAGTATATATGCATTACAGTACGCTTAATATAATACTTCAGTAAATACACACATACACAGAGAACAGGTACATGTATATAGAGCAACATCAAGGGTCCCCAAAATGGAAACCAATGCCGACAAAATAGTGTGATCTGTGCTGAAGTAACACCTCCCAAGCGTGTGGCTAGGTGACATAAATGGAAGTGCGCTGAAGAAAAGATCTGGAAAGCAGTGTAAGGGCCTGCCCCCAATCATTAATCACTTGTTTGGACCATTTAAACTAGAGCAGTACAGCCTGAAGCAAAACACCAACACACCCCTCGCTTGCGAGGCTGCAAGGCTGGTGTTAACAGGAGAAAATATATGGTTTCTGATACTGTGACCCCATTCCCCAGCGTTTGCTACCTTTAATTGAAAAAGGCAGTTACACACAAAGTAAATCATTCAGTCAGGTGAGCTGTTTAATGACACATAATTGATAATGTCAATATGTGGCAGTGACATAATACGCCACTTTCAACACTGGCCCACTTACGGTTATGAATCAATCTATGCTCCAGGTTTTATTCTCTCACTGCTAAGTTGGTTCTCAAACTCCAGGCTTTTGCTGGACCGATCAATGTGCCACAAGGAGCCACAGTGGCGCAACGATCTCATGAAGGACAGTTTTTGAGGCAAGAATCACAAAAGGAGAGGTGGGAGGTGAATTCCAACAAAGCAAAACAAGAAAAATACGTGAAGCCCACTTCTGCACCGCATCTTTCAAATTCTTGCTAAAAAAGACCAAGTATCCTTAGAGAAAAGAACTAATCTTAAGGCTGATATCAAAGCCTTTGAAGGAATGGGTAAGTTCGTGTGTTTCTCCGGCTCATTCCCAAAAGACAATTTCATCGGAAGAGAAAAACATGGGGACATCTGTCAATCATGTAAAAATCTAACCTAATTTGTTTTTCCAATTTTGTTTTTTCCTCAGAAACACGAGTCCTTCCAATTCTAATATCCTAAGATCAGCAACGCATCTTTGGTCACCATAGCACTGAAAATTAAATTGCAACTTAAACATTAAACCCGGCACTTAACCAATCCTATTTCCTCAGCTGTGTTCCACAGAGTTACCTTCGTTGCAATTTGAATCACTGGTGTCTCAAGATAGAGCCAAAACTGAAGGAAAAGCCACAGAGCTACCGTACAGGAAGCCAGCCCGCTCCCAGTTTGCAGGACAGCGCTGGCTGCGGGTCCTCAACGGGTTTCTGGAAGAGCGAGTCAGTGAATGGGGGAACTTCCCTGGTGCCCGGCGCTGTGGGGACGCAGTGTGCAGGTGTGCCAGGATAAAGGGGCCCAGCCTCTGCCTCACCCAGGTGCCCGCAAGCTGTCTAACAAGCAAGTACATATGCCACAAAGGTAATTTGCTGGAATAAGTGGCACTTTCCCATCCACAAAGGCAAGTCCATTGACAATGTTCTGTACAGAACTCACAAAACAGAACACGCGCATTCTGTTTGATCAGGAGTCTCTGTGACACATTATGACTATAATGAGTCATTTCTTTCTTTTTCATACAAGAAAAATATTATAGATCTTTGAAAGCCTTGTGCTCAATTATGTAACAATACCAACATCTGTGAACAGTACAGGCTGTTTCTATTCTGTATCCTGAACAGTTTTACGTAATTACGCATTTATGAGGTATTTGGTAAACCAGTAAGAAGGTACCTTTTTAAAGCACTATATAATTTGGGGTACAATGAAGTGTTCTCTTGAAAATCTATAATTAGGGCAGCATCAGCTTACAGAAAAGTACAGGAAGTGTTATAAAAACACAATTATGTAAATAAGCACATAGGTAGGGAAGTGTACCATTTCGCTATGGTCCCTACGCCTCCATTTCCTCCTCTTCTATTTGAATTGTTCTGTGCTCATCTCAAGTTAAAGTAATGTTGTCTACAGGGCACAGAATAAGTGAACTCTGGGGAAAAAAGATAGGGATGTTGGCCTTCCCTGGAAAGTTCTTTAGTCCAGAGATGGAACATCAGAGATCTGGGGAGTGTGCCGATGCCATGGGGCTGTTCAATAGTGCTCTGGGCTTTATATGGATTTTTTTAATGATACAATGTTCTTACTAGTATGAATTCACTAAAGAAACTCAGAATCTAATAAGGCAAAATGTTAGCTTATATTGGTCAGAAATTTGAAACTAAAATATTTCAAGGCAAAAGCAAACAAAAGTACAGAGGATAATATTGTGGAGTAAACTGTTGGCCAAGAAGATGAAAGCAGAAAACTAAAGAAGGGCACAGTATGCCAGCCACCCCAAAACATGCCCTTTCGCTGAAAGGATTGCTTTGAGCTGAAAGCAATGAGCTCTCTTCCCTCCCCTTCCGGTCTAGAAGCAGGTGTCTTTCTCTCATACACAAGGAAGAGAACTGCTCCAGAGCTACTCTTACGGCCTGAGAAGGCTCTTATCGGCATGAGAAACCACACTAAAAATATCATATTTATCCTACATTCCTAGTTACCTTCCCACAACTTACTCCCACCCCCAGAAGTCCCAAACCTCCTTTCCTTTGTCCCCACACTATAGTGTCCTTTGTTAAGATAGTATAACCCCCCCACATTCTAAATGTCTTATTTTACATTTCTTTGGGAACTCCCATGTATAAGTGTAACATAATCTATTTTTTTCTTTTGTTAAGCTGCCTTTTGTCAGTTTGATTTGCAAGGCTCCAGGCACTGAAATCTAAGAGGTGAGAAGAAAAAGTTTTCATCTCCTACACAACCCAACAACCCCTGGTCCAAAGTACTGGGAATGATCTTGTCAAGGAGGAAGAAATTTCCTCTGCCATTCAAGGTCCTTCTAGCTGGATTAAGGATCAGGTGGACATAAGATGAACAGAAGATCAAATTTAAAATTGTAGTTACAGGAAATCCACACAGACATGAAATCACAAACACAGGCAAAATAAGGCATCTCTGTCATGTTGAACACTGAGGAGAAGGGGGTATGGGTCTGGGACCTCAAAGGGAAGGAATGTAACCTTTAGGAAGAATGAGAAAGAATAAATGTTTGGTAAACAAGTGTTTGCTGGGCCACTCAGAAACAACAGAACATGGAGGACTTGGATCAAACAGGCCTTGCTAGCTTCCTCCCTATCTACTGTACCTGGCTCAAGGTGTAACGTAGTCATCTGTGGTGACAGCTCTCTTCCTGGAGCAGGCCCCCTAACTAAATTCTTTTTAGGCAGTTGTGCGGGAGATAAAGAGCTTTTCCTGAATCTGCTGGGTTTTGATTGCTTTTAACTCAAAATTATCTTCATACCAAAGGGCCCATTTTGCTGTGGCCTGCCCTTGGCCTGTGCAATCTATCAGGGGACTGCTTAGCAATTTTATAGTTTAGAATTCTTACATATCTCAGAAGTTTAACCCATGCTACTAAGTGGACTTCTGGCATGTCACATGTTGCACATTATACAGAAGATACAGTATTGAAGACAGACAAGCCCTATAAAGCCATGTCGACAACAGAGGTAAAAGGAGACGTGGCCACCATACTGGAAGCAGAAGAGAGTTCAAAGAAAAAAAAGCACGAGTCTTTGAAGCCAAATGACCTGAATTTTGATATCCCAATAGATTCACCTTTTGGCCAAGTGATCTAACTTCTCAGAACAAATCTCTTCATTTCTAAAATCAAGATAAAACATGGATTAAATGACTGAGAGATTAAACTGAAAAAGTTTTGCAGACTAAGTAGCAAGTGCCTGACAGTAACCACTCACCAAATATGATTTCCTCTTTCCTTCCCAAGTACCTCTGATTGTCAAAGAAAAGACAGTGGTAGTTGTGATTTTTTAAATTGTGTATTGTAAAGCATCATGGAATAGCAAATTCTATTTGTTACAATTCTAGTTCTATGGTTCCACATTAAGGAAATAGACTAAATTTTTCAAAATGACACCTGGCTCTAAGATCAAAGAAAAGAAGTTGGTTCTGATATTAAGAAGACATCCAGATCGGGCAGTGCAGGATTCTATGGTCATCCTTTCCTTAGATAATGTCATACTCAATTAGTGAAAGAGTATGGTTCATTCATTCAAAAACTATTTATCACGCACATATGGGCAATATGAGAATACAATATAAATAAGAAAAATTGGCTCCTGACCTCAAACACCAGAATCTGGCCAGAGAGAAAAGACATTCATAAATAACACAAATATAGATGAGGACTATAAATCATGTAATCAATGTGAGGGGAGCTTTTTTATGTTAGCCCCTCTCTTGAAATGAAGTGAAAGGAAAAACAAAACACTTTTTCATACGCAGAATACTCTGGCCACTAACTGTGTGGGCATTTTCCCCACACCAATTCAATTCAGTTCTGACACTGTCTACCTGCAGTTAGTGTCAGACCTCCCAGGTCAAGGGCTCAGTCCCACAAGACTGGCCCCACCTCAGATGCCAATCACAAGTCCAGGCTGTCACCTGTGCTTCTGATGGACCTGCTATAAATAAATTGGAGGCTCCCACAACTCCCTCCTCGGATTTGAAACTTTGTTAGAATGGCTCACAGAACTCAGGAAAATAGTTTGCTTACTAGATTACTCACTTATTACAAAAGAAAACCCCTCAGGAACAGCCAGACTGAAACAATGCACAGATAAAATATGAGGGAGGGTGCAGAGCATCCATGACCATACCAGGTGTGCCACCCTCCTGGCATGTCAACCCACAACCTCTCCAAACCTCTTCAGTTAGAGTTTACAGAGGCTTCCTTATGGAATCATGATCCATTAAATCATTGGCTGTTAGTGGTTAGTTTAACTTCCAGCCTCTATTCTCTCCCCAGAGTTTTTTTTTTTCTTTTTTTCTTTTTTTGGTGGTGGGGGTGGGGGGTAGGACTGAAAGTGCCAGAACTCTAATCACCTTCTTGGTTTCCCTGGAAACTAGCAAACCCCCCCCCCTCCATCCTTAGAGGCTTTCCAAAAGTCACTCATTAACCTAAGCTCAGGTGTAGCTGGAAGGGGCTTGTTATAAATAATGAAAGATGTTCTCTTTACCTTTATCACTCATTTCACTTAGGAAATTCCAAGGGCTTTAGGAGCTCTATGCCAGGAATAGGACAAAGAACAAACATGTATTTTTTTTTAATTTTTTAAATGTTTATTTAGTTTTGAAAGAGAGACAGAGCATGAGCAGGGGAGGGGCAGAGACAGAGAGAAACACAGAATCTGAAGCAGGCTCTAGGCTCCAAGCTGTCAGCACAGAGCCCAATGTGGGGCTCAAACCCATGAACCATGAGATCATCACCTGAGCCAAGGCTGGACACTTAACCAACTGAGCCACCCAGGCACCCCCAAATGTGTATTTCTTATTACAAATCACAGTATCTCATGAAGTCAAAATTCAGACACCAAAATGCTTGGGCATATTCTCCGAGAAGACACTGGAGGCTGTACTGGGTATTCCAGAATTCATCAAAACACATAGATCTAAGTCTCTCTCTCAAGCACATGTAAACACACAACTTATTTTTCACACCTCAGTCTCCTACATTTGGAATTTCCTCTGATAATATTCTTAGCCTAATAATGTGGCCTTCTATTCAATTCTCATGAGCATACTACCTGGAAACTTTGCTGTATCTATGCTAATCTATCATAATCTTGCCCCAGACTTAGGGTCTATGTTCTAAATTCTCAGGGCAGGAGAATTCATATTTGAGGAAATTGAGAGATTTATAAGTGAGAGAGAGAACTGGGGACTGAGTTTGTGAGTGAACTTTGAAAACTCTTATAAAATTTAAGATTTCTTTTATGAAGTGAGCAAGAGTTAAAGACTTGTAAGAGTCCTATAATAAAGAAGTATATAAAACAAGCTAATAATCCCCCCTCCAATCCCACTCCCCTGAAGTCATGAAATAATTTGGATTGTAAATCTACTCATGTAAATCTATAAAAACATAAACATACATATCTATTTTTATAAATGCATCCACTCTGGGTACAATACAAACAAGGAAGCTGCCTTATCTAAAAAGGGGGGAATTCGGGCACCTGGGTGGCTCAGTAGGTTAAGCATCTGACTCTTGATTTTGGCTCAGGTCATGATCTCATGGTTCATGGGATCGAATCCCCCATTAGGCTCTGTGCAGATGGCCAGATGGTGTGGAGCCTGCTTGGGTTTCCCTCTCCCTGCCCCACCCCCCACCCCCACCTCTCTAAATAAATAAATAAATAAATAAATAAATAAAACATTTTAATAAAAATAAATAAATACAAAGGGGGAAATCCATGGTATTTTGCCAGTCAGCATCCTTGACTATCAGTTTTTAAACACAGGAAGGAAGTTAGGTTACTTCTTTTTGCATGCTTAGCTCATCTGAAGCAGAGGGAAAATTCCCATATACCCCTGTGTTGTTCCCAACCCCTTTCCATAATACACAGACTCTGCTATGACAACTCCAGAATGCAGAAAAATAGCCCCAACTGGCCCGGCTGGCCCCTCTTCCCCAGGACTCAGCTCTCTTATTCCTGAGGACTATGAGGCACAGTTGTAAATGTAAGAAGGCGTTGGGTATGCTGCCCCTCAGCTTCTCGGGCCCTTCCTCCCAAGGCTGCACTGACAAACCATGTCTGCCGTCTGCTCTATCCCCCGTCCTTCACTCAACTTCATTCTCGTTTTCTCTAATTGTCCCCGAGAGCATGACCTGTTATCTGTATGGAGCAGATAACCAAGCCTGGTTGCAATGACTCCACAATAATGTCCCGGAAGCTGTCCTTCGCTCAAATACTAATATTCATATCAATCAACATAAAGCTCTCTTAACTTTACAAACTGTTAACCACTCAGTGATTTTTCTGAGTCTAGAAGGTCAGAAATGCCAAAAGAAATCACCCGAAGCTTTAGTCATAGAATCTAGGATCATTTCCCTGTGGACTTACTCCTAAGCAAAAGCTGTCTAATCAAATTGAAAAACACCTAACACTTTTACAATTACAGTTAAATAATGTTACACAGCAGTCCACGAAAATAAGTCTAGGAAACACTTCACTTGTGTCCAGAACCCAGAGACCAGGAGGGCTGACTATCAGTTAGTTCTTCCACTGGAATATAAGGTCAGGAAAGAGAGAGCCCCAGGAGGGCTGGGATGGGACCGTGGCTGCTGGGCTGACTCACCCCATGGCATCTACGTTAGTGAATCCACCCTAGATCACAGGCCGGGCCACTGTTTCACAGCCTTAGACTTCCTCAGACTTAGACTGTGCTACAGACTTCCTATATAGCACAGAATGGGTCATTCTCAGCTAGATGGGTTTGCTTGTCAAGCTCACAAGAAACTGATGTGTGAAAACCATCCTGTAAATTTACAATCAGAAATACATTTGTAAAGGGAAGTAGCACATCCTGCAAGTGTAGTGTGTGTAGACAAATTATATCCATGGTTGTTTGATACACATGAAATCAGCAGAAGCGGCATCAAGGGGCCTTCAGCAGTGCTCTCCATTAAGACAGCACAAGTAGTGGTTCTCCACCCAGAAGACTCAAAACTCACCCAGAGGGCTGGTTAGAGCAGATTGCTGGGCCCCACCTCCAGGGTTGCTGACTCAGGACTGGGTTGGGGATTGTATTTCTAATAAGTTCCCAAGAGACGCTGAGGTGGCTGATCTGGGACCACCCTTGGAGAAGTGTGGATGTAAGGCACCCTACTCCACTATTGGAGCAGCCTTTTCAGGGGGCCTATCTTAGACCTTCAGGGCTGCTGTAACAGAAAGCATGCATGTGTGGCTTATAAATAACAGACATTTATTTCCACAGTTATAAAGTTTGGGAAGTCTAAGATTAAGGCACTGGCAAATTTTGTGTCTGGTAAGAGCCTGCTCTCTGGTTCACAGACAGCCATCTTTCCGTTGTGTCCTACATGGTAGAAGGGCAAGGGATATCTCTGGGGCCCCTTTTATTTTTTAAAAAATATTTTATATTTAATCACATATTTTCCTTTTGAGCTTTTTAGTTTTTTTCTTTAGAGACAGAGAGAGAACAAGCAGGGGCGGGGCAGAGAGAGGGGGAGACACAGAATCCGAAACAGGCTCCAGGCTCTGAGCTGTCAGCACAAAGCCTGATATGGGGCTTGAACTCACAAACTATGAGATCATGACCTGAGCCAAAGTCGGATGCTTAACCGACTGAGCCATCCAGGAGCCCCTAAAGAATGCGTCTTTGACTCTTGCTCTGGGTAGAAAAATCTTCTGAGTGACATAGTCTTTCTTCATATATGATAATCACTGATAAACCTAAGAAATTATCAGTATGGGGTGCCTGGGTGGCTCAGTCAGTTAAGTGCCTGACTCTTGATTTTGGCTCAGGTCATGATCTCACGGTTTGTGGGATCGAGCCCCATGTCAGGCTCTGTGCTAGTGGCACAGAGCCTGCTCAGGATTCTATCTCTCTCTCTCTTTCTGCCCCTCCCTGCTCATGTGCCTACCCCCTCTCTCTTAAAAATAAACAAACTTGGGGCGCCTGGGTGGCGCAGTCGGTTAAGCGTCCGACTTCAGCCAGGTCACGATCTCGCGGTCCGTGAGTTCGAGCCCCGCACCGGGCTCTGGGCTGATGGCTCGGAGCCTGGAGCCTGTTTCCGATTCTGTGTCTCCCTCTCTCTCTGCCCCTCCCCCGTTCATGCTCTGTCTCTCTCTGTCCCAAAAATAAAATAAATAAATAAATAAATAAACAAACAAACAAACAAACAAACTTAAAAAAAAAAAGAGGAGGTCACAGAAACCTCTGATTTATAGCCAGTCAGTCAGAGTACAAGTAACAATTTGGATTTGCGACTGGTGTCAGCATTCTCTTTCTCCAACTGTGCAAGCTCACAGAGGAGTTCGTCATAAGGGGTCCTGGATAAGAGGGGACCTTTGTCATCTCAGCCTTTGTTGTCTTGTTAGAGCTGGTAGAGTCCCAATCCAGTAGTACCTGCTCAGTGTGACAGCTTAGCAGATCTGTGACTGAGGTGTCTCACATTCTCATGGGAAACCAGGGACACTGTTTAGGCTATACTATTCCTACTGCCTGTGACAATGAAGTCTGCTTTCCAAGGCTAACCCTGGGAGTGAACTTCTGGACTTGTGAGGGCTCCATTTCTTATACTCTCCTGAGGGGACAGCTCTGAGGGGTGTCCATGATTAAGTTATAAAAAGGCTTATTGGTTTGAGTTGTTATTGAGATTAAAATAAGATTCTACTCAACGGCCAGATGATGGATCCTTTGAATTGGACAAACTTCTATATTGTAATGTTTTTTTTAATTTTAACTTAATTTTTTTATTTTAGAGAGTGTGTGTGCATGTGGGGGAGAGGAGCGGGGTGGGGAGGGAGAGAGAGAGGGAGAATCTTAAGTAGGCTCCGTGCTCAGAGTGGAGCCCAATACAGGGCTTGATCCCACAGCCCTGGGATCATGACCTGACCCGAAATCAAGAGTTGGAGGCTCAACCGACTGAGTCACCCAGGCACCCCAGAGCACCGGGGATATTATACAGGCTCCTCAAGTAAACACTAAAAGTCAGGTAGTGAATTCAGCAGAAGCACCTGAATGGCCAGTAGACTAGCTCATCTTTCTCTTACAATTCCTTCTACTTTCCAGAGCCCTGAGATCAGGCCCTGCCAGCCACAGGCCTTCATATACAATGTTCTCTGCAGGTATATCCTGGACCCCCAGTGCAAAGAATTCATGTCCCTTGGACAGCAACAGATTTTTTAAGTGATAAAGCTCTTTTGACCTCCATTTTCAGAAGATCTTGCCAAACTTAGGAAGAAATTAGAAAGATTCGTGGCCATTTACAACCCCCTTCACAGAGGAAACAGATGACGAAATTTCTTCTAGGCCTTACTACAAATGATCAGCTGGAAACCGATGTTTGGGGGCTGATAAAAGCCAAGACTGAATTATGCTTTCAGGAAAGAGAGCACCCAAAGTCCTTTTTAAAACACTTTATATAGACTTTTAAAAGATGTAATGCATTAAACCCTGAAGTTCTAGAACACAGAAATCTTTTAATTCTAATTTTAGTTGGAATGCAAGTCTTCTTCCTGATATAAGGAAGCAAATTGAAGAAAATTTAATTAGATGAGCAGGTCAGTCCCTTGATATTCAAGCTGCAATCTAGTTCTTTGGGGAATTACAAACAACTGTACTGTCTTGGTGATCTCTACAATACCAGAAATGTGGTTTGAGAAGCAATTCAAACCTCCCCTATTCATCTCAAAATACTTCTAGGTGCATACAATTCAGGACATTAGAAACAGGATTGTCTTGCACTTAAGGAAAGGGAAAAAAATGAAAGTAATCACTCTAGACCTCTGATAGGAGGCAGATATACCCCCAAAACTCCTTGAAGAAAAGTTGGATACTTACTCTGTACCTTGGTGATGTGGATTTTCTACCTCCATCTTCTCTAGGATGTCATATTTTTCTACCTCTGGATGGATCATCAGGGAAATCATTCAGTATTAAAACTAGTTTAAGTTTGTTGGTTTAATTAACATAGACATGTCTTTAGAGTTATCAACATTCAATAGAATACTTTTATTCTACCCAGGCTTACTAAATATGTTTAATACCTCTTGCAAATTTCAACAGCAAGAAAAACAGCCTGGGATGATGGCTGACTTTGTCTACTGTCTCAAGAAGTTTTTGTGAGTAAACATATGTTGGAATTTACATAGATGTACGTGGGTAAGAGTCTTTAGGTGAACTTCTTCACAATATATTTTATGCTATGTGTACTTAAAAATAGCTTTCAAAACCTTCTAGCTACCTCGAAACTTTCCAGCTTTGCTAAGTTTGGGGAGTTTTCTGGTGTCAACAGTTACTCTCTTGTTAGTTCTTCTTTGACCCCAATGTTGCTGCCCCTGAATGAGATCATACACATCATTTGAAGGGTGAGATTAGAGAAAGAAACATGTTAATACAGACTGAAGGTTTCTCTGGTTCTGTAAGTGACCTTCTGAGGTTGGAGAATACCTCTGGGCTCAAAGTATCTTCTGGAAAGGGGTTCTCTTTAAATGTTTACAGATTATAGATAGGCTGAAACCAGCTATAACCACCCAATATCTGGGCAACTGGGGGAGTATTCATTTGATCTCTTGGTTTATTAAAAACTATGGGGAGGCTAAAAAAAAGTCCTAGAAAAGTTGGCAAGGTAACTTCAAATGGAATGCATATGTTATTACACAAAACTTATTAAGTACAAATCCCTTGAAAAGAAACTTTAATATTAAAGAAATTATAATATATCCCAAGGAGAATTCTAGTCTCAATAAATGACAGCAAATATAAGTACTAGATCACTACTGCCTTTGGTCTGGCATCTGCAAGAGGAAATTATACACTCAACCAGTTTGACTTCTATGTGACTTTCAACCTTTCTACAATCTTGTTAGAATGTGGAGAATCTGGAAACTCCATTCATTTTAAAACTAATTGCCTCAATCTGAAGATGGTCCCAGGAGAAAAGGAGTTGAACTAGAATTGTTTTAGCTCTTTTCCTGGACAGTGGGACTCCATTCTTGCCAAATTTCTTACTTCAATTAAGTTCAGAGCCAGAGGGATTTGAGGATGGGATTCAAATATTGTCCATCTTAAAAAAAAAAATCTGTTATTCATTCTCCCCCAATGGCAGAAGAATGATTTAATTGAATATTCCTTCAAACTCTATAGACTCTTAAGTTAGGGACAATTAAATACTAGCACCTCCAGAAAAGTCTCACATAGCCTATGAACCAGAAACATAAAATATTGTTTTCCTTGGCTTCTTCTGTGTCATTTTGAAAACTGTCCTCTGTGAGAGAAAAAGTTTTATTTTTAATATCAAATATATTTAAGATTTATTTCTATAAGGAAGTTTGTCAAAGTTCACATGAGCCCTGGTCTTATTTTTGCCACTCAAGATGATGGGACAGATATGCTCCTTTGTGGCCAAGGGCTCTGTGGAGAAGTGCTTGTCGCAATGAGCATCAGTCCATCTTGGAAACAGCAGCAACCCATGCTCTTTATCATGAGAAGGCATGACATGAAAGGCTGAAACTAACTTTACCAAAGTATTATTCATCCCAACATAAACGTCTGTCTCGAGACACCCTATAGGCTTGCCTGCTACCCTGCCAAATAAAAGAGGTCAAACGGTACCAGAAGGGGAGGAGGAAGCCACGTGGCCTAGAAACAGTGACTCCTGGTCCAGAGGAAAAAAGTAGAAAGAGTTTCTCAAATATTAAAAGCCATCAATATCAGAATCACAAATATTTCACTAATATCTCCTGGGGAACAGACTGATATGCCATTCTCTCTGCCCAATACTCCAGTGGAATGAAACTATCTCCCAGGTCAATAAGCTCCAGTATGGGAACACTGTTGCTGACAAAGGAAAAAAATCTTAGTTTCTAGGCCTATTTTTAGGAACAGCAAAGGCTGTTGGTATTTTAGAAAAGGTAAAGCAGTTCCATGCTAAGCAATGGAAGGAAACAGTGTCCTAGGCATGGATTGCACACCTGTGATTTCTACCTATAACAGGTGGAAAGGCCTCCACCTGTCAACCCAACTCATAGTTTTCCACCACAGTATGAACTGACAGCAGTGATTTTGCCCGCCAGGCTAATACAAATCTTGTCTGCTGTCATTGCCAAGCTCTCAGAACCAGAGAACTGAGTCAGTACCTTGTTCAAAAACAAAATGGACAAAGGGGGCACCAAAGTGGCTCCATCAGTTAAGCATCCAACTCTTGATTTTGGCTCAGGTCATGATCTCACAGTTCGTGGGATGGAGTCCCGTGTTGGACTTTGTGCTGATAGTACGGAGCCTGCTTAGGATTCTCTCTCTCCCTCTATCTTTGCCCCTCTCCCACTCACATTCTTTCTCTGTCAAAATAAATAAAGAAATATTTTTTAAAATTGGACAAGGTTTGAGGGCAGAATACAAAATCTTTCTCTACTATAAAAAAATCTGCTAACATAATACTGCTGAGTCCTTAAACTGCTTGTATTCTAGAAATATCACTTCAAAACAGTTCAATGGGAGGAGTTGATTTTTAAACATACTTAAAGAATATACTTGGTAGAGGGGCCTGGGTGGCTCAGTTGGTTAAGTGTCCAACTATTGATTTCAGCTCAGGTCATGATCTCATGATTTATGGGATTGAGCCCTGCACTGGGCTCTGTGTTGACAGCACAGAGTCTGCTTGGGATTCTCTCTCTCCCTCACACCTCCCTCTCTCCCCTCTGTGTTCTCTCTCTGCCTCAAAAATAAACATTTTTTAAAAAGAATACACTTGGTAGTAGAATACTATTCAACCATAAAAAGGAACAAAAAACAGGAAACTGACACTTGCTACAACAGGTGAACCACAAAAAAATATTATGCTAAGTGAAGGAGGCCAATCACAAAAAGTTATATAATCTATGATTCCAATTATACAAAACATAAGAACAGGAAAATCCAGGCGCAGAGAGCTGACTAGTGGCTGCTGCGGGCTGGGGAGAGAGGGGTATGAGTGATGGCTAAGAGGTACAGAGTTGCTTTTTGCGTTGGAACTAGAGAGAGGCCACAGCCCTGCAAATGTACTAAATGCCACAGAATAGTATATTTAAAAATAATTAATGGCAAATTTTATGTTACATAAATGTTGACTCAATTAAAAGAATACGGTTGGCCACATGAATGTAGTAAAGCATTCACATTAAGGCTCTTTAGTTAGAAATACTGGATTATGCTACCTGATTTGGGGCTGGCACTGATACACACATCGATGTGATGACCTCCATTAGTTAGGGATCATAGTGTCTGGTACACAGAAGATAGTCAAAATTGTGGATGAAAAGTAAAAAGAATCTATGATCATTTTGGCCAAGCTCTGCATACCTCTACCCGAGCAAGAGGAGGCAAAAAGCAGATAGTTATGAAAAGTTCCAATGCTGAAGAATGAAATTCTCTGAGCCTCAGAACTAGTAATTTCTTAGAAATTTATAGGGTCTTGAAAACCTCAAGGAATTCTTCTGAACATGTATTTTTGCCCAGACATCATTAAAGCTCAGACAGAGGTTCATAATCCTTTTCTCACAGCATCGCTAATGTCCACTTTCCAAGGATGACCTCACTTCTAGAACAAAGGAGATGTCTTGACACGAATTTAATTTGGAGACTCTTGGAGAATTATAGCAGTTTCTTGACAGGAGACTGGAAAAGTCCTGGGCAGTCCAAATGTATTTGCTACCTCATACTTGGGTAAGTTAGCAACATTTGCCACAAAAATAAAAATTTCAAATTGGCTGAGTGTCAAAGAGCATAGAGAGCCTACACCCATTCACCACTCCACGATTTTAACTTCTTACTCAAGCCAAAGAGTAGCAGGCTTCTCGGCTATATATTGCAAAGCCAGATTCAGGTTGATTTTTGTTTTATTTGCATCATTTTTCCTATTTTTATTTTCAATAATTTTTATGCTGGAAAAGATGAGACAAAAAAGTGACATGAGCTTTTTGCAAAGATAATTGCCTTCTCTGAGAAAGAAATCAATTTCCAGTGGAATAAATTGCATCCCACTGATGATGTAACTTGTACAACTATCAAATACTGTGATTTTCCCTCTAATGCCCACATTTCTGCTACTTTTGGCTCTGTGAATTAGGGAAGAGAGGACTGTAGAATTCAGAGACAAAAAAGACCCCACAATTCCTGGGAGAGAGCAGGACCTTCACTTCTAGCTTCCCATGAGACCTCACACACTCAGATTTCCATCTGAGGATTCCATGATTGGAGAACTCAATCTCAGGACTCAAGATGCCAACCACTGCAGTTTCCTAAACATATCACGCTATTTCATGGCTCTATGGCTGTGTTCATGGTATTGTAGCCTTCTAGAATATCCTCCCCAGATTCCTTTGGCTGGCTGATTCAACAATCATTCCCTAAGTCACCGCTGAGGTGTCATCACGTCGGGGGATTCCATGGCTCCCATGGCACCCTGGCTGTCTGTCATACCTACCATGCTGTGTGAAAATGACCAGTTTAAGTGTCAATTTCCTTTACCAGACAACTAGAAAAAGGAAAAGTAGTAAGTTTAATGCAGAGAAACTGGACAAATCCCACCTTAACCAAGTAATCAAAGTAATATCACCAGTGATGGGACATGTGCCTCTCTCCCTAGGATGTACTGAGGGCACAACACACTTCGGTGGTATTCCACACTTTGGTATACATTCCAAAAATGTATAAATTCATCTGACTATGAGAAAACACCAGACAAACCTAAATTGAGACCCATCTGACAAAATAAAAGACGTATCTTAAAAAAATGTAAAGGTCACATAAGACAAAGACCAAGGAACTCTTCGAATGAAGCAAAGTAAAAGAACATGAAAAGTAAATGCAATGTGTGTTTCTGAATTAGAGCTCCAACCAGAAAAAAAATTATTTTCTTTTACTATAAAAGACATAAGTAGGAAAACCAGCAAAACTTTAAAGGCTTTTAGACTAGATAATATTACTGTGCCAATGTTAACTTCCTGCACTGTGGTTATATAAGGGAATGCTATCCTGACTTTAAAATAAGTTGCTAGCAACTTAACTAAAATCGTTCAGAAAAACAATCATGGGGGTGTGGGATGACACACAATAAAGCCACCGCAACAAATGTTATACATAGTAACATGTTATACAAAACGTTAACATTTGGGGAATCAGTGAAATTATACGGACATTCATAATTGTACTATTTTTGCATTCTTTCTAGAAGTCTTAAATTATATCAAGATAGGTTTAAAACTTTTTTAATTATAAAAACCTAAAGAAAATTTTCCTTTTTGATGAGAATAATAACGTACAGGATTAGAAACGCATATGCTATGTTCAGGGTGGATGAGAAAATCTGCAGTAATTACCTTTTTTTCCCCCCGTGCAGTAATTACTTTTAAAGTGACATCAGTGGCTACACAGAGTGCTAATTGGAAGTTGGCACGATTCCAGGTCACTGATACGCTCTCCCAGATTAACCCAACAAACTGGACAGCGTTGCAATACAAGGAATTTTCTTTACTTGTATAGTCGTAAGTGGGAAGCAAATACACTGTCCATAATGGTGAGCCCTCTACCTGCTTTAGAAATAAATATTTTTCTCACAGCCTTTACAAACTAAAAAACAAAAACAAACAAACAACAAACTCCACCTTAAAGGTAATGATCCTATAAATACCCTACACAAAAGATAAGGAACACTAATGTTGTGCCAGGATTAGGGTTTGCAGCCAACTGATCCTCACTGCCAGCAGGGGAATCATCTCTATGGGGTTGGTCGTTTCCGAGGCAGCATTTTCTAGGACAAGATTAAATTAACTGTACTAGCGGCAGGGCTACAAAACAAAGAGAGTAAGACACTGCATCTGCCGTCAGGAAGTTTACCATGACACGTGAGGAACACACGTATAGAGGTGAGTCGTGGGCCCAAGCATAATGTGGAAACCAGCGAGGGGTGGGAGAGCTGCAAGGACTCACAAGGGAGCTCTCTATAAACACCTCCATGTAGGGAAAGGAATCGATTTATTGCCCAGCCACAGAAGACCTGCACAGGGAGGCAGAGTTCAATCCAACATAAGGAAACAATTTCCAACAGAGCTCTCCAACAATACAATAGGTGGCCTTGTGAAGTAGTAAGCCTCGCCACCAAATACATTTAAGTATATCCAGGATGTACTCTTCAAGTCCTACAAGAACCAAGGATTCTTATTACATCATCTAGGCTGAATCACTGAAGGTCACGTTTCTCAATGCAGCATCCCTGGCCTCTAGCCACTAGATGTTGTAGTCCCCCTTTCCAGTTGTCACAGCTGAAAATATCTCCATTCATTGCCAAATGTCCCCTGGTGGTGGGCGGAGGTAGACTGTCCCTAGCTGAGGGACTCCAAACAAGCAAATTTCTCTGAGTGTCCGTGTTGAGAAAATGAAACACTGTAGAATTTCAGAGGGAGGGCCTAAGGTAGTCAGAGGACTTGTGGAGAAGGTAAGACTGGAAAGAAGTCTTGGAGTAAAAGAATTCTGAAGAAGGGCAGAGGAAGCAGTGAGCTTCCTTGGAAAAGTACGCTAGGAATCAAGATGTAGAAGAGGTAGGAAAGAACAAGACTGCAACAGGACTATTAGGAAGTCAGCTGGCCAAGCAAAAGCGTTCAATAGTAGATAAAACTAGAAGTATTTGTAATGTTGTAATGTGTTGAAGGAATTTCCAATCCAAAGTCAAGGCTGCTTAGGTTAGTATCCATGATCTACCCATATCATGGGAAAGTCAAAGGTGAACGCAGTCCTATCCAGAGACAATGTTCTGGAAGAATGATGGCATCCTGGACAGTTAGGCAACACACCATATTATCCACTCCTCCATTTTCAAAAAATATAAATGTTTGCTCTCTTATCTACCACTGCTCTCTACATGTGAATGACAGAGATTTGACTGTCATTTTAAAGTCCACATTGAAGAGAAGCAGATGGCAAGTGAGTGGTGGGTAGGGAGAGGAAGAGAATAACAGTCATCAGATGCTGGACTGAAATGCATCAGATTTCCTGAAAGATGGCAGAATGTTAACATTTTCCAATATTCAAGCAATGCTCACATGCCAAGAAGGTTGGAATCTGCAGGTGTATGGATGACCAATACTTCAGTCTTTATTTCGTTTGGTTCTATAGATCCAAAACTGACCCCAAGTGAGTTTTCTCAAATCACGCTGTGGTTGTGAGAAAACTGGGCATGTGGCAGAGTCTGATCAAGGCCAGCACCAGCCTTAAGAATCAAGCTTCCTGGGGTGCCTGGGTGGCTGAGTTAGTTAAGCGTCCAACTCTTGGTTTCGGCTCAGGTCATCATCTCAGGAGTCGTGAAATCAGGCCCCGCATCAGGCTCTGCGCTGACAGCATGGAGCCTGCTTGGGATTCTCTCTCTTCCTCTCTCTCTCTCTCTCTCTCTCTGCCTCTCCCACCCACTCACATGCTCCCTCTCTCAAAGTAAATAAATAAGCATTAAAAAAAAAAAAAAAAAAAAAAAGAACCGAGCTTCCTTAGACTAGGCTGGTTCTCCTCTCAGCATGGCGCTCAGATACACCCAGGAAGGCTCTGGAAGGGCTCACGTTCAGAGAATCTATTGCAATCTTGGAGACTAAAGGGAACACTTCTAGTGTTCCTCCTCTGGACAGGCACTGGTTGGCAGTGCAGCAGGGTGGACAGCTCACATCCATGACACCTCTGGAGGTCTGAGAATGCCAGGAGTGCCCACTGGCAGTTGAGGTAGGCTGGTCCTGGGGCCCCTACATCTGTGCACTCAACTGCGGGAGACAGCAAACACCCTTCTGCTGACTCCTCTGTCTTCTGCCGTTCAGAAAAAGGATGGTCTATCTGAGCAGTCACAGAGGGGCAGGAAGCTGCTGGCTTCTGCAAGAAACCTATCAAACCTATTGGACCACCTCCAAAAGGTGCAAATCAACCTTTCCTAAGTAACTCTTCCCCTGTATTCCAATATACTTCTGAAATGGGCCCTCCAATTGACGTTCACCAGGTTCTTTATGGAGTAGAATTCAGCATCACTCTTGAGAGTTATCTACCATTTCCACTTGTTCTTTCGGGGCGTATGAGAAGCTACTTGATTCACCCTAATTTAGGTTCATCTTACCTAAACTCTATTTTAAAAAATAGAGAAAAGGAGGGGCGCCTGGGTGGCGCAGTCGGTTAAGCGTCCGACTTCAGCCAGGTCACGATCTCGCGGTCCGTGAGTTCGAGCCCCGCGTCGGGCTCTGGGCTGATGGCTCGGAGCCTGGAGCCTGTTTCCGATTCTGTGTCTCCCTCTCTCTGCCCCTCCCCCGTTCATGCTCTGTCTGTCTCTCTCTGTCCCAAAAATAAATAAAAAACGTTGAAAAAAAAATTAAAAAAAAAAATAGAGAAAAGGAGACCAAAATATTTACATTTAGGGAAGATTTAAAATAAAAGCGTTACAAATGCAAATGAGTTTGTACAAACGGAGAGCTTTCAATCCGGGCCTCCTGCTGAGCCAGCCACTCAACTGCAGACCTTCTGCCAAGTGTTCTCACATTAAATGGAGGAGCTTTCTCGAGGGCTAAGAAAAAGTTATTAGGAGTGTGAGCTTTGGCCATTATTTCACAACTGAGTTAACCTCTATCCCAAGGGCAACATTCTGCAGCTGTCTGCAGTGAGTCAGTACTTTCTCTTCGTCTTGATTTTTTCTCCTATTTGGGTAAATTACCCTTGACATTTTTGCCTGTGACTAGGGGCATCAGAACCAAGCTTGGGTCTGTGTCTTGCTGCCATGAATAGCTGTCTGCTTTTTCAAAAGCAGAAATGGATATAGAGTCATGTGACCTTAATTCATTCTAATGAAAGTCACAAACTGATGGAGAAGGCGTGCGTGTGCATGCACACACACAGCAGCAATGGCACTTCAAGATGATTGGAAAACATGACCTCTCAGATGGCATCTAGTGGCATGTTTAATATGTAGTCTCATACATTTCTTTCCTCTAGACTTCACCATATCTGATTGTCGAGAAATGCTTGGCACGATCCTAACAAGCACACACAGAAGACCCATCACAAAAGGGAGTATTTCTCACAATGCTGGAGACTGTATTCACCAGGAAAACAGAGATGATGAGAGTAACCTGTCTTGAAGGATGCTGTGAGGAGCAAAGTAGTAACACACATAAAGTGTTTCTAGTGGTTGCCTGGGGCTGGCGGAGGAGACAGGGATTGGCTGCATGCAGGCAGAAAGGAACTTCTGGGGTGCTGGAATGTTCTAACAGCGAACTGTAGTGGTGGCTGCACGAGTCCATTTGCTACCAATCACTGGATCGCAACCTACATGGCCGACTGTGGTCTATAAAGAATACCTCAATTTAAATAAAACTTAAAACTTAAAAATGTTTAGAAGAGTGCCCAGTTCATAGTATCAGATGTTGGCTCTTATCATTTCATTCAAAAGGATTTATCAAATTGGACATGTCATAAAAGGAACTAATCTCCCTTCTAAGTGTGAGGGTCACATTCTGCCTTGATGTCTTGAATGGGATCTGTGTTGTAACCTGTAATTGATTTGAAAAGTAAATTAGGCCTATGGCAATCATTTCTATTACGAAGATTTTACAGACGGAAAAAACGATATCCCACAGAGTAATGTATCAATAGCAAACTGGCAGGTAACCAATCCAGTTACACTGCTCCATAATCACTCACTTTCCTTTTAAAATATGGTGAACGTGGGGTGTTCAGTTGGGAGTTTGACTTCGGCTCAGGTCATGATGTCGTGATTCATGAGTTCGAGCCCCACGTTGAGCTCTGTGCTGACAGCTCAGATCCTGGAGCCTGCTTTGGATTCTGTGGCTCCCTCTCTCTGTGCCCCTCCCCCTGCTCATTCTCTCCCTCTCCCTTTCTCTCTCTCAAAAATAAACATTAAAATAAAATAAAATAAAATAAAATACGGTGACCGTGTAGATTTACTTTAATTCAGAGTAGCAGTCTTCATTACTGCCATCTCTTTCAATAACAATGACTCACCATAAACTATATTAGGATTAGGATACGGGCAAGAGAAGTAATGCAAGGCAACATACGGGAAGTGCTCGAGGGTGGCCCTGGGTAGAACCTGAGAAAACAATCACACATTAGTGCCAGAACTATGTATGAGTAGGTATTTAACAATACTGACTTACTGACAACTGACAATGTTGAATCTTCCGAGTGCTGTGCAGAAACGGTCACAGAACCTCCACTCTCTTCCATCTGGTAAGTGGCTAAAGGCAGAGAGCCACTCTCCCCCCATGACTTAGACAAGACTTACTGTCCACTCCTCCTCCATAAGCCCCATTAGACTGACGATGACTCCCTTGTGTACCTGCTTCGATGGACCCGAACCCTTCCTTTTAAGACATTCCTCATTAATGAGGATTCTCCCTCTTGCAATAGCCTGAATAAAAGTATCTTTCTTCTCAATTCTCCAGTGCATTTTGTTCTTGACACAGTAAATATAATGAACAAGTTTGGGTGGCATTTCTATCCACTCTTGGTTAACAATGTTACTTGAATCCCTTGACATTTTATGATATTTTAGGGTACACACCTATATGCACAACATACATATACCTGTATGCATGTTGTAGAGAACAAAAAAGCAGAAGATAAAATTAGTGTGCACACACAACTACCTACAACTGATTGTCCAGGCAGAGGTGGACACACTTTTCCTACAAAGACCAGATAGTAAATCTTTTGGGCTTTGCAGGTCATATGTCTGTCACAACTACTCAGCTCTGCCTCGGCACCATGAAAGCAGCCACATAAAATACAGAATCGAACGGGTGTGGCGGTGTTCGGATAAAACTTTATTTACAAAAGGGAATGGTGGGCTGCAGTTTACCGCTCCGGGGCAGTGTCTCCCAAAGGTATTCGAAGGAACACTACTAGGAACACTACTTTTAGGGCTTGTTAATAAGGAATATGGAAAAAAAAAAAAAAGATGGGGAACAGATTTGGGGAAATTGGGAAGCAGGTTTCTTCACTATGGCACTGCTCAACACCTTTAAAATGCCAGTATGCACTGTGAATCTCCCAGGGAGAGCCCTTACAGAATATTTTTCAAAACCTCAAGTCAGAGGGTTATTGCTTTGTAAAAATATTTTTTAAATCTATAAAATTAAGTAAATCAATATTTAAAAAAAATAGTAACTATTTCGAAAGTACCTATGTATTTGAAACACTTGGGTGGGGTCACCTTTGTAAAATGTACTATATAATTCCTACTTATAGAGATAAAATAGAGAACATAATTTAGCCTATTCTAATCGAGACAGGTCCCTATAAATCACGCTACTATCCTTCCTGTAAGATTATAGTTTTGTAGGGGATTTTTTTTTTTTTTGGAGGGGGTTCTTTTTCCAAGTCATTGGCAACTCAGGTATTATTTCTGTTTCTCAGTCCTCTGCACATCTTGCTATCTTCTAATTCCTAGTTGAAAAGGTCCCAAGGCATCAGGCACCTGGCTGGCTCAGTTGGAAGGGCATGAAACTCGTAATCTCAGGGCTGCGAGTTTGAGCCCCATGTTGTAGGGTAGAGATTACTTAAAAATAAATAAATAAAAATAAACAAAAAATAAAAAATAAAAGATCTCAAGGCAGCATCTCCTATGTTAGTCTACAAAACAAGTTCTGGGAAAGGTTAACACATACTCAATGAAAAAAAGGATTCAGTGATAAAAATAAGTTTGAGAAATACTACTGCATTCCATATTCCCTCTCAGAGATTCAAAATGAATATAAATCTAATAAAGACTAAGAAGTCCTGAAGTAAAAAACATTATTAAAAAATAAAAATAAAAACCACATTGTTTAGGGGCACCTGGTTGGCTCTGTTGGTACACCTTGTGTACTCTGGATCTTGGGGTCAGTGAGTTCAAGCCCCACACTGGGAGTCGAGGTTCCCTTACAAAATTGTTTAATTTAACCTACCATTTCCCAAATTATATGAAATAGAATTTTTTTCTTTTTTTTTTTTAAGGACTACCATTCACACTGCTTGGCAAAACTGGCCTATACACACACACACAGATCCAGGCACATAGAGATCAACTAATTCTTAGAATCAGCTGTAAATGATTAGAATGAGCTAATTCTTAGAATTCTATGTAAATTAAGAGTCAATAAACTTAAAGTCATGAACTTAATGACACCCTTTCATTGATTCTCAAGCCTCTTTCCAGTTATTCTAGGTTAAAAAAACAAAACAAAACAAAACAAACAAACACAAAACATCTCCATGGTAAGACAGTTCCAGAAATCTGGAGTGTTACTCTATTAAAGAAATGCACTTTTCTCATTTTAGCTCCTTGGTAATAATGACGCTCTATTATTACGTTCCCCCTTATGCCCTTAATTTGTTGTGTGATACCGGTAGAGGTAACTATAGTTCGTAGCCCCTAGGTCTTACTTTGTTTTCTTTCTCAATAATCAATACTATCCATTTCAGCTTTTAATTAGTACGACTTCTATACCTTGATATGTTTTGCAAATATGCTGCTGAATATATACGCGATAGATGTTCATTATCACACAAACAGATGTTAACAGAAAGGCATGAAGAAGATTCTGTTCAAGTTACACAACTATTAATATTCCTGAATTCCACCGTCCAAGTTTGTGCTTTTAAAACAAAACAGGATCCTATATACATCACTTTAACCTTATTTTTTCATGTCAGCGTAGTTCACATTGCATCTTTCCATGTGAATAAACACTGACCTAATCCTACTTTTTATGGCTGAATATTAATATTCTACCATATGGAATGCCATGATTTCTTTAATCAAACCCCTGTTGATGGACAGGCTGGTAGTTTCCAATTATTTTGCTAACATAAACAACACTGTGATGAATATCACAGACATAGACTTTTGGGAACTCATCCAATTAGTCCCCCTGGTGGACCTCAGGCTGGGTTCTCTTCCCATCCAAGTCCTGCTAGGTGGCGGTATATATAGCATAGTGCATTCCCCACCTTCTGTCCATGGTGTTGGCTGATGGGATGAGAGGACAGAAAACCTCAATAATCCAGTGATCCACTACACATATAAGTGAGAGAGGATGACATGAGCTAGTCTCTCAGGATGAGAGGCAGCTTCCAGGGAGGGCATGATTTGGAGAACGGCTGACAAGGCCATGATATGCGTCAATCTGCCATATGTAGTCCTCAGTTACCAGGCAAAAATTGTACCCTGCAGAAGAAGTAAAAGCCACAGATGGATGCAAGCAGACCCCTGTAGAGGCACTCAGTCATGTTAATGGGGGTGCACTGTAAGGAGGGTCCAGGAGCCACTCTTGATGGGCTTTGCCATCAGACAGTCCCGAGGTTAACCCCTGTTTCTGATTCTGGCTACACAACCCTGGGAAGATTACTTGATGTCTGTACATCTGAAGTCCTTCAACTCAAAAACATGAATAGTAACAGTATTTACCTCATGAAAGATTAAATGAGAAGATAAGCTGAAATGCCTCCTACATACCGAGCACTCAATATAGGTTAGCTCTCATAATTACAGTCTTATCATTATGATCTGAGCCACCCTGGGTCCAGACAATTGGATGGATGCCCTGGGGCCTAGACAACTGGCCTTTTCCAAAGGCCTCTCTACACACATCCTGGTGATAAGTTTAGGAAACTTGAGTGAATCTCCTGCAAGCAAAAGAACCTAACCAAAACAATTCCTTATGATAAATTTCTAGAGTTGGGATGGCCACTTCAAAGAGGAGTATATATAATTCTCTTGGAGAAACTTCTGTTAGAAGTTATTCATACTGGACACTGGTGTGAACTGATTCCTCTAAAGAAATTCAACCACATGATACCTAAACTGTAGAAATGCTTGGTTCACATGAATTGAGGATTTGTCATTGGCTGTTACAATGGTTAACTGCGTTCAAGTTCAACATGGGTCTCAGAAACGACAACCAGAACTGACAGTGCACCTCCCCTCCCCACCAGAGCTGCCACAGTGGGTTGGTTCTGGGTAAATACTCAAGAATATGAAGGGTAGGAGAAAAAGATGGCTCTACTACCACTGCTTTAGAGAACAGTGTGGCTAATGTAGAAATGCAGGCCCAATCCACAAACCCTTTCCACACCCATGAAAGCAATGGGGTGGGACAGTTGCCCCCTTCTCTACACCCACTTGCTCTGTTTCCTCCTCTTCACCCCTCAGGCCTTCTGACTGCTGGGTCTTAGTGCAATGCTTTCCCTTTGCTTCTACACAAAGGGAGAATGAGAGGAACAGGAATGGAAGGAGGTGTAAGCCGGTGGGAAATTATCTCAAGTCCATGTTTCTTAGAACGGCCCTGCACCAAACAGTTAGCAACAAAAAATACACAGATGAAACCATACCTAACAAGAGTTTACAACGGTGGTTTTACAGAGGTATTCACCACGATCATGGGGAAGCCATTTCACAATGGAGATGGCCAGGCCCCACCCAGACCCAATACACTGCTGGGTTAAAATTCATAGTGAAAAAAGCATATATAATGGTTGCTTTATGAGTTCCATCAGTTTCTTCTGAGTTCCATCTGGCTACCTGATATCTGGTCATATCTGGAAGCAACTGATATTAACAGTGGGCTCTCAAAGTCTCCATATGCCAAATATATCTACAGGAAGAAAAAGAAAAATTCAAACATCTCCAGTGATCTTTGTAACCTCAGGCTTTTATCTCAAGGATACTGAACATACATACTGTTTAGAAGTTTAGAATGGGAGCACAGGAGTAGTCACAATACATCAAAAACTTTAGGTGCATGTCAATGAGTTTTTCTATTCCTCAGTAGTTTTCTATTTTGGGAGGACATAATCCCACACGTACGGTTTACAGCATCTGGGCACTTTCCTTAAGACGGGTCAAAGGTCAAGGGTTTCAGGAGGGCCCCTCGCTCAGTTCCTGAAGAACACTGTGGATTTGCTACTGACTTAAAATAGGGCCACAGTTCTTACCGTTTCAGTGTTAGGGTCATAAACACAAACGACCACCAGAGACCACAGAGGACCGGATATGAGCTACTTATAGTAAAACTGAACCAGGGAACAAGAATGGCAGGAAAGCTGCCTATTTTCTTGTTGTGAGGCCCTTTGAAGTAAACTATTTATTAAACATTATATTACAGTGCCCAACACAAAAATCTTTGAAGGCAGGTTATCCTCCCCTGCACAGAGGCCCACTGCTAACGAATTGTTTCCTTTTCCTCTTAGGTTTTGTTTTTCCTTTTGTGAAACTGAAACCCAGATTGCTTTCCTCCATCTATGAAACTACCTGGCACAAGGCACCCTTCCTGGCAAAAATGTCCATGAATAGGAAGAGCATTAAAAACACGCACTAACCCATCACTTTCCACCACACAACGTAAGGAGACATGAGTATCAAGAAGCTGCCATATATGGCTCGGCAACCTCTCTAAAGTTGAAAGCTAGGTTATAAGAAATGAAATCCAAGAGTAAAAATGGCAAGAATTCAAACAATAGGATTTCAATTTTTAATTTAATTTCAAATTTATCTATTGCAGTCCCTACTTCATCGCTATAGACAGATAGACCTCATTTCAGTTAGCATTCTTCCACTTCTCACTCAATAAAGTCCCCGAAATCCACCAGTGACAGTCACATTTTAAAGAAACGTTCCAAAGAAGAGCAAAGGGTGATCTAGTTTATTTTTCTAAACCGATCATTAGCTTAAGAGTCTTCCCCCGGAAGTACAAGGAGAAGAAACAGTATGTCACTAATGGCAGGAGCCTAGCTCACTCCCAAAAGGCCCGCTCTCTAGCTCAGTGTGTGCTGAGAAGAGAAAGGACAAGGCCATTGCTGGACATACGGCTGGGTCTGTCTCAGTGTGACTGGGGACGGCAGGAAGCTCTTTAAAATCTAGAAATACATCAAAGGGCTAATGCAGATTAAGCTCTCCTCCCTTTTTCCTGAAAGGCTCACTTTTGTTCCTAATATAAAGACTTAGATATTTCTTTAGATCATAAAGCAAGTTGTACTTTTAATGATGGATTAAAAATTATAAAAGTAAAAGATAGCTTGTTCTCGCTGTTCTTTCTTTCTTTCGTTTTTTTTTTTTTTTTTTAAAGTGATGAATGCAGGAAAAGACCAGTCTAGGGCAGATTCATCTCTTGCTGACCTTCAGGGACGTTGAGTAAGCCAAGAATGATGTTAGTACAAGGTCAAATGTGGATACTTTAGTCACTTTTTTGTTATTTCCATTATTAGAAACATTAGATGATAAATATATAATAGCACCTATGGTAGATAGCTTTAAAATAATACGAATTTTCACCCTAAAGAGTATAAGATAAAATAAATTTGTGCTCACTCTGGTCTTTTGAAATAGAAAAGCTTGTCATGTCAACACAATAATTATTACTGAATGGATGAACGCTCTCACAAAGAAAAAAAGTTCCCTGGGCTCCTTAGACAGCCTACTGCCCAACTAACTCTCCATGATTTGTCGATCTGTAGCTCTGTCCCCCTAGCTTAGGGAGGGAGGGAGGAGGGAGTGCTCTTCCTATTTGCCATCAGACATTGCACTTGAATCCTTGGCCTGTTCTTTACTCCTTCCTTCATCAACTATGACCCTGCTTCACCAACTACACGTTTTCCTCTCCATTGGCTCCTTTTGCTCAGCCTGAAAAACAAGCTTGAGTCATTCCCAGTAAGAAAACAAACTCTCCTTTGACTCTGCATCCCATCTGGTTTCTGCTTTCCCCTTCATGCCCCGCACCCCACCCTCCGCCTTACCTCCCCCTGTCCTCCCCCTGTCTCCACCACGGCCACCTCTATTCTCCACCATGCCCGTGGCAGGAAGGCCTCTCTACCCCATGGACAGCTTATCTGAGGCATCCACATGTTAGATATTTCAGGGGAAAAGACAGAGTGGTACAGAGATGTTCATAATAGAATGAAGAAACACAGCAAGTCACACCAAGTTAGAGGCTCTGCATCTAAATTAGTTGTCCTTAGGATAAAGCCACCATGGCAACTAGAAAGTTCCCAGGATGGTGTCTCATAAAGGTGAACACAAGTTTAGTCCTTGGTATAAAATATATTTCCACAGTGCTGGTTAAACTTATTGAGTGAATTATACTGAGAATTATAATAACTGGCACATATGCATTCTCTCACTTAGTTCTCACAATAGATGGGATTATTACTCTAATTTTACAAACCAGGAAACTGGGCTTAGAGAGAGCAAATAAGGCTAAGATCAAATAGCTAATAAGTGTCTGCCAGACTTTAAACCAGGTACCTTTAATCATTACTCTGTAAATTACATTAAAAATTTTTTTTTAATATTTATTATTTTCAGAGAGAGAACTGGGGAGGGGCAGAGAGAGAGGGAAAGAGAATCCCAAGCAGGCTCTGTGATGCCAGTGCAAAGCCTGATGCAGGGCATGATCCCATGAACTGTGAGATCATAACCTGAGCTGAGATCATAATCTGAGCTGAGATCAAGAGTTGGATGCTTAACTGGCTGAGCCACTCAGGTGCCACTCTGTAATTACATTTTTAAAAAACAGACTTTATGTTTTAGAAGTTCTTTAGGTTTCAGCAAAATAAAGTGGAAAATAGAGAGGTTTCCCATATACTCCCTGCCCCCCCACATGCAGGAACTCCATCAACAAGTAAATTGCTTTCTGTATACAAACAGGTGGAAAATATATAATTGAAGTAATAATTATAAAATGCAAGGGAAATTCAAGAAAGGAAGCAAGATCTTTACATTTGTGGAAGGAGACTTAAGACCACAAAACTAAAAACTGGCTTTTACTTCAAAAAGGGAGAATAAAGTGACAGTCTTCAGAATCCAAAGTCCTCATCAATCCCCCTTACTCCATTTCCCTGCCCCCAAACTCAAAGGGGAACTCTGAGAACTGACCTCAAAGGCCTTTCGTTTTGCTATGAGAAGCTAAGGAAAGGTAATTTGGGTTGCATATGATGATCCCTGACCTATGATGGCCCTATAGGATTTTTTCCAATTTATGATGCCTTGAAAGTGGATATGCATTCAGGAGAAACCACACTTTGAATCTGAACTTGGACCTTTCCCAGGCTAGTAATCAGTGGCATGATTGTCTCTGGTGATGTGGGGCAGTGACGTCTCCCAGTCAGCCATGCTGGGTAATGATCACAAGGGTAAGCAGCCATACAATGACAACCCTTCTGCACCCATACGGCCACTCTGTCTTTCCTTTCGGTACAGCATTCAATAAATTAACACTTGATTATAGAACAGGCTTCGTGTCCGATGGTTTTGCCCAAATGTAGTAAGTGTTCTAGGCTCATTTAAGGTATGCCAGGCTAAGCCACAGTGCTCAGTAGGGTAGGTGTATTAAATGCATTTTCCATGCATGATATTTTCAACTGAGGATGGGTTTATCAGTATGTAACCCCATCCCCAATGGAGGAAGATCCATACTTACTACATCTGCTCATTGTATACATTAGCTGGTTGCCTCTGGATACTTATTTGTGATTTATATTCTGTCTTACATCAATTGGTCCATTTCCCCAGGACCTAGAACATTGTATGGCAAGTAATAGGCACCCAACAAATATTTGTTGAATGAATGAATGAATGAATGAATCACAAACTTCCACAGCTATGCAAAATAACAGTGGTGCATACACAAGGACTTTTTCTTCCTGGCATCTGCTAACTTTGAACTAGTGACTCGTAAAGATACTTAATATGTTTTTCCTTCTGCACAGTATTAGCACTAATTAAATACAGTGTCAGTTATTATATCCCTTACAAACACATGTAGGTGGTCTACAGAAGAGAATTACTACCTAAATGACTAAGGAATCAAGTATTTGAAGCTTGATATTTTCCCACTATCTTAGTTTCCAAAGCAAAATATCAATTCACAGGCAACAAGAAGAAACTGCCCAGTAATGTGCAAAAAATATCAGTTGGCTTATATCTCAAAATGTTACAAGATACCTATTAAAAAATTATACAAGCAGCATTAACTTTCTCTTCAGTGCTGATTACTCTTTCTTCCTCTCTATATAATGACCTTCCTGCACAGTATGTGCTACCATTAAAAAAAAAAAAAAAAAAACCCAAGGGAAATGAAAGGATTTGCTTGCTTTAATATCAAAAACATTTTACATGCAGAAGGAAGAGACAACAGTGCAATAGAAAATATACAATAATTAAAATCAATGTGCTTTGTTGTTTTATTAGGGTTAAGTTTGTTTTTAAACAAAACAAAACAAGACACACAACTAATACACTGTTTGGGTTTTTTCTGAATCAGGAGTTCTAGTGAAAAGAAGGAATCCTACACAGAGTATTTGAAAACGAGTCCTATCTTTATACCCGCTAGGTGTCTAGAAATAAAGACAGACATCGGATATGAACTAGACCTATTGTGGTGATCATGTCACAGTGCATACAAATACTGAGTACCTGAAACTAACAATGCTATATGTCAATTACACTTCAATAACAAAAAGATAATGACATGCTGGCAAGGATGTGGGGAAAATAAATGACTCACATATTGCTGGTGGGAATGTAAGATGGTGCAGGTGCTTTGGAAAACATCCTGGCAATTCCTCAAAAAGTTAAACATAGAGTTGCCATATGACTCAGAAACCTCTCTTGTAGATACACACTCAAGAAAAATGAAGACATATGTCCACACAAAAACTCGTACAGGAATGTTCACAGCAGCATTATTTATAGTAGCTAAAAAGAAACAACACAACATCCATCCTGAGGAACGGAAAAACTGTAGTGTATCCGTCCACTGGAAAATTATTCGGCAAAAAGCGAATGAACTACTGATGGTACAACAGAGATGAACCCTCTGAAAACTTGATGCCAAGTGAAAGAAGCCACTCACAAAAGATCACATACTATATGTTTTGTTTATATGCAACGTCCAGAATAAGCAAACATGCACAAATAGGAAGATTAGTGGCTGCCAGGGGCTGGCAGGGCTGAAGGAGAATGGGGGTTAACTGCTAATGGGGAAAGAGCTTCTTTTTGGGGTGATGAAAATGCTCTCAAATGGACTAAGGGATGCACAGCCCTGTGAACAGACGAAAAACCACTGAACTGTACGCTTTAAATGGGTGACTTGTGTGGAATGTGAATTACATTTCAATAAAACTTTTTTTATTAAGTAAACTCTACCCCCACCGTTGGGCTCAAACTCACAACCCCGAGATCGAGAGTTGCACGCTCACCGACTGAGCCAGCCAGGCACCCTTCAATAAAACTTTGTTTAAAAAGGCCTTATAGTCAGCCATTTGAAAATGCTCTATAAATCAAGAACTTGGTATCTCCTGGCCACAGGCAAAAGTTAAAAACAGGAATACAAGAGAGACAAGTAGTGAACACGCAAAATACTACAAGAAAAACAAAAATAGCAACATTGCAATAAACCTATTAAACAGATTGCTTCCAAGGGCTGATACTTGGAATTGTGTTGTAAGCAGGACACTGACTATACCAGTCAAAAATAACTACTTTTTACATCATAAAAGGAAGATGTGAGTTTTTAATTTGAAGATTCCACTTAAAAGTCAAATTAGCTTATTTGCATTTGAAATTGAAGAACAAAAGAGGTTTCGTTTCTAACAGTTTCAACCTATTTTAGACAGATATTTATTAAATATTTATTAAAATGCTTTAGTTTGAAATAATGCTATAGGCACCAGAAAGAAAACAAATATGAGCAATTCAATTCTATACCTTCTGTTCAATAAAACTTGCTTCTCCGTGGCAGGTGGTACAGAGAAGTCTACCCAGGGGGTTAATCAAAATTCCCTTAGAATAATTGAAAAGCATCTGCATTTTTCCCCAGAAACCACAAAAAAGTCACAGTAAGCAGAACATATAATCTTGATTATTAGCACTGAGCCTGTGCCAGCACAATGTGCTGTCCCCCCAAATTAAGTGACAGGACACAGTATCATTGTGTGATAAGCCAGCGATGTCTCCCCCAGAAGAGACTGAGAAACCCAAGAAAATCAAAAGACGATGATAATAAGTTGCATGTGTGATGTTTTGCTACCATAGCAAAGCAAACCCCATATTGTGACAAATATAATCATTCTCAGGGCAGGCTGGTGCTGGGGAAGACCTCAGGGGTCACGAACTCCAACCTTTCATTTTACAACAAAGAAAACAGAGGTTTGGGAAGGTCACACAATCAGTTTAAAGCATTTATGGGCTAAAATGAGATCTTTCAGGGCTCTTTCCATGAACTATTTTTTCTGAGTGTATGTACTATGGGGGCCGGGTGGGGGGGGTACCTAAGAAATGGAACATTCTTAGGAACTTCCGAGACCTGCATGTGTGAAACTCCACACATAAGTGCTAAAACTAACGGTTGGTGAAAGTGCATCACCAAAGAGTTTGGGGGCACTCAAAATTCCAACCAAAGTTCTCTGTGTGTCGCCCTAAGGGAAGCAGGACTATCATTCCACAGCCTGGCTCCATGACAATAGTTTCAGTAGCTGCAGGTTGGTCACCTGCAAGAGCCACGTGGGAACATGAAGAGCATGTTCTCTGAGGCCCAGAGAAGATGAGGTGGGCATTAAAGGGTGTTCCTGCTGCAAGTCAGAAGCGATTCTGTCAGAGGTGCCTCTGGGGCTCAGTCGGTTAAGTGTCCAACTCTTGGTTTCGGTTCAGGTCATGATCTCAGTGTTTGTGGGTTCAAGTGCCTCATCGGTCTCTGTTCTGACAGTGTGGGGCCTACTTTGGGATTATTTCTCCCTCTGCCCCTCCCCTGTTTGTGCTCCCTCGCGCTTGCTCAAAATAAATAAATAAATAAATAAACAAACAAACAAATAAATAGAAAGAAAGAAAGAAAGAAAGAAAGAAAGAAAGAAAGAAAGAAAGAAAAGAAGAAGTGATTCTGTGAGATTTCAGCATAGCATAAGTACACTAGGTCTCTCTCTGCTCTGACAACCCACATTAGTTTTGAAATAATCTGCCTAACCAGCCTTCCTAATTATTCTGATACCATCATTCACCTGGTATTCTGAAGAACAGATTTAAAGATTTGGTCACAGGAAGAAATATTCCTCACCTCAAATTAATAACCACATACTGTGGTTTAGTTGCTGTGAGTTCCATTGGATGTGATTATTTCCGGGTTCCATGTGTATTAATCGTGAGGGTTTTGCCTCCTACTTCTTATACTGTTTTGACATCTTCGAGACTCTACAGACCTGGGGAGAGACTGCCCTTCCCAGGGCTGGCTAACTCCTGAAGATAGTGAGGAACTTACCTGGGAACATGCCTTACTTATGCAAGCTAACTACACTCACCCAAGCCATTATTTCCCATGCCCTAAATCATGCCAGGGCCAGGTATCAGACAACCAGAGACCACTTGTTAAAGTCGAAAGCCCAATGAAATGCCAACTAGCAGTCCTAAGTCACTTAGACTGCCCTACCTTGCCTTTCCTGTGCAAACCCCAATAAAGGCTCCTCCTGTCCATGTTTCCCCCTTGGCTCCTTTTTGCCTCCTGACAAACCCTGGTGCTTCTGCAGTGGCCCTGCGTGGTGTGGGGCACTCCCTTCTCATGGAAAATGTTAAGTCATTCTTTCAATGGCATTAACCTCTGCGTCAACACTCAATTACCTCCATAAATTAAAAACCTGTAGGTACATTTCAGAACACCCCGCAAAGTAAATACCAAATCTGCAGAACCACCGAAGGCTAGAATGCAGGCCACAGGGTGTAGGGGCGCCGAAGTGTGAGGTCAGGAAGCTCCTACCTGGGCCCCACTCTCACCCGTTCACAACCCTGCCTTCAAACCACAAGAGCCGCCGTTGGGAAGATACAGGCTTTGTGGAAAGCTCAGACACGCTGTGTGCACACATGGAGCACACAGCATGTATTTATATAGGTTTATTTTCAACAAATTGATAAACTGATACCACAACATCTAATTGATCTTTTACTCTGAGCCGCTGTGGCATTAACAGAGCTGATTCAACAAGAAAACTCTACTGATGGGCAAGCCTGAGATGTAAAATGTTTGGGGTTTTTTGAAATGAAATTTAGGTACAATCAATATAAAAAACAATATCAAAGCCCTTTGGATCATAACTGCAGACACTGGTTAAGAGAAAACTTCATTTAGAGGAATGACATGTTGGTCAAAAGTCTGTGAAGACACAAAATGCAGAGAGGATCATCAAATTAGGACAAAATAGCAAAACAATACGTGTGACATATATTTGTCTGGGGCCCCGTTCTTTGCTAATACGATCAAGATGTCAGCAAGTCCATCGATTCACAAATAAGACTGAAAAGGGTGGGGCAGCTGCGGACTATCTGTCCAGGGGACACCTAAGTCTGCAGAACAGTAGAGAGCTTTGAGGACAGTTGGAGAGACGGTCACGGGTAATTACATGCTGTTCCATAGTTATTGTCTAGACTCCAGCTCAACCTCGACACTGCTGATATTTCGGCTTGGATAATTCCTTTACAGGAGCTGTCTTGTTTACTGTAGGATATTTAGAAATATCCCTGGTGGTGCCTCCAATAACTTTTAGGAAATCTACCCACTAGATTCCAGTAGCAGCCCACCACTTGCAATAACCAAAATGTCTCCAGACATTGCCAAGTGTCCTGTCAGAAGCAAAATGGCCCAGGACTCAGAACTGCCAGTCTAGACTTGCAATACTGCGAAATACTGCCAGGCACTTGTATTTCAAAAACTACCCATGTTATTCCTAAAATCCTTTGAGGGGGCTCATAGTTTGGTTGAACAAAGCAGTGGGAGGTAGAAAAAGAAGGGTTAAATACTCAAATAAGGACAATTAATTTTTTACCACACACTTTAACATGTATTCCACAATCTAATTACCTTCAATATCATCTAAGGTTTTTCTCACCTTCAAATTGAAAGATTTTTTTTTTTTTAAGTCTATTGATGTATTTTGAGAGAGACTGAGTGAGCAAGCGCAAGCAGGGTAGGGGCATTAGGGAGATAGAGAATCTCAAGCAGTTTCCGCACTCCCAGAGCAGAACCTGATTCAGGGCCCAAACCTACAACTATGAGATCATGACCTGAGCCGAAATCAAGATATGGATGCTTAACCAATAGGCATCCCAAGAAAAAAGACTTTAAATCAAACTGAAATTTTAATCTATTTTTAAAATCTGGAATGATTACTTGGATAAATACTACCTTTTGTAAAAAGAACATTCCTTCCCTGAATACAAAGTAACTTGTGAGGAAGCAGAGGAGCCTGAAGCTTTTATACACTATCCCATTAAGTGGCTGGTCCCTAAGTTCAAACACTTAAAAGGAGGGTTGGGGCACCTGGGTGGCTCAGTGGATATGACCTCACCTGTAAAAAGGGGTTTCTGCTGATGATTTCAAACAGTTGTGGGAACTGAGGTGACAAATGTAAAGCATTGGGCACACTGTAGGCATTCAAGGAGCATTGTCTCCTTGGTCTAGTTTCATGAGCAACTGAGACAGGAAAGGGTTGGGTGAGGTCTGGGACACGGTGTACATTCAGGGTGACTGTTAAAACCTAGGCAACTAATCATTTCCCTGTGCTTCAATGAGGCAGGGGTTCTATTTCAAACAAGGGCACCTCACAGTTTCCTGTGTCCCCTGACACTTGATAATTACCTAGGGTAATTAACACTGATACCTTAGCAATTACCTTAGCTGTCCCCCACAAGCTTGAGAATTTACATCCATACACACACCCGTGCCAGCTTGGGAAAGCCCCCTCTCAGAAACACATACCTGAGATACTGACTATACTATTTGCCTCTCACATGTCCTGCTGGGCACCATGCCCATATACCGCCCACAGGTGGGGGCAAGTACAACAAAACATTAAAGAGCTATGCAATTATATGCTAGCCAAAAAGAACAACAACAAAAAATTTTTGCAGAGCCCACTGTGAGGTGATGCTGTAACACACTCTATATGACACATCTTACCAGGAAGGTTTTACAGGACTTTTACAAAATGGAAGGCCAAACAAAGAGCAGCAGCTTCTGAGATAAAATATTACCTGTACCCTCTCCCTGTCGACTCTGCATGTGAGGATCTTTGGTAAACTCTTCTTGGTAAACGGTAGAAAGGATCCAAACAAATAGAATGCAGTTATGCAGACGAGAGCTTTCATGAACAGCTGTCCTCATTAGATCTAGATTATGATCCAATACAAGGAAGAGTATGAAGGAGCAGTCCTCATACCCACCTCCAACAGCTAACAGTTAAAAATGCCACTAAAGCAAAAATCAAACAAGAGGCTAGCTAAAGTTTGTTGTCATTTTCTGTGCCTAAGGCATTTGAGTAGGTCAAGATGCATGTAAGATTGTAAACTTCAGGCCACTGAGGAGTATTACATCTGCTTTAGAGACTTCGTGTCTCCAACATGAAACTTATTAGTGAAAGGGGAAAGAAAACTCTGAAACTCCAGAGTTGCTTGTAGTTTAAGCCAGTTCTCAGCTGGGGGGTGGGGGTGGGGCAGATTTTGCCCCCTTCTCACCCCCAGGACCACATGGCAATGTCTGGACACAATTCTGGTTGTGATACTGGGGGAGGTGCTGTGGCATCTAGTAGATAGAGACCTGGGATGCTGCTAAAGGTCCCATATAGCACAGCACAATCTCCTACAACAAAGAATTCTCTTGTCCAAAATGTCATTACTGCCAAGGTTGAAAAACCCCACTCTAGGCCCAAAATAAAAATGATTACTGTCTAATGGCTACAAAACTTAAGAGATACATCTGATACTATAGATGTAATTATACTGCGGTTCCTATTGTCCCTTCCTGGTTAAAAAAATATATATGTGTTATAAGTACATACACTAATCAATTCAAGTTATCAATTGAATTGTATCAATTACCCTCTCATTATAATAGGAAACATCCAGAATACTGCTGTTATGCTTGACTCATAACACCAGTAATTTAATGTGTGTTGGGTATCCATTTCCTCAACTAGAGACTAATTCTACCATTAAGTGTCAAAATAGATTCTAAATCCTAATCCTGGTGTATTTTACACTGATTTCTATCAATACAGATCTCTAAGTCTTACTTGAGACCTACAGAATGAGCTTTGCTGAGAAGCGGCCTGGGAATTTGCATTTTTTAGCAAGGTTTCCCAGTGATTCTCATACATGCTCAAGTTTGACAACCACTGACTTTGCGTCTACGAGAAAAGAGATGTCATTGCCAAATCATTCTTACATAAGTTAAATAGCAACAATCAAATAATTTATAAATACGGAATCAGCAACATATTGCACTATGCCACAGTGGCTTTAAAGGGGCTACCTGAAATAATATCTCTTCAAAGTGGGTCTGGTATAAGAAAGAAGTCCCTGGGCGCCTGGGTGGCGCAGTCGGTTAAGCGTCCGACTTCAGCCAGGTCACGATCTCGCGGTCCGTGAGTTCGAGCCCCGCGTCAGGCTCTGGGCTGATGGCTCGGAGCCTGGAGCCTGTTTCCGATTCTGTGTCTCCCTCTCTCTCTGCCCCTCCCCCGTTCATGCTCTGTCTCTCTCTGTCCCAAAAATAAATTAAAAACGTTGAAAAAAAAATAAAATAAAATAAAATAAAGGCAGTATACTTCTGTCCTTTATAAAAAAAAAAAAAAGAAAGAAGTCCCTGGTTGAATATCTGACTCTTGACTTCTTGCTCAGGTCATGATCTCATGGTTTGTAAGACTGAGCCCCAAGTCGGGCTCTATGCTAACAGTGTGGAACCTACTTGGGATCCTCTCTCTCTGTGCCCTTCCCCCATGCTCTATCTCAAAATAAATAAACGAACGAACGAACGAACGAACGAACGAACGAAAGAAAGAAAGAAAGAAAGCTCATAAGCACCATCATAAAATTCCCTGTATCAGAAGTATTTTGTCTTGCAAACTCAAGATTTACCCAGTCAAGATGTTCTTGGTAAAACATACTTACTCTTCAGGTTGATGTTCTTAAATGTCTGGCTGCCACAAGGTACAGGTTCACATACATGCTTTATACTTGTCATTAAATGACAACACATTAACTGTGAGAGGAGGTCATAACCATAAGATGAACAAAAACCAGACTTTCCAAATTAAAGAGAAATATTTTTCTTCTGAATTTTTCTGGGACTGAGCACCAAATATAATCTCATCTGGAGATTACACATTCAGATGAGAACATGTCCCCAAGCAAGCAAGAAAAAGGAAAAAAAAATGCAAAGCAAAATGAAGCAAAGGGAAAGTGTATTAAATGTTGGCGGTGAGGGCTAGAGTAATAGCTGAGCCACTGTATGTCAAGCACCTATTATTTTTGGGCATTTGACAAACACTTCCTTATTCAACCCTCACCAGTTCCACAAAGGAGATATTCTGCTGATGAAAAATACCGAGGACCAGAGAAGTTAAGTATCTTGATCAAATTCACAAAACTAGTCAGTGGGAGATCTGGGATTCAGACTCAGGGAATCAAGGTTTATGCAGCATTCCTCCACTCATGAGCCCGGCCCATCCCAATATCCACTAACATCCTGGTAGTGGTTTGTGGAAATTGCTTGTGAACATATAACTCAATAATAGCAAATATTTTTAATTGACATTTCAGAGTGCTGTGTGTCTTATTTTTACAACAACGTCTAAACTGCTGTATGGCTTATTTGTCTTAGAAATGGAATGGAATCAAATAAGCATTCTAAAACCCTAAAGCATCATACAAATGTAAGGCATTATGTTATTCATTAAAATTAATTTTATTTTGAGGATCTCTGACAGATGGCAGCAGGATTTTGAGATACTCTGAAATAATTAGTGACATGCTAGGATACTGTGAAATCATGACTGAGGTTACACTAAATTGGCTTCTAATAGCCACATATAATATAAATGATTTGGACAAGAGATAACGTCATTTTAACAATGATATTAGAGAGGCTCCGAGCCTCCTCCCTAGATGTGGGCATTTCCCAGGGGTCCGTTCTGGGCCTTTCCTCTACTTCTCTATCGTCCCCTTGGACAATCTCAGCTACTGGACGCTTCAGATCTCACCTCTGCATGTTGACCAAGCACCAATTTACATGCTCACCCTTAACCTTTTTCCTGATCTCCAGACCAGAAATGTCCCTGATATCAGAGATGTTTCCCTGGCATTGCAAACTTAAAACAGTCAAAACTCCAGTTCATTATCTCTTCCACCTTTTCTCTAATATAATTCCTCTCCTCTTCCTGTTTTTCTCCCTCAGGTAATTGTATCATTGTTCACATCCAGAAACCTCAGAATCATCTTCAACTCTGTCTAATACACATAACTGGACACTTGGTCCTCCAGAGGAAGCTCTCAAACCCACCCTCTTCTTCATGTGCTCCCCCAAGTTCTCTCTAAAACCAGAGCACCTGGGTGGCTCCGGTCATGATCTCGTGGTCCGCAGGTTTGAGCACTGCATCAGGCTCTATACTGACAGCTCAGAGCCTGGAGCCTGCTTCGGATTCTGTGTCTCCCTCCCTCTCTGCCTCTCCCCCACTGCCCCCGCCTCTCAAAAATAAACATTAACAAAAAATTTTAAATCAGAACAAAACAAACCACACCTCTTCTTTCAAATCCTTCGAAGTCCAAAGAATAAATTCCAACCGCCTTAGCAGGCCTCTGCATCATCAAGCTCCTGCCTAGTTTCACCTCCCATATAGACCTCTGCCCCCTGCCTGGCACCCTCACCAGCCAACCTGGTCTTCCTTAAACATCTGGACACCCTCAGCCTCTGTACCTTCATTTATTTTACACCATTTGTTTTCTCTACTATCATCACAGAGCACAGCTTCTGAACATGCCATCTCGCTTTCTGTATAGAAAAGAAAAAAGAAAAGAGAAAAGAAAAGAAAAGAAAAGAAAAGAAAAGAAAAGAAAAGAAAAGAAAAGAAAAGAAAAGAAAAGAAAAGAAAAGAAAAAAGAAAAGCTAACAGGTATATAATTTCTGCTACCACATCAGCCTGTACATAACCCATCTCAGCACTTATCACATACTCATGATACCAGTGTGTCTGTTTTTATCTGGAGCCAATAGGGCAGAAACCAGATCACATCATCCAGCAAACTTCCTAGCACATGGTGCAGCAGGCAGTCCATGATTTCTCTAAAAGTTTTGTTCAAAGGCATCACATCATGGGATATTAATAATTGCACTTTCATATGATATACAGCATGCCAATCTCAAAAGGCCAGAAAAGTAAACTTAGCTACATCCCAAAGGTTTGTTTTTATTTTTTAATGGTTATTATTTATTTTTGAGAGACAGACAGAGTGTGTGCAGGACAGGGGCAGAGAGACAGGGAGACACAGAATCCAAAGCAGGCTCCAGGCTCTGAGCTGTCAAGCACAGAGCCCAACACGGGGCTCGAACCCACAAACCGTGAGATCATGACCTGAGCCAAAGTTGGATGCTTAACCAACTGGGCCACCCAGGCGCCCCTCAAAGGTTTATTTATGGTTGGTTACATAGTACACAGAAAGCATGTTACCACAAAAATAACGTTCAAGAATGAGATTGCATTGAAAGCCCATCTCAAAAAATCTTGTTTTAGTGACATTTTGGCTGAGATTTTGCGTATGGGGGGAATGGCAAGACAGAATGCTATGGAATTACTTTTTCGCAGTATGGTAAAATGCATCTAGAGAACAGAATGACTTCATCAACCCTCCATAAAATGCTCTGCGGCCTCTGTCTGATCTCTGTGGCTGGACAGGCTAAGGATAAGGAAAAAGGAGAGCGTGACCCAGTGGGGAAGGAGCCCTGTCTGGATGGGGCAGGAGTGGCCCTGTGAAGGCTCTGTGGCTAGACACTTCCCATCTCCCCCCCAGTTTCCCCGATCCAAGGAAATCGGAACGGGCGCAGCTGGGTGAGGTGAGCAAACTTCAGGGGGTGCAATTCAGGTAAGAGGAGGTGGGCACAAGTGGAAATCCTAAGCCAGCAGCATTTGGTGTGATGGCAGAGGCAGGCATGGACGAGCACACACAAAACCCCCCAATAAGCCATCGTTCACTCCCGAAACCCCACTAGTAGAGAGAAGGGGATGGGCTACAGAAGGGAGAAAAGGCAGATGGAGTTAGAGAGGAGTCAGGCATGATGTAAATAGAGGGACTGCCTACGAATTTGTAAGGTATACAATACTGAACGAGTTCCCTGGAAGTTTATTTTTGGAAGACAATAATAACCCAAACTGTATGACATCATTCATTTCTCTAGAGTACTAAGAAAAACAATAACATAGCTTTTTTCATTTTCCGATTATTTGGAGTTCAAACAAATGGGAGTTTACTCTATCAAAATTCAATATCCATATGTGAGTTTTCAGAAGAACTTTTTGATGATGTTCATACATCTATAAATATGAATAATGCAGACTGGATCCTATGATATCAGATGACAAGACACAGCCTAAGCCTCAGCTCTTGCTAATTAAACGAATCAATTAAGAGACTACAGTTGCAACCGCATAGCTGCTGTTCTATAGTAGCAATAACAACCCCACGGGGAGGTCTTTTACTACATTAAAATGCTGTCCTCCACAACTCCATCTGATATTATTAGAAACAGTTATTTGTGTCTTGCTGTCATATTAGTAGCAAAGGCAAATTATAGAAATATGCAGACCAGAATGGTCCCAGTATGAGATCAGGTTGGGTTTTCAGCCTCCAAGGGAACATCGCTGAAATTCCAAAGTTCCCCAAAGTTCTTTAATGGAACTGATAAATCTACCAGCACAGCATCCATTTAGAAAGTAGGTAAGGGTCACATATTTACATACTTTCCTGCTAAGCTGATACAATTCAACTAGATGAATTATCATATTAAGTTTACCCTCCTGAGTTAAACTGATGGAGTTCAAAATTGTTTTCGATGGTTGTCATTAATCGCTGTTACTTCGTAAACGCTTACTTTGAAATCTAATTGTGCTAGCGTATCAAGGGTCATATTAATAGCCTTCTTAATGGTAAATCTTTGTAAAACATGTTTATTCTACTGATGTTATCACTCAAGCTTTCAAGGCTAATAAGAAATAAAGTATATTTATTATCAATAAAAACAATTTAAATGCACAATTTGAGATTTAAATTAGCTTTAAGAACTTCACCATGATTTGGTTTCATTAAGATCTCTGGCTAAGCTTCAAAGACATACAATCTGATAGTTCCTGAAGAGTCCTTGGGTAAGTGCCAGTAGCACACTGTACCCTGAAGAAGCTGCTCATTGTACCCTGAGCTTGTTTTCGCTTTTGGACAATGTGCATTATTTTCACAAGAAAAAAAAAAATTAGTCTTGGTGAGATACGTCTGACATCCTATTATAGTACTTAAAAAATAACAGCACTTTAAAAATTAAAGGTAAACAATGATTACAATACAAAACTGTGGAATAAAATGGTAATTTGTGCATTCCTAAGAACAGTATCAAAATATTCATCCTTATTGTAAAGCACAGTCAAGTAAGGAATTCTGGTTAAGTGAAACATTGGACGTCTTCTGTTTCTTCGTGTGCTGATACTATCTGGTATATACAAACTCACAGCTTCACCAAAGACATGCAAACAAAACAAACAAAACTCAGACAGATTACAATTTGAAATAGGCATATATATCTTGGAAAAATTCCAGGATACGTAGCTTACCAAGTAAGTGTATGTTATGGATTATATATTTGTGTCCCACCCCAAATCCATACGTTGAAGCCCTAACAACCCCCAATATAATGTTACTTGGATGTGGGGGCATCTGGGAGGCAGTCAGGATTGGATGATATCAGGAGAGTGAGGCCCTCATAATGGGATTAGTCCCTTATAAAAGGGAAAAAAGATGAGTCACTGTATTGTACACCTGAAATGAATATAACACTGTATATTAATTAACTGGAATGAAAATAAAAACTTTAAAAAAATAAAAGTGAAATAAAAGAGAAGAAAGCCCAGAACACTCTCTCTGCCATGTGAGGATACAGCTAATAAGGCAGACACCTGTAAGTGAGGAAGAGGGCCCTCACCAGGAAATGAATCTGCTAGCATCTTGATGTTGAACTTCCCAGCCTCCAGAACTGTGAAAAATAAATGTGTGTTGTTTAAACCACCCAGTCTAAGGTATTTTGTCACAGTTGTACTTGGCAGTTATGGCCATAACTGGATTATACAGTCAAGTAATTTGCTTTTTTTTTTAAAGTTTATTGAGAGAGAGCAAGTGCAGGGGGGAGGGGCAGAGAGAGAGAGAGGGAAGGAAAGAGAGGGAGAGACAGAAGGAGAGAGAGGGAGAGGGAGAGAGAATCTCAAGCAGGATCACACTCAGTGTGAAGCCTGATGCGAGGCTCAACCCCATGAACTGTGAGATCATGACCTGAGTCTAAATCAAAGGTCAGACGCTTAACTGACTGAGCCACCCAGATGTACCGTGAAACAATTTGTTTTTAAGGAACTCTGACAGTGAACAGCTTAACTTAAAAGTTAGAGACACCTGGTTTTGTGTCCTGTTTCTACCAGTTATTAGCACTGAATAGTCATTTAACCTGCCTGTGCTCATTTTGTCTTCTGAAAATCAGGCATACTCTTCATCAGCGTCCCACATGTTTAAAGGTGAGATATAGGTGATGATAATAGGTAAGAAAATAAGGAAAATAAATGACAGTACTCAAGTCAGTTATTAGTAAGATCTAGACCTAAGGAACACTGTTCTGTTTATAAAATATATTTTTAGGTACATTGCCTGAATTAGTTTTCAACTTTTCATACACATCAAATACACTTTCGTGCCTGTCTATATGGAGTGTATACTGGGTTGAACACTGCTATCCAAAACGGCACGTACAACTGATATTTCAGAATGTGACCTCAGTGGTAAGGGGGGGGTCTTTGCAAATGTAATTAGTTCAGAAGAGGTCTTACCTAAGGATGGGTCCTAAATCCAATGATTGGTGCCGTCAGATGTCTGTGACCGAATATACACAGACCCGAGGTAGAGAGCCATGTGAGGACAGAAGCAGGGACCGGAACAATGCAGGTCTAAGCCACCAAACAGCAAGTGCTTCCCAACTACCAGAAGCTTCACAAGAGCCATGAACCTGATTCCCTGGGAGAGCCTCCGGAAGGAGCCAGCCCTGCCTACACCTTGATTTCACATTTCTCATCTCCCAAACTCTTAGAGAACACATTTCTGTTGTTTTAAGCCACCCCTTTTGTGGCAACCTGTTGCGGGCAAACTTATGAAACTAACAACTGTCCTATATCCTACTTTTTGGGGACGGTTAATGAAACTAATAGATACCAAAGGCTAAAATGTGGATGGTCTGAATTTGTATGTACATTCAAGTCAAAGAGGCTGCTTCTCTGAATCATAGAGGCACAAATTTCATCTCTCAACGCCCTTCACTAATTCAGAAGAGTTTGCCTTTCATTACATAAAAATACTACTACTTAACAATTTTTAAATCAAGTTCAAACAGTAACAGAAAGGAGAGACCTTACTCTTAGCTTTAAAGTTGAAGAGCCAAAGGCTTTAAAGTGGACTAAATCCACCGTACCTCCAATCTCTACCTTTTATATGAATCTGAATCTATGTAAGTGGGCGTGGGGCTCTATGAACAAGAAGAGAGCCCTTTAAGTTCCAAGGCTGTGTGTCAGGATAAGCTAGGTTAGGCTTCAGAAATAACACGGAAATCTTAGTCCGTGGAAGGCTGAGGGGACAGTGCCCAGCTCCCATCTTCCTCAGGGACGTGTGCTGCTAGGACTCAACAACCAAGCATACAGCTTGGTGGACATGGTAGAACCCAGAAAGCTCACACTTGCTCTTGTCACTCCCTGACCAGAAGTGAGGACCTCTCTGTGAGGAGACTATTCTCCATGGGTCTCTCGTGCTTCTCCACTTCTTGTGAGCACGGCACTGACTGTCTTTTGTTCTGGACTATTTTTCAAGGCTGTTTGCATGGCAATGTCTCCCTCAGAACAAAGGAAGGCATGCTCCCTGCCCATACAGACACTCGGGGTTCTCTGAACTAAACTCAGGCTCCTCTGCTATAACACACAACCCACTGTGCAAGCAGGTGTCCCCCCGCCCTCATCACACTGCCCTGTGGGAACTGGAGCTCAAGGAAATGGTGCAAAAATAATGATATTCTGGCTATTGTTATTGCTGTAATAAACCATCCATCTCAGACCCTGGAGTCTCGCCTCTTCCACCAGCATACATGACTATAATGGGTTAATCTTCAAATAGGGTAAAACCTCAGACCCTCCATTGTTCTTGACAGTCACTTCCATTCATAGCTCATAGTCAGAACTAGTCATGTGGTCCAACCCAATCCTTCTGCCTTATTACTGAAAATGCAAATGACATAAATAGACTAAATTCATGCACGTATACAGTCTCACTCCACAGAAAGATGGGCAGAAGGTTTAAGCGGTACTTTACAGAGGAATAGACTTAATGGTCAATAAACATAAAGGAGCAATACATCCAGAAAAATATGTCCTACTTCATTAATAATCAGGATGTTAATTAAAACCACAATGAAGACACTACAGACACTGGCAGAAATTAAGAAGTCTGATAATATCAAGTACTAGTGAAAATGTGGAACAGAGTGAATTCATTCACTGCATACTCCATGCACATCAACCCTAACAAAGCTTTTGCATACGTGCAAAGCAGGCTACGTGCACTTATGGACATAAATGCTTACAGCAGCACTGAGTTACAGCAAAAACACTGGAGACCACCCAGGGGTCCATCAACAGTCGAGGTGGGCCTCACAAACAACACAGAACCAAATAACCATGCCATAGATGATTATAGAATATAATCCCATGCATTTTGAGCTTAAAAGCATGCAAAACTAAGCTGTATGATATTTAGGAATCATATGTGGAAAACTTTAAAAAAAAGAGTGATAAAAATCAAAAATTTTTCTGTAAAGGGGGAGAAAGGGTATCTAGTAGGATTGAGAAGGAGCCCACAGTGAACTTCCAAGATAATGAAAATTTTTTTGTTGTTTTCAGAAAAACTATGGTGGGTGTACATTTGTTTTACCTTTATGCTTTGTAGCTTATAAATATTTTTTTATAATATTTATTTTTGAGAGAGAGAGAGCGAGCGAGCAGGGGAGGGGCAGAGAGAGAAGGGGACAGAGGACTGAAAGCGGGCTCTGTACTGACAGCAGAAAGCCTGATGCGGGGCTTGAACTCACTAACCATGAGATCATGACCTGAGCAGAAGTCACACGCTTAACTGACTGAGCCACCCAGATACCCCAACAAATATTTTACAAATGTCCTTTTACACATACTTACAAATATTTGAAATATATAATAGTTTATATAATATTTAATATTTATATATCTAACAAAATCTAATTTTAATGAGATTCATTTTGCTGGACATGAAAATAACAAAATGGTATTTTTTAAAATTCAAAGTGTGTATAAAAAAAAGGAATGAAATTAATTATTTTGAAGTCTGTACCTTCCCTGAGTTGAAACAGTAACATTTTTGAAGTTTATCATTGCAACAAAGTACTTCTTAGTCTAAAATTAAACTCTTACTTGGTCAGCTCCTGGTTCAGTCAGTGAAGCATCTGACTTCTGCTCAGGTGGTGATCTCACCGTTAGTGAGTTCAAGCCCCACATCAGGCTCTCTGCTCTAGGTGGAGAGCCCACTTTGGACCTTCAGACTCCCTCTCTCTCTGCCCTTACCCCCTGCTCATAATTTTCCCCCTCTCTTCTCTTCTCTCTCCTTCCTCCTCCTTTCTCTGTCAAAAATAAACATTAAAAAATAAATAAAATTAAGCTCTTTCTAAAAAACTCATAAAATTAAACTCTGAAGGCCATGTTTATCAATATTCAAAAGCCAACTTCTATGGAAAATTCCACAGGTATTCTCACAAAGGCAAAACAAAGACAAATGTGTATTGGGAAAGTCCTCCATTTACCATGTGACCTGCTAATGCTCCTGCTCCTGGAGTGCAAGCTTTGGAACCTGCTTCTGCTTTAGAAAATTAGGACTGAAGCAGCACAACCTAGCTAGAAATCACCTGGAAAGTACTCTGTATCTGTCCTATTAGTCCCACTATCTCCAAACCCTTTCTTTCCCTCTTCCATCCTGGTCTATTATTGCTAATAGAAAAATGCATTGTAAACAAACTACACTGGCCATCCCAACCCAGGCGATGCAGAATTTTAGAGTGCTTAGAAACTGCACTAGAAATTGACGTTCCTTCTGCATACAAGCTGTATAGACAACGCAGACAGATGTTTGGGGAGGTTGTGGCTGTTTAGGGGCACGTGCGTATGTTTTAGGTGCCTGGAGTGGATGAAAGTAAATGAGGTAAAGGGCATTTGCTGATGGGAAGAGCACTGGGCACAGCGGAAAACCCGAGCATGCTTGCCTGCTCTACGTACCAACTGGCTGTGACACCTTGGACAAAACAAGCTGTCTTTTCTGATGCAAGTTCCTGATCTAAGGAAGGGGGATTCACTCTAAGGTCCCAAAGTCCCCTACACTTTTCCATTTCTCCATTTGTTTCTGTATTTGCTTTCTTCCCATTTCTTTCTTAAGCCTAATCCTTAGGTCTCATGCCTGTCAATCTCATGAATTCCCTCGACAAGTATTTACTGGGTGCCCACTGTTCACTAGGGTGCTGTTCTGAGTGCTGGGTGGAGAGTGGGGAGCAGAACAGACCAGAGCCCTCTGCTCATGGGGCTTATCATAACCAGTTTTTAAAAGTAAAATATTAAAGTACGTCAAATAGTGATAACTGCTAGAGAAAAAGAACAAAATGGAGGAAAGGTGGTCAAAATTTTATACAGTGTGACCCGGAAGCCATCCCTGAGGTGGTGGCTGCTGTGTAAAAAGACATGAAGAAAGTGAGGGAATCTCCTGTGCAGGTATGTGGGGGCAGACAGTCCTGGCAGAGGAAAGGCAGCTGAGACCCTGAGGTGTGTGCCCAACATGTTTGAAGAAGAGTGACAAGACCAACTAACTGGATTTATATTTCAAAAGATCACATTAATGGGGCACCTGGGTGGCTCCGTTGGATAAGTGTCTCACTCTTGGTTTCGGCTCAGGTCATGACCTCATGGTCCGTGGGATCCAGTCCTGCATCAGGCTCTGGGCTGACAGCGTGGAGCCTGCTTGGGATTCTCTCTTTCTCCCTCTGCCTCTCTCTCCCCAGCTCATGTGCTCACTCCCTCTCTCTCAAAATAAATAAACTAAAACACACACGCATGCGCGCGCGCACACACACACACACACACACGTCTCACATTAATGGTTAAATTAAAAACAGGCTAAGGACCGGAGGCAGAGGTGGGAAGACCGGTGACTGCAGTAATTCAGACAGGAGATGATGAAAGCTTTGGTCAGGATTGGGGCAGCTCATGTAGCCATTTTCGAGATAGGAAAAAATTGCAAGAGAAATGTTTTGTTTTTGTTTGTGGGTCTTGCCTGTTGACAGCTCAGTGTTCCATGTGTGAATGCCGAGAAATCAATTAGAATCCAAGGAGAGTTATCAAGTAGCAGCGACAGAAAAAGTGCCCTTTCCAGCATGAACACTGAGGTACAGAAAGACCACCACAGAATACATTCTAGGAAAGATGCCCCTGAGTTATTGCTGCATAAGAAGATGTGTAATTCTATTTCTGGAAGAATATAGGCGTATTTCATTCTATTGTGCTTTGGTTTGCTGCATGCTGCAGATACTGTTTCCTTTTTTACAAACTGAAGGTTTGTAGCAACCCCACATCAAGTGAGTCTGTCAGTGCCATTCTTCCAACAGCACTTGCTCACTTCCTGTCTCCATGTCACATTTTGATAAGTCTTACAATATTTCAACTTTTTCATTATGACTGTATTTCATTACTACTGTATTGTTGTAACCTGTGATCGGTGAGTGATTACAACTCACTGAAAGCTCAGATGATGATTAGCATTTTATAGCAATACAGTATTTTTATTTATTTTTAAATAGTTTATTTATTTATTTATTTTTAGTAATCTCTACACCCAGCATGGGGCTCAAACTTACAACCCTGACATCAAGAGTCACATGTCTGAGCTCTTCTGTCTGAGCCAGCCAGGAACCCCTAGGAATACAGTGTTTGAAAATTAAGTTACGTGCATTGTTTTTTAATTATTATTAAAAAAATTTTTTTTAATGTTTATTTCCTTTTAAGAGAGAGACAGAGCATGAGTAGGGAAGATGCAGAGAGAGAGGGAAACACAGAATCCAAAGCAGGCTCCAGGCTCCGAGCTGTCAGCACAGAGCCTGACGTGGAGCTTGAACCCACAAACCATGAGATTATGACCTGAGCCAAAGTTGGAAGCTTAACCAACTGAGCCACCCAGGCGCCCCTGTGCATTTTTTTTAAATATAATGCTTTGCACACTTAAGAAACTATTCTATAGTGTAAACGTAACTTTTATATGTACCGGGAAACCAAAAAATTCATTTGACTCGCTGTATTGTGACATACATACTTGCCAAGTACTTCCATACTTGCTGTAGTATGGAACCAAACCCACAATAGCTCCAAGGTATGCCTGCATATCTACTGTTAATAATGAAAATACTCTAGGAGATGGGATGTATACTTCTGTGATAGTGAATTTTATGTGTCAGCTTGGCTAGGCCACAGTATCCAGATTTTTGGCCAAACATTATTCTAGATGTTTCTATGAAGTTATTTTTAGATTAACATTTAAATCAGTAGATCTTGAGTAAAGCAGATTACACCTCATAATCTGGTTGGGTAACATTCAATCAACTGAAGAAAAAGGACTGACCTCCCAAGCAAGAAGGAATCCTGCAAGTACATGGTCTTTGTACTTGAACTCCAACTATTTCCTGGCCTACTGTGCAGGTTTTGGACTTGACCCCTCTTCCTCTCTCTACATACACAAACACACACACTCCTGGTTCTGTTTCTTTGGAGAACCCTAATACAATTGCTTAGGACATGCATTGAAATAGTATTTAAATTTTTAAATTAAAAAAAAGCATGAAATAACTTATCAGAAAAAATAACTATAAATCGCAGGTGCTACACTTAAAATTTATGCATATACTACTACATATGCTTTGATACGTAAACTTTACTGTGTCTCTATATATAAACTATAAATGCACATTATTAATAATGTACTTCCTATCTCCATGACTACAAAAACACTTATCCTTTGATCCACGCCACAGGCCTCTCCTCTGATACTCTCAATAAACTCACAGAGCAAACAGAACTATCCAATGTGAATTTACAACTTGAACAAGGTACCCAAAACTATGAACAGACATTTTACAGATTATAAATGATACCTAGCAAATGAATACATGGAGAAACATTTGAATACATAAGGAGTAAACAGAAATGCTAATTAAAATAAATAAGTTACCTTTTTTAACAGTTAAATTATTTTGAAAATTATAACTAATACTACTAATGATATGATTATTATGCTCGTTACTTTTACATTAAAAGTAAAAATAGTAACTGTAAATTGCTTTCCATAGATAAAGCTCAATGTTTTTAAAAATCATAACTCCTACTAGTGAGAGTGCAAAGTGGTATGCTGACACATGACGAAGGGCATTCTAAAGAGATATGAGGTAACTGATAATGTGTACTAAGCCATAAAATTATTCATGGTTTTGATTCTATTCACTTAAAATTTTTTTAATGCTTATTTATTTTTGAGAGAGAGGGAGAGTATGAGTGGGAGAGGGGCAGAGAGAGACAGAGAGGAAGAGAGAATCCAAAGCAAGCTCTGCACGGACAACACAGAGCCCAATGTGGAGCTCAAACTCACAAACCGTGAGATCATGACCTGAGCCAAAGTCAGATGCTTTTCCAACTGAGCCACACGGGCGCGCCATGATTTTATTTAGAATGAGATATATTTCATACATTTCTGAACATGCTTGAAAATAATTCAAAATGTCAAAAAAAGCAAAACCCATTAAGTTGTTCATTAGAACACCATTCATAATTGCAAAAACGAGGAGTAACTTAAATACCTAACAATTGGGATTCATGGATAAGAAAATATGTCACATCTACTCATCAGAATGTTAAACACAGCTCCAGTAAAATGATGCTGATATTTTCTAGCAATATGGAAAATGATTAATAGGATCTTAAGTGAAAAAAATCAAGATCCAAAATTGTGTCTCAGTTCCCTTAGAAATGTGTACTTGAAAGGACCTGATAGAGAAAGCTAGAAGGAAAACTAAAGAGAAAAAAGCCATGGTCACTATTTTCAAAAGCATCTTAAATAATATGTTCTTATTTTTATAATAAAAACAGAGAGAAAATCTTCAGTAGAAAAAAAGCACTTGAAATACTCAACAAAGTTCAAATAATAATACAAAAAACACCTTTTCTCTCTAAAAAGAAATAGCTAAAACTATTCTATCACGGAAACGTGACGAACACATTAAAGAATGCATTTTCTTATACAAAGATACCTCATTTAATAGTAAAATAAAACCATGATGAAGGCAAGTTCAAATACATGGGCTAAAGCTATTTGAATGCTTTTGTTTCTCTGTAAATTAAATGATTATACAAAGTAATAATTCTTTCATACTTACCACTGTGCCAAGAAACTGAATACTCATGTTTCCACCTGCTTCTCGAGAAAGACACTGGAAAAAAAGAAGTATAAAATGAATTCGCATCCACACAAAAATGTGTACATGAATGTTTGTAGCAGCATTGTTCTGAATAGCCAAATAACCCAATGTCCATCAACCAGTACACAGATAAACAAAACATGGTATTTTCATACAATGGAATATTATTCGGCAATAGAAAGGAATGCAGTACTGATACATGCTACAACAGAAATCAGTCACAGAGGACCACATGTTCTACGATTCCATTTAACATGGAATGTCCAGAATGACCAAATCCACAGAGACAGGAAGCAGCTGAGCAGTTTGCCTGTTCTTTGCAGAAGATCCGCAGCTACCCCAGAGACTTTCCGGTCATCACAACTTCCTCGGTTACGACAGAGTGCCTAAGAATACACCAAATATCACATCTTTTCTTTGGGGTAAATTACACCACTGGTCAAGGAAATGACTCAAAAAATTTTTTGATGACCCAAGAAATTAGGGGGAAAAAAGTGAAACTTGGGGCTTCACGGACCTGTCAACAATTAGGAATGAAAGTAATGAAGACATGCATAAACTCTGGTTGTCCTACTGAAAAAAGAGACATGCTTATAACTTTAGAGCAGAGTGCCAAATGGCAGAGATTGCCAAGGCCAAGTCTGGAAGAGTTAGAAAGGGTGGCAGATTCCACAGATGCATTAAAGTTGTCCAGGAAAGAGAAGATGCCCCTAAGGCTTCTTCAGACTGCTCCAGAAAAAACTAGACCTCGTGCTTGGACAAGAGACATCTTCGATGGGCACCTGGGTGACTCAGTTGTTTAAACGTCCAGTTTCAGCTCAGGTCATGATCTCACAGTTCATGGGTTTGAGCCCATGTCGGGCTTTCTGCTGTTAGCACAGAACCCGCTTCATATCCTCTGTCCCCCTCTCTCTGCCCTTCCCCCACCTGTACTCTCTCTCCCTCTCTCAAAAATAAACAAACATTAAAAAGAGAGAGAGACAGGGGCGCCTGGGTGGCGCAGTCGGTTAAGCGTCCGACTTCAGCCAGGTCACGATCTCGCGGTCCGTGAGTTCGAGCCCCGCGTCAGGCTCTGGGCTGATGGCTCGGAGCCTGGAGCCTGTTTCCGATTCTGTGTCTCCCTCTCTCTCTGCCCCTCCCCCGTTCATGCTCTGTCTCTCTCTGTCCCAAAAATAAATAAAAAATGTTGAAAAAAAAATTTAAAAAAAAAAAAAAAAAAAGAGAGAGAGACAGGGGCGCCTGGGTGGCTCGGTCGGTTAAGCGTCTGACTTCGGCTCAGGTCATGATCTCACAGTCAGTGAGTTTGAGCCCCGCGTCGGGCTCTGTGCTGACTGCTCAGAGCCTGGAGCCTGTTTCAGATTCTGTGTCTCCCTCTCTCTCTGCCCCACCTCTGTTCATGCTCTGTCTCTCTCTGTCTCAAAAATAAATAAACGTTTAAAAAAAAAATTAAAAAAAAAAAAAGAGACAGACAGACAGACAGACATCTTTGGAAGAATCATCTGGCACAAGTTCAAGAAGTGAAATTTGTACCTAAGTAACAGATACAATAAAAAATTATTCTTTGAAATGCTTTACGTGGGACATTTTGACAGACTGAGACTCAAGAAGTAAGCCTACGTTAAAGCCAGGAAGAAAAGTTTAGGGAAAAAAAGTAAGAAAAAAATTCTTCAGTAAGAGTTTCCACATCTTTCCAAAGCCCACAAGTCAAGTCTTATCTAATAAATCTGAACTCTTAACTTACCATTTTTTCTTGGATAACAGTCTATATACAAAAGTAAATATATGTTAAGGGGTTTCATAAAGAACTTATGTTTCCAGTCAAATGACAATTTACTTATCGATTGGTCTAAGTATTTTTATGCCACGCTAATTCTGGAAGTGGTCATGCTTTTACCAAACTTAAAAAAAAAAAAAATTAGGAATAAGGCACAGATCAAATTCCAGGAAAGAAAGAAAGAAAGAAAGAAAGAAAAGAAAGAAAAGAAAGAAAGAAAGAAAGAAAGAAAGAAAGAAAGAAAGAAAGAAAGAAAGAAAGAAAGAAAGAAAGAAAGAAAGAAAGAGGGAGGGGAGGGAGAGAGGGAAGGAAGGAAGGAGAGAAGGAAAGAGGGAGGGAGGAGGACTAGGAGGAAATAAGAAATGACCGCTAATTAGTATGGGGTTTCTTTCCACATTGGTGGAAATGTCCTACAACTGCCTGTGGTGACTACTGCACAACTCTGTGATGAAAATAAAAAACACTGACTTGTGCACTCTAGGTGAACCATGTGGTATGTGAATTCTATCTCAATAAACTTGTTATAAAAAGTAAGTTAGCATTTGTTTAAAATGACAAGAGAGACAACACAATTCTTCTATGGCCAGAGAGTAGTCAAAAAGCACCTCTATGCTATGCATTTATTTGTAAATAAAATAAGTTCAAAATGAATACAGTATGATTTATGCATATCTTGTTTGAATTTTAGTTTGCTAGAAATGATGACTGAATAGTTCACAAAAAGTAAATTATACCTTTTTTTTTTTTCAGGTAATTCTCACCCATAAAACTGCTGTGTTATTCCTAACATGTTCTTAAAAATTCTTTCTTCCCTGTGCTACTCAGAGAGGGCCCAGTGGCTTCAAAGACCACAAAAAAAAATAAAGCAATTCTAACTACGTAGCTATACATTTTTTTTAAAGTTCCCAGATGTGGCCCTCGAGGGAGTAGTGGCCATCAATCAACTCCATGCCGTGAACTATTACAGACATATCCTAATAGTAGTATTCCTTTCTAACAAGTGCAGGTTTACCAATTCCAATCTTTTTTTTAAAAATATTTTTTTTTTTTTTTTTTTTTTTTAAATTTTTTTTTTCAACGTTTTTTATTTATTTTTGGGACAGAGAGAGACACAGAGCATGAACGGGGGAGGGGCAGAGAGAGGGAGACACAGAATCGGAAACAGGCTCCAGGCTCCGAGCCATCAGCCCAGAGCCTGATGCGGGGCTCGAACTCACGGACCGCGAGATCGTGACCTGGCTGAAGTCGGACGCTTAACCGACTGCGCCACCCAGGCGCCCCTAAAAATATTTTTAATGTTTATTTATTTTTGAGACAGAGACAGAGCATGAGCAGGGGAGGGGCAGAGAGGGAGACACAGAATCTGAAGCAGGTTCCAGGCTCTGAGCTGTCAGCACACAGTCCAACGTGGGGCCCAAAGTTACAGATCAGGAGATCACGACCCTAGCTGGAGTCAGGTGCTTACCCAACCAAGCCACCCAGGCACCCCCTACAAGTTCCAATCTTTAAGATCACCCAAGTCATAAAACCCAGAGCAAATCTCCAGAATTCAAGCTGAGCCCTTGGGTCCTTGATTGAGGGAAGTTAGATCAATAAGAAAGAAAGTAGTTCAGTGTACAATGACAACTGGTTACACCACCTGTAAATATTGCCTCCAGTGACTCAACACAATATCTGACGGTGCCTGGGTGGCTCAGTCAGTTAAGCGTCCGACTTCGGCTCAGGTCATGAACCCAAGTCTGAGCCCCATGTCAGGGTCTGTGCTGACAGCTCAGAGCCTGGAGCCTGCCTTAGATTCTGTGTTTCCCTATCATTCTGCCCCTTCCCCACTCGTGCTGCCTCTGTCTCTCTCTCTCTCAGAAATAAATACTAAAAAAAAAAAAAAAAAAAAAAAAAAAAGCTATCTGACCAGCACACTCAAGGTGGAGAAAACTCAAAATCCATATTTTTATCCATTAATCTCACTTCTAAGAATTTATCCTAAGGGAAAAAGTCATGAATAGGAAACACACACACACACACACACACCCCACACAAAAAAATCCACAGCTACAAAAATAACACTGTAGTGCAGTTTCCAGAATCTAAAAATTTCAAGCAATCTAAATGATAAATAAAACAAACTGGTTAAATAAATTATGATATAATCCATGCAGCCATTAAAAAATTTGAGACATGAAAAATGTTTATAGTATATTTCTAAGTGCAAAAAAATCAAAATGGTATGTTCAGAATACATCATGTTAAAACCTTCTATATGTTCAAGATAAAATTCTAGCACAAATAATGCACATAAAACAGTCAACTATTATTTCTGGGTGGAAGATATTAGTTGGCCTTTCTTTTTGGCTTACCTATTATTCCTATTCTTCCAAATGGACATACATAACTTAATAAAGGCAAAAAGAGAAATAATACAGAATGAAATAAAGTAATTTATTTCCCTCAATGTCCTAAGGGATTAAAAACTGAGTCTTGAATCATGGGTTCTGACACTGGCACTTGTACTTTGGTCATCCATCCACCCATCCATCCATCCATCCATCCATCCATCCATCCACTATATTGAGTTGAGCACTGCTAGTTGAATTAAGAATCATCCTCTGGGAGACCAAATGAAAGAAGAAAATTTGAAAAGAAATCATAGGGGCATCTGGTTGGCTCTGTTGGTAGAGCACGTGAGTCGATCTCTGGGTCATGAGTTTGAGACCCACATTGGGGATAGAGATTACATTAAAAAATAATAAATAAAATAAATTATAATTCAATATGATAAATCCATAGTACAAAATGTACAAAGTATTATAGGATAAGAGGCCAGACTAGCTAAATGCCCAGAAAGGTTAAGGAAGACTTGCAGATACACATTAGAGTTGGGTACTCAAAAATGACCAAGCATTCTCCAAAAGGGTAATAAATGAAACACTTTTGGTCAGATGGGACTGTTTATGCAAATTTCAGATTAAGAAGAAGCACGGTGATTTTAAGGCATGGTGAACAGTCCAGTATGACCAGAGATAGGTTTGGTTGATGGAGGGAAGGGGCAAGAAAGGAAACCAAGAAGAAATTAGGGAGCCAAGTCCCATCCTGCAGAGAGTCATACTTTACGAAGTTCTTATACTTAAAAAATGAGGAGTAACATGTTTGTTTTAGAAAGACTGATGGTCTAATGTGAGGTTGAGGGTACACCGGAATGGAGGAGGAGGTGGGCTGGGAGCACAAGGAAAAGGCAGCAGGTAGCAATCACCAGGTTAGTAGGGCTCCAATGCTAGAGGTAAACCCAACAGTAGAACTAAGCCTGTTTCATTCACAGAAACTTAGAATTTGGAAAGCAAACAGATCTCAAAATCTTCATCTTGTTTTACTTATGAGGAAATGAAAGGTACAGGGATGCCTATATTGCACTAGGAAAATAAGAATTCCAACCCAAGCAGTTGTGCAAGGTTTGGATATCCCCACTATGTGGGATGGAATATCTCTACAACATCAGGCTAAATCATCACTTAGATGGTGGGTCCTTTAAGGACAAGGACCATTTCTAGCATTTCCTCCTTAATCCCAACAGCATGCAAGTCAGTGCCACAGAAATGGAAAAGATTTAAATCAATCTTCATCAAGAATTCTGAATTTTTTTCATACTATGAAAGAGAACAGCGACCTACAGCTCTCTCACTCTTCAACTGTCTAGTGGAAATTTTAGCTAGGGAGAGTTAGAAGTGTAGCTGCCAAGAAATTAGGAAAAGGCGTGTGATAGAGTGAGGATAGGCAGTCCAATAATACGCTGACTTCCGCACTGCTGAGATTTTAAGAGTAGGGAGGAAAACACTCAGTGCAAGCGTCGCCATTACTATCAGCCCAGGACTCATCCCCGCAGTAGCTAAATCTTCCTTCCTCAGAAGCTCAAGGCAGAAATCCAGAATCCAGTCCATATTTACCAGGACAGAAACAGCACAATTAATTACTGTAAGGCAGCAACAGTATCAATCATAACGGCTGTTCAGAATGAGAAATTTTCTGATTGAAAAGTATGGCCCTTATACTCTGGGAAGATGACAGTGGTGGCATGGTTTCTGAGTCCTCTCCAGAAACACTGAAGAGGCCCAGTGGCAACAAATGTCCCTAGCACCCCAAATGTTGCCTACAAATACCGTTTCCCACTCCAAGAAATCAAGGCTTCTTGGCAGAACAGCTTAGCCCTGGTTTGAGGCAGAAATGAGGCTGCTACATCTTGTCATTTCAGAAAGCAAGGGGGCTATCAAAGACGGGGGGAGTCACACGAAAGGGACTTAGAAGCCAACCTGAAGAATAGTCCCTGGCCAAAGATGGCAAAATCTGACCATCACTAAGGTTATAACTGCAATGGATTAAAGCCAAGTATGTTTAAACCCATGACTTCAAAACAGATACCGGAAACAAAAACAACACCCTAAGTGAGTCACTTTTGGAGAACGATAGGGAACCAAGTCTTTGGGAACTGGGAAGTAAAAGGAAAGGATCCAGCATTTGTCTTGCCTTTTCTGTGAAAACTGATCTGCTGGATAACCCAAGAAGTAGGTGAGGTAGAGCTTCTCTTTAAAGAATTAATCCTGGTAATAAATTTAAAGAAATGACAACATTGGAATATCATCGTTTTGTAAACCTTAACAAATTTATTGATTGAAGCTTGAGCATCAACAGAGAAGTAAGCAGACAGTATGTGCCTCTTCCAGAGGCACACCACAGCATTTATGACTCAGTCTTGCCAAAGATAATGGCACCTGAATCTGATTGCTCCTCTAGATCCAAATATCAATTTCTAGAAAACAAAGGAGAGAGGACATGTTAACCCATACCACTGGAATGCATCAGCTAAATTCTGACCATGGAAAATTGTATAGGACAAACCATCCTGTTCCTTCAAGAAATAAAATGCAAAGAATAAAAAAAAAATTCTACGGACATTTCCCTCAAGCTACTATCCCATTTCTCCTTTAAAGCCAGACTCCTTAAAATGTTGTCTCTCTTCCTGGTCTCTGCTTTGTCACTTTCCATTCTCTTTTGAATTCATTTCCATTTGTTTCCCCCCCACTATTCATCTGTAATCATTCTCATCAAGATCACCTATGATTTCCATGTTGCTTTACCTATCAGTCGGTTTTGTCCTCATCTTACCCAGCAACACTACAAACAGTCAATGATTCTCTTTCCCAAACACAATTCTTTCACTGGCTTCAAGGATATCCATGCCCCTAGTTTATCTCCTACCTCCTTGGCAGCTGTTTCTTAGCCTTCTTTGCTAGCTTCACCTCTTCATTCAATTTCTACCTGCAGGAGTGCCCCCAGGGCCTAGTCCTCAACTCTCTTCTCTTTTCCATCATGCTCTTCCCCTGTGTAATCTCATCTCTTCCTCCCAATCCTGATGCCCATCTTAAAACAAATCAATTTCACTGAAGCATAATTTAGGTACAAAAGATTGCATTCTATTTAAAGGACAGAATTCAGTGACTTTTGACAATTTTGAGAAATCACCACCACAATCAACACAGAGAACATTTCCAACACCTCCAAAATGTTCTTCCTGCCCATTTACACTCCAATCCTGGTCCTTGCCCCCCAGGCCACCATTGATCTGGTGTCTAATACACAAGATCATTTTATTCACCAAAATGGACATACAGCTATTTGAGTACCGTTTAAGAGAATTTCACATTAAAAGTCCTTAGCACTTTTGCCAAAAATTAATTGATCTATATGTGGATCTACTATACTTTCTTCTGTTCTACATGTCTAACTACCAATGCCACACTGTCTCGACGCTGCTGTTTCATAGTTAGTCTTGAAATCAGGTTGCATAATTCTCCCAACTTCATATTTCTTTTTAAAAATTGCTTTGGCTCCTATGATTTTTCAGTGAACAGGGTCTTTTTTTTTATAGTAAAAAAACATGACAAAATTTACCCTTTTAACCAATTTGAAAATATACAGTTCAGTAGTGTTAAGTATATTTACGCTGTTGTGACACAGATCTTCAGAACTTTCTCATCTTGCAAATCTGAAACTCTATTCCCACTAAACAACAACGCTCCCTTTCCCTTCCCTGAGGTCCCTGGTAACCACCATTCTACTTTCTGTTTCGATGAATTCAACTGCTTTAGGTGCCCCATCTAAGCGGAATCATACAGTATTTGTCTTTTCTTGTCTGGTTTATTTCATTCAGCAAAATGTTCTCAAGGTTTAATCATGCTGCAGCATGTGACAGGATTTCTTTCCTTCTTACGGCTGTAAATTATTTCACTGTATGTATATACCACATTTTATTTGTCCATACATCTGCCGATGAACATTTTGGTGGCTTCTACCTCCTGGCTATCCTAAATAATGCTGCAATGAACTGGGGTATGCAAATACCCCTTTAAGACCCTGTTTTCAATTCTTTCAGATATATATCTAGAAGCGAGATTGCTGGACCATATGGTAGTATTATTCTTAATATTCTGAGGAACCCTCATACTGTTTTCAAGTTGTGCCATTTTACACTTCTACCAACAATGCACAAGTATTTTAATTTCTCCATGTTCTCACCAACACCTATTCTTTTCTGGGTGTGTTGTTGTTGTTGTTGTTGTTGTTGTTTTTGGTAGTAGCCATCCTAATGGATATGAAATGATATCTCATTGTCATTTTGATTTACACTTCTAGGATGGTTAGTGATATTGAGCACAGTTCCATATGCTTATTGCCTGTTTGTATATCATCATGGAGAAATGTCTATTTAAGCCCTTTGTCCATTTTTAAATCAGGTGTTTTTTTTTTTTAGGTTGTGGGAGTTCTTTATATATTCTAGATATTAACCCCTTATCAGATTTATGATTTGCAAGTAATTTCTCCCATTCTGTAGGATGCCTTTTCACTCTGCTGTGTCCTTTGATGCACAAACGTTTTTTTAGTTTGATGTAGTCCCATCTGTCTTTGTCTTTGTTGCCTATGACTTTGGTGTTATACCTAAGAAATCATTCTCAAGTCCAGTGTCATGAAGATTTTGGCCTCCATTTTCTTCCAGGAGTTTCATGGTTTTAAGTCTTACATTTAGGTCTTTAATCCATTTAAGCTAATTTTTGTTTATGGTGTAAGATACAGATCCAATTTCATCCTTTCCTTTGTGGCAGATCCATGCTTTGAGAGAAAATCTACAGGCTTATGACTACAGAATTTGTGTTTTCAACTCCCATCTGTCGTCTGAGTTCAAGGCTCATACAGTCAATAGTTAACTGGACATCAACACTTGGATATGTAATGTACATGTTAAACCTACCAAGTCCGAAAAGAATTACTGATTTGCCTCTCCAAACCTGTTCCTCTCCTAACCGCCCCCACCCCCACTGCCCGACCTAAGTAAGACCATTGTTCACTCGGTTGCTTACCCCTTCATTCTTTAACTTCCTTCACACTCAAGTATCTGAACCTGTGGATCCTTGCTGCCTTCCTACCCAATTAGATGTCAAATCAGTTCACTTCTCACCATCTCTACTGCTGCCATCTTAGTCTAATCCAAGGACTGGCAAACTCTTTCCGTAAAGAGTCATACAGTAAACCTTTTAGGCTTTGTGAGGCAAAATTGAAGGTATTATGTAGCTAGTTAGAGAACAAGAGAGAAAACAGATTTTCACAACTTTTGGGGGGACAACATTCCAAATATAAGCACCAGTTTTTGCTAATACTAATACGGAAAATGGAATTCTCTTATTTAGAGATAAAATTCTGTTTAATTGGGGCTCAAAGTTAGTGTTCCCTATCACCAAAGTCAATGGCAATTATACAACTGTTTAATGCTGACCTACAGTGAGATTTTACTGATTTCATCTTTGACGATACCTTTTCCCAGAGACAGGTACTGCCAAATACTAACAATAATCCATGGGTAAGGGATATTACTTGAGCATAGTCGTTGCTTGGAAGGGATTTATAGAATTTTGTTAAATTCCTCTCTTGATATTCGCCATTAGCCTAGCATTACAATGCAGTTTGATCACTTCCAATTTTAGGCTGAGTGGAAGATCCTCAATTGTACAGTGAAATGGATTTTCACATATGGAAATTTCCTTTGCTCTTGCACTGACGTTTGAAAACTGCTGCTGAAGCTAGTTCACTTCTTATTTTAATCTTCTGACAGCCTGGGAAGTGTAAAAAGCAGCTAGACAAGGGAGCCTGGGTGGCTCAGTCAGTTAAACATCTGACTTTGACTCAGGTCATGATCTCGAGGTTCACAAGTTCAAGGCCCACATCGGGCTCTATGCTGACAGCTCAGAGCCTGGAGCCTGCTTCAGATTCTGTGTCTCCCTCTCTCTCTCTGTCCCGCCCCTGCTCATGCTCTGTCTCTCTCTCTCAAAAAATAAATAAATAAATAGATAAACAAACAAACAAAAAAAGCAGCTGGACATTAATTGTGATTCAAATGTTAGTTGTTGTCAAAATAATGTTACCACAGTATAAATTTTGTATTAAGTGCTGTTTTGTCTTACAATTTTAGGTTGAATTCATTAATAAACATCAAATCTACAGCATGAACTAATTTTCAAAGCTATCCGATGTTTGATAACAGTGGCTGAGAGTGGTTCTTCTTGTTTAGGAACATGTAAGTCTTGGTTCTGCGCTAAAAAAAAAAATCACAATAAATTTTACCACTGCTAAGCCAATTGAACTGCTGTGAGATAGCTGGAAAACTGGGACATTAAGGTTCTACTTAACAAAAATTCTACAAGCAGTCATAGCAAATAAAAACAAATGATTGTGGCTATATTCTGGTAAAACTGTATTTGTGGATGCTGAAATTTGAATCTTATATACTTTCCATGTGTCATGAAGCATTATTCTTCTTTTAATTTTTTCCAAACATTTAAAAATGAAATAACCACACAACTTGTGAGCCATACAAAAACAGGCAGTGGGCTGGATTTGGCCGACTCCTGGTCTAAGCCATCAGCACCTCTCACCTCCATGACTACAATGTCATAAAAATGGTTGTCCTACCTCTGCCACTGGTCCCCTGTGGTCCATCGTCCCCAGAGCAGTGATTTTAAATCACATCACATCATTCCTCTACTCAAAACCCTTCAAAAGCTTCACAGTTGGAACTGAATAAAACCCAAACTCTTTGGCCTACGAAGGCTCTATATGGTCTAGTTCCTGCTTCCTTCTTGCACTCTCCTAAGCTACACTCAAGATGCTGGTCTTCCCTCAGGCCTCTGCAAAGACCAAGTTTGTTCCTGTCTCAGGGCCTTTGCATCTACCATTTCTGCTACTTGGGACTTTCACACTTTTCATTTTTGCATGGTTGCCCCCCTTGTCCTCAAAGGTCTTCACTCAATGTTAGCTATTCAGAAACTTTCTTACTTTTTTTCCTTTCTAAAAAAATTTTTAATGTTTATTTATTTTTGAGAGAGGAATAGTGTGCAGGGGAGGGGCAGAGAGAGAGGGAGACACAGAATCTGAATCAGGCTTTAGGCTCTGAGCTGTCAGCACAGAGCCTGACATGGTGCTTGAACTCACAAACTGCCGAGATCATGACCTGAGGCAAAGTCAGACTTAACTGACTGAGCCACCCAGGTGCTCCAGTAAATGACTTTCTAACCACCCTACCTCCTCTACATACTTTCTGTGAATGATCCTGTTTCAGAGCCTTTATCGACCTTCTTAGTACACTAATTACGTTATTTATGTGTTTACATGTTTGGTATCTACATCCCCCTGTAGCAAATGTTGTACATGTTGTGAGGGGGACAATGACAGGAGGAAGAGAGAGAAAAAAGAAGTACCCAAATCTGATACAGCTCAGCAATAAGGACTGATAAAATGAAACATAAGGAAAAAAAATTTCATCCACACCGAGATTGATCTCTGTACACAAAACAGGAATATAGAATTTTCCCACAGTTTACAATTAAGACAATTAGGTTTTAGAGTTCATCAAGAACAAAGTATCAGACCTTACAAACAGTCTGAGGCATGCCAAAACAAATAGGAACAGACCATTTGATTAGCTAATAACAAAAAGTAGAATAAAATAAAAATTAAGACTTTTATTTTCATGAAATATATTCCATCCCTATTAAAATACTTTCTCCAAGTTTTTATTTTATCCCTTCTCCTATTTTAAGTGGTACTTCATAGCTAGATAAAAATTTCCTTCTGTTCTTATATTGATACTCTGCTCCAACATTTACAAAATACACACCTTTTTGTTTCTTTAAAGAAAAGAATATTTAAGAAGACTGATTATCAAAATGACTTCAACATTTGTGAGAACCAAATTCATACAAATTAGCAAGGCTGTTTGTTCACTCAAAAAAGGCAAAACATTCACAAAATAATAAATGTTCCAAAAATATCTCCCTGGTATAATAAAATCAGAAGCAATTTCACCTTTAAAAGTAATCTCACTGAACGGTAAGAGGAAGAAATAGTAATAGTTTTCTTTTCCCCTCACTGATTTCCAACATGATAATATGTTGTAAAGGCCATTACTGGGGGATTTGTCTTATCGGTCTCCAGTGTGGCTGCCTGTATTATTTTCCACATTTACTACAATCGGTGTTTATACTATTGAAAATTCTCTTCTTCTGGCAGCTACTAAAATATAATTTTCTAGTAAACAGACAGTAGAGGAGAAAAAGAATACGTGAGGGGAGTGGGGGAAGATTCAGAACATTTTCCCATTATAGTAAATATTTAAAAGCAACTCCAAATCATAATGCCACTAGAGACAAAAAAAAAAAAAACCACACACACAGACACAAAACAAACAAACAAAAAACCCAAAACAAAACAAAACAAAACAAAAACACACTAAGCTTCTAAGACTACATTTCAAAAGCAGGTAAATGTGTCAAAATTAATATTTTAAATTATAGTTGTAAATACATCCCAGCTGTTAAATTGTGATTAAATTTTTTGAAGCATAGTGAAAGGAGTTATTTCTGTTCTGGCAGGCTTGTTTCTAAGATGTGTAACTGTAATTGATGTTTTCAGGAGTGTGAAAAGGAGATGGTTAATAATTACTCTCTTATTTCCTACTTCTTTGGAAAAAAAATACCAACCTCCACTTATTTTAGGTTATATATTTATATATCCTATACATCCTAAATAGATGGTTCCATATTACATTTGGTAACTCTAGAGTAATCACATGTGTATAGTACAAAATAACAGCTAATTACTTCTAAGGGGATGGGGAGAAACATCTAAAACCCATGGAAAACATTTATTTTGGGACTAAAAACATAAGGTGATCACTTCCAAATCCACTTTTTTTGGTACTGGCAAAGTATAAGCAAACAAGGAAGCCCCTTCATTAAATTTTATAATTAAAATATCATTAAAATATTTACTTTAGCATCTATATTCATTTATATAGCATCTGTATACATTTACACATTTATTGTAACCCAAGTTTGTTCCCAGAGGTTGTTACTTTCATCTAAAAAAAAACAAAAAAAGAAAACAGCTTATTTTTAACTTTCCTTACTCAAAGAGGTACGAAGACCAATTCATTTTCTTTGAAAAAAGAAAGTTAAGCTTAAAATTTTAAATTCTATTCAAACTCTGCACAAGCATTTGCAAGCACACGTACCACAGATAGTTATTCAATCTGCGAACACAATTAGAGCCGTTCCTTCAGGTTCATGTGCTTATATCATATTCTGTATTACACAGGCCCACTGAGCATTTTAAGTTATCATGTCATGTAATCTATTTAACACTGCAATCAATTCACAAATAATCCATTTAATCTGGCATTCTGTAGTAAATAACATGACATTCGTGTGACACTATTCCAAATGTGTCTGCTTTAACATAGAAAATTAGTTCCACTTAGTTGAGTATCAATGACCTATTCAATGTAGAATGTGCTAGTGCTGCAGTCAGCTTTCTCCTGTTCTTTATCATAAATTTATCTTCTCTTGAAAATATTTAGGCAAGAATATGAGAAATTAAAAAAAAAAGCCTTCAAAGGTACATCATGAATAGCTTCACATCACACAAACGCAGAGATTGTTAGGCCTTAGCAGGATCTCAAGACATTTTCAAAAGTATTTAGCTCCTCTTCAGGCCTGTAGACAACCTGCTGTGAGCAGGTGGAGAGAAGAAATCATGCCACACAAAGAAACAGGCCAATACCAGTTAGTCGGCAGCTCTGCTCGCAAATGTTCAAACAACGCGACTACGCAAAACGAAAATCTTGTATGTAAAATGCTAACGAGAAACAACACATTAAATCCCAGACAAATTACACTGTAAGAAACGGAAGACTATGTGAGTTGTTCAAAGTAAAACTGAAGAGCTTCTTTGGAGGTTAAAAAGAATGCTTTATAGGAAGAGAGTATATTCACAGAAATTAAAAAAAAAAAAGTTCTATTTGATCAGCATGTTCCACACTACGAGATGCTACGGCGTATGGAGAAAATACAGTGAGTTCAACATGTGCAGAACACCGCGTATCTTTTGTTTCAACACTTAATTGTATGCTGCAGGCAGGATATCATTCCGCTTATTAAAAACAGTCCTAAATTTTGCTAAACTTCTAAGTTAAAAGGTGAAAAGGTTGTCAACTAGAGAAGAAATTCGTCTCCTGTTTAAAAAATGAAGTTAGTTCATCTCCTCTTAATTTTAAATGATAAAAACCAAAACTGCGGTGGACACACAGGGGAGTGCATAAAAACCAGTACATTTTGTCTTCTATGAGCACTCTCATTTAGGAAAAGTTTTGTGACCCATCTAACCCATAACTGCTAGCCACACTTGGCTACTGGGGACCTGGAATGTGACCAGTGCAAGTGAGAAACTACATTTTCCATTTTAATTAATATTAAGTAATTTAAATACAGAAGCTGTGGAACCTATCTTTCTTTACACACAACATTCCGGTAGGGCCACATTTCACATTCATCATTCTGTTGCTTAAGATATTATTGGTATATTAGCATACGTATTTCAGGCATAGGTGCTGTTTCTGATATCACATTAATAATTTTCTTTAGATTATTTCATGTTGAAACGCTAACATTTTGGATATATGGAGTTAAACAAAATGGATTAGTGAAATGAATCTCACTTGTTTTTACTTTCTTGATGTGGCTACTAAGAAATTTAAAATTGCATATATGGCTTAACAGATTTTATTGGACAATGCTGCTTCACTCTATAATTTTTTAAATCAGTAATTTGGAATTACGAGAGATTTGGAATTACTCTCATACTAATGAGACTTTATCTTCCCATAGTCAAAATGAGAAATGATTGTAGGCCCTCAGATTATACCATTAAGATCTACTTTATAAACATTATTACTGACGGACTCTACATCTACAATGGGGAACTAGTAGGAAAACACTGGTACATACCCAATATAAGAAAAAAGAGAATTACGAAATGCTATCATTTTATTTCCCTTGAATGATGTTCTTTGAGGAAAACTTGGCTTACTTATTAGATGAAGAAATAGATTAAAAACCTATAAAAATTCTAGAGGACCTATAAGTATCTCCAAGAGTTTTTTAATGCTTATATCCTTGATTCTTCAGCATAAATTACTTCATTTCAAAATACAGGACCTCCTCTTCCTCCTTTTGGATACGTGCATCACTAGCTATATACTTAAAGCTATTAATAATGATTAGAACTTCTGTCCAAAAATAGGATTTTCTAAACATCAGAAGAGAAAAAGCAGCCACGTGGGTAACTGAAGTAAGAGCTTGTGCAGCAGACTTAACTGAACAATGGGTTATTAGTGATGCTGGGTAAGATACAGCTCAAGCAATGTGCCAATGTTCGCATTCCCCTCATAGAGACAGGGGAAATCAGCAACAGTCTGAGGTGAACCTTTACTATACTTATAGATACCTATCAACAGGTGGTACTGTTGGCCTTAAACAGCTTAGGAAAATAGGAAAGATGTTTGCTTGATTGGAAAGAAACTCACTTGGTAAGCATGATACTTTTGTGGTCAGACCCTTGGGAGCCCTCGTTTGTCTTTGAACTCACAAATACTATGTGATTCCATATCCATGGGGATCAAGCTGCCATGTTATCTAAGAGTACAGATTCTGCAAATGTTGGAAAGTAAAGAACTAAAGAGAATTGATAAAACAGCTAAGAAGGCTATCCTATGAACATAGCTTAGTTTGATAAAGTCTTAGAAGAAATAAAATCTAAATCTTAAAAGTATAGATAAGACAGATTTATTTCTGAAATTATAAAATGCAAGATAACTATCCATGTATTCATCCACTCATCCTTTCCTCCAGCTAATGAGCCGTTCTTCACATGTGCCAGGAATTCAGTATGGCGGTGGGAATTGAAGGTCAAATCAAAACTGAAAATTCTGATTAAAGGAAGTTAGTAACCTATCAAATTCATTTTCCAAATGAGAGTACATGCCAAAATACAATTTTTTAAAGGAATTACTAGATAATATCAAGTTCCTGAGGCTTACCAAGGAAAGCCAGGAAAGTCAAAAGATAATGTGATATGATTAGATTTGATTGGATGAATAGGGAGCTAACTCTTAAAGCAAAGGTATGCTTCCTCCCCAACTACTTTATCATTTAATCAGATGAAGTTGTTAACTGCTACTTTTCACGTAGTCACAGGGATTCAATAATAAAACTAAACAGAGGGGCACCTGGGTGGCTCAGTCAGTTAAGCATCTGACTTCAGCTTAGGTCATGATCTCATGGTTTGTGGGTTCGAGCCCCACATTGGGCTCTGTGCTAACAGCACGGAGCCTGCCTTGGATTCTCTCCCCCACATTCTCTCTCTCAAAAATAAATAAAATTAAATTAAAATAAAATAGGTGCTAAGTACTCACATATTCTTGAATAAGACTGGCTACACAAAAGTAGACTGGTGTACTAGACTGGCTACACCAAGTAGAACATGCTAGGAAACCACAAAACCAACAATTGCCCAACTGCCACCTCAAAAGAATATGAAAGAAATTTAAAAATTGTTTGAAGTTAAATTCTTAAGCTAAGAACTCAAGGTTGAACATTTTAAGCTATGTGAAAGGGATTTTATGAGAATCCCTTGGTTTTCCATGTATCTCCTGGATTTTGAGGGGTATCTAGGTAAGATCAGCAATTGTTTTAGTGACAAAACAGGAAGAGAAGAGTATGGTGAGGCATCGATTTGTAACTATTTCTTGTGGTCTAGACGTGGATTGTACAGAAAAGACTAAGGCTGAGTCGTTATGAGAGAACCTGCTCAACAGAAAAATCTAGAGGGATAGGAATCAGGAGGCTAAAGACAGCTGGAAAAGACAGAGCAGACTTTAAGGGTTCTACAGGTGAGAAATTCCCCCAAATCCACAAAAGTGTCCTTGAGGACACCAGCCAAGTGTCCAACTTTGGATGTTTGACATGCCTCCAAAGTAACGAGTGCCAGGTTACATTAGCCTAGGTCAGTCTAGTTCTTCCTGCCATGTTCCTCTCTTCTTTACCCCAGACTGAAACTTTGGACAGACCTCAGATGGCAAACAAGAAGTGAGAGAGGATATAAAGCAAGAGGGAAGAAAGCAACACTCTCATTTTCCCTATAAAATTTCTGTCTGAGGTGGAAATGAGTTCAGGAGGAGAGGTTTTAACAGTTTTGACATTACAATGAACTAGATTTTTATTTATTTTTTTAAATGTTTATTTTTTTGAGAGAGAGAATGAGCAGGGGAGGGACAAAGAAAGAGGGGGCAGAGGATCTGAAGCAGGCTCTGTACTGACATTAGAGAGCCCGACACAGGGCTCAAACTCACAAACCACAAGATCACGACCTGAGCTGAAGTCAGATACTAAACCAAATGAGCCACCCAGGTGCCCCTGAACTAGACTTTTAAACACTTCCTCTCCCAAACAGAATACTGCTTGCCTATTCCCTGGTAGCAAATATACAACTGAGAACTCTATGTGATTTTATGCAGGGGAGGAAAGAATAAGATGAGAAAGTGAGTTTAAAAGAAGAGTTGTAAAAAAGTTCCTTTTATTGGGGGTGCCTGAGTGGCTCAGTAGGTTAAGCCTCAAACTCTTGATTTCAGCTCAGGTCATGATCTCACGGTTTGTGAATTCGAGCCCCACACTGGGTTTTGTGCTGACAGTACAGAGCCTACTTGGGATTCTCACTCTCCCTCTTTCTCTGCCCCTCCCCTGCTTGTTCTCTCTCCCTCTCAAAAAATAAACCAAAACAAACAAAAAAAAGTTCCTTCTATTTGCCCTGACAAAGTTTCATTTGTGCAGCAAAGCAGTTATGTGGTAAAACAGATAAAAAGAAAGATAAATATTAGGAAGTACTCAGAGTGTTTTCTCAATAACTATCTAAATAAATTTTGTTCTACAATGAGGTACTACCACTTCACACCCATTAGGGTAACTTTATAAAAGAACAATAAAACCACCAGAAAAGAACAAGTGCTGGTGAAAAGGTGCAGAAATTGGAATCCTTCTGCATTACTGTAGAAATGTAAAACAGTGCAGCTGCTGTAGAAAACAGCACAGTGGTTCTTTAAAAAGGCTAAACACAGAATTACTACATGAGCCACTAACAGAGGATCGGGATTCACAAAATATGAACTTTTATGAATCATTAAGTAAAAGATGAATGCTCCAATAAAAAGAAAAAATGGGCAAAAGCCATGAACAGGAAGTTTGCAGAAAGGAAAACAGGACTGACAATAAATATATTTTTAAAATGCTCATTGTCATTACCAACCTATTATACATTAAAACCACAAAAAGATAAGTAGTCTGGATATCAAGGGTTACCTAGGATGTGAAGCAAAATTGTTAAAGGAACAGATTCCTGGGTTCAAATCTTGGGTCCTCCATTTATTAGCAGAATGCCTTGGGTGAGCAATTTAGTTTCTATAGGCCTCAAGTTTCCCTAACCTCAAAATGCAGGGTAATACTAGTACACTAGATTGGTGTGAGGATTAAATACTTTGATACAGATGAGGTATTATAGGAGAGTCAGTGCCTAACATAGTAAATATACAATAAGGTTTTATTATTATTCATGTTATTGATAGCAGCAGCACTGTTGGTCTGCGTGAGGGGTCATTTATTTCACATTAAATTTTTTAAATTTATATTTATTTTTGAGAGAGAGAAAGAGACAGAGCATGAGTAGGGGAGGGGCAGAGAGAGAGGGAGACACAGAATCGGAAGCAGGCTCCAGGCTCTATACGTTGGTAGACATATACATTAGTACAGCCATACAGGAAAAACCATTTGGCATTACTGTGTAGGATTAAGAATGCATGGTCCTTACAAGCCAACTGTTCTATTGGCTGGCATACTCCTTGGAGAAACGATTTCAAGAGGAAACATAGAAATGTTCAGAGAAGCAGTGTTTGTTCTAAAAACAAAATAAGTAACACAAATATCTACTTAGGGGAGAAAGAATAAATTGTGGTATATTAATAGGACTTACATAGCATGGAAATAAATAAAACTACATACATCCAGATGATCAATCTCACAAACCTAATACTGAAGGAGAAAGCAACTCACAGAAGCACACAGAAATATGGTGCTATACAATATACTGTTTATAGTTGTACGTATATATAACATCCTTAAAGAAAAGGAAGGGAGAGATACATTTAAAAACTGGGATTGTGGTTATCTCTTGGGGTAGGAGGAAGGATTTTAAGTAAGGGGGAATGCAGAGGAAAGTCAGTAATATTGGTAATTTTTTTTCCTTTTTTAATCCAGATGGTAAGTAATGTTTTTGTTGTGTTTTTCTTTAGATTTTATATAGATCAATACATATTTGTGTATATAAAATATTTAATAAAAAAAAGTTTAAATGCAGGCACGAAAATCTAGGGGGAAAAAAACCTCCAGCCATTATTACTGTAAAATCACTTGAAAATCACCTGTGATAATATCCATCCTAGTTCTTCTTTGAAACTCATAGCCACATTTTCATAGCTATCTATTTGAAGGTATTGAGCTGAAGTCTTGAGGAACTCAGCCCAAGAAGTCAGCACAGAGAAAAGGGAGTTGGGCACAAATCCTGAAGGTCTGCCCAGGCTTAAGGCAGGTGGAGGGGAAATCCACAAAGAACACTGTGAAGCCATCATTCATTCTCCTGTCATTTCAAATCCCTTCCCCACACAATGCTCTGAACAGCTAACATTCTGAGACAAGATGATTTCCCTCCTCTGTTTCTGAAATGCATCCTAACTTCTCTCTTTGTGTCCAGTCTCATTCTCCTCCCTTCCTGTCTCCACAATGCAACTTGAACCAAGCTCTTCCTAAACTCCCATTCCTCTCCACAGCATCACTTCGTTTGTGAACACTCATCCACGAGTCCCACCGGCCAAGGGTGAAGCAGTGGCCTCATTATGTAATTAGCAAGGCTTCCAATGACCTGGCTCCTACTCACTTCACTTTTGCTCCTCACACCCAGCTTATTCTCTGATTGCAAGGGTTTAAAGCAATGGTTCTCAGACTGCTTTCCCCAGAGTAGCAGCATCAGCATTACCTGGGAACTTACTAGAAATGCACACTTAGCCCAGGCCTACTAAGTGGGAGTAAACTCTGGGGTGGGTCCAACCATCTGAGTTTTAACAAGCCTTCCAGGTGATTCTGAAGCACACCTAAGTTTGAACATATTAGCTTAAAGCATGAAGGAAAGGTACATTATTATCTGAAGAACTCTGATGGAGACAATCAAAAAGTACTATATAGCACAGTGGTTAGAAGGTTAGAAGCTCACACTCTGGGGTCCCAGTGCCAGGGTTCAAATTTCTGCTTAGCTTCTTCCTAGCTTTGTAACCACAGAGAAGTTGCTTAGCTTGCCTCAGTAAAGTGTAATGCTTAACAGCACAGGTCCTACAGCAAGCCTGCCTGGCTCTACCTCCTATCAGCCTCGTGTCCTTGAGGTCACTTACTTTTCTCTGAGCCTCAGTTGCCTCATATACAAAAGTATAAATAATAGTACCCACTTCATACAGTTGCTGTGAAGATGATATGAATACATGAAATGCATTCAGAACTGTGCCTGATACACAGTAAGTACTGTGTATTACTTACCCTCATTATGTTATTAATTTCATGGGAACCACGTTATAGAGACAAAGAGAGTCAACAGTGAATGTTAATGTCCATAAAGAGTGAATAAAATCCATCTATTCTGGAAAGGAAAACTTTCCTCAGCATTTTTTAGGTCAATGAGTTTGTTTGGTTTTTATCCAGTCTACCATTTACCTCTCTGAATGAATTTATTTCCTTCTGATGAAATGGTACTTAACTAGATGCAACACCCTTCTCCAGAGTCAGGGGGTCTGCGTGAGGGAGATTAATTAATTAATTAATTAATTCACATTAATTTTTTTAAATTTATATTTATTTTTGAGAGAGAGAAAGAGACAGAGCATGAGTAGGGGAGGGGCAGAGAGAGAGGGAGACACAGAATCGAAGCAGGCTCCAGGCTCTCAGCTGTCAGCACAGAGCCCAACACGGGGCTCGAACTCACTAACAGTGAGATCATGACCTGAGCTGAAGTCAGACGTTTAACCAACTGAGCCACCCAGAAGCCCCTAATTTTTTTTTTTTTTTTTAAGCAAAGAACTTACAAGAATGACAAGGATTTACTGAACAGTATCCCTATGATAGGGAAAATATTTCTGGGAATTATTCTAAATACATATCCAGTATTAATTTAGCTAGAAACTCTACATATAAAAGTGCCATCAGGCTACCTATCTGCACGGTCATTGAGAAGGAAGCTGAAAATATGATACACTAATTTGGGTAGTAGGAATTTGTATCTCTCTACTGGCAGGTCATATTATGTCCCCTGAACAGAAAATGCTGCCTGGCCACAGCACATTCAGGGCAGAGCATATTCTATTATACATAAACAAATATCACAAAACCATGTTTTTGGAAAACACAATGAATGGATCTAGGTAGTGTGAAATTATGCAGTGATATTTTTTCCAAGGGTCTCAAAGTATTTCACCTCATAATGAGAATATGAAAGAAAATATGAGAGAATAAATATACTGGGGCAAGCCAGAAAACCAAAGCCAAAATATACGACTCGGTCCTGAACATTCAATGTTTCTTAGAACCATAAAGATAATCTACCAATTAAGCCTGGCTTATAAATTAGTTTAGTCATTAAATATTTACCAGGAAGTTTCTAGACTACCTCTGTCTCTAATAGAGATATATGTGAATCTGGTATAGAGAAGTCTTGATCTGTGATTCTGTTGACTTCTCTAGGTTTTAAAAATCAGTTTCCTGTGTAAAATCAAGTTAAGGAAACACAAAAATATTTTTGTAAAAAATAACAACATAAAGAATGAGCGTTTAATACTGTGGGGTGGGGGTGGGGGTCTGGATTTTTATCTGCATGCTATCGTCACATGTTACGTGGAGTTCTTTGTTTTGTTTTCCCTGGAACCCTCCCCCTCAACTAGGAGGTGAGCTGCAGGAACTCTGGCAGCACCTCCCTTTGTAGCTTCTACTTCAATACGGAAGCCACCGATAGCAAAGAATGTTCAGTCAACTCTGGATTTCAAGTCATTTCCTCAATGTAAGAGATTGTATTTTGCAGGGAAAAGAAAGGTTAACATGTTAAGATCACTGAATTTTTAAAAGGCATCAAGGTGTTCTGGCAAGTCCATCTGAACAGCTCACATTTCTGCTGATCGAACAGTACACAATCTCAGTCACACAGAAAAGGAAGGTAACAAAGTCATATTTTATAACTAAAAACCCACAATGGCAACAAAAATGCTATCTTCCCATGTTTTTAGAAAAACACGCAGGATGCTCTGTGTACAACAGTAATAATACACTGACACTCCTGGATTGCCTGAAAAAAAGAAAACATCCATTCCTCAGAATAAGACTTGCTTCAAGATCCCCTCAAGAACGAAACAATGTTTTCAACTATGGAATATATGAGACAGGATAAAATGCAGCCTCTCCCAGCCACTTCTGTCAGTGTTAACCACCCAGATGCTGGTAAGGATTTTGGACTTGACGGACCCCTCAAAGTAAATCATCAGAACATTTACCTGCACCGTCCTCGGAGTGCCATCAACGCTGACAGACAATAAGGGTGAAGCCAGGTTCCACGTGCTGGTCACATTTAGTTTCGACCCATCAACTTCCACCTGTTGTGACACCAAATAAGACTGTTACCATGAAGAAAGACAGAAAACTGATCTCAAGTTCACTGCCACATACAAAGCAGCAGCCACTTTAAACAGATGGCTCCCAACAGCCTGTCATGTTTACTGCTCCCGCCATGAGAGACAGGGTCCAACAGGAGTCTTCTTAGCTGTCTCTGGGGAGAGGTGAAGGACCTGGGCACAGCTGCCTCTGGGTACTGAGGTTTCCAGTGATTTCCAGTAAGTAACAAACAGCCTTCTCACTCTAAACCTATCTGGACATGCTACATTTACTGCAATTAGACAAGTAATGCATATAAATTCCAGTGACATTTTGCAACCCACACATCAGGGCTTGCATATAATATCCTCTCCAAGGACCAAGAAAGAACTTTTCCTGTGTTAATTTTAATGAAGGACTGTGCATTGTGATTTTAATTAAACAGAAGCTTTAATTAGGCAAAATTCTTTGGTGTTGAATATTAAAAGTCCATTTGAACTTTGCAAAAGTTGTCATATTTTTGTCAATCTTAAATGACTAATTTCACCAAGTCATCACTTATGAAGATGCAAAAAAAAAAAGAAACAAAACAAAACAAAAAACAAAAAACAAAAAAACCCATATCTTTTAAAACAGATACTTTTAAGAGAAAAATTCTAATTTCCAAATAAATAATATAAAAGAGAAAACAAGCAAAGCTAAAATAAAAAGTACTGTTAGTTTCTTTCTTTCCTTCACTCACTGATTCCCTAAGTCTTGTATGGGAGAGCTAAGAGAAAATAACAGTATTACATCCACAGTAAACCACATAAGGAAGGGATATTTAAGTTTCAAAATAAAACTGTAGCAAAGTCAAGACACAAGATCCCTAACAATTCCCTCTCTCTCTCAATTCTCTCAAAAGATACTTATTATAATAAAAGACACACAGATATTATTTAGAAGAATAACTGTATCCATATACATCTATACAGACTTTCTGTTTATCTATTTCCACAATAGTGTGGTCATACAGTCTAGAAGCAAAGACATGCTATTGGCTACATAATGAAATGTCAGCTGGACATACATTATGCACTTGCTTGTTTCTGGGTTCAGGAGCCTTCAGGTCCATACAGCACATTTCAGTAACTGGGAAGAAGGAACGACAGCTTGGGTCTCACCTGACATTACTATTTGACTAAGTTAGAGCTGCTTACCACACTGGAGTATTTAACCTGTCTGAACTTTAGTTGCCAAACTATCATACGGTAAAACTCTATCTGAAAGGGTGCTGTAATATTTTTTTTAATTTTTTAATGTTTATTTAGTTTTGAGAGAGAGAGAGACAGAGTGCAAGCAGGAGAGGGACAGAGAGAGAGAGAGAGAGAGAGAGAGAGAGAGAGAGAGAGAGAGAGAGAGAGAATCTGAAGCAGGCTCCAGGATCTGAGCTGTCAGGTTGCTGTAATATTTAAAAAATTAACATAAAACAGTCTCTACCGATATTCCTACTATAGTAGGTCCTAAACATTTTTTCCCTTTTCCTGTTTCTAATGGTTCCACTTTCCTTAAATGGGTTTTAAAAATAAGGTCAGATATCATGCTATCTCATAAATTATGTACTATTAAAAAGTAGGTGATAAAGATCTGTGAAGCAGAAAGACTATAGTTTTGAGAAGAGCAACATTTTAAAATTATCTATTTAGATAATTAGCCATTAACTGCCTGGGTGGCTCAGTCGGTTAAGCGTCTGACTTTGACCTAGGTCATGATCTTGTCATTCCCAAGTTCGAGTCCTGCGTCCAGCTCTGCGCTGACAGCTCAGAGACTGGAGCCTGTTTCAGATTCTGGGTCTCCCTCTCTCTCTGTGCCCCTCCCCCACTCTCACTCTCTTTCTCAAAAATAAATAAAACATTAAAAAAATAAAATAATCTATTTAGCACTTCTTCCTGAATTAAGTATCTCCTTATGTAATGGAAGAGTTCCAAAAGAAGCTCCCAAAAGATAGTTTTACAAATATTAAGTGCTAAAAATACCTTTTAAAACTGAGAAAAATATTTGCTTTGACATGATTCCTAAATTTAAAAGGTTAAAAAAGGTCAGTGTTCAATTATAAAAGTTTTATTTGTTAAAATGGAAAGTTAGAGGCTGTAAGGAAAGATTTTTTTAATGACAGGCATTTACAATTTGTATTTGATACTAATTTTAAGTCAATAGGGGTGACAGAATGAAACTGTAATTGTCATCTTTAGGGGTTCTCAGAGAAAATAACCTAACATACTCAAATCATGCAGAAGAGGAACCACTTTACCACAGCCTAAAGTAAACTATTTTATGACTGGTTAAACAAAATGCGGCATATCCATATAACAGAATATCATTTGATAATAAAAAGGAATGAAATGCTGATACATGCTACTACATGGATGAATCTTGAAAACATGCTAACTGAAAAGCCAGTCACAGAGGATTACAAATTATATAGTTCCATTTATAATGAAATGTCCAGAAAAGTCCATACCAACAGAAAATAAATTGGTGGTTGCCTTGAGCTAGGGGTGTGGGGATGGATGGAAGGATTGAGGGGTAACAGCAGTGGGGCATTGGCTTTCTTATTTGATATGATGAACATGTTCTAAAATTGACTGTAGTGATGGTTACACAGCTCTGGGAATATACTACAAGCCACTTAATTGTACAATTTAAATGACTAAAGTGAAGTATATCTCAAAAAAGCTGTGGAAAAATAAGTAACAAATGAAAACAGAAGGGAGAGGTTTTACTTTTTCAAAAGTCAGAAGCAATATTCTGTGAGAAATTAAAGAATTAGACCTAAAAAATGGATATATATATATATATATATATATATATACACCATGTTCATGAATTAGAAAAGTTTCAGTATTATCAAGATAGAAGTTCTCTCCCAAACTCATATATATATTCAATGTAATTCCAATCAATATCCCAGCAGGCTTTTTTTTTTTTGTTTTGGTAGCTGATTCCAAAATATACAGAGAGAAAAGCAAAGGATATAAAATAGTAAAGATAATTTTGAAAAGTAACAAATTTGGAGAACTCATGCCATTTGACTTCAAGACTTCCCATTAACCTAGAGTAAACAAGATCTGGTGTAAGAATAGAATGAAATGAGAGTTCAGAGACCCATACATAAATGATTAATTGATTTAAAAAAAAAAGTGCCAAAACATTAAATGGGGAAAGCATAATTTGTGAATAAATAGTCCTAAAACAATAAACATCCACATTCAAAAAAATAAATCCCAACCTTGATAACACAACATTAAAAAAAAAATCAACTCAAAACAATGAAAACTAAAGGTAAAACCTAAAACTACAAAACTTCTAGATAACAAAGAGAGAAAATCTTTATAACCTTGGTCCAGGCAAAGATTTCTTAGGACACAAAAAATACTAATCTTGCATGAAAAAATAGGTGAATTAGACTTGATCCAAAATTATAAATTTCTGTTTGAAAGACACTGTTAAGAAAAGAAAAGCTGAGCCACAAGTTGGGAGAAAATATTTGCAAAAAATATATCTGATAAAGCACTTGAATTCAAAATCTACAAAGAATTCTTTTTTTTTTTTTCATGTTTATTTAGTTTTGAGAGAGAGAGAGCAGAGAGAGAGCAGAGACAGAGGGAGACAGAGGATCCCAAGTGGGTTCTGCACTGACAGCAGAGTGCCTGATGTGAGGCTCAAATTCATGAACCGTGAGATCATGACCTAAGCCAAAGTCGTAGGCTTAACCAACCAAGCCACCCAGGCACCCCAAGAATTCTCTTTTTCAACTCAATAAGAAAACCAACTGAATTTCTTTAAAAATGGGCAAGAGATTTGACCAGAGACTTCATCAGGGAAGACAGATGGGTGACACAAGCACATCACAGGTTGGTCATTAGGAAAAAACCAAAACTATATGAAATAGGGCTACACACTCACTAGAATGGATAAAATGAAAAGTACTGATAATAAATACCAAGTGCTGGCAAACCTGTGAAGCAGGTTTCATACATTGCTGGTGGGAATGCTAAATGGGAGGCCTGCTTTAGAAAACCCCAGAAAAGTAATGATACATACACACAAAGACCTGTTCGTGAATGTTCACAGAAGCTTGTTTATGATAGAATACATACAGCAAAATGTTTACATCAGCCTCAAACTGGAAAACCCCCAAAAGTCCAATGAACTAATTCATGGACAAATATGGTATATCCACACAACAGAAAATTAGCACTAAGCATCTCAAAAGCACTATGCTAAGTGAAAGGAGGCCGGTAAAAAAGGATATAATAGAACATGAGAATGGGGGCACCCAGGTGGCTCAGTCAGTTAACTGTCAAACTCTTGATTTAGGCTCAGATCACGATCTCATAGTTTGTGAGATTGAGCCCTGCATCAGGCTCCGAATTGAGCTTGGAGCCTGCTTGGGATTCTTTCTCGCCCTCTTTCTCTGCCCCTCCCCCACTTGCGCACGCACGCGCGTGCTCTCTCTCCCTCAATAAATACATAAATAAATAAATAAATAAATAAATAAATAAATAAATAAATACATAAAGGGGAGGAGTGAGATTCCCCCTTAAAAAAAAAAAGAAAAAAGTACATGAGTATGATTCCATCTATAGAACATTCTGGAAAAGGCAGAAATCAGGTCAGCAGTTGCTAGGTGATATGGGTATGAAGATGAGTTTGACTGGCAAAGGGCATGAGGGAACTTTCTGGGGTGACAGAAATGTTTTAAACCTTGATTTTGGTGGTAATAATATAACTACATAGATTTGTCAAAACTCAATAAAACCATACAATTAAAGACTAAATTTTATATTAATTATACCTCAATAAATCTGACTTTCTAAAAACAAAAGCAGAGGGAGAAAAATGAAAGTGGTATTTTTGAACTACCTTTATCTTCCCTTACTGATAAATTAATTTCTTTCCCTGCATCCTCTGCTATTGGATGAGTGGATGTGAATGTTAACTTGGAAAGAATAGAAGGAAAGTTCCTTCCAGATAGAAACATGGGGGGCTGGTGGGGGGAGGCCTTTTCAAGTCCCTGTGGATTACATGAAGGAAAGATACAAAGGGAAGATGCAGATATCAGAAATCCGAGACCTCCCCATTTCCTTTTGCATGGATCCTTGGGAATAGGTAGGGGACAGCAATGGAGACAGATGGATGAAAATATTCTGACAGGTATCAGGTACCCTAAAAATATCTGGGCTGGAGATCTACTTCTGGGATATAGTCTAGGGAAAGCTGCAGGCTTCTACTAAAGCCCAGTACTTGGTGTCACAGCAATCCTAATGTGGCTTATGAAGCAACAGCACAGGTTGAGGAAGAACCTGGAAAGATGACCCAAGCACATCATGATAGGAATCCAGAAGTTTCTACCTATCTTAGTGAGATAACAAAATCTGGGTCAAGATAAAGACAACATAGTACAAGGGACTCCATGACTGCAGGCAAACAGTACCCAGGACTATGGGTACAGAGGCCTCTTCAATGCCAAAGAGGATGAATCATCGCCTGCCAGTACCCAGTCCAGATCCTTACAGCAAAGCCTAGTAAAGACAGTCTGGGTCTGAGCTCTCCTCCTTACCTCAATAGTTATGAGTGAGTCCAACCACATACCCAAAGGCCCCTTTTACCTGCACCTAACTCCACGCCTCAGTGGAACCTGGAAGGAAAAGAAACCTGAAATACCACAGTTTCTGAAAGATACTGCTTAAACCAAAGGAGCCCAAGATCTTATTTATTACCAAGTGTTTCCTCCCTCTCCCCCCTTAGTAAAGGTAGAGGGCTTATGAGAAAGAGTACATGCGACAGACATACAGAAACGACATTTCCTTGTACACCTGGGAAGTAATGAGCCTAATTTTGAAATGTTACTATACAACTGAAACAAGGAAGCTGTCAAAGCTCCAAATCATAAACTATGAAACACATCTATAAACTTTAAATGAGGGAAAAGAACATGCTGAAAACCACCACCAGCCTTCTCAGGCCTCCAGCCACAAACAGATTTCACCAAGAAGCATAATTCGGAACAGCAGATGCAAGGATTCTATTGATGCTATCATCAGATGAGGGAAATCTCAATGGCTTATACTTATAAGCTACTAGGAGAAGCAGGAAATTTGTACATTTTAATACCATAGAAATATAGGAACAGACTGAAGAATTCTCGTTACTGTGCTATGTACACAGTTTATGCGTAATTTTTTAGCCAAGGGGGACTAAAGCTGCAGATATGGGGTGGAAGTGGCATTTCACTGTTACAACACCGAGAAGCTGACATAAAGAACCCACCCTATGCCAAAAACCAATGGGAAGTGAAATCTAGGACAATGGAAATAACAGATTTGATGAGAGGGTATTATAAGCCTAATTAAAGGAAAAGCTGTGGGCTGTCCATGCTTAGACCCAACCACCTACCCTACTGCACGTAAATGATGATCAGAAAATAACCAATACTGCATCTTTGCATACAGTTTGCAGAACATACTTTTATCAAGAGGAAAAGGTAAATTAAGAGCATTATAACACAAGAAGAACTACTTGAAGAAACACAGGAAGAGTTCAGATAAATAATTCTGCAAAGTCTCAAAGACGACTGTAGGAAACCTGACTCCTCTTTTAAAAAATGAGCTCAAAGAAGAAAAACAAAGGTTCAAAGAAGAGATCATACAACAACAGAAGGAAATGAAAATCAAGCTGGAAGAACTCAGGAAAAAAATGAAGAGAAAAATAACATTATAAAGATAAAAGCTACTTTAAGAAGCAACCAAAAATAGAATCAATGTGACTAAAAAGAAAGATAAGGGCATGGAGAAATCATATAAAACAGAAAAGACTAGCAATATAAAAACAATTTATAGAGAAGACAACAGATATGAAGGAGGGAGAAATGGGATCCAAAGAATATACAAAATACTTTTTCAGAAAGGCTTACGAAGAAAAACGAATAAATGTAAATTCAAAGATACGATAGGGTAAAACTTTTCAAACTAAATAAAACCTTAAATTTGTAGAATTCTGCTGTTTATGGAACTTTAAAGATAAAGAATGTTTTATGTGTTACTTAGGCAAAAATAAGAAATCACGCACAAGTAAGGAAAAACATCAGGTCAGCCTAATTGTTCGAGGGCAAAATTGAGATATAAGACCACAGAGCAGTGTGGTATAAGTACTAAAAAAGAAAATGTTGCCCCCAATTTTATACCCAGCCAAGATGTCCTTATATCATAGAAACACATCTTGTAGCCTATAAGAGAACTTAGAACCCCTTCTTTAAAAAAGGGCGTATCTATATATTGATATGAAATTTTCCCAAGAAAATACAGAATAGCATATACAGTGTGCTATCATTTGTTAAGGAAAAAAAACCCTTCGAAGTGTGTGGTTTTATTATTTTTTTTAACGTAAAGAATATCTCTAGACAAATATATAAGAGGAGTGGGAGGGGTTGAAGGACAGAGATAGAAGGGAGGCTTGCTTTTTACTGCAAATCTATTCATATTTTTAAGTTTTCCTCTTTATGTATATTATACACTAAAAACTTTAAAAGTGAGGAGAAGGATAAGGGCCTATTTTTCCTCTCTCATAGCACCATAAAGTCAATATTTACTTTATACCTTTCACTAACAGGCACGTAACACATAGTAGCTGCTTTTTTAAAACTTCATTTTAGTTAACATAGCAATACTCATTTCAATTTCTCTGGTCATAAGTTTATGGATTTCATCCACCAAACCCAATTGTACAGTGTATTTTGGACATTGTCTCTGTATCAACTCTTCCTTATCTGAAAATGAGGGCCCTGAAGGAGCAACGCTGAAGATCTCTTTGAGGCTAAAATTCTATGGTTTTATGGTTGCAAAGTTCTTTTTTTAAGATACATTTACACACTTAATTTCAGACATGGCAAATTCTAATAATTAGAAAGGGATTTTGTTTTGCTTGAGTACCTACGTTTGGGGTTGGAAGGTTTTAAGATCTTTCCTTTGACAAACAAAAGCTAACAAATTAAGTCAAATTCGGTGTGGGTATTAAAAAAACAAATAGACCAAGTGTAAAATGACAAATGACATAATACTCTGGGGCTCAAATAAAATTTCACACCTTTCAAGGCAGATAATATTGTGGAAATGTTCTAGCACTATGAAAACACTAGAATATTCTAAATTATTTTAAAACTCTATTTAAAAAACAACCCAAGGGGTGCCTGGGTGGCTCAGTCGGTTGGGCGTCCGACTTCAGCTCAGGTCATGATCTCACAGTCTGTGAGTTCGAGCCCCACGTCGGGCTCTGTGCTGACAGCTCAGAGCCTGGAGCCTGCTTCGGGTTCTGTGTCTCCTGGCCTACTCATGCTCTCTCTCTCTCTCTCTCTCAAAAATAAATAAAAACATTAAAAATAAATAAAAATAAAAATAAAAAACAACCCAAAGACGCCAAATCTCAGTTTAGAAACACTAATTCAGACATAAAGATTTCATATTTTTAGAGTAAACAGACCTAGGACTCAAGTGCACCAAATTTACATTAATTATCATATTAATTCTGACCCACACTTTTGGCAGATGACCTCCTCTTTGCTTTACCAAAATTGAAGCCACAAGACATAAGTCCTCTTATTTTTTAGCATCATCAACTATTTTCTTTCCTTTACTGAGATCTCACATACCAGCTGCTTTCTCTCCACCTTCAAGCACATACAGGACTTCCACATTTTCACAGATGTGTACTTGACCCACTTGAACCACCAAACTTCTTCTCTCCTTTTCTCTGACAAGTTCTAGAGCAAGTACTCTGCTCCCAATTTCCTACCATGTAACTTTTTCCATTAACCTTCTACAATCTGGCTGCTAAAACTATATTCTGAAAGGCCACAAATCTTCAGCAATTGTATATTCTCTTCTTCATTCTTATTACTCTTCAGGAAGGAAGAGCACTCAAAGGAGGTGATCTTTAAGCTAAGAGCTGAAAAGTGAGTAGAAATCAGTTGGTAGCAGTGAGTGAGTGGGTGTGTAGGTGGGTGGGACTATCCAGAGGAAATATCCCAGAGGGAATCTCACATAAAAAGAAAATCCCAGAGGCAAGAAAGAGCTTGGCTCATATGAAATCAGTGTGTGGGGCACAGAAAACAAAGGTGAGCATAGTACCCAGATAGAGGAGGAGCAGTGGGAAGCACTAAAGGATTCCAATGGGAGAGTAACACCATCAATTTTTATTTTTAAAGATCAGTCTGGCTACAGCTTGAAGAATGAGTCAGATGAAGCAAAAAAGAAAATGGTGACCAGGACTAGATTCTTGGCAGTGGGGAAAAGTGGGATACTCAGGAACAGTATTAACTGGAGAAGGAAAGTGAAAAGTATGAATACAGAGGTCATGAAACACAGAGGTCACTAAAGAAAAAGGAGAGGGATGAGCTTATCAGAAAAACAGCACAACTGCTACCTGGTGTCGGCTGCTCAGCCACAGTGGGCAATATGCACATGGAATGATATGAATCTGCCCTTGGCATGTGGTTTTGCCCAGCAACGCTCATGTACTTTGCCTGATGCAGGCATTAAGAAGGTGGGTGGATGGGTTCATCCAAGTTTAGGAATGATGGAAGAATTAAAGGGGTTGAGGAAGTTAAGGGATTTGCAAGCGAATTACTACAGCCAGGGTATCTAAGCTGGATAAAGGATGGAAAAACAGAGGTAGGATCAATGGATGGAGAGAAACTAAAAGGACTAATGGTTGTATTGAGGCAGAGAGACCATAAACTGGTTGCTAGCCTTCAAATGCAGGGAAAGGAACTTAGAGGTTGCCAAGACAGAGGGGAGGTAGTGATGAAGCCAGGTGATGTGAACTTCAAAGAACAAGGATTTTCTAAGAAGGAGGGGACTGTGGTCTAGAATGGTACTAGGGGAAAAAAACAGTCTCGCTTCCCACCTCAGAGGTGCATGTGGTATGGAAGAAAAACCACCAGGTTTCCGTGAAGGCAAGTAAGTGGCAGAATGTTCCAAGAATGTCTGGAGATACAGGGCAGTTTGTTGATAACAAAGCAAGAGATACAGAGGCTACCATGGAAAGGGTTGAGAGGAAGAGGAGAGATCATATCGAAGAGCATGGATGACTGGAGAGGCTTTCAAACAGCCCCACTTCCCTCCATCCTCACACAACCACCTTACCTGCACCTGCCACTGCCTCTCACCTGGGCTCCTGCAACAGACTAGTCAGTCTTCCACAAGCCCCGCCCCCCCCCATTGGTTCCCTCACTATAGTGCAGAATAGTTTCTTGTAAACATAAAGCTGACCATGTACAAAATCAGAGAGAAAGGGGAAATAAAAAGAGAGTGAGAATGACCAAATAAAGGTCCTGCCAGCTTTTGAAAAGTGCAAACTTCAAAAAAGATGTGTAACACTGCAATCTTGAGTATGAGAACATCATATGTCTCAGTGTTCTGGAATCATTTAAAGATTACATTCTATTTAAAGTATCTATAGTTTGGGGCACCTGGATGGCTCAGTCAGTTAAGCATACGACTCTTGGTTTCGGCTCAGGTTATGATCTCACAGTTTCATGAGTTCAAGCCCTGCATCTGGCTCTGCACTGGCAGCAAGAAGCCTGCTTGGGATCCTCTGTCCCTACCCCACCCCCACCTCCGCTCTCTCTGCCCCTCCCCTGCTCACGCTCTCTCTCAAAATAAATAAGTAAGCTTTAAAAATATATTGATATTTTAAGATCAAATTAAACAAAGCAAGGCTATGGTAGATAGAATTCATGAAATGCATTTTAACACACACTGTTTTCTGCAAAGTTTCCCCCACCTACAGAGGATTAGTTAAGTTGTTCATAAGAATATTTATGATGTTTAAAACATCACTCCAAAACATGATTTCCTTCCTATTTCAACAAAGTATTTTCTCATATTTAACAATCTGCTGGTAACTTTGTATTCCATTAAAAGCATTTAACTGCATTTATGGTACAAATAATGTTGATGTGGAATATTTTCCATGAGTTGTTTGGAACATTTCAGTTTTCCTATCTACGTAATCATAGGGGAAAAAAGAAAGTACACACCCAAAATTAATTTGACATTTGAGAGAGATTACTTACATCCTTTGCCATTAAAAAACAAAAAAAAAAAAGCACTTCCTCAGAGGTGCCTCATGACACAAATATTATAGCTTCTATTGCAGTAGGCACCTGTTAAACACATTTTTTTCAATAGTAGGAATGTAAAACTTACAAAACAAAATATTTGCCAAAATTTTTTCCCAAAAATAATAAAAATTGGGGAAGATACAGGCTATAAAAAGTGTGTCTGATTCACCATACAATTCTTCTATTCTGTTTATACACAAATTTTAAATGCTTTTTGTCATCAAATGTTAAGATTAGCATTGTGCAGAATTAGATGTCAGATAAAAATCAAGGTATTCATTCCACTCTTTAAAAAAGACTTCAATTATATATTTTGTTTCTATTTCTGAAGGCAGTATGAAGGATAAAAAAGATTTGTTGATCACACTATAACTAATTATCAGAAAGGAATGACTAGTGTCTGCCTAGTTAATAAGCTTTCATAGCATATCTTAAAAATTACGAGTCTGCACGAAATGTGGAAAAAGATCTGTGGTTTTCTGATTTGACTATCAGGCTGGAAAAGATCCTAGAAAAATATATTCCAACTCAACCCTCTCCTCCTGTTCCTGCACATATAAGGAAATTAAAGAACCATATAAATTATGTAGGCAAGAGAAGCCATTATCTTGCAATTCTCAGAGTAACTCACTGAAATCCACACGTCAAAAGCAAAAGTAACACATGTAATCTAAATATTAAGGTACAATCCTTGTATGTAGCAAACACTCACTGCTTATTTGTACCTTCAAAGACTATTCTAAAGATGTTTACTGATTCTTTTTAGTTCTTATCTCATAATTACTGCTAACAAAAATACAGTTATTCACTGTATATTAAATCAATGAAGTATATCCAACACTCCCCAATAACAAAGGAATCTGTAGGCCATGCAGTTAATTACACTGGGATATTACCATCATCTACCATCATTATAGTTCACTGACTCCTACATACAGTGCTGCTGAACATATGAAACACAAATAAGGTTTCTAAAAAAATTCTGAATATGTTGCCAATAAGAAGCATATTAATTCTCCTAAAATTTAGATCTCATAACTTTGCTAAGTTACTTGCTTCAATGTTAACTTCTCAGGTAAAACATGAAAAATAACTCAAACATTTTTATTCAATTATAATAACGATTCCTAACATTTTAGTAGGAAGTATAGCAAATCTTAATACAGATCTTAAAATGACACAAAAAATGTAGGTATTCATGGGGTGCCTGGGCGGCTCAGTCAGTTAAGCATCTGACTCTTGATTTCAACTCAGGTCATGATCTCATGGTTGGTGAGACTGGGCCCTACATAGCACTCTGCACTGACAGTCTGCTGATATCTCTGTTTGGGATTCTCTCTCTCCCTTTCTCTCTGCCCCTCCCCTGCTTGTGCTCTCCTCTCAAAATAAATAAAACGTTATTTTTTTAAGTTAGCATTAAAAAAAGGGTAGATATTCTTTATCCTGCTCACCTATTTCTTAAAATATTATTCCAAAATATAGTTGTGATACCTCTACTGCCCTTCCATGGAGGAGATGAGATGCTTGCTTTCTGAAAACAAAAGGGGACAACCATTTTTCATAAGTTTCGTCTTTATCACTATCACCTTGGAAACAGTCTTTTATTTCTGTCCCAAAGAGACATTGTAATAATGACAAAAACATCAAAAAGGATTAAACATAATGATGGTGAAGATCTGTTAATCTGTCACAAAGGATTATATTAAATATGCATGTGTTATAAATGTAATTAAATATATCTCAAAGGATGTGAATTGCAAAACAAATTTTAGGTACTGGTCTACAATCAGCCAGGTTGACTAGTTTCTCTTTAATTATCGCCTCATTAATTGATCAGTAACAACTGTAATTTCAGTTGTATGGTTTAAAAAAATCCTACATTATTTTGCCCACACTTTAATTATAGTAGTAGTTTCTTTTCGATTGGTGTGATAAGGTCATTCTCTGAAGGCAATACTGTAAATTATGTCACAGCTTAATGAATAACTCAAGGTAAATGAATTTAACATAAGGAGCAAGTGAAACTGCCTTTACTTCTCCTACCAAACATACCAAATCATGGTGGAATCCTATGTTTTCTATGTGGTATTGTCATCAATAGTCAATATGCCTGTAAATGAACCTCAGGTTCAGAAGCTGCCTAATTATTCATGTCTCCATGCCCTCAAATGTTAACTCTATGCTGGAGGAATAAGGCAAGCACTTAGAATAGTACCAGGCATGTAATAAGCCCTCAGCAAATGCTGGCTGTTGGCAGAAGTTCAATGCAGTGATACTATGTCCTCCTCCCACAGTAATAATTATTCTGGATCCATTTTTCAACATACCTACTTTTGTTTGTTCTTCCATTAATACCTCCTCCTCCTCCAAGTCCTCCTTTTTTTTTTGTTTTTGTTTTTGTTTTTTTAAGAGAGAGCATGCAGTCAGGGAAAAGGGTCAGAGGGAGAGAGAACTCAAGCAGGCTCCATGCTCAGTGCAGAGCCTGACTTGGGGATAAACCACACGACCTTGGAATCATGACCTGAGCCGAAAATCAAGAGTCAGACGCTCAACCACCCCTCATTTTTATCTTTTTAAATTTTATCTGATTCCTATTAGCATCTCTTTTGCTTTTCCTGTGTATTTCACTCCCACGTCCCCCTGTCCCCTGCAACAAAAACCTTAGCTGCTGGCTCGCCCACACAGGACCTATGTGGGCTACAGGACTTGCATAGTAGTGTCTAAGTCCTCCTTCCCCCTAAATTCCCATGCACTGCATCTGCAACATGCTATTTCCTGACCATCTTATCTACCTGTGACTGTTTAGCATTCTAGTTCTACCCTTAGACACATGAGTTTGCCCTAATGGCTCATTTCTCTGGGCCAGCAACAAATATATTTGACATTCTATTTTCTATGTTCCTACCTACCGAGGATTACCCCCCAGTTCTTCACTCTCTTCTCAGCTTCTGTGGCCATCGGTGATATGATTTCTAATACATATACGAAGATATTTATTATCTCTCTCTTATACTGCAATATCAACAACATAAACTTGGTAGTTTTATGTTTGAATATTAAAACTGTAGTAGCAAATATACTGCCAAAAGAATTACTATATAGTTTATGTCCTTAGAACTTCTCATGAATTGCAAATCTAATAACAATGTTTTCTAAGCATGAACAAAAAAAACCTTTTTTTTTTTTTTTTTTTGGTCATGGTGAGAAGTGAGATACAGGAATTGATGCCCAAAAACTACTCACCAAATCCATCCAGTGAATAAAGTAAAGTAACAACCAGCCTTTTATTCTGTAAGTCCCAATTATATCTCAGGAAAAACCCTAGTAAAAATCTATCAACTTGATCACAATTTTTAAGAAAACACACTTGGAAAGAGTCAGTAGGATAGCTTCTCAGCTCTATAAACCACTAATATAACCCAACTAGTAAGAATTAGGGTTTATGGAGTTACCAGTATTTTTTCATTGCTTCTAACACGAAATAGAATAATACATAGTACAATCAATTTCCATCATTCTAATGAATGATCTGTTCCTTTTTTGTGAAGTAATTTCAAATGTACATAAAAATTACAGCAATTATACATCAAGTTCAGATTCCCTACTTGTTAATAACTTTTGACAGTTAATATTTTTTGCCAGTTATGACGTCCTATAGCCCCCTTAATAGTGCAACTGCAATGGGGTGCTTGGGTGGCTCAGTCTGACTACAGCTCAGGTCATGATCTCATGGTTCATGAGTTCAAGCCCCACATCAGGCTCAAGGCCATGGAGCCTGCTTTGGATTCTGTGTCTCCCTCTCTCTCTCTGCCCCTGTTCTCTCTCGCTCGCTCGCTCTCTCAGAAAATGAATAAAACATTAAAAAAATTAAAAACAAAATAGTGCAGTGCGTTCCCAAGTACAAGGATGCCCTCTGTACAGTACAACCCAGCAAAATCAGGGAGTTTAATATGGACCCAATATTACCATTGAAACCACAAACCCTACTCAAATATCCAAAAATTGACCCAATAATGCCCTTTAACCTTTAAGGTATGTCCAAGATTTAATTTATGCTCTTGCGTGTAGCTGTCATGTCTGTTTGGTCTCTGTCCATCTGGACCAGTTTCTTAATTCTGCCTTATCCTTCATGACTTTGACCCTTTTGTAGAAATAGACCAGTTACTTGGTAGAGTATCCCTGAATTTGGAAGAAGGTTTCCTCATGAGTATGCATTTTTACCAGGAACAATATAGCAGTGATACTGTGCTTTCTTCAGCATCATACCATGGTGTCAAGGGCCCACAACAACAAGGTGTTGCCCACTGTAACATTAAATACTAAGTAACTCCATCTAAATCTGTTTTTGTATCTATGTATAAAAAACCATGAGATCACACTGATCCCTCCAATTCCTATCCAATACCACCAGGTACATTCTAGCCTTCCTCTGTCCTATATTTGTCACTCTCTGACAGTGAGAAACCTGCCTTCCATTATCCACCTAAAGAACAAGTCTGCTACTTGTTTTCTCTGCCCAACATTCGTATATATGTATCATCTTCCTTACATATATTTTACAATATATATTAGAAAAAGAATGTGATAGTGCTTTAATTAAAAAAGGTCAAGTGATTTGACACTAATGTGAATTTCAAAAGAAATAGGTTTCTTTTTGGAGAAAAAAATGAACTGTGCATTAGATGATCAGTGTACAAGGGTTTGGGAATTGGGACACTGGAAGATGTGCAACTCAAACTAAAAAAATTTTTTAAATAAAGATGAATTGATAGCATGTGTCGTACGTGCTTTAAAATACTCCAGAAATTTTTGAAAAGTGAGCAGAGATAAAACAAGGATAGCACATGATATTCATTTTACTTTTCTTTCAGTTTCATGTATACTTTAGGTTTTTCCACAGTCAAAAGTCTAAAAACACAGACTATCCGGTCAGGCCAACTATTTGGACAGTCATACTTGGTACCAAAGAATTCCAGTCCCTACTCTTGATTAAGTATCAAGCCAAGGTGGTCACAAGCAGAGATGGTTTACAGACTGAGTCACAGCACAAGTGGCCTTGACAGAAGCAGACTTGTTCTAAAAGATACTCCGTTTACTAAGTTTTGCTTTTTTAACCCTTTCTCCTCCCACTATTGCTGATTTCTCTCCAGTCTATCTGCCCAAATTCTCTTATCAGCCACTAAGTCAAATACAAACTCTTTTCCTCTTAGCAACCCATTCAAATAGAAAACCTTCCCAAGGCCCTATCAGCATTTAACAATTCTATTTACTTTCACTGACCAGTTAAAGATGTGGCTTTTATCTTACAAGTTTTCTCAGCTCAAAATCTTTCTTGGCCTCTGGTTGCTTACTAAATAAAATGTTAACTTCTCAAAGTGGCCCTCAAGGTCCTCTATATTAATGGTCTTGATCCAGCAACCTATCATTCTGACTTTTCTTCCCTCCTTCTCTTCCATTTAACAAACGTGCACAGGCCCTATTCCAGGAACTCAGCCTAATAGACTTCTACCATCCATTCTTCATTACCTGCTCCATATACTATTGACTGCATCAAGTTTGCTCTTGACTTTCTGCCTTATCCCGCTCAAGCCACTGTACCACCTCTAGTCCTCTGCTCTATTGGATGGAATCTTCCCTTTCTTTGAATTTCTATAACATTCTGTACCTCTATGCACTTATCAAATTATGCCTTATATTACAGATCAGTAGAGTATTGATCACAAAACCTCCCAACTAAACCGGAAGCTCATGAGTGCAGATTAGTGCCTTATCCTTTCATGTGCCTTATTCTTTCATGTGCCTCATGAAGAGCTTAACACAGTGCTTTGATGTTGAAGACTGAAGGATCTTTGATAAATATCTATTGTATTAAAAATAAAAATTATCAAATTCAGTGAGAGAAAACCTAACTTTATTTATTTATAACTTTTATTATAACTTCTGTTCATTTTCTCATAGCTAAAAAGCTAACAAAGCTATGTTTACAATTGACACAACATAAAGCAGACAAAAGCATAATGACGTGCTCTCATAGTCTTAATGCATGTTATTCAAATAAGTAGCTTTTATCTTAGATTGTTGACCAATGAAAATATAGTTCTAATTTAAAACTCCCCACAGCAGCTTTTGGTAAGACTAATAAAGTAACTTTATGTAAGAGTATTTTTAGTCATAATGTCCTGTGAACTGTTGGTAATACGTGTACTTAAAAATCCACATGTGCTTAGAGTAGCAGATTAAAGTTATTCCAACTATATAAAAAAACTCCATTAAGCCCTTTTAGGATACAAAATCTACACAGGATCTAATATATCAAAGATGAACACCCCCCCACACACACACATGCACGCATATTTAACATAGCTCATTTATAGAAAGAGAGAAAGAAAGAATTTCAAAACAAATTTAAAATGCCACTTAAAATTCTATCCCATTTCTAGGGTTTCACTTTCATGTTCACACAAATAAAATTATCTATTCAAATTGTTAGATAAACCCTTTTCATTCTGATTGCTGCGAACAAAGGAAGACCATTCTATTATTTCTAAAACTATGCTTCCAAACCAAAAGGAGATGGAAACTGGCACTTTTCCAGGAGCCTTGGAAAGGGTCATGGCTAATGTAATATATCAGTTTGGGTAGCAGTTACCAGAGATAATACACCGATCATGGCCAAAGAGAAAGCTAACAAGGAAAGGGAAGAGTGGACACCAACAAAGAATAGCATAAGGAATTAATGAGCAAACTGCATTCATGCCTCAAGACCTATTTCAGATACAAACTGAAACAGAAATAGTAAAAATTTCACATTTTAATTTCTTAGGAAGCTATAAAAAATTCTGAACTATTTCAGGCAATGCTACTTTGAAATAAGAGTCAACTCCTATCAATTTCCAGACAAGAAGCATGGAAAAAGTCACAATAGTGTAAAAGATCTTGGTTTCTCCATGTTTTACTAGCCAAGGATTGACATTACAAACACCTAAAAACTTTACTATTACCTGATCATAATAAATCCCAAATAGACTTGGATCAACAGCAGAGTACACAATTTACATCAACTACTCATCTATGTAATAACCAGCAGATAGAAGGAAGGGATACAGTAACTGTTTGCAGCACTGAACTTTCCAGCAAGAGCCTTGAGTAACCATCCCTCCTCCCTAGATACCCCTTTGCAAAAGGGCCTTTTGAACTAAAGAAGACTTGATTTTATTTTTAACACAGGTAATTCTAAATTATTTGGGGATGGGGAGTGGACTAAAAACACTCAAAAATACCCACATGAACAAACATAAGCTAAACAATACAGTCATACCCTCTCCTAACTCAGCTAAAAAAAAATGTTACATTAATGGAAAATATTTCTACTGAAGAAAAACATTATTATCTCTAGAGCAAAAAAGCTAATATCAATCATTACACAATACCTAAAATCGTTAACCCTTCTATGAGGGGTGATACTCAGAACAGGCATAAAGATCCAGCTCAGTGACTAAAAATTCTACCCAGTCATTCCTTTCAGTTAAGAAAGAGTCTTCAGGGGCACCAGGGTGGTTCAGTCGGTTAAGCATCTGACTTCGGCTCAGGTCATGATCTCACAGTTCATGGGTTCACGAACTCTGTGCTGACAGCTCAGAGCCTGGAGCCTGCTTCGGATTCTGTGTCTACATCTCTCTGCCCCTCGCCCATTCATGCGTGCGCTCTCTCTCGCTCTCTCTCTCTCTCTCTCTCTCAAAAATAAACACTAAGAAAGTGTCTTTAAAAAGCTCCTATTGGGGCGCCTGGGTGGCATGGTCGGTTAAGCGTCTGACTTCGGCTCAGGTCATGATCTCGCGGTCCATGAGTTGGAGCCCCACGTCAGGCTCTGTGCTGACAGCTCAGAGCCTGGAGCCTATTTCAGATTCTGTGTCTCCCTCTCTCTCTGCTCCTCCCCTGTTCATGCTCTGTCTCTCTCTGTCTCAAAAATAAACAAACGTTAAAAAAATTTTTTTTTTTTAAATAATAAAAAGCTCCTATTAAAATCTACACTGCCTAGAAATTAACTCATTTGTACACGATCACATAGATGAGCTCGCTAGGTTATAGAACTCTCACTTTAAAGGAGTCATTTTTGATAAAAGGAACTAGGAAAATTTTTAAAAAGCAGGTACTTGTGGGGATGTGGGTGGCTCAATCTGCTAAGCATCAGACTCTTGGTTTTAGCTCAGGTCATAATCTCACAGTTTCATGGGTTCAGATTCTGCATCTGGCTCTGCACTGGCATCATGGGGCCTGCTAGGGATTCTCTCTCTCTCTCTGCCCCTCCCCTGCTGGTGCTCTCTCTCTCTCTCTCTCTCAAACTGGATAAACTTTTAAAAGAAGGGGGGGAGGGGCGCCTGGGTGGCGCAGTCGGTTAAGCGTCCGACTTCAGCCAGGTCACGATCTCGCGGTCTGTGAGTTCGAGCCCCGCGTCAGGCTCTGGGCCGATGGCTCGGAGCCTGGAGCCTGTTTCTGATTCTATGTCTCCCTCTCTCTCTGCCCCTCCCCGTTCATGCTCTGTCTCTCTCTGTCCCAAAAATAAATAAAAAAAAAAAAAAACGTTGAGAAAAAAAAAAAAGAAAAAAAATAAAAGAAGGGGGGGGAGGGGCGGTGCAGGCACTAGGAAGGAACTGGTAAGTATAAAAGACCTTATAAAAGTAGGGGGAGAGAAGGTGCCTGCCCTGGGTGGCCCCATTGGTTGGGTGTCCGACTTTGGCTCAGGTCATGATCTCACGCTCTGGTCTGTGAGCCCGAGCCCCACCGTCGGGCTCTGTGCTGACAGCTCAGAGCCTGGAGCCTGCTTCGGATTCTGTGTCTCCCTGTCTCTCTGCACCTTCCCCACTCGCACTTTGTCTCTCTCTCATAAAAATAAATAAACATTAAAAAAAAAGTAGGGGGTAAGGTCATGGAGCATATTACACAAACAAAACAACAACACTTCTGTTGGGGAAAGTTCGACATAAACAGCAAGAATAGTTTAACAACCTCTATATTTCCATCACCCCAGTTCAAAATTTATCCACTTAAAGCCAATCTTGTCTCACCTATATCCCCGTTGATTCCTCCAACCTGCTCTGTGGCTATTCAGAAGCAAATCTTAGACTTCTTGTTCTTTCATCCATAAATTCAATTAATATTTTTTCTTAAGTCTAAGCCTAAAGTGCTATGACATGCACCAAGCTTTTGGCAACAAATCAATCAAAAAATTAATATTCAGTAACAATAGTTATCTCCTTTTTCTTCAGCACATATACTTTGGTTTCTCTGAGCCTGAGAGGGGTGGGAGGAGGTGGAAAGAGGCAGTGGAGCAGGCAGCTGTAAAAGGTTACCTGAAAAATAATCAGTAATCACACACACTGCATATTGTGCCTTCTATAATTTCTATTCATTGAAGGATGAGGTCAGAATGAAGTGTTCCTGTTAGTCTGGGTCACAAAAGTAATTCAAGATGCATATAAAAATGCTTATTATCATTCAAGTTCTCTAAACCCATTCAACCATTCAGCCCTTTGCTTTCTGATAAGACTGCCAACAACTATGCCAATTAGTGTCAATTGCAATGTTAGATTTTATAGCATCCGCACCTGCCTGCCAGTTAGCTTAGTGGGCAGAAAGAAGGAACCGATGGTTACAAGTTTCAGCAACTTGAAACTCTGTTTCTTCATTAACATTAGGCAAGTCTACAAATTCACCAATTGGTGCTTTTTTTTTTTTTTTAATTTATTTTGCAGATCAGTTTCTATAGAGGCTTTCTTAATTTTTGGAAGCAAGGCAGGTTTAGCCATTATATTTTAAACTACAACAAAAATAATAATTTTTTAAAAACCTGAAGTTTCATAACTAGAGAAAAATCTAATCTAAAATAAATTTGGTGGATTATATATTCAAAGTTTCACAAATGCTAAATTTATGCATTTCATTTAAACACATTATTAAAAAAAACCCACATATTCATATTTTGAATGAGATGTTTCTCACTTTAGACCAAGATTTTTGATTAAAATTCGTCTTTTAGAATTTGCCAAATATTAAAGCACATATATACAAAAGAGCAAAGTGTAATTAACATGGAAGGAATCAGGGGTGCCTGGGTGGCTGAGTCAGTTAAGCATCCGATTTCCACTCAGGTCATGATCTCACAGCTTGTGGGTTCGAGCCCTGCATCGGGCTCGGTGCTGATAGCTCAGAGCCTGGAGCCTGCTTCAGATTCTGTTGTCTCCCTCGCTCTCTGCCCCTCCCCCACTCACACTCTGCCTCTCAAAAATAAATAAACATTAAAAAAAATTAAACATGGAAGGAATCATGAACATCTGAAATTTGGTATTATATATCATCATATTAAGGTGCATATTTCATCTTTCCTTTTTAAATGTTAATTATTCATAATTAAAATTCATGCAGTACTTCTGAAATATCTAGAACAAAATACAATCGTTCTTTTATCCTGAAATCAAAATGCTTCACTTTGGTTTGTTATAATTAATAACATAGTATTTTTTTTTTAATTTCACAACTGAAGCAAATTGCATGTAGCTGATGAGAGCTACTGGAAGTAATATAGTGGTTAAAGACAAAGTGCATTACTAAAGAGAAATAAAAATTGCATGTCAATATCTAAAAGTATGGGAGATGTATATAGTGTAGCACATTCTATCTAGTGTCATTACTTAAATTGCTACTTTTCCTCGACAATCTATTCTCCAGCTCTAGCAAGTAGAATAAATGGTAATTTTACCTGCCAAATTTGGCACAAAAAGGGACAAGCAACTTCATTAACAGAACAATGCTTTCAATATGATTTTTTTCCTTTTTCCACCCAGTGCCAAACAGTAGAACAATTCAAATCAAGAAATCTAAGCAAAATTACCTCTTCTTGTTGAAGTTCACATGCTTGAATAAGCAAATGATACACACAGAATGCTAGCAGGAATATCCTCCCCATAAGTCAGTGTATTTCTTGTGGGCAGAATTCCACTGCGGCTTAATTCCAAGCTGGTATGCTCTACTCAACAAAAAGAAAATACCTCCCCACAGGGGTAAAATTCTCAAGGTGTGGTGCGATATGGATATGTGATAATTCAACGGAATAGATGAAACCTAGAAGACATGGCTTAAACTTCTGGGTTAAGAGCTCCATTAACACACCTAAACCAGCAAGATGGACTTAAACAGAACAGATTTACCAATCTTTGATAAACTGACGGAATACCACATCCACTACCAGCAATCTTGCCGAGCACCAACGGCTCTCACACTTCCTTTGTGTTTTTAGCAGCTGGCTATAAACCAAATCATATATTCTTCTAAACTCTGTTTCAAATCTGATCATAAAAACAATAAACAACAACTCTTCTATTAATAACGCTGGAGATACAGTCAAGCTAGCTCTTAAGTGACCATTACTAGATTTTAAAAGCTAAACATAAGCACTTTTTGTCCAAGTGGATAAATTTGGTAGCTGTACACAAATTTGTCTGTGGTTATTTACAACAGGGCATGTGCTATGTTTAATCGCCAGCTGATTTCCTTACTCTTGTTCCATATGACAACCATGCATCGCACATGTAAACACAGTCAGTGGTTTTTGTAAAAAGCCAAGTAACAAAATGGGGCAACAGCAGTATATACCCACCATCATACCAGCATAATAGATATGGCTAAGCGCAAATATATCCATGCAGAGCCTTACCCAAAGTCACTGCACTAAATTTTAAAATTTCAAGCAAGATCTGTATTTTTTTTTTTTGAGATTCAAACACTGAGAAACAAAAGACATGGCTTATTTTATAATTTCCTTCTGAGAAATAAGATGAAGTTAAAAAAAGAAAACAATGAATCAGAACAGACATTCCAATGGTGAGAATACCCCGATTATGAATGCCCCCTGGTTTTCTTCGTAGCTAACTAACTTTTGTCACTTGTTCACAAAAATTAGTCTAAACAAAAGGGAACATGCGCTGAGTGCCTAACATCAATCAGATATTTTAATAAACACTAAACTCACTGAATTCTCAGAGCATTCCTACAACAGAGATGTTTTTAATCACATTTTAGAAATGACAAATCTGAGGCTCAGAGAAATTAAAATAACTGCTCAAGGCTCCACAACTAGCAAAGTAGCATATCCAAACTCAGGCTGATCTGATTACACATCAACTGAGCCAACTTAGATATTTGTAGATAAATGCATTTGTAGGGAAAATCCAACAGCAAGGGTTGATTTTTTTTTTTTTTTTTTTTTTGCAAAAATGGTCAGTATACAGTTGGTATGGTAATTCCATGATGCCTGGAGTTGTTGTGTTTTTTTTTTTTAATGTTTGTTTATTTTTGAGAGAGAGAGAGCAGGAGAGGGGCAGAGAGAGAGAGAGAAGCAAATGATCTGAAGCAGCTCCACACTGCATGGAGAACCCTGCATGGAGCTCAAACACACAAACTGAAACCATGACCTGAGCCAAAATTAGTCGCTTAACTGATTGAGCCACCCAGGTGACTCGATGCCTGGAATTTTAAACAGACATCAGTACAGTGTCCATGGAGAAGAAAAGGCTCTACATAGAGAAGGGACAGATTCCCCCAAAGAGACTGATCCCCTCAGCCCTACACCTAGTAACAGTATAGGCGGGCCTTGTAGTGGGGAAGGGGGAAGTGCAGGCTTCATGGGCTTTCAAACCACAACAGGGTCCTGAGGGGTCATGGGGACAGCAGCCACTGGCTCACCAGGCTCACTTGACAAAATTTCCCAAGGTGAAACACCAAGAGGTGAAGTTTACTTCTGTAACTACTCCCCAGGTATTCTGTGGCAGCCTCAAAGAGAGTTTCATAAATCAAATGAATTCTGGGGCACCTGGGGACTCAGTCAGTTAAGCAGCCAACTCTTGATTTCAGCTCAGGTCACGATCTCATGGTTCATGAGTTCAAGCCCCTCACTGGGCTCTGAACTGACAGCTTGGAGCCTGCTTGGGATATTCATTCATTCATTCACTCACTCACTCATTCATTCATTCATTCTCTCTCTCTCTCTCTCCCTCCCCCCAGCCCCCTCCCCGTTCAAGTGGGCTCGCGCTTGCGTGCTCTCTCTCTCAAAATAAACTTTTTTTTAAAAAAAAGCTACTTTAGGTTCTTTTAAAAATCACTTTGTTAAATTTTTTTTTTCTTTTTTTTCAACGTTTTTTTTTTTATTTATTTTTGGACAGAGAGAGACAGAGCGTGAACGGGGGAGGGGCAGAGAGAGAGGGAGACACAGAATCGGAAGCAGGCTCCAGGCTCCGAGCCATCAGCCCAGAGCCTGACGCGGGGCTCGAACTCACGGACCGCGAGATCGTGACCTGGCTGAAGTCGGACGCTTAACCGACTGCGCCACCCAGGCGCCCCTTAAAAATCACTTTGTATTTAGGGGTGAGATCATTAAGGGGGCTCATTCTCGAGTGCCAACTACGTGCCAGGCACTATACTAGCAACTTTACGTACACTTATCTCATTTGATTTTTACAAAACCCTGGAGAACATTAACCCTATGTTATACATGAGGAAAATGAAGGCTTAGAAAAGAGAATAACTTCTGATTTTACAGCCAGCAGTTCCAGGACTGATATATAAACCTGAGTCCATCTGACTTCTGGCCTTTCTGTTTTCCTGAGTACTAGCGCTTACCTCAGCAGAAGCTCAGAGATACTCCATTAATTCTTTCAAGGTTACATAACTGCTAAGTGACTGGTAAAGAGGTGTATCAGTTCTCAAAAAGTGTTGTTTTAAATACAATGTTACACTATTAATTCTCTACCACCTGTGTACCTAGCCCCAAACTAAACCTGTTAGTAAATGCTGGCAGGTTTTATAAAGATAATGGAGGAAGAGTATGATTGTCTATGTCCCTATATCCAATGTGACTGATTTCTTTTTTACAAGATGGCCCAGTTTGCAGAATAGAAAACATGGTAACTGTAATGTGTTACTTATTAACTCCAAATGTTAGAAATAGGATCCCCTAAAAACCTGTCTTACAAATTGATATAAAAGAAAATTCATAATGTTCTGTCCTTTGTATTTGACATTTTATATTTCTACCAAGATTTTGTTTTGGGTGAGAGAGATCTCAAGTGGGGGAGGGGCAGGGGGGTGGTAACAGAGGATCTGAAGCGGGCTCTGTGCTGACATCAGAGAGCCTGATGTGGGGCTTGAACTGACAAACCACGAGATCATGACCTGAGATGAAGTTGAACGCTCAACTGACTGAGCCATCCAGGCATCCCTCTACCAGGATTGTCAGAACATTTGCAGGACATAAAGACTGTGAAACCATATAACACTGTACTAAGGGCAGAACCATTCAAAGAACACCTTAAATAAATCATATGGATAAAAATTTTAAACATTAAATTTACAAAATTAAATCAAATATTCCTGAGCCATATGTCCATCTATAATTCTCCTAACACCAGGATTTCCCCCAAATAGTCACAAGTCACAAAACATGTAATAAAGAACACAGAGATCAATTCCCAACAATATTTTGGCCCTTTCAGTGAAATCCCTTTCTGGCTTACGCCAGCATTGCTCAAAACATTTAAAAAAAAAAAACAAAAAACAAAACTGTTTATCTTTTTTTTTTTTCATTATCTTCAGTAGTGGATACATCTCTGACCTTTAGTGTTAGAAACTGGCAGTTATGTACAACTACGTCTGATGAATAACATGGAAAAGATCAGTTATGGCTAAGAAACTAGGCAGAAATACAAGCCTCAGATCTACAGATTCTTGGATGGAATCCTGAAACAAGACACCAAAAGAATTTGTGGGATATATTACTATGTATTTTTCAGTGTGATCTGTGGCTATGGGACAATTTTAAGCTTGAATAGTCTAAATTAATTTCCCATAAAAGTAAAAAAGAATAAGTTAAAGAGTACTTTTTTAGGATTTTTTAAAAACAAATCAGGATGTTCTAGCAAGAAAAACTTTTAGAGATGCAAACCTGTGCCTATGAGTGAACAGCCCAAAAAACCCCTGAAGCATTTCATCCTAAATACAATGAATGACCAGGATTCTGGGAGGGATCACAAACCCCTGAAATGTAATTAGAACTGTGGGCACATAAGATAAAAGCTGCCTTGATGATGAAGCATGCCAGACCCTAGGCACACTAGCTGAAAAAAAGAGAAGAAAGAGCATTATTTTCAGGGCAAATCCAAGTAGCTATTCTAATGAAATGTGAAGATTGAGGGATAATTGTTCAAAGACTCCAAATATTACTAGCAGTATATGTTTTTAAAAGTCTATAACCTTACTATGGAGAATATGTTCTGATATTGAAGCATACTAATTTCAATTAATTTTTTAAAGTATTTATTGAAAGCATATTATGAGCAATGCACGGTAGGGAGAGTAAATCAAAATGCAATTACTATTTGAATTATGGCAAGCCTTGTTGGTTGATCTGCTCTATTTTTGCGGTTCATATTATAAGCTTATGAACCAACTGCCCTATTAACATATGCAGTTACTGGTTTTCACCTTATATACTGGCATTCAAATTTCGGGTTTACAGAATTATTCCACAAGTTTATGCCATAATTTTGGTTCACGTCTCCCGTAAGCAAAATATGCAAACACACGGCTGCCCTAATAGTCTGACAGAGCAAGATCTATTCCACAGATCTCAGACTTCCCCCAATAACCAGCACTGATACAAAAGGAACCTCGGTGAAGAAAGCTATGTTTTCTTAATAATAACAGTTGTATAAACAGAAGGTCTTCTCAGTTAAAGGGAAACCAACATCAAACAGCAGTAAAACATAGAACCCTAAAGCTCTCTTTCTTTGAAGACGCCCGTTTGAAGCGAGGTGTTTCTAGTTATGGGTGAATGAAATGAGAATTCAGTTGTAACCAGCGGACACCCAGTCCCAGGAAGGGCTAATTAAATCCATCTGAGAAGCGCGTCTAAAACTGCCTCACACATTTCAAAGGCAGGCACTAGGCTGTCTTCTGCAAAGACATCAAAACCCTCAGTCACGAATGACGCACATCGAGACGCTACGACGATGTTATTTTTATGGACTACAAAGCTCCATAAAAGTAATGTTACAAGTTTACATGATTTCCTTACACAAAAATCAAAGTTAAGACAGAACATTTTTACTTCTATCTGGAATTTCTTTCTGGCCTCCAACTCTATTTTTGCACATCTTCTACAGGACCTCAAAAAACAGAGGAGATACATCAATAATATTCAAGTGTTTCAAATATTTGTTGACTGGAAGTAGTTAAAAAGTTAATAAAAAAAATTAGCCATGGTTTGCACAGTTAATTTCTTCCCTAACAACAACAAAAAACTCCAGGACTCTGATGTTACAACTCTTTAGTTAATAAAAGCCAGCAGAAAGAGCTCAAAATTTTAAAAACTTGTTGATTTGGCAAAATATTCCATTGAACAGCCATGATTTGGACTATGAAGTGGTAGAAGAAAGTTACATTCAGAATCAGGAATATTATCCCAGTAGAATAATGTAGTCTTGGTGTCTACTCTACCAACCCTTTTTAACTATCTGTACTTGGTTATGGTGGGCTCATATACTCATATTGAGCAATCACATCCTTCTCTTAAAGAACACTATTAGATACGATGGTATGAAACAAACTCTGAATAGGAGAAATTCAATACTTCAAAAGCAATATATATATATGTACATATATACAAGTATATGTATGTATATACATGTGTATATGTATATTTGTGTGTATATACATATACATATATATGTATGTGTGTGTGTGTGTATATATATATATATATATATATATATATATATATATATATGACACCACCCTCATACTTACTAAACTGGAATCTCTTCTCCCTGTAGAGAACTCAACAAAAAGAGGACTGGTCATGAGGAGACCTGAGACTTCTGGCTTTGCTCACCTAATAACCTTGGATGAGGCACTCAATCGTCCAGGCTTAATGTGTTCTCCACTGTTAAACAAGGAGATGACCTAGGGGAGTCAAATACTTTTTAACTTCTGGAAAACAGTATAGAGGTTCTTCAAAAAATCAAAAACAGAACTACCATATGATCCAGCAACTCCACTTCTGGGTGTTTATCTGAAGAAAATGAAAACACTAACTCTGTGTTCATTATAGCATTGTTTACAATAACCAAGATATGTAAGCAACTTAACTGTCCACCAATGGATGAATGGATAAAGAAAATGTGTGCACGCATGCACGCATTCACGTGCAGACACACACAGCAATATTATTCAGCCATAAAAAAGAAGTAAATCTTGCTATTTGTGATGACATGGATAGATCTTGAGGGCATTATCCTAAGTGAAATAAATCAGAGAAAGGCAAACACCATACGATCTCACTTATGTGTAGCATCTTACAAAACAAAGCAAAACAAGACAAAAAAACCATATACACAAACTCACAGATACAAAGAAGAGATTGGTGGATGCCAGAGGCAGGGGGTAAAGGGTGGATGAAATGGGAGAAGGGGGGTCAAAAGGTAAAAACTTCCAGTTATAAAATAAGTAAGCCATGGGGATGTAATGTACAGCACAGTGACTATAGTTAATACTATATCACAGATTTCAAGGTTCTAAGAGTAAATCTTAAACGTTCTTATCACAAGAAAAAAGACTACGTATGGTGATGGATGCTAACTACACTTACTGTGGTGATCATTCCACAATACTACATACAAATACTGAATCATAATGTTACATCCTGGAAACTAATTTGTCAATTATATCTCAATTAAAAAGAGTAATGAAAACAAAAGAAATTACATCCTCAATCCAGCATAAAGTTAGGGAGTAAAGGTCAGCAGAAGGAAAAGAATAGTTTTGTCCGTAAGAATGGGGGAAAGGCAATCATCGCAGTGAACCCAGCAGAGCAGAACTAGCCTGTGGAGCAGTGTGGCCCTCTGCGGCCAGCCTGGGAGAAATCAGCCAATACCATGCCCTGATTTACTGTATTGCAGTCTGTACACACTAAGAATAAGCATGGTGGTTTATTACAAGTCTCCGAACTTTAAGAATGATCACAATAAATACCATGTAAGATGGTTTCTTAAAAAACAGTAAGAAATTTTATGAAATATTACACAGTTACTTTAGATTATGTTTTACCTCTGAAATCTCAGTTGGAGACAGGATCTTTAAGACTCTAGCAGGATGATAACATTTCAGAAAAACCGAAAAATTCTTATAACTTCTAAAATTCTGATTTTTTTCCTTCAAACCCGAACTCATAAACACTACATAGATGGTTTAGAATCCTACTTACAGCTGTTCATGTAATAGCAACATGTGAATGTCCCACTTCTGCCCTATCTTTTTTGTCCCAAGAAAATTCAGGGCATACTATGACAGTTTAGCAAGTTAACTCCAACCAAAAGATTTCAATTCAGAGAAAATTTCATAGCAGAGAATAAGTTTCTAGAAATAAATAACACACTGCTTTATTACTGAAAGAGAAAAAACTTAAAGGAAAAATAGATTTTTAAATTTATTATCTAATTTGAAATACTGCCAGGGCACTGGTGTGGCTCAATCAGTTAAGCATCCAACTTTGGTTGAGGTCATGATCTCATGGTTCACGAGTCTGAGCCTCACATCGGGCTCTCGGCTGTCAGCACAGAGCTTGCTTTAGATCCTCTGTCCCCCTTTCTCTCTGTCCCTCCCCTGCTTGCATATGCATAATCTCTCACTCAAAAATAAACATTAAAAAATAAAATAAAATAAAATAAAATAAAATAAAATAAAATAAAATAAAATAAAATAAAATAAAATAACTGCCTGGAACTGTACACTCAAGAATTCACTAGTAGGTATTACTTACAAATGCAGCTGATCCTAGCATTAAAAAATGTCAGTTACACAAACTCTTAACTATAGAGAACACACTAATGGTTACCAGAAAGGGATGGGAATGAATGAAATAGGTGATGGGGATTACAGAGACCACTGCATGTTGTATGTAAATGTTGAATGACTAAATTCTACACCTGACACTAATATTACACCTTACATTAATTGGAACTTAAATAAAAACTTGAAAAAAAATGTCAGTTATAGGGGAAAGTATACATTTAATTCATATGGTACCAATTATAGTGCTGGAAATATTAAGTACTAACATTAGGCCAGCTGAATGAAAACCAAATTTAAAATGCCTTATTAAATTCAAAACAATAAAGCATGATACAACATACTAACATGTGCACTACACAGCTTTAAATGTGTTCAGTATCAATGTTATTCATCATTTATAATTAAATTAATGAGATATGTAAAATGTGTAAACAAGTGCAGTTATAAGAGTTGTTGGAAGTTGGAACTGCCACTCAACAGGCTACAGAGTTTAGGTAGACAAGTGACATTTCTGAGTGGGCCAGCTGCCTTCCCACTACAATAACATGCCATTTGACACAATTCCATCTTTCTCACGTGCAGCCATTGTACCTGTGCTCCTGATTACTCTCTTGGTATCATTCAAGGTGCTGGTTTTTATCTATGTCCAAATAGAATATTAATTTGAATTTGCTTTAATGGTTATCTTTTTCTTTTTCATTTTTTAATTTATTTTAGAGAGAGGGAGTGTGTACAACTGGGGGAGAAGACAGAGAGAGAGAGAATCTTAAGAGCATAGAGTCCAACACCAGGCTTGATCCCACAACCCTGGGATCATGACCTGAACCAAAAGCAAGAGTTAGACGCTCAACTAACTGAGACACCCAAGCGCCCTGATGGTTACCTTTTTCTAATCACATAATTGAAACTAATTAGCTTGAATGTTCCCTAAATTTGCCTTTTGAGAGACTGGAATAATGTTCCTCTTAGTTAACGGCAAATATTTCTTAAATTGCTTTTGTTGCTTTAAAAAAAATAATCTTCGTATTACTCTGCTTTTCCTAAGAACCTGAAGAAATGTGAAGTATTATCAGAATATATTAATCAAACTCATTTTGTGTCCTAAAAATATTTTAGCAATTTTCTAAACCTATATATATATATCATTTTTTTATTTGTCCAAAAAAATTAGATAACATTCTGTAAAAATGTACTTCACGTTGGTAAAGTTAGATTTTAACACTTATCAGAACAGTTAACCTCTTAAGTTGCAATGACCTTTGCTAATAACATCACTGAAAATTTAATAAAAATATAAAATTCAAAGACAGATACTTTTATAACGCAAGATTTTTAAAACATTTAACCAAAATATGCAATGGATATTTATCCTGCATCTAACCTACCCATAGAAGTGTTTCATTTCTTCAAAAGAACACTACTGGTATAGTAAGCAACTTTCTTTGTTAACAAAAATAAATGTTTTTCCTCCCAACTGGTATCTTCTGAGGTAGTGGTTTGGCCCGTTCTCCTCCATGTGGACACACAGTGTGACTACATCTCCCATCCCCTAAAGGCGGAGGAATAGTCACATCATGTGCTTTTTCCAACAGAATGAACAGATGGACACAGGCAGAAGCTCTGAGAACTGGTGCATGATTTCCATTCTCTTTCCTTTCCTTTGTCAGGTCCTGAGCTTCCTAGTAAGGATGCACCCCAACAGATACACAACGCACATCTAATGCATGTAAGAAACAAACCTAAGTTCCTGCAATTTTAGGGTGACTGCTACTGTAGGATGGTCCAGCTGATCCTAACAGATAAAGTTATGATGTTACATCACTAATGTGCAGTGTTCTTTTTTGCTTTCCATCAATGTCCTATGTGAGCAAAAGCAAACAAAAATCACCTAATGGTATGTTAAGACTCATTTGAATCTGTCATATCAGTAACATTAAAATGATTTTTTAGAAAACATTCAATCATTCTTAGCCTAAAAGGCAGACTGAAGCTTGGCAGTTAAAACTTAGCTTGTGAAACAAAAATTCAATTTTATTTCTAATAACATTTGAAGAAGTGAAAAGATTATTCAGCCTATTTATTGTTACAGGTAAGTTCAATAAATTACAAAAAAAATGGATTTTTTTAAAAAGTTCAAATCTAGATTTCTTCACTGTGTTCTTCAAGTTCCAGGGGGCAGGGACAACCCATTCTTCACAAACCAGCTCTTGAAGGTAGGCTGGTTTATCACTAGCCCATTCTCCTATCTGTCCCACTGCGGCAGGCATATACTTCTCCACACCGATGTTGGGCTTAGGTCACTTGTTTTGCTTTGTGCAGACACACTGACTGCATGTCTGAGATCAGGCTATAAATGTGTTTGCATGGTATGACTCGCCCTCCAGTTCTCCTGCCTTGTTTGATGAAAACAAACATGCTCCACAGAGTGGTAAGCAATATTCCTCCAGCCTGGGTCCCCACAGGGACCTACGACAGGGACCTACGACAGGGACCTACGACAGGGACCTACGACAGGGACCTACGACAGGGACCTACGACAGGGACCTATGCGGGGAAAAACCCGAGCTTGGCCTGCAGCTGAGAGCCATGCCCAGGTGGGCCTGGTTAAGCCCAGCCCAATCTTGGGGAGAACCAAGACAAGAGTCTCACCAAAGACGTCACAGTCAAACTGTATGCAGCCACAGTGATTTTCTGGGGTGTTTTTCTTTTCTTTTACCCTACGAAGAGCTGATACTCTTCATTAGACTTCCTTGTAAAAGCAATCACTTATTCTAGGCCCATCCTGTTTGAGGTGCCTTTTTGCCGACAAACACAGGACTACATGCTTGCCACGTTACCACAAGGAAAGCCAGAAAACATTTCATTTGACCTATTAACTAAAACAATATATCTGATGACAAATAAAAATCTCTTAAGTTTTAATGAATAAAAGGAACTATCTCCCCTTTAATGATACAATGACTGCATAGTTTTAATTACACTCCTACATACATACATAAATCCAGTCTGAGTAACTCAACTTTGAAATGAATGAAGAAAGCTTAAATTTGATATTTGGGATTACATTTCCCAGGTGCTGGATTTGTAATAAATAAAATCATTGTTTTCTTTAATTGTAACAAATTAAACCGGCAAACATACTGGGCTGAATTTTCATACCCCATCATGTAACTAATTTGTTGAGAGAGTACAACAGGCAACTGCCAGTGCAGATGACCCTGCATGTAACAGATGTAATGTTCTAATTTATTGGCTGAAGCCTCGTCATACCGTGTCATTAGGAAGTGATTTTTCAACTTTCTACCCACTTTCCTTCCTTCCTTCCCTGCTCCCATACCCTCGTTCAACATTTCCTGAGAAGTACAACTGGAAAACAAGGCAAGGTTCTCCTCTTATATAAAGCTTATATTTTAGTGTAAAGAGACTGAACTTACATAAGTGGACAAAGAAATAAAAAAGAGAATTAAGGGGCGCCTGGGTGGCTCAGTCGGTTGAGCGGCCGACTTCGGCTCAGGTCATGATCTCGCGGTCCGTGAGTTCGAGCCCCGCGTCGGGCTCTGTGCTGACAGCTCAGAGCCTGGAGCCTGTTTCAGATTCTGTGTCTCCCTCTCTCTGACCCTCCCCTGTTCATGCTCTGTCTCTCCCTGTCTCAAAAATAAATAAAACGTTAAAAAAAAAAAAAGAATTAAAATTTATAATAGGTGCGATGAAGAAAATAAACACTGATATGACAGCAAGTAACCATGTGATTCACTTAGGAGGCCTCCAATTTATTCCTGCTCCCCCATGTAAAAACAACAATGAAGACAAAACAAAATGATGAACAAAAAGCCTCTTCACATACCAGAATTAGTGAGTAAAATAAATTGATATAAAATATGAGTTTACTGGGGCGCCTGGGTGGCGCAGTCGGTTAAGCGTCCGACTTCAGCCAGGTCACGATCTCGCGGTCCGTGAATTCGAGCCCCGCGTCAGGCTCTGGGCTGATGGCTCGGAGCCTGGAGCCTGTTTCCGATTCTGTGTCTCCCTCTCTCTCTGCCCCTCCCCCGTTCATGCTCTGTCTCTCTCTGTCCCAAAAATAAATAAAAAACGTTGGGAAAAAAAAAATTAAAAAAAAAAAAAGAAAAAAAATATGAGTTTACTAAAAATATGACAAGTTTGTTCATTCCTAATCATGACTAAAGTGTAGAGTCTATTAATTCATAAGATACCAAATTGAGCACAAGTTAGACTTTCAAAAAATCTCGATTGATCAAGAGTCTTCTCTAGAACACACTTTATAAAATGTTCCAACAAGAGATGGTGAGATCATGAACAACCTCAGAGTAAATTCAAAACTCATGGTCTAAAAGGCCCTCCAGGAACTGTGTATGTCCATTTTGCTCACCGTTAACTTTCTGTCCCTCTCCTCCCCAAGCCCTGCTTCAGGCACTGTTCTCTCTATGACCAATTATTTCTGCTAAATCCAATAGGCACACCTCAGTTTTCTTCTTTTGTGACCTCTTAATATTCACTGGCATCATTGACCTTTTCACCTTCTCAAAACTTTCTTAAAACACAGAATCTTAATACCAAGTCTTAGTAAACATCTCCACTTGTCTATTTCAGACACTGTAAACATGTCCAAAATTCAAAGTATTGTCCTATCTCAATTGTTCTACTTGACTGACACAGACTTTGTCCTTGCCACCCTCAACAGATGACAAATTCTGAGGAGTAAGACATCATCTCTCTTGAAGACTGTTGGTTCTCCGGAACATATGTTGTAGGAGGTACTCAATAAACAGCTATTAAACTATATTACAACTGAAATGATAAATGTATAATGGCTATAAATAGATCAAAATTCACTAAATGGTTGAATTGCTCAGCAAAGGCACATTTAACAGTTTGCTTCACTGTTTACAAGGAGCCAAGAATATAATGAGTAAATAACTTATAGTAAGTTGTTGTGGTAGAAGTTTTAGCAGTGGCCATTATGAGCTACTAGACTACAATGAATTATTTATAAGAGCTTATAAAGCTGAACTGACTCAACCTGAATGTCTGGTGTCTGAAATAAAACTGAAAGTTTTCTTCTAAATGAAATGCTTCAGAAAGTGGCTGAAACCAGGGGATAATACTAAAAATCACTTAAAGTCTTAATTATAGCATTTGCCAACTTTAATTTGGTAACAACCAATACCATTCAGTGTTTTCCATTTCCAAAGTAACTGGATTTTATAATGCACTTTTCCTTCATTTAGTCACATAACAAGTTCCTGGACTCTTGAGCACAACATGACTGAATCATTCAAGAGGGTACAGGTGCAACTGTGCCCCCAATTAGACAAGCAATTTTCCAGATTACATGGGCAGGAGCCTCACCTTTTTATGAAAATTCACTATGGTTCAGAAGCACAGTACATACCCACTGCACAAGGGTGCGTTGGAAAAGTAAACAGGTCAAGCTGTGCAAGGTTACTCTTCAGACTTAATTTCTCTACAACCTCATTTATCTGACCCCCTCCTATCAGACATCAAGCTGATTTGGAGGAGTTCTCTTTGAAAGGATATTCTTTAGTTTGGAGTAAAGGAGTCACATTGGTAAGGAAGTTACTTTGGGGCCTTCCTCTATAAGCCAAGAGTAGCAGAGAATAAATCCATTCCACCACTGATATTTTAGAACCAATGAAATTACTGTGAATTCTGGGACCCTGAGCAAAGCTTCCGGAGTGAGCTCTCACTACCTTTTGCAACACAGGCATCTCTCTGGCTTTTCCAGATAGTAATCTCTCTGTACAGTTTACATACCTAAAGAAGGAAAAAATAGGAAGCTGTTGGAGGGGCTGTCCAGATCTATCGACTCAATTTCCTTTCTCTCACCCATGTTACTTACCATCCTTCCTTTGCTTCTTTCCAGTTTCTTATTTCACGTTAGATCAAGCTCTTAGTATAGCCTATTCAGTGATCTCCACCAACTGCCTTCAAGTTCAGAGTGCCAGCTGGAGTTTCAGTAATTGTACTTTGTGTAGTTATGGGTATAAGACCAGAGCTCTTTATTCAATGAGCCAACTGCTCATGTGACTACTTCCCTGGATGGGATAGGCAATGTAAGATCCTTGACAGGTTATTAAAATTCCATTATTTCAATAGTCCCATACCTTGCAGACCTGTCCACTGCATAATTTTGAAACATTACTTTGGGGGAGTGGGGACGTAGGTAATACAAAATAGGTTCAAAATTCAAAAAGTACTAAAGGGACATCTAGTATAAGGTATGTATCCTTCTCACCCTGTCAAGGGGTCAGCCATCCAGCTCCCCAATTCAAAGGCAACCATGGTTATCAATTTCTTGTGTCTCCTTCCAAAGATAACCTATACACGTAGCAAACAAATGTTTTTTTTATGCAAATGAAAATACAATGCTTTTGTCATTGTTAGCATATACACAGAATGTCACTTAATACACTCAGCATATACAAAGAAAGTTCGGATCCCTATAGTTCAATGACAGGGCTTTATTTAATGACCCCATTTTGATAGGCATAGTCCAGTTGTCTGTAGTCCTCTGCTCTTGCAAACGATACTGCCACGAACATGCTTGTACGTCTCCTGCATGTGAACACATCCTAGAGTATAAATTCACTTTCGACAAAAAATGGAGGCTGTATCAATTTGCGCACCCACCAGTTACACATACATGGGCCTGTTTCTCTATAACCTTATAAAATTAGAGAATTATCCAACTTTTTATCTTTGCTGAAATGTAGGTGGGAAATGGTATGTCATAATTTTCACCTTATTTTCTCTGTGTGGTTTAGCACATTTTGTCATGGATGGAGGCACCATTTATATTTCCTCTGCCATAAACCACCTGAGAATTTTTCACCTGGAAGGCTGGTGTTTTTCACTGATCAATAGTTCCTTATATATTAAGAACATTTATTCCCCTTTTGTCACTGAAATGAGCGGCAAATTTCTCCTCTGGTCTGTTGGCTTCTCTATTGGCTTTACTTATGATTATGATGGTTTTATAATTTTTGCCAAAATATTTAAAATTTTTAAGCACAAACCTATTTTCCTAGCAATTTTTCTCAAATGGAAAAATAACTTTATCAAGAAAACAAATGTTGTTGCCACAGTGAAAGAATTTCATGTTTGCACAATATTATGTTTTCTGGAAAAAAAATTCATTTCCTCAAATAAGGTAACATTTTTGCTACTTTATCTAGCATTCTTTTTAAGGGGGGGGGGGGGTTGGGGAAGCCTAAGTGAAAAAATCACCTAACAAAAAAAGTAGCTTATATGATCATAACATTGAATTAATTGCTGCCAAAAGAAAAAGATTTTTAAGTTTTAAATATAAAATAGTGCATAATTTCTTGGGGTGCCTGGGTGGCTCAGTCAGTTAAGCATCTGACTTCGGTTCAGTTCATGATCTCACTGTGAGTTCGAGCCCCATGTCAGGCTCTATGCTGACAGCCTGGAACCTGCTTTGGATTCTGGATCCCCCCCTCTCTGCCTCTGCCCCCCCATACTCTGTATCTCTCTCAAAAATAAATAAATGTTAAAAAAAATACTGCATAAATTCTAAAACCTCAATTTTTTTGCCATTTATCACATACCATACGTCAATTTTCTTTTTTTTTTTTAATTAAAAAAAATTTTTTTGATGTTTATTCTTTGAAAGACAAGAGACCCAGTGCAAGCAAGGGAGGGGCAGACAGAGAGGGAGACACAGAATCCAAGCAGGCTCCACGCTCTCAGGTGTCAGCACGGAGCCCAACAGGAGCCTCGAACCCACAAACCGTGAGATCATGACTGAGCCACCCAGGCGCCCCAGTCAGTTCAATGTCCAACTTCGGCTCAGGTCATGATATCACCTTTCCAGAGTTTGAGGCCCGCGTTGGGCTCTGTGCTGACAGTTCAGAGCCTGGAGCCTGTTTCAGATTCTGTGTCTCCCTCTCTCTCTCTGTTCTTTCCCTAGTCGTGTTCTGTCTCTCTCAAAAATAAATGAACATTAAAATTTTAAAAATAATAATAAAGTCCTTCATTACAAGCACTTAAGAGTACTATGGTATTAATTTTAAAATGTTACTATAAAAATCTAAATAAAATAAAGTAAAATAAAATAAAATAAGTTACTACAAAAATGTTTTTTCAGTTTTCTGTCTGCCTACCATGCCCTTAAGCTATATAGCTAACTCTTTAATAAAAAGCCTACAGTAGGCATAAATGTAAAAGTAAACTCACCTTGTTTGCTGATGTCTTTTTCATGTTCAAAAATAAGAGTCTACTCTAAAACTTGACCATAGTGACAAAAGGACAGATAGAATAATATTGCATTTTATTCTACAAAGGGCACTGGAAAATTATTTCCTTAAAAGAACCATGATTCTTACCATGTCCCTATAAAAATTCCAGTAACTACATGATTTAGCATTACTCCCTACAAATGGGATAAAAGGAACAGAGACTGTGATGTAAAATGCAAGAATAAATCCTTACTGAAAACATAAAGAAAATATGATTTTGTGCACAAAATTATTTATTGGCAAATGCTAACTTCATTTAATTCTTAATCTTTATGAAAATATTACTTAAAAGTACTTAACTAGTTCTACTTAAAACCACATTTTCAGGGGTGCCTGGGTGGCTCAGTCAGTTAAGTATCTGACTCCTGATCTTGGCTCAAGTCACGATCTCATGATTCACGGGTTTGAGCCCTGTACCGGGTTCTGCGCTGATGGCACAAAGCCTGCTTGGGACTGTCTCTCCTTCTCTCTGTCCCTCCCCTCCTTGTGCTCTCTCTCTCAAAATAAATAAATAAACTAAAACACACACACACACACACATACACACACACACATACATTTTCAAAGTAACTCTGGTGGAATGTTTTCCTACAAATGAAGTCTAGAACAAAATCTATAATGGTAGAACAAATGGGAAAGGGTTAGCTATGTTAGAGAAGGAAACCTTCAGATGATGCATATGTAATTATTTATTATGCATCCATATGTAATTATTATTTTTTATTCTTATGTTCATTATCATTTTCTCTGTTCGAGAAGAAAAATATAGGGTGGTAATTTCAATGATATGAATACTACAAAACATTTCCCTCCCACAGGCATCTAAAGACCAAAACAAACATTACTAAGAAAATGAAATGAAAGCTCTTTTATTATTTTTTTTAATTTTTTTTTTTAACGTTTACTTATTTTTGAGACAGAGAGAGACAGAGCATGAACGGGGGAGGGTCAGAGAGAGGGAGACACAGAATCTGAAACAGGCTCCAGGCTCTGAGCTGTCAGCACAGAGCCCGACGCGGGGCTCAAACTCACGGACCGCGAGATCATGACCTGAGCCGAAGTCGGCCGCTTAACTGACTGAGCCACCCAAGCGCCCCTGAAAGCTCTTTTAGATGCAAAAATCTTATTTATCTCAAATCATGTATTGTTCTCAAAGATTATTACTTACTTGGATAAAACTGTAAGATCACTGCTAAAACTCAATATATTGAATTTTAATACCCATTTGAAAAATACGGTAACCTCTACAAGAGGTAATAAGATACTAAAAATGCTTTCTAACAGCTACTCTTTTTTTTTTTTTTAAGCTTATTTATTTGAGAGAGAGAGTGCAAGGGAGGGGCAGAGAGAGAGAGAGAGAGAGAGAGAGAGAGAGAGAGAGAGAGAGAAAGGGAAACTCAAGCAGGCTCTGCACCGTCAGCGTGGAGCCCAAGTTGGGGCTTGAACTCACGAACTGAACTATGAGACCATGACCTGAGCCGAAATTCGGAGTCGGATGCCCAACCAACTGAGCCACCCGGACACCCCTCTAACAGCTACTCTTAACCAGTATTCCTGATTGTGTACTTTTCAACACTGGGTACATTGTGTATATAATATTGTGTACATTTTTGTGATACCTTGCATGATCCTTTAAATAGTATGACTGCAGCCTTAACTTTCTGCCTATCACAAAGAAAAATCCCTTTATCATGTGTCAAAAATATTCTGTTTGGAAATAAATGCATTATTCTTCGTAATTTTCCTTGACAGTGCTACTATATCTCAGAATTTTGTCTAGCAAAAATAAAAGGAGATATAGAGAGGTACTAGTGCATGGGCTAGTAACAACTGCGTTCCGGTTTCCTACTATCTCATTTAGAGATAAATTATGTGTAGTGCCTACCACAGTGCCTGGGACAGGGTACATCTTCGATAATCGCAAACCAAAGTAATCAACTGCTTCATGGAAATACCTTTAAATAGGCTAAAATAGGTACCAGAAAACAACAATGCAACTAGAACAAGACAGGGACACCCCTTCCTCACTCTACTGTTTGTGGAAAACAAATAATAGAAAAATTAAGGAAGCATACACTTCCATAATAAGAAATCAAAGTTATCTACAGAAAATGTCTCTGATGTTTCAAAAAACTTACCTTGCTACCACGTGCCAGTGCTTTTCCTCACCTATTTTACCACAATTTGGAGGTAAGTCATGACATATGTCATCACATTCTAATCTGTTACTCATTAGTCATCTTGGCCAAGTAGAACTTCACTTTCACCTAGATACTTCCTTTCCCCCAGCCAGTTGAGTGCTCTTTCTTCTATCTTGCTCAGGATTTAAGTGGTTGAAGACACTTCTGTTAAGACATTTATGTATTTTAATTCCAAGCCTGCTGACCCTTTATTACCATATGTAGAGATTGTTTACATGGATCTCTCCAAGGCAAGCCACCATTAATTCATCTTTTTTTCATGTTCACATTCACAATTTTTCATTGGGTAGGGTTTTTTTTTTTTTTTAATGTTTATTTACTTTTGAGAGAGAGACAGACAGAGTATGAGCCGGGGAGAGTCAGAGAGAGAGAGGGAGACACAGAATCCAAAGCAGGCTCCAAGCTCTGAGCTGTCAGCACAGAGCGCGACACAGGGCCCAAACTCAGGAACTGCAAGATCATGACCTGAGCCGAAGTCAGACGCCCAACCGACTGAGCCACCCAGGCACCCCTCATTGGGTGGGGTTTGAGAAGAGGTATCAGTGAACCAAAGAATATGAACATTTTTTAAAGGTCTTTGATGAATGTTATCAAATTATTTTATAGAAAGGGTAAATGGATATTATATATTCCTATTTACCTTTGAGTTGTATGTATTTATGTATTTTAAATACAAGTGTTTTACTGAATATATTATTTGCAAATATGTTTCCCCCTTCTGTGTTCTGTCTTTTCAGTTTCTTGTTCTGTATCTTTTGAACACAGTTTTTAATTTTGACAAAGACCAATTTATTTTTTCTTTTGTTGCTTGTGCTTTTGTCCTATCTAAGCAACTGCCGCCACAAGCAAGGTCATGTAGATGTACCCTTATGTTTTCTTCTAAGAGTTTTATTGTTTCATCTTTTACATTTAGATCTTTTATCCACTTTAGGTTAATTTTGGTATAATTAACTCAATATGAGATAGGGATTCAACTTTATTCTTTTACACGTAGATACCGACTTGGTCCAGTACCATTTGTTGACAAGATTATTCTTTCCTTCAGTGAATTACTTTGGCACCTTCGTCGAAAATCAGGGATTTAGTTCTGGATTCTCAATTCTGTTCTATTGATCTATATGTTTATCTTTATGCAAGTACTATATTTTATGAGACAATTCTGTTGTTAAGTCTTGAAAAGGGAAACTGAGTTCTCCAACTTTGTTCTTTTTTTCAAGATTGCTTTTGCTATTCTGGGTCCCTTAAGTTTCCATATAAATTTTAGTATCAGCTTGTCAATTTCTGGAGAAAATTTTTTTTTGGATTCTGGAAAGAACTGCATTGAATGTGTAAACCAATTTAGGAAATATTACCATCTGAACCACATTAAGTCTTTCAATTCAGGAATATGAGATGCTATTTATTTGGATTTCTATTAATATCTTTTTTAATAGTTTTTAGTTTTTAGTTTTCACAGTATAAATTTATACCTCTTTTGTTCTTTTATTCTTTTGATGCTCTTAATGGTAACTTTTTCATAATTTTGTTTTTGGATTGTTCATTGCAAATAAGTAAAAATGCAATTGACTTTTATATATTTATTTTGTACCCTGTACCCTTGCTAAACTTATTTTGTAATAATTCCTTAATGGATTTTTCAGAATTTTCTACATACAACAATATGTCATCTACAATAGAGATTTTTATAACTTTCACCAGTAGTAGTTGCTTTGTTGCACAAAAGTGCTGTTTCAGAAGTGGATCTCTGCTATTTAACTTTTAATATAAATTGTATCAATATACAACTTACTTGAAATTGGCAGAATGAAAGGAATCTGATTGTAATTTAAAACTGCAGCACAATCAGGAACACGACAGGGATGTCCATTCTCACTGCTGTTGTTTAACATAGTGCTGGAAGTTCTAGCATCAGCAATCAGACAACAAAAGGAAATCAAAGGCATCAAAATTGGCAAAGATGAAGTCAAGCTTTCACTTTTTGCAGATGACATGATATTATACATGGAAAACCCTACAGACTCCACCAAAAGTCTGCTAGAACTGATACGTGAATTCAGTAAAGTCTCAGGATACAAAATTAATGTACAGAAATCAGTTGCATTCTTATACACTAATAATGAAGCAACAGAAAGACAAAGAAACTGATCCCTTTCACAATTGCACCAAGAATCATAAAATACCTAGGAATCAACCTAACCAAAGATGTAAAAGATCTGTATGCTGAAAACTATAGAAAGCTTATGAAGGAAATTGAAGAAGATACAAAGAAATGGGAAAACATTCCATGCTCATGGATTGGAAGAATAAATATTGTTAAAATGTCAGTACTACCCAAAGCAATCTACACATTCAATGCAATCCCAATCAAAATTGCACCAGCATTACTCTAAAGCTAGAACAAGCAATCCTAAAATTTGTATGGAACCACAAAAGACCCCGAATAGCCAAAGTAATATTGAAGACGAAAACCAAAACAGGAGGCATCACAATTCCAGACTTTAGCCTCCACTACAAAGCTGTAATCATCAAGACAGCATGGTATTGGCACAAAAACAGACACATAGACCAATGGAATAGAATAGAGATTCCAGAATTGGACCCACAAATGTATGGCCAACTAATCTTTGACAAAGCAAGAAAGAATATCCAATGGAAAAAGTCTCTCTAACAAATGGTGCTGGGAGAACTGGACAGCAACATGCAGAAGAATGAAACTAGACCACTTTCTTACACCACTCACAAAAATAAACTCAAAATGGATAAAGGACCTGAATGTGAGACAGGAAGCCATCAAAACCCTAGAGGAGAAAGCACAAAAAAAAAAAAACAAAAACAAACCTCTCTGACCTCAGCCTCAGCAATTTCTTACTCGACACATCTCCAAGGCAAGGGAATTAAAAGCAAAAATGAACTATTCAGACTTCATCAAGATAAAAAGCTTCTGCACTGCAAAGGAAACAATCAACAAAACTAAAAGGCAACCGATGGAATGGGAAAGGATATTTGCAAATGACATATCGGACAAAGGGCTAGTATCCAAAATCTATAAAGAATTCACCAAACTCCACACCCGAAAAACAAATAATCCAGTGAAGAAATGGGCAGAAGACATGAATAGACACTTCTCTAAAGAAGACCCCAGATGGCCAATAGGCAGGCACATGAAAAGATGCTCAATGTCGCTCCTCATCAGGGAAATACAAATCAAAACCACACTGAGATATCACCTCACGCCAGTCAGAGTGGCTAAAATGAACAAATCAGGAGACTATAGATGCTGGAGAGGATGTGGAGAAACGGGAACCCTCTTGCACTGTTGGTGGGAATGCAAACTGGTGCAGCCGCTCTGGAAAACAGTGTGGAGGTTCCTCAAAAAATTAAAAATAGATCTACCCTATGACCCAGCAATAGCACTGCTAGGAATCTACCCAAGGGATACAGGAATGCTGATGTATAGGGGAACTTGTACCCCAATGTTTATATAGCAGTACTTTCAACAATAGCCAAATTATGGAAAGAGCCTAACTGTCCATCAACTAATGAATGGATAAAGAAGTTGTAGTTTATATATACAATGGAATACTACTTAGCAATGAGAAAGAATGAAATACGGCCTTTTGTAGCAACGTGGATGGAACTGGAGAGTGTTATGCTAAGTGAAATAAGCCATACAGAGAAAGACAGATACCACATGTGTTCACTCTTAGGTGGATCCTGAGAAACTAAACAGGAACCCACAGGGGAGGGGAAGGAAGGAAAAAAAAAAAAGTTAGAGAGGAAGGGAGCCAAACCATAAGAGACTCTTAAAAACTGAGAATAAACTGAGGGTTGATGGGGGTTGGGGGATGGGGAAAGTGGGTGATGGGCATTGAGGAGGGCACCTGTTGGGATGAGCACTGGGTGTTGTATGGAAACCAATTTGACAATAAATTTTATATTAAAAAAATAATAAAAAAAAGATAAAACTGCAGCACAATTTTATGGCCATCAAAAAGGAAAGTTTTGACCTTTCCATAAGAAGCAAAAAAAAAAAAAAAAAAAAAAATCTCATTTAGGAGAAAATGAGCTGAAAAGAGTTTTTAAAAAGATAAAAACAATTTTCATTTTTCTTAACTATACTAAATGTTTCTTTTCATCATTGAGATTTTTCTCTTCAACTATTAGCACAAAAATTACATTGCTGTGCCAAAATTCATGAGTTTGAGGATTCTGGATATTCTTAAGTAGTTTACAGGATCTTTATAAAAATTTCTATTGATGGCTCACTGTAACACAAAGGATATCTAAATCAATATCTAGGATCATATACTGTTTTCTGTTTATTATTTCTACTTACTAGTAGTTAACAGAAGTATTAGGCAAAAAAATTTTAAGTGCATGTACAGTGCACACTTTTTCATCTTTAGGAAGGCTGAATTCTTGAGCTAATTTTCTTCACATCAAGAGCACTTTGACATTCTTCTTCCAAGTGAACTGTTTTCAGTATGAAGTTAGGCCATCATCTTTAAGATAACAAACGCACTATCATGAACTATTTTGACCAGTATCACACTACACAGAATAAAAGAGAATGGAAAACGTCTTGGGAATCCAGAATATAATCATGAATTAAATGTAAGTAAACATTAGTTTGTTTTTGATATTTTTAAGTTTCTCATCTTAATATGCTAAACAATATTTCAATTTGGTGTTAGCAGATTTTATACTCAGTTTTGCTATTCATTCTGACCCTTATAGTCAAAATCAAAAATCTAAAACATAAAATATTTCACCCTATCTACTACTTCTTTTTTTTAAGTTTATTTATTTATTTTGAGAGAGCGAGCACACAAACAGGCGAGGGGCGTAGAGAGAGGGAGAGAAAGAAAGAGACAGAGAAAGAGAGAGAGAAAATCCCAAGGAGGCTCCATGCTGCCTCCCGCAGAGAGCCTGACAGGGGGCTCGAAATCACAAACCAGGAGATCATGACCTGAACCAAAATTTAAGAGTCGTATGCTCAATGGACTGAGCCACCCATGCGCCCCCACCTACTACTTCTTCACTTAATTTTTCCCCTACCATGCTTCCTTTGTTTCCCAAAAGTTTCATCCTCACTACTTTTAAACTTTCTATCAAAAAATACTAATCTGTATTGATTTTTGCACTTAAAAAATTTTTACGAATCATATAATTTACTACCTTACCCACTTTGAAGTGTACAGTTCAGTGGCATTAAAGACATGCAGAGTTTTGTATAGGCATCACCAATGGCCATCTTCAGAATTATTTTCATCTTGTGAAACTAAAACTCTATGCCCTTTAAATAATAACCCTCTGTTTCCCACTCTCCCAGCCTCTGGCACCACCATTCTATTTTCTATGAATTTAACTACTCTACATACTGTATGATTTGGAATCATACAGTATTTGTCCTTTTGTGTCTGGCTTATTGCACTGAACTCAATTCTCTCAGGTTCCTCCATGCTGTGGCACATATCAGAATTTCTTCTTTTGGTCTATGTGTGTGTCTTATGCGAGTATCACACCATTTTGACCACAGCAGTTTTGTAATAAGTATTAAAATCAGGAAGTGTGAGCTTTCCAACTTTGTCCTTCTTTCTGAAAATTGTTTTGGCTATTTGGGGTCCCTCCCTTAAGAGTCCATATGAATTTTAGGACTGACTTTTCTATCTCTGCAAAAAATCAGTTGGGATTTTGATAGGGATTGTTTTGAATCTGCTGAACATGGGTAATACTGAAGCCAAATCATGGGTAATATTGACATTACAACAACATTAAGTCTTCCAATCTATGAACCCAAGATGGCTTTGCATATATTTGTGTTTTCTTTAATTTCTTCCAGCAACATTTTGTAGTATCTAGTGTACAAGTCCTTCTCCTCCATGGTTAAGTTTATTCCTAAGCATCTTACTCTTTTTGATAGTGTTGCAAATGGAGTTGTTTTTGCTTTGTATATGTCAAACTGTTACATAAATGGTATCATTAAGTACTTATATTTTCACAGTCTTCTTTTTTACTATTATTATAGTCCATGCATACATACTAAATGTAGAACAATATGCACAAGGAGGACACATAGCATCTTCAGGATACCTGTCACCTCTGGAGAGGGAAAGGGCGGAATGAGATATCATAAAGAAGGGATTTAGCTGTAACTATGAATTGTTTCTTTTTCAGTAAGAGATCTGTATAGAACATTTGTGCATTTGCAATACTTTCCTTATTTGAAACATCTTTTAATTTAAATTTTTTAGATTAAAATAATTTTGAAAATGTGGGGTATCTGAAGCATTACTTCAGGCATATGACTTTGCTTGTACCACTCTTGGGATCATGACCCTAGAGTGTCACCTTGAGGCCAGTTACTTTTTCTTGATGTGGCAGTGGATGATCTAGGAAACCAACAGTCACAGCTCTCCCCCCGAGACCCTAAAAGCTGAGACTTCGTATCAATGGGTCTTTACTTAGTCTGTGCTATTCATCTTGACTCTCTTCAATAACACTGATGTCAAATGAAACTCAATCCAAATATACTTAGGAAAAAAAAGACACTATCAGGATTACCTGCTTTTCATTAGGTTTGATACTGTAAAGCCAATAAATAGGGGTAAGTAGCTATTGATACTATGTATCAAGGTGGATATTTTCCAGGGAAATTTTTAATGCGATAATTTTGATGTGTTTTTTTTTTAAACAGCCCTGCTTTTTTTATGAGCTAAAAAGTAAAACAAGAGGTAATTCTACTGGAAAAATTCAAAGACACCATTTGAGCTGATGGTCTCTAGTTTTTCAACATGGAATCTGAAACAAGCACCAAGAAATAACAGCTCTAAGACGTAATCTGAGCCGTTTTCTTATTAAGGCAAGGCACTGCTTAGAAAAACAGTGTATTGGAGTATCAGATGAACAGTAACACTTCAGTGGTGACTCAGTACAGAACTAGAAATTATGCTAAGTCTACATTTTTGTAAAGTTAACCTTCCCTGAGGAAAATGTTATAATATTAATACTGTTTACTATTCAATACACATAGTTTGCTACTCAACCTGATATACACTTAAGTCTCCACTTATAGAGCTACGTCTTTAAATGATCATATAGAAAGGAGGAACATAAGGAATCACGTAAGTACATCACAAAAAAAATACATCATAAGACAACTGTTTAACTCCACCGCAGTTTTCACGTTAACAGAGTGGAGTGAAATACCTTTCAGGAACAAATGCCTCAGCAATTTTGGCACACAGAATGAAGTGCCAATGAAGAAGAATTAAAGACAACCAAGGAGATGACCCTTCACTCATGAAATGAATCTCATTTACGTGTGACTCTGACTACCACATAAGAATGTAAGCTTCTCCAGTCTTAACAGCCTAGCACTTACCTAGCACAAGGTAGGAATGTAGTACGGATATGTTGAATAAGTGACTTCTCCTAACTCTGATGGTACTTTCTAGCTGGGATCAGGAAACTGCCACCAGGAGGTGCCTGGCTGGCTCAGTTGGTAGAGCATGTGACTCTTGATCTCAGGGTCATGAATTCGAGCCCCACGTTGGGGGCAGAGTTTACTTAAAAAAAAAAAAAAAAACACATAAAAGCGAAAAAACTACCACCCTATACCTCAGCTTCACCAGTTCTTCTTTTCATGAAATCATATTATTTTTATTTTCATATCCTGTTTAAATCTTTTGATGAAAAAGTCATGTTTTCCAAACAACAAAATGACATTTAATTGCAACTTAGCCATGAGAAGAGAAATGTAGATTAATAAAATATTCATTGCACTAACTACCTAGAAGCTTCTGTGTGTTCAGGCTGAAAGTAAAACAGGAAAAACATTTCACAATATCATGATATTTTTCTGGCACTCACTCTCAAATCATATAATTTAAACATATCATTCATAACACAGTGTAAACACTAAATGTTAATGTAACACTGCTTAGTACAGACCTGAATTAAACTAAAGCAGTTCTATCATGGATATTATCCAAGGGGTTTAAGTTCAAGTTTTAAATTCCTTCAAAACAAAAGGAATGTCACCACAAGGTAAATTTAGCCTCAAGAATGTCTCACACAACATGAAGTCTCAAGAAAATGTTATATAGGCTTCAGATGACTTGTTTTAAAAGAGTGATTACCTACCACAGCTATCATATGTTTGGAATTATACTTAAAGATGCTCTTCTCTGGGACAAAAACAAAAGTATTACTTCTCAATAACAAAAGGAAAATGAATCAGGTGTCAGGAAGTGGGTGTAGAATGTGGCTAAATCTAGGAATGTATTTCCTAATTAACATGAGACAACAAAACCTCCCATTTACATTCAGCTTCCTAAAGAAGGTGAAACAAGCACATTGCTGTGTTACAGACTCAAAAGATGAGAGTCGCTGAATACATTAAAGATTGTTTGAAACAGGCACAGATCAATTTTCAAGACTGCCAAAAAAAATAAAAATAAAGGAATAAAACTCACAGAGAATGTTGGCCCACTGTTTGATGCTACAACAGTATAAACTTCGTCACGCAATTTTACTGAGAGCTGCCAGTTAGCCACTTGTGGTTGAATAATAGGTACTCTGAAGCAGAAAAAAAGAAAAGGAGTTAGTAATTTTACATTATTCTCTTAGTAAACTGATTTTCCTTTGGCGTTAAGTGTGCAGGGTAAAATTGCCACAGATTATATTTCAGAACATTATTTTAAAAGGCTCTGTCCCTGGAAAAAAGCTTTCAGATTTAAACTAGAGCAGTTAAAAACAAACATACAAAAAACACATAGACATTCCAAGGACAACAGTAATCACTCTGGGATAAATGTCCTAGTGCCATCCGTTCAAATACCATTATCCATTCTATGAATTTGAGTTGCTTAACTATGACTTTCAAAAATTAACTGTATGCAATATTAATATCTTTTCAGTATTTTGCTACTGTTCCAGACTGTTTTAAAAATTTACAATGTGAATCTTTTATTTTTCTGGGTTTATTGAGTTATGAGTGGTATGCATAAGAACTGCATATAATTAACACACAATTTAGTGAATTTGAACATAGTTATTCATTTGTGTTTCCATCACCATAATTAAGGTAATAAATATATCCATCACCTCCAAAAGTTCCCTTGTATATCCCTTCATTCCTTTTTGGTATTTTGTTTGTTTGGGTAAGAATACAATCTTAATACACAGGTCTTTTCTTGCCTATGATCCATATTACATGGTCCAGAAAAACTGGGTAAAGCAACCAGAGACAAAAACATTTTTAGAATACAAATATTTCACACAATTTTTTAAAGTAACAAGATTTTAATCATTTGTGAATTAGCCTAATTTAAATATTGCATGTTTTCATTATTTATGGTCATAAAGGAATATTTTACAAAGCAACTACACAGATACTATCCAGACTCTTGTCTTAAGTTATAGTTCCGAAAAAATGTTGCAGGTTATGTTTCAAGGTCACACCCCCTCCCATGAATTTCAAAAGGATTCTTTGTGTATTCAATGAAAACAAATTCAGGCACAAAAACTATGATTATAATCAAATCATCTCTAGACACAAGGTCTAATGGAGGATGATGGATAACTTAGGAGAACATTTGTATTTGGCCCACTATTTATTTTCTGAAAAAGAAGAAATGTCTTAAATACTCTAGAAGTGAAAATTAACGTTTTAAAATGTATCAACAAATCAATACTAATGAACATGGCAGACATGGACGATTCTCTCAGCAACTTAAATAGGGCTGTTTCAGAGGATAGAGCTTCACACATGAGAGCTTGAAAGAACAACAGGGGAGCATACAGGACGCAGAGGAGGAGAAGGAGGGGGGGGAAGAGGAGGAGGAGGAGGAGGAAGAAGAGGAAAAGGAGGAGGAGGAGGGGGGGAGGAGGAGGAGGAGGAGGAGGAGGAGGGGGAGGGGGAGGGGGAGGGGGAGGGGGAGGGGGAGGAGGAGGGGGAGGGGGAGGAGACAAGTGTCACAGGGCAGAGTGCTCCAGTATGCCAACACCCCACCCCCCCTCTATTTTGTCACTCTATTCCACAGGGCATCTAAGTTTGTCTCCTTAATTGGCCTGTGAGCTCCTAAAAGATCAAGATCATTCCTGGGGCACCTGGGTGGCTCGGTCAGTTAAGCATCCAACTTCAGCTCAGGTCATGATCTCGCGGTTCATGAGTTCGAGCCCTGAGTCAGGCTTTGTGCTAACAACTCAAGAGCCTGGAGCCTGCTTCAGATTCTGGGTCTCCCACTGCCTGCCCCTCCCTCACTCATGCTCTTGCGTGCTCTTTCTCTCTCTCAAACATTTAAAAAATTATAAAAATAAAGATCAAGGTCATTCCTTATTTTTGTTTCCCAGGTCCCAGCACAGTTTGGGGAGAAAGGGATGATGGGGGCAGTAGGAAGGAATCTGAGGAGCACCTACTATGTGCCGAGCACCGCATAGGAGAGGCCGCGTCACCCAAGGGACAGAGTATGCTCCAGAAAGAGCATGGCCCCTGAGCTCTTGGCTTACAACCTGGCTCTTTTTGCATTATATAAAGGACCTCACCAGACTTCACTCTGTTTGCCTTCAAAGGGGCTAACACCCCAACCTCTCAGGGGTTTTGTGATGACAGAAATAACCTCCCAGCTATATTACTGGCAACCTAACTTTCTTAAGTCTTTACTATCCTTGACAATTATGTACCTCTGCTGCTCAAGATTGTTCCATGGTTTTCTACTTCATATCAGGTGAAATCTTAACTGAGTTACCTACCATTCAAGTTTCTTATAAATAAGGTCTCTCTCTTTGTATCTAGTTTTATTTCTGATTATTCATGACTTGCGTATCTGGTTGCGCCAAAACCTTAAATTACTTCCCAAACCAAACCAAACCAAAACAAGCAGGAGAAATAAGCACAGTGGTCACAAACCCAGGCTCTGGTAACTCGCACAAGTGGGTTAAAAACCCAGCCCTTTCTGGGGTGCCTAGGTGGCTCAGTCGGTTGAGTGTCCAACTTCGGCTCAGGTCATGATCTCACGGTTTGTGGGTTCAAACCCCGCCTTGGGCTCTGTGCTGACAACTCAGAGCCTGGACCTGCTTTGGATTCTGTGTCTCCTCCTCTCTCTGCCCCTCCCCTGCTCATGCTCGGTCTCTCTCTCTCCTTCAAAAATAAATTTTAAAAAACATAAAAAAAAAAAACCCCAGCCCTTTCATTAATTCATTCTTGAGCAAACTATTAAGTCTCAATCTCCTTATGAATCAATCTAGATATATAATAGTATCTGCATCACAGTGATGATGTACTGAGAACTAAATCAAACAGTGCATGTTAACTTTTATTAATTTGATTAGTCCCAACCATAGGGCGACATATTCATTTCCACCCACCCCCATAACTGAAATCCCTTTAAGGGAAACCCTGGATTCCTTCTGCTCCACAAACCAACAGATTTTTCAAGAAGAATATCATCTCTCTCATAAACTGTTCCCTAACCATATAGGTATTGACCATAGTACAAACAACTTCAGTGAGCTCCCTGCCACTTAACCTACATTATAGGCTTAATATTTTTCACAATTTAGTAGCCTGAAGGAGGTAATTCTTTCAAGTAAATGTGGAGACTCTTTTCAGTTATGCAACAAGCCTCTGTTTCCAGAGGAGCTGGGAAGTTAATGCTGACATCCGGTTGGAACCCAGACTGAATTTTCCCACAGAAAGCAAACCTACAGATGGTGGCGAGATACAGTTGCCACCCTTCAGAACCTAACTACTATTTATTTTTCCATTGTTTTATTTTGACCCACATCTGTTTCATATATGTTAGAACCTGCCCCAAGAGGGACCTTGTAGAAAGAGCACAGGCTCCTTTGAGTTAAAATGCTGGGGTTTAATCTCAGTCCATTCCCTTACTAACAAGGTCCCAGGGACTCCAGTACTTTGGCCCCAAAATTTCCACACCTGTGAAATACAGCTGGTGCAGCGCTGGGCAGGTGATGGGGGAGCTGTCACTTCTTCTGAGCACACAACTCCTGAAGTGCCCTTTCCTAGCAATTTCTTTTAAGGTGATGTGTTACTAGGAGGTAGGAAAGAGGCTTCACTGTGACAGCAAGCCCTTGAGATACAAGATGGTCACACCGTGGAATCTCTTCATGAGTTCACTCTTCTGCAAACAAAATCTGCTAAGATTCCTTCCGGCTTTATGTAAGTTTGAAAGTAGTTTTGTTTTGTTTTTAAATAAAATGGATGGGGTTGGGCATACATGCCCAGTGTAAAGATCCATAAACTGGGCAGCAGAAATAAACTGTAATAAACTACAAATAAAGAAAGTAACATGCACCAGCCTGGAAGTATAAAAGTATATGTGTTCTATTTCTGCAAAATCATTGGGGCTGTGTTAATAATTACTTTGAAACACTGATATCAATTCCACCAGCACAAACGTGTTTATAATGATGGCAGTTACATTTTACAGTTATATTTTAAATTTTAGAAAGGAGTTCCTTTTATCCATCAAATCCAAAATAGTCTCAAATATTTTTATGAACAACTCTCTGGAAAGAGAGAGAAAAAGTCCTAGAGTTTCACTCGACTCAGCTTAGTATTGTTACACAGAAAACAGCTTCTTTACTGAACTATGTGCCTAGTAAAAGAGGCTGACATCTGATCAAAAATTTCATCTGTGCAGCTTGTTAGTTACTTGAAAAGCTGTTATCATTTAAACTACTACTTCAAAAAACAAACAAAACCCCCAAAACCCAGGAAAAGGGAATTCACATAAACAGAGACTCACAAAGCAAATCAAATAATAGGTCTTACCCAGACCTGTCCACTTTGATTATCATCAGCCAACCAGAATGAATATGCTCAATAAAACTGAATGTTTCTGTATTTTATAGTAAAAACGGTCAGCTGATTATCACAAATGTTAATGCTAATGCATTTAACTTATTGGAATATTTTACTCAAAAATGTGTAAATAATACTAACCCAAATACCCAAATTTGGGTAACCAAATACCCATTACATTTCATGTTTTAAGGCAGATTTTATGTAAACATAACTCACAGCATCTTTAGGTATCAAGGATTATAAACATCTCAAAACCATATTATGAGACACTCAGAAAAGCTGGTTTTCAATTGTGCCATTACCTATTTAGGAGTGAAACACTGAGTTAAAACAATGTTAGTGGTCAAAGAATCATTAAGCAATCCTTGATCATAACTTTCACAGTGGGTGGTCTGTAAAATGATCAAGAATAATACGCTGCATTCCATAGCCACAGAGGTCAGCTTCTGCATACAAATCTTTGCAGGAAGAAAAAGGCCTTCAGAAAAGTGGGCCATTCATCTGAACCAAGTTCAGAGAATTTCCAGCACAGTGAAAAGATATGTTATGCGAGCACATAGATGTATTCAGTGGGGGTAGACGGAACCAGCTACATGTGGCGACTACAAAGGAGCCCTCCCATGGTTCATGAATAAGTCGAGGAAATGATCAGAAAAAAAAAAGAGAGAGATGTTTAGACAGATGGCCCACTTAAAATGCCTGAGACAGGGCATAAGCAATTTTAATGAAACTTTAGATCTAGCATATGAATTGTTTCTTATTTCCTCCAGGGAAAAAAAAATCTAAAGAAGACAAAAATTCAGCAATTTGCTGAAAAACTCACTCTTAGCAAGTTGGGATGGAAAAAGAATTACAAATACAAGTTTTATTAGTGCAATAAATTCATATAAAATTCTTCACAGAGCCATCAGCTATCAAAATGAATATAAGCATGGAATGAACAGATTAAAGGAATTTTAAACAGAAGTCTACTGCCAAAGCAAACAAAAATCTAAGCCTTATTATGTGAGAACTTACAACACTCCAACATTAAAGTTCATCACTGCAGAAGAAAGATAAAAGCAGCATTTTCAGAGAAGCTCTTCAAAGCTAGAAATTGTCACAGTAGAGGAATAGAATCCTGCTTATATGCAATTTAAAATGTGTACATTCAAATAGATGAGGCTGTGTATCACAAAACAGTGCCCAGAAAGGGTTACAGAACACCCTCAAGTTTTGAGTCATTAGCATTACAAATAACACAAATGACACCTGAATCAGGAAACCGAATACTAATGTTACTTATAATCTTACAGATTTTAATATTATGCAAACCCTATTTCTTGTGCTACCAATCAAAGGGTTCAGGTTCTCAATTTAAATGCTGAACATGAACAGTCAGGAAAGGCAATGGAGTTTAGCCTCTGCAAGCCCTGGTCATGGACTGACCACCAACCCCAAAAGCCCTGTGGCCTTCCAAGTTACTTTTCCTCCTTGTGTCTCAATTTCCTGGTCAGCGAGCCCAAGACAGTAAGAACACTTTCCCCACAAGTTGATTAAAGAAGGTAAAAGGTGTAACACACTCAGATTCGTGCTTGGCACATGAATGCTAAAATAAGAGTTATTCTCATCATTTTCAGAATATGGTGAAATATCTGAAACTCTCCTCTATTATTTCAACCCCATTTTATTTATTTATTTGAGAGAGAGAGAGAGAGAGAGAGAGAGAGAGAGAGAGAGAGGATCTCAAGCAGGCTCCATGCTCACCACAGAGCCCAACACGGGGCTCGATCCCACAACCCTGGCATTGTGACCTGAGCCAAAATCAAGAATAGAAAGCTCAACCAACTGGGCCACCCCGGTGTCCCAACCCTATTTTTAAAAAATACATTAATTTATGATTTATATACAGTGAAATTCAAAACTGTAAGTTCCATCATTTATCATTCCAATAAATCTGTCCCTTTCCCCAGTAGTTCAACTATAGATTAAAGCTTCACATAAACAGACTCCAAAAACATGCACTCTTGCATGTAGCTTTCTTTTCTTCCTTGCCCAATGCAATGTTTTGAGGCTCATTCACGTTAACAGTTCATTATTTATTGTAGAGCAGTACTCTATAGTACCAGCATACCAAAATTAGTTCATCCTTCTGCTGATGGGCATTTGGGCTATTTCCAGTTTGGGGCTCTTATGAACAAACCTGCTATAAACACTCTTTGTATGAGCCTTTTTTGAAGACAGAAGTTTTGATTTCTTGTGGGTAAAAACTCTGAGAGTGGAAATGTGAGGGCAACCATGTTTAATTTTATAAAAACTGTCAAAACTGTCTTACAAGGTATTAAAACATATCTATACTCCCCCCAGCAATGGCACTTGCTCCATAGCCTTGCCGCCATTTTGGTGATGTGTTTCTACTTGTAGTCAGGCCAGTGGCTTAGAAACTTCTCATTACAGGTTAACATGCATTCCCCTTATGATAAATAATGTTGGGCACCTCAATATTAGTGCTTATTGGCCACTTGTTTCAAAATTTTGTCCATCTTTTTAATTAAGATGTTGGTCTCACTGATTTGTGGGAGTTATTTTTTAGAAAGCCTCTATCAGATTTAGGTCTTGTGAATATTCTGCACCACCCCTGAGGCTTATAAATTCTCTTAAAAATGTCTTACCTTCAGCAGTTTTTAAAAAATTAACAGACTTAATTTTTCAGAGCAGCTTTAGGTTTCCAGAAAAATTGAGCAGGAAGTAGAGTTCCTACAAATACCCTCACTCACCCTACCCTGGCTACAGTTATTACCATTCTGCATTGCTGTGGTACATTTGTTAAAATTGATGAGCCATGGTTGACAAATTGGTATTAGCTAAAGTCCATAGTTTACACTAGGATTCACTCTTTGGGCTATACATTCTACAGGTCTGAACAAATGTATAATGACAGGTCTCCACTATTAAGGTTTCATATAGAATAATTTCACCTTAAAATTGCTCTGTGCTCTACCTATTTAACTTTCCCTCCATCCCTCTGAATCACTGGCAACCACTGATCTTTATTATCTCTACCATTTTGCCTTTTCCAGAATGCTGTATAGCTATAATCATACAGAATATAACCTTTTCAGATCGGCTTCTTTCACTCAGCATTATGCATTTAAAGTTTCTCCATGTCTTTGTGTGGCTTGATGACAGCTAATACCTTTTTATTGCTGAATAACAGTCCGTTGTCTGGATGTACCACAGTTTACTTATCCATTCACCTACTGAAGGACATCTTGGTTACTTCTAAGTTTTGGCAATACGAGTGAAGTGAAGCTGCTATAAACATTGACATTCAGTTTGTAGGGTAGAAACATTTTCAATTCATTTGAATAAATACCAAGGAGTACAAATACTGGATCACATGGTAAAAGGATGTTTCATTTTGGAAAAATACCTGCTAAGCTGTCTTTCAAAGTGGCTGCACCATTTTGCATTCCCATTAGCAATGAATGAAAGTTCCTGTTGTTCCACAATTTGGTATTGTCAGTGTTTGGGATTTTAGTTATTCTAACAAACATATCTCTTTGTTGTTTAATGAAAATTTTTAATATGAATAAAAACATACGCATTTTCCCTTTTATGCTCAGTGCTTTTATGTCCTTGCTAAGAAGTGTTCTGACTACAGCAAGGCCCAGAAGAAATATTCATGTTTTGCTTTAGAGGTTTTACAGGTGGACCTAAGATTCATCCTTAATTTTCTTGTGTGATGGGAGAGAGAAGGAGTTTCATCTAGTTGTTTCAAGAAGACTTGCATACCAAGTTCTGCAGCTTTGTCCATCGGTTAAGATGATATTAGCTGTTCTAGATCCCTTTGCATTTTCACAAAAATTTCAAAACAGGTCAATTTCTTCTCCTTCCTCCCTAAAGCAACCCCCCTAATGGGGTTACGTTTGGGCTTGCACTGAATCTCTTCATTAATGGAGGGAGAGCAGACACCTTAACATTTTATCCTCCTATCTACAATAGCTGTTATTTTATATTGTGAATTTCTCTCAGCAAAGTGTGGCAGTCTTGAACCTCCTTTGTGAAAATTATACCTATTTCTTAGTTTTATTAGTTGTATCGCAGATTCCTTAGAGTTTTCTTAAGTAACCTATTAAGGTGTCCTGGAAAGCTTTCTTTCCAATCCTTAGGCTTTATTAGTTTTTCATGCCTTAACTACTCTGACAACTGACAGTCTTGAATTTATTTTGTTAAAGTATTTGCCTACATTTTTATGCTGTTAAACAAAACTGTTAATTTTTATTTTCTTGTTGTTAGTTCACTGAAACAATTTATATGATTGACTTTTTATCCTGCAACTCTGCTAAATTTATTTCAGTAATTGTGTTATAGATTCCTTAACGTTTTCCATGCAAACTATTGTATCCTTGGTGAATAGAAATGATTTACTTCTCCCTTTCTGATCTCCATGACTTCTTATCTTACTGGGTAGGATCACTACTATAAAGTTGAATAAAAGACACACACAGAATTCTTTCCTCTTCCCAATCTAAAGAAGACAAACTCCGTATTTTCAGATATATTTTACCCCATTTTCTGTCTTCTATTTCCTTTTGTAGCTCCAAATACACGTAAGTTAGACTTCCTGATCTTATGAACCTAGGTCAATGAGAGTCTCTTCAATGTTGTGAAATACCTTTTCTCTTCAGAGTGTATAGTCTCTATTCTTCTAAGTTTACCCATTCTGCCTTCTGCCAGCACTAACCAATATGCTTTTCAGCCTATCCAGTAAGTTTTCCATTGCAGGGACAATACATTTTAAGATCTAGAATTTCTACTTGGTACTTTCCTAGTTTCCAGATCTATGTTTATATTCCCTATTAACTACTTCATTTTGATCTTTAATATTTGAAAATAATTTTAATAACTGTGCTAAAGTCTTATACATAACCCAATATCTTATAGTATCATAGTTGGCTTCTACTAACTGCTTTTTCTCTTGACCATGGGTCAACTTAATTCTTGAATTGTGTGCCAAGTGAATCGTTTTTTGTACATCAGATTGTGGATATGTCGCAGAGACTGTAGTTTTCCTGTTATCTTCCCCTGAAAAATTCTGATTTTTATTTCAGCAGGCAGTTAAATTACTGACTGATCACTGTGAAGTCATCAAGACTCACCTTTGTGTTGTGCTAGGATGCCTTTCTGGTTTTGCTTTTACTGAATTAAAAGTCCAAATCACTTATTCCAGAAACAGTGTTTCTCCTAAGACATGATCCTTCTGGGGTTTTAATGGAAAATTCCAGGTGTTTACAAGCCCCTCAAATTTGATGAGGCTCAAATTCCAATCATTATCATCTGTTTGAAAGGCAGCAACACAACTTCAACTCAGTTCACTCAGCATTCCAGAGGGATTCATACACTGGGATTCGCAAAGTCTTCATGCATGCACATATCAGGAATCAATCATCTATTTGAGTGAAGCTAAATTCAGAGATAGATATCTTCACTGTTGCTCTCTTTTTGCCATGAGATCCCTGCCCAATCTTCAGCAGTTCTTACAATTCTAAGCATCATTCTCCAAGACCTCAAGTCAGTAAGATTGGGGCTAACTCCTGAGTTCTACCATGTCCTGATGCGCACATGCAACGGTGACCACCTTCAGGGGAAATGCCATACAAAGGTGGATCTCATCCAGTGTGTTTTCCTTCGACAAACACTCAAAATCCATTCAAATTCTGACTGGTTTTAGTTGTCATCCAGAGCCTTCTAATAATAGTTGTATATCTTCTCCAGAGCTTGCCATTGTTATTTGGAGGAAGGTTAATTGGAAATAAGCTACATAACTATTACAGAAAGTAGAAATTCTCTATGTTGATTTAACCTTCTTTCACTTGCATTCAAAGGCAGAGGAGGAAATAAAAATAGGAGAATACTGGATCACATATATATACCACTTCCACCTGCCAAGTAGTAGCCCAGGAACACTTGACATCTGTACACGTTTATTCATGGAACTAAATTGAGAGCAGTCACATAAACATTTTATAATCATGAGAATAATCTTAAGGAATATTCCATCATGTGAGAAGATACATCATCTCAGCTAATTCCTAAATTTTAAACTTCTATTATGCCAACAGGAAAATAAATTCTTAAATATAAAATACGTAAGTTTCAAAAATCGTAAGCAGTTTTATTGACATAAAGTTCACACACCATAAATTTAACCCACCTGAACTGCACAATTCAATGATACTTAGTATATTCAGGGTTGTGTACCCATCACCACAGGCAATTTTCAAACATTTTTATAACCCCAAAAAGGAAAATTTGGACCCATTAGCAGTCACTCCATACTCACCTCCCCCTACACCACTACTAAAGTCCCTTCTATTTCAATAGCTTTGCTCATTCTAGACATTTCATAAAAATGGAAACAAAGAATTCGTGGCCTATTATGACTGCCTTGTTTCATTTAGCATAGTGTTTTCAAATTTCATCCATGAAGTGCCAATACTTCATTTATTTTTTTATCACTGAATAATATTCCATTCTATAAATACATCCCATTTAATATTATTTATCCATTCATCATTTTGTAAACATTAGGGTTGTTTCTACTGCTCATTTACTATGGAAAATGTATGAACATTTATATACAACACTTCTGTGAACATATGATTTCATTTCCCTTGGGTATAACCCTGGAAGTAGAATGGCTAGGTCATGTGGTAATGTCATACATTGTGAGAAACAGCCAAATTATTTCCAGGTTTGCACCATTTTACTCAAATTCCTACCAAGAATGTATGAGACTTTCAACTTCTCCACATCCTCACCAACACTTTGATATTGTCTGTCGTTTTTATTACAGCCACTCTAGTGGATATAAAATGGTATCCCATTTTGGTTTTGATTTGCATTTCCCTAATGACTAATGGTGCTGGGCCTCTTTTCATGGGCTTGTTGGTAATTTGTATATCTTCTTTGGAAAAATTTATATTCATGTCCTTTGCCCATTTTTAAATTGGGCTATTATTGAGTTATATAAGCATTATTTACATATTCTGAGAAAAGTCTCCTAGCAGGGCACCTGGGTGGCTCAGTTGGTTAAGTGTCTGACTCTTGATTTCGGCTCAGGTAATGATCTCAGGGTTCATGAGTTCAAGACCACATCGGGCTCTGCACTTTCAGTGTAGAGTCTCTTGGGATTTTCTCTCTCTCTCACTTTCCCTCTGCCCCTTCCCTACTCACATTTTCTCTCTCTCTCTCTCTCTCTCCTCAAAAATAAACATTTAAAAAAAGTTTCCTAGCAACATACCTATGTTTTGCAAGTGTTTTCTCATATTCCATAGGTTGTGTTTTCATTTTCTTGACGTTGCCTTTTAAAGCACTTAAGTTTTTTTTCTTTTGTTTCTTGTGCCTTTGGCATCTTACCTAAGAAATCATCCCCTAACCAAAAGTGAACCAAAGCTCTTACTTTTAAGACTGTGATTTTTTTTTAAGTTCATTTTTGTGTATGGTGTAATGGGGGGAACTAGCTTCCATCTTTTGCATGAAGACAGCCACTAGAGTTGCTCCAGCAGCATTTATTGAAAAAAGTATAAATACTCTAAATTGTCTTCATATACTTTCGAAATCAACTGATCATAGTGTAACGATTTATTTTTGGACCCTCAATTCTATTCCATTGATCAACATATCTATCCTTATGCCAGTACAACCCTGTCTTGATTACTGTAGCTTTGTAACAAGTTTTGTAATTAGGAAGTGTAAGTCTCCAGTTTGTTCTTTTTCAAGACTGTTTTGGCTATGCTGTGTCCCTTGCATTTTCATACAAATTTTGTAATTTTTTTTTTTTTTTTGCAAAAAAATACAGCTGGGATTGAGAGATGGATGCCACAAAATCTGTATGCCGTGTTGGTGAGTACTGCTATCTCAGTATTAGGTTTTCTGATCCATGAATAGGGGAAGTTTATCCAATTAAGTTGTCTTTAATTTATCAACAATTGTTTTGCCACACAAGTCTTGCACTTCTATGTAGAAAAATTTAAGCTTAAGTATTGCATTCTTTTTGGTGCTTTCATAAATAAAATTGTTTTGTTAATTGCTTTTTCAGTTTGTATGCTGGTACTGTATCAAAATAAATTTGGTATTTGTATATCATTCTTATACCTTGCAACCTTGCAAAAGTCATTAGTTCTAATCGATTTTACGAATTCCTGAAGTTCTCTTACATCAACCACTTAACAGTCATGCTGTAAAAGTAACCTCTCCTCTTCCTCACCGCCATCTGTTCAGCAGCCACAAAGCAGCAACCATGTGTGAATGCATCTCCATCCATGTTGGCCAAGCTGGTGTCCAGATCAGCAATGCCTGCTGGGACTCCTACTGCCTGGAACACAGGATTCAGCCCGATGGCTAGATGCCAACTGACAAAACCACTGGGGAAAGAGATGACTCCTTCAACAAGTTCTTGAATGAGATGGTGAGATGGGTGCTGGCAAGCATGTGCCCAGGGCAGTGTTTGCAGACCTGGAACCCAGAGTCATTGATGAAGTTCACACTGGCACCTACCACCAGCTGTTCCACCCTGAGCAGCTCATCAAAGGCAAGGAAGATGCTACGCCTGAAGCCACCAGGCCATTGGCAAACAGATCACTGACATTGTCTTGGACCAAATTCAGAAACTGGCTGACCAGTGCCCAGGTCTTCAGGGCTTCTTGGTTGTCCATAGCTTTGGAGAAGAAACTGGTTCCAGGTTCATTGGAAAGTCTGTCAGTTAAGGCAAAAAGTCTAAGTTGGAGTTCTTCATTTACCCAGCACTTCAGGTTTCCACAATTGTAGTTGAGCCCTACAACTCCATCCTCACTACCCACACCACTCCGGAGCACTCTAATTGTGCCTTCATGGTAGACAACGAGGGCATCTATGAAGGTCACAGAAACCTTGATATTGAGTGCACAACCTACACTAACCTAAATAGGGTGATAGGTGAAATTGTGCCCTCCATCACTGCTTCCCTCAGATTTGATGGAGCCCTGAATGTTGATCTGGCAGAATTCCAAACCAATCTGGTACCCTAACCCTGTATCCAATTCCCTCTGGCCACATACACCCATCATCTCTGCTGAGTAAGCCTACCGTGAACAGCTTTCTGTAGCAGAGATCACCAACGTATGCTTTGAGCCAGCCAACCAAAGGATGAAATGTGACCCTCACCATGGTAAATACAAGGCTTGCTGCCTATCGTACCGTGGTGATGTGGTTCCCAAAGATGTCAATACTGCTACTGCCACCATCAAGACCAAGCATACCATCTATTTTGTTGACTTGTGCCCCAGTGGCCTTAAAGCTGGCATTAATTACCATCCTCCCACTGCAGTACATGGTGAAGACCCACCAAAGAACAGTGAGCCGTGTGCATGCTGAGTAACACCACAGCCACTGGTGAGGCCTTAGCTCACCTGAACCATAAATTTGACCTAATGTATGACAAGCATGCCTTTGTTCACTGATATGTGAGTGAGAGTATGGAGGACAGTTTTCTGAGGCCTGTGAGGACATGGCTGCCTTTGAGAAGGATTATGAGGAGGATGGAATGGATTCTGTTGAAGGAGAGGGTGAAGAATACTAATGCTAAAAATCTCACAAAGGTGCTGCTCTTACAGGAAAGCTTATTCTATTTTGCACACTGAAAAGCTGTGCTCTGATCAGTTAGTATGTATGTACCAGTGTATGGTCTCATATACAATTACGGACCTATGCTTTAAAACACAATGCTTTGGGGCCACCTGGGTGGCTCAGTTGGTTGGGCAACTGACTTCAGCTCAGGTCATGATCTCATAGATCCTGAGTTCAAGCCGTGCGTCGGGCTCTGTGCTGACAGCTCAGAGCCTGAAGCCCGCTTCAGATTCTGTGTCTCCCCCTCTCTCTACCCCTCCCCTGCTCATACTCTAGGTCTCTCTGTCTCTCAATAATAAATAAATGTTAAAATTTTTTTTTAAAATAAAAAAAATAAAAAATAAAACACAATGCTTTGTTACAGACCCAAGCTGTCCATTCCTGATGGGTTTGAACAAAGTATTCCCTGTCTTAAATGAAAAAAAAACAAAACACAATTTTATTTTGTAAATTCCTTAAGACTTCCTACATATAAGATCATATCATTTGGAAATATAGTTTTAATTCTTCCCCAACTTGACACTTTTTATTTTTCTTGGCAAAGTGGCGTACTAGGAACTCCAGTACAATGCTCAACAAAATTAACAAATATCCTTGTCTTATTCCTGATCTTAGGAGAAAAACATTCAGTCATACACTATTAAATACAATGTTAGCTGTAGGTTTTTCAGCTGTAGGTTTTTCCTCATCAGGCTGAGGAAATTCCCTTCTATTCTATTGTGGTTTTTACCACAAAAGGCTGCTGGATTTTATCAAATGTTTTTTTTTTCCTGCATTTATTGAGATAATACTGTGATTTCTGTCCTTTATTAATAGGGTTAATCACATTGACCAATTTTTGGATATTAAGCCAACTATGTATTCCTAAAACAAATCTCACTTGGTTACAGAGTATAATTATGTTATATATTTCTGGGTTCCATTTGGTAGTATTTTGTGGAGGATTATTGCATTAACATTTATGAGGGATTTTCATCTCCGGTTTCCTTTACTCATAACATCTTTATCTGATTTTAGTATGATGGTAATATTGCTCTCATAGAATGAGTTGCAAATGTTTCTCTTCTCTATTTGTGGAAAAGTCTGTAAGGAATTGGTGTTAATTCCCTTCTGAACACTTGATTGAATTCATCAGTGAAGACTTCTGGTCCTGGGCTCTTCCTTTTGGGAAGTTTTGTGATGACCAATTCAGTCTCTTTCAGGTCTATACAGACTTTCTGTTTCTTCTTGAGTCCATGTCAGTAGCTTGCATCTTTCCAGGAATGTCTCCATTTTATGTTACCTAATTTGTTGGTAAACATCTGGTCAAGTTATTCCCTTATAATCCTTTTTAATTCTCTAAGGTCTGTATGCATACCTCCTCTTTCATTACCATTTTTAACTGTTGGAAGTCTTTTTCTCTTGGCAGTCTACTGTAAGATTTGCATTTCTGTTGATCTTCCCAAATACTGCTTTTATTAATTTCCTTTATTGTTTTTCTATTCTCTATTTCATTTATTTTCATTTTAATCTTTAGTATGTTCTTCCCTCTGCTAACTTTGGATTTAGTTTGCTCTTCTTTTTCTATTTTCCTAAAGTGGAAGATGACGTGATTGGTATCTTTCTTCTTTTTGTAACGTCTGTGTTTCTGGCTCTAAATTTCCCTCTAATAACCACTGCTTTAATGCATCCCATAAGTTTTTGAACCATGTTTTTGTTTACATCCATTTCAAAATATTTTCTAATTTCTCTTGTGATTTCTCCTTTAACCCACTGGTTTTCTAGGGTTGCTTAATTTCCACATATTTGTGAATTTCTCATTTCCTTTATTGTATATTTCTAATTTCATTCAGTTGTGGTTGGAGAAGATACTTTGTATAATTCTAATCCTATTGAATTTACTGAGTCTTGTTCTATGGCTTAGCAAATGATATGGTCTTTTCTGGAAAATGTCACACATGCACTTGAGAAATTGCATACTCTGGTGTTGTTGGGTGGATTGTTCTACAGATCTGTATTACATCTATTTGGTTTATAGTATTTTTCAAGTCTTCTACTTCCTTGTTTATCTTGTCTAATTGTTCTATCCATTACTAAAAGTGGGGTATTATAGTTTCTAACAATTGTGTTATGTAGTCCTATAAAATATCCCCTTTTGTCTCCAGTAACAATTTTTGTCTTAAAATTTTGTCTGATATTAGTATTAGTAATAACAGTATTAGTATTGTAAATATAATATTTGTCTAATAACTGTCTCCTTTTATTTTCAACCTATTGTGTCTCTGAGTCTAAAGCATTTCTATTAAGGGGAACCCTCTTGCACTGTTGGTGGGAATGCAAACTGGTGCAGCTACTCTGAAAACAGTGTGGAAATTCCTCAAAAAATTGAAAATAGAATTACCCAGGATGCCTAGGTGGCTAGGTCAGTTAGTGTCCAAATCTTGATTTCGGCTCAGGTCATGATCTCATGGTTCATAAGTTCAAGCCCCACATCAGGCTCTGTGCTGACAGTGCAGAGGCTGCTTGGAATTCTCTCTCTCCCCGTGTCTCTGGCCCTACCCTGTTTGTGCTCTCTGAAAATAAAGAAACTTGAAAAAAATAGAATTACCCTATAACCCAGCAATAGCACTACTAGGAATTTATCCAAAGGATACAGGAGTGCTGATTCATAGGTGCACATGTACCCCAATGTTTATACCAGCCCAATAATAGCCAAAATATGGAAACAGCCCAAATGCCCATTGACTGATGAATGGATAAAAGACATGGTGTGTACACACACACACACACAAGAATACTACTCGGCAATTAAAAAAGAATGAAATCTTGCCATTTGCAACAACGTGAATGGAACTGGAGGATATTATGCTAAGTGAAATAAGTCAGAGACAGACAAATTTCATGTTTTCACTCATGTGGAATTTGAGAAACTTAACAGAAGACCATGGGGGAAGGGAAGGGAAAAAAAAAAAGTTACAAACAAAGAGGAAGGCAAACCATAAGAGACTCTTAAATACAGAGAACAAACTGTGGGTTGATGGTGGGGGGGGGTCGGGCAAAATAGGTGATGGGCATTGAGAAGGACACTTGTTGGGATGAACACTGGGTGTTATATGTAAATGATGAATCATGGGAATCTACTCCTGAAGCCAAGAGTACACTGTATAGACTATGTATTAGCTAACTTGACAATAAATTACATTAAAAAACAGTAATAATAGAAATACCCTATTGTAAAAAGCATCCAGTTCAATCTTTGTTTTGTTTTTGTTTCTGTTTTTTGAGAGAGAAAGAGAACAAGTGAGCATGGGGGAGGGGCAGAGAGAGAGGGAGAGATATTCCCAAGCAGGCCCTGAGCTGTCAGCACAGAGATTGACATGGGGCTCAAACCCATGAACAATGAGATCATGACCTGAACTGAAATCAAGAGTTGATGTTTAACTGAATGCACCAGCAGGTACCCCCGATCTTCTGTTTTATCTTGTCATTTGCAACCACATGGAGAGTGCTAAAGAGTATAATGCTAAGTGAAATAAGTCAGTCAGAGAAAGACAAATTAGCATATGATTTCACTCATGGGTAATTTAAGAAACAAAACAAATGAGCAAAGGGGGAAAAAAAGGGACAAACCAAGAAACAGACTTTTAACTACAGAGAAATGATGGTTACCAGAAGGCAGGGGAATAAAGGGAGATGGGAATTAAAGAGTATACTTATCAGGATTTAACAAAATAAACAACGGAAAAATTTAAAAATAACAATAAAGCAGGTCTATTGTAGAAAGCATACAGTTTGATCTTGCTTTTTACTCATTCTGCCAATATCTACCCTTAATTGGCATGTTTAATCTATTTACATTTAATATATGCATCAAGTAGGATTTACATCTCTCATTTTAATTTTTGCTTGTTATAGGTTATGTCTTTTTTTGTTTTTCTATTCCTCCATTACTGCCTTTTTAAAAAAAATTTTTTTTTAATGTTTATTTTTTGGAGACAGAGAGAGCATAAGCCAAGCCAGGGAGGGGAAGTGGGAGAGGGAGACACAGAACCCAAAGCAAGCTCCAGGCTCTGAGCTGTCAGCACAGAGCCTGATGCAGGGCTCGGACCTACAAATGGTGAGATCATGACCTGAGCCAAAGTTGGATGCTTAACTGACTAAGCCATCCAGGTGCCCCGCCTTCTTTTGTTTCAACTGTTGTACCATTTTAATTCCCTTAATGTTTCATTTACTATTTTTAAATTTTTTTAATGTTTTTACTTATTTTTGAGACAGAGAGAGACAGAGCATGAGCAGGGGAGGGGCAGAGAGAGAGGGAGACACAGAATCTGAAGCAGGCTCCAGGTTCTGAGCTGTCAGCATAGAGCCCAATGCGGGGCTCGAACTCATGAACTGTGAGATCATAACCTGAGCCAAAGTCAGACACTTAACCGACTGAGCCACCCAGGCGCCCCTCATTTACTATTTTTAAAAGCAGTTTTCTTAGCAGTTACCTTGGGGATTACAAATTAGCACTTTACATTTAAACACTATAGCTTGGATTAATGCTAACTCAATTGCAATAGCATACAGAAAATCTGCTCCAATATATCTTAATTCCTCCACCCTTACATATCTTATTGTCATAGAAATTACATCTGTATATATTGTGCACCTACCAACTTACAATTATAACTACTGCATTAAGTTGACTTTTTAAATTTTAAAAAAAAATATTTATTTGAGAGAGAGGGCATACCAGGGGCAGAGGGGCAGAGAAAGAGGGAGAGAGAGAATTCCAAGCCTACATGGGGCTCAATCCCATGAACCATGTGATCATGACCTGAGCCAAAGTCAAAAGGCAGATGCTTAACCAACTGAGCTACCCAGGCATCCCCCTACCCCACTTTTTAGAGACATGCTTGAGCAGGGGAGAGTAGAGGCAAAGAATCTTAAGCAGGCTTCACACCCAGCATGGAGCCTGACCACAGAACTAGATTTATGACCCTGAGATCATGACCTGGACCTGGACCAAAACCAAAAGTTGTACGCTTAACTGACTGAGCCACCCAGGCACCCCTATCTTTAAGGGCATTTGTCTTTTAAATAAGAAAAAAGATGTACTAATCTTTAACCACTGCTCTTTATTCATGTGTATTTGAGTTTTGGTTGGATAGGTCTACTAGCAATGGATTCTCTTGGTTTTTGTTTACCTGGGAATGTCTTCATGTCTCCTTCATTTTTTAAAGGATAGTTTTGCTGGATATAGAATTCTTTGATGACATTCTTTGTGTTTTTATTTTCCTTCAGCACTTCATTTATATCATCAAGGTTCCATTGTTTCTGATGAGATGTTAACTGCACAGGAGGAGTCATTTTTCTCTTGCCGCTTTTAAGATTCTGTTTGATTTTGACAGTTTGACAATAATGTGTGTAGATACAGAACTTTTTGAGCTTCTTCTAATTTATCTACTTCTTGAATGTACAGATTAATGTTTTTCATGAAATTTGTGATGTTTTTTGCAATGACTTCTTTTTCGTTTTCTTTTTTTCCAGTAAGCTCTATACCCAAAGTGGAGCTTGAACTCATGACCCCAAGAGTCACATGCTCTACTGACTGAGCCAGCCAGGCATCCCAGCTATGGTTTATTCTTTCCATTCCTTTATCTTTTTTCTCCTCTCCTTCTGGGATTCAGCATGTGTGCTGGTACATGTGATGGTGTCCCATGGGTCTCTGAAGCTCTGTTCATTTTTCTTTTTATTCCTCACACTAGATAATTTCAATGTATTTTCAAAATTGCTGATGGTTTCTTTTGCTAGGTCAAACCTATTGTAGAGTTCTCTCTAGTATACTTTTTCATTGTAGGCATTGTATTTTCATCTCTGGAATTTTTATCAATATTTTCTATTTAGTGAGACATGGTTGCCATACTGTTACTTCTTTGTATCTGATTTCCTTTAGTCCTTTGAACATATTTTTAACAGGTTATTTAAGGTTATGGCATAATAAAACACAACATTTCAGCCACCCTTCTGAACAGTTTCTATTGTTTAACCTAATAATAGTATTATTCTATTTTTTAACCTGTAAAAGGGACATACTTCCATATTTCTTCATGTCTTGTAATTTTTTATTGAAAACTGGATATTCACATATTGCAGCTAACCTGCAAATGAGATTCCCTTCCTTCACACTTCACTCACACTGCACTCTTTCTCTAGCAGTTTTCAGGGCTGATAATCATCTGTTTAATGTCTACCTGTTCCATTCTATTTTAAGCTTCTTAAATGGAAGGAATTGTTTTGTTATTACTCTAAGCCCAAGAAACTTACCACAAGGCATGCTATTTGTTATTTTTGGAATAATCTAATAACTCTAATTCTGAAGGTAAAAAGTTATTACCATTAACATATATATTCAGGAATTTATTCTACCAAAACAAAGTGACCTTTGTGAGGTAGATGGTCAAGATACTGGTCATCTAGACCAACATTACCTAGATTCAGGGTCACTTATGACACAGGGGCATTGAAGGTATGAAATTAGAAATTAGTCTGACACACTGTGTGAGGCCACAAATTCTAAAGAGTACTAAATCATAAGTTTTTTTTTAAGTAAAATAAAAAGATAGTATAAAAGAATAAATAGGTTAATTCGAAGTTTATCCTATAGATTAATGCAAAAACATTAGTGATTGTATAGGGGAGTATTAGGATACTTAAAGAGGTACTATGCCAATATATATTTTTTTAATTAACAGTGCTGTCAAACAACATGGGTTATTAACTAATCTACGTTCTTGCTTTCCATACACATTTCTTTATATTTCTTGGACTATTCCAAAGTTCATAAAACTTATTCACGGAACAAATTTCATTGAAACTATTATTTAGAATAAAAATGGAAAGTAGCTCTATAAAGACAGCTCAAGTCTATTCAATTCAAAGAATCAAGATCTAAACATACTAATTTTCATCTTTACTAATCTATCATTATTATTGGATTATTTAAAGACAAAGTAGCACAGGGACAACTCATTTTACTACACTATGCTTTATTGGGCTTTGCAGATATTGCTTTAAAAAAAAGAAAGAAACTGAAGGTTTGTAGCAACCCTGCGTCAAGCAAGTCTATCAACACCACTCTTCCATTTGCTCACTTTGTGTCTGCTGCATTTTGGTAACTGTCATAATATTTCAAAGTTTTCAGATTTGTTACAGTGATTTCTGGTGGTTACAGCTCATTGAAAGTTCAGATGGGGGCGCCTGGGTGGCGCAGTCGGTTGGGCGTCCGACTTCAGCCAGGTCACGATCTCGCGGTCCGTGAGTTCGAGCCCCGCGTCAGGCTCTGGGCTGATGGCTCAGAGCCTGGAGCCTGTTTCCAATTCTGTGTCTCCCTCTCTCTCTGCCCCTCCCCCGTTCATGCTCTGTCTCTCTCTGTCCCAAAAATAAATAAATGTTGAAAAAAAAAAAAAATTAAAAAAAAAAAAAAAAAAGAAAGTTCAGAGGATGGTGAGCATTTATTTGGCAATAAAGTATTAAAATTAAAGTGTGCACATTGCTTTTTTAGACACAATGCATACTTAACAGATTAAAGTATAGTGTAAACATAACTTTTATTCACATTGGGAAACCAAAAAATTCATCTGACTGGCTTTACTGCAGTATTTACTTTACTGTGGTAGGCTAAAACCAAACTCGCAACATCTGTGAGGTAACGTCTGTACTGAAGTAAATGGATAAATAGCTATTAATGAACACAATGCCCAAATCAATCACCTACAAGAGACTTTTAATTTCATTCTGGTAGATTACCTCATCCATTACCAAATACATAAATTATTACAGTATATATATTTAAGTACATACACAGAGAAAAGAACATAATACTGAAAAATGAATTATTATCTTCAAAAGATGTATTTTTCCATTTGTACTAATTCCATTGCTCTTTTGAAATGTTCCTTGTTTAAATCTCTCTAAATCCCCTTTAAATCTTTTTTTTGGGACCAGGAAAAACATAAATATATACAAATATTCCTCCATTACCTACAGAAAATTGCTTTACACAGATCGGCTAACTTGGGAGTTTTAATAATAATCTTTGAATTATGTAAATTAATCGTTTGACATTTTACTATGAATGTAGTGATGGTGTTGACTTAGTTTCAATTCAAAAATCAAGGATTTCATTATCCTATAAAACATATTCAGAGTTCAAAGTATTTAAGGGGGGTTAAACAAAATGCAAACATTTAATGCAACATTAAGCATGTGAAATAAAAACTTGATTGCCTAAAGAAAGCATGCTATGCTGTTGCCCTGGTGACAGGTTAAAAAAGGGATTGTGAGCTGAATAGCTGTATGATATGAAATTAAAATGTTTCACATTGAACAATCCAAAATGAATTGGGAAAGGTTAGAGTAGAGGAGAGAGAAATCAATTCTCCAATGGCAGTAGTGAATGGGAAAGAAGTATGAATAGGATTTGCCAGTGGGGTGCAACAGCTGCCAAATATCCTGCAGCCAAAGCATTACAATAATACTGATGAAGTGTGCAAGAGCTTCTGGAATCATTGCAGGGAATGGAGAAATTCTCCTACAATAATGAGGCCATTCTGTCTTCTGTTCAGCTGGTATGGTGGAATCAAAGAAAAAAATATTTTAAAGTGTAATACTTAGCAAAAAAAAATGTATAAATAGGCCATCTTAGCCATTAATAGTGTGTGCTTGAACTCACGTAGATTTCTAAATCACCCAGGATGTGGTCATATTAAGTAACAAAAAATACTGTAACAGAGATAGTAAAAAGTAAGGCAGGCTTAAAGGTTAATGACTGAATTAACATTTTCTCCCCTTTGTTGCTTTTAGGAGACTTATTTGCTCAAATCAAAGTAGGCATTTCCAAAGGCAAAGCATGGCTATGTATGTTTGTGAATATATACCCAAAGTATGATTTTTTTAATTATATAGTCAGTTATCAGAACACCCACTTCATTCTCATAATGAAGTAGTTTACCTCAGAACATATATGAGACAAGTATGATAAAAAGTTGTATTTTATTGTCACAGATGGTATAAATCCATTAATAATGTGTCCTTTTAAACTCAGAGACATTTCAGTAAAAGAACCAATTGCATCTGTACCACAATACTAGCTTTTCCTTGGGAACTATTTTCATGTGGCTGCTTTTTTCTGTTTCTTTCCCTACTTATCTTTCAATGATTGTGATATTTTAAAACCTCAAACTTTATCATCTAATTGAAAACTTAGTAACAGGTAAGAGAATTATAAATCCACAACCAGGAAAGGAAAGAAGCAAGGAAAAAAACCCGAGATAATTCCATCTGTCAGGTAAAAATCACTAAAGAATTGATTCTCTGTTTTATCAGGAAGCCAGAAGAGGAAAGAAACTACAATATGAGTGTGAGTCACGTGAATGCAACTTTCCATTATGCCACTCTGGCTGACACTGAAACCCACAGCAGGCTCTGTAGCCCATCTACATACCTGATACATATACCCGACACATTCCACGGAGGATCAACTGCCAGAGGTGGTGATACACTGACTCCACATACCCAAAGCAATCTCTCCAAAAGTGAACCCTATGTATTTTAAAACCTTCCAGGCTAAAGTCTTTTCAACAGTGTTATCGTTGGCCACAGTGAAGGAGTTCCCTTTCCTGAGTCTTTCACCTCTGCTCAAATCTCAAGAGAGACATTAGAAGCTTTAAGTAGAAACCAGAGAGTCAAACGGTCTTGTTCAGCCCCATGCAAATCACTCAGGATAAGCACTTTAAAAAAAAGTCAGAAATCATCCAATCTAACACTGCTGTTCTCAGAGGAGGAAACCAGAGTCAAAAGTTGAAGCATTTGTACAGAGACTTGGGCCACCTGTATACTTGGAAGTGGTGCTGGCACCAAAATTCTGAGTCCTGCCACCTCATTCCAGGCTGATGCCAACTGGACCACACCGAGCACGGACATTTCAGTGCCAGCTGAAGGAGCCAAAAGAACCACAGATGACATAATTTTCCTAACCCCAATTACTGAATAGGGGAACTGCCATAAACAAAATAAGCTAGACAGAGGTGCCTGAGTGGCTCAGTCGGTTAAGCAACCTGAGTCAAGGCTCAGGTCATGATCTCGCGGTTCATGGGTTTGAGCCCTGTGTCCGACTCTGGGCTGAAAGCTCATAGCGTGGAGCCTGCTTCAGATTCTGTGTCTCCTTCTCTCTCAGCCACGTCCCTCCTCACGCTCGCTCTCAAAGATAAACATTAAAAAAAAATTCTCAGGATTTATCAATTTTATAAGAACAAGGTTTTCTACAGATGTTAATTTTTTCAAGTTGCTAATATTGTACAGTCTTTGAAAACCATTTTTTCAAAAACTATTAATACAGAGAAATGTTGACAACACAACATGCTTTTAAAAAAAAAAAGACATCCCTTCAAGTAGAATGGCCCATTTTCTGTAAAATCAAAATAACACACTTCATGTACATACATAGAAAAAAGGCAAATCCTCCTAAGAGTTTCTAGAACTTACAAGCTGCCATTTCTCTCTCCCCACCTGTTCTCAAACACCCCTCAATCCACCTTCAACCACCACTTCTCACACAACATTCCCGAACACTGCCCTCATCAAGGTCCCCATGACCTCCACATCGCTAACTTCAACAGTCAACAGTCACTCTTCAAATCATGTATATCAGTTGAACACGTCTTCCTCCTTGAACCCTTTCTGCACTTGGCTCTCTCAACTCCACCCCAGACTAATTTCCTGCTGGATCTGCCTCTCTTCCCAACCTGTTACTGCGGAGTGTTCCAGGGCTCAGGCCTAGGACCTCTATGCCTGACCAGCTTCCTGGCTTCTACTCTTTCCTCCTTACGGTTATTTACAATATTGCAACCACAATGCTCATTACTACACATGGTACAAGTTCTTTGCCCGAGACTCGGCAATGCCTCCCCACTTCAATCAGTGAAAACCTAAGTCCTTACAACAGCCTACCCAAACCAACTCTAGCCCTACTAGGGGAGCTTGCTTACTCTTCTCATTACATTGGCCTCCTTGCTATTTTTCAAACAGGTGGGGCATACTTTGACCTCAGGGGCTTTGCATTTGCTGTCTCCACCGACAGGAAGGTTCTTCTTGGAGATATTCATGTGACTTGCTCCCTTCCACCATTAGGTGTCTGCTCTAGAGTTCATCTTCTCATCCTGCTAATCTTTCTTGCCATCCACTTCCCTGTGATCCAAATTAAAACTCCAACTACCCTATAATCCACCTCCAGGATAATCGATAATCCATCCCTGTTTATCACCAAAATATTTATCATCATTATCATTCTCATATCACACAGTTTACTGACCTGTTTTGTCTATCAACATCTGCTAATTAAATGTAAGCTCAATGGGGGTAGGATTTTTTGAAATCATTTGTTCCCTGCTAATTTATCTAAATTTTCTTTTCGAAATGTTTTATTTATTTATTTTGAGGGGTGGGAGGGGCAGAGAGAGGGAACAGAGAGAAGACCAAGCAGGCTCCATCCACACTGTCAGCACAGAGCCCAACACAGGGCTCAATTTCACAAACTGTGAGATAATGACCTGAGCTAAAATCAAGAGTTGGACTCTTAACTGACTGAGCCATACAGGTGCCCCTAAAATATCTAAATTTTCTAACTCAACTCTTATAATGATCAACAGATGATATTAAAAGACATGTGATTATACTCAATATCTGTATACTATTCTTTTATTCAAAGTGGAATGGAAGAACACACCCTTAACACAAGAAAAAAATATTTCCTACCAACTGCCAAACTATCTGTTAATATTGAAATGCTCAAGGTATTTGTTAGCTAAAAATAAAACAAGCATGCATCATGACCATTACCCTTGAAATGGAATCTTTGTCATTAGAAATTCTAAAAAAGAAAATTGGGCAAGGATAGCTAAAATTAAATGGGTATGTTAAGTATTTTATATCTCATTTGACATTGACAAAAACTCATTAAGAAGTACTAATTATCTTCATATTGCAGATAAGGAAATAGAGTCCAAAAGAGATTAAATAATTTATCCTAAGATAATAGCTAGGGACTGGCAGAACCAGGGGAAATTCAAGTCTCTGGCACAAAAGCTTTGCTCTTAAACATGAAACTGTACTAGAAGCTCTAGCAGAAAGGAAGGCATGGGGTAATTAGAAAATGCAGAGGCCACTTTGGTTACTCAACATCTATCTCATACCAGAAAATCATTCCAAGACAATCATGATAATCCAATTCCCTTTGCAGTTATTGGCTTACGAACGGGCAGGAGACTCACTTTTGGTCAATAGGAACCAAAGCCACTGAGAAGTAGCTGCTTGAGGATCATCTGGGAAAAGTTTGCTCAGACATAATCCTTTGAATCTTATCTAGATTTGACTTCCCAAACTCCCTACAGCCATCCTGCTATCACAGAGTTATGAAAAAGCCACACGGAGAAGAAAGTGAGGCTAAGAGAACTACAGAAAAGTAGCATCAGCAGATAACCATACTGAACTTTATCTTTTCTCTTCTCCGAGCTTCTTGTTCACTGTGAAGCAAGAACGACTATCAGTCTGAATCAATGGCTCTGTTACCTGTATCCAAAAGGATCCCAAGTGATTTAGAAGGTTATATGATTGCCCCTCTTGAAATCAATTAAAAAGGTATCACAATGGATTTTTTACAACTAGGAAGAATTATTACAAAAGAAATACAAATACTAAAGTGGTCAAACTCCTGGTGATAGAAAGAATGGTGGGTGCCAAGGGCTTGGGGCAGGAGGTGGGTGGGCAGGTGAAGAAACGGGATGTTATTCGAGAGGGTGGAATTTCAGTTCTACAAGATGAACACCTTCTAAAGATCGGTTGCACAACACTGTACATATAGCTAACACTAATGTACTATATGCTTAAAAATGGTTAAGATGGTAAATTCTGATATGTGTTTTTTTACAATTAAAAAAATAAATACAAATATCATTAGCTTCTCTTTATGAAATGAATAATCATTTTAAAAATGAGAAAAAGATCCCATCCATAATACAATATATAAACAACCAAATAATAATACAAAAACATAAACTATCTAAGAATAACAAGAAATCTACTCTTACAATAAAAAAATTATAAAGCTTTAATGAGAGAATCAAAGAGAGTTTGATAAATACAGTCACATTTTCTGAAAAACCTCAACATCTAATGTCTATTCTACCCAAATTTATGTAGCTTTAAGGCAATTCTAATATCAAAGTGCTTTCAAAGCTCAGCTAGAAGAATGAACAATAAATTTTGGGAAGAAAATAATAAATTATTAATTTAAGGATAGAATGACAAATGCAAATGAAGAGAAAAATTTGGAAGTAGACCCTAACGTATTTAAGAATTTGGCATAGGATGGGGCACCTGGGTGGCTCAGTTGGTTAAGAGTCCAGCTCCTGATTTTGGCTCAGGCCATGATCTCATGGTTCTCGTGGCTGAGATCAAGCCCTGCATTGGGCTCTGTGCTGACAGTATGCAGCCTGCTTGGGCTGCATTCCCTCTCCCTCTTTGTCTCTCCTTCAACTTCAAAATAAATAAACTTTAAAAATAAAAGAATTTGGGGTGCCTCGGTGGCTCAGTTGGTTGAGCATCCAAACTTTGACTTGGGTCACAGTCTCATGGCTGATTAGTTCAAGCCTTGCATCCAGCTCTGTGCTGACAGCTCAGAGCCTGGAGTCTACTTCAGATTCTGTGTCTCCCTCTCTCTGTGCCCCTCCCCTGCTTGTGCTCTGTCTCTCTCCCTCAAAATAAATAAACATTTGCGCTCTGTCTCTCTCAAAATAAAATAAATAAAATAAATAAACAAAATAAATAAATAAAAATTTTTTTTCGAGTAAATTAAAGAATTTGGCATAGGATGAATGTGACATTTAATAATCAATGAGGAAAGAATAAATTAATAAATGGGACCAATTCTAAGAAAACAAAGAAAAAAAGAGACAAACCAAAGGACAGACTCCTAACTATAGAGGACAAATGGGGGGGGGGTGGTGAGAGATGGGTGAAATAGGAGATGGGGATTAAGAGTGCACTTGTCGTGAGAAGCACTGAGTAATGTATAGAAGTCTGAATCACTATATTATACAACTGAAACTAATATAACAATGTATGTTAACTATACTGGAATTACATTTTTTAAAAAATGGAACTGATTCTACTGGTTAACTATATGAACAAGCAAAATTAGATCTCAACCTCCTATCACTTTGCAAAATAAGCCTGAAATATGAAACACCAGTGTAATAAAGAAAAACTATAAAAGAATGGAAATAGAATATAAGTAAATACTTGATATAAGGGTTTTTTAAGAAAAAAAAAAAAAAAAGCAAAGTAGGGGCACCTGCCTGGCTCAGTCAGTGGAATGTATCACTCTTGATCTAAGGGTTGTGTTTTTGAGTCCCACATTGGGTGTGGAGGTTACTTAAAAATAAAACCTTAAAAAAAAAAAAAAGATTGATTTGACTAAATTAACATGGAAAACACACCCTACTGGTGTCTCATTTGCTGGACTGTAAGATAAGACATCTCACTTTTTTCACTAAAGATAATTAGACCCCAATTTCTACTTTCTTGTCATATTCATAGCTACCCGATATAAATAAACAAAAAAAGGCCATTTCTTATTCTTAATGATTTTTGCTTATCTATAAAACATTTATGTAGTTTTGTACAATATAAAATTCATTTCTTTATTTTTTTTTAGTTTATTTATTTATTTTGAGAGAGAGAGAGAGAGAGAGAGAGAGAGAATGAATCCTAAGCAGGCTCCATGCTGTCAGCAAGGAGCCCAATGTGGGGCTTGATCCCATAAAATCATGACCTAAGCCAAAACCAAGAGTCCAACAACTTAACCGACTGAGCCACCTAGACGCCCCTTATTTCTTCATAACAAATCAGGTAAAAGAATTTGGGTATTGAAATATAATTACACAACATCAATTATTCTCACAAAAACTTACGAAAAACATTATTCCCATTTTAGTGGTAAACTTAAGTTTAAAGTAATATATCTAATTAAGTAACATATCTAAAGTAATATATCTAAGGTCACATTACAATAAGTGGTACAGTTATGACTGGAAACCAGACTTCTAATTTTAAATTCTAGTTTTTTCCACTAAACCACAGAATGTATTTATGTAACATATGCATATCTACTTAGACGTGTGTGGTGTGGTGGTGGGGGGGGGCTCTGCACACATGCACGCAAGTCACACAAATGAAAGAGAAGGAAGGAAAGAGGAGGGGAAGGGATGTGAGGGCAGCAGGAAAAGAGAAGGGAGAGCGGAAGTAGGGAAGGGAGAGATGGGCAGAGAGAGGGAGTGCATGAGTAAGCACACACTCACTGTTAGTGACTAAATGTTTGTGTCCCCACTCCAAAAACTCCAATGTTGAAATCTAATGCCTCATATGATGGTATTTGGAGGCGGTGGCTTTGGAAGGTAATCCGGTCGTGAAGGTAGAGCACTCATGAAAGGGATTATGCCCTTATAGGAGGAGGCCAGAGAGCTAACTTGCCCCCTTCCCACCATATGAGGATATAAGAAACAAGCCTTCAGCAACATAAAAGAGAACCCTCACCGGAACCCAGCCAGGGCGGCCCCCTGATCTCAGACTTCCAGCTCCAGAGCTGTGAGCAATGTTTGTTATTTAAGCCACCCTGTCTATGGTAATTTGTGAGAGTGGCCCAAACTGAGACACTCATATGTATTTCTGTCTTGCTATCTTTGGACATACAAAGAGATACTACTTTATTTGAGAAGTAGGTTGGAATATTTTATAAATAAAAGGCTACCAAATCACAATGAAGAAACTCTTTTATAACATACACATAAGTGAATCCCAAATGAATTCAAGAGTTAGATGTTGCTGATTTTCCCAAAAGTTCACATTTAGGAATCTGAACACATTCTCTGGGAAATGGAAAAGTACAAAGAAAGAAAGAAAAGGAAGCAAACAAGTAAAAACAAGCCACAAAAATATATATGATGAAATTACTATAAATCTGCAGTAAAATAAATATTTTTATAAAACCCGTGAAATCAACATTTACTTTGAAACACCTTAAAATAGTTTCAATATACTTCAGTGTAGCTACACTATGAGGACTGACATGCCAAAAGGAGTCAAAGACTTATCCTGAGCCATACCCCCTGCCAAATTCTTACAACACACAAGGTTAAGTGAATGCAAAACAGCACTTTGCTAGGGAAGAGAGACCTGGTCACCAGCCTTCCACCAACAGGGAAGTTGGTACAGCTCTCCCAAGAACTAATAATCATTACATGATAAATTAGCATAACAGAAAGATAATAATCATGAAATTAGGAAATGTAAGTGATAAAGCTCAAGAAAGCCTAGTTGACTATTTACTTAGCTACCAGACCTAACCAAAAAAGGCAACAGGTGTAGAAATAACAGTGGGAAGGACAGAAGTACAGAAGTTTAAAGAGAGCGCAGTGGCGTTCTCACTAGCGCCTGAGAAGCTTGGGATGGCAGAGGTGGACTTGAACAAGAATAAAGAAAGGAAAGGGCCTCGCTCAGAAAGGTGATACCTGACCTGTGAGCAAGCATTTAGATCCAAGGAAAACAGGCATATCTTGAACAAAACTAAATGAAAGATTACTATAAGGGACTAAATTGTTTCCTTTACTCTTTTTTCCTCCAATCATTATCTGTTAGTGCAACAAATTATTAAACCAAACCACACTGCAACAAAATCACTCTCACTTCAAATAACATGAAGTGATTGTTTAACACAACTTTCAAACATTCATTTCTGTCAAAAGAATAAGTGACGTGACAATTAAAAATAATTATCATGTACTTCTGTAAAAATTTAATTGTGTTTGCCAAATTTATTTGCGGTCATCCTGAGAAAAATTGCTATTGTTCTGACATTAATGTTTTGCTGGGTTTCTTTCTTCTAAAAGGCACTGCTATCTTCTTACTATCCAAATACTATGGGTACATATCATCAGTGTCTTTTTCCAAGTCATAAATGATGAAAGAATAAAATCCATAGAGATATTGGGAAAATAATATCAGCAGCCAAAACAAGCCACACAAAGGAAGGGCTGAGGGCTACTGGATCTGGAAGCATAAACATTACATGAGCACACCCATGATGGAGAAATGTGCAGCCACACCTGGAGGCTGACTCTTAGACACCATTCCCAAGCCAATAATGAAATCATGCTTCGTGAACCAAAATGTAAAGACTCAATCACCTAACATCAACTTTGATGTCAGGGACCTTTGCAGCAAACAAGCAAAAATAACTTAGATTTACTTCGTTTAAGTAAGATTATACTCTGCCAAAAAAATCAATATATTTTGCTAGATATTACAGGTCTCTGTTGTCATGGGTAATACTGTTTCACAATAAACTGGCTTACTAAATGAGTAAGTTCCATAGAAAATAAACTCACCCGAAATAAATCATTGTTATATACGTAACATGTGCACAGTTATTTACATAATTTTTGCCACATATTTTATTAATATAATTTTTCCAACTTTTAAAGAGTAATAAGTTCAATAGTAATATATAGAGGAGAAGGATTCTGGGATGATGGCGGACTAGGAAACATCAGGAATGTGTCTACCCTCCTAAATGACGATTATACTGGCAGAATCTCTCTGATATTTTTAGTTTAGAACTCCAGCCCAGTCAAAGGCTTGCCAACTTCCAGGTTAAAGTGGGATGGTAAATTGCAATTAATTTTGGTCAATTTCAGGTCTTACCAGAGTAACAGCTACTCATCCCCCAGCCCATCCCCAGCAACTGGCAGGCAGCTTGGCATGTGTTCCTGGAGCAGCATCCACACGGCTTGTGGAAGCCAGGGTGGGCAAAAAAAGGATCCTGTCCTCCAAATACTAGGCATCTGTGTTATGATGACTGACTACTGCTTGTGATCACAGAAGTGCAGACAAAAAGGTAGACAGCCATTGTTACTGCACTTCCTCCCAGTGTTGCAAGCCCCTCCCTCTGGCTGAAGGGACTTCCAGGGGATTTAAAGGGTCAGTACCCCCATTTGCCTCCTTCATTTTCTGCTTTTCCCCCTGTCAGGAGCCAGACAATAAAGACTAAGACATTCAAAAACAACTGCATTTATAAGGGAAACTGGGAAGTGACTGTAACACCCAGGGAAATGCTCAGAAAAGACCTGAGAAGACCTTACATTTACACCTCAAGCTGATCAGCTGATTGCTGGCATAGAGACAGCCTACAACAAATAAATGCAGACAACAACAACAACAACAACAACAACCAGTAAACCCTGAGGAAAGAGGAGAATCTGATTTCCAGAGTTACCATATTAACAGATTCAAATGTCCTATGCTCAACGACAACAAAAAAATCACAAGTCATATACAGAAACAGAGAAGTATGGTCTTCTCAAAGAACAAAATTAGCAGAACATGACCATGAAAAAGAGCTAATGGCAGATATGGTAAACCAAGACTTTAAAACAACTATCTCTTAAAGATGCTCAAAAAACTAAAGGAAGATGTGAACAAAGAAAACAATGTGAAAACAAAATGAAAATATTAATAAAAAGATTAAAAACCTATAAGGAAATTTAAAAATTCTAGAGCTAAAAAGTACAATAACTGAAATGAAAAACTCACTAGGATTAAAAGGCAGATTTGAGCAGGCAGAAGAATCAGCCAACTTGAGAATAAGGCAAGAGAAATTCTCGAATTTGAAGAACAGAAAGACTGGGTCCTGTGGGACACCGTCAAACAGACAAATGTATTCATCATGGGAGCCCCAAAAGGAGAGAGAGAGAACGGAGTAGAGAAAATATGTGAATAATGGCTGAAAATTTCCCAAATTTGATGACAGGCATGAATATAAATATTCAAGAAACTCAATGGACTCCAAGTAAGATGAACTCATAGACCCCCAGGAAGACACATTACAGTCAAACTTTTCAAAAGCCAAAGAGAAAATCTTGAAAGTAGCAAGAGACAGGCAAATCATCACCTCCAAAGGATATTCAATAAGACTGTCCGATTTTCAACAGAAATTGAAGAGGCCAGAGGCAGTAAGCTGATATATTCAATGTGCTAAAAGAAAAAAAACCAAAAAACAAAACAACCTGTCAACTAAGAATCTGAAATCCAGCAAAACTGGATTAAGAAATAAAATTGGAAATTAAGACATTCCCAGATAAAGAGAAGCTGAGGCAGTTTGTGGGTTTGTGACCACTAGACCTGCCCTGCAATAAATGCAGAAGGCAGTCTTGCAAGTTGAAATGGAAGGACTCCAGACAGTGCCAGGAAAGCCACATGAATAAATAAATGTCTCAGTAAAGTCCATATTATTATGGACAATAATAATAGCTGTTATTATTATAACTTTTTTTGAAAGTCCATATTTTGTTTTCTACATAATTTAAGAAATTAATACATTTAAAAGAATTATTAATTTATGGTTTGGGGCACAGAATGTATGAAGACGTAATTCTGTGACATCAACACCTGCATCCAGGGAACCACTAATCTTCCCATCATTATATTTTTGCCTTTATTAGAAATTTAAAATAAAACTGTAGACTATATAGTCTTCTTTAATCTGGTTTCTCTTAGCAGGACTTTTTTTTTTTTTTTTTGCATGGTGATACATATACCAGTACTTTTTTTCTATTTTACTGCTAAATAGTATTTCATTGTATGAATATACCACAACTATTTATCCACTTACCACTTAATGTACATTATTCTAGTTGGTGGGTATTAGTGTGGCAATGTGATCTTGTCTTTCTCTAGTGATTAATGATGCTGAACACCTTTTCATGAACTTATTGCCATTCACATAACTCCTTTAATAAAGATTTCTATTTTTTTAATTGGGGTGTCTGGCTTATTTTTGAGTTTTAAATAGTATTTATACATTATAAACTCAACTTCCTTATCTATATACCTATATATCTATATATCTCTGGATATATTCTGCCATTTGCTACATACATTATTTTATAGTTTTCTCAATGGTATCTTTTGAAGAGCAAAAGTTTCCATATGTTTTAAATTCTGTAATAAAAATTTTAAAATATGCTTCTAAAGACTAGGGAATAAAAATAATATTCACAACATAATATTACAATAAAAAAATAGAAGTCAAACTATATTCCTAGTATGACTCTATGTGAGGTATATGCACACTACATGTATGTATGTCTATAAATATACACACATATATACACTTAGAAAGGAATACATCAAAATGTGAAAAAGTACTTCCTGAAAAGTTTGTGGGATGCAAGTAATTTTTATTCTTTTCCTTTTTAAACCTTTTTCAGATTTTTGCCAGTGGTAAGTCAGTACTCTCTGAAAATAATTTGAATACATATCTTAAAGATCAAACCACTTCATTATTAGTGACCCTCAGGACTTCAGAAATGATCATGGTCCAAATAACATCTGAAGGGCATCAGGATATGAACACTATATTTATCAAAAGAATAATAAAAAAAATTATACAAGGTATGATTCTGGATTTAAAACAAAAGCTAATACACACATCCCTCCAAAACATCCCTGTTGCAACAGAGCTTGATGGAAACAAACTGCAATGATAGAAGGTTCTTTCTATCACACAGTTCAGTAGCCACTAACCACAGTACAGCAGTGGCTACAGAGCACATGAAATGAGGTTGGTGACTACACAGATAGTGGCACTGAAACCTGAGAAACTGAACTTTTAATTTAATTTCAGTTCAAGTAAGCACACATGGCCAATGGCTACTACATTGGCCAGTGCAACTTTAGGGAAAAAAAACAACCAGATTCATGGCTTTATTGCCCACTTTCCTCCTCCTTCCATCATTCAGTAATTTACTGATATTCTGTAACCTCTCAACTCTCCCTAGACATCTATCAAATCATGACTTAAAAAAAGATTATACATTAATCTACTAATGAGTATCTACCCAAGGGAAACGAAAACACGAATTCAAAAAGATATATGAATACTATGTTTAGTGCAGCATTATTTACCATAGCCATTTCCTACACACACACACACACACACATTCACAGAGAGAGAAAGAGAAAAAGAGAGAGAGAATACTACTCAGTCATAAAAAAGAATGAGATCTTGCTATGGGAAACAACATGGATGGACCTAGAGGGTATAATGTTAAGTGAAATAAGTCAGACAGAGAAAGACAAATACCATATGATTTCACTTATACATGGAATCTAAAAAACAAAACAATGCAGAAACAGACCCATGAATACAGAGAACTGATGGTTGCCACAGGGGTGGGGGGGGGGCATGGGCAAAACGGGTGAAGGGGAGGAGAAGGTACACGCTTCCATTTATGGAATGCTAAGTCCATATGAAAGCTACAGCATATGGAATACAGTTAATGGTATTGTAATAGTGTTGTAGGATGACAAACGGTTACTGTGTTTACAGTGTGCACAGCATGTAGTATAGAGCTGTTCAATCACTATGCTGTACACCTGAAACTAATGTAACACTGTGTGTCGACTATACTTCAATAAAAAAAAGTGGGGAAAAAAAATCATCAACTAAGCTTCCTATACTCTCTGCTGAGAATAAAAACAAATGAAGAGTACTATTTACTCCAAGATTTTCTGAGTAAGACCAGTCAGCCATTAAGATACAGCCGAAACCCAATCTACTTCTCCTCTACCTAATTCTCAGAGGGTAATCTGAGTTTCTGATCTGTGTTCTTCAGAGCTGCTCAGTCACCTGACATCTTTTCTTTTTCTCTTTGTTCTTCTTCTTGTGGAAAAGCAAAAAACATGGAAAAGAAGTTGAAGTGACACAGTTTTATCAACAACATCACCCTAGCAAGTCATAGACTGTACTTGCTAAAGTAGGATTATGTTAGCAAGGACACAGAAATTCATGTTAAGTAATTCTGTCATTTAGAGCCATTAATGTCATGATGACTTTGTTTTTATTTACCCTGATACAAAGGATATTTTTTCTTTCACTTACATTTCTAGGAAGCTAAAAGGTATACTTAGGGATCACAAATAACTAACTCAACCTGTTAACTCTTTCTTGTATCTTATAAATGAATTTCTTATATATATGTATATTTTAGCTGCTCAGACTCAATCCTAATTTTTAGTACTATAACACTTTTCAAAACTTTGTCAACAAAGTTAACAAAGATTAACAAACGAAGTTATAAAACAGAAATAATAAAATACAAATTACTTAAATAGATATTCCTCAGGGCTTCAGAGTATCTTCTTACCTCTAATAATGTCCAAATTAGCAGGGTCAAGATCCTTTTTTCTGAGTTAAAAAAAAATCATTTGAACAAAATAGAAGCAATACCATTTTTTTTTTTTTTAATTTTTTTTTTTCAACGTTTTTTATTTATTTTTTTTGGGACAGAGAGAGACAGAGCACGAACGGGGGAGGGGCAGAGAGAGAGGGAGACACAGAATCGGAAACAGGCTCCAGGCTCCGAGCCATCAGCCCAGAGCCTGACGCGGGGCTCGAACTCACGGACCGCGAGATCGTGACCTGGCTGAAGTCGGACGCTTAACCGACTGCGCCACCCAGGCGCCCCAGAAGCAATACCATTTTTAAACAGTGTGATTTTATTATATGTCTGCAAACACAAGATTCAGAACTATGATCAGTTATATTTTTTATTAGCTATTTTCTACAATTAGATTGTCGGTATTTGTTCATTTATGCTGTCTTAAATAATCTAACATACCTTGAATTTTCATGTTCTTGAAAATGTTGTGCTCTTAATTGGAATGCCACGAACAATGATGATGCTATTGCCAATAATTGGTTTCTCTCATTCTCTGTTAACTTGTGTCCTGAGGGAAATCAATCAATCACATACATCTTGTTAACATCTAGTGCTTCTAACTTACAGAATTATTAGTCATTCAAATAAGTATTTTATCAAACATCTTGTTATAGAGCTAGTATTATACCAGGCACTGAGGCATGCACTGGGGAGGGAAGAGAGCAAGATTATTCAAATAAGACCAAAAACCCCAAGTGAGTCTATCAATTAGTTCTAGGAATTTGGTAATAGACCCCTCAATGGCTTGGATAAACTGCACTCTTCCAGGCTTTGAAAAGTTCCTGATGAAAACAACTCACATGACCCCATACTTACCCTATATGAGGATTACAAAAATTTGGTCTTAGTCTTCTCAAAAACAGTCTACAAGAGCACTTCTCAAAGTGTGTCCTATGGGCTATCAGGAGTCCCCAGGAACCTTTGGGGACTGCAAGGTCAAAACTACTTTCACAATAATGCTAAGATTTATTTGCTTTTCCTCCATCATTTTTTTCAGGTGTATACTGTAGAGGTTCCCTGATCCAAGAGATATATGTGTGGTGACTTCATTGCTCTGATGTCAACATATAATGGATTTATTACTAGTACTATAAAAATAAATTTTAAAAAAAGAAAAAAGAAAATAAATACATATTTTTAAAGCTCCTAAGTTTTTTCTTCTTTTTTACAAATTGTTTTAAAATATTTTTTAAATGTCTGTTTATTTTTGAGAGAAACAGAGAGAGAGAGAGCAAGCTAGGGAGAGGCAGAAAGAGGGAGCAACAGAGAGCAAAGCAGGCTCCATGCTGTCAGCACTGAGCTGGATGTAGAACTTGAACCCACTAAATGTGAGATCACGACCTGAGCCCAAGTCAGATGCTCTACCGACTGAACCACCCAGGCACCCTTCTTCTTCTTTTGTTAATGTTTATTTATTTATTTTGAGGGAAAGAAGGAACATGCGTGCAAGCAGGGGAACAGAGAGGGAGAGAAAGAATCTCAAGCAGGCTCTGCACTGTTGGTGCAGAGCCCAATGGAGGTGCTCAATCCCACAAACTGGGGGATCATGACCTGAGCTAAAATCAAGAGTTGAACACTTAACCAACTGAGCCACCCAGGCGCCCCTGAAGCTCCTAAGTTTTAATTTATAATATGGCAACTATCAACGGATATAACCACAAAAGCTCTTTGGAGTATAAAGAGGACCAGTAAAATGATCTCCAACTTCACTGTGCATCAGAATCACCTGCATTAAAGCAGATATTCCTGTGCTCTATCTGCAGAGACTGACTGGTAGTAAGTCTAGGATGCGGCCCAAGAACTTGCATTTCAAACAAGCTTCAGGGTGGTGCTGATGCTGCATGTCTACAGATCTCAGCTTGAATAGAACTATTTTAGACACATGTTTACCAAATTGCATAATGCAAACCACTCAAGTAGTTCATGAAACCAGTTTAGTGGGTCATGACCATAAAGACAAATTATGTGAACATTTTGCACCCCGAATCTTTTGTGGATGTGTGTACACTAATCAAGATGCAGAAGAGATTTCTTACAGTGGTTGAAACAGTCACTCCTCTAGACACATTTGCACATTGTATGTCATCAGCAGGGAAAAAGGCAATACATTATGAGAATCCTTTCCTCTGTAGGACACTGGTTCAGTGTTTCATTTGGTCTAATTGCTAGCTGCACTAAGATAATATTGAGAAAGGAGATTCCCAAATAAAACTCACTATTATTCATCACATCTCACAGAGAAATTGATACAATGTATATCAATTTTAATCCTTTTATTGATACTGGAACAGATTTGCAAATTCTACCAAGGACTAATTCCCAATAAATTTCTATCTGATATAAGCCTGCTGAAAACTTATCTACTTCTACAATTTAAATTTGTTTCCACAACTTAAGAATCTCTCAGGTAATTTTAACAGAGTAGTGCTTCAGAGATGATCTATTTCATCCTCCATGCAGTGCGAATGCCTCTTCTACAGCACTATTGGATAGATGGTTATCTAGGATTGATAGAACCCCAATAGTTGGAAAGTGACAAACTCAAAGATTTCTAAATAGATGGTTACTTCTCATACTGAATCAGACTGCTTCTACAAACTTTTTTTTAATGTTTATTTTTGACAGAGAGAAGAGACAGAATGCAAGTGGCGGGGGGCGGGGGGGAGAAAAAGGGAGACACAGAATCCGAAGCAGTCTCCAGGCTCTGAGCTGTCAGCCCAGCCCAGAGCGCAATGCGGGGCTCGAACCCACAAACCACAAGATCATGACCTGAGCTGAAGTCATACTCTTAGCTGACTGAGCCACCCAGGGGCCCCAAACTTTTAAAAAAATTTTTATTTGAGAGAAAAAGAGAGAGGGCACAAGCATAGGAGAGGGGCAGAAGGAGAGACAGAATCTCAACGTTTTTTATTTTTGGGACAGAGAGAGACAGAGCATGAACGGGGAGGAGCAGAGAGAGAGGGAGACACAGAGTCGGAAACAGGCTCCAGGCTCCGAGCCATCAGCCCAGAGCCCGACGCGGGGCTCGAACTCACAGACCACGAGATCGTGACCTGGCCGACTCGCCCAACCGACTGCGCCACCCAGGCGCCCCAAGGAGAGACAGAATCTCAAGCAGGCTCCACACTCAGCACGGAGTCCCAAGCAGGGCTCAATCCTACGACCCTGGAATCATGATCTGAGCTGAAATCAAGAGTTGGATACTCAACTAACTGAAGCACCCAGGCACCCTGAGTCAAACTGTTTCTTTGTGACTTCCACCCAACTTTTCCAATCTGAAGTAATTTTGAATAAGTCTATTCTAATTCTATTCTTTCCTATGCTTGTACATTACCCATCTTGAAGGATATAGACTGCAGTTACACACTCTGCCACTCATTAAAATGGTTTTATATCTTGACCATCCTTGGAGTATCTAGCCACATTGAAAAGATACTTTTCAGGTCCAAAGTGGCAGTGTAGAAGATATTCTATCATAACTATTCTTATGATAATGGTTCTAGCATAAGGCTACTCTTGATCACAGATCAGTGGGGCCTTGACTCCTGTTGTTCTCTTATGGCCTGATACCCACAACATGTCTGCCCTGGCTCTGACCCTGGACTTCTTCTGAATGTTCTACATTACTATGCCCTCAGGTTTTTCCTTGCTGAAATCTCTGGCGCAGCTGGTCCTGGTGTCTTGCAATCCATGATCCAAATGTTGTTCCTAACTAAGTTAGACTAAAATCCAGCCTAACCACCTGGACCAAAGCTGATCCAAGGCAGAAAGTGGCCCTGACTGAATCTTAGCTTTGAGATGAAGATTAGTTCATCACCTGACTCTTTCACCAGAGTGATCAATATAGTATGCCCTACCAACTACAAAAGTGACCCATTGTGTATTAGACACAGTCAACAAATAAACACACATCAGTGGCCAGGGCTCAACTGCTGGGTCAAGCTGATTACAGCTGCATTATTCCATATTAATGAGTCCTCTCTTCTCCAGGCTAACCACCTATAGTTCCTTCAAAGTTCTTGATGTGAGATGGATCTCATACCATCTTTTTTTTTTTTTAACATTTTTTAAATGTTTGTTTATTTCTTTAAATGTTTATTTATTTTAGACAGAGAGAGAGAGACAGAGTGCGAGCGGGGGAGGGACAGAGAGAGAGGGAGACACAGAATCCGAAGCAGGCTCCAGGGTCTGAGCTGTCAGCACAAAGCCCGATGCAGTGCTCGAACTCATGAACCGTGAGATCATGACCTGAGTCAAAGTCGGACACTCAACCAACTGAGCCACCCAGGCACCCCTAAATGTTTATTTTTGAGAGAGAGAGAGAGAGAGAGAGAGAGAGAGAGAGACAGAATGAGCAGGGGAGGGGCAAAGAGAGAAGAAGACAAAATCCAAAGCAGGCTCCAGGCTCTGAGCTGTCAGCACAGCCTGACACAGGGCTCAAACTCACAAACCACAAGTCATCATACCATCTCTAATAAGAGGTTATGATTTTCATTATCATAATCACTTTCTTTTGCACACACCCCAAAAAACTGAAGGACAGTTTTTTTAGTTCTTTTCTTAAAATGATATCTTTTATAAATTGTGAGATAAAAGACATAAAAATGTAAAGGACTTGGTCTAATATCAGAGCCATGTTGAGATAGTCTTTGACTAGAGGTTATATAATCATACTATGGCTCTCCCTATCAAAATAACACCAGCATTCTTCACAGAGCTAGAACAAGTAATCCTAAAATTTGTATGGAACCAGAAAAGACCCCAAATGACCAAAGCAATCTTGAAAAAGAAAAGAAAGTAGGAGGCATCACAAACCCAGACTGCAAGCTATACTACAAGGCTGTAATCGTCAAGACAGTATGGTACTGGCACAAGAACAGACACTCAGATCAATGGAACAGAACAGAGAACCCAGAAATGGACCCACAAACGTATGGCCAACTGATCTTTGACAAAGCAGGAAAGAATATCCAATGAAATAAAGACAGTCTCTTCAGCAAGTGGTGCTGGGAAAACTGAACAGCGACATGCAGAATGAACCTGGACCACTTTCTTACACCATACACAAAAATAAACTCAAAAATAGGGGCGCCTGGGTGGCTCAGTCGGTTAGGCATCCAACTTCGGCTCAGATCATGATCTCGCGGTTCACGGGTTCGAGTCCCACATCAGGCTTTGTGCTGACAGCTCAGACCCTGGAGCGGGCTTCAGATTCTGTGTCTTCCTCTTTCTCTGCTCCTCCCCTGTTCACACACTGTCTCTCTCTCCCTCTCAAAAATAAACATTAAAAAAAAGAAAACTCAAAATGGATGAAAGACCTAAATGTAAGACAGGAAGCCATCAAAATCCTCGAGAAGAAAGCAGGCAAAAACCTCTTTGATCTTGGCCACAGCAACTTCTTTTAACTCAACACGTCTCCGGAGGCAAGGGAAACAAAAGCAAAAATTAACTACTGGGACCTCATCAAAATAAAAAGCTTCTGCACAGTAAAGGAAACAATCAGCAAAACTAAAAGGCAACTGACAGAATGGGAGAAGATATTTGCAAATGACATATCAGATAAAGGGTTAGTACCCAAAATCTATAAAGAACTTATCAAACTCAACACCCAAAAAACAAATAATCCAGTGAAGAAATGAGCAAAAGACATGAACAGACACTTCAAAAGACATGAATAGACATCCAGATGGCCAACTGACACATGAAAAAATTCTAAACATCACTCATCATCAGGGAAATACAAATCAAAACCACCATGAGATACCACCTTACACCTGTCAGAATGGCTAACATTAACAACTCAGGCAACAACGGATGTTGGCGAGGATGCAGAGAAAGAGGATCTCTTTTGCACTGCTGGTGGGAACGTAAGCTGGTGCAGCCACTCTGGAAAACAGCATGGAGGTTCCTCAAAAAGCTAAAAATAGAACTACGCTATGACCCAGCAATTGCACTACTAGGTATTTACCTAAGGGATACAAGTGAGGTGTTTCAAAGGGACACACATGCACCCCAATGTTTATAGCAGCACTATCAACAAGAGCCAAAGTATGGAAAGAGCCCAAATGTCCATCAATGGATGAATGGATAAAGAAGATGTGGTGTGTGTATATATATATATATATATATATATATATATATATACACACACACACACAATGGAGTATTACTCAGCAATCAAAAAAATGAAATCTGGCCATTTGCAACTACGTGGATGGAACTAGGGGGTATTATGCTAAGCGAAATTAGTCAGAGAAAGACAAATATCACATGACTTCACTCATATGAGGACTTTAAGAGACGAAACAGATAAGGGAAGGGAAATAAAAATGATATAAAAACAGGGAGGGGGACAAAACATAAGAGACTCTTATAGAGAACAAACAGAGGGTTACTGGAGGGGTTGTGGGAGCGGGATGGGCTAAATGGGTAAGGGGCATTAAGGTATCTACTCCTTAAATCATTGTTGCACTATATGCTAACTAATTTGGATGTAAATTTTTAAAAAATTAAAAAATAAAAAAAAAACATGCTATGGCTCAAAACAAGACATTAATATTAGAGTATGCTTATAGTCTAATATAGATCCATATAGTATACAATATATAATATATAAAAATACTCATTTTAGCTTTTAAAAAGTAGTTGTATTTATTATCCTCATAACTTCCAAGGTATAATATAGACATAGTAATTTTTTTAATTACAAAATGTCTGAAATTTCATGAAGTAATTTTTGACTGACATATGAAATCTAAAAATAATCTATGTTTTAGCCATTTAATTGACACTGACCATACAATAATAATTTAAAAAGAAAACTTTTTTACAACAGCTTTCAATTTCAAGTTTATGGGCCAATTAGAATTCTTTACATATGCTCAATTAGCACTTAGTATTTTGCCAAACAGAAATAAATTTTACAGAACATTGTACAGAAAAATTTTACAGAACACAGTCATATCATTAGTTTTCATTAGAAATGTTTGCACTATTCTTTTAAAAGATTACTCCAATGTCGAGACAGTAACTAGACTCCTCAGTTTTATTCTAATTGTTTTTATGTTTTACATTTAATCTTTGCCTGGGACTCATTTTTTTTAATTTGGCATAAATTAAAGTTCTAACATTTCATATAGAGTAAAAGAAAAAACTCCCACATATACTAATTTCTGTTTATGAGCTCCCTATTCCATTACACTGACATACTTAGCCATTTTTGTTTTGTTTTCTTTCAAGTATTTCCTTTCTTAAACTATTTTTTATTTATTTTTTTATTTTTTTTATTTTTTTTTTTTCAACATTTTTTATTTTATTTTTGGGACAGAGAGAGACAGAGCATGAACGGGGGAGGGGCAGAGAGAGAGGGAGACACAGAATCGGAAACAGGCTCCAGGCTCCGAGCCATCAGCCCAGAGCCTGACGCGGGGCTCGAACTCACGGACCGCGAGATCGTGACCTGGCTGAAGTCGGACGCTTAACCGACTGCGCCACCCAGGCGCCCCTTCTTAAACTATTTTTTAAAATGTATGTTTATTTACAGAGAGAGAAAGCATGAGCCGGGGGAGGAGAAGTAGAGAGAGAGGGGAAAGAGAGAATCCCAAGTGGGCTCTGCTGTCAGTGCAGAGCCCAGCATGGGGCTCCGTCCCACGAACCATGAGATCATGACCTGAGCAGAATTTAAGAGTCAGACACTTAACTGTCTGAGCCACCCAGGCATCCTACCCCCATTCCTCCACTTTATATCATGCTGTTTAGATGCAGAGGCTTGGCAGTACATTTTAAAACATGGAAGACCAATTTTCCTCTATCATTCTTCATAATTTGCTATTTTCAGAAATTTATGAATACATATAATCTTTTAAATCATTTAATGTAGTGGACCTTGTGAATCTAACTGGAATGACATAAAATCTGCATCAATCTGAGATAGATTGGCACTCCTATACTATTGAGTCCCCAAACAATAATTGATATGTTTAAAATTTAACAACTCAGGAAACAACAGATGTTGATAAAGATATGGAGAAAGAGGAACCCTCTTACACTGTTGGTGGGAATGCAAACTGGGGTAGCCACTCTAGAAAATAGTTTGGAGGTTCCTCAAAAAGTAAAAAAATATAACTACACAAGACCCAGCAATTGCACTACTAGGTATTTATCCAAAGGATACAAAAACAGTGATTCAAAGGGTTACATGCAGCCCAATGTTTATAATGGCACTATCAGCAATAGCCAAATTATGAAAAGAGCCCAAATGTCCATGGACTGATGAATGGATAAAGAAGATGTAGTGTGTGTGTGTGTGTGTGTGTGTGTGTGTGTGTGTGTGTACGTACACACACACACATTGGAATACTGATCAGCCATCAAAAAGAATGAAATCTTGTCATGTGCAACAACACGGGTAGAGCTAGAGTGTTTTATGCTGAGCAAAATCAGTCAGAGAAAAATACCATATGATTTCACTCATATACGGAATTTAAGAAACAAAACTGATGAACACAGAAGAGAATGAAAAATAAAATATAAAACAAGAAAGAGAAGCAAACCATAAGAGATTCTTAACTACAGAGAACAAACTGAGGGTTGCTGGAGGGGGGTTGGGTGGGCAGATGGCCTAAATGGGTGATGGGCATTAAGGAGGGCACTTAAGTGACGAGCACTGGGTATTCAATGAATCACTAAATTCTACTCCTGAAACCAATATTATACTATGTGTTAGCTAACTTGAATTTAAATAAAAATTTGAAAGAAAAAAAATAACTGATGTTTTCCCATCTGTTCACATCTTGTTTCTCCTCAACAATATTTTTACAGCTTACAGAGTCCTATAGGTTCTATGTCTTCCCTATTAAATTTCTCTTGACTATTTTACAAGACGCTACAATTAATATGAACAGGGTTCATTTCAAACTGGCTCTTTCTAACACAGAGAAGAGACACTAACTTTGCATGTTTATCTTGCTGCATTCAGTCACCTTGACAGACATGTTTTAAGTCTAGAAATTTTTAGTAGTATCTTCTGGGTTTTCTAGGGACACAATTATATATGGAAAAAGAAAATTTTCTTATTTTCAAAATATTTAAACCAACTTTTTTTTGGTCTTTTTGATATTCCAAAGCAATAAAAATGATTGATAATGACCGTCACTTTACAGAATTCATTTGTTCCTGATTTTAAGGGAAATTTTTTTAGCATTTCATCATTTAAAACTAGGGTTTTTTTAGTTTTCATAAAGTACATTTTTAATCAAATTTAATTTAATGTTTTTATTTCAAAGAATTTTTAATTAGAAAAGGCTATTGAAAAGCATAAGAGACTTAAAAACTGAGAACAAACTGAGAGTTGATGGGGGGTGGGAGGGAGGGGAGGGTGGGTGATGGGTATTGAGGAGGGCACCTTTTGGGATGAGCACTGGGTGTTGTATGGAAACCAATTTGACAATAAATTTCATATATTGAAATAAATAAATAAATAAATACATACATACATACATACATTGTCAAAAAAAGAAAGGCTATTGAATTTCCACCCAACACCTTTTTAGCACCTACTTTTTTTGTAAGCCATCACTTTTTATTTTATTCTAATTGTAATGGATATCATTAACAAAGGTACTTTTTTTTTTTTTAACTCTGAGGTACAATTTTCATACAATATATGGGTCCATTTTAAATAAGCAATTGAGTTTTGACAAATGCGTATGCCCATATAAACACCACAACAATCCATATCAAATTTTCCATTACTCCAAAATGCTCCTTTGCATCTCTTTCCAATCAACACCTCTGGACCTCCTTTCCCTCCCTGACCTCAGGCAATTAAACTCTTTTGTAGTTTCATTTAAATGGAACCAGAGGGTAAGTACTCTTTCCTGTCTGGCTTCTTTTGCACCTAATATATTTGAGATTCACCCATGCTTTTGAGTGAATCACAGTTTCTTTCATTCTCACACTCAGTAGTATTCTATAGCATGGATATACTGCTATTTGTTTAGCCATTCATTCACTGAGGGCTTTCAAAGTAAGGGAGGGGGAAGATATGATTTGGTTCTAAAAGTGAACTCTGGCAGCTGGGCGAAGATGAATTACAAAGTGCAATGGCGGCAGGAGGGAGGGCTATGAGAAGGCTGTTCTAAATCCAGACAAGAGTATAGCAGCTCGGATAAGGGGGGTTGGTGTGCTGGTTTGGTGTTGAAATGAGACACGCCTGCATTCAATTCCCAGCTGTAGGTGAACAAGCTAAGGCAAGTGCACTGTACTGACGACCGTGAGTGGGTTCACATCTGAAAACACCTACAGAGAGAGTTGTGGTGAGGGGGATGAGGACCCATGCTGCCTGCTAACTCCTGGCATTGTAAACCCCATGCGGGCAGCAAGTGTTTCTGCTTACCGATGAATCCTAAGCACCCAGAACTTTGGGACACAAAGTGTATTTAAATTCTTTCAGATTCTTCCTATCCCTTTCTCAAGTGTGAAGGTAAACTAAGGGAGCACTGCAACTTGACCCTTGTTTTTCACCTCTGCCAACCCTGATTGAGAAGACTCACAAGCATGACCCTGGCAGTCCGTGGGGTCCAAACAGTGAGGCAGAAAGACCAAGAACTTCCAGCCTGGCATGCAAGGACAGATGCAGCCTCACAAGCTCTAGCAAGAGCCATCTTCAACAGCAGCAACTCACCTCCACGTAAAAGTTAGAACCCTAGCCTGGGAGGAGTTCTAAGGGTTTCTCAAACCCATCTTTTGAAACCTTCAAGAGCATTAAGGCTTGAAATCTCTACCATACTCTCTGCAGAAGACATGGTTGGAAAAAGGTGCAGGTCTTGATTTAAAAACCCTTACGCTTTTTAAAATACCTTCCAGGGGGCGCCTGGGTGGCTCAGTTGGTTAAGCATCAGACTTTGGTTCAGATCATGATCTCACAGTTTGTGAGTTCAAGCCCTGCATCAGGCTCTCTGCTGTCAGTACAGAGCCTGCTTCGAATCCTTTGTTTTTCCCCCATGCTTTTTCTCTCTCTCAAAAATAACTGTTAAAAAAATAATAATAATAAATACTCTTCAGTATTTATTAGTGTCAGAGCCTAGACACTACCTTTTACCTAATGGGCTCAGTAAATATTTGTGAAAGAAAGGAGAAAAACTTCCTCTTCACAATTAGCCCTCACCTTCTTAGCCTTTGAGGGAGTTGGGGAGTGTGGAGGGAGAATTTCCAACAAAAACCCCAAACTTCAAACAACATTTAGGCTCTCCCGTCCTTATTCATTAAGTTGGTAGTTACTACGTGCAGATCAAATCACATAGTAGCACCCACAAGGTCTGTGATATACCTCTGTAAACCTCATGCAATTATCACTCCATGTGCATGACCCAGTTTTTCAGAAGCCTGATCAGTGTTCTCCTAAGTGGCTTTAGTTCTATCATCTATTTTTAACAGTCATCTGGGGATTCCCTTTCAAACTAGTGTTGTCTTAAATGATGCTGACAGATGTCCTGATCCTGAGCTATGCATGTTCTCTCTTTCTGGGATGTGGCTTTGCTGACCATTTGCTTTGTGTGTAGGCTTCATGGACGGGTTGGGAGACGGGGCGTCACCACATTCAGTATGACCACATTCAGTATGTCCACATTCACTCAATCCTCTGTCCAACTGTGCCTGGTGTCCCTGGAGCAGAGGGCATCTTATTCTCCAAAGAGAAGAATTTCGAAGTCTTTGCCAAAGTGGAGGAGAGAGCCACCCTCCTCTAAAGAGTGAAGGAGGGGATATGGAAAATTTTTCCAGAGATTTTTAGACCAATAGTCCTATCTTTAGAAATTTCCCAAGCTTCCTGAAACTTAAATAGGAGCTAAGACTACTAAAGGGTTCCATGGTGGTAATGAGCAACTTCTCAATTTTTCACACTGTCAGATTAGGATTCAACTTTCTTAGGTTGCCAAGTCAGTTAAGAATCATTTTTTGGCTCTTCATTTTCCAGAATACTATCTCTTCTCTTTTTCCTTATGGGCTTGTGTCTTTAAAAAAAAAAACAAAAAAACAAAAAACACCTCAATTCAGGACACCTGGCTGGCTCAGTCAGTGGAGCATGCAACTCTTGATCTCAGGGTCATGAGCTCAAGCCCCACATTGGGTGTGGAGCCTACTTAAAAATAAATAAATAGTAAAAATAAAAGTAATAAAAACTTCAATTCATTGGTTGGGGAAAATGGGTATAATTTAGGTGTCATCTTTACCTCATATTGGTTAAAGCACTTTCTTCAGTAATTTCCTCAAAATATATATAATGACATATTTCTGAATCTTTATTTTAAAATCTCTTTTCATGGCGCCTGGGTGGCTCAGTCAGTTAAGCATCCAACTCTTGGTGTTGGCTCAGGTCATGATCGCATGGTTTCATGGGTTCAAGCCCTGAGCTACCAGTGCAGAGCCTGCTTGGTGTTCTCTGTCTCCCTCTCCCTGCTCCTCTCTCTCTCTCTCTCTCTCTCTCTCTCTCTCAAATAAACAAAAAAATTTTAAATAAATAAAATCTCTTTTCATAATTGAGAAATGAAAGATATGTTAGTTGGGTATAGTACCTCCTGGGTCAAGTACGTTCTAATGAATCAGATATTTTAAGATTTTCTAATTTCCAGTTTATGGAATCTGAAGATGATCTCATTCTACATTCTCTGCATATAACTCGGTGCTTTTTTTTTCTTTCTAGAAGCTTTAAAGACTTTTTATTCTTGATATTCTAGAAGAGTTACTTTTTTCATTAATTTTGTCTGAAACTCAGTGAATCTTTGCAACAACACATCAAGGCTTTCTCAAGAACAGTGAAACAAAAATCTCCCTTATTATTTCTTTTAAAATTAACCTTCCTTTACTTGTCCATCTTTTCTTCATGAAACTGTTATATACATACAAAATCTCTTGGATCATCCCTCCACATCTCTTATTTCACAAGTTATTTCATCCTTTCTACCTTTTTACCTGTAGTAAAAGTGTAAGGAATAAGGGAATAGGACCCTTATTCCTTAGGGTCACTAATTTAGTTCTTAAAAGTGACCATCCTACCTTTCGTTTTGCTGAAACACTTCTAAAAATCAGAGTTTTTATACTTTATTAAAGTCTCTCTCCTCTGATTTCATGTCCTTAAATGTTCTTACCATTTTTCAGCAAACTCTGTCATTTGACTCACAGGAGTTCTAACACAGCACCGCCTGTCCTCAGCGATTCTTCTAGGTCTTCCTCCCTACATGGTAAGCCTTTTCCTTTGTACAGTCAGGTCAAAGGACCAGATGCTGGTATGCTGGTAAATGATAATAATCAACTCGGGTGTGAAAGAAGAAATGCACCAGTGCAGGTTTTGACAGTTTCCTCACTGTAAATACTCTCTCCAAGGCTGATTTCAAACTACCGGCATCACATCAGAGAGGACGGATTGGGCACAGATGAGCAGTGCCCCAGAACAGTTCTTGGGGAAGTGCTGCAATGGTCTAAATGGTACCTCATCCTGGAAGCCATCCTTGATTCCCTGAATCGGAAGTGGTTTTTCTCTGTGCTCAAGACACTTTCCTTACATCTTCATTTAGCCCTTCTTTTGTCCTGTAGCGGTTAGTTCGTTACATATTTATTACCTTGTGATGTAAGCTCCTTAAGTGCAGGGAAAATATATTATTTGCTTTCCATTTTCTTCTAGAGCCTGCATCAATTATTTGTTGGATGATTTTAATGACTGAATTCTCAAAGGCAATGCTACAGCCCAAATTTCATTTCACCACTATCACCAGCTAGACCCCAAGACATGACCTTTACTCCCCACTTTCCTGTGCTCACCAACCTTTGTCCCCGTTTTTCCTTACACTCTTCTTTCCAGCGTATCTCTTAACTCAGACAAAAGACCCTATAGGGATAATATTCAGTGATGGAAACCAAAACAACTGCCCAGAGTACCAGCCAGCCAGACCAACCAGACCAGTTTAAAACTAACCATGCCACCACCCCCTGCCCCCAACCTGCACCTGCACAGATGGGCAGTGGAATGACTGACAGTTACCTTTACCTCATTATACTAAAATCTCCACCAAAGGAGGAACAAGCCTCATTTACAAACAATGTATACATAGGTATATTTCCTTATGGCACATATGAGACCTTATGCCTGCCTTTACATACAATGACAAAGCTCCCTATCTAAATATTCATCCTAACCCTAAATAGAAGGAACTCATTCACCCTTGCCCAGAGAGTCACAGCTTTGGAAGTTATTCCCCACGATCTCCTCATTTGCTGCAAATTAAGTTCTCTTTATTTTATTATCCTGTTGCACAGATCTGTGCAACAGAAACCATGGTGTGGTGTCTGCCTGTGACTCACCAAGGAGCAACTCATACTGATTTGGTTACACCGCTTTTAAAGGAATAGAAATACTTGACTAAATTAAATGGAAAAGAAAAAGGTGTAATTAGTGGTATATTACTTGTGTTGAATCCAATTTTTGTTAAAAATCTGCAGCTTTCCAGAAGAGAAAAATAATTCTGATCTCTTCTTCTGACAGGGCTAAAGGTTAAACTGTAGCAAGGCAAAAGAGAAAAAAGTCCAAAGTGTTCATTACAGGCCAACTGAAATTATAGTTCCTAAAATATCTTCTTCCTCATTTTCCCTTTACTCCAGAGTCAAAATAACATCTTCCCCAGTTTTCATTTATTTTTCAAATAAATGCACAGCAGCTTTTCAACCTGAGACTCTAATAAGCAGATATGAAGAATACATTCCTGTGCATCCTATTTTTTGGTTTTAGTCACAGTAATTCATTCCAAAGGTCAACCTCAGAACCTTTAGTAACACTGTTCCAGTCCACAAATATATTTGGGATAATAAACATATATAATAGAAAATGTTAATGCAGTCATAAAAACACATCCTCGCCTGTGAACAGTGCCTAGGATAGCTGGACAGATGGGAAGCAGACGGGTAATCCCAAAGGGACAAAATGACCCAGCCTCAAACATATGGAGAAGATCCTGGATTAACTTCAGTGGCCACTTCCTGCTGTCTCTTTCAGGCACATATATCAAACAATCAAAGATGATACAGTTTAAAATATCAGATACCTGCTGTAGGGAAAAATAGGAAGGAGGAAATAGAGTAATCTGAAGAACAAGCGATAGTAGCCATTCAGAGAAGGACTGACCTGAGAATAATGTGAAGGAAGACAATGAGAGGTCCACATTAAGAAGGGCAAAGCTAGGTGTGTACTTTTAAAGTGCTTACAGGCATTCTACAACAACAACATACAGCATACTCTGAAAACCTGTATGATTTGTGATTTTGAAGCCTAGCACAATTGAATGAGTACTGAAACAGGAGGTGGAAACTAAGTTCAGCTTCTGGCTTTATTATACTACTGGTCATTTAGCCTTATCAAGCTCTCTGGGCTTTCGTTCCCTCACATGGAAAAATAAAGGATGAGATGAAATAATTGCTAATGGTCCTTTCTAACAACTTCTAACAATTTTTAAAACTGTGTTCCTATCTTGTATAAGCATGAATAGAATTACACTGTCCATGCTGATAATTCCCTATCAAAACAGAAATGTAATATAGTAAGTTTATCATGGAAAATGGCAATGTTAAGTTTTAAGTAAATTTCTGAGTTCCCTTGAGAATGTGTAACATTTTCTGATGCTAAATGTATAGCACATAGTAATCAACTTCAATTACAAATTTTAAATGCCATTTTCTTCCCCATAATGGGATCCAACACCATCTATGTACACATATAGACATTTACACAAATGTATGTATGCAAGCATGTTTGCTCTAAAAGTTCCCTCAAGTTTTCACCTGTTGTCTGCTTCTGCCTACTGTTTCATGACACATCACCATCACAGACACATTAGCCAAGCAGACATAAAAGCATATGGAAACCCTGAAAACATAATTCTGATCTTTTCCCTTGATGGGGCTTCCGGTTTAACTATATATAGCAAGGCAGCAGAGAAAAGAGGCCAAAATGTTCATTACAGTTGAATTTCTCACTCAACAAAATTATGGATTACTGCACATTCATGAGTCATTCATGAATACTCAAAATTATGAATGTCAATAGTCTAGGATACTCTGTTAATAAATCAAGTACAGTATAGACCAGAGGCCTTAATTTCAAAACAGAAAAATTATACATTATAATAAAGTATAAAAATAATAACTTTAATACAGTAAAATACTTCAATGCACACAAACCTTTAAAGCCATCAGGATACACATCAGAAAGAAATTTAGTGTTGATGTCTCCTTCTATAAAACGTGAGTTGATTATCACCTCTCGGAGCAATGCAATATTATGTGTAACACCTAAAAATAAAAACATATCAGATGGAATTAGAGAACAAAGAGTCAGTTAAAAATCTAAGTCTTACTATCTAGAGAAATTTATCATCTGTGTCTTATTATCTAGCAAGAACCAGGCAAGATTATCCATCTCCTTAACTTCAAGTAACAACAAAAAAGGTCTGAATCTGTGGTAGCAATAAAATACTAAATGTAAGCCTGAGAAGCTTGTGACTGCCAAGTCAATTTAATAGGGTAACAAATGTCTTTTCAGTAAATGGTACTAACATGTCCATTTGGGAAAAAGGACATTGAACTTCAGCCCTATAACTCACACCATACACAAAAATTAACCTAAATTGGATCACAAACCTAACAGTAAACCCTAAAACTTCAAGACTTATGGGAAATGTAGTAGAAAAATCTGTTATCTTGAGGTAGGCAATAGATTCTTTGGTAGTACACAAAAACCATGAGCCATAAAAAAAGAAATTGTACTTCATCAAAATTTAAAAGTCTGCTTCAAAGGATACAGTTAAGTAAACAAAATGGTAAGCCACAGACAGAGAAAACGTGCACAACACACATATCAAAGAACTTGTATCTAGAACATATAAAGAATGCTTACAGCATAGTAAGATGACAATGTAAAAAATGGCAAAGGATCTGAACACATTTCACAAAAGAAAATATGCAAATGAAAAGTTGTTCGGAGAGCCTGGCTGGCTCAGTCGGTTGAACGTCTGACTTCAGCTGAGGTCGTGATGATCTCAGGGTTTGCGAGTTCGAACCCCACATCGGGCTCACTGCTGTCAGCGTAGAACCCGCTTTGGATCCTCTGCCCCCTCTCTGTGCCCCTCCCCGACCTGTGCACTCTCAAAAATAAATAAAACTTTTTTTAAGAAGTTGTTCAACATTGCTATCATCAAAGGAACACAATGAGATGCCCCCCAAAAAAGTGGCTAAAGGTTAGAAGACAGAAATATCACCTATCAGTGTGGATGTGAAACAGTAGAATTGTCACACCCTGTGGTGAGGATATAAATGGCACAAATACTTTGGAACTGCGTGGCAGTTTCTTAAAGAGTTATACATACATATGATTCAGACAAGTCACTCCTAGGTAAACTATCCAAACACTTATACACATAGGTTATTAATTTATTTACAATAGTCAAAACTGGAAACAATCTAAATGTCCATCAACAGGTGAATGAATTAGCAAAGTGTGGTTTGTCCATACAATGAAATTCTATTTAGCAATAAAAAGACAGGGGTTACTAAAAACACAAGAATGAATCTCAAAATAATTATGCTGAATTTAAAAAGACTACTGTAGGAGTCCATTAATATAAAATTTCAGAAAAGGCTAAAAAACCTACAGTGACAGAAAGCAGATCACCCGGTTGCACTGGGACAGGGGTAGAGACACCGAGGATTCCAAAGGCAATGAGGAAACTTTTGGAGGTGACAGAAATGTTCAGCATCTTGATTGTGGTGATGGTTTCACAGGTGAATACATATGTCCAAACTCATCAAACTGAATAAATACGAGAAGTTCATTTCATGTCAAGTATACTTCAATGAGTAGTAAGAAAGGAGGAGGGGGGAAAAAAAAGAAAAAGAAGAAAAAAAAAGAACAGAACAGCTTGTGATCCAGCAGGAAACACTGAGTCTGGAACACAAGGACCACTACAAAGTTATGTTACAATAGCTAACTGCCACAACAGGGACTCGAAAGGTATCGGGAGAGTTCTGTGAGATAGAAGGGCTTTATGAACGGAGTATTTGATCTTGGTCATGCAGATTACAAAGACGTAAAGAGGAATAAAAGGGAGGATGAGAGGCATGTCAAATCCAGGGAGAGCAGGAATTCGATCAGGCTTCCACAAGAGGAGCAGGGGACTGGAGTATGATAGAGCTGAAGTAATGAGAGGTTTGCTAATTCCTTCCAGTTTCTTCACCCACTTCCATACTCGTCTATACCATTTCAGACAGCACAGTCCTCATCATACCATTCTGCTGCATAACAAACCTAGAAAGCCTGATTCTGATCTTGCTATTCAAGTCTTGTAGAGTGCTCATTTTTATAAAAATAATTCCAAAGTAGGGTACCTGGGTGCCTCAGTCGGTTGGGCGCCTGACTTCAGCTTGGGTCATGATCTCACGGTACGTGGGTTCGTGTCCCGCATCAGGCTCTGTGCTGACAGCTCAAAGACTAGAGCCTGCTTCAGATTCTGTGTCTCTTTCTCTCTCTGCCCCTCCCCAACTTGCACTCTGTCCGTCTCTCTCTCTCTCAAAAATAAACATTACCAAAAAAATAAATAATTTTAAAAAATAATAATTCCAAAGTAAGCAAAGAATCAGAACCTCAGGCTCAAGTACCAGATCTACCTCTTACCTTGGGTAAGCTACTTCACCTCTCAAATATTTAGTTTCCTCATTTGTTAAGTGGTGATCACATCAGGACCTATTTTGCATTACTGTCATGAGGTACAAATGAGGTAATGCTTAAGGCAATGCCAGGCACTCAGGAACATGCATCAGTGTTGTGCTCATTATTATCCTTTCACATGAGAACCGATACACAGCAGAAGACAATGTGTAGTTAATCAACATCAGACATGGGAGCCCGAGCAGCTCAGTCCGTTAGGCATCTGACTCTTGATTTCAGCTCAGGTCACAATGTCACAGTTCGGGAGCTCGAGCCCCACATTTGGCTTGTGCTGCAGGTGTGGAGCCTGCTTGGGATTCTCTCTCTTGCTGCCCCTCCCTTTCCCCCTCCCCAAATAAACAAACTTAAAAAAAAAAAAAACACATCAGAGGGCATATGCACTGAATTTCAAGCCTCAGCACTGACCTCCCTCCCCAACTTCCAGTTTCATATCCTATAGGAATCCAGTTCCTCAAAAGTTTACACCTCTCTATCCAGAGAACATAGACATCCTACTAGGCGGCGTTTAGCAAACTCAGCACACAAATCAGACCACACCCTATTTTTGTATATCGAGTTTTTTTGGAATACAGCAGTGTTTACATACAGTGTGTGTGCTCCAAGAGTCAATCAGTTGTAATAGAGACCATATGACCCACAAAAGTCTAAGCTATTTACACTCTAGCCCTTCCCTGAGAAAGGTTGTGGACATTGGCTATAAGGTTTTTAACAATGTTGATATTCTGAGCAAATTAGTCTACACCTATCAACATTTATTCTAAACCTACTGGTCATGTGGCAGCTAGATATCACACACAGGAAAAAAATATGAGAGCAAACACTGTAACACTATAGTACCTGCTTTGGGGGAACTTTCAGTAACCAGTCACAGAATAAGAAAATTACAAAGAAAAGAGACTTAAAACTAAGAAATTGTGATCTAGAGAGAATGAATCATTTATCTAAAGTTTAGTAAAATAGAAATTGTAATAGTAATATATGTTTAAAAATAGGACAGCCTGCGGGTTTCACCGAAAATGTGATTTCCATTTTTTACACAGTAACAAGAGTCTTAGCAGAACAAAAGATTCCACAGACACAGACTCTATTTTCCTGTCTGTCCTACAGCTGGACCTGACAAACTGATTTCCAGACAAGGGGCTAGAAGTTAGAGTGATGCGCCCAATTCCAGCCTCGCTTACTTGAAAAGAATAATTACTTGGGCTTCCTTTCCTCCCTCTTCCTATGGGCTTCCTGATATGGCAGGAACTCAGCTCTGGAAATGAAGGTGAAACAGAGCAACATGTTGGCCGGGGGGGAGGGAGGATCTCCTGGAATGACCACAGAACCACAGGACACAAACTTGCCCCATCAGCACAGACCAGCCAGCCAGTTAAATGAGAAGTAAATAATATTCTATCTTATTTATACTACTGTATTTAAGAATCTTTGTTAAGGCAGGTTACCCTGTACTCTCATGTATACATATGGGGGAGAAGGGCATACTTTCCAATATGATTTCCTATTTCTGAGCCAACCAACTAGGCATTTCTCTATGCATCTCTCTATACTAGACAATGTTAGCAAACATGCGCAAAAATCTGAGCATTATCTGTTCCTCACTCAGAAAATACCAAGTGCCTAAAAACTTTATAAAAGCCAATTTTCAATCTATTCAAACTGCTTCAAAACATTTAGAGAAAGTTCCCAATTAAAATATTAATGGTATTCCTTTAGCTACATAAATTTCCAAGGAAGAAGTTATCACATACAGACAATGACCTAATAAGTATCTTTCATAGCACATGCCCCAAATTATCTCAACCTTGCTCTGTGGGTAATGCAGTTATCCCAACCTTGCTCTGTAGGTAATGACTTAGCCAATATTCAACCACTCATGTGTTGAAGGGCTGTTGTGATTATGTGTATTTCTACGAGGAAAGTATTGGAAGGTGTAAGAAACTTCATCTGATGACACAAGTATACCTCACAAATTATTGCAAAAATGTGACATCTTCGTCTACTACAGGTGATATTTGGGTAGATGAAAATGAAGAGCAACTGAAAGCAACATGCTACGAGTGCTTAGAAAGCCAAACGCAGTAGGCAAGAATTTAAAATAAAAGACTCCTTGAAAGAGGTCAGGCTGTGAAAGGGAACTGAATCCCTTTGTTGCATGTTTTACAAACAGACAAAACTAAAGCACTTTTGAAGAAGGAAAGGGAATGGCTTGCCAGAAGAGATTTCTATGCATAGGCAACAACAGATGTGGCATTCCAGGAAGAGAGAAGTATCCGTGACTTACGCAAATCGTCCTAGCTGGGAAAAGAAATAGAGAAAGACACAGAAGGACACAAAGATGGGTAATATAAGGGAGGAACAAAGAATTCTCATGTTGTTTTGGACACCACCAGGTATTTGTGTGGAGAGAACTGGAAGATGGGCACTGTGGCCAAAGAGCATGAGCAAAGGAGAGAGCTGTGTGCCTAAGAAGTCCAAGGGGGGGCGGGGGGGGGGGGGGAACCAGGTCTGACAGTCATGCAAACGTTTTACCTTTCTTTGAGAGCAACCAGAACAGTTGAAGCAGGGCAGGAACGACTACGTTTGAGCTCCAGGAACCATGCAGGCTGTTAGTGGACTGGGGTCTGGGGAAGGGTGAGGGTGTAAGTGGGAAAAACCATTAGCTGACAATTGCAGGAGACATGTTGAAAAATTGCAAGGCATCAGACCACAGCAAGAGTGTGGCCACTACAGATGGAGAAAAGCAGATGGACTGGAGAGACATTTAGCAGGCAGAGAGGGCATGGTGATTTAGTGGACATCAATTGGGGAGACAGAGGGACCTGGCTGGCTCAGTCAGTTAAGTGTTCAGTTGTAAGTTCAGGTCCCATGGTAAAGATTACTTAAAAATAAAATCTTTAGGGGCACCTGGGTGGCTCAGTCGGTTAAGTGTCCAGCTCTGGATTTGGGCTCATCATGATCTCACGGTTCATGGGTTTGAGCCCCACATTGGGCTCTGTGCTAATGGTGTGACGCTTGCTTGGGATTCTCTCTCTCTCTCTCTCTTTCTCTGTCCCTCCCCTGCTTGAGCTCTCTAAATAAATAAACACTTTAATGAAAAAAATAAAATAAAAACTTAAAAAAAAAGAATAGGGGAGAGGAGTCAATCACAACATGCACCCTTCTGGCTCTGCCACGCTACATGACTGAAGACCCCACTTACAGACAAGAAACAGGTTAAGAGGAAAACATGTGATTTACTTTGGGCAAGTTCAACTGGAGAGGCCTGGGAGAGTAGACTGATGGTATCCCTGTGGTTAGAGTTCAGAAGAACAGGTCCGTTAGAACAGAGATCCACCCACAACACAGAACACACGGGGGCAGATGCCCACATGAAGAAATCCAGAAACAGAAATGCAAGACAAAGCCAGCAGTATGTAGCTTATCCCTATACAATAACTCAAGTTTGGAAGAAGAAAACATCCTAAAGGAGGGACTGGAAAGGATGAAAATATGAAGATCAGGGTGCAGCTGGAATTTCATTTCCAAAAAAAAAGTGTTCTTAGGTGCAATTTAGTATTTCAAAATGTCTCCATTTGTAAGCTTTTGGATAAATTATAAATAATGTAGAATCTAGGAGCACCTGGATAGCTCAGTTGATTGAGCGTCTGACTCTTGATTTGGGCTAAGGTCATGACCTCTCAGTTCATGCGATCAAGCCCCATGTCAGGCTCTGCACTGATAGTGGGAAGCCTGCCCATGCTCTCGGTCTCTCTCAAAATAAATATACATTTAAAAAAAAGTAATAAAGAAAGGCAATCTAACTTTCAGAATTTCTGTCCTTCCCTCCTCCCTCCAGTTAAATAAAAATAATAGTGTTTACTTACAAATTTCATATTTCGTATTTAACTTTACTAGCTTTCCTGTTACAACCTAGTGATAGTATAAATTTTCTTGTTCCTCTGTGAGGCTGAAGTCAAAACAGCATCAGACTGTCTTCAGGAAACTCGAACATAAAATTTCAGAAATAATGATCATCTGAACAAAAATAAGATTGTTTTCTGATAGTGATCAATTTGTGATTGAGGACATCAAAAAATTACAATGTATGCAGTTTCAGGGCGCCTGGGTGGCTGTTTGTTGAACACCTGACTCTCAATCTCAGTTCAAGTCATGATCTCAAGATTCATAGGTTCGAGCTCCAGGTCAGGCTCTGCGCTGGCAGCACAGAGCCTGCTTCAGATTCTGTCTCTGCCCCTATCTGCCTCAAAATAAACAAACTTAAAACTTTTTTTAGTAAAATGGATGCAGTTTCAGGCACCTGAGTGTCTCAGTCAGTTACGTTTGCCTCTTGATTTTGGCATAGGTCATGATCTCACAGTTTGTGGAATCGAGTTCTACATTGGTCCCTGCACGCTGACAGTAGGGCCTGCCTGAGATTATCTCTCCGTGGGCCCCTCTACCCTGCTCATGTGTGCTCTCTAAAAATAAAATAAATCTTTAAAAAAAATAAAAATAAAAATAAAAATAAAGGGGTGCCTAGGTGGCTCAGTTGGTTAAGCATCCAACTTCGTTTGGCTCAGGTCATGGTCTCGTAGTTCATGAGTTCAAGCCCCACATCGAGCTCTGTTCTCTCAACTCACAGCCTGCTTCTGACCCCTCTGTCTTCCTCTCTCCCTCTCTCTGCCCCTCCCTCATTTGCACTCTTTCAAAAATAAACATTTAAAAAGTAAATAAATAAAAATAAAATGTATGCAATTTTACAGGATAAATGATATGTTGTATTTTTATTACAAATTCAAAGTTGTAAAAAGTGATTTTAGAGAAGTCAAAGGAATTATAAGCAAACATTAATTTACTTTGTGGATATCAAAGAGCAGAGCCACTCAAGCACACAAATGAAGCACGGACTTTCAAAACTATTTCTACTTGAATAGTAAATAGAGCATGAAAACAGACTTTTATCTTGCTAAATGATGTTTCAGGAATAAAATTACTACACAAAAGCATTTTCTCCTTAAATGTTCTCTGAATGAAAGATTACATATTACTATGCAAAATCAAATCATTATGTTTTTCTTTCTGAAGGACTAGAAGATGAAACAATGGCTAATGGCAGACAACCAAAATCTAGGTGCCTCAACTGACTCCAAAGACTACTGTACATTCACTGATTCTAAAGCCAAATGGGGGAATAATCAAAGAACTATTTTTTTCCCTAAAAGCACAAAAGAACAGATAAATGGGACAAATCACTGGACTGTTCAAGAGATATCCTACACATCTGAAAGTTACCATTTTGTACATAGTTACTTTTTTTCCATGTCCCAGGAAAGACAATGCTGTTTAAAGCAATCGTTGTTCAAACAAGAAGTCGGTAGCGGAGGTACTCTGATGAGACATAGTTTATAACTTCAACGATATTATTAATCACATACTCATAAAAATTATGGCTCTCAGTTTTAGACAGGGAATTGAAAATGACCTCTACCAAAGTTCACAAGGTCCCATCTGTATGGGAAATCACCACCAGGCCACAGAAGAGACGACCCCTAGGAGCGGCTTTCTCCTGACTACCTGCTGTTTCCAAAACACTGGCCAGACGTTAGCTGCACACACTGCCAGGATCAAACAGAGGCCAAAAGTCACCGCTTATTTCATGGGGACTCAGAAATTAACTTTAACCAAATTACATCTTTGCTCTCAAGATTTTTTTTTAACAAAAGCTCACAATCCGCTTAGGAAAAAAATTATTTGAACAACTAAGCAGTTATCCAACAAGACAGTAAATTGTCCTTCACAAAACAATTTCTTTAAGCCCTCTATCCTTTAGATTTTATCAGATAAATAATATATCATCACAAATGCATCTGTTTTTATTCCTTAAATAAAACTCCTCAGGTTTGGGAGGAGGGGACACATGCTCCTCTTCACCTATTTTTAAACTTTTTATTTTGGAACAATTTCAGAATTATAAAAAAAACCTCATAAAATAGTAGAAAGAATTATTGCATATCCTTTACCCCAAATATTTATTTATTCACTTATCATTTATTTATCATATTTTTTTCTCTTTACACACACACACAATTCTTCTTAAACATCTGGGGGTAAGCCAAAGACAGGATGTCTTTACCTCTCCACACTTCGGTGTATTTCCTAAAACCAAGGTAACTCTCTCATGTAATCACAGTACAATGACCAGATCTGGAAATTAACATTGATAACAGTATCATCATCTAATCTACAAACCTTGTTCAAATTTCATCAACTGTCTCATTTATGACCTTTACGACAAAAGAAAAACATTTTTTTTTTCTGGTCCAGGAACTTATCCTGCATTAGTTGTCACGTATCCTTGGTTTCCTTTGATCTAGATAAGTTGATCCACTTTTGTGTTTCTTGACCTTGACACTTTTGAAGAGTACAAGCCATTTATTTTGTACACTATCTTTCAATTTGGTTTGTCTGTTGTTTCCTCACGATTATATCCATGTTATACATTTTGGAGAAGGACATCACAGAAATGATGTGCTATTTTCAGTGCATCATACCTCAAGAGGCATGAAATGTTGATATGTCCCATTACCAGTGATGCTAACTGTGATCATTTGGGTAAATTGCTAGGTTTGTCTATTTTAAAGGTGTTATAGTTCCCACTGTAATTAATTAGCATCACCTGGGGATATACTATGAAACTATGCAAATACCTGTTTCTCATCATATTTTCACCCGCTTATCTTAGCATCTGTCATTGATGATTCTGACCCTAGACAATTTGGTGTTTACCCCATGGGGATTCTTCTATATTTATAAGTTAAAAATCTGCTGTAGAGAAGAGCTGTGCCTCTTGCCTCTTTTATCTTTCTTATCTATTTATATCAGTATGGACCCACAGGCTCTTGTCTTATTCCATGGGCTTTAATCCATCGCTAACATTATTTATTTTGTTGCTGAAGTTTTCCCAGATTGGCCAGTGGGAAACCCCATAGAGTGGCTCCTGTGTCTTTTTGACATATCATCTTTGAGCACTTGATTACTTTCTTTTTTTTTATTTTTTTATTTATTTATTTATTTTTGGGACAGAGAGAGACAGAGCATGAACAGGGGAGGGGCAGAGAGAGAGGGAGACACAGAATCGGAAACAGGCTCCAGGCTCCGAGCCATCAGCCCAGAGCCTGACGCGGGGCTCGAACTCACGGACCGCGAGATCGTGACCTGGCTGAAGTCGGACGCTTAACCGACTGCACCACCCAGGCGCCCCTTGATTACTTTCTTATACAAGATGTTTCAGGCTCATCTTACACTCTTCCGGAAATCAGCCGTTTTATCATGGAGTAGTGGTTCCATTTATGAGACAATGGTATTTAAAAAATAAGATCTGGGTTCCTGGTATGCTCATTGCTATGGGTGCCAATGTTTCCATGACCTCTCAGCAAGCCAGTGGTTCTCAGTTGAGGGTGATTTGCCCCCCTCCCTCATGACATATGGCAGTGTCTGGAAATACTGGGTTGTCACAACTGAGGAAATGTTACTGTCTTTTAGTGGGTAGAGGCCAAGAGTGGTGATAAACATCCTACAATGCAAAGGATACCCTCCTGCACACACAATAAAAAAATGTTTACCCAAAAATGTCAATATTGCTAAAGAAACCCTGAGCTACAGAATTTGTGTATATACACACACATGTGCAGTAACACATTTATACAGTTATTTTTCAATATATGTTAAAAACCATGAGTTTCCACTGATACCTCCAATTTCAGCTCAATACATAGGACTCATTTAGAATGGAAATCCTCATCCATTTCCCCATCTGTAACCTCTTTCTCTGACAAGAAGAAATGTCACTCATCTTATCCACAATCCATGTATTTATTTCCTTAATCCCAGAATATACATAAACTGGTTTCAGAACTGCTAACCCATGAACTAGGAAAAACAAACCTACTAACTACAGTTCAATGTTTGCTTCTACTGTTTTTAAGCCTGAGGATATGCAGTTAAAATATGCTTAAAAGTTATTTAAAGCTAGTTTTTTTTTTTCTCTCTCTCTCTCTCCCTCCATCAGTACATTATTCATAAAATTCTGTCCACTGTTGGTATTCCATTTAGAGCTTTTCCCCCAGAATGTCAATAATTTTATTTGGAAATGTTAATGTCAGAATTCTAAAAGTATAATTGGAGAAGCCTCTCTCCTTTATCTCAGGTACTTCATTTCCCATCCCCCAATCATTTCTACCAGATGAGGATCTGGGAGGTACACCCTATAGGTCCACCATCTTATTAGCTCTGCTCTTGTGTATGTGTGTGTGTTTCCACAAATAAGCAGATACATGTATATATTCTTATTCCCCCAATCATCTACCAATATCTAGTCTATTTTTCCTTTAATAAGAGAAATGCTACTTTTTAGCTTAGTATATGGCCACCTTGGTATCAACCACATTGTCCATCTTCCTGGCAGATAGGTATGACCATGTGATTAAATGCCAATAGGATGGGAGCAGAAATAAAGGGTGCTTTCTAGGTCATGCCCTGAAAAAAAATGGGTGTGAACTCCCCTTGCCCCTGCCACCTTCCTGCTGAGGCTGGATGATGGGCATAAAAGCAGCCACTCTGGAGCCCCCAAATGAAAACCATCTGCTGTAAATCCAAGTCTCCCTACCAGCCCTTGACAATATTTCCTTTTGGGACTATGACATGGTAAATATATTAAATTTTATCTTTCACAGGTCACTGTATTTTTCATTCTCTTTGTTATAACTGCTTAGACTACAGCCTAACTATGAAGGTCCTTGGGTGGGAAGAGGACTGAGCATTCCAGCAAATGAAAACAACAGTGAAGCAGGAAGGAAGGAAAAAAAAAAAAAAAGAACATGAGACAAAGTTGTGTAAATGACCAAAGAGTCACATGAGGGCAATGGGGAAATATTAAAGGGTTTTAAGCAGGGTTGGGATTATACTTTAAATTTTATGCTGTTCAAACCAAACAATGGATTGGTACAGACAAAGAGTATTTACAGAGAACCTGTTCAGAAAGCTCTTACCTGAGCCATGACACACATAGCTGGAGTATGGGATAGCATGGCCAAAGAAAGGAAATAGAGGTTGTTTAGATGAAGTTACAGATCAAGCCCCCTCAAAATGCCTCAGAAACCACTTTTCTGAGCCAAAGGGTTCATCTTCCTACCAGGTACTTCAAGGATTTTGCATCCATCACCAGAAGGGCTAGGTTCTCTGGCCATCCCTCATCCTTGGAACATCAGCTGACCTAACCACTCTCACTTCCCCAAAACACCTCTTCCAACTCTTTTCTAGGCCACTCCACAATGTTTTCTGAGACTGCCGCTTCATGATTACCACTCAAGTCTGCTGAGGGTTCAGTATTTTCATGGAACATTCCATCTATCTCCTTGCCTCACTGAAAACCTCAGTGACCTCAAGGACCTCACTTCTCCAGCAACCTTCACATACCTCCTTGAGATCCACTGTCACTTCTAGAACATTACCTCTTCTAATCCTTGGAGAAAATTCTATTTCCTTGAGGCTTATTTTAGCTGGCCAAAAAAGTCTTCCCCAATTCCCTGTCATCTATCGACATCTCTTTTAACAACCCAATATTTGCTGCAGAATTTATGTCACCTGGAAGACGCAGAATTTATGTCACCTGGAAGGAAGAACCTTCCTTCCTTCCCCTAACTCATGTCACCATGAGTATGACCCAGGTAACATCCTCACCACTCAGCTCTTTGGATCTCATTTCAAATTACCTATTCTTTCACTTTAGCCACCTAGTCCCAGAGTCAAACCCTAAAGTCATCTAGTGTTCACTAAGTGCACCATATTCGAAATCACCAACTCAAAATAAATTGCTTTCCAACTGCAACCCCTATCTTTCCACCTCCTTTCCCAAGAGACTTGACTGGACCAATACTGAAACTTCCAATCTAGACTATGAGACATTCTGGAAGTCAGCTGCCCTTCACTCTTATGAAGAGTTAATGATACGAAATACAAAAAGGGCAAGATAATAAAGAGAAATAAATAAAAGCAACGTGTAAACTCTAAGTGGACCATAGGTGGTGTTAAAAAAACAAACAAACAGATAAACAGATATAAAAAGACACTTAGCAAAACTAAGGAAACTTGAAATACGGACAGTATGTTGGACGATATTATGAGATTCCTGTCAATTTTCCTTGGTGTAATACTGGTTTTGTGATTTTGTTGGAAAACGATCTTACTTTTAAGATCCATGCTGAAATATTTAGGAGTCATGTGTCATGACATCTGCAACTTTCTTTCAAATAGTTGAGGAAAAGAACAAGGAGAGAAGGGAGAGAGGAGAAGGAAGAAGAGCAAGGAGGAGGAGGAAGGAGAAAGCAAAGAAAGGTATAAATGGAGAGATAGAGGGAAAGATGTAGAAAAGCTTAACAATCTAAGTGAAGAGCATACAGGTGTGCAACGTACTATTTGTTCTTTTTCTCTAGGTTTGAAAATACCTAAAATAAAAGGCCTGGGGGCAATGTATCAATATCAATATATATTATATATAACATATATAGGTATGTATTATGAGAGAGAGAGAGAGAGAGAGATCTCAATCTGACGTGTATACATCCACATCTTTCTCTGTGCTCATCCAAACACAGTAAAGATACTTCAGGATGGGAAGGTGGCTTAACTGATGTGAGGCTGCACCACACACACTGCTCTGCGAACAGCCTTTCTATTAACAATACATACAGACAGGCCTTCAAGTACCGGCTGTGCCGCAACTTATAGTGAAGACGCACAGTAATTTATCTGGTCGTTCATCCATTTGGTAGACATGATGGTTGATTACAATTTTGGCTACTTTAAATGCTGCTGTCACAAATGTCCTTGTAAATATCACTTCACAATTCGGTCTTTTAACTCTGAAGGATAGATTCCTGAAAATTGCACAGCTCAAAGAGTATGCACTTTTAACATCCAACACCAGATTATCTTCCCAAAAGACAACAGTCAGTCATATTCCAAACAGGCCTGAGTGCGCTCTCTACTATATTTCACCCCCACAGTAAGTTATCAGTCTTTTTAAAAAAAAATGCTGCCACTCTGGGGAGCTGTTTGAAGGAAACACAAAGTGAGGTACTCTCAACAGAGTCACTTGTGAGAGTCACCTAAGGCAATGCTCACATTACTTCCAAAGAACCAAAAGCAAAGGTGGGAAAAGAAAAATGCCTCCCCCATCTGAATTCCCACCATAGTTTTTCACTCCAGTATTATGGCGTCTATAAATTTATGTCCTTTCTATATGTTTCATGCCAAGTTTACCAGAAACTCCTTGAAATAGGGCTACTGTCACTCATTCATTAATTCATTCAACAAATACTTATTACTCACTGACCATATCAAGCCCTAGTAATACACACGTGAACAAGATAAACACCATCACTGCCCACATGCACCTAATATTCTTATGGGATAATCCAACATTTAGCAATTAGTCAGGCAACTAATATTTTAATTATAGTTACGGTAAATGCTTTGAAGAAGCAGAACAGTGTGCAATGAAAACAAGTAACCCAGCACACAGTACCAGGAATGACCCCAAATGGGTTTTCAATGTTATCTATGGCTTCATCAATTTCCCATGTCACTGTCTGACTGATAATGACTCATGACATATGCTTTAAATATGCTGTTTTACAACTGTAATGAGAGAAGGACAAAAGAAGATAGGAACTCAAGTTATTGAGCTGGTACTGTGCCAAGCCCTTTTGTGTACCTAACTTCAGTTCATCTTTGCTACTAATTTATAGAGCAGAGGCTAATGCTCCACTTTTAAATGTAGAGTATGAGATGAAGGGAGACAAAGTAACTTGACAAAACTCACATAGTTACTAAAAGGTGTTATGACAGGATAGGAACCTAGGCCCCTCTGATTTCTATTTTATCAGAGTGAACCAAAGGCCTTTTCAAACTAGGCCTGGAAAAGGGCCTGGAAAATACATACAAAGTTAGGAGAATAACAGCAAGCCTACTACTCTGTATTAAGTCACTTTAATTTAAAAATGTGGTAACTGGTGAACATTTATTACACACACACACACACACACACACACACACATTAAGTAAATTCAGTGGCAAACATTTATTTAAATATAAAAGATGAAAAGTGTACTCTATAAATATGTTAGAGTATTCCTTTCAGAATACAGACAGAGGAGAATACAACGCTAATATTTTGACCAACTGCCAATATGCCATGGCACTACATTACATCAAAGCTTAATAGAGATGTGATTTGACAAAATATTCTTACACAAATGGACTATCTCAAATTCATGAATTTACCACTCAAGCTCATTAGAACAAAACCGAAATTAACCAAAATCCAACAATTCAACAACCATAATAAAAATTACAAAGATACTGATGGGGGGAGGAATCTAGAAAGCTCTTACAAATACTTTAAACGCCTCTGGGGATAATATTCCCAAGTACCTTGTTTATGTCTGTATGTGTGTGTAGTTAAACACACAGAGACCAACATACACCCAAATTAGATGTGTGTTCCAAACATGCACTGAAGTATTTCTGGGGGAATACTATTTCTAAGGAAAATAAACCCCTCCAAGCCTACTTAACCAATGTACAGAGAAAATATGTAGCTGCTGCTCATGATGGCTCATGATGGAACATGGCAGAGTTTAAAAACCAGTAAATACTCCACAATTAAGGCTGAAAAGAACTAGAGAATGAGCTAGAAAGAACGTGAAGGGGATTTTTCAAATTTGTATACGCTTTGGATACTGAGGTTATGGATTTTATTTTTAGGTTCACTTGAGAACTGTTTTCCTTTCATTGACAGAGGTGAATCACTAGCACATGAGATTAGATACAATCACTGATTACCTGTTAGTTAACAAATGGGAAGAAAAGAGAGTGACAGTAAAAGGGAAGGGAGGGAAGAAGTTTCTCCAGGTATAACAAAAGAAAAGCTAGAAGAGAAAAGTGATTAAAAGTAATGATTATATGACTTAATTGCCATATATTAAAACAAGAAGAGGGATGCCTAGGTGGCTCAGTTGGTTAAGCGTCCGACTTCGGCTCAGTCTCACGGCTAGTGAGTTCGAGCCCCGCATCAGGCTCCACGCTGACAGCTCAGTGTCTGGAGCCTGCTTCGGATCCTGTGCTTCCCTCTCCCTTGACCCCTCCCCCGCTCACAATCTCTCCCCCCCCCTCTCAAAAATAAACATTTAAGAAAATTTTTTAATGATCAGGGAAAGGAAAATATGTAAAAATGGAGTCACTAAATTGTCCTGAGTCACTACTGTACAGTTGTACAAACTGTTCACTGCATATAGGCACTGGGTCAAGGGTGCAGAGTAAGGGTTTAATATGCTCCATTGCTAAGCTGGGCTCTCTGTCTCAGGGCTGGATGCGCCCAGAAAATGGAGCACTTTTCCTAATTCACACAAAGTTGTAGTCCACTTGCCAAGCCTTCTGACCTACAGGTCGTGTCCACTCAAAGGGAAGCCTTTTGAAATTACATAAAAGCTCTGTATGGACTTGAGAGGCGCTAAGTAATCATACTCCACCAACATTCTATCCCCTCAGCCTCCAATTCTAGCCTCCCAGCTCCACTGTTTTAGTAAGCCATGAAAAAAGAACAAAACTATACAGCCAGTCCTTCCTATGGGAATGTTCGTAGACCCACACTATTCACTCATAATTCAAAGTGAACTGTACTTTAAATTTGATGTTAAACTCCATTATTCTTAAGTTGATGATAATTTATGTTGGACTAAAATGAAATGATCTTTTCAATGCTAATAAAAAGTTGCTAATACAACTTACAACATAATTTACTCCTTAAGGGGAATTAGTATAACTTTGCTTTAATAATTTAAATAAAATGGCTGTGGGGCACCTGGTGGGCTCAGTCAGTGAAGCATGCAACTCTTGATCTCAGGGTTGTAAGTTTAAGCCCACACTCGGTGTAAAAATTAGTTAAAAATCTTTAAAATAAACAAATCAATAAAATGGCTACTCCTGATTCAGTTATCATTCCACATTCTACAGGCCATAGGACTGGACTTTGTTAGACATTAGAACTGACGTCTATGTACATGAGGCGACACTGTTACATATGCTAGAAGACATTCCATAATTTGCTCTAATTTATAGACACAAAAGGCTATTCCCTCACTCTCAAATTAGTCAACCGTAGGTCACTATATTTTATAGCTCCATACATTCTCAAGCTTCATACTTCAAAACACCATCAATAACAATAAAAGACAATAAGTAGTTAATTTGCTGCACTGGCCTATAAAAGACTTTAGAAAAAAGAACCATTTCCCATACAATATATACCTATAAAATACTAAATATTTGTGTAGGAAAGGTTATGCACCGTAAGGTTAAAGAATTTAAGGTATATATGTAAAGTATAGGGCTGCTAAGGAAAATAAAATACCTATTCTTAATTAGTATGTCTAATTCAAGCTTTTCTTATTTCTATTTAAATACATAGTAAGCACATTTTCTACTGAATTCTCTAGTTAGCACATCTTCAAGCTGTTTTCTAGAACTGGACACCATGTGTAATACCAAGACCTCAAATATTTGTTTTTACCTCGAATAACATAATTATCCAGTGCATCTTCCATTCTCTTCAGTGCTTCAGTTCTATCAGAACCATATGTGATCAGCTAAAAGCAAATAAACAAAAAACAATTTACATAGATAGATACCAATCTATCTAAAAGTCAAACAATTCATCCTAATAAAAATCAAAATACTTTGTAACAGGTTTCCCAAAACATCCTCTGAAATTTCACAGTAGCTCAATTTCTAATATAAAGTATGTCAATTAAGATTTTTTTTAAAACTCAATAAATATCAGAATCAAGATATTTCAGACTTTTCTCCTACATTCACTATCACAGAAAAGAGCTATTTGAGATAAACAACAACGTAATAAAAATAACCATAAAAAGTTTAAAAGGAAAGATATCAAAATGTGAACATTTGGGATAGAATATAAACATCTGGAATAGTGAAGGATCAGGCAAGATTTTTCTCTCCCTACGAAAATGTCGTTTCCAAGTCTGATACCCTGCATAGCTAACTTTTACACATAACATAGCATAGAAGCAAACTGTTCTTGTATTACAAAAACAGAAGGGTCTTACTGTTCTATATGATTTTGTGCCTATTTATAAGAATCTTAAACAAATTAGCAATTAAATACAAGCAATAAATAATATTTTATTGCTAATTTGCTTGTTAAAATAAGACTTTACCTACTCATAAAATATTTTTCTATTACATTAGTCAGTCTATAGTTTACAATTACTTTGGTACATTTCATCAGCTCCTCAGTATCAAGCCAGGTTGGAAATTTATTTGCAGGCCACTTTTCTGAACAGAAATGTATTCATCAAAAAATGGAACCACATATATCAAAATCAATCTATAATTTTTTTTGTTTTTTTATTTTTAAATTAAATAGCACTTCTCTAACAAATGAAATACCTAAAGGTCACTTTAATAATGTTACTATAAAAACTTAAGTGAAAAAAAAATAAAAAAATAGTTTGCTACAAATACATAAAAAGTACTTGGGGGAGAAAACCATCTGACAAAGGGTTTTTAGTAAAAAAAAAAAAAAAAAAAAAAAGTAATAATAAAATCGTTCTTCGGGATAGGGAAAACAGGATTTTCTAAATGAAATCCCCAGGTTTTGTTGGTTTTTTTGTTTTTTGGGTTTTTTTTTAGCGTTTATTTTTTGAGAGATAACAAACACAAGCAGGGGTGAGGCAGAGAGAAAAGGGGACAGAAGATCCAAAATGGGCTCTGTGCTGACAGCAGAGAGCCCAATGCAGGGCTTGAACTAACGAACCAAGAGATCATGACCTGAGCCGAAGTTGGATGCTTGACCAACTGAGCCACCCAGGTGCCCCATGAAATCCCCAGTTTCAACTACTGCAGTCAGAATCCTACATTTTATGAGATCTTAAGATTCTAATGATTTTGAAAGACCTAAAAATTTGAGCAGCACTGTTAATTTATTCTGGGAAGTCAAATTTCAAAAGACAGGTGGGCAAAAAGACATCTTGTACTCCAACATAAAACTTAATTATGTGCAATCACCACAAGTAATTAGTGATTCATAAAAATGGAAAAGAAATGGTAAAAAGTATGCCAAAAAACATGAACTATCAGCTCAACTCCTTGACATGGCAAGCCATCCATACTTCCACCTCAGGTAATTTCTAGGGATGACCAAATAACGTAATTCATGCTCACTGTACCAGCTGCATTGGAGCCACTGGTTAGATAACTTTATTATTGTTGGGGGAGGGGATCATCATTTGATTTGATTGGGGACGAGCAAATGACTGACTTGATTGGGGAGTATTACAAAGTAACATGCTGTTGAAATTTCTCAAAAGAAAGAAAATCTGCTCTGCTTTCACTTTTCCATCAATGCATAATTACTTGTTTAATTACACAGCACATGATTCAGAGAAAGGATCAATTTAAGATTTTTTAACTTTAATACTTCCACTGTCTTTCAGGAGAAAAATGTACAAAGCCATTAAGAAATCGAACTAACTTTTGAAATCATTGGATCATAATAAATGCTAATGTCACTTCCTGGTTGGATGCCGCTGTCAACCCGGACCTGGGAGAAAGAAAGACATGAAAGTAACTTCACATTGTGCAGATATTTTTCTAACAACAAATTTAATTTCCAAGGAGCAGAAGGATAATTTAATCTCAAGTAACATTTCAACTTCTGGAAAACAGAAAAACAATCTAAACCATATAGAGACCAAATTATCTTGATCTGTTATATACCATGTAGTACAACGCATTTTTTTGTTCTCACTCTAAACAAAGGAACGAAGAAACTGCAAAAAATAACAACAATAAAACTTTATACATCACTATCCTGGGATGCATTTGTAGCTATTTGATGGTGTCTTCCAACTGAAGCATGGCATGAATGATATGAATGATGCCCCTTCTAGGCATACTCCCCACTGTACCCTTCTGAGAGCTTCAGGGAGGACCCCAGTCAAGCCATGCAGCAGGACTCGGGAGTTCTGCTCATCAGCTCTACAAGAACGCTGGTCCTGCGACTTTCATGTCTGTAACACTTTCCTTTTTTGCCTTACCCTCTCAACTGTACATTTTTTCTCTGTTACTGTCAGTCCCCTGAGACTTTAATGTTTACACAGCTTTTCTCATAGCTTTGCTTTGTAAGGACACAGCCCCAATTAGAGTTCTGATTTTGCAATTTTCATGGGGGAAAAAAAATAGCCCAAGTTCAAAATATTCTTTTGAAGAGCCTGATTGCTGTTAACCAGCCAACAAGTTAGTTAGTACATCGCTGATTCTTGTTTTCATCTCCCAGTTTGATACCAGCAGTAAGGCACAGAGGTTAGCCATGTAAAACTTTTAAAATGAGCAGTTGCTGAGGACGAAATATTTATTAAATTATTGTGCCTAAGTTTTGGAATCTGAGGTATTTAAAAGCTAATCAAAATACTTAAGACTGTCAAGCATGTCCTAGGGGTCCTGAAGATAGAGGAATTTAATCGAAGCTGCCAGAACAGCAGGACTTTGATGCCCAACATCGTAAAGGGGTGGGAAGAGAAGAGCGGAAGCTCACATAGCTCTTCACCTGTGGGAAGAAGCTTTCCTAATAAACAGCAGCTCATCTGTCTGCAGCAAGGCAGAAAAAGGTCAACACAGCGGCTGTTAGGCCTTTAATATTTTAATTTAGGCAATTATCAAGGGACCACATGTAGAACCTCTTGTCTAGGATATCCACATGAGGGTATGATGATGGCTTTATTATACAGTGACATCAAAAGATAAAGCATAGTTTCAATCTTTAAAAAAATCACACTACTATTATTCTCTTCGTAAGGTTTTAGAAGGTAACACTATAACAAACTCAGAGTGCTTTTATCTCTGCATTTGCAAACACAAAAGTATGGTTATTTGTATTTACATTCACATTCATATATGAAAATCTCAATTTTAAATGACAGTCACTCAGCACACTTAAAAATATCCTGGCTTTCTATTTTCTGAAAACATACTTCAGTGCTATGAAATACACAGTGTTGATAAAAACTAGAAAAGAATTAATGGGGCAGCTGTGAAAGCAATAAAATCATAATCTACCCTCTCCCCACATTTACAGAGCCCCCAAATGGCAGCTGGCATCCAACTTACATAGCAGAAAAGAGCCTTCTGAACTTGCATTTTCTTAATTTTAGTAGCAAAAAGTTAAAAAGCTTATTTTATCACCATGTATTATTTAAAACCAGAGCATGCTTGCTAAAGCTGTGTTTCCAACTGAGATTGGTAAAAATTCTAAGATCTTTGGCTTTAAATATATCCTCCTATTTGCTATGTAAACTGCTATAAACCTAGTGCAGAACTTTAATGTTCAACCCACTGGTAAAATAACATAGACAGTAAAGATTATTTGTTACACTCTTCTCTGGTTCATAATTTAAAATTTTAGTCACTTTGAACAACACCATCCTGAAAGTTAAGTTACCTAGGGCTCTTAGATATAACTATTTCATTTACTAAAATTATGATCACAGAAGGTATGTCATTTTAATTTAAAAATACATAGGGTAAAATCAAGAGGTATTATACATAATCAACACACATCTCTAATCAAACACATGTCTCATTAGCAAATCAACATTTGTAATTTAAAACTGTAACAAAGCATGAAGACTCTGACTTATAATTTCCTGCTTATGTAGTTTTCAAATAATCATCGGCTTTTTTTTTTATTTCTAACAATGAATTCAAAGTCAAACTAAGTTGCTATTCCCCGATGGAAACAAAGGCTACACACAAAAACATATATATATCTTAGCTTTTGCACACAAAGCTTTAAGAATAAGTCAAATGGAATTGTAACCAAATTTCTGAGAACAAAATTACAGAAACTACCAAATTTATAAAATGTGGTGATCAAAGACACACACAAAAAATCTTGCACAAAGCCAGAATGAGTAAATTGTAGGCTTAAAAAAGCAAGTGAAAACTACAAACTGTAAGTTAACGTTCAAGTATGTATTCCTGTGACCAAAAAAAAAAAAAAAAAGGGTAATAACCAAAAAGTTTCCTAAATTAAAACCAACTGATCTAGTTAAAGAGGCAAGGAGGAAACACCAACACCCAGGCACCTGTGTATTGAGGGTCTCAAGCCATTGCTCAGAAAACATCTAGCGTAATTTAAATGTCTTTCTTCTGTATCAACGGTGGACCGTGTGAAACTACCAGCCGTCTCCCACCCTTCATGCTCCATTCACCTCTCCCCCTCAGTCCAACTCCCAGCCCGCCATGTCTACCTGACAAGTGACAGCCCAATCTGATTAAATGCTTCCAAGGAAGGGGACTCGTGGGCCTCCATGACAGGCCAAAAGTGATCACCATGGAGATACATAATTACAGCTGTCAACGCATCTACTGTCCTGCTGACATCAATTTGATTGCTCCCAGCAATAATGATAGACAAAGCTTGGTGTGCACTCTCCCGCACCCAATCACTTTATCTATTCCTTGGTCCATTTAGCTGACATGCAACATTCACACAAGCAAATAACAGCAGTAAGCAGAACATTTAAGGCATTTTAATTGTTTTTTCTTTCTATGGATGGCTCACAACTGCAAATGTTATTACATAAAACTCCTGCTGCAGCATTAATTGAAGAAAGATTTGGTGGGACAAAGACTGTAGGGGGTATAGTTTGTCCATTATCACTTGTACTTTCAACAGGTCTCACGTTTGAAAATTGCAAATTGCAAAAACTTGCGAGGGCAAAATGTTTGACATCCTGTTAGCTATTACAACATGGTGAAAACTTCTAACAACTAGAGTAATCATTATGAATTCTTATTTAATACTTTTTTGTTTGATTAAAAAAATGTTTAGATATGTCCCTATGATACTGGTTTTCTCATCTGCTATTTAACGTCACATAATGCCTGTTAAATCTTTACAATTTTTTTTCTGCCTTCAGGCTTTGAACACAGCATGGAGTCTCCCAGCCTAGAAAGGGTCAAGTCTCTTCAGAACGCATATGGGCAAAAACAATTTAAAAAGTGAAATAAATCATATATCCAATAACATCTTCAAATTTAGGATCCTTCCTGTAATCTTTCACCATCTTCATGCCAGTAATCAGACTGAATAATCATATTCACAGATGGTACCGTCTTGTCATCCACTAGTTAACATAATGGTATGTGTGTGTGTGTGTGTGTGTGTGTATATATATACACACACACACACACACACACACACACACACACACTACCTTAAGAAAAAGGGTATGCCCTTGTTCTTTATATGCAACAAAAACTATTTAAAGAACACTTATTAAATATAGAAGAACTATGAATTAAGTGGACAGTGATCACTTTTCTTTAACTGGTAGAAATATGTACTTCTTAAAGTACGTGACACTTAATAGAATGAGGCACACTTTGTTTTCCTTAATCCATTTCAATTAAGAGGCTGAATTTCGTGACATCTGACTATACAGGGAAGCTAGGTTAGATTTATTGAAAATATTAAAGTAATACAGAAAAGTCATTTCCCATTCTTAGGATCCTGTGATCTTTTTCATTACCATTTTCAAAAGAATTGGGAACACTGTAAACTATCATTTATTCAGAAGTCAGATGTCTCTAGACTTCCCTGTGAAGGGAATTCTGACTTCCCTACGCATCACCAAGTACAAAATATTTTTTTTAAAAAAATAACAAAAAACTGTGATTTATCCACAAATTTCACTTGTCCTTCTATTTATACCCTTTGGTGTTGACATGCTTTAACATAAAAGTATGACATAAATCAAGATTTTAACCCCTCACTTGGCATTGCAGCTTAATGACTTACACCAGGTAGATGTATTGGTTCTTGGTACTGAGACAATCTCCCAACGGACGGTAAACCAAAAGACTTGTAGGGGTCCTGAAAGTTCAAAGGAAAGGAAGCACAGTCTTTGAAATATAAATCAGCAAAGTAAGGTTAAATATTTATACAATGAAAAAGCATTTATAGATCTATTTTCAACACACAGTATTTACCAAATCACGATTTCCTAAGATCACTGTCTTATACTCACTCTAGATTAGAGAAGTATTTAAAAATTAAACTGAAATGTAAGCAGAATTGAGCCTGACCTTAGTCATACTTTATTGAAATTGGTAAAATGCCAACATTTTATAAATTGTCTTCAAATGCCTTGGGCAAAAATAAAATAACCTAGGCGTTACATCAAAACATCCCCAAGTTCAGAACAGCAACTGTAGTGCACTAAAGATAACTGTTTTTCTTGCTCTCAAAACAGTTCACATATGGCAAAATTGGAGAATTTTGGTTCTTCAAGTAAAGACCTGAAAAAAAAACTTTGCATGTGCTATTATTAGATATATGCCCCACTTGTAAATATCTTAGATCAGAATAAAAATTAAATGAGTTCAGTGTCATAACAATACCATTTAAAATATGATAAAAAGCAAGAACAATAACCCGGGCAAGTATATTCTCAAGATCCTTGAAAAACATTTCAAAACAACTTCAAGTATTCTTAAACACAGGTACCATTAATTTTTTTTTTAAAGGACTTTGAATTCTAAAAGCAAAAGATAGTATTAAATGCTTCCTTGAATTGTTTCACTCATTGAAAAAAGCATTTTCAGATGTTGATTGCTTTATTATCTGATTAATATAGTTATAAGATAATACAAAAGATTTGGACTGAAAGCTTAGGCATAAATTCCATAATTAAAATTATGAATGAAAGCTTTGCAATTTAAATTTCAATCACTACTTTCATGTAATCATAAGGTTTATCAGAAAATAAACTTGCAAAAAAATTTAAGTTAATATTAACAACTAATGTGTATGCAGGGTAGGCTCTTAAAAACAAAAAGCAAAAGACAAACAACAACAGAGAAATAAATGATTCTGTTTGTTTCAAATGTGATCTGAAAACAAACAAAATAAAAACCCTGGTCCATGCAAACATACTGAATATTTAACAAAAGCAAGAACATTTAACGAATGCTTTGTTGCCCCTTAAACTGATTGGTGGCTATCTTGCCCGTGCACAGAAATACACAGAACTTAAACAAACTCGGTCTTTTAAAACTATTTTGCATTGCGTCAAAACTGCCCCCTCTTTTGCCTGGTTTGATTCTCTATTACATAAGCAAACACATCACATGGGTTATGAAGCCCTAACTTGCTCTTGCTGTTTAGTTTTCCCTGGTCCCACGTCTCGGGACACAACCACCATGCTTCCTGTGAACATCATTCATTTTACCTCAGCATACACCCGACATTCAACTGCCCAGCCGTTGATGGGAATATCAGCTTGTTTGTGCCTGAGAGGGTAACCCTTGGCAACACGGATCATTTCTTGGACTAGGTCCAGGCCAGTAATGCATTCTGTGACAGGATGCTCCACCTGCAAGGCCAATATCTGCCAGTCAATAGGTGTAGGAAAAGGGAATAAACAGAATAGGCAAGAACAATTTCAGCAGTTCCTGGACAAAATGGGGTTAATTATACATAACATTTAATCATTTTTAACTAAAAAACCGAGAGAATAAAACTAAACAAGCACAATCTAATACAAAGCATGATTTAAAAGAAAAAAACCCCAATGCCTAAAAAGTATTTGTAAACTATCTGTATCACTTGTCTCAGTTTTTAATTAGATGTCGTCCAGCAATGCTTCCCACTTTCAATTCTGAAACTAATTCTTATCTGAAAATTACATATTTAGCTGCAATCCTCGGTATGGCTGGTAATCAACTATTCTGCTACACTTAGCATGGCATCCACAGAGGCAGCTTATGATTTTCCAAAGCACTAAGCTAGCCTGGTCTCACTCACTCTCATGCTTTCACTAACCTGTCCTGACAAGCAACCAGATTAGCGTACTCTTACATCAATGCAGTGTAGCAGAAAGGAGCAGATGGATCCTGCAGGTTGTTTTCCCTTCAGACTTACATGGGGAGTGCTTAGCATGCACAATAGCAAAACTGAGCCAGTGAAATCACTCTGCTTTCTCAGCAAATTGCCGATAACTACTTTGGATGATGCTGTCATGGGGATCCCTGGCCTTCCACACTCACACATGGGATACACATGTACAAAAACATGCACTGACATAGAGGGATGCTAACAGGGATACACATCATTATGAATTTGCTTGATTGCTCGCAAGTTCCTAAATTTAACGAAGCTACAAAAAAGCCACTTATGGCACTGATAAGGAGCAAATGATATGTCTCTCATCAAAAACCTTGAAGAAGTTTTAAAAATTTAAAACTTTAGCCACATCTGTTACTTTAAATACCAATTTCTTTTCTCATAAAAACTAAAGCATGTTCCAAATGCACCTCTTAATAGTTTCTTTATCATGACATGTCCGATTTCATAAACTCTGACACGGGAAAAGGTCAATGAACAAACGAATTGTCTTCCCATCTTCAACTACACTAATTGAAGGACAGGACTTAGTCATTATAATAATCTCGAAGCTTATCATAAGCAGACAATGCCATGGTCTTAAAAAAAAAAAAAAAATAAAAAAGCTTTGTAAAAATAAACAGATGGCATCCATAATTAGCTCTGTGTGTGTTATGAGTTTGTTTACAGTTTCAACAACATTTTAAGACATTTTGACATAATTTTAATGACAAATCATCACTAAAATAAGCATCTACCCTTTGCAAAATGAACGTGACACTAAATAAAGATCTTATTAGATAGTTCAAAAATTAAATTTTTCAAAGCAAATTATGGTTTTTTGAGAAACAAGATTCTATATGATAAATATAACAAGAAGGGAACAATGTAAAGCCCCTCTATCACTGCTAGAAACAAATCTGAATGGGAAGGCATCTTATCACTCTATTCAAAGTGAGCCTACTATGTGCCAAGGGCTTTGTATCAATACTATTCATACACCTCCATAGGTGAGAAAACAATTTTAAAAGTGAATGACTTAATTTCCTCCTCTGGCTAGTGCCCAGAAAATATACTAGGCAAATCAATATATACTGAATGAGTAAGTGAGCAGCAAATCCAGAGACACATCTACAGCAAATGGTAGAGGCAGCGCTGGCATTCAGGTCACTCCAGAGATGGTATGACGTTCCTATTCTCCTCATGTAAAAATGCATATAAAAACATGTAGTAAACTGGGGTGCTTGGCTGGCTCAGTCAGGGGAGCATGTGACTCTTAATCTCGGGGTTGTGAGTTCAAGCCCACATTGGGTGTAGAGATTACTTAAAAAAAAAAACTTAAAAAAATGTAGTAAACATAAACAGCTGCATAATTAGGTGCTGTTGTCTTCTATAAAACACAGTATTATTAAAGTTTAAAGACCCAAATTCATTATAAGGCTCTGTTTACCTTAGAAGACTTTTCTGTAACTGTCTAAGAGAAAAGTATGTAAGACCGATATTAAACGAAATCCAAAAATGGACCCACTTGACACCAACTTAGAATTATAGAACAGAAACAACACATTTTTCAATCTCAATTAGTGAGCTACAATCATATCAAAATAAAATAATTAAGTAGGTAACTAGAATAACAACTAGCTGCTAAAGGCAAAAATCATTACTTGCAGAACTTAAAAAACATACCCACTTAGGTTCAAGTATTGTTAAAGAAATATTTCTAAATACATTTGAATATAATTCTGAAGTTATTCAACTGAATGTGTGAAACATTTCCTTTAGACCCTGCCTTAGTATTACCAGGAATTTTGTAGGCATAACATTGTTTAAATAACCATGTATAGACCCATTTCTGAGAACTTGGAAACAGGTTCCCCTCTGCAAGGCAAACTCCATACTTAAGAGATCAGAACAGAGATATACAAAGAGACAAAACAGTTCCCAGGCCAAAATATAATTCAATAGAAGTTTTAAAAATATGTTTTAAAAGGGGGGAAAAAGAGGGCAGGGAGTGAGGATCAATGGAAAGTGAAGGCAGCTAACTGGAACGAAAGGTTATTCAAAGAGAGACTCAAAGACTGGTGTCTGGTAGGCCAACAATTTTGTCTTGTCCCACCAGAAGAAAAATCTACATAAGTTTAATGCCGATAAACATATATTCAGAGGACTATTATGTGGAAGGGGGGAAAAAAACCCACAAGGTTTCTATGTCACTTCTATTCAGAAAACACTGATTTCACCTAAGTTAAATATGTTCTTCTTTTTTTTTTTTTAAGACTCCTCAGACTCATTAATCTGTCAATATGCTTTGGCATTCTCAAGAGGAGGGTATTATACAGCACTTATTCACCCACACACCTGCTTTTGGACGATATCCTATGGGTTGAGAAGTCCATGGAACACACTTTTAGAAACCATGCCTTAAATATTCAAAATACAAAAATGAATTCCCTTATTGTGACAAAAAAATTTTTGAGAACCTGGCTTCACACATAATTTTTCTACCCAGTAGAAAGGGTGCTAGTTCCAAGAGGTATATGAATAAGGATACACTAAATAGTATGATTCTGCATTTGAAGATTAATACACTGACATTCTAGTATATAAATCTCATGGTTTAGTCAACAAAAGACCTAAACTACCCCCACCACAAAAATTACACATTAGTAAAAAAAAAAAAAAAAAAAAAAAAAAAAGCCCAAAACAAGTCAGAATTTCTGAATCCTTGAAGACAAATTTGTGATTGGGATTAGTGAGAGAATGTGCACTCTGCAGGGTCTGTTAGTAGCTGATAAATCAGTTTGTACTGGCAATGCCCCTATCTCTCCATTAATGTTTTGTTCAAATAGGTGCAAACAGCTACAATCATGAAATGTCATACTATGGAACACACAATCGTGCTAGAGTGAGTCTATATAGTTCTATATGCCTACATCAGATGATTGCAAACATCCAGCTTTTTATAAATCCATTTGCTATTTTCATTTAGTTTTGTCTTCTTGATCACCAGCAAGCTGTCACTAATATCTGTGTCTGTGTATAGACCTCTTGCCACTCTGTTTTCAAATGTATTTGTTCCTTTAAATGTATTTCCCCCCAAAAAATAAATAACTGAGCTTATCAAATCCAACAGTGAGATAAATCTGATTTTGCTTCACCTCTGAGTTCTTAATGTATCAAACTTCAACACTAACAAACTTAGAAAAACAAGTCTTTCCAGCATTGGGTCTGCCATCGCAATCTTTAACCTCATTTCTCATTAAATACAAACAGTGAAGTATCTAAAACTAGTGAGTGAAAGTATCATGAAACATTTCCAGTACCGAAGTAACTCCCAATAAAATACCTTACTGATGACGAAGGGAAAAGTAGTAACTCTACAGTAAAGAAATGCAAGAGACATCAGTTAACCAAGTCAACCTGAGCAGTAACGGGATAAACAGACCTCGCAGGTCTCCTACGTGGTGGTCAGAGGAGGACAGTACATTTTCTGTATACTTCACAAGATACAGAGCCTCAATATAATCATCAGAAAGCAGACAGATGCAACATGAGGGATGTTCTATAAAATAAAGAGCCTGTGCTCATGAAAAAATGTAAAGATCATAGTTGAAAAAAAAAAAAGACTAACAAACTGTTCTAGATGGAGAAAAAGAGGTATGACAAGTAAATGTAATGTAGGGTCCAGAAAATGGGTTTCTTTTACCCTGAAAGACTTTAGTGGAACAACCAGTAAAATCTGAATATGATCCGCAGATTAGATGATACATAATATGTAAATGTTAATATCCCGATTTTTATAATGGCACTGTAGTAATGTAAAATAATTTTCTTGGGGTGCCTGGATGGTATCTGACTCTTGACTTTGGCTCAGGTCATGATCCCAGGGTCATGGGATCAAGTGCAGCATTGAGCTCTGAGCTGAGCATGGAGCCTGTTTAAGATTCTCTTTCTCCTCTTTCTCTCTCTCTCCTTCCCTCCCTCCGCCCCTTCCCCCACCCCATCACTCAAAAAGGAGGAGGAGGAGGAAGAGAAAGAAGAAAGAAAGAAAGAAAGAAAGAAAGAAAGAAAGAAAGAAAGAAAGAAAGAAAGAAAGAAAGAAAGAAAGAAAGAAAGAAAGAAAGAAAGAAAGAAAGAAAGAAAGAAAGAAAGAAAGAAAGAAAGAAAGAAAGAAAGAAAGAAAGAAAGAAAGAAAGAAAGAAAAGAAAGAATCTTCTTCTTGTTTTTAGGAAATACAGACGTATTTAGAAGTAAAGGGATACCAGGCCTGCAATTTACCCTTAAATGTTCCAGGCAAAGAAGACATAGAGAGAGAGACATAGATAAAAGGATAAAGCAAATGTAAATGTTAGTGAAAGGTGTTCAGAACATCTTTGTAACATTTTGCAATTTTTTTGTACATCTGAAAGAATTTCACATAAAATTAATACAAATTAAAGCAACATCACTAAAGTTTGTTTTATATAATAAAATATTATTAAAATAAAGATATCTGACTTGATCAACATTTTATCTTCAATCAAACATAAAGATATCTTGGGTGGCTCAGTTTGTTAAGCATCCAACTCTTGATCTCAGCTCAGGTCATGATCTCACAGTTTGTGGGTTCAAGCTCCGCATCGGGCTCTGTGCTGGCAGTGCAGAGCCTGCTTGGGATTCATTCATTCATTCTCTCTCTCTCTCTCTCTGCCCCTCCCCTGCTTGTGTTCTCTCTCAAATAAACATTAAAATAATAATAAAGATATCTGCCTTAGTCAACATTTTCTCTTTAATCAAAATCCAGTGTGTTAAATAATCAATAGTAGATAATATGTTCAAGGTTTTCTCTGACTTAAACTTTTAAATATTTTGTGTTATTTGCCTAACAATTCCTAAGATTTAAAGAATAGGTAATGAAGTAACAGGCAAGTTTTCCTCAAGAAGAGCAAAATTCAGGCAATTCTAATTATACACTTAAGTTAACCTCAAATGAAAATTAACACTGAGGGAAGTTCAAAAGAGAAAAAAGTCACAGAAAGTATAGAGAAGTCAGAACAAAGAAGTATGTGTTGGCCATGAGAGAGAAGGAGGGTTATGAAAAGTATTAAAAATTCCTTAAATGAAGAAGTATTTGGTTGTAATTGTCAACTGGTAAATGGTGGCCCAATTGCCTAGTCAAGGCAGAAGGTGTCCCCAAAGATGACCCAACCAACATACCTAACATGTAATAGCACTGAAATTTACAAAATCCCACCATATGCATGAACCTGTTCCTTAATACTCCACTCTCATTTTATAGAGAAGGCATATGAGTTACAAAGAAGAGGTATTTGGTGAGTGAACATTAAGAGTATCTAATAATCAGGGGTGCCTGGGTGGCTCAGTCAGTTAAGTGTCTGACTTCGGCTCAGGCCATGATCTCACAATCTTGTGAGCTCGAGTCTGGTGTCGGGCTCTGTGCTGACAGCTCAGAGCCTGGAGCCTGCCTCAGATTCAGCCTGTCTCTGTCTCTCTCTCTCTCTCTCTCTCTCTCTCTCTCTCTCTCTCTCTTTCTCTCTCTCTCTCTCTCTCTCTCCCCCCTCCCTCCCTCCCTCTCTCTCCCCCCTCCCTCCCTCCCTCTCTCTCCCCCCTCCCTCCCTCCCTCTCTCTGCCCTTCCCCTGATCGTGCACTCTCTCTAAAGAAAAAAAAAAAAAAGAAAAAGAAAAAGAAAATTTTAATTAAAAAAAGAATAATATTCAAATAATGTTTTTTGTAATTTTGCAAAATTAGCGTGATTTTACGAAACATCTTTATTAAATGCATCAAGTCTTGGGGCACCTGGGTGGCTCAGTCAGTTAAGCACCTGACAGGCTCAGGTCATGATCTTGCAGCTCATGGGTTCTGGCCTTGCATCAGGCTCTGTGCAGGCTCTGTCTCCAGCTCTCTCTGTCCCTCCCCTGCTCACAGACTGTCTCTCTCTCTCTCTCTCTCTCTCTCTCTCTCTCTCTCTCTAATATAAACATTAAAAAAAAAAAAAGAAAAAAAAATAAATAAATACATCAAATCTAACCCAACAAACGTTACAAGACTTGGTTTGGGAACGCTCTCTTTGGTAAGCAGAACCTGTTTGATTCAACTCAACAGAGTAGTTTAGGTGTAACTACCTGTTGAATTATGAGGAAATTGCCCTGTTATATAAAACTGAGTTTCATAATGGTATTTGGCATAACAGATCCCTGTTCGGTTTGTGTTATTCCAGCCTGAAAGTATAACAGATGCCATTATTTTTGGTTGTGCTCTTTCGGTTCAGAGAGCTTCCTTGTCCAGAACAGAGCCTAGCATACATCTATTAAAATTCTGATGCTCTACCTTCTGAGAATACAGGATTTCAAAATAAAGATCTAAAGTTATTAGATTTTGATCCACAGCACTCAAAGATAAAAAGCACATTGGGAAATGGGCCCCAACATAGGATTCCTGTAAACTCACCTTGAAAATAATAACAAACTGAGGGTTGATGGGGGGTGGGAGGGAGGGCAGGGTGGGTGATGGGTATTGAGGAGGGCACCTTTTGGGATGAGCACTGGGCGTTGTATGGAAACCAATTTGACAGTAAATTTCATATATTAAAAAATTAATTAATTAATTAATTAAAAAAAAAAAAAAGAAAAGAATGGCTATATTCAAGTGTGGCAGTAAAAACTGAAGAGATTCTATTATAGAGCTTCCCCACACAAATAACTAGATGAAGAAAGGATAACGGTTTTATGTTATGGGCTGAACTGTGTCCCCCCTCTTCCCCCATTTCATATGTTTAAGCCCTAACCCCTAGTACCTCAGAATATGACTGTATTTGGAGACAGGGTCTTCAAAGAGGCAATTAACTTAAAATGAGGTCATTAGGGTGGGCCCTAATCCCACATGACTAATGTCCTTAAAAGAAGAGATTAGGGGGGCACCTGGGTGAGTCAGTCGGTTAAGTGTCCGACTTCAGCTCAGGTCATGATCTCGCTGTCTGTGGGTTCAAGCCCCACGTCGGGCTCTGTGCTGACAGCTCAGAGCCTGGAGCCTGCTTCAGATTCTGTGTCTCCCTCGCTCTCTGCCCCTCCCATGCTTGCGCTCTGTCTCTCTCAACAATAAACATTAAAAAAAAATTTTTTTAATGTTCTTTTTTTTGAAAAAAAGAAGAAGAAATTAGGACACGAACACACAGCACAGAAGACAGACCATGGGAAGACACAGAGACAAGATGGCCATCTGCAGGCCACAGAGAGAGGCCACCAGAAGAAACCAACACTGATTTTAGACTTCTAGCCAGAACTATGAGAAAATAAATTTCTGCTGGTTATGCTAAGTGAAATAAGTCAGGCAGAGAAAGACAGATACCATATGTTTTTACTCATATGTGGATCCTGAGAAACTTAACAGAAGACCAGGGAGTAGGGGAAGGGGGAAAAAAAGTTACAGAGAGGGAAGGAGGCAAACCATAAGAGACTCTTAAATACTGAGAACAAACTGAGGGTTGATGGGGGTGGGGGAGAGGGGAAGCGGGTGACAGGCATTGAGGAGGGCACCTGTTGGGATGAGCACTGGGTGTTGTATGGTGTTGTCAAAACCAATTTGACAATAAATTATACATTAAAAAAAATTTTTTTCTTCTGGTTAGGCCACCCTGTCTGTGGCACGTTGTTACAGTAGCTCTAGGAAACTAACACAGGAACAAATTTGAAAAATTAAAATCTAGGTAAGAGTCCAGAACTCAAAGACACCAAAATAGTCTTTCAATAGTAGACACCACAATATGCTTTCAAACAAAAACCTAAGTGAAGGTATCTGACCAGTTTACCTATTCACATCTGAGTAATAGAAACTTCTTTCCTTCAACTTTCTAATAAGACTCAATAAATATAAAGGGAAAATATAGCATAGCCTACACTGTATTCTCAGTTTCATATGAGACTGGCTTCAAATATTCCAGAACACTCCAGTTCTGGCTTACTCTAAGCCAGTCTGTGAACCTTGGCCTGACTTTAAAAATAATCAAAAAGGTCAACTTCTGCCCGTATCTAAAATGTCCCTTCTGGCAAAAATGTAATTTTACAAATTAGTCACAAATCCATTTTCCCTATTAATTTATCCTAATTGCATCAATTATTCTTTCAATCAACACTGTAACTTCAAAGAAGACCGAACTCTTTTAGTATGGACAATCCTGAATATTTTTAAAATCCAAAACTGCTCTGAAATTAGAATATGGTATTTGTCAGTTACAGTCAATTCTTAGAAATCAGAATTTGGATTGCAATAATTCTTAATTTTTAAATAAGTGAAATAACAAAGAGGAAAAATCAATTTAGAGTTTCTAAAATCCTTCTGCAATATAAAGATACCACATGGTGCAGAATTATCTGATGGGAGGTGGGGGTGTCTCGTCTCCATAGAATCTCATCAATTCCACTTCACTTTCTCTTCCATCCCATTGTGAAAGTAGATTCTGATTTCACTGTGGCAATCACGTATGAGCAACTGACTAAAATCTAACAAAAGTGGGAGAATTCAGCTGTCTTTTCTTAAGGATATGGAATAGGCAGCCAGCTGACCACACCTGGACGTTCACTACTGTAAGATATTATTCCTTTCTACTTGACAGTGTTCCAGTTCTTATCATCTTTGTAGACTACATAAAGGCTGTCTTCCCAAAGAACTAAAATCTATAAACAACCTACGCTTGGAAATTAGCAATTACACACACACACAAATTTGCAAAGGTATATTCAGGGTCCTAACATTAATCTTCTAGCAAAAAGGTCTAAGCAAAAATAACATATGAATGTAACAAACACTTTTACCCATCAGCTTCATTTTTACATTTCCAAGTCTTCTTCTGGTCTCCTAGTCTCTTGCACAAATATCCTTATGATAAAAAGATACCTTTCAAAGTGGTTTATTGTAAGTATATTTGTTCATTTGCAACAATGTTTCTGCAGTTAACAGGCAAAAGAATAATTTAAAAAGTTATTAATTTGTGGCTCAGTTTGCCATTTGAAAAAAATGACTACTGACAAGCTTTCCTAATAATGACAATAGTAATAGTAAACATGTTAACCACATTTAACAAACATAGCATGCAGAATATCATGGTGAAATTCTCAGGAAGAAGGAGTGTTTAGTCTAAATCAGGCACTTGTCTGAGCATTTTAAATGCATTAACTCATTTAATGCCCACAGTCCTATAGAGCACATGCTACAGTTACTGTCCCTTTATAGATGCAGGTAATGAAGCATAGCAAAGTTAAGGAACTTCCTCATAGTCCTACAACCAGGAAGGAGTAGAGCTAGGATTTACTTGCGCTAATCAGAATAGAGGATGTTTGCAATTAATGAAAACAATGAATAAAGGACTTGCCCATTAGTCAGCTATAGCTGTTATGAACCATTTTAGGGTCTAGAACCTCACTAAATTTCTCTCTAGAAAAGCATGTATCCAATTTCAGAGGGTCCACAGATTCCTCCAAAGCTGCTTAACGACATCCAGGTAACCCTGGTTAAATATTTCTGCTTTGGAAGATGGCCAAACCAGCACCGCTCCACTCCAAATCCTATGGTCTCTATTTCCCCCAGAGTCAGTGAGCAGTTCAGGATACTGCAAACAGTGATGAAGAGCAGGTGGCTGTGGTCTCCCGTGGGCTGGGGGACACCTGGAGGCCAGCTTCAGAGATCCCCAGGAAAAGATATGAAAGAAGAGGTCAGGGAGACAGCTTGGCCTGCAGAGATCTATGCTGCCAGAAAACAAAGTCGCTAAAGGCTCCGGGAGAGTCCCTGATCACTCGGCTAACAAGTCTGAGTAGTGAATGAATATTAGCTGGATTCTCCTGGAGACGAAGAGAACACGAAGAGATATATGCTCTTCCTGACCTCAGGAGTAGATAAGGCTGTGTCTTCAACCACTCGAAGGACTGCTGCCACTTTGAATATTACAACAAACAGAACTCAGTACTGAACCCAAAATCAACTACAGTAAAGCCACAGGAGGCAGCTTACCCATCAGGGACAGGCCAATCATTCAGAATAATGACTATAGATACCTAGTGAAACAGAGCAGCTGAGGAACAGGAGGAAAAAAAAAAAAAAAAGCAATGGGGCTGTTTAGAAACTTCAAGGGTAGTAACACATGCACACATACCCCCATGCTCAAGGGGAATTTCTGGGATAAAATAACACGATTTCCCAACTATGCAACTTAGTTGAATACTTTAAGGAAAAGATGTAGCCATTAGAACTCGAATTAGAAGCCTGGAAGAGCAACATAAATATCAAATAACAGAACACAAGAGCACCTGTGTGGCTCAGTCAGCTAAGTGTCCAACTTTGGCTCAGGTCATAATCTCATGGCTCATGAGTTTGAGCCCCACGTTGGGCTCTGTGCTGACAGCTCAGAGCCTGGAGCCTGCTTCAGATTCTTTGTCTCCCTCTGTCTCTCTGCCCCTTCCCTTCTCACACTGCCTCCCTCAAAAATAAATGTTAAAAAAAATTTTTTTTAATTAAACCCTTTAAACAAGACAAAGATATGATATCATGATACAAGGTACACAATGCAAGTAAAATGTCATAAACATATACCTACCATACATAGATATAGATATATAGATAAATATGCAAAGTAAACATTGCTTAAAATGCAAGGACAACTTGCTGCAGAATGAATATAGATGTACACTGAAGTAGTAACAGATGAAATTACATAATGTCTGAGATTTTTGTTAAAATACTCCAGCTAAAAGGGACAAAAGCAAGGCTTATATAAAACAATATGAGCAAAGTAAACACAAAGCTAGGTTACAGATTCACGGGACTTTACCATACCACTCTTGCTCTTCTTAGGACTTTTGTATGTTTGACAATTACCATGCATAAAAGAGACAGAAAAACTGACACATGGAGGAAGAAAAAGAAGGAAGGGATGGGGGCGGGTGGGGAAGGAAAGAAATAAGAAAGAGGGAAAGAGCCAAGGAAAGAAATGCAAGAAGGTCCTGAATGCAAGAATTTTTAGAGCAGTGAAACTACTCTGCATGACACTGTAATGGTGGATACATGTCATCAAATATTTGTCAAAACCCACTGAATGTACAACACCAAGAATGAACCCTAATGTAAATTACTGGTTAATAACAATGTGTCAACACTGGTTCATCGATTGTAACAAATATACCACACTAATACAAAACATTAATAATAGGGGGAACTAAGGCTGGATGGGTAAAAAGGTATATAGGAACTCTTTGTACTTCCTACTCATCTTTCTGTAAACCTAAAACTTCTCTAAAAGATAAAATATATTTTTATTTACTTACTTATTTTTGAGAGAGAAGGTGAGGGAGGGGCAGAAAGAGAGGGAGAGCAAGAATCCCAAGCAGGCTCAAGGCTGTCAGCATGGAAACCAATACAGGGCTCAATCCCATAAACCGTGAAGGTCATGACCTGAGCCAAACACTTAACCAACTGAGCCACCCAGGCATCCCTATTTTTTTTAATTATGATGAGAAATTCTACATATCTCTTTGTAAATCAAATAGATCCAATAAAAAAAAAAAAAAAAAAAAAAAACAAACTCGGGCACCTGAGTGGCTCAGTTGGTTAAGCATCCAACTTCAGCTCAGGTCATGATCTCATGGTTCATGAGTTTGAGCTCCACATCAGGCTCTGCGCTGAGAGATTGTCTCCCTTTCTCTCTGCCTCTCCCCTGCTCATGCTCTCTCACACACACACAAAATAAATAAATACACTTAAAAAGTATTTTAAAAAGTCTAGAAGAACATGAATAAATCATTAACCTTCAATGATCTTGATTATGAATAGATCATATTACCTCATGAAGTATTGACAGTCTACCACAAAAGGAATTAGAAAGTTGTTTAAAGACCTACCACTGAGAAAGATACCAATACAAATGGATTCACATCTGAGTTTTAATATTTAAGGAACACATAATGCCTATTACCTATACAATATTCTCACAGTTTCAAAAAATACATATAATATTAAGTCTGGTAAAGACAGTATTTAAAAAAGTAAAGATTCAAAATCATTATAATTAGCTCACAAAATCCAGTAAAACACCAAAAGGAAAATCATTATGTCTAATTAAAATTTATTATAGGAATATAAAGCAAAAGTATCAAAAGAATTCACAATGTTAATAAAAGATAAAAGCTATTTTTCCTTATTAGTAGTAATTGGTAGACAACTAACAGTTTTGGCCACAACTAGAGACAAAGGTAAGATCTTGCAAATTTCTAGAGGGAGAATTTTTTTTTTAATTTTTAAATATTTATTTTTGAAGGAGAGCGAGACAGAGTGTGAGCAGGGGAGGGGCAAAGAGAGTGGGAAACACAGAATCCGAAGTAGGCTCCAGCCTCTGAGTTGTCAGCACAGAGCCTGATGCAGGGCTCGAACCCACGAGCTGTGAGATCATGGCCTGAGCTAAAGTCAGACACTTAACTGACTAATCCACCCAGGCGCCCCTAGAGGGAGAAAAATTTTTTAAACAAATGGGCAAGAATCAAAATACATCTCAATATCAAAAGTCGAAACTAAAAGAAAGCCGAAAAAGGTCTTCAAGACGCTAACAGAAAGTTAATTCTAATCCAGAATTCTATACTCAAAATTCTAGAAAAAAACAGAGGAGAAAGTCTTTGTGACCTCAGGTTAGACAAAGAATGCTCAGGTACGACACCAAAAACACAATCCATAAATGAGGAAAAAATAGTAAACTGGGCTTTAATGGGTAAAAAACTTATGTTTCAAAAGACACCATTAAGAAAATACAAAGACAAGCCACAAACTGGGAGAAAATACCTAGAAATTGCATATCTGTATCAAGAATGTATAAAGAATTCTTACAGGGGCAGCTGGCTGGCTCAGTTAGTGGAGTGTGCAACTCTTGATCTCAAGGTTGTGAGTTTGAGCCCCACGTTGGGTGTAGAGATAACTTAAATAAAATCTTTAAAAAAAAATAATAATTCCACAGCTCAGTAATAATAAGGTAAACCAATTTAAAATTAGGCAAAGGATATGATTAGACACTTTAACTAAAGGAGATAACATGACTGACCAATAAGCACTCAGCGATTTGATATCACTAAGCATTAGGGAATAGCAAATTAAACCCCAAAGAGATAGCATTTTGTATCCACTAGAATGGCTATCATGAAAAAGACAATTAAAAAGTACCTATTCAGAAGGATATGGAAATGTAGAGAACTGAAACTCTTACACATTATTCATGGAAATGTAAAATTGTGCAGCCACTTTACAGCTGTCCAGACAGCTGGACAGTTTGATAATTTACCACACAACAAACAATTCCATTCTATGTATCTACCCAAGAGTAATTAAATAATTTGTCCAAACTCTTATACCTCAATCATCATAGCAGCATTATTCACAATAGCCAAAAAGTGGACGCAATTAAAATATCCACAAACTTATAAGTAGGGAAGTAAAATATAGGATATCCACACAATGGAATACTATTCAGCAATTAGAACAGACTACTGAAACACACTACACCATAAATAAACCTCAAAAACATGCTAAGAAGTCAGACACAAAAGACCATATATTGTTTGATCTCACGTATACAAAGTGTCCAGAAATATAAAATATGGAAACTACAGAAACAAAGTAAATTAACAGTTGTCTGGGAGTGGGGATGTAAAAAGGAATGACTACAGGGGCACCTGGCTAGCTCAGTCATTAGAGTATCCAACTCTTGATCTCAGGGTCGTGAATTTGAGCCCCACATTGGGTGTGGAGATTACTTTAAAAAAATAAAATCTCTGGGGCGCCTGGGTGGCGCAGTCGGTTAAGTGTCCGACTTCAGCCAGGTCACGATCTCGGGGTCCGTGAGTTCGAGCCCCGCGTCAGGCTCTGGGCTGATGGCTCGGAGCCTGGAGCCTGTTTCCGATTCTGTGTCTCCCTCTCTCTCTGCCCCTCCCCCGTTCATGCTCTGTCTCTCTCTGTCCCAAAAATAAATAAAAAACGTTGAAAAAAAATTTTTTTAATAAAAAAATAAAATCTTTTAAAAAAAGAAAAGAAATGGCTTCAAATGTGCACAGGTAACTTTATGGGGTGATAGAAATGTTCTATAGAATGATTTTGATGTTAGTAGCACAACTCTGTATATTTATTTAAATTTTATTGAGTTGTCTTAGTCCGTTTGGGACGCTGTAACAGAATAACATGGACTGGGTGGCTTATAAAAAACAGAAATTTATTTTTCACAGTTCTGAGGTTGGGAAGTCCAAGATCAAGGTGCCAGCCAATTCAATGTCTGATGAGAGTCACTTTCCAATTCATACATGGGAGTCTTCTTTCTCACTGTCCTCACATGACAAAAGGGAGAAGGTTGCTCTCTAGGGTCTCTTTTACGAGGTCACAAATTCCATTAGTGAGGCCTCCACCCTCGTAACCTAATCATCTCCCAAAAGCCTCACCTCCAAATACCATCACCTTGGGAGTTATGTTTTAACATACGAATTTTGGAGGGATACAAACATTCACTCTACTGAGTTTGTATACTTAAAATGGATGAATGTTACGATATGCACATTACACCACAATAAAAACTATTGGGTTTTTTCCCCACAATAAGTTAATACAGAGTCATCTGCACTCATGCAAATTCTCATATAATTTAGGTACTGTGCACTAGTTCTTAGGAAGCTACCTTTTAAAGATGTGTTCCAGGAAAAAAGGGAATAAACGAATGTTTACGACAAAAATGCAGGGGAAAAGAGATCCAAAAAAGGGAAGTGTAAGGAATCTTCAGGACAAAGTAGGGAAATCTCAGCTAAAAAGTCAAAATGCAAATGTAGAAGGCAACCAGTCCAGACTACAGTAAGTCAAAAGGAACCAACTATTTCTACCAAAAAGTAAAACTGACAGAAAACTCAATGTGCTTGCAAATACTCAAACATGGGACAAGTTTTTGGATACATAAGTGATAGGCACACAGAAAACTAAGCAAACAAAGACAATTTTTAACAGTAAAGAAAAACTGGTGCAGGAAAGTGAAAGTAATCTTAGGTGACAACAGGACTGCTGTGAATAGTGTTCACACTGTGGTCATAATAAAATCCCAAACACTGAGCTAACCCAAATCATGACATAGTAGACTAGAAAGATGGGAAATGTGCATTTGTGCAGAGGGTGTGGACAAAGTGAGACGCTGACAGAAGAAAATGGGAAATCAAGAAAGACCTGTGTACATGTAGTGATTAAGAAGATATAAAAAATATTAAAAGAATCAGCTAAATTAATTCAAATTGGTCAGAGCCATCAATACGAGGCTCCCCTGTGAGGGAGAGGCAATAACTGTCCCTAAACAAAAGCAAAGAACAAGCAAGAGCTTTCCTCCTGCTCTTCTTTCCCTAGCAGCACTGGCTGTTCCCTCCCTACAGCTGTAGTTCCCCACACAGATCAGTTTAAAGAGCCTTCTCTCTTCCAAGTGATTTCTCTTTTTTTTTTTAATTTTTTTTTTTCAACTTTTTTAAAATTTATTTTTGGGACAGAGAGAGACAGAGCATGAACGGGGGAGGGGCAGAGAGAGAGGGAGACACAGAATCAGAAACAGGCTCCAGGCTCCGAGCCATCAGCCCAGAGCCTGACGCGGGGCTCGAACTCACGGACCGCGAGATCGTGACCTGGCTGAAGTCGGACGCTTAACCGACTGCGCCACCCAGGCGCCCCCCAAGTGATTTCTCATCTCTCCTTTCTCTAATTCCTTTTCCTCTTTCTTTCTTTCTGTTTTCTTAGTGAATTTTGGTAGTTACTCAAGGGTTGGTATTGGATCAAAAGTCCAGTAACATGCTAATTCAGCTATCTCAAACCCCAGAATTTTATACCCAGGTGAAAGGAAATTTTTCAGTTATAAACACAACCTTACCACCCATCTAAGAACTCAGAAAATACACGATGGATACCTCTCAAAAATAAGTTCTTGGAGGGGCGCCTGGGTGGCGCAGTCGGTTAAGCGTCCGACTTCAGCCAGGTCACGATCTCGCATTCCGTGAGTTTGAGCCCCGCGTCAGGCTCTGGGCTGATGGCTCGGAGCCTGGAGCCTGTTTCCGATTCTGTGTCTCCCTCTCTCTCTGCCCCTCCCCCGTTCATGCTATGTCTCTCTCTGTCCCAAAAATAAATAAAAAAATGTTGAAAAAAAAAATTAAAAAAAAAAAAAAATAAGTTCTTGGTTTTAAAAGAAAGAAAAAGAAGAACATATAACCATAAGATGAATCAAAATGAAGAACTGATTAATCATGAGGCTATGGAAAGATGCTGCTGGTGACCATAAAAACAAGTTAAAATACAAAAAGGGAAGACACTAGGAGAGTTCTGCTACAGAAATGTTACAGTAATATAAAACTAATAAAAATAGCAAAAATGAAGAGTTAGGGGGAAAAGACAGCAGAATTAAATATAAATATGCCAATTTCCATTCATTTTTGTAAAAGGGAAACAATATATTCTTTCAAATTAAAGTATGAAGAAATATGATGACAAAAACATAAATGGTTTTAATAACCATTTTTCTTATTAAGAACATCTTTTAAGGACTTAATATCTCTGGAAAATTAGAAACATTTATCTAATAGTTCAGCAATTTCATCATTTTAATCTTTTTCTTTGGTTAAATATAAACGAAATAAGTGAATTCTAAAACATCATATAAAAAAATAAGAGTAATGAGAAAGGAACAGTCCTGCTGGATATTGTGTTATAACACAGAGATATAACATCCCAAACCGTGTGGTACTAGCACATGATTAAACAGAAAGGTTAAAAAAGAAAACAGATCTACATACATATGAGAATTCATGATATAATTAAGGTGACTTCCAATTACTACATAAAAGAAAAATTATTCAAAGATGGTTGTGACAATCAGGTAGCCATTTTTTTTTTAAATTTTTTTTTTCAACGTTTTTTATTTATTTTTGGGACAGAGAGAGACAGAGCATGAATGGGGGAGGGGCAGAGAGAGAGAGGGAGACACAGAATCGGAAACAGGCTCCAGGCTCCGAGCCATCAGCCCAGAGCCTGACGCGGGGCTCGAACTCATGGACCGCAAGATCGTGACCTGCAGGTAGCCATTTTTTAAATAGATAAAATCAGGGGCGCCTGAGTGGCTCAGTCGGTTAAGCGGCTGACTTCGGCTCAGGTCATAATCTCGCAGTCCGTGAGATCGAGCCCCGCGTCGGGCTCTGTGCTGACAGCTCAGGACCTGAAGCCTGTTTCGGATTCTGTGTCTCCCTCTCTCTGACCCTCCCCCGTTCATGATCTGTCTCTCTCTGTCTCAAAAATAAATAAACGTTTAAAAAAAAAAAAAAAAAGATAAATAGATAAAATCAAATTTCAGATGAAGTGAAAACTTCACCAGGAAAGATGAAATAAGTACTAAAAGAAAACATGTAAGAAAAATATTTAATTTATGAATGAGTAGGAAAAGCCTAAGTATGTTATAACACCAAAAATAAGATATTTAAAATGCAACTGTAAGACTTAAAACAAAAAATATCTACATAGGAAGAAAAAACAATATACCAAGTCAAAGAGGCAAGAGGTGAAGAAGGAAAAATAACAAATCACACCTGGTTTTGTTTTGTTTTAATCCACATTTATTTGGTAATCTTGCCAAGAAACAAATGGTTTGTAGATGGGAGAAGAAACCAATTATTTAGTCATAGAACATGTTAGCACTATTCCCCACATCTCAATTCCATATAAGGCAATGTGATAAAGGCCTTATTTCCCTGCACATGCAGAAGAGTAAGAAGCACAGGAGAGGAACCCCAAAACTATTAAACTCAGGGCTTATGTAAGAGTTGCTGCCATATCTGCCCTTCCTTGACCCTGAGGAGAGTGAGCCAACCTGGCTCTAATGTACACCTATCTTTCTGAGGGAAGGGGAAATTCAAATGGCTCTGAGGAAAAATAAGACTCTCTCCAGTTCTGTCTTAAAGTTGCTATCCTTCGGGGCGCCTGGGTGGCTCAGTCGGTTAAGCGTCCGACTTCAGCTCAGGTCACAATCTCGCGGTCCGTGAGTTCGAGCCCCGCGTCGGGCTCTGGGCTGACGGCTCAGAGCCTGGAGCCTGCTTCCGATTCTGTGTCTCCCTCTCTCTCTGCCCCTCCCCCGTTCATGCTCTGTCTCTCTCTGTCTCAAAAATAAATAAAACGTTAAAAAAAAAAATTTTTTTTTTTAAAGTTGCTATCCTTCAATCTAGGCACGAACGGTCTTTCTTTGACTAGAAAGCCCTCACTCTAGGGGAGCTCCTGGGTGGCTCAGTCAGTTGAGCGGCTGACTCGGTTTTGGCTCAGGTCACGATCTCACAGTTTGTGGGTTTGAGCCCCGCATTTGGCTCTGTGCTGACAGTGAGGAGCCTACTTGGGATTCTCTCTCTCCCCGTCTCTCTGCCTCTCTAACAAAATAAATAAGTAAACTTAAAAAAAAAAAAAAAAGGCAAGCCCTCACTCTATAGAAAGGTGAAAAATATTCACAGAGCATTGCTTCCTCTTAATATCACAAATGCCTAATTGCCTAAAAAAAATAAAGGACACCTACAATAACAAAAGGCTAAGGATCTAATAGTCAATTCAAAGAAAAGGGAATGTGAATCAGTCTATGAAGAAAAATTCAACTTCACTCATAAGAAGGAAAATGAAAATGAGATGCTATTTTTCACTATTAGACAAAGGCAGAAAGTCAAAGATCCTTTTGGTCAGGGAATAAAGAAATAAGCTCTCCTATAAAAGATACCAATAATACTTAACTAAATTACTAAAGCTCACATTTCCCCAGCAATTCTACTTCCACATGTGCAAAATGATGATGTACAGGATCATTCATAATCGCAATATTTGTGATAGCAAAATCCTGGAAAAACTGCCAACAGGAAACTGGTGAAATTCTAGGACTGTACAGCTACAACTAAATGTTAAAAATCATAAAAAAAGAAGATAATGCTTTAAGTTAGATATGGAACACTACCAAAGATGTATTGTTAAGTAAAACAAAGGATGCTTCCAGAGGAAAATTAAATGGTTGAGATAAAAACGTCGTATGGAGAATTATTTTTCCAATGTATACTCTTTTGAACCATATGGAATTTTGTTAAACCAAATATTGCCAATTCTTAGTTTTATCCATAAGATACGAAACTAAAACTATTCAAGCAGAATTAATACAATTTCGTTAATTAAAATGGCATTTTAACAAAATCACGTTTTTCGGTCTTCCGTAAGGAGAGAAGGAAACATCTATACAGGTATGTGTGTGTGAGTAGATGTATATGTGAGCTTCTACTACAGGAAATGAGACATTTCAAGCAAAAGGAATGATATGATAAAGGTACATAGAGGTAACACAGAATAGCACACTTGGGAAAGAAAGGACTCTCTCCTAACTAGTATATCAAGAATAACAGTGGCAGGAAAGAGGACTCTGAGGGAAGGTGGAGAATACAGAAAAAAGGAACCGTAATGGGGAAGCATTTGAATTTTTTCATTAAGCAACAGAAAACTAATGACTGTGAAAACAATCAAACATATACAAGGACAGCATAGATAATTCTGACATATAAATTCTGCCCAGACTGAGAACAAAGCCAGTCAACTGAACCAAGCATTCATGCACCAAAAGTGGTGACTTTCTCAGTGTCGCACCTCTTTAAGGAGAAACTATATTTGTATTTCAAATTTCGCTCCAATAAAAAAAAATAAAAAAAAAAAAAATCAAGCAATGTGATGCTACTCACATTTCTGTTAACCAGAAAAAAGCGTGTTAAGTTCTGAAGCTGGAAAAAGTGATAGCCCAATCAAGATATTTCAAGGAAGAAAACAAAACAAAAAAAAAAGAACACAGAAAATTATAGCCCTCCAGGCTCAAAATGAAACACTAATTAGAGATAACATGTATCTTAGAAGATAAAGAATTTGGTGAATGTGCCTTAAGTATTATAATTTAAGGTTAGTAAAGAAATTTGAAAGAGAAAATCTATTACAAGAACATTTGAATTGTTTAAATATCAGAAAGAAGTCTCTGAAATATGTAAGAATGGCTTTCTGAATACGATGAAATTCAAGGTTCTTTTTTCATGTTCCCATTCAGTTACAGCTTCCACCAAGAAATATCCCAACACACATGCTTCTAGAAAATCAAAATTAATTTGTCTGATAACTGACAGGATTACAGTCACTTGAAGTCAACACACATAAAAAAATAATAATAAAACATTAAATGGGAAAGACAAATGGATGAAAGTGTGATATTAAATAGCATAAAATTAGGTAGGTACTATCAGATATAATAGGATAAAACTTGTCACAAAATTAATTTTTTAAATTCATTTATAATTTTTTTCTGGGAGTACCAGAAAAGAACTTGCTGACAAGCTATCTAAGACATAAACTGTAAACATAAGTAGTTAATGACTTTGATCAACTGCATAGCATCATTTGACATAATACCAACTTTCAGAGGTCTTATACCAAAACAACCATGGGGGGGCCAACTCGGAAAACCTTTCGGATTGAGATAAATGAGCCAGGAACAAATAAAACACATGCGCGCGCGTGCGCGCGCGCGCACACACACACACGCACACACACACACGAATAAAGTGTCCTGAAGACAACACTTGTTTTTAATTTTGTAAATTCTGATAATTACCCTAAACAATCTAGTAGCTCTTGCGTCTGTAATAAAATACAAATGTCTTGTAGTCACTTTAAATTCCCTTCAGAAATCATATTACAAACTAGTATTCCCATCATGATACGATAAAGTCTCCATTTTAATAAAAACCGTGATTTCCCAGCTAATTATCTAATTAGACATACTTCGTTACAAAGACATTATTTTTAATCAAAATCAAATTAATCTCCAAAACACAAAATTCTGTCACTCTTAAAGGTATTCACACCAATAAACTACAGGCTAAAAAAGTGATTTCAAACACAAGTATCTTAAGTTTTTAGCAACAACTGCTAAGGTAAATACATACACAAACTCAACAAATATTTACAACATTGGTCTGAAACGCATCTAGATACCATAAATTCTGCCATAATAAATGAAATCCAATCCCACAGTGTAATCTTATCATGTTGAAAAAAGAAGCAAGGTATAAAAAGTTACATATCACATGATCCTGGCTGATTCAGTCGGGATTCAGTCAGAATAGGAAATAGCTCTAGAAGGATGGAGAAGGGATCCTTAGAAGGGGAAGAAGTTGGGCAGGGGGTGTAAGAAGCTGGCATTTTGGTTCTTCAAGATCCACTTGATGCTTCCATGGGTTTTTGCTATAGTAATTTTTCAACTTTAAATTTGTGTTTTATGTACTTTTCTGAATGTGTATTTTAGTTTACAGCTTAAATAAAAGAAAAAGGGGAAGAAGGAATAAAAGCCACCAGTCCTCCTAGACCTTGACTGGAACAGAGGAAGTATGTCCCTAATGTCAAGAATTCCACCAGGAATGCAAGCTGGTGCAGCCACTCTAGAAAACAGTATGGAGGTTCCTTAAAAAACTAAAAATAGAACTACCCTACGACCCAGCAATTGCACTACTAGGCATTTATCTAAGGGATACAGGTGTGCTATTTTGAAGGGACACATGCACCCCCATGTTTACAGCAGCACTATCAACACCAGCCAAAGTATGGAAAGAGCCCAAATGTCCATCGATGGATGAATGGATAAAGAAGATGCGGTATATATATACAATGGAGTACTACTCGGAATCAAAAAGAATGAAATCTTGCCATTTGCAGCTATGTGGATGGAACTGGGAGGGTATTATACTAAGTGAAAATAGTCAATCAGAGAAAGACAAAAATCATATGACTTCACTCATATGAGGACTTTAAGAGACAAAACAGATGAACATAAGGGAAGGGAAACAAAAATAATATAAAAACAGGGAGGGGGACAAAACAGAAGAGACTCATGGAGAACAAACTGAGGGTTACAGGAGGGGTTGTAGGAGGGGGGCTGGCTAAATGGGTAAGGGGCACTAAGGAACCTGCTCCTGAAACCATTGTTGCACTATATGCTAACTAATTTGGACGTAAATTTTAAAAAAGAAAAAATAAAACAAGTTAAAAGAAAAAAAAGAAAAGGAAAAAAAAAGAGTTCCAGGGTGGCAGCCTGACTTCTCAACCTCATCATGGTGGCAGTTCCTCTAGAAGCCAGGCTGGTTGGTCTAGTTCTGAGAGCCATTCCTGAAAGTTACTCTAGGGACCCTTCCTCCCTCCATCTCTTCCAAAGATTTGTAAGCACTTAATCCCTTTCTGTTTATCACACCCACAGCAGTTCTCTCAACAGCACATGAACCCTGACTAATACAGGTCATCAAGAGAGGTTAGGGGAAAAAACCCAAGTGAAATTCCCAATATGGCATATTAACGGTAACAAAGCAGAAGGCCTAGACACTGACCATTAAATTACCCTGTTACTTATCTATCATTCCCAACACATGTTAGCACAAGCATAAACATGAAATCTTTAGGACTTTATGAAGTTGACTTGTAAGTTTCATAAAAACAAAAATGGGTGGGAGAAGAGGGTCAAGTATAGAGGCATGGTGAGGAATGAAAAACAGTTACCTGGAGTCTCGTATTCATTTCCAAAAAATAAAAATTCTTCTTTGAGTCCACAAGGAATTCTACGGTTCCAGCAGAGGAATATTTTACTGCCTTGGCGAGAGCTACGGCTTGTTCTCCCATCGCTCTTCGAGTCTCAGAATCCAGAAAAATGCTGCCAATACAGAAAGATTAATCAACATTTTGAACAAAAGTAATCTTTTGTGTGCACCGTATAAAAATTTTCTTAGAGTTTACTCAGGTTATGATCTCTATCAATTTAAGATTTTATATTATATGCTTTACAAGTGTTTATAACATGTGCTTTTTGTGTTATTAAGCCTAACATGTTTAAATAAGTCAGCTTCAGATTTTTCATAAAACTAATATTTGAACTTTCCACATTACGCTGCAACTTCCATCAGTTTTCGCACAAGTAGTTGTTTCCAACTAGTAAAACTTAAACACATATATTCAAATCTACGCAAGCTAAAATTGGGAGATGTGCCTTCAGTAAAAGGTGAAAGATTTATGCGATTTGAAGAGAAACCAGAGCATGAGATGTGCCTTCAGAAGAACATGTGTGGTGGATGAACTACCTTCCGGCATGTGTTACAGCACTGCCGACTGGGGCTATGAGATCAGTATTAATGAATCAACAACATGCATTTAGCAAGGTGTCTTTCAACAGGAACACACATAAAACAAGGTTATGTCAGGACATTTTCATCAAGGTTATGTAGGGATTAAAATGACCCAACTAGAGGCTCACAGAACGTAACTCTGGGTCTCCCCTAGGAACAATGCTTCAGTATTCACTAATTCAGTGTTCACAGGGACTCTATAAAACATAACTACCACATATAACAAGAACTCATTGTACATGTAATAAATCCTCAAAACTTTTGTTTCACAATACCAAAATAACCCTCCAGCAGGCAAATAAACCTGAAATGTCTTCAATAAACCGAAAAGAAGTAAAAAATACTCAGAGCGATAAGCAACCTCATCACTGCACTCAAAACACAGCAGTAAAGTCAAAATCTAGAAACTGAAACCTACATATTACACTTACTTTACTTTTTCACAAATAATAATACACAAATACCTATCAAGTATAATGATCAGTTCCCATCTTTTTTGTTTGTTTTTGTTTTCTTTTTGCTTCCTATGGCTTTAAATTTTCCTTTTTTTTCTCTCAATGAATAGGTGAGTTCAAACAAAAACTTACATTTCCAGAGAAAGAGAGAGAAATGCAACAAAAATAATGATTCAAGGTTCCTAGTCTGTGAAAGGTTTTTTCCCCCAGGTAAAACCTGAGTGAATTTTAAATAAAAAATTAGTTATATTAGAAGCAATAAGAAGATAGCACCAAATTATAAAAGCAGTGTGTCAGAGACTACTATTATCCTACCAGGAATCCTTGTCCCCTTCTACACAACTAGAAGAATTTTAGCAGGACACACAGTTACTTAATTTAAAAAAGACTTTTCCCGGGGTGCCTGGGTGGCTCAGTCGGTTAAGCATCCGACTTCGGCTCAGGTCATGATCTCACGGCTCGTGGGTTTGAGCCCTACATCAGGCTCCTGGAACCTGCTTCCGATTCTCTCTCTCTGCCCTTTCCCTGCACATGTGCGCGCTCTCTCTCTCGCTCTCGCTCTCTCTCTCTCTCTCTCTCTCTGTGTGTCTCTCTCTCAAAAATAAACATTAAAAATTAAAAAAAAAAGACTTTTCCCGACTTCCCAGCAAAGTGCCTAACTCCAGATCACCACCAAGTTAGCACGGGTAAATTTAGGGATCCTTCCTAAAGATACAGATAAACATTGCTTTTGCCTTTTCTTCTTCCTTCCTTCTTACATCCTGATCCTGGGCCATGAGACAGGGGTAGGCCATGTGCAGGCTGCAGTGGGCTGTTCTTCAAGCTAAGCGTCCCAAGAAAACAGAAGTGGAAGCTGGCAGTTTCCTAAGGCCCCTTCAGGCAGCATCACTTCTACACAGTCTATTGCTCAAACAGTCACAGAACACAAAACCAGGGGGGAGGTACACAGATCCCTACCCCTACTCCTCAACAGGAGAAGTGGCAAAAAACTTGGGAACCATGTTTTAAAACCACTATACTATACCATATATTTAAAAACCAGGGGCACCTGGGTGGCTCAGTCAGTTAAGCACCCAACTTTAGCTCATGGCTCTTGAATTTGAGCCCCGCGACGGGCTCTATGATGACAGCTCAGAGCCTGGAGCCTGCTTCGGATTCTGTGTCTCCTCCTTTCTCTGCCCCTCCCCTTCTCATGCTCTGTCTCTCTCCTTAAAAGATAAATACACGTTAAAAGTAAATAAATAAAAAACATTATAATTGAAGTAGGATTTGCTTTTTGCCATTACCCTGTGATTAAAAATCTGCTCATAGCCACATCTACTTTTTACAGGAACTATACACATATATCAAGGCACACTGGCTATGACAAAGTTATAATTGGCTATACTCCTTATCACCTGGTTATTAAAAATAACAATGTACACTCAAGTGGGATTTTTAAGGACTAAGAGACAACTTGGATATATACAAATACCAACCTAGCATCAAATTAGACATGAAGTTCCATGAAATTGCTATATTCAACACATCTAAAGGTGGCTTGGAGAACTGCCTGAAAGAGTGCTGATAAATCAAGAAATCTCTAAAAATTATGCTCCAGAAGCCTCTTTATGGTAAGATAAATTTAAAAACTTCAGGATCACCTTTATGAAACTTTCACCAACAGAAGATCCTGGACATTCCACATGACTGGAAACACTAGCAGGGTCTATTCCCTAGAAGCCTGTGGAAGTCATAGCTGGCTATCCACCCAACTCTCTCCTCTAACAAAACCCCACCTTTCTTTCCCAAGAACTCTCTCACATGTCATGCACTAAGTACTGAGGAAGATGAAGTGGCAAATTCTTAATTATAAAAATATACATCAATAGAATCATACCATGTCTACCAAACTGCAATTAAAGCAATTTTAGCCAGTAAAATGGGAAAGGAATGTAAGAAACAAAATCAGTCTGTTATAAATGCTCACTGAGAGAAACTCTTACCTGGGTGCTTCCTCCACCACTTTCTGATTTCTTCGCTGAATTGAGCATTCTCTTTCATTGAGCCACAAAGCATTCCCATGTTTATCACCTAAAACCTGACAGAGTACACTGCTTGAAAAATTATACTGCCAAACCTATAGAGTATGTGCCCAATTAACATTTTCACCATGCAACAACCATTGGTTTTTACCAAGCACACCTCACAGAACACATGTACCTCTCAAATATGTTTCTCTTTTGGTTGATGTTAATAGAGGAAAACTATTTACAACCCCCAAAACTCACTAAAATGTTTTAAAAGACTTGAGGAAAAAATTCTCATGTTACATTTCCAATGTACTAGGGGAAATACCACATCAATTGTACAAATTTTGTGAAGGAAAATGAGTATCAATAAAGGGGAATATATGTTCCAGGTATCAGTGATGCTTTAGGAAAACCATGACTGTTATCACAGACATCGGTTTGTTTTTAACATCATTAAATACCTGTTGATCAAGAAATGCTATCTTATTTACATCCAATATGTAGTCTGTTATTTATATACGGATGTTTTTATGTGCTTTTTTTTGTTATAGAAAGTGATAAAAAGTCTGGGGTTACCATGTAACACATTATGATTTTTCCCATTTGTAATACTGAAAAATGAGCTGGAACTGCCAGATAAAATAACAGGATACCCAGTTGAATTTGAATTTTAAATAAACAACCAAAAATCTTAAAGAAAATAGGTCCCAAATACTTACTAGGATGTACCTTCACTTCAAAACAAAAACCAGTTTATCTGAAATTCAAATTTAATATGTACCTTATGAGCTAAATCTGGTAACCCTAAAACATGCTCTTGGTTAATATTTTTGGACAGAATGCTTGCTTTTAGGAACAGATTAATATATTTTCATGATTAAGAAGTAGATAACTATTATTGAATGCATATGTTAAGGTCACAGAAGTAAAAGCTACTCTAGAAGTCTTAGGCTAGGCAACAATTTTAACTCACTTCTCTGGGCAAGTCACTCTGTTTCCTTACGCATTATAAATAGCAGATAGCATCATCTTAATATTTTATATGGCTGCTGAAAATATAAAATCAAAAAAGATCATGGTTACAGCAAGTATAACAAACTATGAAATGAGTAGTTAACATATGAATGCAAACTTAATTTTTAGGAATAAAACCTATCTAAACCTTAAGAATGATCCAAGCAAAGGAAAACACTGCAGTAATTAAATGTCAAAAAATTTGGAATTTGATTTTTAAGACTCAAAGGTGGCTGCATGAAGCATACCTGAAAAATAGTTTAACACTAAATTTATTCTACTTCTTTTCATTCTAGTTGACAAGGGAGTGAAAGCAGACCTTGCGTCCAAGAAATTAAGCCATAACCAAGAATTCTCAGAAATATTTCTAACTATAACAGATTAGATTCATATATAGAATCACATCTATTTTTCCCTGAAGTCTGTGTAGTCTCCTGGTTCTTTTTATAAAGTCTTGCCATTTCCTAAGCATTCAACAAAAATAATCTGACAAGGATTTATTCCACTAAATAAATGAAGAAACTAAGTGACCCGACAATCTAAATACAAAGTGCTTGTAAGGGAAGTTAATCCTTAAATCCATCATGAATTTTTGTTTAAATGTAATCTCTACACCTAATGTGGGGCTCGAACTCAGGGCCCTGAGATCAAGAGTTGCATGCTCCACTGACTGAGCCAGCCAGTTGCCCCCCATCATGATTTTAAAATAAAACAAAAAACTTTTAATATAGCCCTTTACCAATGTGCAGGTACTCAATGTGGAAAAATCTCCCAGAAATACTGCCTACTGAAAAGTGCTTCATACATATCTATATGCATGTAAGTGACATACATATCTATACTTCACAGTCCATGGCAGGATATTCAAAAAACAGTAACAGTGCCTGCTTCTAGGGACAGAAACCAGGGGACTTGGAGACAAGGGTGAAAGGAATGCTCACTTTTCATTGAATGTCCCTTATAGCATGCACAAATCACCTCATATAAACGCAAATTGAGGAAAATAAAAAACTTCCAAGCACAGATCAGATAGAGCAACATCTCTGTTACCTATTTAAGTAATTACTGTTACCTATTTAAAACACTTTCACCTGTGTTTAAAATTATCACCTAGATTATATGCCATGGCTAATGAAAATAAAGGCTGATGTAGATATATAATTACTTAACACAACTTGACGAAGCTTTATAGAGTATTGGTAATGTGAAAGACATCGGCCTGGTTGTTGGAACCAAACGTGAATAAGACCTACTAACTGCCTTCAAGGACTTCTTGGTCTATTGGAAAAGTCAGACAAAGATAAAATAAATGGTCTTCTAATAGCACAAATAAGTGACAGATGGGGAATACAAAGAAGGGGGAATTAATTTTGCCTTTAAGATCTTACAGGAAGGACAGCCCAAGTATCTCCCCTAAATTACAGACTTAAATATCCAACAGTCTACTTAGTACCTACACTTTGATATCTCAACTGTGATTTATCCAACATCACACCCTGATTTCCTCCCCAAAACATGCATCTCTCATAGTTTTTCCTTCCTCAGTAAAAGATAGTCCCAGTCTTCTAATTCCTCAGGCCCAAACCCTAAAGCCATCTTTGATGTCTTACACTTTTTCTTATACATCACATCTGATCTTTTAGAAAATCTAGTCTACCTTCACAGAGTATCCAGAATTCAATCACATTTCCTCACCTCCAATACCAACACCCTGGCCCAAGTTGCCATCATCTCTCACTAAGAATTACAACAACAAAAAATCTCCTATGAGAGCTCTCTACTTCAACTGCTGGTTTTCAAATACTAAATAAGAGCTGGGGCACCTGAGTGGCTCAATTAGTTAAGAATCAGACTCGGTTTCAGCTCAGGTCATGATCTCATGGTTAGTAAGTTTGAGTCCAGCATTGGGTTCTGTGCTGACAGCATGGAGCCTGCTTGAGATTCTGTCTCCTTCTCACTCTACCCCTCCCCCACTTGGTCTCTGTATCTTTCTCAAAAAAAAAAAGTAACAGCCAATAAATACTGTGTGTCTAGCTTTTTTTTTTTTTTTAACCTTGTTGAATGGGGCTACTTATTGCAGTGTCATAGCCTTTCCTCCCACCATTGCAAGCTTGACAAGGAGGCATCAAACTGTCTTTAAATACAGAGGTCTCTGCATCAGGAGAACTGCTTTTAATGAACTGTACACAAGAAGTCTCATCCATAGCAGGGCCAAGTTTGAAAAAGAGATTCTGGTCTTGAAAGGAAGATGTTTATATTCTACTTATGGAAGGACATGATCATTAGGGCCTGAAGAATGGGTTGTGGTAGCTCATATCCAAAGATGGCCTTCACATTCAACAATATATTAAAAGAACCATTCACCATGAACAAGTGGATTTTATTCCAGGGATGCAAGGATGGTTCAATATTCACAAATTAATCAATGTGATAACCACATTAACAAAATGAAAAAAAATCATATGATCATCTCAGCAGATACAGAAAAAGCATGACAAAATTCAACATCCATTCATGATAAAAACTCTTCAGGTGGGTTTAGAGGGAACGTACATCAGCATAATAAAGGCCAGATGCAAAAAATCCACAGCTAACACCATACTCAATGGTGAAAAATTAAGAACTTTTCTCAAAATCAAAAACAAGACAAGGATGCCCATTCTTGCCTCGTTTAGTCAACAAAATACTGTAAGTCCTAGCCACAGCAGTCAGGCAATGAAAGGCATCCAAACTGGTAAGGAAGAAGTTAAAATGTCACTATTTGCAGACACATGATACTATACATAGAAAACTCTAAAGACTCCACCAAAAACACTACTAGGAGTAATAAATGTATTCAGAAAAGGTGCAGGATACAAAATCAATATAGAAAAATCAGCCACATTTCCATATGATAATAATGAAGTAGCAGAAAGAGAAATTAAGAAAACAATTCCATTTATAATTGCACTAAAAAGAATACAATACTTAGGAATAAAATAACCAAGAAGATGAAAGATCTTTACTCTGGAAACTACGAAATGCTGATGAAAGAAACTGAAGATGTCGCAAACAAATGTGAAGCTATTCCATGCTCATGGACTGGAAGAATATTGTTAAGATATCCATAGTACCCAAAGCCATCTACAAATTTAATGTAATCCCTACCAAAATACCAACAACATTCTTCACAGACTAAAAGCAAATAATCCTAAAATTTGTAGTCAAAGCAATTTTAAGAACAACAAAGCTTAAAGGTATCACCATCCCAGATTTCAAGATATACTACAAATAGTAATCAAAATAGTGTGGTACCGGCACAAAAACAAACACATAGATCAACAGAACTGACCAGAGTGCCCAGAAATAAACCCATGATTTTATGTCAGTTAATCTATGACAAAGGAGGCAAGAATATATGATGGGGAAAAGACAGTGTCTTCAGTTAATGGTGTTGTGAAAACTGGACAGCTATATGTAAAAGAATGAAACTAGATCACTTTTTTTTTTTTAAGTTTATTTTGAGAGAGAGTGAGAGAGAGCAAGGGCACGTGAGCTAGGGAGGGGCAGCGAGAGAATCCCAAGCAGGCTCCACACCGTAAGCACAGAGCCTGATGTGGGGCTCAATCTCACAAATCATGAGATCATGACCTGAGGTGAAAACTGAGCCACCCAGGCTCCCTGCAAATGGACCACTTTTTAACACCATACACAAAAATAAACTCCAAATGAATTAAAGACCGAAATGTGACACATGAAACCATAAAAATTCTAGTAATTTCTCTCACATCGGCCACAGCAACATTTTTCTAGATATGTTCTCTAAGGCAAGGGAAACAAAAGGAAAAATAAACTATTGGGGCTACCACAAAATAAAAAGCTTTCGCACAGCAAAGGAAACCATCAACAAGACAAAAAGACAACCTACTAATGGGAGAAGATATTTGCAAATGATATATCTAATAAGGGGTTAATATCCAAAATATATAAAGGACAGGGGCACCTGGCTGACTCAACTGGTGAAGCACGCAACTCTTGATGTAAGGGTTGTGAGTTCCAACCCCCCACTGGGAGTGAAGCTTATTAAAAATATATATGGGGCGCCTGGAAGACTCAGTCAGTTGAGCGTCTAACTTCGGCTCGGGTTATGACTTCATGGTTCATAAGTTCACGCCCCAAGTCAGACTTGCTGCTGTCAGCGCAGAGCCCACTTCAGATCCTCTGTCCTCCTCTCTCTGCCCCTGCCCCACTTGTTGTGTCTGTCTGACTCTCTCTCTCTCTCTCTCTCTCTCAAACACTTAAAAAAACTTGTATAAAAATAAAAAATATATACAAATATATGACAACTACAGTATTTACTAGAACTAAACATAACATTACCATGTAATCCAGTAATATTTCTCCTCAGTATATCTGAAAGAATATATATGTCCATGAAAAGACACAGCAATTTATTCAGCATTAAAAAGCTGACAACAACCAGAAGACCCACCAACAAGAAAATGGATAAATTACAGGTTATTCAAACAATGAAATATCACAGAGCAATTTTTTTTTTATTCTGATTTATTTATTTTTTATTTTAGAAAGAGAGAGAGTACAAGCGAGAGAGAGGGGCAGAGAGAGAATCTTAAGCTCCACACTCAGCATGGAGCCTGATGCAGGGCTTGATCCCACGACCCTGGGATCATGACCTGAACCGAAATCAAGAGTCAGATGCTTGGCCAACTGGGCCACTCAGGTGCCCCTGCAGAACAATTTCTTAGAATGAATAAATAACATACAGCCTCATGGAAGAATCTCAAAGATATGATATTGTGTGAAAGAAGCCAAGTACGTATAACCAAATATATATTGTATAATTTGATTTATATGAAGTTTAAGGACAAAAATAATCTGTGGTGTTAGAGGTCAGAACAGCAGGCACTTTGGTAGTGAAATGCAGGGATTGGCTGAGAAGTGGTATGAAGAAATCTTCTAATGTCACAGAAATGTGCTATACATCTTATATCTATCTATCCATCTCTCTATCTGGATGGTTGCTATACAGGTTTCCATGTGTGCACAAGAATTTTATTGAAGTGTACACAAGATTTGTGGACTTTACTGAAGAGCTATGTTATCTCAATTTATAATATCTAAAAACAAAAAACCAACAACAACAAAAAATCCTGCTAACTTCAGAAATAAATACACTATATTCGACGTTTTAAAACTACTAACTGATGGAGTGCATGGGTGGCTCAGTCGGTTAAGCGTCCGACTTTGGCTCAGGTCATGATCTCGTGGGTCGTGGGTTCAAGCCCAGCATTGAGCTCTGTGCCGACAGCTCAGGGCCTGGAGCCTGCTTCAGATTCTGTGTCTTCCTCTCTCTCTGCCCCTCCCCTGTCCATGCTCTGTCCCTCTCTCTCTCTCTCTCTCTCTCAAAAATAAACAAACATTAAAAAAAAATTGTTTAACTACTAACTGATTATGTATGTTTGCACATTTTTCCCATTCTGGAAAATTTGAGGTTCTAGATGAAGATTTTCTACTCATAAATAATATCTATGTAAAATTAAAATTAAACTTAACAAAACCACAATGACAAAATCTAGGACTTTTACTATGCCCCATCAGAAGGGGCAAGGGCAGCAAATAACCTATTAGTTTTCTGGTTCTCTATTCACACTGAAATGAGGAAAATAATAACCTAAATTTCAGTATGATTTCAAATTTGATATTTATGTTTTATCAATTTCAATTCAATTCATAGCCCTAATGTGTAAAATAGAATGAAGACAATTCTGACAAAAATGACAATTCAGGACACATTATCATCCTCTGTGTGCCATTTCAGAAAACCCAGTTTGTCCTGCTGAAATCCATACTCCCCACAACCACTTTAGCAGTTGGATTAAAATCTTAACCTGAGTAGAAGAAATCATTTACTCATCTCTCTACCACCAGCTCCTAGAAGAATGCCTGTCTCAGTGGGCCAGCCACGCAGACATTTGGTGAACTGAAATAGTAGGAATCCAGATGAAGCACTTAAAAAACAAAACAAAACAAAAACAGCTCTGAAGTGGCCAGTCTCAGAAGAGGGCTAATGAGCCTCTGGGCACAATGTATTCAGCCTGGTCCATCTTGGGACTGCTTGTTCCTATGGGATTTTTATATCATTCCCTCTGTTGACCAACATTCTGGCACTCTGACAAAAAGTATACCCAATTCCAAAGGGAAGTGATCAAATTATGTACATTCTCTATTTTGAAGTTATGGAAACATACCAGAACGATTCACAATCATTCTAAATGGAAGAAAGGATGTGTTTCCAATAGGAATAAATGATGTTATTTTGAAGTCATAATAATTAGAAAACATTTTAAAATGTACCAACCTGGATTTCTATATGACGAGGGTTATCAATAAATTTTTCTATTAGTAGTCTATCATCACCAAAACTAGAAGCAGCTTCTTGAGATGAAAATCGAAAACCATCCCTGGAAAAAATTTTTAAAAAGGAAGAACAGTCAAACTAACAAAACAAACACAGCCCTCAGTCTAAAAGAAAACAAAGCAATTAAATATTTATCGTGGCTTACTTATGAACAAAGCAAAGAAAAATTCACTTAATGCACAAGTATCTAAATTGACTTGCGGTGACCTGCAAGTCTTACACTCACCAGCTCTGTGACGTGCGGTCAGTGATTTAATTTCCCTGATCCTAGATTTTATAATGACATAGGAATACCAATACCTAGTTCACTGTGAAAAATCAGGTATTTTTAATAAACCACACAAATCACATAAAATTCCATTTCCTCAACCCAATGTACCTTAATTCTATTACTAAAAAATACAAAAATGCATGTCCATTTGATTCAAGAGTCAGAATATGCACACAAAAATGCAAAGGGTCAAACTGACCAACGGCACAACTGGGGCAAAACTACAGCAAAATACTCTGTGAAAATGAACACAGAACAGGAGGATCCTCAAGAACATTTCACGATAGTTTAAATGCACACCTTTATTTAAATATAATTGCCCTCTACACACCCATACAGGTCATGACAGCTTAGTCATTTCTGGACTTGTTCAAAATTAATACTTAGCAAAGTACAATTTTTGAAAATACAAAGTATGGATAGGATTATCGCTTTACATGTTTTATTCCCAAGCTGTATTCATTTAAATCATTAGAATTAAAATATGCTCACTAAATTCATACACTTGGGCTCATTCGGTCTATTAAAAACTCACACTTGCTTACCTAAAACTAAATGAGTATATTATTTTCCATTCACTGATATATTCAGAATATAAAGTTTAATTCTTTTTATACATTATTAATAGTTTATTAATCTTCAAATTAAGTATCTGTACTTAAATACAGTATTAAAATTATTCCAACCTTTTAATTTGCAAACACTCCATCTGGCAATATTAGAAATAAATACCACTTTTGTTTTTGTGCTTAAAAAAATACAACATTGAAAGTAAACAAGGACTAGAAGATAAATTCAAAACATATTGCAACAATTCCTATCTCTCAGAGTTCTGAGGGAAAAGGTATCAGGTTTTCTTAGTCCTCTATTACTTCTTTGATTTAGGGGAATGGAGTTTTTAGATCTCAGGAGACTGCAAAGCTCAAAGAAACTAAAGCACAATGAATTATTGTTTTCAATACCATATGACCAACTTTTTATTAGATGGGACATGAGGATTCAGAAAGAAAAACAAGGCACTTTACAGTTTGTCTTTGCTGTAACGACTCAGAGCTTACATCTTGCATTTAAACCAAGAATACTAAAGGTGAAAATCAAAATCACCCAAATAAATTGTCACATTTGAAAGCATCACGGGAATATTTTGGAACTCATGGAAACTGCATTAAAAACATCATTTGTTATACCTAAGTTACACATTCACTCAATACATTTTTACTAATCATGAAACCATGTGCCTGGTGCATATTTAGGTGACAGGAATACAAAAATAAAGCAGAAACTGCCCTCACAGTCCTCGAAATCTAGCAGGGGTATTCCACAATGCAGACATGATCAATTTTCCAGTCATGCCATATTTCATTGAAACGTGGATAGGGAAAAGAAAGCCAGAGGTTATTATGAAAATATCTGAGTCTACTTTCAACAGCCTTCATGATTCTCCCAATTTAATATACAATAACAACACTATTTTTTTAATCTTTCAGATGTTCCAAGATTCTAAGACAAGCCATAAATGCTACTTCCCTAAAACCACGAAGGAAAGATGTTACAAGAGGAAGACACTCCTCTGGATAAAATAATAAAGCAATTAATGGCTATCAGATTTTCCTTCCAAAGAAGGCTAAAATTTTTATCGCGTATGCAAAAAATATTTCTGCCTTAAGAAGGGAGAAGGCAAGGAGTAGATGCAGTGTGGCCTATTAACAACTGGTGACTATAGAAGAAAACCCCATGGATATTTTCTGGACTGTTCTCTCAATTTTTCTGTAGTTCAGATTCTTCCAAAGTAACAGAGGATACAGAGGAACTTTTTAAAATAAAGAGCATGTATTATCAAACCAAATAGTGTCATACTTTTATTAATCTCAACAAAGTTTAAGATACGATTCATCAAAGTGAGAGCAATATTTTAGATAGAAAAGTATGGATGCACATATTTTTATAAATTTTATCAACATATTTTGAACCAATGTGCCATTTAATGGGTTAAATTATTACCCAAAAAGATGCCCAATATATGAATAGATACAGTGATTTCTGAAAATACTGAATGCTAAATTAAAATCCATTGGTTAATAGCACAGCAAATCTCAATACCTAGAAATTTAAGAGTTATCTTCACCATAAAAGAGTATGTTACTAACAGTAAGCCCTGGAGAAATGATGGATAAGCAATCTGAGATCCCAAGAAGAATAATGAAAAGTAAGTGCTAAAGCTTTCAGTGAAATTGCTATGTAAGTGCCATATAAGAGGGCAAAACAGTGAGAAAAAAGTTAGTTTATAAAATACACATCTCTTACAGAACCGTTGAGTTGTGTTTTATATCTTTATTACATCATTCTTTCCTACCAAGAGGCTGCAGCAGATTGTCTTTTCCAAAGATGGCCACAGTGGTGTCTCCTACTGTCTGGATTTATGCTATATACCTCTTTTGCATAATCATGCAACACATGAACTTCTTGTGAAAACGAGGCCAAAAGTGCAAGAAAGAAAATGCATAGGACTGCACACGAAACAAATTATATTGAACCACCGGCATCGAAATATTTTTAAGAACAAATTTGGGATAAAATGTATGGGGTTCTTTATAATAATAAGCTCCAACAACAAATCTAATAATAATCACTGTTACTCAGAGATATCTTCAACAACTGTAATGTGATAACATGTGACTTCCAAAGTGGTACAAAGTTTCATAGATATTACCACTATTGTAAGTCTGTTGCCTGTATTGGAGGAAACACTAAATCCCAACTAGAAGCTAGTGAAGAAATAGGTCCTTTTTTTCCCTCATTCAGATGCATAAACCTCTCCTCAATTTCCTGGGGCTGGGAACTCAAAGATTAAGAACTCCAGATCTAGTATATAAACTGCATAGAGGAAAGGATTATTTTGTCTATATTCCTGGAACACTACTAAAACAGTGCCTATCACACAGATCCTCAACCAATATTGTCACTCCATGCAATGAGTTTATTCTTACAGTCAGGCTCTGAGCTGTCAGCACAGAGCCCGACACGGGGCCCGAACCCATAAATCTCGAGATCATGATCTGACCCAAAGTCAGATGCTTAACCAACTGCCACCCAGGCGCCCCAAGACTGGGGTTTAAAGAGCAGTATATGTTATCTCTTATAACGCCACAACACAACTAATTACTTTCTCTGATGCTCAACCAAAGAAACAATGGTGTTCTGAGATAATTTTCTTTTAGAGGTAAAATCATCTGTGCAAGTCTGCAACCTGGTGTTTTCCCAAAAGATTTTAAAGGGTAATAATATATTGCCTTGAGGAAATTTTTACCTTGCTTGTACACTTTAGAACCTAATTTCTGAATTAGGTTTGTAGTGAACAACTTTCACGACGACTGCTCCAGACTTCTGTTTTTGAGAGATATGGGGGAGTGGGGAGGAAAGGAAAAACAAAGGAACTGAAGAAAGCAGAACGATCTGGAAGACCACATTACTTCTGGGTAGAAAAAGGGCACCAAAAAGCAACATAAGACAATAATTAAGTCATTGTTTATCCCCTCCAACCCTCCAAAAAAAAAATGACATAAATCTCTTCTGCCATATCCGAAAATCCATAAAAACACAAACCTACATAGAAGCGCCTAAAACCTGTTTGTACTATGCAGTTTTCCCAAAAAGTTATTTTTTAATCACCATGATGTCATCAATGCATTGGATTTTTAAAATTTGGTTTTAAAAGTTACTTTTGATTTCTGAAACTACTAATAAGAAACTGGTCTACATTTACAACAGAGTGCACTGTATATAAAGGACATTTAGTAGTTTCAAATTCAGAAGAAATATGTTCCACAGCATAGAATTATTGAAGTAGTTCACCATTTTTATAGACAAGCTATAGAAAGTACACACTGACTAATGCACGAATGAAATCATAACTGCCTTTAAATATATTTGCTTCAAATCTTCTGACCACACTCAGAATATACATCAAATGTGAGTAGCTTTTGCCTAAAAAACAGAATCATGACTATAATTTTTAAAACATAATATAAAAACAAAAAGACAATCCTCCTTTGTTAATGCATAAAAAAGTAAGAACCTTTCTCTAACAATCATCATCAACATATAAACAAGAAAGTTTTCTGCATAATCTCCATTTTTCCCCATCTAAAAGAGTAAAAATTATCTGGTTATTGTAATTATTCCATTACACTTTTGGTATCTGTTTACTTGTCAGTTTAATAAAACTCCAGTAACTGCAATTTTCATCAAAAGTAGATTTTGGACAGCACCTCACCTGGTCTCTTCATCATCCCAGGCGATTCGCATGCCTTTCCCACCACCACCTGCTGAGGCCTTGATCATGACAGGGTAGCCTAACAGCAGGGAAGAATTAAACAGAAGTTCAGACTTTGATCATCTGGATGCATGAACATGACAACTGACCACATGTTCAATAACACAGAAGACAATAACTAATTTATTTAAAAGTTCCTTTCTTTAGAGTCAGGAAAATAACACCAGTGTAATGATCTCATATATATTTTAAAAATGAGAGGTGATCATTTCGAAAGAAAAAGACTATTTGTATCAATAAATATAACATTTTTACCAGTAATGAAATAAAAAGCTAAGAAAACATAAGTAAGTTATTTGACAGAGGATTCCAAAAATAGAAGCACATATAATATTAACTAACCAAAGATACAAGAAGCAACTTTTATGACATTTACACACACACACACACACACACACACACACACACAATTCCTCCAAAGTACTGTTTGCATGCATCACAAATTAAACTCCCTTTTTCAAAAGTAATGATTTACATGTATTTGAGGTATTTTCATCTGAAAATTCACAGGGAACCCCTGCAGCTTTTATCAGCAAAAACTGACACAATGATTTGGGGAGAAATCAAGTCACATTATTCTATCATGGGTGGAAGCAGAAGGTCCAGGACTCGCTGTTATCAATGGAGAGGCTACTGCACTATCCCACTGATTCAACAAGGAATGCATATGCTAGCAAGTGTGATGAAAACACAAAGTAAGACCCAAACAAATGACATCTCCAGCTAAAGTTTGATAAGAGAAAATGACATAAGATTGTTGTTTTAGTATTTAGATTATTCTAAGGTTTGTGACAGCTTGAGTTACCAAGAAAAGTTATAAAAGTCTCCTTGCTTAGAGGTTTCCTGAAAACAAGGTGGATACACTTATGTCTGAGACCACTTGTTTAGGATCTTTTCTGAAGAAAACAGTGAGCACCAGGAAGACTCTTCCTGGCCTGTGATGCTCTAACAGCACTACACTCTAGCTATAGGATCTTAGAGGAAAAGGAAGAGAGGGCCAAATGTCATAGACCTTTAGCCCCTAAGCCACAAAACATAGCTCTTCACTTCAACTTAGTTAAAATGGCACTTGCTTTCTATGTGTTTCATAATTAATTCAATTTTTAAAATTCTCATGTTGGTTATATTTATGTGGGAGAGTATTTTAAAAGCAATGCTAAGTGCAGTGAGAAAAAAGATTAACAATACTGTTTTTACACTGGAGTGTCAGAATCTAGGAAGAGAGAGGCAAAGTACCCAAATAATTCTATCACTGGGAATTCAGAAGAGAAAAGTACAACAAGGTAAGAGGAAAGCAATTAAGGAAATCATCTTACAGCAAGGACCAAATATTTACGTGAGGCTGTGAAGGATGAGCAGGATTTGAACACTTTAGGCAGGAATAGCAGGAACAAAACAGGCAGGGAAGCATGGGATTGGCTTAAGGAATGACTAAAATAATCCAGCTGTAGAGTATCCACAGGATGGCAGAAGAAAAAGAGAACCAAAACATAAATTAGGGGAAAAATATGCTTCACACTTTTGCATGCCACAGACCCTGCACAAGAGTGGAAAAAAAAAAAGGAGTATTCGTCTCTTTCCATGCTGTGGCCTCACAGGAATGTCCCATAAAGGAATCAGATTGAAATCATTCATGAGGAATCAGCCTGTTTTGGAGTAGTGAAGAAATAATACCTAAAAATTAGAAATTGGCATGCTTAAGAAATCATTAAAATTTAAATAAAATTTAAATCAAAAATTTAAACAAATGGTGGGGTGCCTGGGTGGCTCTGTCAGTTAAGGGACTTCACCTCAGGCCATGATCTCGCAGTTTGTGAGTTCGAGCCCCGTGTCAGGCTCTGCACTGATAGCTCAGAACCTGGAGCCTGATTCAGATTCTGTGTCTCCCTCTCTCTCTGTCCCTCCCTCCCTCCCTCTCTCTCAAAAATAAAGATTAAAAAAATTTTTTCTTAATTTAAACAAATGGATCCATACCCCAAAAAACATGTTATCACTTCACCATCCAAAACTATTTATCCATACAAACAGGAAACAGGAAACCACAAGAGGTAAGCTATCTATATCCCGTATCTCTGTTTTCAATTCCCTCTGAGGATTAGGAAATGTGCAGTTATTCTGATTTCAGTATTAATCTCATCTTATTTACTATGGACCCTAGTTCAAAATAAGACTGGGAAAGTGTCCTTGGTCAGAAGGAACTAGATGGGGAAACAAAACAGAAAAAGTAACTTGTCAACAAGAAATTATTATATGCTCAGAAAAGATGAGTCATTGTTAGGCAACAAGGTAATACATAATAAGGCAATTACATATGATCCCCCCAAAAGGAGGCAATGTAGCATGAGACCTGTCAATACATATAACCCAGGAAGACAAGATTCTCTGATGAAACTAACAAGTCAAATATAACACAATTGGGAGGGAAAAAGAAACTGGCATAAGCTAGTGGTGACATTACAGTCACCAACTCAATCTAATTTCTGAACTATAATTGGAAATAATATAAAACTAAGGTTTTATACTCCACTTCCTATGCCAAATAAGTCATTAAATTTCAGACAGAACATATTTTTATGTTGTCACCATGCCATGCAGAAACTAGACCTAGCCATGTCAAGAGGAGGGGAAACAATATTCCACACAGATGATGTTAAATAATATCAAAGAGCCCAATCCCTCACCCCTACTTTCTTATTGTGTCTCTGAAACTCTAAATGGGGTAAGTCATGGGGGACCAGGAACTGGAAGAAAAGGTAAAAAGATTCAACCAAAAGTAAAAATTCCTAGAAAAATCCAAACTAGTCAAGTAGATGGCTGTCACCACTCCTTCACTTTACCTTGTCTAGACCCAAAATTTCCACTAATGTTCTACCCCAATTTATTATCCATTGGAGTACTCACTTCTGAGTACTATGATGGAGTTCTTTAATATTATTTGGTTGCCATAGATTTGAAGCAGAACAACCTCCCTTAGAACAAAACAAATTTCTCTAAGGTTTTTAAAAGGAGAAGAACTCTTGGTATGAAAAGATTGCTTAAAAAAAAAAAAAAAAAAAAAAAAAGATACCACAGGTCCTGGTGCTGTTGGCAAATTCTTCCACAGGTTTCTTCGCCTCTCCCCAGATGCCTACTCCCACTACCTGACCTCACCACCCAGTGACGCTCCTGCAAACACTCTCAACTCCAAAATGCAGCGAGTCTCCATTCTTTATTTCCCTCCCACCTAATGTTTCCAAAAAGAAACCTACTAAATACTACATGAGGAAAAAAATTAAATATTTAAGGAAGTACAGAAACTCAGGTTACCAAAGCACTATTGCTCCCTTTCTGTCCTCAAACTTCAAGGGCAGGTCTGGTCTCCTGTCCCCCCAGCAATCAACAGGTCTTACTTTCCACCAGAAAGCAGCAATCTTCTTTCTTTCTAACTCTCTACCAAATTTCCATTCATCAACTCAAAAATATACACTCAGTAAACACTATGTGCCAAGCACCAATCTGGCTCCTGGGGACACAAAGGTAAACAATTCAGAAAGTTCTCTGCTCTCATGGCACTTACCATCTAGTGGACAATGATGTATAAGTACACAGGCACCTAAATATGCATACTCATGCATAAATATGAATATACACACAACACATAAGGGGGCGGGGAGTACAATAAAGACAACAGAAGGATGTGACTGGGGGTGATCAGGGTTCCTTTTCCTTGAAGCCTTCTCCAAGAAAACATACTGAAACTGAGACTTGACTGAGCTGGAGCCTGCCCTCTGAAAACCAGTGAGAGAGGAACATTCGTGACAGAAAGAACGAGTTGGAAAGGCTACAATACAGGAGAGGGCAGCAACCTAATGTTGGGTTTGTGAAGATCACTTCGGCTGTTCCGCAAGGGATGAACTGTCTGAGGACAAAGGTGGGCACAGGGAGACTGATTAAGAAGCTTCTGCAATGTTCTAAGGGCGAGCCAACTGTGCTCTGGATGTGGCTGGAAGAAACAAAGGCTTGCAGTTTGTTTTAGAGATAGAGTCAGCTTGACTTGCTGATAGTGTGGATACGGACGATAAGGAAATGAAGGAAGATTCTGGGAGTTTAGGCACTTTCCCATTTTGTTATGGATTACAGGTCTAAAGGAACTTTTTTTTTTCTTTTGAACAACTGATAGCACCACAGTGACCCATATAAGACACAATATATACATAACCTCCCCCTTCAAGCAAAACCTGCCCCTATACTCGGTGTAACAATTTGGTAACTTAAAGCTGGCAAATGATACCTCAGTGATGCAATAGTCATAAAATAAAGAATTTTATGTGGTTCTTCACCTTCAGTTTCTTGAATTAAGATTTCGTAGAATATAATGACTGATGGAGACGAAAAATGGGGGAAAAAAGTAAAAAGTGAAGTATTTCTTGGAAAATGTCCTATTCCTAATTTGATAGTGTAAATCAGAAATCTCTCCAGCATCAAAGAGAACATATGATTTGGGGGGGGGGAGGTGTTCTTTTAAAAACAGTTGGAAAACATTTATAATTAGGCCTTTATTTCCTAAAAGTAGGGTTCAGAATTAAAAGAAAATGAAAGCTATTTCAGAGAATAGGACAGTCCTCCAGACGGACAGAATAGAATCTCATAATGGAACCTCAGAAGAGAGAACAAAAGAATGGGGGGGGGGGGGGGGCGGGGAGATTCTCAGACAGCCAGGAAGGAAATCTCCAGCTAACAGCTGTATATTATAATTACAGGGAAATCAAGTATTATACATTGTATTGGTTAGATTCCTTTTCTCTCCTTGAATAGTTCACTTGTTACCTTTTTGATTTGGAGTTTGTGTGTATATTTATGGGAGGGGCTATCCTACATGAAAGTGATATTTTGAAAAATCCAAACTACTGTTGCAAACAATATCTTACAATTTCAATTTACCTGATTGTCTCATTATTAGATTCAGAATAAAAATCTGTTAATACTACATAACTGAAATTGTGCCCTAATTCTTATATCACATCAGAAAGAAAAAAAAAAAGTCTGTCCATTTCCTGATGAAGAAGTTTGATTGCTTGATTAAGATGGTGACCATTAAATTTCCTCATGAAAAATATGCCATTTTCAGTTTATAATTAGCAGACGATCTGTAGATCAACCTTTGGAAACTGTGAATATCCTATACTCAAACAATATTCCACCCAATAGTAATAATAAACTTTAATGAGTCTTGCTTTATATAATTTTTACACTGCTTATAGCAAAATGAGTTTTTAAAAATGCTGACAATTTTTGCCTCTTCTCACTGTTGTTTCTCCAATGACTAAAAGAGGGCCTGGAGAAGAGAATGCAAAATGTACTTACTAAATAAAATGTATTAATTAACAATTTCAGTACTTGCAAATCCTTTATTTTTAGTACTATATTTCACTGTATAAACACACATTATTCATTCTAGTGTGAATAGATATTCAGATCTATACATACAATGCTCCCATGAGTATTTCTGTATCTGTAGCTTGGAACCTTGTGCAAGAGGTATATGTCTAGGACTATAACTGTTGGATAGTATGCAACAGTTACAAAGTACTAAAAAATCCAGTTTCTTCACTATTCTTTATCTCCATGATCACAACACTTATACAAACTACCATTACCTCTTTATAGGATGCCTGTAGTAGCCTCCTAACACAACTCTCTGCCACTATAGTTGGTCCCCTCGGACTATACAGTGGTCACTGGAATTCTCTATTTTTTTTCCTCACCTCTCTCTCCAGCCTAAAACATTAAGAGTTTATGTTGTACCAAGAAACCATAGATGTTTAATGAAATTAAAATTATGAATTCAAGGAAAGGAAGAGTGGAAGGTACAAGATGGCTTAACAGAAACTTGTTGAATCACAGTACCAGGTAAAGCTATGCTTCACTTGAGTTAAGGAAGCTTATATAAAAAAAAAAAAGGCACCTAAAAGGTATTAATATGAACATCAATTAACTGACCTATCAAACAAAATAAATTTTAACCGCTTTTACACAAAGATAACAAAATCCAAACACAAAATATAACATTCACAATGTTTACAATCCAATCAAAACTTAAGAGACACGTGAAGAGGGATGCCTGACTATCCCAGCCCCATACAGCATGGGACTCTTGTCTTGATCTTGGGGTTGTGAGTTTGAGCCCCGTGCTGGGTGTAGAGAGTACTTAAAAACAAAAACAAAAAAAACAAAAGAAAAAGAGAGAGAGAGAGAGAAAATGCAATCACCTCATGAGGAAAACAGTCAAAAGAAAAGAAGCCCCAAACTGAAAAACATACAACAGCTATTACAAATTATAGCTATTAGAAACATTGTAAGTTTGGAAAAGGATTTAAAGAAAAAGTCATCAACTACACTCCAATTAATTTTTTTTCTAAAAAGAAAACAGAATCATGTTGGGAGAAATTTTTAAAGATTATTAAAGATTAAAATTTGGGGAGCACCTAGGTGGCTCAGTTAGTTGAGCGTCAGACTCTTGGTTTCAGCTCAGGTCATGCACTCACAGTTTCATGAGTTCAAGTCCTAAGTCAGGCTTCGAGTTGACAGTGTGGAGCCTGCTTGGGATTCTCTGTCTCCCTCTCTCTCTGCCCCTCCCCCACTCACACTGTGTCTGTCTGTCTCTGTCTCTCTCTCTCTAAACTTTAAAACAAAAAGTTAAAATGGGGCTCCTGGGTGGCTCAGTCAGTTGAGTGTCTGACTTCAGCTCAGGTCATGATCTCACAGTCTGTGGATTCAAGCCCCATGTCAGGGTCTGTGCTAATAGCTCAGAGCCTGGAGCCTGCTTCAGATTCTGTGTCTCCCTCTCTCTCTGTCTCTCCCCACTTGCACTCTGTCTCTCTCCCTCTCTCTCTCAAAAATAAACAAACATTAATTTTTTAATTAAAATAAAAGAACTAAAAGGAAAAGATCCAACAATGTATAAAAAAGAATTATACCATGACCACATGGGATTTATTCCTAGTAAGCAAGGTTATTCCAACACTCGAAACATCAATTAACGTAATCCATCACATCAACAGGCTAAAGAAGAAAAAATATGATATGACTATAGGAGCAGATGCAAAAAGTATTTGACAGAATCTAGCACCCACTGAGCTCAGCAAGCTACAAATTGAAGTTCTTAAACTTCATAAAGAACATCTATAAAAACCTACATCTAACCTTAAAGTTAGTGATGAGAACCTAGATGCTTTCCCCTTAAGTTCATGAATAAGGTAAGGGTGTCCCCTCTTAGCACTCCTATTCAACATCCTATACAAGTTCTATTTTATGCAATAAGACAAGAAAAAGGTAAACACATTGGGAAGAAATAAAACTCATTAGCAGGTAATAGGATGTCTATAAAGAAAATCTCCAAGAGTCAACACAACAACCAAAAAATGTCTAGAATAAATGAATTGTAACAAGGTTGCAGGATACAAGGTCAATGTAAAAAGTTGATTACACTCCTATGTACCACTAATGAAAACTTGGAATTTGAAATTTAAGACACAGTACCATTTACATTAGCACCCCCCCAAAAAAAAAATTAGGCATAAATCTAACAAAAAATGTATGGCACCTATATGAGGAAAGCTACAAAGTTCAAATAAAATTAAGGAAGATTTAAATAAATGGAGAAATATTCATGTGTATGAATAGGAAGACAATATTGTTAAGATACCAATTCTCCTCAACCTGATCTACAGATGGCAATAAATCCCAAACAAAATCCCAGCAAGTTATTTTGTGGATATCAACAAACTGATTTTAATATTTATACAGAAAACAAAAGGCCCAGAATCACTAATAGTAAAGGAAAATAACAATTTCAAAATATTGATATAGGGCCGACTAGATGGCCCAGTTGGTTGAGTGTCAAACTCTTGATTTCAGCCCATTTCATGACCCAGCGTGATGGGGTTGAACTCTGCATCAGGCTCTGCACAGACTGTGGAGCCTACTTGAGATTCATTCTCATTCTCATTCTCTCTCTCTCTCTCCCCCCTCCCCGTCCCCTGCTTGTACTCTTGAAAATAATTTTTTAAGTTATTTAAAAGACAAAGATTGACACTACCCAACTTCAAGACTTCTTATAAAGCTATAGTCAGCATGGTATTGGTAAAAGAACAAATTAATCAATGGAATAGAATAAAGAGACCAAAAACAGACACACGTGAATAGAGTCAACTGATCTCTGGCAAAGAAGCAAAAGCAATAGCAATTCAACAAAGGAAAGTCTCTTCAACAAATAGTGCTAGAACTGGACATCCATACACACACAAAAAACTAATCTAGACACAATCCTTAAAAGGTAACTCAAAGTGGGTCTTAGACCTGAATACAGAAACAACCAAAGTTCTAGAAGATGAATGACCTAGATGTTCTAGATGACCCTGGGTTGACAATGAGTTTTTAAAATAAAAAAAATTTTTTTTCAATGTTTATTCATTTTTGAGAGACAGAAAGAGACAGAGCATGAGCAGGGAGGGGCACTGAGAGAGGGAGACACAGAATCCAAAGCAGGCCCCAGGCTCTGAGCTGTCAGCACAGAGCCCAACACGGGGCTCAAACTCACAAACCATAAGATCATGACCTGAACCAAAGTCAGACACTTAACCGACTGGGCCACCCTGGCACCCGACAATGAGTTACATGAGTTACAATGAGATACAACATCCAAAGCACAATCCATCAGAGAAAAACATTGATAAATATGTTCAAAACATGTATCTGATAAAGAACTTGTATCTAAAATAGAGTTCTTAAAACCCAACAGTAAGAAAACCCAATGTAAAATCAGCAAAGAGGTGCGTGGGTGGCTCAGTCAGTCAAGAGTCCAACTCTTCATTTCGGCTCAGGTCACGATCCCAGGGTGATGGCATCAAGCCCCACATTGGGCTCTGTGCTGAGCATGCAGCCTGCTTGAGATTCTCTCTCTCCCCCACTCTATCCCTCTCCCCAGTTCGCACTCTCTCTTTCTCTCTTAAAAAAAAAAAATCAGTAAAAGATTTGAAGACACACCTCTATAAAGAAGAATGTAAAGATGGCAAACAAAGAAAAAGACGCTCACATCTTTGCATTCAGGGAAATGCAAATTAAAACGAGATACTACTATATTCCTATTAGAATGGCTAATAACAAAAACATGCACAATATCAAAAGCTATCAGGGATGTAAAGCAACAGGAGAGCAACAGGAATCCATATTCACGGCTGGTGGGCATGTAAAATAATCTTACCCTACAACCCAGTAGTCAGAGTCCTGCGTATATACCCAACTAAGTTGAAAATTCATGTCCACACAAAAACCCGCATACAAAAACTTTGTCCACAATTGCCAAAAACTGGAAACAACCAAGAACTCTCTCAAAACGTGAATGGATAAACAATCTGTTGTATATCCATACAATAGAATATTATTCAATAATTAGAAGAAATGAGCTATCAAGCCACAAAAAGACATGGAGGAACTTTTACATACATACAGCTAAGTGAAAAAAAAAGCCCATCTGAAAAGGCTACATACTGTATGATTCCAACTATATGACACTCTGGAAAAGGCAAAAGCATAGAGGTAGTAAGCAGTGTTTTCCAAGGGTTGCAGGGGTAGGGAGAGGAGGGTTGAAAACATGAAGCACAAGGGAAACTATTTTGTATGAAACTATAACGGTAGAATCGAGTCATTATGCATTTGTCAAAACACATAGAACTACACAATGCAAACAGGGAACCTTACTGTAAACTGTGGACTGTAGTTAATAATGTATCAAGGTTGGTTTGTTAATTGTAACAAATGCACCACACTAACACCAAGTGTTAACAATTGGGGAAACTGCAGTGTGCTGGGAGTGGGGATGTATATAGAACTGCATGTACTTAACGATGTGTTCAATTATTCTGCAAATCTAAAATGGTGCTTAAAAAATAATTAAGTCTATTAATCATTTAAAGGGGGACAAACATTTGAAAAGACAGTTCACAAAAGAAGATTAATGAATGTGAAAGCATTAGGCATGCGAAAATATACTCATATTATGTATTAGGTATTAAGGAAGTATAATTATAATCACACTGAAATAAAACTTACACATCCATCAGAATAACTAAAGTTAAAAAGACAGGCAATGTTAAGAGTTTTTCTGGAATAACTGGAACTCTCAAACACTTTTGTGGAAATGTAAAATGGAGGAAGGGACATTTTCAAAAAGGATAACAATGTTCTAGATCTTAATTTTGGCTGCATTTATTAAAATTCACTAAGGTATACACTTAAAATAGCTAGGCTCTATTCTTCATAAAATGTACATCAATAAAAACGATTTTAGGAAGCAGACAAAAAGAACAGATCGCCATCAAGTAACAAAAATTAGAGCTATCTCTTCAACAGCTACAGAACACAGCACAACCATTTCAGCACTATGCTGACAGAAAACCTCTATCAGTCTAGATTTGCACATGTGGCAAAACATCTTTCAAGAAAGAACACAAAATAGGGGCACCTGCGTGGTTCAGTGGGTTGGGCATTCAACTCTTGACTTCAGCTTAGTTCATCATCTTACAGTTCATGAGACTGAGCCCTGCATTGGGCTCCATGCTAAAAGCACAGGGCCTACTTGGGATTCTCTCTCTCCCTCTCTCTCTGCCCCTCCCCAACTTGTGCACAAGTGTGCTCTCTCTCTCTCTCTCAAAAATAAACAAACATTAAAAAAAAAAAAAAAGGACACTGCTAATCTGAATAGAAACAAAACAAACATCAGTCTATATACTTTCAAGAGATACACCTAAAACAATGGTTCACTGGTTGATTGAAAAGTTGGAGGAACATACAAAGAAAAGACCAAAATAAGGTGGCTTAGACATATTATCATCACATAAAACCAGATTTAAAAGCCAAAAAGTCACTACACTTCACTAAGAAGTAAAATTAGCCAAGAAGATACATGTTATGCTGTTATATTACTTATTAACTTATCTTAAGAATATACAGAGGCAAAACCTTAACAAGCAAGGAAAAACTGAAAAATCCACTCTTTTACAAATTGATCATATAATCAAAACATCACTAGAATATTTGAGCATCCTAACAGGTAGTGCTGACCTACTGGTTATCTATAAAATACAGCATCATTTGAGAATATACATTATTTTCAGGCACGGATGTAAGATGTAAAGTGACTTATGCCTTGGCCATAAGGTAATTCTTATCAAATAAGATTCTAAATAAAAAAGATCATATTCATTTAACAGAAAGCAATTAAGTTAGAAATCAATAAAATAAGCAGTGCCTGGGTGGCTCAGTCAGTTAACTGTTCGACTCCTGATTTCGGCTCAGGTCATAATCTCACAGTTCACGGGATCTACCTCTGCATGAGGCTCCTTAGGATTTTCTCTCTCTCCCTTTCTCTCTGCCTCTCCCCTGTTCATGTTCACTCACTCAATCTCTCTCAAAAATAAGTAAACATTAAAAAAAAAAAATCAATAATACAAAAAGTAGAAAATTTTCAGTTATTTTAAAATGCATTCTTAAAAAACACAGTCAAAAACCATAATAGAAATCTGGGGCGCCTGGCTGGCTCACTCAGGAGAGCATTCAATTCCTGATCTCAGGGTTGTGGGTTTGAGCCCCATGTTGGGTATAGAAATAGAAAAGAAAAAGAGAAAAGAAAAAGACAAGAAAAGGAAAAAAAGACAAAAGGAGAGAGAAGAGAGAGAAACAGACAGAAATCTGAAAATACCCAGATATGAACAATTACGAAAAATACAAATCAAAACTGTGAAAAAGGTTTCCAATTCAGATCATCACTTTAGGCCATTCTGCCAGCTGCTGGAAATATTATTGGCAACCAACAGCTGACTTGTCCTCAGCTTTCTGCCCAATCTTAGGGACAGCCCACACCCAATGGTGAGCTGACACCGGTGTACAAAGGCTCAATGTCATTGCCCCAATGTCATTGAAACAGTTATAAAAAACCAACTCAATATTCAGAACTCTCTGTAGGGTCAGCTAAGTCCTTTGTTGAGTCTGCATCTCAACTCAACTCCTCTTTCAGTCCGGAGTCTTTCACTCCTTCACATATACTGGTCCCAAGTGTATTTCTGCAATAAACTTCCAGAATCTGTTTCCAAAGGAATTCCACCTATTACAAAGGAATACATCTGAAAGGCTATTACAGTGATCAGAGCAAGAGGTGGCAGGAGCTTAAACAGAAAAAGGAGCCGAGAAATGGAGAGAAGCTGATAAATTCAAGATTTGGGAGATAATGACTATCATGCACAAAGAGCAAAACCACAAAATGAAATAGAATAGTGAACAGTGAATCATGGGAAAAGCCTCATTGCTGATAGCGAAACGGAAACCTCTCCACTTCCTGCCTCTGTGATACATGACACTGCACATGGCAGAACTTCCATGAGCCCTCTTACTCCCTGAACAAGGCTGGCACAGAACAAGGCTGGCTCCCACAACATGACTGCTGGGAAGCAAACACACAGGACAAAGAAATAGTCTTTGTTGCTTAAGATCACAAGAGAAGACAATAAATATGTGGAATACTAGAGAGCTTATGAACTAATGACAACTATATGGACTTGAATAAAAACCGGCATATTACTAGAGCTTTCCGAGAAAGTACAATTCAGAATCTGCTGGGAAATGTGGCTGTCACACAACACTTGGCTACACTGAAAAGCTCCTATTGTATATACAAACAGAGGTAGTTTAAGTTCAAGCAATTTGAGGTAATGAATTCCATTATCAATGCATTACTCATGTTGTATATACTTGGTCATAACACTTTCTACTTTCTTTTATTTCCAAATCAGTAATAGTTTTAGCATTATCAACTTAGTTTTGCCATACACTTTGGGTTAACACATTTAGACTGAGGTGATACATATTTGCATCGAATACTATCTGGGATTTATCATCATCCAGTAACTGGAATGTAAACATGTTATGTATTGCAGTCCAACTATGAATGACTCATATCTCCACTACCACTGCAGATATATAATATATATATTCTCTAAAAAGATACTGTAAGTGATCCTTATTATCACTTTATTTTTCCCAATGGAAAATTTTTAAAAAGTGTGAAAAGGGGGGCGCCTGGGTGGCTCAGTCGGTTGGGCGGCCGACTTCGGCTCAGGTCGTGATCTCGCGATCTGTGAGTTCAAGCCCCGCGTCGGACTCTGTGCTGACAGCTTGGAGCCTGGAGCCTGTTTCAGTTCTGTGTCTCCCTCTCTCTGACCCTCCCCTGTTCATGTTCTGTCTCTCTCTGTCTCAAAAATAAATAAACAGTGTAAAAAAAAAAAAATTTTTTTTTTTTTAAAAAGTGTGAAAAGGGCACAGGATGGTTTGCCCTTCCTACGTTGTCCATACACACACAACACAAATAACTACAGAAATATATTTAGTTTAAATAAGAATGAACCAATACTGCACACATAAAGATATAATCAAGACATGTTATAAGCTAAAGTAAACCAAAACATAACATGACTTGTTTTGATTTGGCAAGGAAAAGCAATTATCCTTTTTAGAAAAACTGATCTTGTCTACCTATTTCCCTCTACTCAGGCAAATAAAAAATTAGATCCCTAGCTCTGCTCTAGGAACAAAAATAGAGCACATTTAATGTATTGATAGATTAGAGCAAAAGGGGTTCACACACAGCAAGTTTCCAAACAAAAACCAAAGGCTCAATGTTTTCACATTACTGTTGGAACACTATACACAGCCTCTTGTGTAACAGAAGAACAGAAAAAAGAAAAGGTATGCAAGAAAAACAGAAGATGAGGAAGAACTGAGAAAAGCAAAAGAGAGGCAATGGGAAAGAATATGGAAAAAATACACAGTGAGAACTTGTGAAATCATGCTAAAACCAAAACGTGTATGTTGGAGTAATAAAAGAAAACAGAAGTACCCTAAGTGACGGTGGGAAATGAAGAAAGGGGACATAGGACTCTCGCTCCCCCATCTCCCAGGGATTATCATTCTGACCTCGAATGACCACATTACTTCAATGATGGGAAAAGGGCAAGGTAAAAAATCCTCACTTTTTAACAGATTTCACAAAGAACACCATTCTCTTCAACCTAACTTTTTCCTTAGGCATTTCTTACTAAATCTCCTTAGCATATTAATCATATCTTCTACTGTGGACCTATTTGGAAAATAAATTAACAGAATGTGAGATTGAGAAGAAGGTATACAAACTGTAATAGTTCTTCAAAGGTTTCTTCAATATATCTTCAACCACACAGCCATATACCATGTGTGAAATAAACAGCATGAAATAGAGGAAATAAAAGATTTGGGGCCTTAGCCAAGTATTTTTATCCCTCTTAACACAATTTGTTCTTATCTTAAAAAAAAAAAAAACCCACAAGCAACTTTTTATGTAATGATATGTCAAAAGGAAGATGGGAGGTACAGGCAGGGGAAAAGAGCCAGAACAGAGAAGAAAGCAAGACCACAGCTCCTCCTCACTAACCAGAGCCAGAGGCCATGGCAGTCTGAAGACTAATATCAAAAAGAAACCAATGGAAGAGGGCACCTGGCTGGCTCTCTCGGTAGAACGTGCAGCTCTTGATCTAGGGGTTGTAAGTTCAAGCCCCACATTGGGTGTCGAAATTACTTAGAATAAAAATCTTAAAGAAAAACAAGCACACACACATGCACGCACGCACACACGGGAGAGCCTATCTTGCTAAGAACATAAGATGTCACCATCAGAGAGAAGTGAGAAGGCAATAAGGATCAGTCACATAATCTCATACATCTGAATCTTAGATTCCTAAAACTGCCATTATCCAAGCCTAATGAATCCAAGGACAACCTTCGAGAATTGATGAGTAGTTGTTAACAAGCACATACTAAATTTACTTGAATAATCTTAGATTACTTTTTAATTATTTATTTGCTGACACTTTATCATGGTTTACTTAATGTTCCAGTTCTTCCCAGGTATCTCCATTACAAAATTCAAGATTAGGAAAGGGGGGGAGGAAGTGAGAAAATCTCTGTCAAATTATGGTCTATAAATACTGTGAAAAAAAATTTAATGTATGATTACTTAATTCATTTGTATACTGATATACACATTTCTATTTGTATTCATTCACTGAATAACCACTTGCTGAATATATACTATGTGATAAGCATTGTCTTAAGTACTAGAAATGCAAGGAAAACTAACTCACATGGTCAACTTTATTACAAAACAGTAACTAAATGAACATAAAACCACCATTTGCAAAGATAAATAGAATCTGTTTAATGCAGGGAATCCCATGCTATTTTAAGAGAAAAGCAATCCATCAATATACTTCAATAAAAGCGGCAAGGAGATATTTCCATATTGAAATAAGTCCTGAGAACATTGCAGGACAAAGAACACACTTTATGAGATACTGTTTGGTTTGATATTATTTTATCCTTTCCTTAAAAAATGCTTTATAACCCAATCATTCAGTCCTTCATGCCTCCTTTTAATAAATACTTGAGGAAAATGTGTATTTTTCTAATGTTGTGCAAAGTATTCTATATATATATATAAGGCCTAATTGCTTTATAGTGTTGTTCAAGATCTGTATTTCCTTACTGATCCTCTCTGTAGATGTTCTTTTTGTTGTTGTTGTTGTTGTTGTTGTTGTTTTGACTTAAACAACAAACATTTATTTCTCATAGTTTTGGAGGCTGAGAAATAGAAGATTAAGTTGCTAACAGATTCAGCGTCTGGTAAGAACCTACTTCTTGTTTCATAAACAGCCAAGAGTCCTCACATGGTGAAAAAGGCAAGGGAGCTCTCTGGGGTCTATTTTTTTTTTTTTCATGGAATTTTTAAAAATATAATCTATTGTCAAATTGGCTTACATACAACACCCAGTGCTCATCCCAACAAGTGCCCTCCTCAATGCCTATAACCCACTTTTGCCTCTCCCCCACTCCCCCATGCACCCTCAGTTTGCTCTCTGTATTTAAGAGTCTCTTGTGGTTTGCCCTCCCTCCCTCTCTGTACCTATTTTTTCCCTTTCCCTTCCCCCATGGTCTTCTGTTAAGTTTCTCAAGATCCACATATGAGTGAAAACATATGATTCTGCCCTTCTCTGAATAACTTATTTTACTCAGCATAATACCTTCCAGTTCCATCCACGTTGCTGCAAATGGCAGGATTTTTCTTTCTCACTGCCAAGTAGTATTCCATTGTATATATAAACCACATCTTCTTTATCCACTCATGAGTTGATGGACATTTAGGCTGTTTCCATAATTTGGCTATTGTTGAAAGAAAGTGCTGCTATAAACACTGGGGTACATGTGCCCCTATGCATCAGTTCTCCTGTATCCCCTGGGTAAACTCCTAGTAGTGCTATTGCTGGGTCGGAGTGTAGTACTATTTTTTGTGAAACCTCCACACTGTTTTCCAGAGTGGCTGCACCAGTTGTATTCCCACCAACAGTGCAGGAAGGTTCCCATTTCTCCACATCCTCGCCAGCAGCTGTAGTTTCCTGATTTGTTCATTTTAGCCACTCTGACCCATGTGAGGTGATATCTCAGTGTGGCTCTGATTTGTATTTCCCTGATGATGAGTGATGTTGAGCATCTTTTCATGTGTCTGTCGGCCATCCGTATGTCTTCTTTGGAAAATTGTCTATTCATGTCTTCTGCCCATTTCTTCACTGGATTATTTGTTTTTCTGGTGTTAAGTTTGGTTAAGTTCTTTATAGATTTGGGATACTAACCCTGTATCCAGACGAAGCAGGCTTAGAGTCATTTGCAAATATCTTTTTCTGGGGTCTGTTTTATAAGGATGCTAATCCCACTCATCAGAGCACATGGTTCTGTCCTGATGACCTGATCACCTCCCAAAGACCCCACCTCTAAATACCATCACATTGAGGATTAGATTTCCACACATGAATTTTGAGAGGACACAAACATTCTGTCTATAGCAACTGGCTAGAACCAGCCGTGTGTTAGAATTGGCTTTTATTAGCTCAGAAGAGCCAACTGCTAAATTTTCAGGAAACTTGGTAATAAATACTCAAAATGCACCACTGTCTAATTATTTTCCTACACCTGGCTATATCTATGTTCTTGATGTTATGGTGTTGGCATGGTGGAAATACTATAAAATGGCATGCTACTGCACTTCTCCAAGTTCCACGTTCAATAATGTCTCACTGGTGGGGCGCCTGAGTGGCTCAGTCCGTTAAGTGTCCAACTCCTGATTTTGGCTCAGGTCACGATCTCACGGTTCATGAGGTCAAGGCACATGTCGGGCTCCACGCTGACAATACAGAGTCTGCTTAGGATTTTTCCTCTCCCTCTGCCCCTTTTCCACACATGCACGTTCTCTCTCTTCCTCTCAAAATAAGTAATAATGTCTCATTGGTAACTTGAAATTGGCTATGGTAGAAGTAGGGACATCATGGAAATCAGCAAACTTTCTACAAATCAAGAATTTTTTTTTAACTGGAAGGCACATTGCTCAACTTTATTGGTGAGAACTCCACACACCTGTCAGAATGGCTAAAATTAACAACTCAGGCAACAACAGATGTTGGCTGAAGTTTGAGGTGTTCAAGAAAGCCAGTGTAACTAAAGTATAGCAGGCAAGGCGGGGAGTAGTATAAAATGTGATTGGAGAGAAAGCAGGTGCCAAATCATTTGGGGTTAGTCAGGCTAAGGAATTTTGATTTTATGTAAGTGCAAGGAAATGCCATTAGAGGGCTTCAAGCAGATACGGAGTGGGATGAGATGGGGGCGTGTCCTTGTTATTTAGAGTTTTCAAATATCACACTAACTGTTATGTGAAGAATGGCTTTGAAGTGTTTAAGAAAAGAAGCAGAGAAACTATTGTCACAGTCCCAGAGAGGACAATGGTAGTTTGGGAGAGGGTACTAGTCGTACAGATAGTGAGTAGTGAACACAGGAGGTATTTTGAATGAAGGACTGACAGTATCTATTGATATATTGACATTAGGATGACAGGGCAATGGCACCAGGATAGATCTTGGGTTTTAGCTTTAGCCACTGAGTAAATGGGAGTGACATGTACTGAGATGCAGAAACTGTGGACGAAGCAGGCTTAGAGGATGGTGAATCTGGGGATCAGAAAACATTTATTTAAATCGGACATGATCTGCAATTGTTGAGAAAGACGTGCCAAAGAAAAGAATCAGAACAATCTGGAAGTTAAAGGGCAGGTTAAATGACAGGTTTCAGATTTACAATTTCTTTTCCTTTCACCAATCAATTCAGCTTGATTGTATTAAGGACCTTTGATCCAGTAAAAAAAAAAAAAGATCAAACTTTAATGCAAATCAGTCTTACTGATTACTGTTGTCTATCTCTGGGGTTAAAGATAAACTGGGGATCAATAGCCCTGTATCTGTAAACTTAGAGAGGTCAAAGGAAAACATCAGGAGTGAGAATGAAGGAGACAAGGCAGACCAAAAATCAAGTACACAGAGGTAACATATTAAGCCCTAATGGTCTCTCACCCTGTCGACGATACGAAGCTGTTTCTTTAATGCCACATATAACATGCTTAAGTGACTCACAGTATTTTACACCAAGTGGTGACTGAAATGTTAGCTCTCATCCTCTAATCCCATTAGTTTAGCAAAAGTATAATGAAAAATCGATAGTCTTTGGAGCTAAATGAACCTATATTTAAAAGCAGGCCCACCACTCAGTAGCTCTGTGACCTTGAGCAAATTACTTACCATTTCTAATCCTCAGTTTCTTAAATGTAAATGAAAATAATTAACCCAGGAATTAGCATTAGAAATAACATTCACAAAGTGCCTGCAACATGGAAAAAATGCTCCATAAACAAGAGCTACTATTATGTAAAAGACACCTAATTCATCAATGCTCAAGGCAGTTAGCTTCCTCCTTTGGCCTCACAGATTCCTGTTTCCAGGACAGAAGACTCGAGAGAGGAGGGAATCACAGAAAAGCCCAATTTAATTTTCTCCAGGTAACACAGAAAGACGGAAAGCAGAAAAATATGTCAATAGGTATATATAACATCGTCAATCTGCTACCCATAAATAGACAGTTTCAAAGGTTTGATTATAGTTCAGTTGTTTAGAACTAGGAGCATATTTTCCTGTGGAATCAATGTTTAATTCAACTCTTAAATGAATTCACCAAAGCCCATCAAAATCATAATGTAGTTAAAGTGTGATAGATCTCAATAAAATGAGTAGAAAACAAAACTGATGAATCACCAAAGAATACAGAATACTGAGAGTGGAATAATATTTAATTTCATTTCATTTATTTTAGAAGCTGGCACTTCAGGGAAACAGTTTTATGGGAGGTTTCTGTGGTGATTCAGGGGGGGTTTCAGGGAAATTCCAAGAGCTTTATAATAGGCTGATGACCCTGGTTCTTTATTATGTTTTATTTCACCTCAAATTTTATGGCTTCCCTTTCTTTCAGCATAAGCAAAACACTAGCAGTGTTAGACTTCACAGCCATGATTACGATCATTTATTTCACAAATGAGAAGGTATAACTGGAGAAGAATGAGAAGATAGGAAAGAGGAAGAAGTCATAAAGGTTGCGCCTAAATATAAAGAAAAGAGCCTGCAATGGAATTCGGTAACTCCTTAGCTCAAAGGGGAGCAAAGCACAGCATTAAAATACTGAGGAAAGCCAGGTGATGAGAACTGTTCAGAGTCCCACTATGATTAACTGATTATTTTAAAGGTCACAGATTATTTGGGGGAAAAAAAGAAAGAAAACATAAAGGACAAGACATGAAAAAGCAAGCAAAGCCATTTGCAGCCTGCCATTTACACAAAGGAAATGCTTAAGAGGTGAAGATTCATAATTCGAAATAAAGCATGCCAATATAATTCAAGATTTTCTTCCAATCCCTTTCATTTCTCTAAATTTATCCAAATATTCTGTCCTTTTTATGTAGATACTATTGTGTTAACAGTACTAGTCTATCTTATTCTGTAGTTAATAACAATACCACCTAAACTAGAAAGATGACTTCTTAAATCTACACGTATACAGTAGAATGAAGTGAAATTACTTTAGAAGAAAGTCTCCTCAAAAGCCAGCAGGTATATGCTACCTGCCTCTTAGGCTGTGAGGAATGACAGTGATTTCAAACTTCAGAGAGACGCTTTTGATTTTCTCAAAGAAATAAACCACGAATCAGTTCCATGCAGTCCAACTTATTCAGCAATCCAGCAAATCTTCCTGTGAAGTACTGAAATGTTTTTTTGAAAATGTTGATGTGTCAGAAGAAATGATTAAGGAAGAGATGTTATAGTCAGATAAAATAAGATTTTCTAAGACTGGGTCTTAAATCCAAATCTGTATCAGTAGCAGCTATGTTTGCAAAACAAATAAACAATGAAACACAGTTAACCATGAGCCAAACCAAAATAATTTAGCCAGACCCAACCAGAAACAGGGACACAACAAGCCAACAACTTTCCAGATCACTAAAGAACTGTTCAGCTAGCCTGAGCCAATTGTAAAGAATGTATTTACTAATGCAATCGATTACTTTCAGAAATAAGATGTATATACCATGTATCACAACTCTGTAAATGTTGCCAAATCAAATGTTCTCCCAGTGGATAAAAAAATTCCAAACAGTGGATCTTAATGACAAAACAGGACCAAAGAAATGTTAATGCGGGATGCTGAAAAGTTTGGCCCCATCCGTGTAGGAATGCTAAGAAGGTGAGATTTCCTGACTGCTGAGCATTGTCAGATTTCTCTCACAAACCTACAAAGTTCTGTCAAATGTATACAAATACTAATTTGATTAACACAACTGTAAAGTAACTGGATACCACCACTAATCCATGATAACAATTTGTCCTCACCTATTTTTTTAATTGGCAGACACTGAAAATATAACAGTTGTCATGAGCAATAAAGGAATATTTTTTTTAAATAAGAAGTTGATAAGCCCTGCCCTAAGTATAATTGTACCTAAAACAATCAAGTAACACAGTCATTAAAATGTCCTTCAGTTTACTGTTTACTCCAATTTAGAATATCCAGTTCTGATTTGTCAAATTCTGTTTCCTAGCAAGATTATTAAAACATCTTAGGACAAGGTAAAAACTTGAAGAGCCTTGTCAAATGTGAAATCTTCATTTTAATCATCTATGTCTTTAACTTTAATAGGTTGTATTCAGCTAAATACATAAAATTTACATTATATCCAATCTCAAGAGTTAAGACAATTCCTTCTTTTAATTAGCCAGTGATTTCAACTTACAAAAGAGCTGTAATTAAAAAGTCAAATTACTCTTTAAAGTTCACTTTAATAATATGCTAATTCAGCAGATAAATTCTTCCAAAGGGACAAGTAATCAGAATCCTAAATGTATTAAAATATTATTTGCTCTATGGGGTTACTTATTACATGTTTACTCAACCGTATCTGCTGAAAGACACAGAAACTCTAGCAAAGTTAATTTAAGAACTTACCAATTTCCCTTGCAATTCTGACAGCTTCATCTGCATCCTGTAAAAGCAGGAAATGAGAGCCAACATTAATCCCATCAGCCATTGCACCATGTCTTTAGGGCAGTCATATATTGCACTACTGTCTCCTCGGATTCATTTAATGTTCAATTTTACAACCTTCTAACTCTTTTCTTTCAGAGAAATGTAAAATTAATACCATAAGTGGAATGTAAATTCTACCTCATCATTATTATATTAAGAAACTCAAAGCAGTTTGAAATGAGCTGGCAGGAAGCACTACCAGAATTGCCAAATGATTTGGTGCAGTTGCTGGAATTTAACAGCAGAATTTAGATGTTTACAATCAATACTGAATCATAAATCAGATCATTAAAGCTTGTCTACAACCAGCTTGTTCCTGTCCTCTGATATTTACATGTCATGTTTTCCTGGATTCTGTCAGCAGGGGGAGTTGATTCTCTATTGTTTCAGAGAGGCTCAAGATTTTCCAGAAATAAAAAAAGTAAATTTCCAATATCTCCAGGAATTGTCAACTGTCTCCCCAAAAATTCCTTTAGTAGTTTCCATTACTTTTTCTTTTTTATTTCATTATTTTGTCAGGTACATATTTTATCTTTATATCTTATTAAGACAAGTAATTTAAAACTTTAAATTCCATGAACCAACTTGTGGGGGGAAACTTCAAAAAAGCCAAGGAAAGCAAATGCCTCCCAAAACAGTACAAGGTAAGAGTTGATGCATGTAAGAATTATTGCCAAATACCAACCAATGCAACTAAAAGGAAAAAAATTTCCCTTGAATCTAAACCATTTCATTGATCATTAACTTTCACCTAACACGCCCAGCACAGGACACTCCTGATACATCTCCCCATGGAAAAATAAAAAGACAGCTGAAAAGAAGGTGTTACATCTAAGCCTCCCAAAGTAAATATGACTTTTCTTTACAATTCAGTGATGTAAACTAATCACAAGGAATAACAGTAATGTTTTGAAACCATTAGGTAGTGAGAATGCCTGAAGTTTTCAAAAATAACTTTAAAATATTAAAGTGAAGGCTGGTATTTTTTAAGCTTTTAAGCTAGTAATCTAAAGGTGTAGAGTAACCATGTCAGAATTCTCCCCCAAAAGGAGGGGCGGGGGATGTTTATAACTGGTTCATTTATGTCTAATAAAAAAAAAAAAAAATCTTCCTTAAAAGTCTTCAGTACCTAATAACATCCCCTGAATAAGGAGGTTGGCAGGGGAAGTTGTCAGAAAAATTTAATTTCCTTTCATTAGCCAGTCTGCTCCACAAATAGGTGCTTGTTAAGTTCAAAGCGGTCCTGAAAGCAACATCAGTTTTAAGTCTCTCTCTCTCTTTTTTTTTTTTTTTTTTTTACTCCAAGCAGTCACATCTGCTAATGAGATTTTCCAAATAACAATTGTTTGCAAGTCAGAGATAAATCTATACCTCCCACTCTACTCTCCCCCAAAAAATCAAGGTTTACTGCTTTATTACACCTTGCTGTTTTCACTGACCCTACATTCTCCAAATTTTAGCTTAAAGGGATAAAAATCCATGAAAAGGGTCATTTAAGAATGTTAGTGGTTTCCACACATTGAGTTTGGAGGTTCTTTGTTCAAGCCAGTGACAGTTATTGGAGAATACTTCCCCTTAATAGCCTCTCTGTCAGGAAGTGTTAAAGCTGCCAAATGCGGACAATTAGTGCCTCGCGAACAAAATACAGGAAGAGTGCTGGCTGATGGAGACTGGATTATAAGAAGCCTAGAAGGAAACTTTTAACATGTCTTTTCTTTCAAATGTGTAGTAGTATATTTGCAAAAGATATTCTGAGAGAAGATAAACTGCTGTCTCAAAAGTCTGTTATCTTGAGAGAACTGACAAACAGGCAAATGTTAAAAGATAATGCACAGAATTCATTAGTGATATTTATTATGTACACATTGTAGATGTGTGTATATAAAGAGATATCTATTTACACAAAGCACAACTTATAAAAATTTTGACTGTCACAAATCCAACGTTTCTATAACCACAAAACAATCCTGTCTTTTAACTTAATCAGTATGTTACATTTCCTTACCATGATGTGTTATGCAATATTTGGGACCTTAAAAAAAAAATCATTATCAGGGCACCTGAGTGTTGGTTAAGTGTCTGACTCTTGGTTTCAGCACAGGTCATGATCTCACAACTTGTGAGTTCAAGCCCCACATCCAGCTCTGTGCTGAGGGCACAGAGCCTGCTTGGGATTCTCTGTCCCCTTCTCTCTCTCAGCCCCTCCCCTGCTCATGCTGTTTCTCTGTCTCTCTCAACAATAAACAAACATTTAAAAAAATCATTATCTAAGATTCAGGTTTAACTGGGCAACCTGTATTTTTATCTGACAACTCTTAAAAACAAATTTTTTTTCCTACTATGACAAGCAAACGTTACTAAATGCACTTCCAAGTAAAATCAAACTGCCTTAAAAATAAATTTTTCACTTGTCATTCATTTATCCCAAGATATTTTATTCGGGACATATTATATATATTATAAAGCTTGAAGACCTAAATCTCTCAACCCAGCAATTTCATTTTTAGGAAGCTATCCTATACACATAGGCACATGCATGCACACAGAGAGATATATAAATAAAATTATTTTTAATTTGTTGCTTGTGATTTGATAAGAAAATCAGAAAAACAATTTTAAAGGTTTTCAGTAAGGGACTGGTACCAAAAAGGGACTGGTACCAAAAAGGATACATACATGAAATGGAATATGCCATAGTCTTTTAAAAGTTTTAAAAGATGAGGTTGATCCATATGTAATACTATGTGAAATAGTTCTTGCACCCACAGAACTTAACAGACTTGTTTAATAAGGGAAACTGAAAGAGAGCAAACAAACCAACCGAGAACTGAAATAAATGGCACATGGAAACAAACAGTACTGAGGGAGACAGGGAGGGAGAACATGTTTTAGACAGACTGCCCAGAAAGGGTCCTTCTGGGGGTGCCTGGCTGGCTCAGTCAGTAGAACGTGTGACTCTTGATCTCGGGGTTGCGAGTTCGAGCCCCAACTCAGAGGTAGAGATTACTTAATAAATTAAAAAGAAAAAAAAAAGGATCCTTCTGAAGTGAAATATAAACTAAAGCCTGAAGAAAACAGTCGCTGCCATGGGAAGATTAGGGAAAAAGAAGTGTAGACAGAAGGAACAACATGAACCAAACCCCAAATTTGGAAGCCATTTCCTATGTTCTAGAAACCAGGTCTGTGAGGTGAAAACTGAAGGCAAAAAGCAAGTGGCAGAAAAGGACAGTATAAAATCCAGTGGAAGGCATGGCCTCTCCAGCAGGACCTTTTGAGACTCAGGACACAGTTCCAAATGCCTTGGCTCTATGCCAGGGAATGAGGACTAGGGTTTAGGAAGGTAACTCTTCCACTTCAAGAATATGCCAAATACAGTGTGTGCCATGGGGGAAAGCAAGTTGTAGGATAATATATATATGACCTTATCCACATTAAGATAGAAAAATACCTTGGAATGCTCATCAAAGGTCATGTATGGACATATTCAACCACCTCAGCTTGAGTTACTGCTCAAAAATAGGATTAAGAGTTGGAGAAGAGGCAACTTTGACTTATGGCTACAGACCCTTAGGTAGATGTTTAACTTTATTACCAGTAAGATCAAAATTTCATACTTCATACCTCTTTCACAATTTAAAAATTAAACCAGCCACACTTGAAGGTGTTATTCAATCTACTTAATGATTTCCAGGACATTAAATGTTATCACAACAAACTAGTATTCCCAAAATGTGCTTAAACTTTTCATGACTCCCCACCGCCTTAGAACCAAATTTTAATTCCTTTACTTTGTGTCAGTACTTGATCCCACCTGCCTGCGCCACGAGTCTTGTCCCCAGTCCCTCCCTACCTCTGCTTTCCTTCCCACCCCCAAGCCCACACAGGCATTCCTCCAGCTGCCTGGCCTTTACACCTCCTCCTCAGCTCATCCAGAAACCCACTACTCTTCCGCCCCCTTCCACCAATCCAACTCTTACACTATACGCCCCATACCAGGCCCTGACGACAGAAGGCAACAAGAAAGGCACCATGCCAGCCTTCATGTAATTTATAGTCTAGTGGAAAAGACAGACCCGTACATGACACACAGTGGCTAAGAAATCATTACTGAGATGCATGTTACGCAGAAGTGAAGAGGGCGTGTGACAACAGGGAATCTCTAATTTAAAAACAGAGTTCCTGGAAACTTCTCAGATACTGCAACTATGAAAAGAGACCTGCAAATGAAAGAAAGGGTGGAACAGAGTCAGCGGGGCTGGGGCCTGAAGAGTAAGCCAACTGTACAAGGAAGCAGAGCTGCCACAGGCCACAATAAAGACACTGAACTTCAGCCTAAGAGCAAGAAAACCGAGTCCCCACTATGGCTGCATTCTGAAGAATCTGAGCTTATAATTTGCTCATTATTTTGAGTATTGTCTACCCTCTTCATTTCCCTACCACATTAAAATACAACCTCCAGGAAAGCAGAAATCACTAACCGGTGCAGTGATATATTTTAAAAGCCTACAACTGCCTGACACATAGTAGTCATTCGATAAACAGCTGTTGAATAAAAAGACTATGAACACATGAATAGAGAGAGGCAAGAGGGACGTGAGGACTTTAGTTGGGAAGCTATAGTCCAGATGAGAGAAAAACTACCACTTTCTCTCAAACACAGGGGTGCGTGCTTCACATCTCACCTAAACCTCACCTTCCCTAGAAAGCCTCTCCAGCCCTTCTACACCAGGTTAGGTGCCATTGCTGTGCAACATTACACTCTGCCCTTCAATTATGACAGCCCCTATCACTTAATCTCCCTGACAGCAATGACTAGGTCTGCTTGCTCTCAAGAAATCCCCAGAGCTCAGCAAGTCAATACATCAACACGTTATTTGTTGAATGAATAAACAACTATGCATCAGCTTCCACAGAAACCAGCCTGTTGCAGTAGGTGCCAGCACCAACAGAAGGGCTCATCTCCAGAGCATCAGTGTTTGAAGCAAATAAACTTCTAACCAAGGAGATGTAGTGGCTTGTTCAAATCGACACATCTAAGTGATATACAGCAAGGGAAGTACCACTTGGTAGCTCAGAGCAGGAGCTCAAGAACCAGATGGGCTAGGGTTTTGCTTCAGTTTAACACAAAGCACACTCAATGAAGTACCACTGCCACTGGGCAAAACCAAGCCCAATATGTGCCCTTGTCTTTTTATCCTCAAGCACTTTTTTTTCATGTTTTATTTTATTTTTGAGAGAGAGAGAGAGAGAGAGAGAGAGAGAGAGACAGCATAAGTGGGGGGAGGAGCAGAGAGAGAGGGAGACACAGAATCTGAAGCAGGCTCCAGGCTCCGAGCTATCAGCACAGAGCCCGACACGGGGCTCGAACCCACCAACTGAGAGATCATGACATGAGCCGAAGTCAGACGCCCAACTGACTGAGCCACCCAGGCGCCCCAGACAAGCACTTTTCTTACTGCATGCTGCAGCTTCAAATGTTTGAAACTTGCGTTTCACAAAAACTATTCTTTAAAAAAAAAAAAAAGAAAAAAAAACTTAAAAAATAGTGCTACCCAAGCTGTAATTTTAAACAAATGTTTCATTAATTTAAAAGATCAGACTTTAGGGCGCTCTGGTGGCTCAGTCAGGTAAGCGTTGACCCTTGGTTTTGACTCAGGTCATGATCTCACAGTTCATGAGTTCAAGCCCCACATCAGGCTCTGCACTGACAGTGTCGAACCTGCTTGGGATTCTCTCTCTCTGCCCTTCCTGTTCTCTCATTCTTTCAAAATAAATAAATAAATTTTCTAAATAAACAAGTGACCAAATTTTACATGGCAGTAACTTTTCAAATTGAAGGGCCACACATTATACTAAAATATAGAAGAAAACAACAGATATTCAACTTTATTTATAAAAATGTAAAATAAGTATTAAACTTGATTTTACCAAATATACTTCACTATTTATATAAAACAAATCCCTTTTAAGCAAAACATCATTACTTCTTCACAAATCCAACTTGGCAATATTTGAAGAAAAAGAATTGCTTCTACTCTTTGCTTTATTGTTTTCTTTAAAAAAAATTTTAATATTTATTTTTGAGAGAGAAAGAGAGACAGAGCACAAGTGGGGGAGGGGCAGAGAGAAACAGACACAGAATCTGAAGCAGGCTCCAGGTCAGCACAGAGCCAGACGCAGGGCTAGAACTCATGAGCTGTGAGATCATGACCTGAGCTGAAGTGGGATACTTAACCAACTGAGCCACCCAGGTGCCCCCTTTTAAGATTTTATTTTTAAGATTCTAAAGTGATCTCTATACCCAACATGGCGTACAAACTCAAAACCCCAACATTAAGAGTCACATGATCTACTGACTGAAGCAGCCAGGCACCCCTAGAACATTAAGACAGTTCCCACATCTATGCATTATATGATATACAACATGTGAAAATATTACAGGGATTAAGACAGCAGATTCCATTCAAGAAGTGTTCTATACGATAACATTCTATGATTTATTAAGAGAAAATTTCTCACAGGTGGGACAATGATCCCCTGAAAATCAAAGAAAAGTCAAATACAAAAATTTCAACACAAGGAATAAAACAAATTTGGTGCTATTAATGCCCTTATACAATTTTAAGAACTTAGAATATTTCTGTTTTTATATCAAAAGTTAATACAATTGAGAAAACACAGAAAGTATAAAACTAAATGAAACAAATCATTAGCAATAATATTCCTGATGGCTTCAAATCAGGAAGAAGGACAAAGGAATGGTCTAACAATATCATTTGATTCTATTCTCCTAAATGATTATGATCCCTGTGGTTCTTTCTCTAATCCCAGCCTATAAACCCAGTTTGAAGGAAGCCACACTCAGGTTCTGAAGTTACTGAGCACTTGGGACACTGATGAGGTAAATATTAAGCTGTGTAATTCCAAAACAGCAGTCCCAGAAATGCAGAAAGAGTAAAGACACCACCAGAACCAGTAACTATTTCTTTTACTCCTCTCTTTGAGCATAATTTACATTAAATGAGCTCTATCATCTAACCGAAGAACAAAACAGTCAAAAATTATGTTTTACAAAAGAATACGATGGGAGGAGTGGATGATGTTGCTATATCTAAATAAGCAGATCACAAAAATGTCCAAAGGAGTTGGGGTGCCTGGGTGGTTCAGTAGGTTGAGCATCCGACTTCGGCTCGGGTCATGATCTGGCAATTTGTGAGTTCAAGCCCCACGTCGGGCTCTGTGCTGACAGCTCAGAGCCTCCCTTGTTCATGCTCTGTCTCTGTCACTCAATAATAAACACTAAAAAAAAAAAAAAATGTCCAAAGGAGTTAATAAAAATTGGGTGGTTCTTCTACAAACCTGTTTGTTAATACTCCATGATACCTACCTGGGGGGCATCCAAAGTCCAATGGCTAAGAACACAGGTGCTGGAGCCAGAAGGCATGGGCTCCGACACTGGCTCTCTGACAGCAAACCAGTTACCTCCCAGGGTGTCTCCCTGGAATTGGGTCTCCTCATCTCTAAGATGGAGATAGTAACAATACCTATTTCATAGGATCATTGAGAAGATGAAATTACCTAAGGCTAAAGTACAACGGAACAATATGTGGCACACAGTATGCTTAGCAATGGCAGTCTGCCACCCAAGAGTCCCAAGTTTGTTTCTTCCCTGCCTGTCTTTGGTTGGTATATCTTGTGGTCATCATGCAGCCTCTGAACCCGTACAACACAGAACTATTGTTGGTATTACAACTATTATTGGTATTACAATACCACAACCCGTACAACACAGAACTATTGTTGGTATTACAACTATTATTGGTATTACAATACCACAAAAAACGTGCGCCTGCATCCCTAGAACACTCCACAGGATCAGATGATCTGTATACTCACTATGGCCAATGAGCAAGGGAAGAAGGGCAGGGAAGGGAAGCAAAAACTATAACAAAGACAGGCAAATTCAATTCGTTATCCCTGATGCTATGTTTTGCGTGCTAAAAAACAACACTAACACCCTATTTACTTCTACAGTGATTCAGACCATACATCTCCCTGCTACATACATATAGCCTACCCACTCAACCCCGAACTCTACACTCAATGGCTGCCAGTCCTGCTACTAATTCACATAAGAAGCTACTTACAGTTTACTTTCCTTGGCTGGTTCTACAACAAATCAGCAACTGTTTGGGGGGGTAGGAAATCATTGCTTCAATATAATATGGGTAAAAGCGTATCTGTACACAAAAAGCATCCTCAAACTATTCTGCATTTGTGTATAAAGCAGAGCTACACTTTCAGCAGTGTTGGGTTCAGGAAAATAGTTTCCAGCTGACTGTGTTTTCCAGACAACTCCGAGTCAAGCAGACGACTATGTTGTCTACAGACTACACGTAGTCTATAGACTAATATACTTTCAAATCTTTCTAAACTTTAGTACACATTTCTATTATTACTGTCAGCATAGCAAACATAATTAAATCTTTTTTCAAAAATATAGAGCCTTTGAGGCATCATCAAGAGAGTTCTTCTTGGTTTAGCAGGAGAAAAGGATACTGATATCTATACTGTACTTTGTAATTATAGGACACAGCTTTTCAATTTTTTGGTTTTTTGGTTTTTTAAATGATTCCCTTCATGCTAGTTTTTGTTGTTATTTGGCTCTTTCTGCTAAAGCAAGGGTGCAGTTTGTAAAATCTGGCTAACTGGGTGACAAAAACAATGACTACTTTAAACCTACACTGCATAATCCACAAACCTCAAATTACCACACTCTGCTCTGAGATGTAATAATCCTACTATTCTCTCTTAAAGGGCAATAAGAATTCAGAGAAGTTTAATGAATTTACCCCCAAATTGGAATGCTGATAGGTATTCACAAGCAAATGCAGCAATTTCCTCAATGGTGGTTCCTCCCTCTGCCCCACTCCTGAAGTGTACCAGATCACATAAGCTATAAACTCAGCTTCCACCAGGCACTCCACACCAGCCACTCTGCTCCATCCTAATACTTTATTTTAGGCCCCTATCATTTCTTACTGAGGAAAAGCACTTTTAATTCACTGGCCAACCTCAAGTTTTGTACTGCTTCAATCCTTTTTCCACATCACAAACCAAAGTAAGTTTTCCAATTCTAGAATTCTATCATGTTAACTTTTCTACATCAAACCATTCAGAGGCTCCCAAAGCTCTAAGGCTAACCTCCAAAACCAGGAACATAGCAGTCAAGGCCACATATACCTGGATCCTCGTTTTCTCTCCAGCTTGCTCTTACTACAGACCCATACACCGCAGACCTGCAGTTTTCTAAAGCCCCAACCGTCTCGGAGCGCTAAGCTTTCACGATAAGATGTTCTCACTGACCCTGGAGCTGTGTCTCCATCACCACCCTCACTCTTTAGCTAACTCACTACTGCTCAAACTTTAGAAATCATTGGTAGATCTGCCAGGATGCCCTCAAACTAGGTTTGGTGCCCCTCCTACGTGGGTCCCCTGCACTCTGAGCTCTGAATTATTAAAATGTATTATGTTGCCTGTCTACAGCCTCCTAAGGGGACTTGAAGCTCTTTGAAATCATGGTGTGCAGTTGTTATTCTTTGCTAAACAAGTGGGCTGGGGTTCCAAACCCTGTCTTCTACTAGCTTGAAATACACACTTTTCACTGCTCTCAAGTTCCTGAGGTCAAGTTAATAAGATGTTGAATAGAACAGAACTTGTTAAAGGCCACTTTGGTTCCTCTGCGCCACCCACCCCCCCCCCCCGCCCTACCCCCATGTGCATACATACTCTCTTTCTCAAAAATAAAAAAATAAACATTTTTTTTTTAAATTGTGTTAAGATTTTAAAAGAATGTAGTAAACCATCCCTCTATACCCTCCATACAACAGTATAAACATTCAAATGGGAAAGGAACAAAAGTTTTAAAAAGAAATATAATGAATTGAAATCACATTAATTTACTCAAGTTAGATGTGAAAATTACTTGGGGGAAAAAAGTAGAATATAATACAATTGCCAAGGAAAAAAAGAAATTTATCTTTAAAGATACCAGAAGCTAAGTAAAAAAAAAGAGAGACAGAAAAAACAAGGAAAAGAAAAAAAAGAAAAAAAAAACATATGGATTTTAAAAAACACAATTATCTATAATTAACACATACATTTTTCAATGGTAAAGTACTGCTAATGCAATTGCTAAAACCACAAGATACTCCAAAATTTTACACTGTTTATTTGTATAAGCGAACCTCCATCTGCATAGATACCCTTAAAAGTAATCTTTTACCCAACAAGTCTAAACTATAAAATGTGAAAAGTAGTGTAGTTCCAAATGAATACAGAGTCACTACACAAGAAATCTAAATTAATAACCAAACTTAAAAAATAAGTACAGCTTCTCATATCAAATAATTAAAAGCAAACTAGAAATAATATCAGCATAAAAATTTATCAGCCAAAATTATTTTCAAATGCTTATCAGAAAACTATAACCTGCAGGTTCATTTGTGGCTTAACTAATTCATACCATAGGTGCCAAGAACTGTGTACCATAAAGTTAACACAGTAGGAAGAATCTGACATTATTTAAGAGTATGATTGGATCTTAAAAATCACCTAAAGCATACAAGAAGACAAAACTGAAAAGATAAATGGGGTTTTTTTTCTTCTACTTGCTACTTTTCCCTATTTTCCAAATTAACAGAGGTTGCAAATTCAAATGCAGGTTGTCAAATGCAGCCTCTCTGAAAAGACTAGGATGCACAAGCAAAACCAACTTTATTACCTACTACAGTTAAAGATACCATCACTTTGAGGCAATCTTGGAAGTTCCACTAAGTTCTGTTCAAGACCCTAGATTCCAAAACTGTAGTGATCTTCGGATGCCTGCTGAGCCCCCCACCCAGGGGTGTCCCCAAAAACAATGGTGAGAAAAATCTCACTTTGGGGAGAGTCCCAATTTCCTTTTCAGGAACCTCAGAAACCAGGAATCTGTTGATACCATGATTAGATTTGAAATGTTTATTATTGGAAGAAGCCCTCCTTTTTATTAACAAAACTTTCCTTATTAGTAATAAAATATCCTCAGCATATCTTGTTCTAAGTCCATAGAAAGAGTTCATATGGAAGAAGACAAGTATAGGACCTATAAATTCATCATTGTACTAGCTCCAGAAGCCAATATATTCAGATGGTTTCATCACATTGGTATCTAAATAGGATAAAATTTGCTTTGAAACCTATAATAAAACCTTGACAATCTTCTCTACCTTGTTTTGTCCATGGGAGAGATCTCCCCTTCAAATCTTAAACCACCACAGCACTGCATATTATCAGGTCTACAATCAGAGATAGCCAACCATTAGGTTGGGAGCTCAAGATACGCTATTATGAGGTTCACATGGGTTCATCACAGGCCAAGTCTATGCTGTGAGGTAGACTTCTCCTTAAAGGTACGAAATTCAGAAGTTATATTTACGTTCTTATCCTTCTAAATAGCATACTCTCACCTAGGATAATTCAGAATTATAGTAGACTATTTTGTAACCCTTAAGTTTAATTTATTTATTTTTGAGAGAGAGCGCATGCACAGGGAAACAGCAGACAGAATCCCAAGCAGGCTCCATGCTGTCAGCACAGAGCCCAACACAGGGCTCGAACCCACAAACCATGAGAGCATGACCTGAGCCAAAATCAAGAGTCAGGCACTTAACCAACTAAGCCACACAGGCACCCCTCTTTTGTAACCTTTTGATATGGTTTGAGAGTCACCTGTGAGGTGAGGGGAAGACTCAAAATCTCAAACACCTAGTGTTCTGCTATTTTTTTTAATACAATGAGGAAACCTCCAAAAGGAATTCAGATTCCACATTTGTTTCCTTACAAATTCACAAGGAAGACAAAGCTCACAGGGAAGAGGAAAAGCACAGGAAAAGTCAAGTGAAAAATGTGAAAAACTTACATCTCTCTCAAACCTCCTGGTCTTCATCCTGCTATTCCTTTTCCTCCGTCCTGTTTTCCTCCATTTGCCCCTGCCCTGCTCTTTCTTCCACTGACCTGCTCCCTTATTCTTCTAGTTGGCCAGAAACCCTCAAAGCAACATTACCTTTTAAAATTAAGATACTGTCGGGGTGCCTGGATGGCTCAGTCGATTGAGTGTCCGAATTTCGGCTCAGGGCATGATCTCAAAATTCATGAGTTTGAGCCCCACATCAGGCTCCCTGCTGTCAACACAGAGCCTGCTTCAGATCCTCTCTCTCCATACTCTCTCTGCCTCTCCCCTTTTCAAAAATAAAAAACATTAAAAAATTTATAAATAAAATTAAGCTACTGTCAGAACAGGGCCAGCCCTGAGGGCTACATTAAAACTTTGGTCTCTCCTGAACTAAGTAGTATTAAAGACTTGCCAAAGCTTACACAGATTAGACAGATATTTACAAAGAAATTGAGGAATGTATAAATAATCTAGGGCCCTCATATTTGTATCAGTTGGTTCATATTGCTTCTAAGAACCTCAGATTATAAACTATTAGAGGAAAGGGAAAAATGGAAAGACCTGAGAGTGACTTCAGACTCCTAATTGCACAGGAAACCAGAGAGGTTTCGATACTGGAGTTTCGAACTGGAAATGATGGGAAAGGTGCTTGGGAAGCCACTACCGAAATCTTTCCTATGGAAACAGGTTGGACTCTAATCCAGTTGTGCTAGCAAAGAAAGGATACGTTTATTGGGCTCTTAAGAGAGAACTCTTCAGTACCTTTAGATAGCATTCAGGAGTAGACCCTGAAGCAGTTGTCATCCATTTCCCTCCTCATTTGTTGTGAGTAGCCTTAAGCCAGAAACTGAAAATTTTATAAACAAGCAAAAACTGGATGTATACAGTCATATAGTCTGATCTTTAATGACATACTATACATTTTGAAAAAGCCTGAAAACAAAAGCAGAATAAGACCCAGAATAAACTGATGGACTTACAGATGAAACTAGATGTTCCCACTCCAGAAATTAAAGCAATCTTTTGATAAAGACACCTGCAGTATTGTAAACAGAAGTGACAATGAATAAACCATTGTTCTATATTAGCCAAGAAAATGAAGAAAAAAAATATATAATAGACAATGTTGAACAGCAAATTAAGTACCTATTTCCCATTTTACCCCTCAACTTATGAGAAATTTCACTAACTAGTTATTAGTGATACAAGTAATACACCATAACTTTAAGCCCAGCCACTGTTACACAAGCTTGTTCTCAGAGTCAACAAAGTACTCAGATCATGAGTATCTCTAATAACCTTCGATTTACCATGTCCCAACCCATAGCGGTCACCGTGGGACCTTGGTTCAAGGAACATTCCTTCTCCCTACAAGACACTACATTCACTAATTTCATAAGAAAGCATATACAATACAAGCAGAATTTCCAGATCATATGCTCTCCTAATGACCACATATGTCAACTCCTAAGGACTCTGCTACTCACCCTCAAGACAGAATTAGTTTGGACTCTCATTAAGTCCAAACTGAAGATTTCAAGAAGGCCAGATTTCTTGTTAGAAAACAAACTGCAATTATACCAATAGAAGTATTGGGTCTAAATAGATCACAGTGCGTAATAAGCCACCTAAACCACTACCTGAACTTGCACAAGTCACTCAAACAAGAATGTAAAGAAGGACTAAAGAAAAACTAAAACCCTACTCAAGACAGCCTAGTAAAGAAAACACTTGTCAATACTCTGCTCAGAGTTTTTTAAGTCTGCAGTCAAGGTGTGGCTATATTATATTTTCATTTAGAGGTTCAACTGGGGACAAATCCAAACTCATTCAGGGGGTTGGCAGAATTTATTTCCTTGTGGCTGTATGACTCAGCACCCCACCTTTTTGTTGGCTTTCAGATAGAGATCGCCCTCACTCAGATCCTTAGAAGTTGCCCATAGTTTACTGCCACATGCACGTCCTCAATATGGCAGCTTACTTCTTCAAGCCAAAAACTACCATCTGTTCGCTAGTCCACTAAGATGGAACATAATCACAGCAGTAATACCCAACTACTTTGCCCCATAATGCAACTGAATGCAGTGATATCCCATCCCTTTTGCCCTATAACATAACCTAATTCAGCGAGTGACATACTATCACCCTTTGCCATATTCTAACAGAGAAGCAAATCACAGGTTTTACCCAAATGGAAGAGGAAAGGGTTACACAAAGGCTTGGATGCCCTGCAGTTCCTCAAAAAGGTAAACATGGAATTACCGTATGATCCTGCAATTCCACTTCTGGGTGAATACCTCAAAGAACTCAAAACAGATATTGAAATAAATATTTGCATACAAATGTTTGTACTAATATTATTCACAGTCACCAAAAGATGGAAACAACTCAGACATCCATCAATTAATGAATAGGGTTTTTTTTTAAGTGATTTAGTCCTACTATGAAATATTATTCAGCCATAAAAAGGAATGAAATACAGATATATGCTACACATGGGTCCTATATTCTTAGCTTATTATTAAACCTATCTAAAGTCCTTATTTCCATATATTTGTAGTTATGTAATTTCCATTTAATTGTATTAGAGATTCAAATTCCCTGGTGAAAATCTTTACATGTTAATCTATTTTTCTCCACATTTTCTTCAAATTTTTTTTAACATATCAATCACATTTATTTTATAATTCTTATCCCTAATTCCAGTATCTGCAGCATACGTGGATCTATATCTATTGTCTATTTTACTTTTTCTCTTGGTTTTTCATTACATTTTCCTTTATGGTGTGTCTAATAAATATGTACTAAAGGACAAATAAAGTGTATACAGTGGTTATACGTGTAAAAATCTATCTCTTAGAAAAGTATTCATCCAACAAGTATTTAGTGAGCACCGACTGTGTACCAGGTACCACTTATAAGTGATGCAGTAATAAAAAGAATACAATCCCTTTCAGCAAAGAGTTTACAATCCAGTGCGGGCTGTAGGCATTTAGCCCATCATTAAAATGGGCAAAAAGGCCCATAAAATCTGCACTCCCCACTATACCTTACTTCAATTACCTCGTCTCTGACTTCTCTCTCCCTTGATCACAGAAGCCACATGACTCCTTGCTGTTTGTTCAACATCAAGTACCTTTCAACCTCAATACCTATATGTTTTTTCTTCTTTCTGCCTAGTATGCTCTGCTCTTCCTGCTGCTAGCCACATGACTTGCCCTGTCACCTCTTTAGATGGCTTGCTGAAGCGATTTAAAATTGTCAATAGATTCACCCACTCCCCAGCATTTCCTCTTCTCATTCCCTGTCTTATGTTTCACCATAGCATGTACTGTTTATTATTTGTTTATTGTCTGTCTACTTCTTCTATCAAGTATTCTTCTTCTATCAAGGATTCTTATCAAGAATGACTCTACATGTCTAGCTTGAGGAAAGATGTGGAAACTACCACCACTTTCCCAGGCATAAAAGAATCAGGTTAAGAAGTTTACAGCAAGAGTCTGCAAACATTTTCAGAATGGGCTAGGCAGTAAATATTTCAGATTTGGCGGGTGACATAGTCTGTCACAATTACTGAACTCAGTCATTATAGTGAAAAAGCAGCCATTGGCAATATGTAAAGGAATGAGCACGGCTGTGTTCCAATAACACTTTATTTATAATCAGGTGTGCCAGAGCCATAGCTTGCCAATCACTGGTTAGAGAGAAAATTCTGAGCTGAGCTTTCAACCTGTTACTATCAAGGTACCTCAGAGGCATCGAGCAGAACTATTTCAGAAGCACCTGCAAATGTAGTTCTGAAGTTCCAGAGAGAGCTAGCACAGATACAGACAGGTTCCAGATGGAAGACTGCCCCAGGGCAAGTGTGTACAGTAATAAAAAATTTCCTTCTCAGAACCCAAAATAAAACCAACATTTACAGAACAAACATAGGAAGAACAATCAGCATGAAAACTAAGAATAAGCATTCAAAATACGCTAAAAAATACAAAAACAAAACCAGAATGAGTAGTGTGTCAAAAGGGAATATTTTGAGAAGGAGAAAATGATCAAGAGACTCAAATGCTTCAAAAAGATAGAGAGAAGATCAGGATTACAAATTATAAACTGAATTTAGTGAAAAGGAGAGGTTGCTGGTAGCCTTGGCAAGAGAAAGTTCAGTGGGAATGAGGAAAGAAGCCAAACTATGGCAGATTAAAGACTTAGTGAAAAGTGTAGAAATGAAAGCAAGTGAGGACAATTCTTCTAAGATGTGTGGCTGTGAAAGGGTAGAGATAACTAAGGTGACAGCTGTGAAGGGGCAGGGGGTTACTGTGCTCCAGGAGGCAGAGGAACACATTTCTTTCCACTAAACTGGAAGCAGTGGTAAGGGATCATGGGTATTGTGTTTATCACCACCTGCTTCCCGGTTAGCCTGGGATCAGTACATTTGTTGACTGAGGATTTTTAACAGCAAGGGCAATAGGAAGTTGCTGAAAGACAAGTTTTAAGATATGGAAGAGGGAAAAGATAATCAGTAAAAACTATAGCCCATGAAGTCTATAAGGGATACATCTAGAGCCTGACAGGAAGAACTGGCTCTACTGAGGATAACAATACCTCTTCCTTATAACAAAAAAACAAAACAAACAAACAAAGGATGAATACAGATTAAGGTAAACATGGGCAAGAAGTGGAGGATATTAATAAGGGCCAAGCTTGTTAACTGTCCTGTAATACATGAAAGGTTCCTGCACAATAAAGAATTGTCCAGCCCAAAAACTAACCATAGTTAACACTGAAATTTTAAGTTTTTATAGATTAACTCAAATCACAGATTAAAGCCTACATAGGGACACTCTTCTAATCAGGGAGGAAAAAAAAAAACAACTATATATAGAGAGAGAGTAACTTTTCCCCGGGAAACACATGCATACACACACACTCAAACCCACTCACTTCAATTTCTGCATTTCTTAGAAACCTTCAGCTGCTGAAGCTGCTTACTGAGGAATTATGTTTAGGATCTATGATCATCCACAGCTGTATCACTTTCTACCAGAAACACATTTATAATTTATGTGTTATGCATATGGACAGAAACTCAACATAAAGATACACAGAGAACATCATAATCCTTCAAACATTAAACACATATCATCATTAAATGAAATCCAGAGATCTAAGAAAACATTTTTAAATCACCAAGATTTTTCCTATTAAATTATAAGCCAATACTGCTCATGACTAAACGGGAGAAGATATCTGCAAATGACATATCCAATAAGGGGTTAATATCCAAAATATATAAAGAACTTATACAACTCAACACCAAAAATCAAATAATCTGATTAAAAATGGGCAGAAGACCTGAATAGGCACTTTTCAAAAAAAACAAAAAAAAAAACAATACAGATGGCCAACAGACACATGAAAAGATGGCCAACATCACTAATGATCAGGGAAATGCAAATCAAAACCACAATAAGATATCACCTCACACCTGTCAGCACAGCTAGACTCAAAAAGACAAGAAAATAGTGGCTCAGTCGGTAAAGCATCTGATTCTTGATTTCAGCTCAGGTCATGCTCTTCTAGTTTGTGAGTGCAAGCCCTAAGTTGAGCTCTATGCTGACAGCACAGAGCCTGCTTGGGATTCTCTCTCCCACTCTCTCTCTACCCCTCCCCAGCTCATGCGCACACGTGCACTCTCTCTCAAAATAAATAAGCTTAAAAAAAAAGTTTCAAAAAGCAATAACAGGTGTTGGAGAGGACATCAAGGAAAAAGAACCCTCATGCACTGTTGGTGGGAATGTAAATTGGTGTAGTCACTACAAAACAACAATATGGAAGTTCCTTAAAATATTAAAAATGGAGGGGTGCCTGGGTGGCTCAGTCAGTTAAGTGTCCAGCTCTTGATTTCAGCTCAGGTCATGATCTCACAGTTCATGAGTTCGAGCCCCACTGACAATGCAGAGCCTACTTGGGAATCTCTCTCCCTCCCTCTCTCCCTCTGCCCCACCCTTGCTCATGCTCACTCTCTCTCTCAAAATAAATAAATAAAAATTTAAAGAAGTGAAATATCCTATGATACAGTGATTCCACTACTGGGCATTTACCCAAACAAAACAAAATCATGAATTCAAAAAGATATATGCACCCTTATGTTTACTGTAGCATTATTTACAATAGCCAAGATATAGAAGCAGCCCAAGTGTCCGTAGATAGGCAAATGGATAAAGAAGAGGTGACATGCGTGCACATACACACACATATACACATACTGGTGTATTACTCAGCTTTAAAAAAAAAATTAGATCCTGCCATTTGCAACAACATGGATAGACCTATGATGCTAAGTGAAATAAATCAGAGAAAAAGATATACCATATGATTTCATTTATATGTGGAATCTGAAAAAAAACAAAAAATAAATTCATACCCATAAACACAAAGAATAAACTGATAGTGGCCAAAAGAGAAAGGGGTTAAGATATGGGTAAGTGGTTGAAGGGGTATGGGAAGTACAGGCCTCCACATGTAGAATAAGTCACAGAGATAAAAGGTACAGCACAGGGGATATAGTCAATGGTACTGTAATAACATTGTATGGTGACAGGTGATAACTACACTGTAGTGAGCACAGCATAATGTATAGAGTTGGGGAATCACTATGTTGTACACCTGAAACTAATGTAACACTGTGTGTCAACAATACTTCAGTTTAAAAAACATTCATCGTGAAATACAATGCATAAGTGGCTTCTTGCTCCTTTTAACTTATGCCATTTTTTTTTTTTTTAACATTTATTTATTTTTGAGACAGAGAGAGAGAGAGAGCATGAACAGGGGAGGGTCAGAGAAAGAGGGAGACACAGAATCCGAAACAGGCTCCAGGCTCTGAGCTGTCAGCATAGAGCCCGACGTGGGGCTCGAACCCATGGACAGCGAGATCATGACCTGAGCCGAAGTCGGACACTTAACCGACTGAGCCACCCAGGCACCCCGAACTTATGCCATTTGAAACAATCCAGCAGTGTCTGGATGACTCAGTTGGTAGAGCAAGGTGACTCTTGATCTTGGGGTTCTAAGTTTGGGTCCCATGGTGGATGTAGAGATTACTTAAAAATAAAACATTTTTTAAAAATAAAATAAACCAGGGTCAACAATACTGATTTATTTTAACCTACACATATATATTCTATAAAAGCAGTAAGTGTATTTTTATCTTACACTTTTGACAAAATATTTGACTCAAGGACATGTATATTTCAGTAAAACAGTTTCTCACCTTGACCACTCCATCAAAGCCAGGGATTGTGTTAACCTTTGCTTTCTTAGCTAATAATTTGCTTTCAATCTTGTCACCCATGGCTTGAATGGCATGTGTGTCAGGTCCAATGAAAATGACATCTTCTGCTGCCTGTGAAGAAATACAAGTCAAATTTTATGAGAAAAACAATACAGTGCTTGATACAGAGTCACAACCTTATAAAAAGAAAAACCCATACATATATTTACTAATCCTTTACCCACCCAAAACAACCTAAAAGCAAGCATTTGAGCCATTAAAATATATAATGTCGTATATAGTTAAAGTACACAAAGATATAGAAAACAAAGTCGGGTCAAAGAAAAATAACAAAGAAGAATTCCTGCTTGATGTTAACAGTATTCTCTGGAACAGCCACGGCTGTGGTGTTATTTTTTATATATAGTATGCTGCCACCTAACCTAAACAGTAGGTTCACCTTTAAAACACCTTATAAACCTTTGTATTCTCTAAACCCTGCAGCACACTGCCCAGTTCAACACAAATATCCACTTTTATTAAATACCAACTCTGTGCTAGGCTTAGAGCTAAACACAGGGGACAACATGGATGAAAACCACAGGATATCCGCTAATTCAAGGGAACGAGATCACTGACACCTCAGGGAAATAGACAAAAGAAAGTAGAGAATGTTTACATCTTTGTGACTATAAGAAATGAGTCAAGAATACAGTGGGAATTTACCAGGTAGAGTTACAGTTTCAACAAAAACTGTTCTGTATAACTCATATTTAGTTCCCCAGCAATAGATCTACCCCCTCTGTGTTTGTGGTATTATAATGAACAAAATGCTAGTGAATTTTGCTAATGAACTAATTAGGGACAGAACAAAATATGATGTAGTTATTAGTGCCACTACAGAGCATGGTTTACAGAAGTAAAGGTGAGCCTTGCTGAAGTAAAGAATGAGGTTATTGGGTAAAGAATGAAGATTAAACATGAAAAAAAGGAAAACCAGATTGTCTGCTGGGCGCCATCTGGGTAAGGTGCCTATCGATTCTCCAGTGATCTTTGGTTGGGTCAGTATAAAGAATAAACCGTGTATTTTATGTCTCACATTCTATCTATTGGCCTTGGCACCTAAAAAGACTCGGCTTGGGGGAGCTTCATTCTCCCTGTATTATCCAGAGTGGTTACTGCAGTGTGTTGCTTGGATTGGCCTCTCGGTCATTATGAACCAAGAAGATTACACACACCCACAGCAGAAGGTGGAAGGAGAACAGGGAATTAACAAAAGGAATGTACAAAGAGATAAATAATTAGGACATACGATGACTTAAATTTTGCACATGCTAAACTGAGAGGTCAATGAGATAGTGTTCAGAAAGCTGACAGAGAGGTCTAGAGGCTCTAAGATGAGTCCAGGCTGAGATACGGAGTTTCAAAGGCATTAAATGAAGGAAAAAGTTGAAAGTTGCAGATGAAATCACTCAGATAAAATGCATAGAAAAGCTGATGCTTTTAAACTCAGGATGTATACTTTCCCTCATGCCCAAAAACAAGACAGAAGGGAATTTTTAGATTCTAAAATAATAAAGCCTCCTTTTCTTTGTGTGATAATAGGAATAGCCACCACCTTGCAAGTCTGGTTGAAGGATTAAATAAAATAATGTAAAACATCAAGCTGAATATCACAACTATCAGTTATCTGTTACCAGAAGTCCTGATAAAAAGAGAACATGAGAATAGTATGACAGCAAGGTCCACAGGGACCCTAAAATACATCACAGGAACCCAAATACCTACAATTACCAGTTACAAATGGCATAATGCTAGGTAAGAAACCTTTTCAGCCAAAACAGAGGCTCATAAAGTACCTCTCCATCAAATGTTTGTATTTAGTTGTAATAGGACAAACTTTTCTTAATTAAAAAAAAATCTTTTGTGGAACCCCAAAATGTAGATAGAACACATGAAAAGTGGAGCTTCTCTATAAGAGGGGAATGTGACTGCAGGCCCACATCTCCACATGCTGTTGGTCTCCAGCTCAATAAACTACCACAGCAACTACCATATTCATTTCTCTTTATCCCAAACCTGCAACTCACTAAATGCTAAGTCAAAAGAAAACAATCATATTTCAACTATCAACTGTCTTTCCATATTCTCATTTTACTTGCTAAGATGGAGGTATTTTTATTATAAATGCTGTTTTAAAATACCACTATGCTAGATAGATATAACCAAGTAGTCAGAATACCCACGCAGACAGTTCGAGAAATAATATAAATGAGAACATCCAAAATACATTACGATTGTACAGTAAAAGTTCTGATTAACAAGGGCCCAACAACTAGGAACCACTCATCAACTAGATTTTTCTCATGCATTCTGATTTGAGAAAAATTACCCCAAAATGCAAAAACTACCAAGAAAAAAAGCTCACATCAAGTTTTTAGTAACTATTCTTTTCGTCCCATTCAACAGAAAAGAAAATTAGTCAGTAGTAAGCTGGGTAACTAACTACTCAAAGAGATGTTCCAAGGAACCAATTTCCTTTTTATCTACATTTTGGTAGTATTCCCTGGGTTAGCCTTTAAATGTAATTAAAGCAAAATGAGAATGCAGAATCCTGGCTCCTGACTCCCACAACTCCTTGACCAATAGAGCAAGGATGCAGTTAGGGTAAGACAGTATGATAACTGCAAAGTGATGGAGCAGGTTTTAAAAGTTCTGAGATTTTGACTAAAGTCATTGCATGATTTAGAAGGTAAGGCAAGAATTTATCCACCCTCTTGATAATCTTCTGTTAACCCTGTATCTTATTGTTATCCATCTAATTGTCAATTTCCTTCAATCACAGTAAGTCTTTTTGACATTCCACAGCAATACAATTTACTTCTGAAAATATGCTTTTTAGGGACTTTGTAAATTTACCATGAATGATACATATAATACCTGAAGGCAGATAGATGTCTTACAGTCATGGAAAAAAAGTGTTTTTTTAATATTTTTTAATGTTCATTATTTATTTTTTAGACAGATAGAGACAGAGCACAAGTGGAAGAGGGGCAGAGAGAGAGGGAGACAGAATCCGAAGCAGGATCCAGGCTCTGAGCTGTCAGCACAGAGACCGATGCAGGGCTCAAACTCACAAGCCGTGAGATCATGATCTGAGCCAAAGTCAGATGCTTAACTGACTAAGCTTCCCAGGTGTCCCAAAAAGTGGGTGTTTTTTAAATGGCATTGGAAAACATTTAAAGAGTGATATATAGGAATATCCAAAAAGGTGAAAATCAAAATCCAAAAAGCCAAAATCACTGCTCTAAGATTCCTTCCCCTTGCTAAATTCTGTGATTTTATGATTCTGGTCAAATTTTGATAGAAGAATAAGAAAAAGGGTTGGTTTTGAACAGCATCTTAGGGGAATAATGAGATTTAACTTACAATAGGCTTTATGTTGTAAAGGAAGAACAGAAATAATCATCACTTGTAAAAAATGTCTGATGCATAATAAATTCTCAGAAATACAACAGTTACTAAACTGCTTTACTATGAATTCAGATTTCTTTTAAATGCATACACATTAGGCTCACCAAGAATTACTACTTCGATAATTATAAAACCAGGGTCAGACAAGAGACATAGCCATGAAAAAATTGCGGAACTGCCCAACGGACTCAGATTCCAGACCTTAATGTATTCCTTGCTAAAAGAAAGGAATAATACAAAATACACTTCAGTTAGAAAAGGTCAGTTCAGGATTGGTGCAGGGAACTTAGTACATGAGATAAAAAAGTGAGCCAGTGAAAAAGCTTCCAAAAATAGTATGATTATGTCAAAAGCATACAGTAGCAGATAGAAAGGCTAACTCTTGAATATGATAACAGTATGAACATCAAAAAGAATTGGAGCGCCTGGGCAGTTCAGTCAGTTAAGCGTCTGGCTCTTAAGGTTGGCTCAGGTCATGATCTCACCATTTATGGGTTTGAGACCTATGTTGGGCTCTGCACTGACAGCGTGGGGTCAGCTTGGAATTCTTTCTCTCCTCTCTCTCTGCCCCTCCCCTTGCTGGCACACACATGCTCTCAAATAAATAAACTTACAAAAATTAGTAATAGGGAGATTACAAGGTTAATTCATCTTTTCAAGTCCTCAGAATAAACCTTTTCCTGCTATCTCTGTTCAAACTTAAACTTCTTGGACATGTATCACTCATTTAAAAAAAAATATGCAGTTCTTTTAAAAAAGCAATATAGAAGAAAACTAACTTCACACATAAAACTAAGGAAATAAAAAGGTCAAGATAAAATCCCATACAATGTTTTTGTAAGGAAAAAAAATATGGATGAGAATACTGTATATGAAGGAAAGAAAAAAAAAAAAAAAACGAGAAAAACATACCAACACATAATAGATTAAAACTGTTACCTGCTGTTTCAAAACAAGCTGAAAGACATGTTAAAGTAATAGGACACATTAAATAACATAAATCAGTATTAGAAATGTTCAGAAATGAAGTGACTGACCTCAAGATGCAATCAGAAATTAAAATATCTTTCTAGAAATGAAGACGAACCCAGAGGAAACTCAAGAGTGAATAAAGAAAACAGCTAATGCCTTACAAGAAATAGAAAGTGAAAGACATTATTCTAAATTTAAACATCAAGAAAAAAAACTATTTTTAAAAGACGTAAGAGAAAATGACAAAGAACATCCAACATATGGATAAGAGGAGTCTTTCAAGAAAATTAAAGCAAATACTAAAAACTCTATTTTAAGAAAACCGTCTTAAAATTGAAAATACATAGCAAAAAAAATACTACAGTAAACCTGAGAAATTCAACCCAGAATGACACATTCTAGCAATACTGCTTAAAAGAAAAAGAAAAAATGCAAGGAAAAAAAAGAATATGTCATTTATATAAAAGAGAAGTTTAAATTATCACCAGACTCTGGGGCGCCTGGGTGGCTCAGTCGGTTGAGCATCTGGCTTTGACTCAGGTCATGATCTCGTGGTCTGTGAGTTCGAGCCCCGTGTCGGGCTCCGTGCTGACAGTTCAGAGCCTGGAGCCTGCTTCAGATTCTGTGTCTCCCTCTCTCTCTCTGGCCCTTCCCTGCTCATGTTCAGTGTCTGTCTCTCAATAAATGTTAAAAAAAAAAAAATTTTTTTTTTAAATAAATTATCACCAGACTCTGACAACAATAATCCATGCCAAAAGAAAACTGAATAATGTGGTCAAGAAAAAGTATGAGCCAAGGATTTTAAATCCAACAAAACTGATGTCCAAGTATTGCAGAGTAAACATAATGATAAGCAACAACTCCGGGCCTTTTTCTGAGGAATCGAGTAAAATAGGGGTTTGCAAACTACAGGCTGTGAGCCACATATGGCCTGCTACCTGTTTCTGTCCAGTCCACACTCTAAAAATGGATTTTAGGGGGGAAACATTTATGGAAAAAAAAAAATTAGAATACTGTATCATGATATATGTAAATTACATGAAGCTGAAAGCATTAGTTTACATGTTGTATGGCTCCTTTCTCATGACCACAATAAGACTATTTGCAACACACTGGATGGCCTGCAAGGCCAAAAATAATTGCCACCTGGACCTTTACAAAAAAGTTTGTCCACTCCTTTACTACAGAATGAGCTTCAGAAAACCAAAATGACTAAAAAGAGGTCAACATAAATGGTCTATAGCTACCTGAGAGAGTATACTTTATACTAGCTGTATTTTCTGACAGTACAGATACAGTACAACTACTTTTAAAGCGAGGGAAGAATAGAAAGATGATGTGTAAAACTTCTTTAATGTTTTCAGTAATCATATCGGTGTTGACACTGCTATCCTGAGGTTGCTGTGTGTGTACTACTGACACGTAATTATGAAGGCTTCTAATTTCATCATCTCCCCTGTCCCTGAGAGTCAGAACTCTAAATATGAAAGAATGACAAAGAAGAGGGTAAGTAAAAGTTCTACAATCCTGAATTTTAATTAAAAGTATCACTATAAACACAGGAGGTATTTTTAATCTCACATAAAGCACAGTCTATATACTTTTATTTCATGTTATGTATAGAAGAAAATTGTTGCATATTTATAATATAGTATATATATTATGCAACATCTATATTATACATTTAGATTTTATGTACCCTATATTATGCAACATCTATATTATACATTTAGATTTTATGTACCCTATTTGGGCTTGGGGATAGCATTATATCTAAATACACATATTAGGGGCACCTGGATGGCTCAGTCGGTTGAGCATCCAACTTCAGCTCAGGTCATGATCTCACAGTTCATGAGTTCAAGCCCCGCGTCGGGCTCTGCGCTGACAGCTCAGAGCCTGGAGCCTGCTTCAGATTCTGTGTCTCCCTCTCTCTCTGCCCCTAACCCACTCGCATTCTGTCTCTGTCTCTCTCAAAAATAAATAAACGTTTAAAAAAATTTTTTTAATAAATACACATATTAAATGTATTAGAATGTTATATATTCTATTAATGGAACATTGTTAACACATACATCATATGTAATACACATATGTAACATAAAACATGTTAAAAAAATAAACTTGTTAACACACATATCTTCCTGGCCCTATAAACTGAAAAGGCCTACAAACGATGACCATGAGTAGCAATGACCATGTCTGGCATGCTGTGGCCTCAGATACCATTTTTTAAAAAACCAATGCATCTTGATAAGATGGCTGATTAAAGGCCTGGAGCAGGAAATGTAAAACATAAGCCTAGAATGTCTTGTTAGACCAGAGAACAAGGAAGCTATAAAAGATTACGAGGTCAAGTCAAAAAGAGCATGAACCAACTTAGGACCCACTGGCCTAAGAGAAACAACTTAAGCTTCACTAATAATTCCAACAGATTTAAGCCTACAAAATATGTTTTAATCTATGATTTCATAATGACACTTTTTATAAGAATTGGGTCAATTGTGAATGATAAGGAACCGATTCATTACCTCAAAAACATAACATAAAAGTAAAGAATTAGGCATTTATCTTGCTCTTTCTATAGGAGTCGTACCACTAGGTAACCAAACAATAAATGTGGCAAAGAGTCTCTTTATAAGTATATTCTAATTAATTAATGAAAAAGATGTTAAAGTATCACCATTTTGCAATCCAGTGAAATACTAAATATAGACAGTAAGCATCGACAGTTGCTTAGATCTTAAAAAGTGCTAACAAGACACTAATGTGCTCCTACAGTCTTGGCCAAATGCATCAAAACCTGAATCTGATCCCATCTCTGAATCCAGGTGTAGGAATCCAATTTGTAGAAAATGCCAAAAATGAAGGAAAACACTGACCTGCAACTCGAGTCTGCAATAAACTAAGTCAAGTCTGACAAAAATTCTACAAGTCAATAACCCGGGGATCTTCAACAGAAAATTGTAAGGAAAAGGTATGAAAAGAGAACCTATGGATTAAGAGAAATTTAAAAGACATGAAAGCTTAAAATAAATGGGCAAGACAAACCATAGTGTCTAGGGATGCACGTTTGGACCACAGAATTATTTTTAAATGCAAGAAAATGATTACTACAAAAGTAGTGAGCACATATAGGGAAAGACTGGAGGCTAAGATGGACATGGGTCACATGGACAAGAATCAGGGCACATGTCTCATATCTAGACCTATGTAGTGATTCCAAGATTAATTTACCCTAGGCAAGCCACACATTTGTCTTGCATAGTTTTTCCTGTATCTTTTGTTTTATGATAAAAATTTCAAAAACAATTTCACAGTAGCCATCAGCTTATAGGAGTGAAACCAATGGCTGGACCAGGAGCAGACAAGCAGGTGGGTGAACACTCCCACCCTCACCATCCAATATTCTACCAGAGGCCTCAGGCTGTGCAGTGTACCTGTGTGTGATTAAAGAAGACTGGAGTCCAAATCCTAATTCATTTTCCTCCACGTGGACTGTGGGGTATCAATAAAGAGAGGTGCAGAATAACCCTAGTAAAGGGTGTCATCAGCCTCCATCGCCCTACATTTATAAGAGTCATTTTCTTTAATGTGCTAGTCAGCTCACCATGCATTAAGAACCCAATTTATGTGACTAAAAAAATTAGGATTAAGAACATTAATGAATTTTTTTTAATTTTTTTTAGCGTTTTATTTATTTTTGAGACAGGGAGAGACAGAACATGAACAGGGGAGGGTCAGAGAGAGGGAGACACAGAATCCAGAACAGGCTCCAGGCTCTGAGCTGTCAGCACAGACGCAGGGCTCGAACCCACGGACCGCGAGATCATGACCTGAGCCGAAGTCGGCCACTTAACCGACTGAGCCACCCAGGCGCCCCAGAACATTAATGAATTTGACTGATATGGGAGATAGGTGACAGAGGAGGGACAAAGGTTCTATTTTAAAATTCTAAATGTAAACATAAACCACAATTTTTTCATTTGTTTGGGATCTTAATCACAAGATCAACTAAAACTTAATGACATACTTACAAACTGTATTTAGCTTACGGTACACTGTATATGCTGTGACTTAGTTTAACCAAAGGAATCTGTCTCTTTCTCTTTCAATATTACCAGTATCTGGATTTCATTCAGTCTAGTGTATATTTTGTATTAAGTGTCTACTTGGCATAGTGCACTCAAGTAATATTATTACTTCCAGATGATCGCCATGTACAATATTTAGTTAGAGAAATAGACTAGTAGTAACTTTCCCCACTGTAACAATTGGCAGAAGTCAGGTTTTCTAGGTGAGGAATATAGTTACACATAAAACCTTGTTTTTCATTCACAGGAAGTGAGCATTACAGCAAAAGACAACCTTCTACTTCTAATATTTGGTAGTGGAATGATTTCCATTTCTACTTTCCAACTATTACTAAGTCAGAAAATGGTTAAATTTCTTTTATTAAATGTTGGGTTTCTGACAAAGGTACTTAGGGCAAACAAGAGGTTTTTGATACATTTGGTACATTTTAATTTAATAAAAACCTTTTTAAAAAACTATAAATCGCTGAATATCTCTGTAGTTCCTGGGTCAGCTTTTCAAGCTCACAGGGAAAATGTTTTTGTTTTTGTTTTTGTTTTTAATTCTAGTTAGTAGATCCTATATTCACACTGGAAATGTTCTTTCCACTTTAGAAGATTAAAATTAAAGTCTGTCGGTGTTTGCCATCTCTTTTGTGCCTATCTGGTTTTTTCTTTTTATTTCCTTGTAATCAGCACTGAGATCTATTTCCAGAGTCTAACTGATTGTAAAGAAGAAAGACGCTGGGCACTTAAGCTTCACCGTTCTCTACTCTTTGTGCAGATCAAGATACTAAAAAGAGATGAGTTCACATAAACCTGAGTGGGCTGTTAACCTTTTTTTTTCTTCAGGGGAAATGTAGATGCAATAACATTTCCAGCTGAAAGACTCATTCTAAGTTCCTAATGTTTGAGAATGCAAATGAAGTATTTTGTCTTTTCTGTGCCTGGAGGTGTTATGTGAGAAAACAGAAAGAGGTTTCTAGGATTAGTTCCACAGATTTCCTTTATCATGTAAACTCTCAGACTCCTTGCAATGACAAGAATCAAAGAAAAGCAATAGAGAAGATACCCAGAGAAAATAAATTCAATAACTTCCTCAGCAATCGCTTTGAGAAAATTAGAGTTAAGTAAAAAGTCAGATGTTGGGATGAATCCTAGCCTCCCCTCCTGTAAAGAAACTCTAGTTTTAATATTTAGAACATTTAAAAAAATACATTAGCAAAATACTGGCAATGAGTTCAATAACACTAAATTTTCTCAGAAGAAATTGCTAAATTTATCACCCAGAGACCTGGCACCTTCAAGAAGTTAATTTATATTATAATGGCAATAATGCTTTCATTAAAGATAGAGGTACAAATTTTCAAGTTTTTCTTTTAGAATGTATGTTTTTTAAAGGACAAAGTAAGAAGCTTCACATTTAAATTTGTTATGTAGTGCTAAGGTTCTCCTTATGTAAACTGGACACAGAAATTAGTTATGAAGTTGTAATTTCCTTCTATGCTCTTCACATAAAATATTTTATATCCCCACATTCTGGATATTAAAAATGAGGTGCTTTCATTTCTCCCTGATCCAATTATTTTTAATGTTTCATGAATACTAAAATTAATTGGTACTTTTGGATTGAAAACAAATACTTTTCCAGTACAATTTTGGAATATACCATATAATAACTATGAAATTAGATAAGCAATTTTACGGTGTAAGTAAAAAAATAACTTAAGATTTAATAATACTTCAATTAGCATGAGGGGGTGTTAATACAGATGTCTCATGACTCAGCTTCCTGTTCATTCCTCACAGTCCATTAACATTTACTGCCAGTAGTGACTAAGAATAGTAAGGTGGTAAACTGGTGAAAGGCCAGTGAACTTTTGTTTAGTCCAAATATTAGATATTAAATTTAATTTAAATTTTTTAATTGCTCTGGGATATGATCTGAATTATGTACTTTTCTTATTTCCTTTGGAAGTATTTATGAATTTATTGTAAAATTTACTACAAGCAGAAGTCCTTCCACACTCCTTGCTTAATTTACTGCTTTCTGGAACACATCAAGTTTTCGATACCACTACTGGATGGAAATAAGAACCGTGGTTTGTAAGTAAACCATACTCTACTGAAAGTTGGGATATTCTTTTTTGTTAGCACACTTAATTGCCATACTCTAGGATAACCAACCGTATAAAGCTTATTTCAAATACTGAACGGAAATGCTAAAAAAGCAGAGATCATGATTTTTAATTAATTGCCAAGAACAACAGACTAATTCCCCACTCTATTCAGCACAGTCTAACCCATCAACCTGCAACTTTCACTCTTTGGTTTAGTTATTAACTAGAATGCAATGAAGAGAAAGTGACAAGAAGATGTAGTGGAATGACCCAAATAGAGGTTAATTTTTCTTTAGGTAGGAAACATTTTTTTAAATTTTTTAAAGTTATATAAATATTAATATTTTTTATTGACTTATTTAACACTGTCTACAGGGCACTATTTTCAGGCTTACTTTATCCTAAACACCACTTTACAGATAAACATTTCAGTCCGCAGGTTTCTAGTTTGTTCACAAAGTTAGTCCTTAATTTATTCTACAATCCACAGCAATGTCTTACGTTGTAGAACATCTCAGTTTTAAAAGGTTTTTTGGGGGCGGCTGGGTGGCTCGGTTGGTTAAGCATCCGACTTCGGCACAGGTCATGATCCCGTAGTTCATGAGTTCAAGCCCCGCGGTGGGCTCTGTGCTGACAGCTCAGAGCCTGGAGCCTGCTTCGGATTCTGTGTCTTCCTCTCTCTCTGCCTCTCCCCTGCTCACACTCTGTTGCATGCGTGTTCTCTCTCTCTCTCTCTCAAAGGTAAATAAACATTTTTTAAAAATTTTTAAAGGTTTTTTGTATCTTATGCTTAAAAAGAGGGAGAGGCTAAGAAACCAGCTGGCCATAAATAATCATCCCTACTGACAGGTCAGTAAAATTAGGATCCAAGGGATGGAATCAACTGCCCACTGTCACTAAATGGGTAAAGTAATGGAAATAAGACAAGACTAAGACCCTGTCACCTTCTCATGCCATCCCACATGCTTGTGAACAGGTTCAGGTGGCCAGTGCTTATTCAACAAGTCAAAGATGATGCACTGACTACTGACAGTGAGCATACATCAGGTATGCCTGGCACAGTCCTAGGACATAACTACAACCCTAGCATCCACCTGACTAGCGTCCCTTTCTACTCTTAGAAGCATGCTGGCTTGGACAGATCTGGTTTCTGCACACAAGGAGTTTACAGTCTGGGAGAACAAACAATACGTACCAAACAACAGAAATAATACATGGTAGACAGTAAATGCACTAAAAAAGCTAAAAGTAAATAAATAGGAGTCCAATGGGGAAATCAAAGGCTTCACACAAAAAGGGAAGCATTTGAGGGAAAAAGACAACTAGGATTTGGAAAAGCAGCATGGGCAATCAAACATTTAAGTATACAGAAAAACACCTCTCACTGGTCTATAAAGGGTTGTATGGTCATCAGAGGATGATGATGAGGTTATACACAACCAGTGTTCATCCAGACACGTCTCCTCTTTCTCTGAAGTCCAACAACCAGATCTCAGTTATAGACTTCTTTGGTGTACAACTCAACAGCTAGTCATGCATTGATTCTACAAGTACCTGTCAAGGAGCCATGCTGTGTCAGGCACTGTGCTAAATCTAGGGATACCATGACAGACAAGACAGAGATGTTATCACTGCTCCCTTAGTTGACATACCAACTAAGAGGATGCAATATGCCAAGCAATTAAAATCACAATACAGCATGAGTACTGTGATAGTGTGAGTCTAGAATACTCTGGGAAACCAATAATGGTAATTGGAATAAAGCAAACATGGGTGGAAACTGTGAGCCAAATGAAGTTTATTAAACATGAGTGCAGTATTTCAAAAATTCCGACTTTTGCTTCAGAAAATTTCTACCTTCAGTTGTAGTAAATATGCGACAATTTTAATGCGCTCAGATCACCTGATATTTCTGACTTTCTCAGAAATCCAATCAGGGCCTTCCTAACTTCTGATAAATGAGATTTCAGAATGCAATCTTCTCCCCTCATTTAAGTCAATTCTGTAACTTGACTGAGGGAGAAAATGGACATCATATATAATAGGCTAAGCTTCATTTTACATCAACATCCAGTAAGCATAAATCCCAGCAAAATGATATCCTTAAAATGTTTTACCAGCCAGCGTGACTCCCTTCAAACATGTGATCACCACCCTGACATAGGCTTTTGGAGTTCTGAAGTTACAACTGATACCACCCATACACCCCTCAGCTCCCATGCCACTTAGATCAGACAAAACAATGGTCAAGCAGGGTTTTAAATAATTTTATTGAAAGAAAGGCAGTAATTAGGAGCAGCAAAGTATAATAGTTAAAAGCAGGGACTGTGGTGCCTGCCTCAACTCCAATTCTACCATAAACTACCTGGTTGGCCATTGACAAGTTACTTAATCACTCTGTGCCTATTTCTGAACCTGTAAGGATTCAATGGATTGATATATGTAAGGCACACAGAGCAGAGGGGACCCACAGTAGGCTGATATGTAAGCAAGAAAGACTTTGAAGTCAGTTGGCTGGTGAGGACACTCTGCCTGCCTTCCTGCGTGCCCATGTCTGATGCATTCATGGAGCCTTGTTCCTGAGACAGGAATACTGCTGTTAGCCCCTTAGCCCTAACTAACTCAGACCCTTCCTGAAGAGACTAACCTACCTCTTCCCCATACCTTTCATCGCTTCCTCTCAACTGGCTCCTTCCCCTTGGCCAAAAACACTGCTTGCTTGAATACTTGCTTGCCCTCCCAACATGTGACTCAAGTAGAGGCAAGCAATCTTCCAAAAAAAGAGCAAGACACTATTCTCAAGGAGGAAAAGATGTTACACAGACAAAATTTCTTTGAAATGACTGTCACAATACAGCAGTAAGGTAGCCTTTGGTAACGGAAATGCCAGAGAAGGGAAGCACAAACGGTGCTGGAAGACTGACTAAAAGAAAAGAATCGCGAACTACTGCTTGAGGAACACAGCCTTCCAGACAACGGTGAGCCACTAGAGAGTTCTGAAACACTTCAGGAAGATGAGCACGGCAGCGGTATTGAGATGGCTCCAAGGAGGAAAGACTGAGGTGAAGAGATCAGTGGCCCAGATGAAAAGGAGGAAGTGAGGAGGTACTGGAACAGCAGTGGCATCTAGCAGGAGGAAAGAGGTCAGAAAAGCTGCAGTGATACTAACAGGAGGCCTGGCCACAGATTTAGGGGGAATGAACACATTCAGAAGGGTAAGGGAGGGGAAGAGCCAAAGATGACTATAAGGCTTTTCAGGCCATAAAACTCAACTGAAATGCGGAACCAAAAAGCAGGTTTGGTTACAAGGACAGTGAGATTCATTCTGCCCATTAGTGGCTTGTTAGTAGGACAACCAGGGGGAGACTCCAGGGGGGATATTCTTACCTGGGCCTGGAAATGTCTTCAGTAAATCAGATACCAAACCAATCATATAATTTCTTGTGATAAACTACTCTGCATTTGAAACCTCACATTACCTATATAATCTTTACTGTCATGTACTGTGAAATACTTCTGACAGATTTTAAATAGTTATTATTACCTTCAATATTTCACTTCCAAAACAGCAAAGGTGTTTTTGGAGCACTACTGTTCATGCTATAAAGCAATATGGTTTAGGAAGTTATTCTGTTTTAGCAGCTCAATTTTGACACTGGAGTTACTCTACTTGACAAAGACTTCAACTCTGGTTTAATAATGCTATGTAATTATGGGTGCTTGGGTGGCTCAGTTGGTGAAGCGTTCGACTTTGGCTCAGGTTATGACCTTGCAGTTCAGGAGTTCAAGCCCTGTGTCAGGCTTTGTGCTGACAGCTCAGAGCCTGGAGCCGGTTTTGGATCCTGTCTCCCTCTCTCTCTGCCCCTCTGCTGCTTGCACTCTTGGGTCTCTCTCCTCTCTCCAAATATAAACAAACATTAAAAAAAAAAATTTTTAATAATAATACTATGTGGGGCGCCTGGGTGGCTCAGTTGGTTGAGCAGCCGACTTCAGCTCAGGTCATGATCTCGCGGTCCGTGAGTTCGAGCCCCGCGTCGGGCTCTGTGCTGACAGCTCGGAGCCTGGAGCCTGTTTCAGATTCTGTGTCTCCTTCTCTCTCTGACCCTCCCCCATTCATGCTCTGTCTCTCTCTGTCCCAAAAATAAATAAACTTAAAAAAATAATAATAATACTATGTAATTATAAATACACTGCAAAAGTCTTTTAAATTCTTGGTTTCAATATCTGCACAAGAAGCTGAACAGAGAGAATGTGACAGACAAGTCAGCAGAACATATAAACTGCCATCAAAGATAAAATCCACGAGGTGGGATGGCATGCCGAGGCGTTTCCAGAGAACCCAAAAGTCCACACACCACACCAATCAGAAAATGGTGCTCTGAAGACAAAAGAGTAATCAGCCACCAGCAATTTTCAGCTATTATAAGAGGAGGCTAGACCCTAGTTAAGAACTACCAAGAAATAAAGGCCAACGCCTCATGAAATGCAACTAATTTAAAATACAGTCTCCTGGGGCACCTGGGTGGCTCAGTCAGTTAAGCCTCTGACTCAGGTCATGATCTCGCAGTTCATGAGTCCGAGCCCCACATCGGGCTCTGTGCTGACAGCTCAGAGCCTGGAACCTGCTTCAGATTCTGTGTCTCCCTCTGCCCCTCCCCTGCTCACGCTCTCTGTCTCTCAATAATAAATGTTAAAAAACAAAAAAATTTTAAATACACTCTCCTGTCTTCTTTAGGTTACCTTTAATAGAGCCCTCAAGAAATTCAGTCCTTTTCCAATAGGACTATCCAATCCATAAGAAATTAAAGAATTTTCAAATTGACCATGTGTAAATTGATTTGGAGGCTTTTTTTTTTTTAAATGAGAAAACAGCACAGAAATTACCTTAGGTTGGACAGGTGTAACTTTAAGGGCTTAAAATAAGAACTTACACTATTGGGAGGAAAAATTATAATCATTGCTTACACTACTAAATATTCAAGATATATCTTCAAGATAATTGTTTCAAACTGACCCATCTGTAAATTTCTAAATAAAATAGAAAGAAGTTATTTAAAATAATGTTAAGTCTTCTATTGTAACAACTTGGGATGATGTCACAGGTCATCCAGAGACTACACAAAATATATCCCCACCTTGTGGTCAGCTTCATGAAAACAAACAGACTAAAATTAGCATTAATCCCTGTATCTTCCCCAAAACTTCATTTCTATCACACATACCATTTGACTTTTATTTCCAAGAATTCCTTTTCTCCACATTAGCCGCAATGTGCTAAGACATAATTCTGGTTCCTCCTTACATGCTTACCTACTTTCTCCAATTTTTTCATCACAGAAAATACTTAATCCATACATTTAAACATTAACAATCAGGGGCGCCTGGGTGGCTCAGTCGGTTAAGCGTCTGACTTGGGCTCAGGTCACGATCTCACTGTCCGTGAGTTCGAGCCCCGCATCGGGCTCTGTGCTGACTGCTCAGAACCTGGATCCTGTTTCAGATTCTGTGTCTCCCTCTCTCTCTGACCCTCCCCCGTTCATGCTCTGTCTCTCCCTGTCTCAAAAATAAATAAAACAGGGGCGCCTGGGTGGCGCAGTCGGTTAAGCGTCCGACTTCAGCCAGGTCACGATCTCGCGGTCCGTGAGTTCGAGCCCCGCGTCAGGCTCTGGGCTGATGGCTCGGAGCCTGGAGCCTGTTTCCGATTCTGTGTCTCCCTCTCTCTCTGCCCCTCCCCGTTCATGCTCTGTCTCTCTCTGTCCCAAAAATAAATAAAAAATGTTGAAAAAAAATTAAAAAAAAATAAATAAATAAATAAAACATTAAAAAAAATTTTTTTTTAAATAAATAAACATTAACAATCAACCAGTATGAATGTATTAAGCACCCACAAAGTGGTGCTTCTGATGTCTGAATTCCACATCTATCAGGCAGCCAGATCCTGCACAACTCTATTTGGGGCTGGGAGCATAAATCCCTGGCCTCTTCGAGAGCATAATTCAAATCTTTTGGGAAGACCAGACATGTTATAAGTCTAACATTAATATTTATATAAGCTACTATATTTTACATATATTTTATCAATGCAATTAATTCTCAATACACAGAAGATTTTTAGTTCTGAAAATAATTCCTCCACAGCATTTCTGAATTCATTGTTCACATTCTCAGCTGATGAGAATGTAAATCGAATGTTACTGAAAATGATTACTAGGCCCTACACATTCAAATTAAACAACACATTCTAAGATTACTTCTATATTATCCTTACTTTTTATTTTCCCTATTATTCTACACTCCGCATCCATTTAGTAGAAATAACTGTACCATATACTTTTTGATCCGCCCAGAGTCTCTTTCCAATGGCCACAACTACATAAGTGCTTACCAGCACGAGAGTGAAATATATAGTAGACTAAATATATTTGCAGAGATATACAGCTGTTTCAAACAGACCACAGAGTAGTCCATTTCTGTCCAACTAAAAAGGGAAATTTTTAAATAACTGGAGACAAAAAACTTCATGACATGTTAAATTCTATAAAACTCTAATTGTAGTGCCCATAAATAAAGTTTTATTAGAATACAACCATACCCATGCATTTCCTGTGGTCTAGGGCCACTTTCACACTGCAACTGCAGAGTTGTGTGGTGACAACCGAGTTGATCAGCTGTGACAGTATGGCCTGCAAAGTCTAAAACATTTGTTATCAGTCCTTTACAGATGAAGTTTACCAAACACAAGCTTATATGACAAAAGGTTTAAAAGTCCAGTCACTATAATTATGAGCACCAGCTGAATCATCCTGCAGAGATGCCTTACATGTGTTTTCTGCATTTATAAACATCTATCTACTTACGAGGGAATTTAGGGCATCAAATCTCTTCCATGAATGGCCCAAAGGTAGACAATCCACCTCTTACTCATCAAACAAATATATATGAGCCAGATACAGTTCTAGGTACATGAGGGAATAGTAATGATCAAAACAAAACTCCTGTGGTTGTGTAGGTTACTAAGTATCTATCAGGCACCAATACATATTTTGGAGAAAAATAAATTGGGAAACAGGAATTAAGAGTGTGAGGTGGGGAATGGTAACCTACAATTTTAATAGTAAAGTTAGGGTAGGAATCTTTGAGAAGATGACTTTAGATAATGGCCTAAAGAAGATCTATTTGGGGGTGCCTGGGTGGCTCAGTCAGTTATGCATCCAAATCTTGATTTCAGCTCAGGTCACGATCTCAAGGTTTGTGATTCGAGCCCTGCCTCAGGTTCTGTGCTGACAGTGCAGAGTCTGCTTGGGATTCTCTCTCTCTCCCTCTCTCTCTGCCCCTCCCAAACTTGCTCGCTCACTCTCTCTCTCTCTCTCTCAAAATATATAAATAAAAGCTTAAAAAAGAAAAAAAAAAGATCTATCTGGAGGGACAGTGTTCCAAGCAAAGACACTAGCAAGTGAAAATGCCCTGAGGTTGTAAGCATATGTTAGCTCAAAGAAGAACTAAAACAAAGGAAGCAAGAAAGAGTAAAATAATTAGGTCAGAACAGTGCAGGGAGGTCAGAGGGAGTCTTAAAGGACTTTGGCTCTGATTCTGAATGAAACTGAAAGCTATTAAAGGTATTTTGTGGCTTGGTTTTTAGCCAAGAAATGCTTTGATATCTGACTTACATGTTGACAGATCACTCTGGGTTTTGTGAATACTCTTGAGGGAGGTAAGGATGGAAACCTGGAGAGCAAGAAGGAAGCCAAAGCAACGATGCAGAGGAGAGGCCCTGGTGACCAGACTAGACGGCAGCGTGGGGAGTGCTGAGAAGTGGTCAGATTCCAAGCTTATTTCGAAGAGAGAGCCAGGAAAACCAGCCCCCTTGCTGAAACATCCTTTCCCCTTTTGTAGGTCTGTGCTTCTCCTCTACCATCTTATCTAAATACTGCCTGTCTCCAAGGCCTCGTCCAAAAGCCACCTTCTTCATGGGACTTTCCACGACACCATTCCCGATCAAAAGTAATCGCATCATCTGACTTTCCCGAGAGGCCATCTACCACACTCTCCTCCCCACTGCATCTCTCCCCAATCAACCTCTTCAGGGCAGTGAGCCTTTTTCAACTTTTTTTTTTAATTTTTTTTTTTAATGTTTTATTTATTTTTGAGACAGAGAGAGACAGAGCATGAACAGGGGAGGGGCAGAGAGAGAGGGAGACACAGAATCGGAAGCAGGCTCCAGGCTCTGAGCCGTCAGCCCAGAGCCCGACGCGGGGCTCGAACTCACGGACCGCGAGATCTTGACCTGAGCTGAAGTCGGACGTTTAACCAACTGAGCCACCCAGGCGCCCCTTCTTCAATTTTGTATTCACCAGCATCTGCCCCATCAAGGAATCAAATTAGTTAAGCTCTAAATTTCTCCTGGCTCAAAAAGTCCATGATTTTTTTCTCCATGTGTACTTCATAACTCTGAAAAAGCTACAATGATGAAACACAGCTTTATAAGGGCACAGAGCTTTTAGAATAGGTATCAATTCCTAGGGAATTGACTACACAAATACAAAATGTCTTAAGTAATCATTTCAAACACACAAACACACACACACCTACCTCTTACATAAAGTGTGACAATTTTCTCTCCAACTACACTCAATCCCAAACCTACCAGAATTAACCACTACTTTCATGCAATAGCTACACCACATATACTCTGCTGCAATGATCACACTGCCCTATGATAAGAAGGTGTAACAGACATTTTGTGGCAGAGTTAGCCAGCTCACAACTTTCCTGAACTGTCCCTTTTCCCAACCACAGCCAAAGACCCCTCAACTGCAGCCCTTTTGAATGATGTGATCTTGCCCCCTGAACAGAGATGATTAGAGCAAAAAGCAGCTAACCCAAACTACATCTATCATAGTCCCTTTCCTAGGAATGAGGACAGAAAGAAAAAAGGGGCTCTCCTCTTTTCAGGATGCCAGCCCTAAAATACATAAGCTTAGGGGCTATGAATTTGCCTGTTCCACCAGGGCCACGAGAGCAGAGAAGCAGCAGGTGAAAGTAAACAGGCAAGCAGAAAGATTTTGAAGAAGCAAAATCACAAAGAAGAGCTAACACCTTGCTAATCTGCTTCTAATACTTTTCTCAAGCCTACCTATCTTCTACCTCTTGGATCCCTTAACACACACACATATGATATGCAGATAGTTCTGGCAACAACATTAAAGCAACTCACAGCCCTGAGACAGGTTCCCCAATAAGTGAGGATTAATGCTTTAACCTCTGGGTTTCTATAATTTTCATTAAATATTAATAAATGAGTGTTTTATCAGTCCCCAAATCCAATGCAAAAATAGTCTTAAAATAATACACACTCCATCAACACTTTTACACACAAATTTTTCTAAAAGCACATCACACAATTCTGGATCTCTCTGCCATTCTCTTGGATCTGTACCATTGTGTAAGTCAACTGTGTCCTTAAGCTGGAGATCCTCATAGTTGCAATATGGCCGCGAGCAGCACCAAGCCCTCTCACTCACAAAAGGTGTGGGAGGAGAAAAGGGGAGGGGCAAAAAGCTTTAACACCAATGCTCTCCTAAGCACTAGAGAGATTCTCTCCTGGGAATCTCAGAAAAGCTTCTCATCATGTTTCGTTGACCCAGACTGGCTTAAGCCTTCATTGATCTATCCCTATATCAATAATTGTCAGGGAAGACAATGGGATCATAACTGGTTTAAATAACTCACCCACAGTATAAGGGATGTTGTACCAGCAAATAGTCCACTACAACGTGAGTGTACACGTGTGCAGGTGCATACCTGCCATATACAAGCATGCATGTGTGGTATAACCATAACCTGCTAGCCAGACAAAAAGTCAAAGAAGCATATCAGTAATTAACACTGGTGGGAATTTATCAAAGGAGACAGAGCTTCAAGTGGCCACCTTGACCTAGACTGCCATGTATTCCCTTTATATCCACACCTACCTCTTAACTGCTCTTGGGATTGAAGACCAAAGGTTCCTATGGGCTCTCTTACTGGAGCGTCAAGACCAAATAATCCAGTCTTGGGGAAATAAACCATTATGGGAAGAGGAATGATTCTTGGTATTAGATGAACATTTGAAGGTAAGGGTGGGACTTACTGACAAGTATAAATTAGAAGACAGCTTTGTTTTCACAGAGAGCTATGTCCTGAGAACAGGACAGAATTAAGGAGGGCATCTGCAGGTGGGCAGGTATGAGACTTTACCTACTTCTAAAGGAGTGTGTAGCTTAAATCTTTCTACTCATATCATCATATTCTTCAATCTGATGTGCATTCTTCTTGTAGTAATAAACAAGTACATCACATTATGTCACCACATGCTTTAATTCCCCTAGTGGCTTCCCAGTGCCATGTAGATGAAAATCCCAGCTTATTACAAAGGTCCAACTGATCTGCCCTGAGCCTACCTTTCCAAACTGTACCATGTGCCTCCTCATGCACTATTCTCCGACCACACCAGCTTCTTTCTCTCCATCAGCAGGCTCATCTCATTCCTGCCTCAATACATTTACACCTGCCAGTCCCTCTGCCCGGAGAGGGCTTACTGTGGAGCTTCCCTCGCTGCCCACTCCTTCTCATCTTTCAGCTATTTCAGTTCAAATGTCACAACCTTCTCTGCACCCCACCACACACATATCCACATCCACACTCACCCCTATCCCACCTCACCCCACACACACCCTAAGCTACGACCCTTCTATACATGACTGCCTTTGGGTCAGACACTAATCCCTGATCCAATCAATTATCAGTAGAGTGACAGGATCACATGATAAAGAAAGCTTGGTAATTTAAACAACAGGAACCACATGCTACAGGCAAAGAGAATCAACAATTCAAAAAAAAAAAAAAAAAGTATTAGTGAGACCAAACTGAGCTGAAAACACAGAAATGATTAACCAGCCAAGCCTACCATGATCTCAGTTTCCTAAAAGATCATGAGAGCATTTAGGGCCAAAAAAGTAAATTATTGACCCAATTCAAATACCAGCTTCAGGTTTTAGCCTTCTTTTCAGTAAAATACAGTTATCAACGTTTCTCTTATTCCTTAGAAACACAGCAAGCATAGAAGGAGGAACATGAAAGTCCCTTTGAGCATCTCTAAGAGAATGCACATGAGCTATTATTCAACAGTTTTTATCAACTTATCAATTATACTTCATAAATCAGTTATTTACAGAAGAATTATTACTTCAAAGTACACGTATTTAACTTTATTCTGTAAAAATCAAGGTAAAAAAACATATAAACAAAAATTAACAAACCGAAAAAAAAAATGCTGTTTTATCTTGTGTCTAAGTTGTTTCTTAAAATAAACAGGCATTAAAACGGGATTCAAAGAAGCAAAAATCTTGTAGAAAACAGTAATTCTGTATCTGGAAAAATATGTAAAAACATTTTCCCAGTAGATGTTGCCAGAGCCTCCTGTCCTGCTAGGTTTGGGGCATCTTAGGAGATTCTGTGCCAGCAATCAAAACCAGGGCCGAAGCACAACTCTAGCAGTCCACTTGCAAAGTTCTGAAAAACCCATTTGGTGGTTGTCAGTAGGTGGTAAATTAAAGCCTTATGCATTGAGAGGCAAATAACTTGAAAAATGTACAGAGGCAATGAATCCTGAAGTTATCAGGCATCAAAATGTTTCGCAGAGTTAAGCTAGAAAATCTATGTTTCCTATTTTTCAACTATTTTCTAAAACCATGTGAGAACTGCTGAACTTGGCTCGTGGGTTTAAGATGTTACTTATCAACTATATGTAAAACTATTAAGTAAATTTACGTAAGCATCTTGTCTACTTTTTAGGTTGAAATAAAATCTACCCAAGATCTAAGTAACTAAACAGGACAAATGTTATGAATCAAATTAAATAACCTGATGGTTTCCTGATAGGAAAATATGGTACTACATAAAACATTTATCAGATATTCAGAAGTAGACAACAAAATAGAAGACCTGAATTCAACTGAAGTCTGGTAATATTAAGAAACTAATCTAAGAAATGTTACTTCAAGTCCTAATCACTTTTAAGACCGAATTCTACCTCTAACATATAAATCTATTCAAATGGGAAGAGAATCTCTCCATTTAACAATACGTTGGGGGGAGAAATCTCCTTCACAGTGAAATTTTTAAAGACACACTTTATATAAGGAGAGCACTTAGTACTATGCTCAACAAGAAAATTAAAATGTAATCAGCATGATGGGAATATTTTCTTTGGTCTTTTTTAGCTCTGAGAATGTCTGAAGTCTTGAGCTATTTTTATATGCTCACCTTGAAGGAATGGATTTATCTTTACGTTATATACCTTAATATCATTTGGAAATAGTAAAAACAGAAATAACTAATTTTCTTTTTCAACAGGGGAGCAAGGTAAGGTTTCAAACAGATACACCCTTCTCAACACATCACGGGTGTGAACAAAAGAACACCATCTTAAGCTCGCTTTTAGATTTTTTCAATTGTTTTCTACTAAAAAAAACAATTGAACTAAGGTGTTTACTAAATAAATAATAGACTTGAGAAACCAAAGAATTCTACATTTCCTTATCTGACCCTAAATCTACTAACAAAGTATCTCTAAAACTATTTATGCACTCATTACAGAAGAGGCAGTTTGCCAATAATTGAAAAAAGCCTACAAAATTAACAAATGAATACTATTCTGACACTAGAAAGCTGGCAATGGTTGTACAAGCTTTCACCTTCTAAAACCATAATCAGAACTGGGCCGATTAATCAACATTTTAACACTTCCCATCTGTACAAGTGCTCAAGGTAGTGCTTACTGTCACTTGACAAGTTGCTTAGCATTGCAAAATTTGATAATTCATGTCTTACTGAATTTTTACTGACTTGGAAGAAAATAAAACACCAATTAAAAGCAGATGTCACCTTTAATTCTAACTGGCTGACAAACTTCTAATTTTTTTACCCAATTCAGAGACAGAATGCATGTAGATGACAGTTTAGACAGTTAAATATTCAAAGTCACTGATATCCCCCACAAATTTGCAAGTGATTTTCCAGAACTTAATCCCATGGGGCTTTATCTGGCAAGCATCCAGAAAGAATAGTTTCAAGTAGTCATCTAGAAGGTAAATTTATTGTTCCATTTTTGCAAAGGCTGCACATGCTGATCAGAACATTACTAAATTAATATTTTCAAGATTCTTATCTTTACCTTCTTACCTATAAAAAAATTCCAAAATATATTGCCCCTCTACTAAAATTCTAGCTAATAAAAAAAAAGCTAAAAGACTTAATAAACTGTATTTAACCTACCTTCATGCTTAAATGATCCAAAAGCTAAATCACATCCAACTGAAATTTACCATAAAATAATAATAATAATCTGACTTGAGTTCTCAGGTTTTTCAATGTCCTTTAATACTATAATCAGTCACAAATTCATTCACTTTTGGTTCTAACCATGAAGTATGAACAAAACTTCTTAAATTCAATGTTTTGGAAAGCAGCACAAAAATAAACAGATGCCAGAGATTAAACACACACACACAACAGGAAATATTAATACCTACATTCTTGCAACGCAAATTTCCAAATACACGAAAGTAAACTTAAAATGTAAAAAGAATTAGGACATTTTTAATCTTCTAAAGATAGCTAGGCTGGTGTTTCCTAATGCTATTCCATCTATGCACAAAGTAACTTGGAATAAAACTCGGAGTTCTAAAAATGCTTATTATAATCTATGATATTTTTCTACAAAAAGAAAACTTCTGGATTTTCCCCAACACCCCAGTTTCAAAGACAACATTAACATGAGTCCTGTCCCTATGTCCAGAAACACTGACCACAGTTTCCACAGATTACCTTTTAATGATCTATGCAAGCTATCAAAAGCCAGAACAAGCTGGTACCAATCAGGCAAAGAGGGAAAAATGAATCCCAGAAGGAATCACCACAGAGATCCCAATCACAATAATGGGGTCCCTAGGAGCAGCAAAGCCGATCAAGCCCTTTGCTTCTGTGGACTCATTGCCTAACAATCAAACTTGGCTTAATAGTTAGAAGGAGTAAAGGAACCAGGTTGATCCTCTTTTGTTCACTTCCTAGGTCTAACAGAGTATTTTCACTTTAACAGAAAGCCTGCCTTGAAAGAAGAATCTGGGGAAGATGAAATGGAAAGGTGGTCACAAAAAGGGGATTTAAGGGGATGGCCTACCTGGGACCACTTTTGTAGGCCTCATCTTTGCATTTTCATCCTGCTTCATGCATTGCTAATCAGAGATCCACTGGAAGCTTCAGAACCAACTGAAAGGCCTGGCAGGGTATTTGGCTTTCAATTCTTCTACTCTGTTTATTCCCAATATATATTCATCAGGCTTAGGAACAACTCTTGAACAAGGGCAGCCGCTCGGCAAGGAAATGTAAATTACTGACATGTGCTGAAACGTGGACTTACCACCACTAATGAGCACATTAAAGGAAAATGCTCACTGGATGACTGCAGCCCTTTTACTTAACCCTGTGTGCACAGAAAGCCACAATTCAACATCAATTAAAAGAGCTAGCTGCAAAACAGTAACAGAGCAGCCCCTGTCACCACTTGTAATACCTCAGAGACTGAAAAGCTAAGACAAACACGAAATTTCTACACTTCCTCGACAAAAAATATTGTGCAAAACATGGATTGTCAATGTGGTCAGCTTCGGTTAAGATTTGTGAGACCCGTTTAAAAGCCATCATGACTTCAAACAATTTCCTAAGAGTGAAAATAAGATCTCTGGTTGTCTAAAAAGAAAAGAAAGGAAATAAAAAACAATGTAGTAAACTACTGGTTTCTTTATTGGTCAGTTGACAAATTTGGACTTTGGCAATCTAAAGCTCACCAGGGCCTCGGGAAGACTGAAAAGTTGAGAAGCTTATCAAGAAAACAATTATCATATAAACTAATGATTTAGATCTCAAGATAAACAAAATATTTGCTTTACATGACCAGGGCCTCATTTGTTGGGCCACAAAATATTAGCCTATTTGCCATAATATAATCTGCAATTTACAGTAGAAAAACCTAAAATGAAATGTGAACAGATATCTACTTTCTAACTTTTGAGATAAATTATGATTTTCAGGGACTCCTGGCTGGCTCAGTTGGTAAAGTATGCAGCTCTTGATTTTGGGGTCATGAGTTCAAGCCCCATACTGGGTGTACAGCTTTAAAAAAATAAGTTATGGTTTTCATAATTTAAAAATAGCATTTTTAATTTCAAAATAAATGTGGCAATAGAATGAAGGTACCATTAATATATTAACTTGCTATTTTGACTTACTGTGTAACATTTGTTAAAAAATACTATTATATAAGTAAGCACTTGTACTTTTAACACGTCTGAATATAATTTTATCATTCTCAGGGCGCCTGGGTGGCTCAGTCAGTTAAGCATCCTACTTCAGCTCAGGTCATGTTCTCACAGTCCATGAATTCGAGCCCTGCATCAGGCTCTGTGCTGACAGCTCAGAGCCTGGAGACTGCTTTGGATTCTGTGTCTCCCTCTCTCTCTGCCCCTCCCCTGCTCATGCTCTCTGTCTCAAAAATAAAAACATTTAAAAAATTTTTTTTAATTTATCATTCTCTGATGACCTTAAAAACTGCCAGATTTTTTTTTAATGTTTTATTTCTTTGTGAGAGAGAGAGAGAGACAGACAGCACGAGTGAGGGAGGGGCAGAAAGAGGGAGACACAGAACCTGAAGCAGGCTCCAGGCTCTGAGCTGTCAACACAGAGCCCCACACAGGGCTCAAACTCATGGACCACAAGATCATGACCTGAGCCGAAGTCGGACGCCTAACCAACTGAACCACACAAGTGCTCCAAGCCTGCCAGATTCTTAAAGCTTCACACCACCAAAAAATTAATCACAATAACTAAATACCACAAAACAACACATTAAAAATCTGGTTACTTGCTCTTTATGAATTCTGAGTAAAAAATTGAAGTTTTCCATATATTGTGCGCAGTTAAACCCCAGTTTTTTAGAACCCTCAGGGCTTGAAAGAATAGACCTCAGTCAAAAGAACTGATCACTGACTAGAAGGTGATTGGCAAGGTCTTCTCTTACTCAGGAGTATGCCTGCTTATGCGTTGGGAGTCCGGCAGCTTTGTCTTTTATCTTAAAGAAAATGTACGGTGATCCAGGTAATTTGCTCCAAGTATAAAAACATCTGTCTACTTCCTAAAAGAGATGTATTTCTGCATTACTGGTCACTTTTGTGGCACCTCAGAGAAAACTGTTTTATCTTCCAGCTCTTCTAACTCAGTATCTTTTAAGATCTGTAGTCAATCATCCCCATTGCTGTTTTTCACCTCTACCAATCCTGTGAAGGCTACTGCTGCCTCTTTGCCCCACTCACCAAAACCATACTGGCCAAGGCACCTGGAAAGCGAGCCCTCACCATGCGTGTTGTTGGCGCTGCTGTGACTGCCCCACACTTGCAAGGATAGCTACCACCCTACAGACTCCCCTCCAGACCATCATCACCACTTTCCTCTCTTCTCTTTCTTCTCTATGCTCTTCTCCTTGTTTCGTCTGCTTCTCTTTCCCACTTCTAGCTTTTAGTGGGGAAACCTCAACTTCTACAGGCAACTCTTTTTTTTTCTTTTGGTGTTATTTATTTTTTATTATATGAAATTTATTGTCAAATTGGTTTCCATACAACACCAGTGCTCATCCCAAAAGATGCCCTCTTCAATACCCATCACCTACTCTCCCCTCCCTCCCACCCCCCATCAACCCTCAGTTTGTTCTCAGTTTTTAGGAGTCTCTTATGCTTTGTCTCTCTCCCACTCTTTATGGAGCCCCTTTAGGTCTGAAAATGTCCTACCAGCTAAAGATAACAAGAGGCTTACAACAAACTATAAAATTATAGTCTTACAGAAAAAGAAAAAAATAATGATGGGGGAGGGAAAAAAGTTGAAAACATTTTAAGGCTTTGTTTTGCTCTATAACATGTTGTAGAATCTCTCCGTCACGTCAGAGGGAGCATGGCCCAGTAGGAGTCAGAGCACGACAGGAGCTGTAGATAGGCCTGCGTTCTGATCGCCCTGGCACTAACAGCTGTGTGGCCTTGAGCAACTAACTTATTGACACTCTCCTCCTTTTTACTTCTTCCATCTATAAACAGTACTGAAAACCTAGTATCCACCTGTAGGGCTGTTGCAAAAAGCAAATGGAGTTACTAAATGTCGAGTGTAATAGTGTCCGGCACACAATTATCACTCAGAACAAGTTAATCTGCTAACGGTAGAAATCTCATCCATTCGTTATCATGGTCCAATAAACCTTATTACTCATACTCTTCATCTAGATTCCTTATTTCCTTCTCGTCTTTCTGTTACTACTCACTTTTAAAAGTGCTTTTGTGGGGCGCCTGAGTGGTGCAGTTGGTTAAGCGTCCAACTCTTGATTTCAGCTCAGATCATGATCTCACAGTTTGTGAGTTCGAGCCCTGAGTCAGGCTCTGCACTGACAATGCAGAGACTGCTTGGGATTCTCTGTCTCCCTCTCTCTGCCCTTCTACCCTGCTCTCTCTCAAAAACAAATAAACAAACATTTTTTAAAAACTTCTTTTACTTTTGGGGTGCCTGGGTGGCTCATTCCGTTGAGCACCTCGGTCTCAGCTCAGGTCATGATCTCATAGTTCATCCTCTCTCTCTCTCTCTGCCCCTCCCCCACGTGTGCACGCTCTCTCTCTCTCTCTCTCTCTCTCTCTCTCAAAATAAATAAACTTAAAAAAAAACTGCTTTTGCTTATAAATGGTGTGATGAAGGATGGTAATGGCAGGAATGACAATAAAAACCACAGCCTTTATATAGTTCACTAATAAACATAGGCTCAAATTTAACTCCAAAGCATAAAGATTGCAAAACAAATTTACCATTAACAAATATGTATGGAAAACAAAGCCATATTATACTAACAGTCACAGACATCCAATATTAAGATTCTGTCATGTAAAAGAAAGTAATAGGAAATAGATCCTAATAAATGTTTGTTAATTACTTTTAAAAATAAAAATGTACTTCAAATGAGCGTAGCGTGAACAGCAAGGAGATTAGGCCACTCCCCAAAGTTTGTCTCATGTTTGGAAGTATATATAAACAATTCCACTAAAATTGGCAAAGAAGTATTTATGATTAGTAAGTAAAGTCGTAAATAACAGGAATTCAAAGATGAGTAAGTAAAGGTCCTTGATTTCACACATAATTAATTGTAAGGCCAGAAAAGAATGCCAGAGTGCAGAGGGAAGGAGTAGTCGGAGAAGTCTTGCTCTCTCTGACTAGAATGTTCTTTTCCCATGACATCTCAGCTTAATGGTCACCCTCTCTGAGAGATTCTTTGGTCCCACCTTCTCTAAAGAGGCCATCCAGTTAACTTATGGCACAGCATTTCTCAATTTGGGGACCTCAGAACCTCTTTCATTTTAAAACTCTATTGACCTCAAAGAGCTTCTGCTTATTCATGTTAAATCAATATTTACAGTGCTAAAATTAACAAATTTTTTAAATATTTACTTGTGTGACTCTTGATCTCAAGGGTTGTGAGTTCAAGCCCCACACTGGTTGTAGAGATTACTTAAAAATAAAATCAAAAAATAAACAATAAAATATTTATTAATTTTAAGAGAATTAACCCTTTTTTTAATGTTTATTCATTTTTTAAATTGTTTTTAATGTTGATTTATTTTTGATAGAGAGGACACAAGGTGAGTGGGTAGGAGAAGGGAGAGAGGAGACACAGAATCTGAAGCAGGCTCCAGGCTCTGAGCTGTCAGCACAGAGACCGATGCAGGGCTCAAACCCACAGACCATGAGACCTTGACCTGAGCCGAAGTCAGACGCTTAACTGATCCAGTCACCCAGGTGCTCCAAGAATGAACCCATTTAGAATTAACAATTAGAATGAACATTTTCATAACAAATAAGTTAGTAAATGTTTTACATTTGCACAGACTTCTAACATCAAGCTTAATACAGCTGGATTATCCTATCTGTTCTGGACTTAATCTGTTACAACATACATCGTGTGGCCACACGAAAACTCTACTGCAGAGTCGTGAGGAAATGAGTGGGGAAAAACTATTACTCAAACATTTTTTACTTGGCAGAGTCTCTGAAAAGGTCCCAAGGATCCCCAAGTGCCCCAGAACATGCTGGCAGCCAATACTCTGCCACTCACCCACTTTTTCTTCCTCTTTACAGCATTCAAATGATCTGACTTTGTGAATTCACTTCTAATCACCTACCTCTCTGTACTTGAATATAACCTCATGAACACTCAGATTTTTATCCTGTTCATCTTGACTATATCTATTATCTAAAAGACTATCTGGCACCTTCCCACTCTTGCCACAAGATAGGAGATAAATCTCTTATGAAAATAAAACTATGGTTTTCCATTTGCATCATCCTTCTGAAAGTAATCCACATATATGCTTACCCTTTGCTTACCCTGTGGGTTCCTTGTGACTAAAACCCCCCTATACCAAAAACAAAACAAAAACCTACACCAAGAGTGGAAGGTGCTCATCCTATTATACTAGGTCATTTTTCCAAACTGTATCAAGTGTTAATGGATATCTTGTGAGGGCAGGTAAGTAATGATCTAATAAAATAATAAGACAAACTAAAGACTTGAATTCTCAAATTCTTATTCTAGTACAAAAACACAATCAAAACACGATTATTTCTTTTGGCAATTAATGTGTCCTTGAGACAATCATGTCTACTTTAATCTAAACACACATCATAATAACAAAGCACAGTAAAAACTCTTTGAGAAATGCAGTCCTATGTAAAACATCATCTTAGCAGAAGTTGCTTATGAGACATTAAAAATACTTCAGGGGTACCTGAATGGCTCAATCAGTTAAGCGTCCAACTCCTGCTTTCAGCTCAGGTCATGATCTCAGGGTTCATAGAATTGAGCTCTGCATCAGGCTCTGCAGACAAACTGACAACATGGAGCCTGCTTGGGATTGTCTCTCTCCCTCTCTGCCCCTTTCCCACTCCAGTTCTCTCTCTCAAAATTAACATTAAACAAACAAAAAAAAGGTTTATTTATTTTTGAGAGAGACACACACAACGTGAAAGCAGGGGAGGGGCAGAGAGAAAGAGAGAGAGGGAAACACAGAATCTGAAGCAGTCTCCAGGCTCTGAGCTGTCAGCACAGAGCCCAGTGCAGGGCTTGAACTCCAGAACCATGAGATCATGACCTGAGCCAAAGTCGGACGCTTAACTGACTGAGCTATCCAGGTGCCCCCCAAGCCTCGTTTTTTTCATTAAAAAGAGATACTTAAATGTGATATCTGGAATAAAGATAGGCACCTCCTTACTACCCTAGATTAAGCTCTTTTAACAATTTTATGTTTGTTTGTTTATTTATTTATTTATTTTGTGACCAACCTGACATAGAAGGGAGCTTCCTTTTACATCTTCCCTCTGGTCTAATGAACAGTTTACACACATGAGAAGGGCACTTCTTTACCGTTTATGGTGCCATGCTGTAATCAAGAGGTCAAGATGGGCTGGAAAAAGCTAAGTTTTTAGAGAGCATACCTTGACTTTAACATCAACGACAGACACCAAACTAAAGGGTAAGGACAAAACATTCTCTTTCTCCTTGTGATGAAACTATCAAGTGCAAGTATTAAAGAGTAAAGGCATACATTTTAATGACAGGATAACATTTCAAAGACAAGGCTAAAATCCTCCCACAGGATGTACAGGAGAGCTTTAATTTCTCCCAAGTTTAGTAAATTCTCCAAGACAATCAACTAACACTGAACCTATTATTTACTCCATGATAATCCAGCCTACCAGAACAACATGGGATATAAAAACATACTTCTTTGGGGGGCACCTGGGTGGCTCAGTCAGTTGGTTGAATGTCTGACTTCGGATGAGGTCATGATCTCCCAGTTGTTGTGTTCAAGCCCCACATCAGCCTCTCTGCTATCAGCACAGAGCCCACTTCATATCCTCTGTACCCCTCTTTCTGTGCCTCTCCCCTGCTGGCGTGTGCACACATGCTCTCTCACTCTTTCTCAAAAATAAACATTAAAAAAAAAAAAATACTTCTTTGGAGCCTAATGTACTTCCTTTTATTGATTTTAATGAAAAGTTTCAAACACAATGAAGATTAGACAGAACGGTATCATAAATCCCCAGTTATTGATTACCCAGATTCAACAACTATTTTAAAACTCATTTTAAATTTGTATTTCAGCAATGGTGTAACCAAGTTAGCCTTCTCAATATTATGTATGCCCTTATACCATTAATAATATCAGACACTGAACTAATGGATGCTACCCTAGTGAAATGGCATTTTATGTATTAATATACAACCAATCCTGTTTATACATTCAATACATTTTATAGAAATTATAGCATTCTAATCAACAACGGCACTCGTAAGGCTATCATTACTAATCAAAACATTTCCTTTTAAGTAAAATATAATGGTTAACAAATGTAACACATAATTTTTTCAAATAGTTTCTTTTTAAATTTTTTTTAATGTTTATTTATTTTTGAGAGAGACAGAGCATGAATAGGGAGGGGCAGAGAGAGAGAGAGAGAGAGAGAGAGAGAGAGAGAGAGAGAGAGATTGAGAATCTGAAGCAGGCTCCAGGCTCCAAGCTCCAAGCTGTCAGCCCAGAGCCGGACACAGGATTCAAACCCAGGAGCTGTGAGATCATAACCTGAGCTCAGACACTTAACCAACTGAGCCACCCAGGCACCCCTCAAACAGATTCTTATTTCTCTTAACACCTATATTCAACAACCAATGAGCATGTGAAGAACTGAATAAAAAGCTAAGAAAATACACACATGTGCCCACACAGGGATGTTAACAAATATGCCATAAGTTGGGAAGTGTGCACACACAAGAACAGAATACTCCTAGTAAATTAACCTATCACACACTGTGCTTCATTCAATATGGTGTCTCAGGAACTTTGTAACAGTATCTTTAGATAAGGTCCAGTCCAAAAACAAAACCCCAGCAATCATCTCATTATTTCTGCCTCTTTGCCCATGTTGGAAAGCATGCACTTAAAAGTTTAATTTTAGAATGTATTGAGGCAATAAGAATCATTAACTATACGTAACAGTGATAATTAATGTTACTTCATTTAATCTGACAAAATCTTCAATCTACTACTTTCACTGGAACAACAAAAAGTGTTTCCTACTGAGTTCCTTCTAAATTTAGGGATTATATACAAATAAATAGATGAAACTCAATTTTAAGAGATCACAAAGTTACTATAAATTAAAAGTAGCATCACAACCTAAAAATACAGGGAGGTTTCTCAAAGTGCCCTTCCTATATTTCCAGAATTCCAAATTTTAATTCAGCAACTTTTCTCACCTATCAAATAGTGAGCAAGCACCTACTGAAAGTTTCGGTAATACAACAGAATTAAAAGCATGATTTCAACTTTCTACTCATTTACAAGTTGAGTGACAATCAATAGATGACAGATAAAAATGTGTACAGCCAAGGCACCTGGGTGGATCAGTCAGTTAAGCACCTGACTCTTGATTTCAGCTCGGGTCATGCCCTCACAGTTCCTGGGATTGAGCCCCACGTCAGGCTCTGCACTAACATCTCAGAGTCTGATTGGGATTCTCACTCTCCTTCTCTCTTGGCCCCACTCCCACACATGCTGATGCATTCTCTCTCAAAATAAACAAATAAACATTTAAAAAATGTGGTATAGCCATACCATGGACTTATCAGACTTAGAAAGCAATGAAATTTTGACACACACTACAACATGGATGAACCTCAAGGACATTATGCTCAGTGAAATAAGCCACACATAAAAGGTCAAAAGTTATATGAGTCCACTCATAAGAGTTACCTAGTATAGGGGCGCCTGGGTGGCGCAGTCGGTTAAGCGGCCGACTTCAGCCAGGTCACGATCTCGCGGTCCGTGAGTTCGAGCCCCGCGTCGGGCTCTGTGCTGACAGCTCGGAGCCTGGAGCCTGTTTCGGATTCTGTGTCTCCCTCTCTCTCTGCCCCTCCCCCGTTCATGCTTTGTCTCTCTCTGTCCCAAAAATAAATAAAAAACGTTGAAAAAAAAAAAAAAAAAAGAGTTACCTAGTATAGGCAAATTCATAAAGACAGAAAGTAAAACAGACCTTATCCTGGGTAGGGGTGGGAGTAGTAGAGAGTTACTGTTTTCGTTGTGGTTTTGTTTTTGTTTTTTGAGAGAGAGAGAGAGAGAGAGAGAGAGAGAACGAGCAGGGGAGGGGCAGAGAAAAAGAGGAACTGAAGATCCGAAGCAGGCTCTGTGCTGACAACATAGAGCCCAGTGTGGGTTCAAACTCACAAGCCATGAGATCAATACCCAAGTTGAAGTCAAACGCTCAACTGATGAGAGTTACTGTTTGATGAGTACAGGGTTTCAGTTTTGGATGATGAAAAATAAAACGGTAGTGAGAGTTGCACACTGTAAATGTACTTAATGCCACTGAATTGCACACTTAAAAATGGTGAAGTGGGGAGGCGCCTGGGTGGCTCAGTCAGTTAAGCATCCAACTCTTGATCTCAGCTCAGATCATCGTCTCACCATTTGTGGGTTTGAACCCCACATCGAGGTCTGTGCTGACAGTGCAGAGCCTGCTTGAAATTCTCTCAAAAAAAAAAAATTTACAAAAAATAGAGAAAAGGGCCCCACATGTACTAAAATTAGAAAGATAAAGAGGATTATTAGCATGGCCCCTAAGCAAAAATGACATGCAAATTCATGAAGAATTCCATATATTTTTTAAATAGTGAAAAGGGTAATCCTATGTTATATAATTATGTATAATTAAATATGTATGTAATTAAAAATTTTCAAAAAAACTAAGAATTTCTCCTAAAAATGGACCAAAGTGAAAATAAGTCTTAATTTCAACTTATACTTGTGTCATTAATGAAGGAAATGTCCTACCTCAAACATGTTTACAGCAAAAATAGACATTTTCCTATGGAATTTGTAATCTATGCAGATGAAATACTCATGACAACTATTAACACAGAGAATGTTGATGGAAAAATGGGGGGGCGGGTACTGTACAACTGCAAACTCTTTTTTGAGAAAGAGAGAGAGAGAGAGAGAGCGCATGAGCAGGACAGAGACAGAGAATCCCAAGCAGGCTCCATGCTCACCGTGGAGCCCAACACGGGGCTCCATCCCACAAACCATGAGATCATGACCTGAGCCAAAATCAAGAGTTGAATGCTCAACCAACTGAGCCACCCAGGTGCCTATACAACTGTAACATGTCTACATTTTACATGAAATAGTGTAATATTACCTCTAAGTAGACCATATAAAGTTAAGGATGTATATTGTAATCCCTAGAAAAACCACTAAAAAATGTAAAAGCTCTAATAGGTAACTTTAAATGGAATTCCAAAATTTAATATAATCCAGAGAAACAAGAAAACAGAAGAAAAAAAAAAGTGAGACAACCAGAAAGCAAACAAAATGGTAGCCATAAATGCAGTCACACTAGTATTTTATTAAAGGTTAATAAATTTTACTGGAATTGCATATTGAAGATGGTTACACAATTCCATGACAATACTAAAAAGCACTGAATTGTTTATGACAAAAGGGTGAATGTTAGGACATGGGAATTATACCTCAGTAAAGCTGTTAGTAAAGAAAATAAGGCAAAGCACCTGGGTGGCTCAGTCAGTTAAGCATCTGACTCCTGATTTTTGGCTCAGGTCACGATCTCACAGTTCATGAGATCGAGCCACATGTTGAGCCCCGTGTCTGGCTCTGTCTGGCTCTCTCTCCACCCCCCCCCCCAACCCCTATCACCCACTCATGCCAGAAAGAAAGAGAGAAAAAGAGAGAAAGGGGGGGGGGGGGGAGAAAGAAAGAAAGAAAGAAAGAAAGAAAGAAAGAAAGAAAGAAAGAAAGAAAGAAAGAAAGAAAGAAAGAAAGAAAGAAAGAAAGAAAGAAAGAAAGAAAGAAAGAAAGAAAGAGAGAGAGAAAGAGAAAGAGAGAAAGAGAGAAAGAAAGGAAGGAAGGAAGGAAGGAAGGAAGGAAGGAAGGAAGGAAGGAAGGAAGGAAGGAAGGAAGAAAGAAAGAAAGAAAGAAAGAAAGAAAGAAAGAAAGAAAGAAAGAAAGAAAGAAAGAAAGAATGAATTAGGCAAACCAAAAAACCTTGTCTAAACACTACAACTTGAAAAAGATATGGATTATTAGAATGATTTAAAAAGCATGACCCACCTACACACTGCTACAAGAGACATGTTTTCAACATAGAGTCAGATGTGGAAATATATATTGTGTGAACTGTGAGCATAAGACACTTGAGTCTTCAAACATTAAGCACCCTATCTGAGATCACATAGCTACAATGTGGCAGAAGAAGAATTTTAACTGATTCCAGACTGTGCTAATAACTGAAAGGGACAGTAAGGAATTAGGGGAGAAGGAAAGTTCATAGGATAAAATTCAAGCTATTTTAACCAAGCCAAGAGCAGGAAATCCCAACCTCATCAAATCCTAGATTCATTTTTTTTTTTAATGTTTATTTTTGAGAGAGACAGAGTGCAAGTGGGGAAGGGGCAAAGAGAGAGAGAGAGAGAGACAAAGAATCCAAACTAGGGTCAGCACACAGCCTGACGAGGGGCTTGAACCCACTAACTGTGAGATCATGACCTGTGCCAAAGTTGGACACTTACACGACTGAGCCACCCAGGTACCCCTCAAATCCTACATTCTTAACCTTCCTATTGAAGGCATCCCCAAACCCCACAAACCTATATGAATTTGCCTTGTCTACACCCTTAAAAAATCTCCCTAAAAATAAAGGAGGATTTATCCATGTCAGAGTATTTCTATTCAAATCTTCAAATTCTTCAACAAATACTCTAGAAGCTGAACTCTAATCCAACACACAGGAAAATAAACTTCTCAAACATTTCCGAGGACATTCTGTTATGATAAGGGTTTTATGAAGTTATTTCATAAATTCTGAACATAACATTTAAGAGTCACAATTACAAATATACTATAAAATTGTCAGAAGGGGAGAGCCTGGATGGCTCAGTCGGTTGAGCGTCCGACTTTGGCTCAGGTCATGATCTCGCGGTCTGTGAGTTCGAGCCCCGCGTCAGGCTCTGTGCTGACAGTTTAGAGCCTGGAGCCTGCTTCGGATTCTGTGTCTCCCCCTCTCTCTGCCCCTCCCCCGCTCATGCTCTGTCTCCCTGTCAAAAATAAATATTAAAAAAAATTGTTTTTTAAATTGTCAGAAGAGTTGCCAAACTTTCCCCTCCAAATCCATAGAGACCAGATTGATTCAATTTAAGAATATCATGGAGTGGGGGGCTACTGGATGGCTCAGTCGGTTGAGTGTCCAACTTCGGCTTGGGTCATGATCTCACAATTTTTCAGTTCAAGCCCCACATCAGGCTCACTGCTGTCATTCTGGAGCCCACTTCAGATCATCTGTCCCCTTCTCCCTCTGCCCCTCCCCCACTTGCGCTCTCTCTCTCAAATAAATAAAAAGCATTTATATATATACCTAAAATCACAGAGTGGTAAAAAGTATCAATGACTATTTTACATTTCCACCAGCTCTTTCAAAAAGTGAGCAAATCCAAGTGAAGACAGTTACTTTCACTAGGATCCAAGATCACAAGATCAGAAAAACAAAAGAAATAGCTGTTTTCAGACCTTAAAAATGGCACACCAAGCGGAGGGGAAGAAGAATGGAGAAGAAAGAGCCTCCATCAACAGCAAAAATAGGGACCAGCCAAAGCTATCTTTTATAAGACAAAAAAAAAAAACAAAAGAAACAAACAAAACACTAACAACCCAGTCTAGTTTCAATCCATCTTCAAAGCAGTTTGGAACATTTACTGAGTATAGAATTTGTAACTTTTGTTACAAACTATAGTCTCATTGATTAGCTATGTGACACTGGGCAAGGCATTTACTCCTGAGATTATTCTCTTCTTAACACCAAGGGATGATGATAATACAACACAGCTTGTCGGGAAGATTAAATAAGAATGGTGCTAGTGTATCTGTAGGTTGTATTCCATACCTATTTTTAAAAGCCTGGGGGAAGGCAAGAAATATTCTGTGTCACTTCTTTTCTCATAAACAAAATCTACTTTGGCAAATAAGACAAATCTATAGCAAAATCCTAACACACACACTCACTCCGGAAGAATATAAATATAGTTGCAGTGGTAGCTTCCAAACTGGGGGCTAGGGTCAGAGGTTCACAGATGGAGAAAACCTTCTTTTCCAGAATATGCATGTGACTGAAATTTAAGATTTTACATTCTCAAAAACGTTTCATTTTAATATGGTAAAAATCAAAGATCTATGTCCAATATGGAATTTCTACTAATGTTAAGAAAACGTATATAGTTAAAACTAGATATCTACAAAATACACTGCAGTAACATTATTCAACTTTCTTAAGCCATGATATAAATAAATTTCAACAGTCATGCACAAAACATACTTCTGTGAGTTACCCAGATCACAGCCTACATATAGATAAAATCAGAGTTATATACAATTCTGGACTTGCAAGGTTTAAGCCTCTCCTTTATCCTCCTACCTAAAAAAAAGTTTTTACAACTATGAGTGAATAGAGTATCATAGGAATCACTTTAAATTTACTCTACTATTTTAAGAACAAAAATAGTGCTAAATGAAACTATTGGCTAACTTGCTAACTTCAGAATTTTAGTATCAGTTACAAACCACTTAAAGCACACTTCTTAACTCTAATAACGCACTATGGATTACAATCTCCCAAGTGAGACAAGGGACCCAGCAAGATGCTGTCTTCCAAGTTTCTGCCTACACAACAGTCATTTTCCTACAATCTGACCATGCACTACCTGTATTACTGTTAAATGGAGAGAAAGGTTTCTATGAGTTTTGGGTAAGTTGACCACAGTTATTTGGTCTTCACTGTTTGGGTTCTCTGTGAATGCTCTATTTCCAACTTAGCCAACGAGGGCACAGTGGTTTTTATTTCAAGTGCTCTGTACCTGAAAGTCAACCAACGTAGGCCAAGTCCTGACTCTGTTACTACTAGCATAGTGTAACTATTAGAGGTCACTGTACCTGAGTCATTGTTTTCCTTTCATTGTACAGAGTTCATAATATCCAGCTTCGGTGGTTGCATGAATGAAAGAAATCATGGGTCATAATAATTTGTAAACAACATTATTACGCACAGATATACAGCAGTATAATTCTATCAAACTATTAACCTCAACAGGAAAAAAAAAATCTAAACTCACAAAATAGACATGAAAACTATCAGACTAATTTCCCAAAAGCACTAACTTCAACTATATCCTTGTCGCTAAATGCTCTTCAACAGCTCTCTCCTCTACTAAAGTAATTATTAACAATTATAAAGATTAAGATGATTTGCCTGGCAATGCCAGACTCTGTGCTAAGTTCTTTATATAAGTTGTTTCCCATCTTTACAACAACCTTGCAGGTAGGGGTCATTCTCTTCATTTTACAGATGAAACAATGTTAACTTATTTCCAAGTTTTGCTATTACAAACAACCTTACAATGAACATTTCTTAAGGTTTGTCTTTGTAGGTGAAGTTCCTTGTCAAGTCAAAGAATATATACACTAAATTGTAATAAATACTAGTAAATTTCTAGCAAAAAAAAAAAAAAAGCCTAAAATACTTTATATTCCCAAGAACAATTTTCCTGTCCACTTGCCTACACTGGATATTACAGCCAGTTTTTAAATTTTTGGTAAATCCAATGGATAGAAAAATGACATCTCATCACTGTTTTTGAACAGTTATATTCCTTATCCTGTTAAAAGGTGTCCAACAGAAGGAGATAAAAGAATATGATCATCAAATCTGAAGTGCTTGCTACAGTTTTCTATAAGCTTCCACGCTGAGCACTGTGGATAAAACTCACCGTCGATATGCATGTACACACATATCTTTTAAATACGTGGGCAAGACCCAAACGTGAAACACAATTAAATCTAACGTACAAATTTCTCATAAAGCTAATCCCTATAATTTGTAATGCTGTGCTTTAGTAAAATAAATTACTAAATAAATAAATATAAATATATATATATATATATATTTACTATACTTACATATATACTTACTATATCTATACACATACATATGTTAGCAAACTAACTAGGAACACTATGAAATCTCTTTTAATATTTATTTAATGTTTACTTATTTTTGAGAGAGAGACAGACAGAGACACAGACTGTGAGCAGGGGAGGGGCAGAGAGAGAGAGGGAGACACAGAATCAGAATCAGGGTCCAGGCTTTGAGCTGTCAGCACAAAGCTCGATGCAGGTCTCAATCCCACAAACCGAGAGATCATGACCTGAGCCAAAGTTGGACACTTAACCAACTGAGCCACCCATAAGCCGCTAAAATCTCTTTAAACCAATACCTCCTTTTTTCAAGAGCAGGTAGTTTTACTTTTTTCTTTTTTTTTTTTTAATTTAATGTTTATTTTAGAGAGAAAGAGCATGAGCAGCAGAGGGACAGAGAAAGAGGGAGACAGAAACCGAAGCAGGCTCCAGGCTCTTAGCTGTCAGCACAGAGCCCGACGTGGGGTTCAAACCCATGAACTGTGAGATCATGACTTGAGCCGAAGTCAGACGCTTAACTGACTGAGCCACCCAGGTGCCCCTCAAAGCTCTTTCATAAATTAAAGAATTTATTTTCTTAATTCTCCTCATAGCCTCCTATCACTGTGTTTTTACCGCTCAGAATACAAGGAGCCCAGAAGGGAAATACAGAATGAAACACAGTTTGGAAATAAAATCTGTTGGCTCGGCACATTAAGATTACTGAAAATTACTGAAATTTCTTCATGAGGGTGATTTGTAGCTTTGTTTTTTTCCATGATTTAAGCAAAACCAAAGTATGATTTGGTTTAAATCAGGTACAGTAGGGATTCTGGGTAATCTGATCCCACTGCATGTAAATTAAGCATAAAGAATAATGGTCACAGGTACCCACAAACATACTCCCACACAGAGGCCCAAATGAAGGCTGTTATTACAAAAAAAAAAAAAAAAAGAAAAAAAAAGAAAGAAACAAAAAGAATTAGTCTTGGAAAAAAAAAAACCATAATGTTCAGTATGCTTTTATACTTGGTTTACTGTATATTTTCTAATGTTTCTTTTTTTTTTTTTTTTTTAATTTTTTTCAACGTTTTTTATTTATTTTTGGGACAGAGAGAGACAGAGCATGAACGGGGGAGGGGCAGAGAGAGAGGGAGACACAGAATCAGAAACAGGCTCCAGGCTCCGAGCCATCGGCCCAGAGCCTGACGCGGGGCTCGAACTCAGGGACCGCGAGATCGTGACCTGGCTGAAGTCGGACGCTTAACCGGCTGCGCCACCCAGGCGCCCCTTCTAATGTTTCTAAAAACAACAATGTATCACATAAAGCACAACTCGTTTTTCCATAAGCAAAATAAATATGCTGGTCTTTGAACAGCAATTTTAAAAAACAGAATCAAGGGTGCCTGGGGAGCTCAGTCGGTTGAGCATCTGACTGTTGATTTCCACTCAGGTCGTGATCTCACGGTTTGTGAGATCTAGCCTGACACTGGGCTCTGCACTAACAGTGTGGAGCCTCCGTGGGATTTTCTCTTTCTCTCTCAAAATAAATATTTTTTTTAAAAAAGACAGTAAAAAAACAGAACTAGAAAAAAATGGGGGGAAAAAAACCTCCATATTTGATTAAATCTCAAATATAAGATATGGTATTATAATAAAAGGAACTCCACAGTATCCAACTTTAAAAAAAAAGAAAATTCCAGGGGTACCTTGGTGGTTCAGTTGGTTGAGCATCTGACTCTTGATTTCCACTCAGGTCGTGATCTCACGGTTTGTGAGATCTAGACTCACACTGGGTTCTGCACTGACAGTGTGGAGCCTCCGTGGGATTTTCTCTTTCTCTCTCAAATATTTTTTTTAAAAAGACAGTAAAAAAAACAGAACTAGAAAAATGGAGGGGGGAACCTCCATATTTGATTAAATCTCAAACATAAGATATGGTATTATAATAAAAGGAACTCCACAGTATCCAACTTAAAAAAAAAAAATTCCAGGGGTGCCTGGGTGGTTCAGTTGGTTGAGCATCTGACTTCAGCTTAGGCCATGATCTCACAGTTCATGAGTTCAAGCCCCACATTGGGCTCGCTGCTGTCAGCACAGAGCCTGCTTTGAATCCTCTGTCCCCTTCTCCCTCTGCCCTCCCTCCACTCATGCTCTCTCAAAAATGAATAAACATAAAAAAAAATTTTCAGCTTCTCCTTGCCAAAGTCACCACCACCAACATGGTAATCTATCACCACTACAACGTAAAGCATATTTCTAAGAATATATTCAGTTTGAGAGAGTAACTATTGAATCCAATGGCTGGTTACCAATCACACAATGTTTATATGGCTTAACATAATCAGTAGGCAATTTCATTTCAATGCTGTATTATTTTTTATGGAACTTACCAACTATACCTAGATATCCCAAAAGGAGCATTTTATTTTTATTTTTTTTCAACGTTTTTTATTTATTTTTGGGACAGAGAGAGACAGAGCATGAACGGGGGAGGGGCACAGAGAGAGGGAGACACAGAATCGGAAACAGGCTCCAGGCTCCGAGCCATCAGCCCAGAGCCCGACGCGGGGCTCGAACTCACGGACCGCGAGATCGTGACCTGGCTGAAGTCGGACGCTTAACCGACTGCGCCACCCAGGCGCCCCCCAAAAGGAGCATTTTAAATGGCACACTCCAATGGGAAAAGATTTTAATGCTAGGAAAGCTATATCCCAAAAAGAATCTTGCCACGATACACACAAAAAAAGACAGGGTTAGTTATCACTAGCTGCATATTTTCGTTGTGAACCAAAACACAGCAACATTGCCTTCTAACTATAAAGCAGTCCCTTTTGTGATAGACGAAAAGTTTTCTTGCAGGTTATTGTTTTATTATTTTTAATCTAGTAATTAATCTTTCCATATCATTCATTGAACCTACTATGCAGAAATCATTAAAATATAAAACAAAAGGGAAACAAAGACCAATGAGACCAAGTCTCTCATCTCAAGAGGAGATTAAAATACAGTAAAGGAAAAATTTTAATATGGAAAGTGGTATATCAAACAAGAAATCTCAAAAAAAAATGCTCTAGCAAATAGAAGAAAGAGATTACTTCTCACCTGAAGGGCATGGAAACTAGGCTGATAGTAGTAACATGTGAACCATGCCTTTCGGGACAGGCAGAAGTTGGAAATGTGGGAGAGGACCGGTGTGCCCACAGGGTAAAGAGTGCTGAAAAGGATGGAACAGGAAAGAACTAGCCATGTTTGAGAATGGCACTGCTGTCTTGGCTGAGGCATAGCACTGACAATGGGAAATGGAGGAGAAATTAGAAAGAAAATTAGTCAGTAAGGAAGGTGGTCATTCACCTATTCTATACTCTTCTCTCTAATGCAAAGCCCCTGATGGAAATATCCTTCATTTAAGGAGAATGTGAACTTCCTCATAGTATTTTTCCCCTGAACTGAAGTCACTTGTGGACTTGACTTATTTTCCACAACATGACTGTGAGCCCCTCATGAGCAGGACACACATCTGATGCCTTTTTATATCCTTCTCAAATATAAACAGAGCAAACAACCATTTTTTTAACGATTGAATGCATGGATGAACACACAGGCTGTGTCATTTAACTTCTCTGAGACCCAGATACTCTATACCAAGGGTTGGCAAATTTCTACTACAAAGGGCCATACAGTAAATATTTCAGGCATTGCAGGTTATTTGGTCTCTGCTATAGCTTCACAACTCTGCTGTTATAAAGCCAAAGCAGCCACAGACATCACGTACATGAATGAGCATGGATGTGTGCCAATAAAATTTAATTTACAAAAACAGGCGGCAGGCTGCATTTGGCCGATGGACCATGGTTTAGAGACTCCTCATCTACACAAACTTAAGTCTAATACATTATATTGTACAAGCACATTCACATGTATTATATTCAAATCACTTTTGACATAACGATACAACTCAGTCAAAATTTCAGGCAAGAGGCTAGCAAAAAAGAATAGAAATGGGAAAGTGTGCACATGCTGCACAAACGGTAAATGTGGTAAATGTGGTAAATGTGGGCCTTTGGTTGCTTGCACCTCATCTGCCCTCTCCAGGCACCTGTTACCATTAGCTATCTGTGTCACCTTACATCACAACTCCATCAGGCCTCACTTTAATCTTTAGGCCCTAGTTTTTAACCAATCAATTGGTTAAAATAAATCATTCTAAACTAGAACTCTAGGATCTCAAAAATTGTCCAAATTAAATTTATGGATCTTAAGTCAAAATTTCATCTAGAAAATTATATTCGTAAGTAATTCTGAATCCATGAAACAACAAAATATAAATATTTCACAGAAATAAAGTATAACATATTAGAATAGTAAATTAAGATACCTCCTGGGATAACTGATCCAATGAGCTTTTTGAAACATTCAAAATCCTAGTTTAGCACCTGAACACTAAGTTTTCAGTACCATCTTGAATGTAGTTCAATTCATTTAACCAACGTGGTAATATCTGGAAAAGACTTTGGTAATACAAAAGTCTTTTCCCAAAACAGAAATTTGATCTTAAATATCACAATATGCAATGAAAAGGGAAATAGATAGAATCTTACTTCTGGCTTCACAGTCCACGCTTGTGTTATAATAATAAACCACTGGACTCTTTGACATAGTTAGCTACAAATCTGAAGAGTCGAATTTTTAAAAAGTCCATATAGTATATGACAAACTCAGTGTCATTAGCTAGGTATAAAGGTGATCTCATAACTCTTCTACTTTTATTCTTTAAACCAAGACCTGGGTTTCAGAACAAAAACTCTTCACTTTTTACAAGTAATTTTCAAAGAATTGATGGGTCAATTAAAATTATTTAATGCATCATGACCCACATTTACAAAAGCAATACCATTACGCTGCTTTCTGAGATAGAAGTCAACAGATTCTGATCCATGACAAACTTACCAGACATTTGGCAAATTCTTTGTTTTCTGAAAGGAATCCATAACCTGGATGTACCTTAGAAATGAAAACAAAAACACACATTCAATTTTACAAAAAATTTCACAAAACCTTTTGTAACCAACACAGAGAGTGCATTATTGTACTTATAGTTTAAGGGCCTTGAGTAAGGTTACTTCTCCTCAATACTGGCAGCCGCAACTCACATTCCTGAGTACAGACCCAAATTCCAAGAGACTGACTATGCAGCATTCACTTGCAGCACACTACCTTTTTCCTAGCCACAACTGGGACCATAATTCTGCCTATCCACCTACATCTGACTATGCTATTCAACACGACCCAAACTCTCCCTACTTCTTCTGAGGCTGCCTTTGGCCACAAGAGTGGAGAAATTTCTAATGGTTGGTGGGTTGAAGTACAGGGTTAAACAAAACCATTTACGGATAGATGAAAAACTCCTAATTCCCCTTCCTTTACAGCCCCAGGAACTACTGCTTTCTAAAACCCTGGGTAAGCCAACAAATACATTTTATTCCTAATAACATGAATATACTCAACCACTATCCAGTGAGCAGTTTCTGTCAAATCTAGGTAAAACCAAAGTCTGGTTTTACTTTTTCTTTGTATTCTGAAATTTTTTACGCTAACTAGACGTCTACTCTTTCTCCCCTGGCCCAACCCATTTAGCCACTCGCAACCACTTTATGCAATCCTCTCTCACAAGCCACGTTGCTACAATTGAAGTTCTACCATCCTGTTCTACCACACCAGCCAAACAAATGTAGCCACTCTATCACTGGTCAGCATTGAATGTATTTCCAAGAAAACAAGTCTGCTAGAAGGAAAGACAAATTTTGGAAGGAGCCAATATCATAATCTAGAAGTAGCTACACATCTGAGATTTTTAAACGCTTTAGGAACATGGTACAGAATTGAAATGACTGCATCACAGGAAAAGTTTCACTCCATCAACTGCATTTCACAGAAACATTTCATGAAAGATTGCACTCTGACAAGCTGTCGTCAAAAGGTTAAGAGCTTTACCTTCATTAACTCTGATAATAAACTGTAAACATCTATAATATGGGTTCATGAATTCAGTTTTTATTTAAACCTGTATCTTACTAAAACATTTCTTTCAAAGACACGTGAGCACTAACTGAAGCACTCCAGGCTAATTGCTGGTGCTGGCTGTTTCCATCCCATTTCAGAGATGACTCCCAGTAGTTACAACATTATATATAATTAGTTCTCTGATATGAAACATATATACCCACCAACAACAAAACACTATTCCTGATGTCAGAAACCAGTTCCTTCCCTGGATTCCACCCCATTCAAACAGAATTAGACATGGAAAGCATTATTTATTTCTCCGTGCAAGTCAAGTGTATTCCACTGACATTATCAAACTGAAATAATTACCAATTGCATAGTTTTTATTTCTGGAAGTGTAACCAGGTGTCCTAAGGTTAACATGATTAAAAGAGAACTTGAAGAATCTTTTGGATCCTACTGGTAATACAGATTTTTTTCTTAATCTTCTTATTACACTGAAAGGGTTAATACTCAAAACTAATTGGGATTTTTTTTTCCCTAGCAAATTTGGAAATGAACTGAAACTGCTCCCTGGTGTGAAAGCTGAATCCAACAGCCACCTGCAGGATCAGCGACCAACACTGCCAGATGCTACAAAGCCTTTGATTTCCAGTAGCGAATTCGGACACATTTAACTTGTATGACATGAACTAACTGCAACAGCATTTTCAATCATTCTTTCTTATTTTTTTTTCCTGAATACCAACTCTAGCTTTCTGCTCACTATATACGAAACAGCTGCAGTAGATAGATTCATTCAGACTCACAGCTTGGGCCCTGGTTTTCTTAATGGCTTCCATGATGGCATCCATGTTGAGGTAGCTTTTACTGGTGGGAGCTGGGCCAACACAGACAGCCTCGTCCGCCATTTTCACATGAACCTGAAGAGACAAATCTCTGCATTAACAGATGCTCCCAGCACAAAGAACTCCCATCCCCTGCAAATATACACAAAATTCCAAATCTGATTGTCTCACATATCATTTACGTAGTCAGATCTCTTTTAAAAAGTGCACTAAAAAAGAAGAGTGGAACAAAGAAGCTCAAGAGGTATATTAACCATGACTGTCATTTATTAGAAGCCTAATCACTCTCTAACCAGGTAACTTCCAGAATATTCCCTACCAATTTGATTAAATAAACCCCCTGCAAACAACTTTAGCCCCTTACTTGGTTCATCAATACATAAATCCCATATCAAAAACTACCCTGTTACATGTAGCCAGAGTAGCCCCGTATTTTCCCGAGAAGCACTCATGCTCAGTTCTAAGCAAGCTCCCCAAGGAAGTGGGGATAATTAAAGGGACTGAATGAAGGGACACAGTGAGTGTCCCTACACAGCAGCAGGTCAGCACTAAGCATAAATTAAAGTTCACCACTAAAGAGTTCACTATCACTACACATGAGCCACAGAATCTTGACGATCATTTAAATACCCTCACATTTGATCCTCATCCATTTTACCTTTCTCCTAGAAGAGCAGATGTGTGCATTAGTCTACTCAAAACTTCAGAATATATAGTCCATTTTTAAGACTACTTATTTTAAAACATTTTAAATCTATTTTTAAGTGTAGGCATTCACTCCTGAAAAGAGTAACTTATTTACTTCTAAAAAGAACCTATTCTAAAATGATAATGGGATTCATGTATGTTTGAAACGGATTTCCCTAACGGTCTTCCAGTTTAAGGAATTTCCCATCAGTTTAACTTTATTTTACAAAGCAGACATAAAAAACTAGAGCACTTGCATATACCTGGACATTTATGAGCCCACCCCCCCCAAAAGTCTAAGATAGAAAGTACTTTTCAATACTGCTAAGTTATATTCTTCTCCGTGAAGTAATTTTTAAGAAGCATTTTTTTTTTTTAAGAGAACAAGCAAGCACGCCTGAGCAAGGGAGTGGGGCATGGGGTGGGGGGGGAGTGAGTGAGTGAGAGAGTGAGAGTGAGAGTGAGAGAGTGAGAGTGAGAGAGTGAGAGTGAGAGAGTGAGAGTGAGAGTGAGAGTGAGAGTGAGAGTGAGAGTGAGAGTGAGAGAGAGAGAGAGAGAGAGAGAGAGAGAGAGAGAGAATCTTAAGCAGGCTCCATGCTCAGCACAGAGCCTGACGCAGGGCTTAATCGCCTGAACCACAAGATCATGACCTGAGCCAAAATCAAGAGCCAGACTTTTAACCGAATACCCAGGCACCTCAATTTTAAAAACTTTTGAAATTCGGGGCAGCTGGCTGGCTCAGTCTATTAGGTATCCGACTTTGGCTCAGGTCATGATCTCACAGTTCATGGGTTCGAGCCCCACCAGCAGGCTCTGTGCTGGCAGACAGAGCCTGTTTGGGATTCTCTCTCTTCCTCTCTCTCTGCCCCTCCCCACTTGTGCTCTCTGTCAAAATAAGCTTTAAAAAAAAAGTTTTGAAACTCAGTTGCAATTTTGTCATCATTGTACTAAATGCCTGATGTGATTTCACTGGGTTGCTAATACAAAACCAACTACATTCAAGCCATGTAATAAGAGCAACTTATTACTGCCTATCAATGACTAGATGGATTTATGTTTCAAGAACTTCAGTATCTTGAAAAATATAAATCCCTTTTTATATACTTCAGTAATAAGTAACAATTGTGGAAAAGTTTAAACAGAACTAATCAATTAACTAGGATTACTGCTGGCTACAAGTTTCAAAGACAAAAATAAAAGATTTTAAGTACAAAGTAATCTTCAGAAACTTTTCCAACAGGTTTTTAATTATTAATTTCCTCAACATTTAGTTTTATATTTTCAATTTTTTTATTTAAATAGGAGAAAAGTACATGGACTGGCCTTTTATTTTCCAAATAATAATATAGCAGAACAAAGTGTGTTTTTCATATTACAGAACTAAAAAAAATCGTCTTCCTCATTGACTTTTTTTAATGACTTTAAACACTTAGATCCAGATAGGTTAGAAATTGTGCCTGAATTTTAAAACTGAGTTAATGGACATTTTCATGTTAGTCCATTAGACGCCTAAGATATGCTTGGAAAAGATACTCTCCTTGGTTAAAAACACTGCATCTTAGTGTTAAGCAGTACACTAGACCAGATCTGAATGAAAGCTTTTAAATACATTCTAAACTACTACAGACTAAGGAAGATAGGGAAGACAAGCAGGTGTGAAGACGTTTTGTCATGCTGGGAGGGTCTGTGAAACCTATCACTCAAGAAGATTTGCAGTCAGGTGGGCACTCCCCACCACGTCCATGAATACTTGAGTTTTCCCTGGGATATCATCCAATGTGACCACAACATGAGGTGGAACACTGCCAGGATGACAGACTGTACATTAGATGTGCTCCTTGAGAAGAATGGCAATGCCTCATATGATCTATCCACACTTCAGTACCCACCCAAATCGAACCCAATTCTTTAACATTACCAACAAGCAAATGTCACCCTTAAAGACTGAAAAGGCAGGGGCACCTGGGTGGCTCAGTCACTTAAACGTCCAACTCTTGATTTCAGCTCAGGTCATGATCTCACAGTTTTTGAGTTTGAGCCCCACATCGGGCTCTGCACTCACAGTGTGGAGCCTGCTTGGGGTTCTCTTCTTCACTCTCTGCCCTTCCCCTGTTCACACTCTCTCTCTCTCAAAATAAGTAAATAAACTCTAGGGAAAAAAAAAAAAAAAAAAAAAACACTGAAAAGGCAATGAAAAGAATGCCAACTGCAACAATCTTAATTTGAAAAACCAGGGGGAAAAGATTTTATTTAAGTAATCTCTACACCCAACATGGGGCTCAACCTCCACTGACTGAGCCAGCCAGGTGCCCCAGAAAAAAACATTTTTAAAAACCAGATAAAATCCTATTTCTAACGATGGGGGGGGGGGGGGGGGGGGCACGGAGAAGAACCTTTCTTTCTATTCTATACAATGTGTCCAAAGAGACATACAAATGTCAACAGACTAGCTTTCTTGCACATCCTTCTAGAAAGGCAATTCATCCCTAGAAAATAAAACATGAGAATAAGTCAGTAAATATTACATTTGCTTTGATTCCATTTTGTAAAACTACAGGTGTAACACCATGACACATTTATTCATGATTATTTGGGGATGGTAGAATTAGTGACTTTACTATTTTTCTTCTGTCATAACTTACACAATTTGCAAAGTGACAAAGCCAAAAATTAAAAACTACAGTGAAAAGAGAATAGGTTTTTGCTAGTTGCAAAACTCTCAATTTCCTAAAATCCTATTTTCCTATCAGTAAAGGGAACTGTCCCGGAATCAATCATGGAATCAAAGGGTTTGCTGAGTCTTTATTTGCATTTCTGAGAATACAGTCAAAAACAAAGGAATGAAAAGAAACTAGAAGGACTAAAACCATATTTTCTTACTTTGGCCCCTGGGAGAAGCAGCAAGGAGCGATGGGAAGGATGGAAGAGGGGGAAGGAGACACCAAGTATGAAAACAAACGCTTAGCAAAAGCAATTATCAATGTGCTAAGACCACAATGAAAAGGTGAAAAGGACTGTGGAATGGCGGGAGTGCAGAGTTAAGTATGGTTGGTTGTAAAGGGTGGGAGAAGCAGAGTGATCGCTGAGAAAAGGTTTGAAGTGTTTTGTCCATTTTTTTAGCTTAGGAAATGCTTGAACAAATGCCCTTAAGAAGGACTCTTCTACAAAGTAAGAAGCTAAAAAACACTTGAGAGATGAAAAATTCACAGTAAATGGTTTTTGACAAGTGAGTGTCAGAGCTAGGAGGTAAGGGGAAACAGAGGATAGAGATCATCACACACACACACACACACACACACGCACGCACACGCACGCACACGCACACGCCAGGATTTAAAAAGAAAAACAGATGAAGGAAAAGAAAAGAAGACAGGAAAGACAAGCAGGAGGGGCAGAAGAACAAACAGCTTGTTGTGCAGTCCAAGACAAGCCCCCCAAGCACCCATTCCCCAGGCACTGTGCTGCCTAGAAGCTCCTCTCCACAGACATTCTCAAGCCACCAGTACAGAGAATGCAGCAGGGATAAGATCAGGAATGTTTCTTCCCTTCTAAATAGCAGGCAAATGCCAAGAATGGGTATAAATACAGGTAAATTTACAGACTTGTTGCAGAAATTAAAGGCTCTGACCTTTGGCAGTTCCTATGTAGTGTGTGAAGCAAGAGACAAGATCACCTTCTGACAAAAGCAGCAAAGGAGGAGTCACTGGTGGTGTAAGAAGAACATAAAAGAGGGAGCCTGGGTGGCTCTGGTTAAGCGTCCAGTTAAGCTCAGGTCATGGTCTCATGGCTCGTGACTTCAAGCCCCGCATCGGGTTCTCTGCTGTTAGTGCAGAGCCCGCTTCAGATCTTCTCTCCCTGCCTCTTTCTGCTCCTCCCTGCTTGCATGAGCACTCTCTCGCTCTTTCAAAAATAAACATTAAAAATAAGAAGAAGAACTACCATGGAGCACATCACTGGCTCAACTGGCAAAGCATGTGACCCTTGACCATGGGGTCATGAGTTTGAGCTCCACGTTGGGACTTTACATTTTAAAAAAAAAAAAAAAAAAAAAAAAAAAAAAAAAGAGGGGCGCCTGGGTGGCTCAGTTGGTTGGGCAACCGACTTCGGCTCAGGTCATGATCTCGCAGTTTGTGAGTTTGAGCCCTGCGTCAGCTCTGTGCTGACAGCTCAGAGCCTGGAGCCTACTTCAGATTCTGTCTCCCCCTCTCTCTACCCCTCCCCTGCTCACGCTCTGTGTCTGTCTCTCAATAATAAATAAAGGTTAAAAAAATTTTTTTTAAAAGGAAAGAAAGAACTACCATATGATCTAGCAATTCCTCTTCTGGATATATATGTAAAAAAAAAAAAAAAGTGACATCAGGATCTCAAAGAGCTATTAGCACTTCCAGGTTCACTGCAGCACTATCCACAATAGCTAAAATGTGTTTAGAGACATTCTGAATATCCATTTACAACTAAATGGATAAAGAAAGTATGATATACACTCACAATTGAATACTATTAAGTCTCTTTAAAAATGGAAATTCTGCAATGTGTGACCACATGAATGAACTTGAGGACATTATACTAAATGAAATAAGCCAGACACAGACAAAATACTGCATGATTCCACTTACAGAAGACATTTAAAACAGTCAAATTCATAAGATCAAAGACTGCTGAATGGTGGTTACCAGCTGCAAAAGGAGGAAGAAATGGGGAGTTATCAACAGGCATAGTTCCAGCTATACAGATAAGCATTAGAGATCCACGTACAACATTGTAACTACATTCAACAAAAATGTATTTTACACTTACAGTCTGTTAAGAGGCCAGATTTCATGTTGAGTGTTCTTAGCACAAAATTAAAAGAAAAAAATGAACGAACAAATTTCAGCCAATTCGGTCATATACAACTCTTAGGTTCTTACTGGAGAGGATGGTAAACACCAAAAAGTTGAACAGAAAGAGTTGGGTGAGGATCAGCTACTCCTTTAACCCATCTTGCTAAAGTTTATAATAAAAGCAACTCTCAGTCCAAAGTCTGCAACAGATAGGTTTATTAAGCAAACATTTCTCAGCAAGACAGCATATAACCTGTTCCACATGCTGAATAAAATCCTAATTCTTATCTGATTACCATCTTGCATGAAAGGGTCACCAAGGGATGCATAATTAAACTCCAAAGGCAAGATTTTCCTATCTTTACAGTTACTATAAGACTACCAGAAATCCTCCTCTCTGATGGTGGGACACCAAAAATACGGAATTCAAGAACAGAGCAGAATCCCTAAAGGTAAATGCCCTACTAGATTTTTATATCTTGTCCATGCCAGGGTGAAAGGTCTCTGAAATATTTCAGCCAATCCAAATATCTTGAACAGCACTAATTTCAGTAAGAAGCATCCATTTCTAATATCCATACTGCTATATATTAAACCACTAATGTCATCAACAAAAATCCATTTACTTAAAAATTTAGTCTTGAGGTGACATTAGTGGTTTAAGGTCCAACTCTTGATTTTGACTCAGGTCATGATCTCATGGTCATGAGATCAAACTCCGAGTCAAGCAGGCTCCATGCCCAGCAAGGAGCCCAACATTCTCTCTCTGCTCCACTTTCCCCACATGCTCTAAAATAATAATAATAATGAAGTAAAAAAAAAAAAAAAAAAAAGATTTAGTCTTGACTGAGATACGGCAAGTTGTAAATGCTTTTATTTTTTTTTTTTTTTAATTTTTTTTTTCAACGTTTTTTATTTATTTTTGGGACAGAGAGAGACAGAGCATGAACGGGGGAGGGGCAGAGAGAGAGGGAGACACAGAATCGGAAACAGGCTCCAGGCTCCGAGCCATCAGCCCAGAGCCTGACGCGGGGCTCGAACTCACAGACCGCGAGATCGTGACCTGACTGAAGTCGGATGCTTAACAGACTGCGCCACCCAGGCGCCCCTGTAAATGCTTTTAAAAGCCATCCCTGGGAGTGCCTGGGTAGCTCAGTCGGTTATGCACCGACTCTGGGTTTTGAGTCTGGTCATGATCTCACAGTTCATGAGTTCGAGCCCCAAGTTTGGCTCCGTACTGACAACAAGGAGCCTGCTTGGGATTCATTCATTCATTCATTCCTTCATTCATTTATTCATTCTCTCTCTCTGCCTTTCCCCTGCTCTCTCTCTCAAAAATAAGCATTTAAAAATAAATAAAATAAGGGGCACCTGGGTGGCTCTATCAGTTAAGGGCCTGACTTTGGCTTAGTTCATGATCTGACTGCATAGAGGGACTGCCATAAATAAAATAAGATAGGGGTGTCTGGGTGGCTCAGTTGGCTAAGCACCTGACTCTTGATTTTGGCTCAGATCATGATCTCATGATTCTGGACATCTAGCCTTGTGTCAGGCTCTGCACTGAGTCCTCAGAAAGCAGGATGGCGTGACATTCCTCACATCTGCTCTCGCATCCATGTGTAAAGAACTGGCCAACTCCAAGCCAGAAGGGGCCTGCATTGCAGTGTATGAAACAGATGTGTTTGTCATTGGAACAAGAGAGGACATGCTTTTGTCAACATCAGAAAGAATTTTCAGAAAGATTTTGTGGGGGTGCCTGGGTGGCTCAGTCAGTTAAGCATCTGACGTCGGCTCAGGTAATGATTTCGCAGCTCATGGGTATGAGCCCTGTGTCCCACTCTGTGTGGACAGCTCAGAGCCTGGAGCCTGCCTCTCTCTTAGATTCTGTGTCTCCCTCTCTCTCTGCCCTTCCCCCACTTGCACTCTGTCCCTCTCTCTCAAAAATAAAAACTTAAAAAAAAATTTGTAAAATATTGTGCTGAAAGAAAATGCTGCAGAGATGCAGAAGATGAAATCTACAACCCCAGCAAATTGGATGAGTGCCGACACTGTAGGGATTGAGGCATTCAGAAAAAGTCGAGGACTATTTCTGTGTGGAGCCTACTTGGGATTCTCTCTCTCCCACTCTTTCTGGCCCTCCCTGCTCATGTTCTCTCTCTGAAAATAAACACTAAAAATAAATTACAGACATCATACCACTATGGCAGATCGCTATTGTGCCCAAAAACCTTCATTCCCCTACTCTCATGGCACATGACTGTCCAGCTAGAGATAAGATTTCTCAGACTAAGAGTCTCACATCAGTGAATAAAGTAAGTTTGAGTCACTGGGATCAGAATGTGAAACATACAACTTCCAAATTATCTACAACTTAAACACAATCTTTTTTCTCTGAATTCTGGCCATGTTCTTTCCTTTATCCTGGAACACAGATGTTGTGGGAACCAAGTTCAACTATGCAAACTAAGGCAACTTCACAGGACAAGGGACAGCAAATTATAGTGGGGGCCAAAATCAGCCCAATGCTTGCTTTGGTAAAAGTGTTATAGGAGCACAGCTATACCTATTAAGGGCATCTTTTGTGCTAGAACTATAAATTTGAGTACTTGGGACAGAGACATGAAATATTTACTCTGAGTCTGTCCAGGGAAAGTTTACCCATCCATGCCCTCAGGGATAACAGAGCAAGAAGGCAGCCCCTTCTTGTACAAGAACCAGAGCCCCTGTACATCCACAGAAATACACTGACCTCCCTAACCTAAAATTGTTAGATGTGAGGGAATATTTGAATGTCATCCTAAACTATTCTGTAATATCAATATCTATTACTTGTAATAACATCTCAAGTATAATCACTGCCATAAGCACCAACTTAATCCTTTTTTTTTTTCTTATATTTCTTTTTGAGAGAAAGAGACAGAGGGGTGGGGGGCAGACAGAGACAGAGAGACACAGACTCAGAAGCAGGCTCTAGGCTCTGAACTGTCAGCACAGAGCCCAACATGAGGCTCAAACCCACAAACTATGAGATCATGACCTGAGCTGAAGTCAGACACTTAATCAACTGAGTCACCAACGGGTCCCCAACTTAATTCTTCTTAATAAGAACCAGATTAGTGAGCTGGAAATAGTGATTTCATTAGAATATGGCCAGATCAGTCTCAGAGGTTCTCCAAGAGGAAAATAACTGGTGGTGATACACTTCTGGCACCCGGAGTTCACCATGGGCCTGAGCACCCCAAACATGTTTGCTCAGTATTCCAAATCGCTGGAAGTCTAAACCACCTCTTCATCCTGAGCAGTTTCTGTAACCAGTCACATATGCCAGGCATCTAAGTCACTATGGGTGTGTGTTTTACTATCACACAACTACTTGCCTCCTGATGGAGGGACACTTGTTTGCTGCTTGCTACAAAAGGTAGCAATCCTTGACCCTCGTTGGCAAAATTTTCCATCAGTATTTTGTATTTCTGTGCATCACGTGAGTAAGGCACCAACTGCCTTTGTCTCAAACTATGTTTGCACAAGTGTTTGAATAGCCAACAGCCCTGGAAGAGAAGAACTGGGGAGCGATGGGCAGAGACGCCAATGGTCCATTAATGTGAGAAAAACTCTAGCTCAAACCATTCAGGTGCAGGTATCCTCCTCTTCATATCACCTTCTGGAAAGTGGGACTTGGGGAACAAGAGCAAAAATGCTGATACTCCGACCACTGCCATGGTTGTGAGCAGTAAACAGCCATTCATCTGTCACCCAGCAGCCTTTTATCTACTATCAGCACCATGAAACCATGAGAGCTAACTCGTTAGCTTGCAAGGAGAGTAAAATCTCACAGTGAAGACTAGAGTAAAACACAGTTCTTGACAGGCCCGTGTCCCTTAGCTGTGACACAACCCACTTCATTTGCCACAACAGCACAGAAGGATCACACCCCGCCGTGGGGCTTGTGAGCTGACGACCAACACTACCACACTGACACTCCTACTATTTGCTGTGTTCACAGGAGTAAATTCTCTTGCTCTGATGGATTGTTGTGTACTTTGGGCACTGATGGCACTGTGGCAGATGTATCCTTACCATCTTCTAGGACATGGGTTACTTCCTTAACATTTAACTATTTTAGGGGTTTTTTTCTTTGGGTTGGTTTATGGGCAGGAGAGGGAGAATAATAAATTCCATAACAAGGGATGTTAAAAACAAAAACAATTAATAGTGGTTAGTAACTTCCCATGCTGTAGGAAGACTCACCAAAATGACCATTCCAACATTCCTTTCTAAATTACTTTCCTCTACTATCAAGGACAAAAAGTAAAGAACACTTCCCAGACTCCCTTGTAATTAATGTGCAAATGTGTGATCTCAGTTCCACCAATCAGGCACATCCCAAGAAGTCAGAGTAATGTGAAGTGGTACTCCTGCAGGCAGATCTCATAGAACAGCTCTAGAAGAACTTTTGGGTCTATCCCAGAACACACAATTGCCAAGAATGGTCAGGAGTGGAAGTGGGGACTGTTTTGGACAGATTCATTTCACCTGACGGGGCTATCTATGACTTGTGGCCCTCCTGGAGATTCTGTGAGCTACCTTAAATACAACAGAGCTAGGGTCAGCAAACTTTTTCTGTAAAGGGCCATAAATATTTTAGGTTTTGCAAAGCACAGACTCCATCAAACCTCTCAACTCTGCCTTTGTAGCACAAAAACAGCCACACACAGTACAAAACCAAATGCTCATGGCTGTGTTTCAATAAAGCTTTATTTACAAAACCATGTGATGGGCCAGAATTAGCTCATAGGCCACTGTTTTCCACTCCCTCTCTCAGAAATGCTTTTCAGTCTACATTAGTTCAGTCAGGATTCTCTAGGAATAAAGTGACACCATCAAACATGTTTACCTGAAAATAACACAGATGTGTGAATAGGGTTAGAAAAACCACCCGAGGATGGTGAGGTTTCCAGGGACTAGCGAGAGTGGGAAACCATGATCACCCCAGTCCTGAAGGGGCTCAGAGCAGGAAGAATATAAGCAGAGCTGGGGAACACAGGGCTCAACAGTCACTACGACCCTAAAAGAATGCGAGTACTGTCCAAACACAGACAAGGCAAGGATGTGGAGGGGGATAAAGGGATCTGCTTGATATCTTAAATAGCTGAACAGAAACAAAGCACAAGGAAGCTCAAGTGATATGCTCCATAGATGTCAGTGTCCTGCAATTGATCCAAAAAAGAAGAAATTTGAGAAATTTGAGTTCATCAAAATTTAAAACTTTTGCTCTTCTCAAGACACCATTATTCACAATGCAATACCAATTCCCACTGACCAGAATGACTATAATAAAAAAGATAATATCAAGCTCTGGCAAGAAAGAGAAATAATTTGAACCCTCATACGCTACTAGTGGGAATGTAAACTGGTGCAGCTGCTTTGGAAAACAGTCTGGCAATACCTAAAGTGTAAGTATAGTCACCAAATGGTCCAGCAATTCCAATCCTAAGTATATACACAAGAGAAATGATAATATATGTTCATACAGACATGTATACACATGTTCATAACAGCATTATTCATAGTAATTAAAAATTGGAAGCAATCCAAATTCACAGCAACTGGTAAATGAATAAAATGTGTTATATTCATACAATAGAACAGTACTCAGCCAAAGGCAGAGGGAGGAGGAACTGATCAATGCAACCACAAATGAATCTTAAAAGCATTATGCTAAGTGAAAAGCACACAGACACAAAAAAAACCCAACAATTATAAAATTCCATTTAGTTGAAGTTTCTAGAGAATGCAAAACTATATATAGACAGAAAGCAGATGAGTGGCTACCTTGATGGAAGTGGAACAAGGAAGGACTATAAATGGACATGAGGGATCCATTTGGGTGATGGCAACATGCTAAAAACTGGACAGTAGTGGGGCGCCTGGGTGGCTCAGTCAGTTAAGCATCAGACTTCAGCTCGGGTCATGATCTCACGGTGCATAAGTTCAAGACCTGCTTCAGGCTCCGTGTGACAGCTGAGAGCCTAGAGCCTGCTTTAAATTCTGTGTCTCCCTTTCTCTCTGTCCCTCCCCTACTCATGCGGTGTCTCTCTCAAAAATAAACATTAAACAAATTTTGGGGGGGTGCCTGGGTGGCTCAGTCAGTTGAGCATCTGACTTTGGCTCAGGTCATGATCTCATACCTCATGGGTTCAAGCCCCACATCGGGCTCTGTGCTGACAGCTTGGAGCCTGGAGCCTGCTTCGGATTCTGTGTCTCCCTCTCTCTCTGCACCTCCCCCACTCACACTGTGTCTGTCTCTCTCTCTCAAAAATAAACATTAAAAAAAATTTTAATTTACTGTAACTCTTTAAACTGTACACTTAAAAATGGTAAATTTTATGATATGCAAATTGTACCTCAATAATGCTGTTACATAAAAATTGGGAAGTTTCATGTTCATTTCTTTAATCCACTATGCTGTGAGCTCTGCTATGTGAGAAACTTCTGGCCCATAGTGCAGTGACCTAGACTATAAATGTTTGATTAATAACTGCAGCCAATGAAGAGAAAGTTAGAATTAACCTGACAAAGACGACTCTGGAGACAGAAGGCACTCGAGGAGGCACTCCAGCAGCGGGTGGAGGGCATCAGATGCACAGAGCCCTGAGAGACCAGAGGATATAAAGGGAGAAGAAAGCCATGGGAACACAGGGACAGTCATCAGGGCTGCCTGCCACAGACACAGTGACTAAGATGGGGATTCAGAGTAGTAGCTACTGGATCTAACAAATTACATGTCTGGCAATTGTGGGGACCAACTTACTAGAATAGCAAATAGAAGCCAGCCTTCTCTGGGTTGAACAACAAATGCAAAACAAGAAAGAAAAACAGGTGAGGCACCTGGGTTGCTCAGTTGGTTAAAGCAACCAAGTCTTGGTTTTGGCTCAAGTCATGATCTCCCAGTTTCTTGAGTTCGAGCCCCGCATTGGGCTGCGCACTGAGAGCATGGACCTTGCTTGGGATTATCTCTCTCCCTCTCTCACTCTGCCCCTCTCCCACTGTCTCTCTCAAAATAAATAAATAAACTTAAATATGTTTTTTTAAAAAAGAAATAAAACATAAGAGACTCTTAAAAACTGAGAACAAACTGAGGGTTGATGGGGGGTGGGAGGGAAGGAGGGTGGGTGATGGGTATTGAGGAGGGCACCTGTGGGGATGAGCACTGGGTGTTGTAGGGAAACCGATGTGACAATAAATTTCATATTTAAAAAAAAAGAAAGAAAGAAAAACAGGAGACTAGTCTTTCATGTCAGTTTAAATGTAATGGTTGGGCACACAAGGATATTTTACTTTATTCTCCCTGTAACTATTTGGGAAAGCTCGGTGCACACACAATGTACAACAACTCTCTGACTGCAGACTAATACTACTTTTCAAAGAGATCCCACCACAGAGAAACAGCTAATAGATATGTGCATGTGTACCTCACAAACCTAACTAGAAGTCCCCAAGATGGGAACAAAACCACTATCAGTAGCCAAACATATGGCCATAAAGACAAAAGACAACCCAGAAAGAGATCTTACAAAATCTACAGATTCAATCACAAAGTTCTGGAAACAGATGGTTGTGATGGTGGCACAACACTGTGAATGTACTGAATTATACAATTAAAAGTTAATAAAGTGTTAAATTGTACATTCTATATATATTACAATTAAAAAAAAAACAAAACAAAACTACACAGAGCCACCTGGCTGGCTAAGTCAGTGGAGCATGTGGCTCTTTATCTCAGGGTTGTGGGTTTAAGCCCCACACTGGGTGTAGAGATTACCTGAATATAAAACACACACACACACACACACACACACACACACACACACACACACGTATATACATATATGTATACACACACACACAATAAAGATTCAATCACAATTTGCAGCCTATCACTGACCAGCAATGATGAAAGAATACATTTGTAGAACTTAGCTATATAGAAAATGTAAATATTATCACCTAAGAAAAACTGCACCAAGGGAGGAAAACAAAGGAAGAGTTAAGAAAAATATTAATAATAAGAGTATGGGCTCAGCTCCAGACTGTAATCATTTTCTACTTGCTAAACAAAAGCTATCCCACATGCATTCAGGACTCTAATGATGAAGACAAACCTACATATATTATAGTTCTGAATACAAATTTCTGACACAATGGCAGAGCAAAATTTGAGAGATACGATTAAGAAGTTACTTCCAATTGTAATTAGGGTGTTTTTAAAAAGTATTTCCAAAGCATATGAATAGCTACATGTCAACTCTAATAATTTAAAATACAGATAGCCAACAAAGTCATCAAAAAACTGGAGCCATCACTTACCATTGCTCAATATGTGCCACAAATTGATGACACTATGCATAAAAAATGAACCATCTAGAGGTTCCTAAATTGGGGGGTTTTATTTTTTTAATGTTTACTTTTGAGAGAGACAGAGAGAGAGGAAGGGGCCAAGAGAGAGGGAGACAAAAATCTGAAGCAGGCTCCAAGCTCTGAACTGTCAGCACAGCACTCAATGCAGGGCCTGAACCCACAAACCATGAGATCATGACCTGAGCTAAAGTCAAACACTCAACTGACTGAGCCACCCAGGCATCCCAAATGTTTGTTTTCTTTTAATCACCCAAGGAATGTATGAATATACACTATTTTGATTTTTTTTTTAAATATTTATTTATTTTGAGAGAGACAGAGCACAAGCAGGAGAGGGGCGAGAGGGAGGGAGAGAATCCCAAGTAGGTTCAACACTGTCAGTGCACAGTCTAACACGGGGCTTGATATCATGCACACAGAGAACATGATCTGAGCTGAAATCAAGAATTGGAGGCTTGGGGTGCCTGGGTGGCTCAGTCGGTTAAGCGTCCGACTTCGGCTCAGGTCACGATCTTGCGGTCTGTGAGTTCGAGCCCCACGTCGGGCTCTGGGCTGATGGCTCAGAGCCTGGAGCCTGCTTCCGATTCTGTGTCTCCCTCTCTCTCTGACCCTCCCCCGTTCATGCTCTGTCTCTCTCTGTCTCAAAAATAAATAAACTTTAAAAAAAAAAAAAAGAATTGGAGGCTTAAATGACTGAGCCACCCAGGCCCTCTAACTACTATGATTTTGAAAACAAGAGTTCAAGCAATAAAGATAACCACTGCTCCCCACCACCTTAAAGGACTGCCACTTCCTACCTTAAAAGCAATTACCAACAGTTTTACATGTGTCCTTCTAGTCTTACCTAAACATGTTCACATGCACATATAGGCATGAAAATGCATGGTTTTATCGTGTGCTTAAGATTTGCCTCCCATAAATTGTATCACACTATAGGTTATTCTTGCAACTAGCTTAACTGTTGTACGATGTCCTAGGAACCTGGGTAAACCACAATTTATCTAACCATTCTTCCAATAATGGATACTGTTACCAATTTGCAGGGATTATAAACTGCAATAGGCTTTCCCTTACCAATCTGTATCCATGTATGTATTTCTGTAAGCAAAATATTTGAAAGTTTAAATGCTACAAACTACACACTTAAAAGCTTACATCAATTAACATGTCTACTGGAGATGAATTTCCCTGTACCACCACTAAATAACTGATCTTTCTGATTTTAATTAACTAATGGAGAAAAATAATGATTCTTCAATTTTTTAAGTCTGCATTCCCTAATTATCAATGACTTTTGGTATATTTTCCACACTCATGAGCTATCTGTATTTCTCCTTTTGACCATTAACCATTTTTAAATTTAATAGGAGAGAGATCCTATAAAGAAGAAAAAGTATATTTTGGTTTCTTTTTAAACATTTTTAAGTTCATTTATTTTGAGAGAGGGAGAGGGGGAGAGGGAGAGAAGGGAAGAAAGAGAATCCCAAGCAGACTCCACTGTCAGACAGACCTGAAGTGGGGCTCGATCTCACCAACTGTGAGATCATGACCTGAGCCAAAATTGAGAGAACACTTAGCCACCCAGGCATCCCATTATTTTTTTTTTAATTACACATAATGCTTAAATGTTATTCTTTTTCAAAATAAAGCTAACCACTCCACTAACTACACCTCTGTCCCCATTATAATGTTTTCTCTCCCAAAGTCACTTCTCAGGTGAGTATGTATTCCTAGACCTTTGTCTCTGCCAGGGGAAATAAAACAATTTTGTCTTGCAGGACACAGTCGGCAATGTCTAGAGGCAGTCTTGTCAAAACTGTGGGTTGGAGGAGGGCGCCTAGGTGGCTCAGTTGGTTGAGTGTCCGACTCTCGGTTTTGGCTCAGGTCATGATCTCACAGTTCGTGGGTTCAAGCCCTGCAACAGGCTCTGCACTGACAGATTGGGATTCTCTCCCTCTCTGTCTCTCTCTCTCTGCCCCTCCCCTGCTCTCTCAAAATAAATCAACTAAAAAAAAAAAATGAAAACAAACAAACAACACAACAACAAAAAACCATGGGTTGGAAGGATGCTACTGGTGTCTAGGGGGTAAAGGCCAAGGATTCAAAATACCCTACAACAGGGGCGCCTGGGTGGTGCAGTCGGTTAAGCGTCCGACTTCAGCCAGGTCACGATCTCGCGGTCCGTGAGTTCGAGCCCCGCGTCAGGCTCTGGGCTGATGGCTCAGAGCCTGGAGCCTGTTTCCGCTTCTGTGTCTCCCTCTCTCTCTGCCCCTCCCCCGTTCATGCTCTGTCTCTCTGTCCCAAAAATAAATTTTAAAAAAGTTGGAAAAAAAAAAATACCCTACAACACATGACAGCCAAAATGTCGAAAGTGACACTGCTGAGCACCCCTGGTCTATGCTTTTTATGTAATGTATCTAACTATAAAACTATAAAATGTTTTATCATCAACAGTATTATTCCAGTGCCATTTTCTAAGTTCTTTTTCAATCTCTAATGTGTCTTAGAGATGTTCTGTCCATAGGCAGACATCTACTTTATTCTTTAACTCCTAAAGAATTGCTACCAGTTTACCAACCACTCCCCGGATAGAAACTGAGCATGGAGGAATCACCCAGCTGGATGACCACAAGATTTCCAAGCCAGACCTCCTGTCAATTATCCCAGGTCCTCCTTCCTGCTCTGGACCTTTCTCCTCTGAAGCTGGTCCACCTTTTGGAGCCATTTTCTCCCGTGTTAGACCAGGGTGTCCTATCAAATAAACACATCCACCATCTATCTTCCAGAAATTCCTCATCATTTCAGGACCATACTTCCCACCATTTTGCGCCAAAATTCTGGTTATTTTTCTTTTAGTTTTTTTTTTAAGTGATTCTCTTTCCTGGGAATTTGGGACAGGAAGATGAAGTCTCATTTATCCCACCAGCCTAAATTAGAGGTCAGGACTCTTTAAAATTTTGTATTTCTTACTACAGGAAATAGAGCATGTGTATTTTTATTTTAAGCTAAAAAGCAAAAATTGTGAATATTATTCTCTAAATGAAACAGCTAAAACTTTTTAAGATGGCCATGAAAAATATCAACAAACCCTTACTGCCAATCTAATCTGGCATTAAAATAGGTATATGAAAATCATCATGTAGTTCCTAAATTACCACAGCCACAAATGCAACCTAGCTTTAGGTAACACACGTTACCGTTTCTCCCTTGGTGCAGCTCGATGGCAGGTGTCTTTTCCAGAGCAGCCCCTCTACCAGATAAAAAGGCATTCCTAGGAGCTCCAAAAGCTGGCTTTCCAACCTCAGATTCCATTCCCTAAATCGTCCAAAACTGCTGCTGGGTTCACAAAGGATATGAAAGCCCTTGACTTCTATATAGCCTGTGACTGCTTGCTTTCTCACCAAGAGCTTTAGATGATTATTAACAATAACAAAAATCAACCACGTAAATGGTCCTCTCCATAAAATTCTTGGCATTCTACAGTTAGCTCCCTTACTTGAAGCAGCAATCATCAAAAGCAGTTAAGCAGCTCAAAAAGTTTTTGTCAACACACTCATTCTCAGTGAGCAGGGAGAGGATACGTGAAACCATCAAAAACATCTGGGAAATGTTTTTATTCTCTCTCTAAAAATAAATAATCTTTTTTTCTCTCCATCTCCCAAACAAGAAAATTCTTCTCCATAGGATAGGATGGGTACTCTGAATGAGCTCTAAGTCTAATAATTAACCTCAATAATTTGTTAGAACTAAAGCAATTTTTGTTATTCATGGAATCTACCTGTGGCTCTGTGACTGGGCCTCGCTACCAGGAATGGAATAAAAGCTGAGAAGTCCCTCTTTGGGGATTTAGTCTGGAGACCACAAGAAACACAATCAGATAAAGAGCCCAGGAATCAGGACTGAGGCAAATCTGGGGCTCCCATCTTCCACCTTCCCTGGAATTGAAGCACCAGAGAAGATAGAGACTACAAGTCAAAAAGGAGGAAGAACACATAAGTGTGTCAGAGGAGATCAAGCTACCTGCTAGGCTGAAGCATGACCCACCTGCCACGGGACTGCCTCTCACGGGTTGCACAGTCCACTCTGCGAGGTCACGGCTGAATGTCACCACATAAAAGCCCAAGTGTGCTTAATAACTTCAGTAAGCTTCCCAAATGCAACCAAAGTCCCAGGGTGTAGACTCTAGTCCATAGAAAGGCGTACTGCATCTCAGATTTCAGGATGAATTAGTTCTTTAATTGTGGAAACAGATTTGTGACAGGATCCATTAGAGAGATGGAAGTAAAGTGGTACCCAACCTGGCAGCAGCAATGGGCAAGGGAAAGATCAATGGTTTAACAGGCACAAGCTACTGGTCTTTCATTTCAAAATCCTACTTTTTTCCAATCCAAATGTCTGGCTGGTTTAGGAAAGAATACCTTGTGCAGCTGTCCACATGACTCTTTTGTATGAAAGAATAAGCATATTCAAATTAAGGTGAACATCTGGACAACACAAGGTAGAAAAATCTGTGGCAGCTGGCTCTATGGACAGAAAGAACAAGAGAAAGGGCCACCCCTCCCAAAGAAAAACCATATGTAATAAAAAGACAAGGAAAAGGACTGTTGTTTCCAAAACTCAAAGTAACAAAATATTTTCCCCAAAAACATAAGCTCATAATTCCACTTATACAGTACTGGTCTCTGCTTTTCAGTCTCTTGCAATTCAACTATTTTATGCTCCACTCACCATATCTTTTTACCATTAAATAGACCCTGAACGCATCCCCTCTCCCTTCCCTGACTCACTCAACATTTCTCATCGGTACTCTGCTACGACAGGGTATAAGGAGATGGGACATCAGTCCCCTTCCTTCCAGGAGTTCTGTCTAGTACAAAAGAGACTTCTACACAATCAGAAGTAATTAATCAGGGGAGCCTGGGTGGCTCAGTCGGGTAAGCATCCAACTTCAGCTCAGGTCATGATCTCGAGGTCTCTGAGTTCTAGCCTGGACTCTGGCTCTTTGCTGATGGCTCATAGCCTGGAGCCTGCTTTACTTCTGTGTCTCCCTCTCTCCCTGCCCCTCCTCCACTCGCACTCTGTCCCTCTCTCTCTCAAAAATAAACATTAAAAAAAATAATAATTAACCAGAGCACGTACATGTTGCTAATACAGAAAATGATTTCATGAAGAATCCTTTCTTTAAGTAAAACAGTGAACTTCTAATAAATGGAAAAAAAGTGAAGAGAACAACAAATGGGCAAGTTCTGCACTCCAAGTCATGGAAATGTGAAAGGCCCCAGCCTATGCAGACATCCCCAAAATGGCTTGAAAGCAAGGTGTATAAGGAGGTACTTATGGGAGAGGAGGGGGGAAGAGAAAGACTAGAAGGGAAACCTCCTTGAAAGCAATCTTTAATGTCATAGTCAAGGGTTCAGGCTTTAAGGAGGAAGTTGCTGGCTCTCACTGTTGATCTCCTACAAAAAGGAAATGTTCTACTCCATCACAAACAGCAGCCTACTATAAGTTGCTGCAGCTGGAACGTTCCCAGCAGTTAGCGATAGACGTACTCCTTTCTCTCCCACAAACCTCAGACAAAGCTTAACAGGCAGTGCTGTTAACAACGAAAACCTCTTCCCTTTTCCTCTAAGGTTATCTGACCATACTTTTCCCATAATCTGGGATATACAGCATAATAATATTGGACACAAACACCTATTCAGCTACACTGAATTCCTTCCCACACTTGTTTTTAGGAGACTTCTAAGAAATGCCACTGGCCATTCTAATTACCGATTAAATGGAGTAAATGTAGTCCATTCTGTCTCTCCCACTGAATGCAGCTCAAAAGTCTGCATATATGAATCAACTATATGTGAACCCTGCAAAGTAAATAGTAGCAGACAGATTGAGGAAGAACAAAATTCAAACTACTATAAATCAGTGCTGGGTTTTCCCATTTTCTTTTCCTCCAAGATCCCCCTGCCTGATCAACAAAATGTGATGCCTGAAGTAGGCACTGGGGTGCTAACAGAGAGCTCCAGAAGAAGCCCTGTACTTCTGACTCAAAAAAACAGAAAAAGGAGCTCCTAAGATTAGAACGCTACAGAAATGCCCCAAGGTTTTTTGTTTAAAACTTGATTTGTGTTTGTGTGTGTGTGTGTGTGTGTGTGTGTGTGTGTCCCAGCCACCAAGAAATGTTATGGCTTCAACAGGAGTGGCAAAACAGAGAAGGAGGAGCCAAAACAGAGAAGGAACATTCTTCTCCCATCAATGAAACTGCAGTCCCATGAGGATGGGTAAATCCCCACTGCTTTTTTTCTTTTGACATAAGAAATAGATATTTGGTCTCTGCCCCCAGTTCCTGACACAGAACTTCTAAAACTCTTGTTATTTCCTGATAAATAGGGGTGCTAAGAGCATCTTTTGTTCTAATATTTGGTCTTTGACCCCAGTTCCTGACACAAGAGCTTCTAAGATCCTTGGAATCTCCGGAGTGATAAGAGTGTCTTTTTGTATGCTAATAAGATGACTGGGGGGGGGGGGGTGAGATAGCTCCAGGATAGGGGCTGGTCACCAGATTAACAATCAGAGGGATGGAATTTTCAACCCCATCCCCCAACCCCAGGGGAGGAGAGAGAGGGACTAGGGATCGAGTTAATCAGAAATAGCCAACAATTTGATCAATCATGCCTACATAATGGAACCTCCATAAAACCCTTAACCAATGGGATTCAGAGAGATTCTGAGTTTGTGAACCCACCCAAAGCTAGAAAAGGTGGCACAGCCTAATTCCATGAACAGAAGCTCCTGTGCTCAAGACCCTTCCAGACCTTGCACCATGTACCTCTTCACCTACATACCCATTTGTATCTTTCATGATATCATTTGTGATAAGCTAGTAAATGTTAAATAAAGTGTTTGCCTGAACTCTGAGTCATTATAGCAGATATTCAAACCTGAAGACAAGGTCGTGGAAATCCCTGATTTATAGCCACTTGGTAAAAAGGACAACTGATAACCCAAGACTTGAGACCAGCATCTGAAGTGGGGGCAAGTCCCACAGGACTTAACCATGGAATCTGAGCTAACTCCAGGTAGAACTGAATTAAATTGTAGGACATCCCTCTGGTCTCCAGACTTGAAGAACTGGGTTTTGGTAGGAAGGAAAAACCCCACACATATAGCGTCAGAAGTATTGTGAGTAAAGTAACAGTTTTCCTTAGTCTCCCCCTGCACTCTCAGTGGCTGGCCATACACATGGAAGTCTGCAGCAATGCAAGGTCACCAAAATCCCAGCTTTCTCAACAAGAGGAATGAAAAGGGAAGGCCTCAGGAACAAGAAAGCACAGATAACAAAGTTGAAAAGCTAGCATAGAGAAGCGACCCAATAAAATTGTTTATCAACTTCTAGGTCCATCCCTAGGCTGGGCATATGTAGATATGACCCTATTAAGCACACCAAAAAAATTTAAACACTGAACAGAGAGAAGACACTTCTCAGACTGACCAGATGGTAATACACCTGTGACACACACAAACAGCATTACAAAGGCCTACGGAGCACAGAAAAAAAGATGAGAACATTCATTCTGAAGTCAACCATGTTGAGTGCCGCTAAAACAAAAATAAGATTCTCCAAAGATTTTAAGATTCAATTTCATAATACATAAAATATCCAAAATACAGTTGGATCCTTGAACAACCCAGGTTTGAACTGCACAGGTCCACTTATACATAGACTTTTTTACAGTACTGTAAATGTATTTTCTCTTCCTTGTCATTTTCTTTTCTCTAGCTCATTTTAAGAAAATAGCATATAACACTTATAAGATACAAAATATGTGTTAATCTGGGAGGTCATGACTGATCTCTACTTCTACAGAGATCCTCGGGAGGTTGAAAAGGAAGAGCAGGCCGCTGCTGGAAAAAGCTGTGACCACAGAGGAATTTCAGGGTGCATGGACTTCTCTAGCTCCTGGGTCACTGATAACTCAACCTAAAGTCACAGACTTCTGGTCTAAAGACCTACAGAGGCTCTATGTCTATTCAGCAGTTCCCTACAAAAGAAAGCTCAGCCTGTCACTGAAGACTGGTCTACAGCTCCCACTATTCAGGCCACTAAATGGATAGGAACAACCACTGAGCAGTCTTAAGATGCTCTTCCACAAAACCAAACAATATGGAAATAAGGTTGATAGAAAAGAAACAGTTTCTTAAAGTTGAAAAAGTGGTGCCCGGCTGGTTCAGTCGGTAAAGCATTCAACTCTTGATCTCAGGGTTGGGAGTTGGAGCCCCACACTGGGTATAGAAATTAATTAAAAATAAAAATATTTTTTAATAAAAGTTTAAAAAAAATACATATATATGTGTATTACATATATATAATACATATATATGTAATACACATATAAGTGTGTGTGTGTGTGTGACAGAGAGAGAGAGAGAGAGAGAGAGAGAGAGAGAGAGAGTTAGTTAGTTAGTTAATCGACTGTTACTGGTAAAGCTTCCAGTCAAGAGTAGTTTATTGTATTTTGGGAAGTCAAAAGTTTTATGTGCATTTTTGAATGCACAGGTGTTTGGTACACCTAACCCCTATGTTGTTCAAGGGTCCACTGCACAATCCAAAGTTGTTTCGCACACCAAGAACCAGGTAAATCTCAACCCTTATAGAGAAAGACAATCAATAGACACCAAAGCCAAGATGACAAAACTGGTGACAATTATCTGACAAAGACTGTAAGGGATTACAAAAATACTCCAACAAGGAAGAGTATACACGCATGAAACAAATAAAAAACTGTAAAGTATAAGAAACAGAATTTATAAAAAAAGAACACATGGAAACTTTAATGAAATATATAACAACCAGAAGTTTTAAAAACTTAATGGTTGGGCTCAATAGCTAATGAAAGAGTCGATAAACTTGAAGATAAATCAACAAAAATCTACTATACAATCTTATTCAGAAAGAAAACAAAACAAAACAAAACAAAACAAAACCTCAGGTAACTGTGGAATAATAACAATAGGTACAATATACAGGTTATCAGAGAACAAGAAGGAAAACATTTGAAAATATTTGGAAAAAAATGCTGAAAACGCCTCAGGTTTGTGAAAGACAAAACTACAGATTCAAGAATCTTAATAAATCCCAAAAAGGGTAACAAAAAGAAATCATGGACCAAACACATCTAATCAAACCTGTGAAAATTAAAGACAAAGAAAACAAATCCTGAAAGCAGAAAGAGTTTTCGAAAAACAACACATTAACTACAGGGGAACAATTATTCAAAAAACTACAGACATCATATTTTAAAAATGATGGACACCTGGGTGGCTTTGTCCCAAGTCTACAAAATCTCTATTGGATAGACCACTCCTCATTCCCAGTATCTGGACAGACCTTTGCTGTAAACATATTGAATACATAAGTGACTGGAGACAGCAACAGCAGCTTTACGTCTGATGTATTCACTGGAGTTAAAGCCTCTCCTAAGGAAGAGAGGTGCCAGTTCAGATAAACACATCAGGTATAAGTCCACTGGTGCCATATTCCTTAATCACACAATTTTGTGTATTCCTAAAGATACCTCCTGGTCTCATCCCTTTGCTACTCTCACTTGGCAGTTGCCATTGTAACCACAGAGAAGTAGCAGCAGCAATTAGCAAAAGCAGCTGTTCCAAGTAGTGTCAATGCATTGGCTATAGCTAGAGCTCAAGACCCAGTAAATGAGTGCCTAGAAAACCTGAGCTGATTCACAGACTTCGTTTCAATCTACTGGACAGGCGAAGGGACTTCGCACATGCTGTCCCATCTACCTAGCAGACTAGCTGACTGCCCAACTGAAAGCTGACTCTCACCCATCAGGTCTCACACTACATCTTACCCCTTTAGAGAGAAATTCTATGACCATACTATTAATGAAGAGTTCCCCATCATTCTCTTTCAACGACTGGTTGGTTGGTTCATAACACCACAATTTGTAGATACTTATTTATATGTTTTCTTATTTTATATCTAGCTTTACCATTGGACTGTAAGTGCCATGACAGCAGAAATCATGTTGCTCCTAGTCACCATTCTAATTCAAGCAACTAGTATAGCATCTGGCCTACAACAGGCCCTGATAAATACCCAGCCTTCAAATTAATAAACTAACTTCTCTGGGGGAGAAAGGGGAGTTTTCCACAAAGTTAGTGTGGGAAGCAATAGGGTACAATGGAAAAAGCACAACTGGGGAGTCACACAACTCCACGTTCAGCTCCACTGCATAACTAGCAAAATGAACTTAGGCAAACTATATCTTTATATATACATATATACATATAAATATATATAAATATAATATAAATATATAAAAAACTATATGTGTGTGTGTGTGTGTGTATATATATATATATAAATTTCTTTTTTCTTTTTTAAGTTTACTTACTTATTTTGAAAGAGAAGGAAAGAGAAAGCAGGGGAGGGGCAGAGAAAGACAGAATGAGACAATCCCAAGCAGGCTCTGCACTATAGTGCACTACAGATGCAGGGCTTGAACTCAGGAAACAATGAGATTGTGACCTGAGCCAAAATTAAAAGTCAGAGGCTTAACCGACTGAGCCACCTAGGCACTCCTGGGCAAACTATATCTTAAAGCCCTCATTTTCCCCAACTTAAAATAATGACAATAATTCTTCCCTTACATAGTTATTCTAATTCATTCGTATATTGTAGATATTTATTAAGTGATAGTTATTACTTGGAGTGATTGTATCTTTCCCTCCACTAAGAAGTCTTAAATGAGGGAGGCTGCAACAGATACAAGGTTAAGTCATGGTCTAATAAACACTGCAATATCAAAAATAATGCATTGATTTCCAGTGAAGATGATGGAGTAGGAGAATCCAAGGTTCACCTCATCCCATGTATACACACATATAGGTAACATCCACATCACTAGAAAGTAACCAGAAAACAACCAGAAGCCTTGCAAAACAGATTCTCCACAGCTAAATGTAGAGAACAGGCCACAACAAAGAAGGTAAGAAAGGCAGAGACATGGTCAGTGACCTGACCTGTGACCTGAGGGACTATTGGCAGGAGGCAAGGATGCTGCAGACACAGAGAGGGGAGAGGAACAGACCTCACACCAGGTACCCCCAGACACAGGGGACCCACACTGGTAAGACAAATCTTGTAACATTTGGCTTTGAGAGCCATAAGGACCTAACCTTCACTAATTCTTACAGTAAATGGGGCTTAACAACTGAAACTTTTTATTTTTAATTTAAATATTTTAATATTTTTTTAGAGCAAGAGAAAACAAGCAGGCAAGAGGAGCAAAGGGAGAGAGAGAAAACTCAAGCAGACTCCATACTGCTTGAGTCTGCTCAAACAGAGCAGACTCATCTCTGATTGGAGCCTGACACAAGGCTCAATAATCCCATGATCCTGGGATCATGACCTGAGCAGAAACCAAGAGTCAGACAGTAACCAACTGAGCCACCCAGAAATGAAACTTTAAACATCAGTGGGCCTGGCTCTGGGCAAGGTGGAAGGGCAGTAGGAAACTAAGTCCCTGCCCTTAAAGACACAGCACAATAAAGAGTCACAATGAGATACAACATAGAAGCAGCAGTTTGAAAAGCTGTTAGGGGATATGCAAGGGAGATTTGCTGACTAATCTCAGTGTGTGCGGGAGGGGCAGGGATCTTTGGAAGACTTCTCCAAGAACAAAAGAGGTGGCATGTGCCATTTCCCTCCCCTGCTCCCCAGCAACAATACACAGACATCTGCAGGAAGCACAGGGTAAACACTCTAAACCTAGTTTGCTAATGCCATGCCCGGACACACGAGCTTCTGCAGATCTACCCCCTCCAATGCAATCAGCCTGGGAAGGAGTTTCCCAGACAACTGAAGGGGCTCTCCTACAGCAGACCAGCACATACCTTGCTGGCACCCCACACCATGCCCCAAATTATCTTAGGAACCAACCCATCTAACACACCCTTGGCAGGAGTCCATCCAAAGTGGTGCTACAAAGGTGGCAGTGTGCAAGCAGCCCCTAGTGTGCCAGCACCACTCCAAAGTAATTCCAGACCCAGAGAGAGGGGAAGAGAACGACACATGCTGTGGCCCCAGCAGTGGAACAGGGGCAGACATGTGGTCTGACTGCAGGCCGTTCCCACTAACAAAAGTACCTCAGGGGACAGCACAGAAAGCATCCTACACTTCAGTGTTACTGCAGCTCTGACAAACGCCTACTCTGCCTTAACTCAAACCCAAGTTGACCCCAGACTGTCCCGGTAACACAAGGACCAAATGCTAAGTACAACAGGCAAAGAGTCATTGAAGATGACTGGACTGAAGGCAAATGTGGTTCAGTCCTAATAGGCGCACACAACACACACAGGAGACACTCCTGAAATGCCAGATTCTGGTGAACAGGGAACATTGCCCTGCAGGGTACTATAGGACCTCTTCTCCATAAGGCCACTACTTTCAAGAGCAGGAGACATAGCTCATTTTCCTAACACAAAGAAACAGACACAGAGAGTTAGACAAAATGAGGAAACAGAGAAATGTATGGCTAATGAAAAACAGGACACACACAAAAAAATCACAGCTAAAGAGCAAAATGGAACAGATAGAAATAATATGCTTGAAAGAGGACTTAAAGTAACGGTCATAAAGATACGCACTGGACTTGAGTAGAGGACTTCAGTCAGACCCTCAACAAACACAAAGAAAATCAACCAATCAGAGATGAAGAACTCAGTAAATGAAATTGAAACTACACTAGAAGGAATAAATACTAGACTAGAGGAAGCAGAAGAATCGATCAGCAACCTGGAGAAAGAGTAATGGAAATCAATCAGGCTTAACAGGAAAAACAAAAAAATAACTAAAAATGAAAATAGACTAAGAGAACTCAGCAACACCATTAAGCATAATAACATTTGCATAACAGGGATCCCAGAAGAAAGAGAGAGAGAAACAGGGGCAAAAAAATTATTTGAAGAAATAATAACTGAAAATTTCCTGAATCTGGAGAAGGAAAGAGACATCCAGATCTAGGAGGCATAAAAAGCCCCCAACAAAATCAACTCAAGGAAGTCCACATCAGGACATGTAGTAATTAATGTAACAAAAAGTAGTGATAAAGAATTTTAAAAGCAGCAAGAGAAAAGAAAACAGTTACATACAAAGAAAACCCCATAAGGCTATCAGCTGACTGACCAGCAGAAACTTTACAGGCCAGAAGGAAATGGCATGATATACACGAGCATTAACAAAAAACAAAACAAAACAATACACCCTACAATCAAGAACACTCTATCCGCAAGGCTGTCATTCAGAATAGAAGGAGAGACAAAGTTTCCCAAAAACAAAAGTTGAAGGAATTCATGAGCACTAAACCAGCCCTAGAAGAAATGTTACAGGGAACTTTTTGAGTAGAAAGGAAAAACCAAAGATAGGAGTAAGAAAAGGAAGTACAAAAGCAGGAAAATTAAGTAGATTTTTAAAAATCTGTCAAGGGATTCACAAAACAAAGGGATGTCAAGTATGACACCATATACCTAAAATGTGGCTGAAAGGACTAAGTGATTTGGGAATGGATAAAAACTTAAGCCACCAATAACTTAATATATACTGCTATATGCATAAAATGTTATATATAAACTGAATGGTAACTACAAATCAAAAACTGGTAATAGACATGCAAAAAATAAGAGAAAGAAATCCTAGAGAAAGAAAACTAGCAAATTGTGAAAGAGAAGAGCAAGAGAAGAAAGGAACAGAGAAGAACTACAAAACCATAAAACAAGTAACAAAACAGCAGTAAGTACACACCTATCAATAATTACTCTGAATGTAAATGGACTAAATGCTCCAACCAAAAGACATAGGGTGGCAGAATGGATAAAAAATACTAAGACCCATCTATATGCTTCTTGCATTAGACTCATTTCAGGCCCAGAAGTACATGCAGATTAAAAGAGAAGGGATGGAAAAGCATTTATAATACAAATGGAAGTAAAAAGAAAGCTGGGACAGTGATAATTACATTGGACAAAATAGATCTTAAAACAAAGACTGTAACAAGAGACAGGAAGGACACTATACAATCATAAAGGGAACAATTCAACAAACGATACACAATTATAAATATTTATGCACCCGACATGGCAGCATTCAAATATATAAAGCAGGTAATAAACATAAAGGAAGTAATAGATAGTAATACAGTAATAGTGGGGGACTTCAACACCCCACTAACATCAATGGATAGATCATCCAAACAGAAAATCAAAAAGGAAACAGTGGCTTTGAATAATACACTGGACCAGATAGATCCAACCAATATATTCAGAACATTCCATCCTAAAACAACAGGAAACACATTCTTTTCAAGTGCACATGTAACATTCTCCAACAGATCACATATTAGGCTACAAAACAAGTCTCAAAAAATTCAAAAAGATCAAAGTCATTCCATGCATCTTTTCCAATTAAACTAGAAATCAACCACAAGAAAAACTCTGTTAAGAACACAAATACACGGAGGTTAAATAACATGCTACTAAACACTAACAGGTCAACCAAGAAATCAAAAAATACATGGAGACAAATGAAAATGAAAACCTAACAGTTCAAATTCATCAGGATGCAGCAAAAGCTGCTCTAAGACAGAAGTTTATAACAATACAGGCCTACTTCAAGAAGCTACAAAAATCTCATTTTTTAAAAAAATTTTTAAATGTTTATTTTGAGAGACAGAGAGACAGAGCACACGAGCAAACAGGGAAGGGACAGAGAGAGAAAGAATCCCTCTGCCAGCACAGAGCCCTATGTGGGGCTCCATCCCACAAACCATGAGATCATGACCTGAGCTGAAATCAAAAATCAGATGCTTAATCGACTGAGCCACCCAGATGCCCCAAGAAAAATCTCATATAAACATCCTAAGCACCTAAAGGAGCTAGAAAAAGAACAAACAATACCCCAAAACAGAAGGAAGGAAATAATGAATATTAGACAGAAATAAACAAAATAGAAACTAAAAAAAAGAAAAAGAACAAAAATCAATACAACCAGGAGCTGGTTTCTTTGAAAGGACCAACAAAATTAATAAACCTTTAGCCAGAATCATTAAAAAAGAGAGAGAGCAATGACTCAAATAAGCAGTGCAAGAGGAGAAATAACAACCAACACCATAGAAATACAAAAGATTATGAAAGAATATTATGACAAATTATATGTCAGGGTGCCTGGCTGGCTCAGTTGGTAGAGCATGCAACTCTTGATCTCAGGGCTGTAAGTTCAAGCCCCACACTGGGTGCAGAGATTTCTCTCTTTCTCTCTCTCTGTCTATATATATATACATATATATACATATATATGTGTGTGTGTGTGTGTATATATATATATATACACACACACACACACACACACACATAAATTTTTTTAAAAACTGCCTGTTGACAAATTGGACAAATTAGAAGAAATGGATAAATTCCTAGAAACATACATCCTCCCAAAACTGAATCAGGAATAGAAAATTTGAACAGACCAATAGCCAGCAACTAAACTGAATGAGTAATCTAAAAACTCCCAAACAAAAGTTGACCAGGTGGCTTCACAGGTGAATTCTACCAAACATTTAATGAAAAGTTAATACCTACTCTTCTCAAACTATTCCAAAAAATAAAAGAGGAAGAAAAGCTTCCAAATTCTGTGAGGCCAGCTTACCCGGACACCAAAACCAGATAAAGACACTATGAAAAAAAGAACTACAGGCCAATATCTCTGATGAACATGGATAAAAACATCCTCAATAAAATATTAGCAAATCAGGGGTGCCTGAGTGGCTCAGTGGGTTAAGCGTCCAACTTCGGCTCAGGTCATGATCTCGCAGTTCGTGAATTAGAGCCCCATGTTGAACTCTGTGCTGACAGCTCAGAGCCTGGACCCTGCTTCACATTCTGTGTCTCCCTCTCTCTGTGCCCCTCCCTGCTCACTCTTCATCTCTCTCTTAAAAGTATTTAAAAAAATTAAAATATAATAAAACATTAGCAAATTGAATTGAACAATACATTTTTAAAAACTCATTCACCACGTCCAAATGGGACTTATTCCTGAGATGCAAGGGTGGTTCAATACTCACAAATCAACCAATGTGATACATCAACAAAAGATAAAAACTGGATGATCATTTCAATAAATACAGAAAAAGCATTTGACAAAATACAACATCCATTTAAAGTAGGTTTAGAGGGAACACAATGAAGGCCATATAGGAAAAGCTTACAGCTAAAATCATATTAATGATGGAAAACTAAGAACTTTTCCCTTAAGATCAGGAACAATACAAAGATATCCTTTCTCACCACTTTTATTCAACATAGTACTGGAAGGCCTAGCCACCTCAATCAAATAAGGAAAAGAAATAAAAGGCATCCAATTTGATAAGGAAGAAGTAAAACTTTCATTATTTGCAGAAGATAGGAAACCCTAAAGACTCCACCAAAAAACTACTAAAACTGATAAATGAATTCAGTAAGGTCGCAGGACATAAAATCAACATACAGAAATCCGTTACATTTCTATACACTAATAATGAAGTAGCAGAAAGAGATAAATTAAGGAAATACTCTCATTTACAATTGCAGCAAAAATAATAAAACACCTAAGAATAAATTAAACCAAGGAGGTGAAAGACCTATACTCTGAAAACAATAAAACACTGATGAAAGAAACTGAAGAGGACACAAACAAATGGAAATACATGCCTGCTCAAGGATTAGAAGAACAAATACTAATGTCCATACAACTCAAAGCAATCTACAGATTTAAAGCAATCTCTATCAAAATACCAATAGCATCTTTCACAGAAACAGAACAAATAATCCTAAAATTTGTACAGAGCCACAAGAAATTCTGAATAGCCAAAGTAATGTTGAAAGAGAAGTACAAAACTGGAGGTATCACAATCCCAGATTTCAATATATACTACAAAGCTGTCGTAATCCAAACAGTATGGTACTGGCACAAAAACAGATACATAAATCAATGGAACAAGCCATCCCAAAATACACCCATAATTATATGGCCAATTAATATTCAACAAAGGAGACAAGAATATGCCATGGGAAAAAGACAGTATCTTCAATAAATTATGCTAGGAACACCTGAACAGCTACATGCAAAAGAATGAAACTAGACCACTTTCTTACACCATACACAAAAATTCTAGGAGATAGCACAGGGAGTAATTTTTCTAACATCAGCTGTAGCAACATTTTCTAGATAGGTCCCTGAGGCAAGGGAAACAAATGCAAAAATAAACCGTCAAGAGTACATCAAAATAAAATGCTTTGCACAGCAGAGGAAACAATTGACAACAACAATAAAAACCCTACTGAATGGGAGAAGATATTTGCAAATAACATATCCAATAAAGGGTTATTATCCAAAGATATATAAAGATCTTAAAATTGATCAAAAAAAAAAAAACCCCACATAATCAATTAAAATGGGCTGAAGACATGAACAGACTTTCTCTAAAGACGACAAAGAGATGGCCAACAGACTCATTAAAAGAAAGATGCTCAACATCACTCATCAGCAGGAATATGCAAATGAAAACCACAATGAGAATTACCTCCCTCCTGTCAGAATGGCTAGTATTAAGTTGTCACGGGGTGCATGGCTGGCTCAGCCAGTAGAGCACACTACTCTTGATCTCAGGGTTATATGTTTGAGCCCCACATTAGGTGTAGAAAATACTTACAAATAAGATCTCAAGAGGGGCACATGGGTGGTTCAGCCAGTTGATCATCCAGCTCTTGATTTCGGCTCAGGTCATGACCTCACGGTTCATGGGTTTGGGCTCCACGTTGGGCTCTGTGCTGCCAGTGTGGAACCTGCTTGGGATTCTCTCTTCCTCCCCCCTCTCATTCTCTCATTCTCTCTCTCTCTCTCTCTCTAATAAATCTTAAAATAAGGTCTTAAGAAGAAAAAAGATAAGAAATAAGTTTTAGGGAGGATATAGAGAAAAAGGAACCCTCACCCACTGCTGATAGAAATGCAAACTGGTGCGGTCGCTGTGGAACATTATGGAGGTTCCTCAAAATATTAAAAATAGAATTACTATATGATACAGTAATTCCACTACTGGGTATTTACCCCCAAAATACAAAAACATTAATTTGAAAGGATATATGTACAGCTATGTTTACTGCGGCATTATTTATGATAACCAAATCATGGAAGCAGCCAAAGTATCTATTGATAGATGCATGGGTAAAGATGATGTGGTTATGTGTACACACACACACAAACAGCCTTAACCTTAAATATAGAGAATGAACTGATGGCTATTAGAGGGGAGGTGGGTGAGACAATGGGTGAAACAGGTCAAGGGAATTAAGAGTACACTTAACTTGGTGAGCACGGAGTAGTGTATATAATTGTTGAATCACTACATTATGCACCTGAAACATAAACTGTATGTTAATTATACTGGAATCTTTAAAAATAATAAATACTACAAATAAATAATAAATAAATACTAGGTAAGCTAGGTTTTCAAATATTTTTATGTTTTTCAGTAAGACTACAGAACTTCTAAGCCTATTTAAATAGATGCTTGAAGTGAGACAGGAAACCATCAAAACCTTAGAAGAGAAAGCAGGAAAAGACCTCTCTGACCTCAGCCGTAGCAATCTCTTACTCGGCACATCCCCAAAGGCAAGGGAATTAAAAGCAAAAGTGAATTACTGGGACCTTATGAAGATAAAAAGCTTCTGCACAGCAAAGGAAACAACCAACAAAACTAAAAGGCAACCAACGGAATGGGAAAAGATATTTGCAAATGACACATCGGACAAAGGGCTAGTATCCAAAATCTATAAAGAACTCATCAAACTCCACACCCGAAAAACAAATAACCCAGTGAAGAAATGGGCAGAAAACATGAATGGACACTTCTCTAAAGAAGACATCCGGATGGCCACAGGCACATGAAAAGATGTTCAACGTCGCTCCTTATCAGGGAAATACAAATCAAAACCATACTCAGATACCACCTCACGCCAGTCAGAGTGGCCAAAATGAAGAAATCAGGAGACTATAGATGCTGGAGAGGATGTGGAGAAATGGGAACCCTCTTGCACTGTTGGTGGGAATGCAAATTGGTGCAGCCGCTCTGGAAAGCAGTGTGGACGTTCCTCAGAAAATTAAAAATAGACCTACCCTATGACCCAGCAATAGCACTGCTAGGAATTTATCCAAGGGATACAGGAGTACTGATGCATAGGGGCACTTGTACCCCAATGTTTATAGCAGCACTCTCAACAATCGCCAAATTATGGAAACAGCCTAAATGTCCATCAACTGATGAATGGATAAAGAAATTGTGGTTTATATACACAATGGAATACTACGTGGCAATGAGAAAAAATGAAATTTGGCCTTTTGTAGCAACGTGGATGGAACTGGAGAGTGTGATGCTAAGTGAAATAAGCCATACAGAGAAAGACAGATACCATATGGTTTCACTCTTATGTGGATCCTGAGAAATGTAACAGAAACCCATGGAGGAGGGGAAGGAAAAAAAAAAAAAAAAAAAAAAGAGGTTAGAGTGGGAGAGAGCCAAAGCATAAGAGACTGTCAAAAACTGAGAACAAACTGAGGGTTGATGGGGGGTGGGAGGGAGGGCAGGGTGGGTGATGGGTATTGAGGAGGGCACCTTTTGGGATGAGCACTGGGTGTTGTATGGAAACCAATTTGACAGTAAATTTCATATATTAAAAAAAAAAAAGAAGAAAGAATGTTTTTGAAAATGGAAAAAAAAATAAATAAAAATAAATAAATAAATAGATGCTTGAAGAAAAATCCACAATTAAGTACTTTTTCCCACCATCAGGCATTAACTATACTGAAACAATGTTCTTTTTCAAATTATGCTGTTTAAATTTGTCAGAATTATTAAAATATACAAATATATATATATACTCAATATTTCAGTGTGTTTTGGTCTTAAATTAAAATTTTTAATATCATTGAAAGGTCAAAGTTCTTGTTAACAAAATTGAGAAGGTCTTGGGATACTCTTTTCCAATTTACAAAGGAAAATCTTCACAACTCACTTTCCATAGATTAAAAGTTGGGAGGCGCACCTGAGTGGCTCAGTTGGTTAAGCGCCATACTCTTAATTTCAGCTCAGAAAATGACCTCATGGTTCAGGAGATTGAGCCCCACTTGGGGCTCTGCACTGACAAGCATGGAGCCTGCTTGGGATTCTCTACCCGAACCCCCCCGCCTCTGTCCCTCTGCCAAACACACGTGCATTTACCTGCACACTTGCACGTGTGCTCTCTCAAAATAAATTTTCGAAGTCCAACTTTTTTTTAATGTTTAAGTTAAATAGCAAGTACCCAAACACATGTCAAAGTAATTCATACATGAAGATATGGATATAAATCCTTTTTTCCTGTCCAAATGTAATTTTCACATTGCTGCTAAATAAAGTCATAGTCCTTCTTGACTGTAATGGCTGGTGTACCTTGAACTCCAGGGGGTTTAAAATAGTCTTTTAAGCAGCTTTGACAGATTTTGACAATTTAACCTGCTGAGCTCACAGCACCCAAGGGACTGTCTTGGTTGCAAGTTTTATTTTTGATGCAGCTGACCACTAACACTGACTCCATAGATAATGGATTTCAGTAACAACCACCCACAGGTTAACACTTTGAGTAGTACCCATAATATTGCTTTAATTAAGTTAATACATGAAGGTCACAGTTTGGTAGAAACTTTTATTAAATTTGGCAGTGCTTACAGTAAAAGAAAGAAACTGTGTGTGTTCATCTGTACAGTAACTCTATAAATTTGCCTATAGATATAATTCAGTTTGCTCATGGATTTATGCTGTATTTCAATTTATTTTCTAAAAGAAATTCAATTTATTGGTTCCATTTCCCCCAAAATATGTACACTTCTAGCATTTCTAACTGGTAGTTTCATGACAGATGGCTCTAACCATGCTGGGCACAGAATGGGTCTACCTGGCACAAAGAGACCACCCACTAGAGCAAAGGAAATTTCTACCACCACCATGCCCACCCCCCTGATTTTGGAGCATTTTGATGGTAGAAAAGATTAATGCCTTGATTTGTCTGCAGCTTCATGCCTTAAATATTAATATATTTCTCAAATATCGGAATTATTTTTCATCTTGAAAAGATCATTTTTTTTTGAACCCAAACTTTTTATGCAGCAGAAATAAGCCAGGGTATTTAAACGAATATATGAAAGGGCAAAGTAAACAAGGTTTTAAATGAATCTGAAATTAAGGGTTAACTCTAAAGTGTTTAAAAAAAAAGATACTATAATACCCAAATCACACAGTCAGCAGGGTTGGTTCATTTTTCCATTTTTATATGTATTAGGTAATTTGAGGGTATTTTATTGAAAAGCGAAGAATGGTGGCTGAATTTATACATATTGAGTTCAGCAATAATTGTATTTTTTAAATACACAACCTGACAGGCACTATGGTAAATGATAATGAATCAGCATGGGAGCCATTTAATATACTTCTTGATTAACTCATTGCCCGTCCAGTTCGCACACAGACATGCTTACATGTCATAATCGTCATAATTCCCATCATCCCCACTGCTAGCACTCAAGCTCCTTGATTAGTGCACAACTCCCAGACGAGCCATTGCTAATGCTAAATCATTCTCTTCAGCCTCCTGCTACTATTCTGCAGGACCTCCAATTAAATATAATGTCCCTGATGAGCCATATTAATGTGAACAAATCCCTACCAGGAATCCTAACCTATTCCATTTTACCCAAAAATATAGAGAAAGTAATTTAGCCAAGCCAAAGATAATCAAAACATTTTAAATTGATATAGTATAATGTTTCTGCAAAATATGTTTTTCCAAGGACAATAAAAGCAAAGAGAAGAAACGTCTGAACATTTCATATACTTTCTTCTCCCGATTAGTTTCTCACCATCAAGTCTAGTGTTTTAAATTTGCAAAGGTTGATACATTGTATTCTAAATCCAAAAAGGTTACTGAAAGCACTATGTTTTACAAGAAAAGTGAGCAATAACAAGTTTTAAAGCAGGTATGCCATTTAAAAACTCTTTAAAAACTCTTTAATCACCAGAACCCCAAGGTCCAAAAATCACATTAATGAAACCAATTCCTCCCTTCCCATTAAATACAGTATTGCAATCACTATCAGAGGCTTTACTGTGCAACTTTATCCTGCTGATAAGAATACCTCGTGATGAACAATGACAGTATTTTTTCAAAAAAATGATTTAAGAATCCTATACATTTTCTAAATCTTGCATTTTCTAAATGCAATCTAAATAATTGGCCATGTTTCTGAATGAAATAAGACCAAATGGGAAACATGGTTCCTCACAAACATCATCTTAAAGTATTCTGTACTAGTAAAAGCTATTTAAGAAAATGTTATTTAAATATACCATCTCAAAATATAAAAAATAAAAATATATAAATAAATAAATAAATAAATAAATATACCATCTCAACTACACACACATACAATAAATGGTCACCTGAATTAAGTTATCACCCAAAAGTTTTACAAACCTGCCCTTTACTTCTTTATTCCAATTTGAGGATCAATGACTACATTGATTGTAAAGAAGTCCTTAGCGGATTGTGAAATGTATTTTAACTCAAGAACTCATAACTCCTTTCCAAATAATAAAAGGTTGAAAATATCCTAAAAACTAAACCATATGAGAAAAAGTTAATGCATGAGGTTTTTACCTTTAAACTGCTTTTCATACAGCTAAAACTAAAGATATTCTAACAAAAATAATAAATATATAAAGATATACATAAAAATAAAACATATATTCTAACAACCCCATAAAATTTTTATAACGTTTTCCCTAAGGTCTTTTATACCTTAGCCTACATTAATGTATTCCTTCTTCATTTACCTGATCATTACCCTCCAGTTTGTTCAGCTGGAACCAACGTACACTAATTACATAGACATCACGAAGTCCTATTTGTCCTTAGTACCTCCCCAGACAGCAGGGAAATATTATCAAGGGTAGGCATGCTAAGTGATGATTCCCCTCACCTTACTGTCAATCATCCCAGACTGCTCACAGGAAACCCTGCTCAATCTCATTACTGAATCCTAAGGGTAAGACTACAATACACATCAGGAATCATACTTCAAACAGCAGGCTGTCTGACCAAGATGGGAGTCACAATGGCTACTTCCCTGATTTTAAGTTTGGGTTCTGAAGTAGTAAATATTAGGCATTTCTCATTTACATCCAACATCACTGAACACAAAGCAACAAAACATTGATACATTCAATTTAGGAGTCTAGATAGAAAATATAGCGAAAGGTTATAGCACAGAATCATTTAATCCATTTTAAGAAAAATCAAAATGTTAACTTCAGAGATTTGATACAAATATAATAAGATTTTGCTATTTCTTACGGGAAAGCATACTATCTTTTTACTTAAAAACAAAGTTATAAAAATAAATAGTTATCTAACATGCATTTTGAGTACAACCTCTATGTTTGCAAATTCTTTATTCCCACTATTCACCAAACTAACAAAGTAGGATCCACCTTCCCATTTAGAAAAGTCCTAGTCACTAAATCCAAACATTTCTCATCTTTTATATTTCTTAACTTCTCTGGGAATACCTACAATTACAAATTAGTGGCATAAACCCCTAGAATCTACCTCTCCTGCCTTCTAAGTCAATATTCATATTAATAAGGCCCTCTTCAACAAATCAAGAAATTCTCCCATATCAGCCCTCTGCCTAAAATCTAATGAATTTACTCCACAGACCTGTGTTTTCTTGCTCCAAAATTTTATGGTGTGCTCCTGGTTATTTCTGCATGAAAAGGTATTAAAATGTACTCTAGTATCTGTTAGGTTGGTCCCCTCTTTAATTTTCCACCGACTTTTCTAGGACATTCTACAAATTTACTCCTTTGTCACCCCCCCCCCAATTACACTGCATTAGAATTTAATAGAGAAATGTACATAAACTTTCAAATAACTAGTATTTACACTATTCAATTTCCCTATACAAAAATAAGTCCTCCTATAAGTCCTACAGATTTCATATCAAGTGCTTTACCTTTTCCACTGTTTCTATGAAGCTATACATTTTCAGTTATATTTTTTTACATTTATTTTTGAAAGAGAGAAAGCATGTATGTGTCCGGGCGAGAAGCAGAAAGAGAGGGAGACAGAGGAGAGATGTGAAAGCAGTCTGTCTCTCTGACAGCAGAGAGCCCGATGCAGGCCTTGAACTCACCAACTGTGAGACCATGCATGCCCTGAGGTGAAGTCTGACGCTTACCTGACTGAGCCACCCAGGCATGCCAGTTGTATTTGCTACTTTGTTGATGATACATATAGGAAAACTATAGATTTATTTTTTAACAACCATAGAGATGGTTTTTTATGTTTCTAAATAGTTATTCAGTTAACTACGTAACTAGAAACTCAACACAATCTTACTATTTCTGCCTTTCCTGTCCACCATTTTACATTTGCTTAACGCACTACCTAGCACTTTTAGAATGCTGTTAAATAACAGTAGTGAGAGTAAATTTATCAGCCTTTACTCTGAATTTCATGAGAATGCTTCCTATGAGGTATAACCTTCTTATTATGGGAAGGCAGCATGTATTTAATCCTGTTTTACTAAGGATTTTACAAAGACAGTGAATTTCTTTTAAATGACATCTAGGCTTTTATCAGAATAATCATCTAGTTTTCCTCTACTAACTTATTAATATATTAATATTCTCTAATTTTGAACCATACTGAAATGTCATGAATACACTCCATGTGGCTGCAGCATATTATTTAAGTAAATTATTTTATTCCATTTTCCTATTACTTAGGATTTTTCTATCAATCTATGACAGTCATTGTTTTATTTTTTGCTTACCATCTTCGCCCAGATTTTAAAAAAGAAACCTTTAAAAAACAAACATTTTTTAAAAAGGAAATCTATTTTTACTTAAGTATATAACAATTCATGTCAAAATTTCTTGTTTACTGAAAACTGCAAAGAATTCTTGGGAGAATCTCTACACCAAGCACCCTACTTCATTACTTCTATGACAGCCTAGAGTTCCTTAGTCAATGATCTCTTATCTTATTCAGGCTCTTTCATGCAGAGTTACAGGCCTATAACTACTTGTCACCGATTTTGCCTTCTGAGCAAAACAAAATAAATACTTAACATTTTAAGAAGCTTTTTACAAACATGTTAAACCCCACTTTCATTAATGGATAGAACAGATGATCAACAAGGAAAGAGAAGACTTGAATAGCCCTATGAACCAACCAGTCCTAAAAGGCATCTAGAGAGAACCATAAACAGCAAAACAGACATTCTTAGGTTCACATGGAACTCAAGGACAGAGCATATGGTATGCCATAAAACAAACACCAACAAATTTTAAAAGACAGAAATAGAAATCATGTTGCCTAACCAAATGTAAGGAAACTAAAAACAGGTAACAAAAACAAACTTGGGAAGCTCACAAATAATGCGTAACTAAACAACACACTCCTAAATGATAAGCAGGCCAAAAAAGAAATCACAAGGGAAGTCAGAAAAGAGTTTCAGGAATGAAAATGAAAAACATACCAAAGCATATGGGGTACAGCTAAACAGAGAAAAATGTTATACAGCTCAACACTTAGATTAAAAAAAGACTTTAAGTCAACAACCTAATCTTCTACCTTAAACTATTTTTAAAAAGAGAAAACTAACGGGGCGCCTGGGTGGCTCAGTCGGTTAAGCCTCCGACTTCGGCTCAGGTCACGATCTCGCGGTCCGCGGGTTCGAGCCCCGCGTCGGGCTCTGGGCTGATAGCTCAGAGCCTGGAGCCTGCTTCCGATTCTGTGTTTCCCTCTCTCTCTGCCCCTCCCCCGTTCATGCTGTGTCTCTCTCTGTCTGAAAAATAAATAAACGTTAAAAAAAAATTTTTTTTTTAAATAAAAATAAAAAGAGAAAACTAGGGGCACCTGGGTGGCTTAGTTGGTTAAGCGTCCAACTCTTAATCTCTGCTCAGGTCTTAAGTTCAAGCTCTGCATTGGGTTCCATGCTAGGCATGAAGCCTACTTATTTACAAAAAAAAAAAAAAAAGAGAAAAATAAACCCAGAACAAGCAGGATAAAGGAAATAATAAAGACGAAATACAAATGACATAGAGATCAATGAAATCAAAGTTGGCTCTTTGAAAAGATCAATAAAGTTGAAAACTTTTAGCTAAAGTGACCAAGGAAAAAAAGACTCTTAAAAGCCTAAAATCAGGAATGAAAGAAATCACTACCAAACTTACAAAAATAAAAATAAGGAAATACTATAATCATATATCAATAAACTAGATAAATCAGATGAAATGGACAAATTCCTAGAAAGAAAAAATTATAGACACAGAAAAAGAAATCAAAAATCTGAATAAACCTTTAATAAGAGATTGAATAATCAAAAAACCACCCATAGACAGGTACCTGGCTGGCTCAGTTGATAGAGCATACAACTCTTGATCTCTGGGTTGTGAGTTCAAGCCCCACATTGGGTATAGAGATTACTTAAAAATAAAGTCTTTAGGGCACCTGGGTGGCTCAGTTGGTTAAGTGTCCCCTCTCTTTGATTTCAGTTCAAGTCATGATCTCACAGTTATGAGATCGAGCCCCATGTCAGGCTCCATGCTAGGCATGGAGCCTGCCTGGTATCTCTCTCTCTCAAAAATAATAATAATAATAATAATAATAATAATAATAATAATAAATTTAAAATTAAAAAAGCCACAGAGATGGCTTCACTGGTGAGTTCTACCAAGCATTTAAGGAATAATTAATGCCAACTCTTCACAGACTCTTCCAAAACAAGAGAAGATGAGGGAACAGTTCCTAACTTATAATATGAGGCCAAGATCTGATACCAAAACAAAGCCATCACAAGAAAACTACAGACCAATAGCTCTTATAACCACAGATGAAAAATTCTCAACAAAGCACGAATAAAATGAATCCAGCAATATATACAAAAAACTATACACCTTGACCAAGTGTGTAGTATCCAAAAATTAATGGAATATACCATATCAATAGAATAACAGACAAAAGCTATGGCATCTCAGTCGACACAGAAAAAGCATTTGAAATAATCCAATATCCAATCACAAAAAAGCATTCAACAATCTAGAAATACCAGGGCACTTCCTCAACCTGATAATGGGAATTTATGAAAATCCCAGAGCCTAAATGAAGCTTAATTGTGAAATACTAAGCGCTTTCTGCCAAAGATGAGGAACAAAACAAGATGCTTGCTCTCACTACTTCTATTCAATATCACTCTGAACGTTAAAGCCAAGAAAATTAATATGAAATAAAAAGCTCCCAGATTGAAACAAAAGAAGTCTATCTCTAGTCTATCTCTATTTGTACATGGTCTTCTAGAGAGAATCTTAAGGATCTTACATATATAGACACACACACACACATGTGTGTGTGTGCGCGTGCGTGTATGTATATAAAAGAATAAACAAATTCAGCAAGGTTGCAGGAAATGATCACATACAAAAGTTGATTGTAGTTCTATAAACTTGCAATAAAAACTGAAACTTAAAACATTGCAATCCTAATATAAAAAATACCAAAACATTTACTATGAAATATAACAAAGTTAAGTGCAAAACTTATACTCTGAAAACTACAAAACACTGCTGAAATTAAAGTAGCCACAGTAACTAGAACAAGAGCAAATGGAATATCCACGTCCATGGATAGGAAGAATTGAGAATGTTGAGATAATAATACTTCCCAAATTAGTGTACAGATACAACACAATCCCTATCAAATGTCCAGCAGGATTCAGTCTTCCACCAGGACAATTTTTCCTTCATAAACCATTCTCCAAACATCTTTCCAAAGACTAATAAAGACCTGGAGAACACATAAAAGACAATTCATGACTTGGTAAGAGGCCTAACTCCCACTTGCCTCTCCTGCCCAGACCATTTCCCACTGCTTGTGGACTCATCCCCTGGACGCAGCTGCAGAAATCCCATCAGCATATGTGAACTGCCATCCTGGGTAAAGTCTGATTTTGATACTGCTCTAGATCAGCCTTCACTTTTCAAAAAGAGCAGGGCAACTTCCTCAACAGACAGGATGTCATCCTCTTTTAAGACTATCCACTGGGACACCCCAGTGTCCAGTGGCTCAGTCACTTAAGCGTCTGACTTTGGCTCGGGTGATGATCTCATGGTTTGTGAGTTTTAGCCCTACATAGGGCTCTGTACTGACAGCTCAGAGCGTGGAGCCTGCCTCTGATTCTGTGTCTCCTTCTCTCTCTGCCCCTCTCCTGCTCATGCGCGCTCCCTCTCTCTCAAAAATAAATAAACATTAAAAAAAAAAAAAAAGACTATCCAAGAACAACCAACTAAATAATCTGCAAAGCCTCCCTACAAGCACCTCTACAAGCACCTCAAATCCTAGATTAAATTTAACAAACACCCTTTAAATGAAAAACTTGGCTTACAAGAAATTACAGGCAATCCCCAGGGCTCAAAAGCAAAAAAGGAAGCTAAAAGCCAGACAGCGTCTGCCAGAGCCAATATTCCAGCTAATCATGGAGAGTGGGAGGGGGATCTCAAGAATCGGGGTTGGTGAGCACATGGAAATTGGGGGAAACCGGTGTGCCTAGAGAGGGTACGCAAGCTTCCTGCCCTGTCCCCATACCTTCCCTTACTCAGATCTTCCAACTGACTGTTTCTGAGCTATACTCATTTATAATAAACTGGTAATCTAGTAAAAAAAAAAAAAAAAGGGGGGGGGGGAGAATCTAAAGAACTGAGTTAATTCTCAGAGAAAGGAGTTAAAAATTATAAGAAAAACTCCCTACATACGGCCAGGATGCTCAAAGATTACATCCTCAGTGAAAGGAAGAAAAATGTCAATCTAATAAGTACATGGAAGACAAATATTTAAAATTATCTGCTGTAGTTCAAAGTAAGAAGTCTCCTCTGTAAATTAGAAACCATGGGTCTATTCAAGAGAGGGAGGGATATATGTCATTTCATTTTGTTTTTTCCATTATCCTCAAAATTCAGCAACCTTCATGCCAATAAGTTAACAGAAACACTAGTACCAGAAGAAGGGTACCCTAGAGAGTCTGGCAGAAACAAATATAGCATCCACCCAACAAGGCCGTATCTGCAACCCGAACCATGCTGGGATTCGACATTAAAGACACCAGATAGGAGGTCACAAGCCAAGATCCACACAAATGAAAAGCTCATCCATTGTGTAAGAAGTCAGAAGTAGACACTTAAGAACTTGGAATAATACAGCAGTATGATAGAAGCTTTAAAATAAGTAGTTAAAGGGGCACCTGGGTAGTTTAGTCAGGTAAGTGCCCAACTCGGTTTTGGCTCTGGTCACGATCTCATGGTTCCTGGGTTCAAGCCCCGCATCAGGCTCTGTGCTCACAGGGTGGAGTCTGCTTAGGATCCTCTCTCTCTCTCTCTCTCTCTCTCTCTCTCTCTCTCTCTGCCTCTCCCTGGTTAGCACATGCGCATGCACTCTCTCAAAATAAATAAATTCTAAAAAAGTAGTTAAAAATGAGTAAGACATGAAAGGGGATTCAAATATATAAGGGGGGGGAAAAGGTAGATTCAAAATGGAGTAGACCTGACAGACTTCTCAGCAGACAGCACGAGACAAATGCGACCAAAGTAATTTTTGCACCAGATGCTTTTTATCAGTGGATGAAAAATAGTAGATGAGAGGTTGTTGGGGGACAAATATTCACATGGATTCAAAGATTCACCCCCAAAAATTAATTTCAAAAGAGGGGGAAAAAATGCACCATTACCTCAACCAAGTAATCAGTGTAACCAGAACCACCCAACATTATGAACTTCTTGATACAACAGGATCACTTAAGTATTTTAATTTTTTTAATGTTTATTTACTTTCAAGACAAAACAGAGTGAGAGTGGGGGAAATGCAGAATCTAAAGCAGGCGGCAGACTGAGCTGTCAGCACAGAGCCCAACGCAGGGCTCAAACTCACAGCGAGATCGTGACCTGAGCCGAGGTAGGACGTTTAACCGACTGAGCCACCCACTTAGGAAGGCGCCCACTTATGAAGTTTTCTTATCAAAAAAAAAAATATTTACACTGAATCTATTTGTGAGGAAACAAACCCAGACTATCTATAAGCCAATTGGCCTGGATTCCTCAAAACGTCGGTATCATGAAAATCAAACAAAGAGGGAAGGGAAGAGGACTATTTTAGATTAAGAGACTCTTTAAAGAGCCATAATAACCGAATATAATTCATGAACCGCGACTGAACTGTGGGTCAAAAAAAAAATACTAAAGACATTGGGAGCGGCACCTGGCTGGCTCTGTAAGTAGAGCATCTTCATTACAGGGTCAAGAGTTCAAGACCCATGTTGGGTGTAAAGCTCACATTAAAAAAAAAAAAGTAAAGACATTTGGAGACAAATGGGAAAATTTGAATACAGTCTGTATATTAGATTATACTACAGAATTACTAATAATTTTTCTACCTTTGATAGGGTATATGTAAGAGAATAGCCTTTTCCTGGGAAATAAAAACTTAAGTATTTAGGGGTGAAATGCCATGACTGTAACTTACTTCCAATTTCCTTAGCAAAATAAAAAAAGAAGAAATATACACACAATATATATTTATACTCATACATATGGACACAGTTATAAGCAAATGTGTCCAAATGTTAACTGGTGAGTCCAAGCAAAAGGTATAAGCACTCACTGTACTTGCTCTTCCAATTTTGCGTCTGAACACTTAAGGATATAAATGGCCATTAATATGAAAAGGTACTCAACATCAATATTCATCAGAGAATTTAAATTAAAACTACAATAAGATAACATGTGAACACCAACAGAATAGCAAAAATCAGAAGGACTGCTGAGAGCAAGGACGCAGAGCAACATGAACGTTCGTACATTACTGGTGAGAGCAAAATGTGGCAGAGTCATACAGAACAACTATTTGGCAGCTTCTAACACTTATTATTTTTTAAGTTTATTTATTTTGAGAGGGGGTAAGGGGGAGAGAGGGAGAGGGACAGGGAGAAGGGGAGGGAGGGAGGGAGAGAGGGAGAGAGGGAGAGAGGGAGAGAGGGAATGAATGAATCCCAACCAGGATGTATGCTGTCAGTGCAGAGCTCAACATGGGGCTCAATCTCACAAACGACAAGATCATGACCAGAGCCGAAATCAAGAACCAGACACTTAACCAACTGAGCCACCCAGGCACCCGTGGCAGCTTCTTACAGTTAAATATACATCTATTAATGCCAGGAGTCAACAAAATACCACCCACCCACAGGCCAAATCCAATCTAAGGACAGTTATTTTATAGCCTGCAAGTTAAAAATGGTTTTCATATTTCTAAAGGGTCATATGTATGTATATATAAATAAAAGTAGCAGAACATGTGACCTGCAAAGTCTAAAATATATTTATTTACTCCCCAGAGATTTACTATTCATACAGGAAAAAGCTGCTTTGCCTCCCATCTACCTGATGACCAAGTAATTCCACTCCTAGGTATTTAGACGAATCAAAGTATGTGTTTACATAAAGATTTGTACTAGATTATTAAAGAAGTCTTGTTCACAATAGCTAAAAACTGGTGGGTGGATGTGTCTAATTTGGTAAGCAAGCTTATCCTAAAATTCACATGGAAGAACAAAAAGACAAGAATATTGAAGACAATTTTGAAGAACAGGATGGGGGAAAGGAGACCAATGGAAAAAACTGCATAATCATCTTTAAAAGCCAATTTTTTTCCATTACACATCATTTATAAGGTAGTTCGTTTTCTTTATAGGACTTATCACTTAATAGTTGTAGTAAACCATTAGCCTTTTCTCCCTGCTTAACTGTCAAAAATTAGTTGTGGAAAATATTAATTTAAAAACAATCAACTGTTGGGGCGCCTGGGTGGCTCAGTCAGTTGAGCGTCCAACTTCAGCTCAGGTCATGATCTCACAGTTTGTGGGTTCAAGCCCCATGTCAGGCCCCGTGCTGACGGCTCAGAGCCTGAAGCCTGCTTCAGATTCTGTGTGTGTGCCTCTCTCTCTCTGCCCCTCCCCCCTACACACTCTCTCTCTCTCAAAATTAAACATTAAAAAAAAAAAAAAAAAAAAATATCAACTGTTGTATTTTCCTACTGCAATATTTACATTTCCATTTATGAAATTAACATAAAGCATATAAGATACTTTTTAGTCCAAATTACATTTAAAATGCTCACCTCCTGGGGCACCTGGGTGGCTCAGTCAGTTAAACGTCCGACTTCAGCTCAGGTCATGATCCCATGGATCATGAGCTCGAGTCCTGCGTCAGGCTCTGCCCTAATGGCTCAGAGCCTGGGCATACTTTGGATTCTGTGTCTCCCTCCCTCTCTCTCTCTCTCTGCTCTTCCCCACTCACACTCTGTCTCCTCTCTTTCTCTTGCTCAAAAATAAATGTTAAAAAAAAAATTTAATGCTCACCTGTTGAAAATAAATATTGCAATGTTAACAATACATCAAAGTAGCAAGACTTGTTCATATTACCCATATTGTAAAGCTCATTGGATACAATGATAATCTTTTTGGTCACATGTTAAGGAAGCAAAAAACCGTTAGAGGAATTCACCCTTTTGGCTTTCTTGAGATGCAGAAAGCAAATAGATTTGGTTCTAGTGCTAAGGCCTAAACTAAACTTTGAACATTCTAACTATCATTATTATCCTAAATAGTATCTTTCTAGAAAAGGGCTTAAGGTAGGTCACACTAAGAGGAAGTTTTGACTGATCATGCATTGCCTCCACTGTGGGCCCTAGGAAATGTTATTCTAAATTATGTATTATAATCTCTAGTAGGCTCATTTCCACTTTCAGCAAAAAGTGACTAAAAGTCTTTAAAATGTAAAACTACCATCTCTGCTTTAGAAGGATATGAAGGACCATCTTAAAACTCTGACCAACTCTTCTGAAACCATTTTTTTCAAAGGCTGGAGAGTGACAGTGTACCTCTAGATCAAAATGTTATGGGTGAGTCTGGGTTGTGTGAATGGAGGTCTCAGTCTCTTGATTCCCCATGAGAAGATTTATGTGAGGATCCACACTCGAATAAAGACAGCCAGAAGGAAAGTAGCAAGTGCAAAGCAGTTTATTAAATCGGAAGTACACTCTCAAGGTGGGAGAGCTGGCTCCTACGTTGTTTTGGGATTGGATAGTATTGGTTCTCTCTGGGCTGGGAGGAGCTGAGACAGACAGTGTGGGATGGTCTCTAATGGAGGCTGCTTCCAGTCAGTTGGGAAACTCCCCCCACAGGTTGGGAGGAGTTTCTGGCCCTACAAGGTTTGTACCATACCATCATGGCAGCCTTTCTCCAAGGCAGGGGCTGTACCCGCAATGCAAATTGCTCCTGCAAAGCTTCTACCTAACAAGAACACAAACCTAGAAAATTAAGAATGGGAAAAAGCAGTCGTGCTGTTGGGAGCTATAATACCAACACTGAAATACAAACATATATGAAAAAAATCAAAATGCAAATAATTTTGGACCATGCATGCCAACAGTCACCTTCATGAGAACACAGGATACAGAACTATATCTTGATATGAGATAAGTAAGTTAAAGTTTACTATAAGACTTGATATAAAAACAGTGTCCATTTTCTCTCCCAATTTACCCATGAGTGAAAAACACCTCCTGGCCTAATACACTGAAAATGAACACAAGACAAGAGAAAATTTTAAATCTATTACCAGCCTGATGGTAACACAAACTTTTTTCTAAAAGAGTTTGCTAGTGATAAATGTCTTAGTTTACCAACCAAGAAACAGATTAAAGTAATAGTTTTCTCATTATTTCATAGATATCTTGTAAGGAATATAAACTACTATTGAAACTATCAGTTAAAACAAATTATTAGTAAAGAGGCCAGAAACCAATATTAAAAAAAAAAAAAAAAACATATGTAAAATAAATTTAATTTCTTTTTTAAGTAGAAGAGGACTATTTTTTTTTAATTTTTTTTTTAAACGTTTTATTTATTTTTGAGACAGGGAGAGACAGAGCATGAACAGGGGAGGGTCAGAGAGGGACACACAGAATCTGAAACAGGCTCCAGGCTCTGAGCGGTCAGCACAGAGCCCAACGCGGGGCTCGAACTCACGAACCGCGAGATCATGACCTGAGCCGAAGTCAGCCGCTTAACCGACTGAGCCACCCAGGCGCCCCAAAAGAGGACTATTTTATTCATTTATTTATTTTTTTTTTTTAATTTTTTTTTAACATTTATTTATTTTTGAGACAGAGAGAGACAGAGCATGAACGGGGGAGGGTCAGAGAGAGAGGGAGACACAGAATCGGAAGCAGGCTCCAGGCTCTGAGCCATCAGCCCAGAGCCCGATGCGGGGCTCGAACTCACGGACCGTGAGATCGTGACCTGAGCCGAAGTCGGCCGCTCAACCGACTGAGCCACCCAGGCGCCCCAAAAGAGGACTATTTTAAATGTATCTGTCAAGTAAACTAGATGAGATAAATACTTAACCTTTATTTTCAGGAAATTAGAATAGCTTGTAATGGTTTCTCTTTTTTTTGTTTTGTTTTGTTTTTTAAAGGAAGTCAGTCGCAATAAAGCAGAATGAACAACACATTTCTAGATAAGAAATCACAAACAATGAAAATCCTCTGTATTATCTTTCTGTATAATAAAAACTGACATCACCGACAGGTCCCGTTATCAAAAGTAGTGTAAAAGAATGAAAAACAGTAACGTAAAGTACCACTACTTAAATTTCATCCCCTAAAGTTCTAATAATTTACATTCTTTTCTCATGAGATTTTTTTCTATTCCTTCATAGTTTATTACTGCTAAAAATGCCTGCTGTGGTAAAAATCCCCAATAAAATCATTCACGGCTTTATGTTATTCCTTTTGTTCATGTCCAATTAGTATTAGTGTATCTTTCATTCATCAACCTTTCAGCTGAACACGATACAGCATTTAGGAAAATTAAACAATTATAGCATTCCCTTAGTGATCCCGGAATTCAGCTGTGGAAAAACGTGCTCTCCTAATGCAGCATGATATAAACATTACAATAATCTTTGAATCTTTCTCAAGCGTTGTCTAAATCTACTTGGTGACCAGCAATCTGTCAAGCAATTTTTAAACTCTACTCTAGGTTTTTAAAACCCTGAGGAAAAAAAAATTAAGACACATATTAAAGACATTATGATGCTTCCATTTTGCTTAATACAAGAGTCAGTAATTTCATGTTTTGTTTTTTAATTGTGTATACCCTTTTCAGGCCAAGAATGAAGAAAACCTACATATTTTACCTTTATTTATTTATTTACTTTAACATTATTTTTGAGAGACAGAGAGAGGTAGAGAATGAGCAGGGGAGGGGGAGAGAGAGAGATACAGAATCTGAAGCAGACTCCAGGCTTTGAGCTGTTAGCAGAGAGCCCGACAGAGGGCTTGAACTCACGAACTGCAAGACCATGACCTGAGCTGAAGTCAGACACTCAACTGACTGAGCCACCCAGGCTTTTTTTTTTTTTTTTTTTTTTTTTTTTTTTTAAATATACCCCAAATAAGGGTCTTCATTCAGATAAAGCGAAATATACTTACAGAACTAGCATCAACATCACTGTGGATGGCAACTGTCTTAATGCCCATCTTCTTGCAAGTTTTAATAACCTATTTTAAAATATATCAATGTTATTAATAGAGATTCATATTTCAAGGGATTTAATAAAATTCACAAAGTAAAATGGAAAATAAGATTAAAATTCCACTCACCCTACATGCAATTTCTCCTCTATTAGCAATAAGAATTTTATCAAAAGTCTGAAGAGAGAAAAAACACACATAAGAAATTGTTACTCTCACTTTGGAACCAGAAAACAAGTTTTCTCACAACACTGGACATGATTCTAAAAAAAAAAAAAAAAAAAAAAAAAATTACTTCCTAGAGCAGTACTAAATATTACATGTATGTTCATCTATAACCCGATTGCTACTAAACTCATCTGGTAGGATGTGGCCCTATAATTAGTCCGTTAAAGCATCAACTGATTTGGCTTGGTGTATCTTAAATGGACTAAGGGGATATTTATAAATTCTCTTGCCAAAAGGTAATCTTCAGATAACATTTCTGAATACTAAAAAACTTTAGACAGAATTGTTTGACCACTTACTTCACAACGTATATTCTAAATTCAGGGAATTTATGTTAAGTTTGAGTAACCATCATATTTGAAGCAGCTAAGGCCTCATAAGAGAGTACCTCCATTCTGGGTAGGCCTAGATACTTCAATTCTAAGCCCAGCTTTGCCACTAACAATAACCTATTTGACTTGAGGCAAATCAATCTCTGTAGATCTTCACTTTCACATATAAACTGATGGCATTTCTAGAGGAAACTATTTAATAAGGTTCTCTTCCTACTCTAAAATTGTACAGGCTAATCCTTTGAAAGAAACACACAAGTAATATGGATATCTTTTAGTACACAATTATTTCTGGGTTAGTGAATTGTTGTAAGTTGAATGTAACTACAGAAAAAGTCTTAGTTATATTTCTAAAAGAAAGTTAAAGCTATATATGATCTTTAAAGTAATGGGGCGCCTGGGTGGCGCAGTCGGTTAAGCATCCGACTTCAGCCAGGTCACGATCTTGCGGTCTGTGAGTTCGAGCCCCGCGTCGGGCTCTGGGCTGATGGCTCGGAGCCTGGAGCCTGTTTCCGATTCTGTGTCTCCCTCTCTCTCTGCCCCTCCCCCGTTCATGCTCTGTCTCTCTCTGTCCCAAAAATAAATAAAAAACGTTGAAAAAAAAAAAATAAAATAAAAATAAAGTACTCATATAACTGAAAGCAATATTTTAACCTGACAGGGAGTCACAGAATCTCAGAGTTGGAAAAGGTTTTCAAAGTCTTGGTTTAAACTTTATGTCACACATCACTTATTCTAGCAAACTGAGACAAGCCTCTGCCTTAAAAATCGGTAAACTCCTAATCTGATAATATCCTGAGTCATTCAGAGCCTTGAGCAGATGGGTCCTTAAAATACCCTCATGTCACGTCAAGCCTGAGACTACAAAATCATAGGCCATTCTATACCTAAGTGGTCATGGTAAATCCCTGTTAAACACTTGACAACATACAAAGAAAAAAATGTTTTATACCTCTTTGAAGTGCATTTTAAAACGTGCATTTTTATAAGTATTAAACAGATGACATCTGATAAAAGCAACACAACATGAAGTTACACAATAAGCAACTGTTATAGCAAATATAACCAATCATAACATTATAGGGATTAAGAACTTCCTTCTAATTTTTATCTGCATGGCAGAATAATAGTTAAAAGCCAGTCTGGAACTAAATTGCCCAACACCACCACGTGTTCTTATGTGGGCAAGCCATCCTTCTCGACCCTCATTTCCTGGTATGTAAAATGAGAGTAATAATAGCACCTGCCACAAGAGGCTGTGAGAGTATGAATTAACACCCTTAAAGTGTTTAGAATAGTGCCTAGCACATAATATATACTCAAGAGGTGTTAGCTATAGCTATTGTCATTCACCCCTTTGGGCCACACACCACACTGTTTGTGACAAATCCAAGAGTGTGAACCTATCTAACAGGGAAAAATCTACATTAAAACAACTATCTGCACCTGACACATCTTCTCTATTAAGGGCTTGTGATGGCTAATTTTACTTTTACATGCAACTTGACTGGGCCCCAGGGTGCCCAGATGAAACATGATTTCTGGGTGTGTCTGTGAGAGTGTTTCCAGAAGACATGAGCATGTGAATCAGGGGACTCAGCCCAGTACACTGCCCTCCCCAGTGTGGGTGAGCATCATCCCATTCACTGAGGGCCTGAGAGGACAAAAAGTAGAAGTGAGGATTTGTCCTGCGTTGCTGATTCAAGAGGGACACAGGTCTTGGCCTACCCTGGGGCTTACCGACAGACATATGGGCTCCCAGGTTCTCAGGCCCTTGGACCTGGACTAGAATTACATCACCAGCTTTCCTGTGTCTCCAGCCTGCAGATGGCAGATCGTGAGACTTGGCCTCCATAGCTGTGTGAGCCAGTGGATCTCCACATACATCTCCTACTGGTTCTCTTTCTCTGCAGAACCCTAATACAGGTCTGTTAATACCAATTAGTGCACAAGCTAAATAAAGCTGATCATATCAATTAACCTTCCATACAGAAGATATTCTTTTGAATAAATGTATGTATATGGTTCAGGGTTTAAAAGGTACAAAAGGTGATATACTGTAGAGACAACTAGGTCTCTGCTCCAAAGGCAATGCTATTACCAGTTTCCTGTACATATATTCTTTCAGGTAAGCTATGCACGTAAAAGAATACATACAAATAAATTTACACGGACTTTAAAACTTCCCCTCTGCATCAAAAATTACAGGGAAACATCAAGTGCATTTGATAACTTCTGTGTACAATATGGCAGTATGACAACAAAGTGTGGTAAGTGCCATAACGCAGCTACATCCAAGAGGCTGTGGCCAGTGCAGAGAAGGAAGAGTGAACAGCAAGGGCAAAGGCAGTGACATTGAAAGCAGACGGTAGCACTGAAAAACAAGGGATTTTTAATATAGCTCAAGCACAAGATATGTACAGGGGAGCTGGAGCAAACAAAGCTAGGGTAAAAAAGGCCAGATGATAAAAGGACTTATACGCCATTTAAGGAAGTGGACTTTATCCTATAGGTGCAGAGCCACATATAAGGAGGCACTCTGAAGATATTCTAAGGGAAACGAACAAAAATCTTTAAATCAGGAACCTATATCCTGAAGACAGAGGGGCTTTCAAGTACCATGAGAGAGAGAGACGGACTTTCGCAGCAGCGGTTCTCTAACTACTAATGAGGTCATCCAGGGTAAGAAACACAATGGAAATTCCTGAAGATTTTTTGTTTTAAGTTACCTCCTTTTATTCTATCCTCTATCCCTCCTTCCTTCTTTCTCCTCCCCATACTTAGATCTTCATAGGCAGGGTCTAAAACCACCAAGGACACTTCACTCCATTCACAGCCCAAGAGAAGGGCTGAGCTGGCCCGTTCCCCTGGGTACTTGTTGAAGGAATGACCACAGAACTCCACACACTGACTAGTCACTTACCAACACTTCTGAGAAGTGGTACAGAACAGTGGGTAAATCTACCACCTCACTAGAGAAGCCCAGGCTTCAGTTTACACCCGTTATTTACTATCTGTGGATTTTGAGGCTGTTTCCAAATGTACAAAACCTAGTTGTTAAGACTAATATTAAGCAGCTAACATTTAGGGCACATGCTTTCTATATGCCAGGACAAATCCCTTCTGTCCACTATGTCTCATTTAAGGCTCAGAATAGTCCTATGAGGTCAGCTGAGAACATCCCCAATTTACAAATTAGAAAATTAAGGCTTGATGAAGCCAAATCACTTGCCTAAATCACTTAAAATTCACAGGGGCAAAGCCAGAGCTCACATCCAGGTATTCATATCAAAACATACCACAATGTGACATGATCAGAGTATAATGGTACAAGCTTTAAACACTGTATTAACAGTGACACCTAAGATCACATTTGTTACACCAGGCACAATATAGTACTGCACCAGTACACACTAACTTAAGGCCTACTTTAGTAGCCTCCTGGTCTTTTTCTAAGCAGATTATTACTAAATCTTCCCTATTGTTATGAACGTATCAGAGACAAGTCGATGTGTTAAAATTCAAGTCAAAAAAAAAAAAAAGGTACATTTAGTAATGATTAAATTTTACCTGGTTTAATTTCAACCTGATGGAAATTGCTGATAAAATATGAAGGAGTCAATGACAAGTTCAGATGAGAATCAATTTATTTAGCAAATATGTATTACCAAAAAATCAGATCTATCTGCACTTAGGAACAATAAAAAACAAAAAAGTGCAGTATTTAATGAATAGCTATGACAACAGCAAGAATTCCTAGAAGTAGAAAGGCTCAATTAAAGGCAGCCCTGGAGTGAAGGGCAAGCCTGCAACTTGGTCTTAACACACAAAACCTATATACTACCGTTAGGTGTCAACAAGGATCATGGACATTATGACATGACTGACACACTATATAGTTTCACCACAATTACCTAAAAGCAAAGGTACAGCAAAGAAGACAAAGATAGCAGGCAGCAGATCTGATTTCAGACATTTAAAACAAAATATGTACTTTAGTGGACTCCAAGGTGGGGGGAAGAGCTCTATAAATTCCCTAAACCAGGTTATACGCATTTGTTTATTTTTAGTAATTATCAATGGCCACCAATGTGGGGGGTGAGTCAGCTATTACTGTAAGCTCATTACAAGGTTATGGCAAAAAGAAGCCTCAAACCAAACTCCACCAACACATACGTTTATGAACAGGCATAAAAAAGATCTTAAAATCTACCAAATAAAGCTCAATGATGTCTCAACTTCCTTCATTGTATAATGCTCCAACAGTCTGAATGAAAGGTTCACCTGAGGTAAATACATCAATATTCTGATTTGGCCAGCTACACTGTCAGACTCAATCTATCAAGAACCTCCAGACAAAGAAAGAGCTGCACATAGGATCACTTCATTTAGTGATCAAGCTTAGTTTCTATCCTTAAAGATAAAGAATGAAAGGCCAACTAGATTGTTTTATTCTAATTCAGGGGCTAAGAATTTCTATTAAATAGCAGCCAGAACACATATCTTACATAACCACTAATTTCATCAATGAGAGCCCACTTCTAACACCTATTATGCTAATGAGGAAGGCTACCAAAGTTAACAGGGAGAAAGATAGCTGAACACTTCGTAGTATTCTATGTCTCCCCCACTCTTGAATGTGGCCTCTTGAACAAATACTAGCTAACCACTCCATAGAGTGTGTTCCCAGTTAGGACAGCTCACTACCTCTAGATTGGAACTCAACACATGTGCAGAAATATACATACATGCACCCCAACTTCTAAAGTTTTCATATTAAACCATGGATTTATTTCATAAAAGGGAGTTTATCATAGCTAATTCATCTGGACCAGTGCAGTCCAATCAAGTAACCACTGGCACTAAGCTCTTCAAATGTGGCTAATCAAACTGAGATGCCAGAAGTGTAAATTATACACTTGGATTAGAAGATCTGGTACCAAAAAAAAAAAAAAAAAAAGTAAGTATCTCATTGATACTTTTTATATTATGTATTGAAATAACACTTTAGATATAGAATTAAAACATACTATTAAAGTTAACTTCTTCAGTTTTTTTTAATGTGGCTATTAGGAAATTTTAAATGACATATACCCTGCAAATTGTGTCCACATTGTTATTAAACTGCAATGATACAGACCCTTTCTCCAAGCCTCCAAATTCTTTTGAGTAGTTTTGTATACTTCAAGAGATGATTTAGAAGATACCTCAGCTATTTCGTTCTCAAATAATCATTCATCAGTTTTACCTTCCTGACTCTCGACTTGAATCACTTCTTAACCAAAACTCTCCTGCCCTGTTTGAGGTCTTCATTGTCATTGTCATTAGAAAAAATGACATTTTCTAATCACCACTTATAGCCCCTTTCTTTCTCCTATTACGAGCCTCAACTATTATCCTATATCAGGATTTTAACTGGAATTCCCTTGCCCCAAAATTTACAATACACAAAGGTGCCTTCAAAATTAATCCTACAGATATTAAGTAAATGGAAAAATAAATCAGTTCAATCAAAATCTCTCAAATAACCCAGAATTTAAGAAAGAATGCTATGTTAGTTATTCTGCTGAATAATAAAGGAAACACACTAAAAGTTTACTCAATTTCTGGTAAAGGTACAAACACAAAATTTAAGACTCAGGTTGTGGCCCACAATGAAAAAAGATTGAGCAGCTATAAAACCTATGATGTTAGAGCAGTAATTATACAGCGCTAATATTTAATCTGTCCACTGAACACAGCATGGAAACAAGAAAGCAAAACCATTATAACTTTGCTAGTCAGTATTTTTTAAATACTTACTTTTTCATTAGAATCATATCCTGCTGAACAGAGACTACGGGACACCATTAAGTGCTGTCTTGAGTAGTGTGGGACATGCTACCAAAAAAAAAAAAAAAAAAAAAGGTGAAATAAATTACAGATCCTTGAATGGGCTTTAAAAATATTTTTTCAGAGTAATTCTTCCAGTATGCATCTACCTAAAATATTTTATCAATACATGTAGTCCTAAGCCACATGCCGTAACTATGGAAGGTTGGAAGGTAAATCATAACTACCAGACATATCCCTTTGGCACACAAGAGAAACCAAAGGCATCAGAATGATCTCCAGAAAAGTAAAGTAAGAGTCAATGGGTCAACTTTTTTTTTTTAATTTACATCCAAGTTTGTTAGCATATAGTGCAACGATTTCAGGAGCAGATAGATTCCTTAATGCCTCTTATCCATTTAGCCCATCCCCCCTCCCACAACCCCTCCAGCAACCCTCTGTTCTCCACATTTAAGAGTCTCTTCTGTTTTGTCCCCCTCCCTGTTTGTATATTATTTTTGCTTCCCTTCCCTTATGTTCATCTGTGTTGTATCTTAAAGTCCTCATGAGTGAAGTCATATGATATTTGTCTTTCTCTGACTGATGGGTCAATCTTAATTATAGAGAGCTGATGTTACCAGGGAGGAGAGGAATTAAATAGGTGATGGGGACTAAGGAGTACACTTGTGATAAGCATCAGTGATGCACAGAACTGTTCAATCACTATATTGTATACCTGAAACTAATATAATACTGTATGTTAACTGGAATTAAAAACTTAAAAGGATCAATGGGTCAAATAAAATTTAAAGAAAGGTCTGATTATGCACACTGACATGCCAGGATCATAAGGTCACATACCACACAGAACTTTATAAAACATAAAACAAGAGTCTTGGCCTTCAAGGGGCTCCAATTTTCACAAGGACCAGAAAGTAATCAAATAGAATTTTTTATTTGCTGAGGTCTTGAATGGGACTTCTTAGTCTACTTTTTCTGGTACAGGGAAAACATACAGGTACAGTGAAAAGGTAATACTAATAATCAAGTTGACTTCTAATTCATTATTATAAATGTGGAAAAAAATGTTCTCTTAAGGCTTTAAAGCATTAAGAATCATCACTAATAAAATGTATAGTTGAGGTTTAAGAAAACAATTTACCCGGTAGTCATTGATAAAGCTATTAAAAAAAAAAAAAAAAAAAAAGGTGGGGCTAGTGAAAAGCAAATGGTACTACCCCTCAGAACTTTCTAAGAGGACAACGTTAATAAGAGGCAAATGTTTTTATACCAACATTCTTAAATAAACTCAAAGATCTTATTTTTTTAAAGCACCAAGTCTTAAATTACACAATGTAATCTTAATATAAGAGTGAAGGTAATAGATAAGAAAGACACTTTAAAAATGAAGTTCACACTATCAAGTAAAAGACTCGTGAATCAGGGTGCCTGGGTGGCTCAGTCCATTGAGCATCCAACTCTTGATTTTGAGTCGGGTCATGATCCCAGCGTCATGGAATTGAGCCCCACAATGGGCTGAGCTGAGCGCGGAGCTTACTTAGGATTCTCCCTCTCTCCCCTTGCCCCTCTCCCCAACTTGTGCACACACTCACTCGTGCTCTCTCACTCTCAAATTTAAAAAAAGTAAAAGACTAGTGAAGACACTGGTTGGAAACTGGGAAAACACACTTCATACTGTGTGCTTTTTATTTTTTTACATTTACTTATTTTTGAGAGAGAGAGAGAGAGTATGAGTGGAAGGGGGCAGAGAGAGAGGGAGACAGAATCCATAGCAGGCTCCAGGCTCCAAGCTGTCAGCACAGAGCCTGACATGGGGCTGGAACTCACAAACTGTGAGATCATGACCTGAGCCCAAGTTGGACGCTTAACCAGCTGAGCCACCCAAGCGCCCCCTGAGTTTTGGTCTTTAAAAGGCACACACTGGAGCACCTGAGCGTCTGACTTCGGCTCAGGTCATGATCTCACAGTTTGTGAGTTCGAGCCCCACATCGGGCTCTGTGCTGACAGCTCAGAGCCTGGAGCCTGCTTCGGATTCTCTGTCTCCCTCTCTCTCTGCCCCTCCCCCACTCACACTCTGTCTCTCTCTCCTTCAAAAATAAACAAACATTTAAAAAAAAAATTTTTTTAAAGACCAAAACTCACTCTTAAATACCTTCAGACATCCCTGTAAGTTCAAGAGTATTAGGCCCAATTTTAATGAGAGAACAGAGTCTTGAGAATTTTAATTTGTCCAAAGTCATTAGGCTAGGTTGCAATGGTTGCAAAATTTAAGCACAGATCTATTCAAAGCATTCTAGAGTTTATTTTGAGATAATAAAAAGTAATGGCACCTCCCACGTGAACACCAATGTCTATGCAAAGATACAATTAAAAGAGGGAAAAAACAACAACAATTTACCAGGAGGGTCTCACCACTCTATGCATTCAAATAAAAATTCAGTCTTCCACTGCCTTCAGCAGAACAGCTATATTTAGCAATTTTAGTCCCACATCAGACTTAATAAGATAAAGGTAATACTGCTTCTCCAGAAAATCAGGTCTTGTGTTTATAGCCTCAGCCCATGCAGAAAACTAAGAAAACAAATTCCAAGAATAAAGAAAAACAAAAGCTCCCTGGAAATTTCTCATTCTGCTGCAAACCAGCACTAGGGTATTTACACAAAATAAATAACATGCAAGCTTCCTACCCATTTTATAAAATGTAACAACAAAATAGTTGACATTTTTACAAATTCTCCCTAATATTGTAAGGCACACAGTGGTCTGCTGTAAGAACAGGTCAACAAGATCTTTTTATAAAAGACAAAATCACACGTGTGTCTTTAATCACTAACAAATAAAGGCTGTAACTGATTCCTGATGACAAAGGTGCATCTTGCAGACAAAAAAAACACAACCTGGGATGGACATTTTAGGTATTCTAATTACCTATGAAGAGTGAGAACAACAGCGATGTTTATGTCTGGGGAGGGGAATACTTTAAAAAGCACCCTACCACCCAGCAAAGAACTATGGGAAAGAAAATCAAGAAACCTGAATTCTAACCCTAACTCTAGGACTTGAGCAAACCACTCTAACCCATCTGCTAAGAAATGAAAGTCTGGATGACTTTTCTTTAAGGTCCCTTACAAACCTAAACCACAGTTAACAAAAAAAACAAGAGCTTACGTAGTAGAGGGGTATCTAATGTGTACAAGCTTCTCATGATCATGGGAGGATATGCACTCGATCCAAAGTCAACATGTAAGCCAGTGAGGCCACGCAAGGCGGTGACCCAGATCTCACTGCTGAACTACTACTACACTCAGAGTAACAAACAAACATGCAGACCTACTTGGTGTAAATCGAGCTGATTTCATAAATTTTCATCAGTATGAATTAATGCACTAAGTTTCCAGGCTACTTCTGGGAATAAAAACCTCCAGACTCTACCTAATTAGATGAGCCCATGAGGAATAAGCTAAACTTGCCCCAAAAGTAAGAGTTTCTATCCCCAAACCACTCAGAAATCTCAAGTTGCCAGGCTCTGACCACTGTTTGGGGGCGCTGACTCAATTATGCTATATTTACTTCCAGTGAAACTATCAGTAACCTAAAACTAAAATAGAAAACATCTACGCCAGGGGCACCTGGGTGCCCACTGGGTGGCTCAGTAGGTTAAGTGACTGACTTTGGCCCAGGTCATGATCTCATGGTTCATAGTTCGAGCCCCGCATTAGGCACTCTGCAGTCAGCACAAAACTCACTTCAGATCCTCTATCCCCTCTCTCTGCACCCCCCTCCGCTTGCACAAGCACACACACTCCCTTTCTCTCAAAAATGAACAAACCTTAAAAAAAAAAAAAAAAGCCTACGCTTAAAAAAAAAAAAGTCTATGCCACACACTTCTTAAAACTAAATCCACTCTATTACAAGTTACATCTGGCCAAAATGTAGAAGCTGTAGCACTATACTTATTGATCAAACTGGTGTTTTGGAATCTTTTTATTACTATTTAAAATACCTGATTCTGAAGACCTCAGACTATTTTACCACCAGTATCTAAAAAAAAAAAAAAAAGCATATAGCTTTTACACATTTGAATTTGTGATAATGTGTTCCAAAATTTCAAAAAAAAACATGGATTCCCCTGGTTAGCCAAGTAACTAGAAGTACAACTGGTCCAAGCAAAACTAGAAGAGCAGAACTATAAAGAAGAAACCAGGGTCTGAACTGGTTTATAGTTGGCCTTTCTCTGTTCCTGTTCACTCCTGGGAGACCTTTATGGAAGATCAAAGTTATAAAAAATACAGGTCAAAAATCAGATACTTTTTGTAGAGATACAACATGAAATTTCTTTCATCATTTTGTTTCCTAGTAATCTCCACACCCAATGTGGGCTAGAACTCATGACCCCAAGGTTAGGAGTCACATGCTCCACCAACTGAGCCAGCCAGGAGCCCCTAAAATTTATTATTTTTTTGAGAGAGAAAAAGAGAGCAAAAGCATGAGAGGGAGGGTCAGGGGACAAGAGAGAACCCTAAGCAGTCTCCAAGCCCAGCGTAGAGCCCAACACCCAGCTCTATCTCACAACCGTGAGATCATGACCTGAACCAAAATCAAGAGTCAGACGCTTAACCAACTGAGCCATCTGGGCACCCCTAAAATTTCTTTTTTTAAATACAGAGAATAGTTAGGAGAAATCTGCTTAATTTGCACCTCTACACAGAATTTTAATTCATTACTTTTATTAAGCATATAACAAACTGGCTACAAGCTCCATCCAAAGTTTTTTAAGGTACTTCCTAAAAACAGAAGTTCAAGGGAAACACCTGAATCAACTCCAATTATAAAGACTATTTAGCCTATCACAGCCAAGGAGAAAGGTCAGTGTATACAAAATGACTTCCCAACAACCTCTTACCACTGGTTCTCTTCTACAAGATAAAGATTTCCACATGTGGAAAAGAAATATCTGCTAACAGTGTGGCACATGGCAAGTAGCAGAACCTTCAGGGTCACAAGACCTGGGTCAGCACTTAGGTCCACCGCTTCATAGTCATGCACCACCAAGCAAATCATCTCTCTGGACTTTGTTTCTTTTAGTAAAATGTAGAGATACCCTACAGTTGTTGAAAGAATCACACAAACCTTTACAAACTGTAAAGCGCCAACAAAATGTAAGAGATTATTACACAATAACTAAATCCAATTATACAGCTGTTCCCTTCTTAAAATTGTACCAGACCCTTCCTTTGGGAGTTACCATTAGGGTAGTAATTATCAGGAGCTCTGGTCCAGACTCAGATTTGCATGTTCTAGAAAGTACATAATAATTGTTAACCAAAAGAAAAAAAAAAGGGGGCGGGGGTGCGGGGGAGGACGACAAAGGCTATAGCTTTTCAACAAACTGCATACAAGCTTTCCAGCCGTTGCAAACAGGGAAACAAATATGTGTTTCTAACACAGCACCTACTACTTTCACATTCTGGACATGACCTCATGTGGCAGCTGAAACTGGTAAATCCACTAGCAGTTATCTCAAAAAAAAAAAAAAAAAAAAAAAAAGAAAGAAACGTAAACACTAGTTTAAAACCAAATGCTAGTGTAAAAATCAAAACTACCATTATGCTTAACACATCCACAGCAGCATTCAAATGGATAATACTAAAATCTGTTAACAGGCTAATTCATGATTAGGATGCATTCTGCTTCAAAGTAGCAGCTATCCTCAAGACCAGGGATTAACAGAGCCATAAAGTGATCTTACCAAGGTGAAAGTCAACATTAGCTAATGCTTCAGCTTCAAAATCTCCAAGAGAAGTTCCTCTCCATGTTTCACAAGGAGCTGAGCAGCCTCGCTTAGTATTTAACTGCAGCATTGTAACAGCCCCAGGGCGACCTGGGAACGACCTCCAAAAACACGTAAGTCAGGCTTTTTCACTTAAGCACAGCTTTTTCTTCAAAACAGACATGAACTATTTAGTCTTTGGGTCCTCACTAGCCAGCCCAATCTTCTACAGTCTGACCTTCCGTCAAAAGCGAGGCTGAATACCTGGTATTTGAGAGGTGATCAAACCTCAAGATTCTCTGGCTATGCCTCCACAGTGAGTTAGAGCACCAGGAAACTGCATACATCAACTCTAAACTTTGTCATCATTCTACCCAGCTCCCCTCTCAGGCCATTCTTCCCATCCCGCCTGTAGCAGATGTTGCCAGGGCCCCTCCAGAGCCTCTTCAGCAGTCAGCACGGCTTCCCCAGCTGCTGTGTTGACCACTCACAACTCACACCTGCTCCCTGGACTGACCCACTTGCCTTAACCAGACAGGAATTCTCCGTTAAGACCGAGAGCTGCCCCTCTCTCAGCCCACAGCCAATGACTGACTAACAAGGGTGTACAAAAGGCCATCCCCACTCACCTCAAAGTGTGACCAATTCAGTAGGGTGCTCTGGTTATTAAGAACTGGCTGTCCAATATGGCAGCCACTAGCCACATACTGAGCACTTGAAATGCACCAGTCCAAATTCTGATGTGCTCCAAGTATAAAATACACACCAGATGTGAAGACTTAATACCCAAACAATGCAAAAGACTTCAATAATTTTTTTACATTTATATGTTAAAATATTTTGAATATACTGAGTTAAATAAAATACACTAATATTAATTTCATCTTGTTTTATTTTCTTAATGTGAGTGCTAGAAAACTACATTTGCAGCTCGCATAACATTCTATTGAACAGGGCTAATTTACAGCAGTGCTTCTCTAACTTTCTTGTGTATCAGCATCACCTGGAGGGCTTGTGAAAACATTGCTGGGCTCCATCCCCAGCTTCTAATTGGCCAGTCTGGGGGGCAACTGAAAATTTTGCATTTCTACAGGTTCCCAGGTAATGCTACTTCTGCTACAGACTGAGTCCCCACTTTAAGAATCACTGCTTCAGAGCTCCCCTATAGGGTGAGACTAAAGCTAGTCTCCAGCTGAGGCCCCTTCCTTGCTTAGCTTTTTTCCCCCTGTTCTATCCTGCTTTCTTCACTCTTCTGTTGACCACCAGCCTTTCAGGCTTCTGGGAAACCTAACCATCCCACCTCCAATAGAACTGTTTCTCCACAACTGTAACTTTCACAAAGTGCTAGATCAGTGACAACCAATGAGATAGGAAGAAAGATGACTGCATTTTTTTGTAAAATGAGTATCAAACTTATTTATTCCACGAATTGGGGTTTTATTTTTTTTAAATGTTTATTTATTTTTTGAGACAGAGAGCATGAACAGAGGAGGGGAGAGAGAGGGAGACCCAGAATCTGAAGCAGGCTCCAGGCTCTGAGCTGTCGGCACAGAGCCCAACGCGGAGCTCAAACTCACAGACCGCGAGGTCATGACCTGAGCGGAAGTCAGAAGCTCAACCGACTGAGCCACCCAGGTGGCCCTGTTTTTACATATTCTTTACATATTCTATGCAGTCAATAGCCTACTGCTTCCCTCTTCTCTGTGGCTACTAGGGAGTTCAAACTAGTTTTCATGTCAAGATGTATAAATTTCTCCTTTATTCTTTTTACTAAGTTTATTAATATGGTATAATAAAAGCACTGTAGATTTGACTTTGAATCCTGAATCTCCCACTTAATTCTTGTGTGACCTTGAGCAACTTAGTTAACCCCAGCTGTGGAAACGAGAATCATTTGAAGGTGGTTTGATGATTAAATGTGAATACAGCTTTTTTCCTCCTTTGCCATTTGCAACAACCCTAGAATCATCAACCCTAGAATATGGTTTCAAAATACTTTCCACAGCCATCCAGCACCCCACAAACAACAAATAAGATCAACCATCCCTCTGTGTTTTGTAAATTCCATCAAATCATTTCAATGGAAACTGCTGTCTTCATCTTCCACCCCAAGCTGCAGCGTTCCAAAACACTAAGACTATCCCACCCAAGGGCTCAGGTAGACCTAAGAGTCACTCTTTTTCCCCCCCTGTAAATTGAGATTTAATTCACATACCATAAAACGCATTCTTTTAAAGTACACAACTATGTATTTTAGGATATTCACAAAGTTGTGGAACCATCACCAATCTGATTCCAGAACATTTTTTCATTGCCTCAAAAAGAAACCCCTTAGCTATTAGCAGTTTCTACCAGTCCCCACCCCCAGCCCCTGGCACCTGCTAGTCTGCCGTCTGTCTATGCATCTACCTATTCTGGACATTTCATATATATGGAATCCTACAATATGCGGCAGCCTTTTGTGCCTTCCTTTCAGGGATCCTTGATTCCACTCTTTGCTTACATCTCCCTTTGAGCCCAACAGTAAATACTACTGGCTCTAGTTCTAAAATATATCCCAAGTCTTACCAGGTCTAACTCCAGTGCGACCACCCTACCATCCTCTCTTGTTGAACTTCTACAATGGCCTCTTAACTGGTCTCCCTGATGCCACTCTTCACACCCCAGTCTCCACTAGGACATTCTCCACATAGCATTCAGAATGGTCTTTCCAAAACATGGATCCAGTTTGCTCAAAATCTTCCAAGGGACTCTCACGATTAGGATAAATTGCACATACAAGCCCCTATATGACTGGCCTACCTACCGCATCTCCTAGCACTCCTCGGTCATTCATTCACTCCAGCCACACTGGCCACACCCATCCCTTGACTATACCAAATAAGCAACTCAGAGCTTTTGCTTGGCCTTCCTTTGGACTGCTAGTCCCCTAGATTGTCACGTGGTAATCTGGGTCACTTTCCTGTTCAAATGCCACATGCTCAGAAATGTGCCCCCTGTTTTTTTTTAGGTTAGCAGTTCTCAATACCACCACCACTCTATTTTTCTCCTTTCAGAGCACTTACTGCTCTTTGAACTTATCTATTTCTTTTTTATTTTTATTTTGTTTTTATTTTTGAGAGAGAGCGTGGTGAGCAAGGGGCAGAGAAAGGAAGAGAGAGCGTGGAGCCTGGAGTGGGGCTCGACCTCACAAACAGTGAGATCATGACCTGAGCCAAGGTCAGATGCTTAACTGGCTGAGCCACGCAGGCAACCCTGAACTCATCTATTTCTGTGAACACAGTCAGTGTGCTCTACCTGGATATAACCACAATGAAGGCAGAGACGTTCACTGTTATACCCCAGCATTAAACAGCACCTGGCACATAGCAGGTGTAGCAGATTGAATGGTGGCCTCCAAAATTGTGTGTCCATATCTTAGAACTTGTGGCTATGACCTCTTCTGGAAAAAGGGTCTTTGGTGATATATTTCCAGATGGGATCATCCTGGATCCTGGTCAAGGCCCTAAATCCAAAGACAAGTGCCCTTAGAAAAGAAAGAAGAGGAGAGTACACACAGGGAGAAGGAAGGGAAGGCCATGTGAGGACACAGGCAGAGACTTGCAGCCACAAGGTAAGGGATGCCTGGAGCTACGAGAAGCCCAGAGACAAGGAGGCATTCTTCACTGGAGCCTTCAGAGCGAGCATGGTCTTGCCAACATCTTGATTTCCAACTTCTAGCCTCCATAACTGTGAAGGAATAAATAAGTGTGGTTTTAAGCCACCAGCTGTGTCCCACGGATGCTCTATTAGTTTTCCTGACTGAAATTATAAGCCTGAAAATTATATTTTCCAACGTTTTTGAAATTCACTTTTATTTTTATCTTATTAATACTGACCCCATCACAGTTTGTCTTTTTTTTTTATAAAAATGTCAGTAGGAATTCAAAATAATTTTTTTTAAATCATACAACACACACCCTGATTTTTCAAAACAGTATGTATTTGCTCCAACTACTGGAAGGTATCTTCAAAACAAAGCAATATTTCTATATATAAGAATATAACACACTACTGAAATCACTATCATTAAAGACTACAGACCTTATCAAATTCTTCCTTCAGTCTTTTATTTTTATTCCTTGACCTCTCTACACCAGGGACACGGTGAGGGAACATGTTTTAGTTTCTTTTGATCTCCTCAGTACATATCATAGTAGCAGGCACTTCACAGCTCCACAAACACTCTTTGAAGGGACAGAGAACTACATCTCTAGATGAACGAACGAACCATACAGACTCCTCTCAAACCATTCCTCTAAATCCTCCTGTCTCTTAATCTTTTTTTCAAATCTGAATTTAGGGCAATAAGATGGGAGTATTCTTGGGGTGTCTGGGTGGCTCAGCCGATTGAGCATCCAACTCTTGATTTGGGCTCAGATCATGACCCTAGTGTTGTGGGATTGAGCCCCGCTGAGCGTGGAGCCTGCTTAAAATTCTCTCTTCCTCTGCCCCGCTCATGCTCTAAAACAAAAAAATAAATAAATTTAAAAAGACGGAGTATTCAGTTAAGTATTAACTTACTATATCCTGCAGAGTTCACATCCAACTTCTACCTCAGATCACCCAAAAACCTGCCGCCAATTTCCCTCTTATTTCCCACCAACTCAACATGACTCTTGTAGTCATCTAACTCAGGTTACCTAAAAGGAAACATTGTTTCTACCCCCAAAATATGTTTCCTTCTCAAATTTCCTTTTTCATCCCTATTCTCCCATTTACCCACATCTTTTTTAAATTTTTTTTTTTTAACGTTTATTTATTTTTGAGACAGAGAGAGACACAGCATGAACGGGGGAGGGGTAGAGAGAGAGGGAGACACAGAGTCAGAAGCAAGCTCCAGGCTCTGAGCCATCAGCCCAGAGCCCGACGAGGGGCTCGAACTTGCGGACCGCGAGATCGTGACCCGAGCTGAAGTCGGACGCTTAACCGACTGAGCCACCCAGGCGCCCCTACCCACATCTTTTAAAAAATAGGAATCATTTAAGGGTTGGCTCAGTCAGTAGAGCATACGACTCTTAATCTCGAGGTTATAAATTCAAGTCCCACATTGGGTGTAGAGATTACTTAAAAAAATAAAATCTTTAAAAATTTTTGGAATCATTTAAACAATGCCTTTTCCCTCACTCTTTTGATTAAACTGTCCCCCATCTTTCCCTCTTATTTAGAAAAGGATTTTACCAATCACTCCTCAGTTCTGAACCTCTTGACGAAATAAAACCCAAAAAGCAGATGTATAAATTCACAAATGTCCATAAGCATTTTATCATGCCAGAACTGGTTTCTGTAATAATCTTGGAAAATTTTCTTCCCAAATGATTGTCAGAAATTTATCAGCATGTTGGAAAGATTTACCTCCGGGCAATTCTAAAGCATTCAGATAGGCTTAAACATTCTTTTTCAAGACTAGAAAAGAAATTCTTGGAATTTTAAGGAACATAAAGCTTGAGCATTTAAGTTCTGTGAATGCACCATATAATGAGACCATCACTTAAATGAGAGACAATTTGTAACTGTGAAAACAAGGTTTGGGAATCATACCATCCAAGGTTGAAATTCTGCCTCAATCAATTGTGTCCTTAAGCAAGTTACTTCACTGCTGATGTTTGTTTCCTGGTCTGTAATACTGCAACTTTTTACCTACTTGCTATACAGATGAGAGATAAAACATGAAACCATGTAAGGTATATAAGAGTTCAATACACTGTAACAATCACCCTAAAACCAACATCCTAGAGCCACTGAAAAATGGAGACAGAAAAAACAAAACAAAACAAAACAAAACAAAACAAAACTGGGTATTTAAACAAAATGTGCTGATACACAAAACAAGACTAAAAGATCAACTCTACATATACCCTAAAAGCAAACAAGTTCTGCTAACTGGCTAAAAGAATGGGGACACTAGGGTCTAGAGTTGCCAGCCTGCTTTCCAACCAACCAAATGGCTTGCAGGATGGGAAAGAGGAATGGCAGGAATAAAATATTTAAATGGTTCTGCTTCAAAGGCAGACTCAGTGGAGCACATTTCAAATTCATGTAAAAGAAGCACATGAAGAGGGTTGCCTGGGTGGCTCAGTCGGTTGAGCGTCCGACTTCGGCTCAGGTCATGATCTTGCAGTCCATGAGTTCGAGCCCCGTGTCCGGCTCTGGGCTGACAGCTCAGAGCCCGAAGCCTGCTTCGGATTCTGTGTCTCCCTCTCTCTCTGCCCCTCCCCCACTCATGCTCTGTCTCTCTCACTCTCAAAAATGAATAAGTGTTAAAAAAAAATTTTTTTTAATTAAAAAAAAAAAAAAAAGCACATAAAGAAGCTAAGCAGCAGTGCAAGTTCTTCCCCCAAAGTAACAGTGAACTCCAGAGATTCTTCCCACTTATGGGAGGAATTCTTTATTGGCACTCTACTCCAGTCAGTACTGTCACACATCCAGCACCTATTGTGTTAAACACTGCGCTGAGAACACAGAAATAGACAAGATGCAGTCTCTGGCAACACACTAAAAGAAAGCAGGAGATGGGGTGCCTGGCTGGCTCAGTGGGTGGAGCAGGTGACTCTTCACCTCAGGGTTGTAAATTTGAGCCCCATGTTGGATGTAGAGATTACTTAAAAATAAAATCTTTTAGGGGCGCCTGGGTGGCTCAGTCGGTTGAGCGTCCGACTTCGGCTCAGGTCATGATCTCACGGTTCCTGGGTTCGAGCCCCGCATCGGGCTCTGTGCTGACAGCTCAGAGCCTGGAGCCTGTTTCAGATTCTGTGTCTCCCTCTTTCTCTGCCCCTTCCCTGTTCATGCTCTGTCTCTGTCTCAAAAATAAATAAATGTTAAAAAAAAATTTTTTTTTTAAATAAAAAAAAAATAAATAAATAAAATCTTTTGGGGCGCCTGGGTGGCTCAGTTGGTTAAGCATCCGACTTCGGTTCAGGTCATGATCTCACGGTTCATGGGTTCGAGCCCCGCGCCGGGCTCTGTGCTGATAGCTCAGACCCTGGAGCCTGCCTCAGATTCTGTGTCTCCTTCTCTCTCCACCCCTCCCCTGCTCACTCTGTCTCTCAAAAATAAAAAAATGTAAAAAAAAAAAAAGAAAAAAGAAAATCTTTTAAAAAAGGGGGGGGGAGTATGGAGAAAGATCAAAGCTTATATATTATACCCCAATAACGTCTAAAAAGTACATAGCAATAAATACTGTAACAACTTTCCTCTCAGCCTCACCAATCTAAAATGTCAGTGCTATCCTTCCTACCTCCAACATGAATGACTTCCCATCACTATAACATAAAGACCAAAAGTAATAGCTTGATCTGCAAAGCAAGCACAACCTGATTCATACCTACCTCCCTAGCACTGTCTAATCTCTGCACACTACAGCCTAAGTAGGCTTTTCTCAGTGCTTATATCTTGTCATTCCCTCTGGCCACAGGGCCTTTGCACATGCTATTCTTTCACAGTCATCTCTTCTATCTTTACAAGTCACTTTATCCTTCAAAACTTGTTTCAATTTTCACTTCCAAAGGAAAACAGTCCTTTCCCTTAAGCAGGATAGCATGATTAAGGGCACCAGTTCTGGAGTCCTATATCCTAGCTCTGCCACTTACCAATTCCATAGCTTTGAGCAAGTCACATAACACTTTGTGCCTCAATATCTTCATCTATAAATCGGGATTATATGGCTGTCGTGAGGACTGAATAAATTAATTCAAGTAAAGCACCAGAACGGTATCTATGACATAGAGCTCAATATCATGACTTGGTCAAATCTCTCCATTGTATTTTCTTATAGCACCAAGACCTCTCCCCTAATAGCATTTTACACTTACTTGTCTCTCTCTAATAGACTACCATATCTAAGAGAGCAGAAACTATATTTGTTCCCCATTGGTAGAATACAGGAAATAATCCAATAAAGATTTGTTGAATAAAAAAGTAGTTGAAAGGACGAAGCTGAGTCCCAGCAAAGTGACTTGTCTAATATACAAAACTTCATCTGTGTGACTGACTCCAAAGCCCAAGCCTTCCTTCCACTACACCAGGCCGCCTCCTATGTAAAAGCATAAGATGTGACAACTGCAACTAATGTAGCCAACAAAGACTAAGATAACAAAAGCATTTAAAAACAGATTTTGTGGCCACACAAAGAACACTGTGTACTTTGAGAGTGGCATCCAAAGCTGAAGCTAAGCTAACACAGGTGCAGGCTCACTTCCACTTGGAGCTGGAGCTCCCACAGTGCTCACCTGGGCCTCAGTTCCCTCCTCTTTAAGAGAATGGGATGGGCCAGATCATCTCTAAAGTGTTTTCCAATTCTAGAGCTCAAGGACAATAAATCAAGTTATGTGACAATTTTTAAAAGATTTTTTTCTTTTAAGGAAGTTTAACAAGCAGACGAACCAAATGACAGGTGGTTTTCAGGGAGACCCTCATTTTAAAGAATTCGCTGAAATGACTTAATAAACCCTATTAGTAAAGTCAAGTCGTCTTTGCTCAGAAACTACAAGAGACTCCATTTTCAAGAGAAAGTCTTAACAGCGGCCCACAGACACTCCAACATATGAGCCAAGGCTGTCATCAAGAAACCCTGGGGCACACAGCACAGAGGCAAAATGGGTTTAGAACAATTGTACAAAACTCCGGCTAACCACTACATAGAAAAGAAAACTAAACTCACAGGATGCACACACAGCAAACTGCGATGTAATTCAATTGAAATAGGCTCTCAACTCAAACGTAAAAGGTAGTAGCAATCCTGGCATCGCAGACACTTTAGAAGTTGAGATAAACTCACAACCCTAATTCTACTTCGGCAGCAATTCAGTGTCCCTAAAATTAGGAAAAAGCCAAGAGAAAACAAACTGTAAGGATCCTTAAGAATCCACCCTGGGAAGCTCAAGCCGAAGCCGAAGCCGAAGCCATAAGGCACAAGAACGGCTGCAGGGAAAAAGCACGTAGGCGCCAGCCACACGGCTGTCAGCCGCTCCCAGGGGCTAGCGAGCCGAGGGCGCACGCCTGCCGGCTCGGAGGGCCCCTCTGACTCCACGAGCCTCCGGGTAAGGGCTGCGCTCCAGCGCCAACGCGGGTGCAGAGGGACGAGGGGCGCCGACGGCTGCGGAACGGGCCGCGGCGTCGCCCGGGAACCGCGGGGCGCTCTCCGCCACACCGGCCACCGCAGGCGCTGCGGGGCTGCGAGCCCAGCGAAGCCCAGCGAAGCCCAGCGAAGCCCAGGCCCGCGGGGAGCCCGCTCGCTCCTCACCTTCAGGGTCCACAGCGCTGAGCTCCGCATCAGCGGCTGCGGCAACCGCCGCCCACGCCGTCCGGCCCCGACCAGCGCCGCCGCCCAAACCCAGAGCCCCGCCATTGTCGCCCCGGCCGACCGGCGCTCTGCTGACCTCTCACCCCGCCGAAGGGGGCGGAGAAGGGGAGCGCCAGAGCTTCGGCCAATCATGCGCCGAGACCCGCGGCCCCGCCCCCTGCCGCTCAGGAGGGGACGTAGGGGCGACTGGCCCAACCGCGGAAACTGGCAGACCCGCCGCGGGACGGCCGAGTGCCGGGACCCGAGGGAGGGGGCCCCGACCGGACCCCGGCGTGAGCGAGTCGGGGAGGACGCGCGTGAGTTCTGGCGGCAGCTGGTCCGCGCCTGCTTGGGGTAAACCCCGTCCTGTACCAGCGTCCACCTAGCTACAGTCCGTGGCCTGGCCACTCACTCCACGTCAGTTAGTGACCTAAGCCCCATGGCCACCCTGCAGGGCCGAGTACCCTAAGTTCCAGACATAAGCCCGAACTATATTCCTTTTATTCGAAGGCATAAATTGCAAAGCACCAAATCAAGATAAGATTTTGAACAGATAGCAGAGATAATGCTCTAGGTCTAGAAATCAGAGATCGGAGCTCAGGCTCAAAATAGCTGCTTGTCCGAGGAATTAGCCAAAACCAGGTCAGTTTCTGTTGCTTGCTAGCAGGCACCCTTACGAGTAGTAGTGCAACTACTAAGGGCCAGACCTTGTGCTGGATCTCCCAAATTCTATCTCATTTAACCTTCACAAGAATTCTAAAGGCCCACACATTATTCCCATTTTGAAAAACTGAATTTATAGGGAGGTAAAGTCATTTAGCCAGTAAATGGTGACACCAGGGTTTGAACCCAGGTCTGGCTGTCTTCAGAGACTGGGCTTTTGCTTTGCTGTATTACAAATTTTATAACATAAGCAGCACAGAGAAATAATATGATCACCCAGGCCCCCATTACATGGTTACAACAAATCAACATTTTGTCAGTCTTATTTCATCTAGTCCCCCTTTTCATCTTTTGCTGGAGTATTTTACATTGTTTTGTTTTGTTTTAAGTTGAAACAGAGAGAGAGAGAGAGAGCAGAGGAGGGGCAGAGAGAGAGGGAGAGGGAGAACCCTGAGCAGGCTTGGCGCGTTCGGCACAGAGCCTAACATGGGGCTTGATCCCACGAACTGTGAGATCATGACCTGAGTCCAAATCAAGAGACGGTCACTTGAAAGACTGAGCCAGCCAGGTGCCCCATGCTGGAGTATTTTAAAGCAAATCTCAGACATCAGATCATACCACCAACAAACAGGCCAGTATCAGCAGTTCTGCTCTTAACTATTTTCCTGCTCCTTCAGAGTCACCTTGAGAGAGTTGCAAAACTAGGAATGACCTAGAGTATGTTACAGCATAGCAAATGCCAAGAGATACAAACAAAGTGTTTGGGAGAGCAGAGAGGTGACATTTCGTGGAACTGTAAAATGTAAGTAGGAACTTTCATGACAGACCAAATAAAAAGGAGTATCAAGTTTCACAGGTTTTTTCATCTATGTATTTAAGGCTGGAATCATTTCCTACCCAAGAAACCTGCTTTTTTTTTTTTCTTTTTCTTCTTCCCATTTTAACCTTTGGATTTGTTCTCCTTACATCCTGTCTGTTTTGTTCTTTTCATGAAAGGCACTTGTGGCAGAAACTACTTGTTTTCTCCACTCATTCCTTTAATAAGAGAGCTCCTAAGTTTGAGCTGCACACAGGCCACCCAGCTCAAGGCTGCAGTATCCAGCCTCCCTTACAAGGGGTATGGCCATGTGACTAAGGGCAGTCTCATGGAATGTAAGGGTTGTGCCCTTAAAGAGTAGACGCATGCCCTCCATCTCCTCTACTCTCCTTCCTGAAGTTAGACATGGGTGGGTGCTGGAGCAGTCATCTTCACTCCAAGACAGGAGCCCCATGTTGGAGATGGCAAAGCAAATGACAGGAGGAGCCCAACCCCCTGACTATGTGGAGCCATCTTATCAGCCTGCTGCTACTTAATGCATGTTCTGGGACAGAGAAATAAAGTTTTATCTTGTTTAAGTCATTGTTATTTCTGCCTTTACTACAGCAGCCAAAACTGTATCTTAACCAACTCATACTCTAGTATCCAGAAGTGAGGTGCTGACATAGTGAAACCTGAAATGCATGGTGATAACAGTGACAACCCCAAAATCGCAAACCAGAAGCTGAAAGCTGAAAACTCTTATTGCCATGGTACCTCTTTGGCAAAATGGTTACTTTCAAACTTCTGGACAGTCTTGCTATCACTATCACTGATACAACCTATACTTCTAATGCAATGTTTTCAAAGACCAGCAGCGGCATTTTAAGTTAAACAGTGCTACCTTGTCTGAGCTGTGCCACACACTTAGGATGTTTATGATCTCCAAAGCCCACTTCCTGTCTGAAATGTCTGTGAACAGTTGTTCCATATACTTTGTCTATCCACAGTGACAGAGAAGCAGTTACTTCATCATGGCCAGAAGCAGGTCTTTTCTCAAAACTCTGCAAGTATCTTTACATCGTCTTCTAGCTTCCAGAGTTGCTCTTATTTGTGATCCAATGTATCTGATTACAGTTACCTGGCTGCTATACTGTTGTGTAGTGGGTATGGAGCAGAGAGAAGTCAGAGTTGTAAATTAGGGAATCCTGACCAGCCATATGCACAACAAATAGCTAGCCTGCGCTCCACCAAGAGATCTTGACCTTTGAGCGACACATATCTGGCTCTCTTTGAGTGAGAGTATGTGCAGACTAGGTATGCTGGATTGAAAACTGTGTTTCCCTAAATCCTCTTCCCTTTATGGTGCCTGGTTAGAGTTGATCAAAAGAAAAACTGATAAGATATTTAGAAGGCAGGAGTGAAACATTACTCTCTGAAGATTATTACCGTAAGATAAGTAACGTAGTTTCCTGGAAAGTCTCAGTTTGCTGTCATCCAGGTTGTTTTTCCTAACTGCTACCCCTGCTGACCACCAGCAACTCCACACCCACCACTGGCTGCTTGACTGGAGAGCCACAAAGGGGTTAACTATACATAGGTAACTGCTCCTTATTGACCCCCCCATGAGATCCTTCTCATTCCCATTTGGCAGCCAGACATGTATGGCTTCTCAGCTGTCTGTCAAACTCCATCTTGTCTACGTTGCAATGCCTCAGGCAGACTGTTTTAATCTCTCTCTCTCTCTGGCCCTCTGAAAGGAGCCTGTAGCCATTGACTAATGAGAGAATGCTTCAGGGAAGGAAAAATAGCCCAAGTTTTCAGGAATTACTGGCTCTGAACTGCTAGTAATTCCTAGAGACCCAAAATGCCATTGTGTCCCACCACTGAAAGAGAATGTGGCACAACTATTTGAGTGATGAACGGGTGGACCATGGCAGACACTGCTCATTGTCTTCTAATGTCCATCTTGCTCTCATTACTTCGGTAAAAGAACTCTCACAATTTAGGTGGGTGTATGGTAAGAACTACATTTCCTCGGGGAAGGAAGGACTTCCATGGCAGCAAGAGTGGCCAGGTTACTAAGTTTTGCCCAATGGGATGTAAGCAGAAGGGACGTGGACAGCTCTTGGGTTGTGTCCTTCAAAGGAAGGGGCACGTCTTCCACTTTCCCTTCTCTTCCCAGCTTGCCAGAATGGAGGCATACAGATTATAAGGAAAATTCCAAAGAGCTGAGGAGATGGCAGGATCTAGCTAACTGCTCTCCAAATATGTTCATTCTTCCTCCTGAGCACAATACTAGGCAACATTTCTAGCCTCCTTTACAGTTAGATGTAGTGAGGCACCTGCATTCCTGTCAGTGGAGTGTGAGTGGAAGTGAGATACTCCAACCTCGAGGCTAGGTTCATAAAACCCTCCATACATTTCTTTTTTTTTTTTAATTTTTTTTTCAACTTTTTTATTTATTTTTGGGACAGAGAGAGACATAGCATGAACGGGGAAGGGTCAGAGAGAGAGGGAGACACAGAATCGGAAACGGGCTCCAGGCTCTGGGCCATCAGCCCAGCCCAGAGCCTGACGCGGGGCTCGAACTCACGGACCGCGAGATCGTGACCTGGCTGAAGTCGGACGCTTAACCGACTGCGCCACCCAGGCGCCCCATACCCTCCATACATTTCTTCACACCCTTTCTTTCCCCTCTCATCTGCTGAGACTCCTGGAAGGCACTAGATAGAAGGAGCCTTGGTATCTCAATGCTTAAGTAGACCAAGATCTTTCTTGCCTTCCCACACTAAACTGTGACATGAGCAAGAAATAAACTTTGTATTTGCTTAAGCCACTGAGATTTGGGGATTGCAAAAGCAGTTAATCTACCCAGCCTAATACAGTGTTAATAAAGGGAAAATAAACAGACTAAAAAGGACTTTTGTATACATCAGAAGGGGAAAGATGATATTTAAGAGGAAAGTAGATTTTTTTCTGAAAATAGAATGAAGGAATATTTAACACTAAATTATAGAATTGATAAATTTTGACAAGAACTCTTCAAAATCAAAGTATTGAAAATATTTTTTACTATTACTATAAATGAATTAGACCATTGCTTAAAAACTGTCAGAATAAAAATATACATTAACAATATCAGGAATAGTATCCATCCTATGAATAGCACCCAAGGTATCTAAAAACATGGCAAGGATTTCTTCTCCTTGTTTTACTTATTTATTTTTTGCAAGAGAGAAAACACAAGCAGGAGAGGGGAAGAGGGAGAGGGAGAGAGAATTTTAAGCAGGCTCCATGCCAGCATGGAGCCCAGTGTAGGGCTGGCTCTCACAACCGTGAGATCATGACCTAAGCCAAAATCAAGAGTCAGGCACCTATTCCAACTGAGCCACCGAGGCACCTTGCAAGAATTTCTTCTCAAAGAATTCAGTATTAGAGTAGGCTCCAGAGAAGGAGTTGGCAAACTTTTTCTGTTTAAGAAACAGTAAAGATTTCAGGCCTGTAAGAGGCACATAAGTCTCTGTTGCATATTCTTTTTTGTTTCTTTAGCAACCCTTTAAAATGTAAAAGTTTTTAAACTAAACTTTTAGCTTGCAGGCCTATAAAAACAAGAAGCAGGCTGGATTTGGCCTGGGGTGTAGTCTGCAGACCTCTGCTCTAGAGTAGTGCTATACTAAGTGTACTCCAGCAACCACTGCCCATTGGCCACCAATGTGAGAGTTATGTGACAAGGCTGTGATAAGATCTTTTAACAATTTATGTATTTATCTCAACACACAGTCTATGTTATATTTGTTCAGGTTGCTTTAGCAGATGTACTATAGACTGTGTGGCTTAAGCAGTAACTATTTCTCACAATGCTGGAAGCTGGGAAGTTCAAGATCAAGGTACCAGCAGACCCAGTGTCTGCTGGAGGCCGCTGCCCGGTTTATAGTTGGCCATCATCTTGTATCCTCACACAGTGAGAGCAGAGAAAGATATCTAATGTCTAATGTCTTTCCTTATAAGGGCACTGATCCCATTCATGAGGGCTCTACTCTCACTGCCCAATCACTTCTAAAAGGCCCCAACTCCAAATACCATCATACAGGTGATTAGGTTCAACACATGAATTTTGGAAGGATACATTCAGTCCCTAGTAGGAACCTATAACTAACGTTTTGAGGATTGACACTGGCCTGCAGACCAAATTTTGTATGGTGCTGCAATCAAAGTCATGTCATGTTTTATGGACATCCACCATCCTTGGAACACCTTTCTAACATTGGGGAGTTTCCTACAGGATGAGTTCTCCCCAAGATAGAACCAGATATTTGCTTTGTCTTACTCCTTTACAGTTAGATTCAGGCAGATGATCTAGCTGCACCAGTAGCTGTACCCTAGAAAGGTGTTGATTCAAGACAGCTATGTGATAAGCAGTTGCTACCCAGAATCCATTTGCTGGTAAGGGTAGCAGCACAGGCTCCCAGCTACAGGATCCATGTGGGGTCTTCGCTGGAGTCTTGTAGGAATACTGGAGTATTCTGTCCTATGTATCCTCCAATTCTACTCTCAAGCCCTTTGGAGATCTTGTGAGTTAATGTCCCTTAATAGATTCCATTTCTGTTTAGACTAGCTAGACTCTTCTATTGCACCTAAGAACTTACTGATATAGATGTTTACTGATAAATGAAATTAATTCACCATCCCAAATTAAACAGTGTTCAGGTCCTATCATTAACACCAGAGCTGTTTTTCTTCAATAAAAAATTTTGGAGTTTGTAAGAAATAATAATAAATAATAAAAATCATTTTAAAAATTGAGTTTGTTCCAATTAGTGTAAGAGAAAATTTTTAAATGTGGTCTGTTTCCTCAAGGACTTCAAAATTTATCTAGAGAGTGAAAAGTAGCATACCAAAAACAAAAAATAAGCACCAAACTGTGCACCAAGATACAAAAGCCTATCTCTAAACAGCTCATGAGGTGCAGCCAGGCCCAGAGCTCTTTCCTAGCATAGCAACCACAGAACATCCTTGAAGCTCTCGGTAACCAACTTTGTGTCCAGCAGCCTCCTCATTTTGGCCACAGGTTAAGGACACAAGAATTGAACCTGACTCTTATGGAAGATTGTAGGAGAATTCTCAAATATGTTTGGGACCATGGTACCTATGCATAACAATTTTTACAGAAACAAATTAGTAATAGTTTATGACTATTGTCTTTAAGCAACGTATGCCAAGGTCCCCAAACCCTTTCATATCTGCCCTGAGAAAACAAATAACATTTGTAAATACTGTTATTTAGGGAACTTCCTTGCTTACTCTTTTTGATATGTGTAGATTAAGGATAAACTTGACTGGATCCTGGAAGATCAAAAGAACTACAAAGAGTCCATTTCTGACCCAAATGAAAAAAAGACAGTAGATAAAATAATAATAATTAGCATTTATTGAATGCTTATTCTATGCCAGAGACTGTTCTCAGCAAAGTGGTGTTTGGAGACAAAGCTGAAGGAAGAGGAAAGACCAGACCCTGAGGAAAGTAAATATTATACTATGGAGTTTGGGGCTTTCATCTTCCAGGCCAGAAATCACAATGTGGCAGAATGTGGGCCACACATAGCACAAGACTATGTTTGGCTTTAGCCGTTGGGGGGGGGGGGGGGTGCGCGCGTGCGCAGTGCACTCCTGTGCACGTTGTATGTTTCTCAAATTGAATTAGTTAACTATTCAAAATATGGCAGCTTTCGCGTATAAATCCAAATTTTCTTTTCTTGAGATAGTGAAAGATTTAACAATGCGGGGATCCCCGCCTAAAAACATTCAAAGGCATCACCATGTGCCACACTCAGTCCTTTACTCATTCTCTTTAGATGCTTGTGTTTTTTTAATCCCTGTTTTTTGATGTGGAAAACCTGAAGCATCTTAATCTAGGAAGTGATACTGTCTTTGCATTTTATAATTTTTTTGTATTATTCTAGAACTAGTGCAAAAGTATCCACATGGATAAATCTCACAAATATAAGATGCAGCATAAATAAGTAAATTAAATAAATAAATAAATAACAAATTGCTGAAGAATATATACAGTTTGATACTATTTTAATGAAAGTTTTAACATGAAACACTCTTATATTATTGAAGAACACATGCATAAGTAATAAAGGGATGAAATAATGTGTGGGAACACTAGTTACTGAGTTTGAGAGGCAGGTTGCCCTTGTCGAGGGAGGCTAGGGCTGCCATAACTGGGTAGCTTAGATTTTTATTTTCCCACAGTTCTGGAGGCTAGAAATCCAAGATCAAGGTGCTGGCCAATTCAGTTTCTGGTGAGAACTCTCCCTAGCTTGTGGACAGCTACCTTCTCATTGTGTCCTCACATGGCCTCTCTTCCCTGCTTATGTTCAAGGAGAGTGACAGAACTCTCTAGTAACTTTTCTTCTAAAGTCTCTAGTCCTGTCAGTTCAGAGTCTGACCCCAATGACCTCATTTAACTTTTAATCACTTCCATAAAGGCCTTATCTCCAAATACAGTCACAATGAGGTTAGGGCTTCAACATATGAATGGGGCAGGAGTGGGGAGGGGGAGATACATTCAGCCCATAACACTGTCCCATGAAGGGTCACACACAGCACACTCTTGACCCCAGCAATGAAAATGCATATGTGCAATGTTTTTGCCCAGGGAAGACTTTCAGAGACTCAGTGAGCAATGTTTCTACCAGCGGCTAGTCATGTAAGCACCCTTTGCTTAACACCTACCAAAACTCCAGATACCCAGAAGAAAAGCAGGTGTTCAGCAATAAACGACATTATTTGCATAGTCTGAGCACAGTGGGCCACCCTTATCAATGGAAGGCAGTAGGAATGTTTCCAAAATCCAGCCAAGGGCCAACTTTGCAATCAGCCCCTTCTAAAGAAAGTCACCTCAGGGGTGCCTGGGTGGCTCACTCGGTTGAGTGTCTGACTCTTGATTTTGGCTCAGGTCATGACCCTAGAGTTGTAGGATTGAGCCCTAAGTTGGGCTGTCTGCAGTGCCTCCTTGGGATTCTCCCTTCTTCCTCTCTATCTGCCCTTCCCCCACTCATACTCTCTCTCCCAAAGTAAAAACAAACTTTAAAAAAATGAATAAAGATAGTCACATGAGGCTTGCTGTTCCAACTCTCCTCTGCACACTTACCAATGACCTCCTCAGCTCTGCTGTATCGCTTCCACATTCTGGTTAACAACTGCTAAGCACTAAAACTGGTATAGTAACTGTCTATAGATTGTTTCTAGGTTTTAATACCATTGCCAATCAAAGCCAATCATAGTATACTTTATGACCTGAAAGGCCCTTACAATCCATAACATGTTCTCTCCCAAGGTAATAATTGATGATATCTTTCTAAATTAATTATGTGTCATACTTCAGGAGAGGATCTCACCCTCTTCCATCCCTGGGTGCTGATTAACATAGCAAGCAAGCTCTTCAGTCTTGTTACCATAGCAAAGATAGTTTGGTGACCATCTTAATCCAACAACGGAGTTTGAAACACTTAAAGCATAGTCAAGAATGTTTCTAAAAAAAAATAAAAAAGAATGTTTCTAGTGCATATCCTACTGCCTATAATAAAATCCTGGCAAAACTAAAGCTAGAAAAGAGAACAGAACCAAAGCTTCTTTGAGCACTTCCAAATGCTTTATATAAAATTGCCCTAACAATGGGATATGAATGTGTTTTGGTAATTGTGTGTTCATATTTTTTAAGTATATTTATTTAATTTGAGAGGGAGAGAAAAAGAGTGCACACAAGCAGGCAAGGGGCAGAGAGAGAGGGGGAGAGAGAATCTCAAGCAGGCCCCACGCTGTCAGAGCAGAGCATGACACGAGGCTCAAAGCACAAACCAAGAGATCATGACCTGAGCCAAAATCAGGAGTCAGACACTTAACCAACGGAGTCACCCAGCCACCCTGGTAATTGTGTGTTTATTAGAATTAAGTTTTCTCTTTTCAGAAAGCCACAACTTGTACAGAAACATAAAGTTTCCTACCTAAGGAGTCTTAACTTTCTCTCTAGGGGCGGAAACATTCATTTCACTGGAATTTTTACTAAGGAGCTTTATAAAGCTCAGTACTTCATTGCCCATATCATCCTCAATCCTCAGGTAATACAGAAAAGACAAATAGAATTCTCAACTCTAGCTAAATTTTTAGAAACTCTGGAACTTGGCCTGAACAGTTGCCTTTTATCTTAATGACAACGAAATCAAACTCCACAGCCAGCCCATTGACTCTCAGTCTATTAACTAATAGGCATGCATCTTATCTGCCTGTCCCCAGTTATAGACTTTTCCTTATTACAGGCTGAAATAGCCAAATATTGCAAATGACTCATGTGATACATTGAGTTGTTTTTAATTTTTTTAAGGTATGGTAAATTATAATTAACATCAAATTTACCATTTTAACCATTTAAGTTTATTTATTTACTTTGAGAGAGAGCAAGAGCACAAGCAGGGGAGGGGCAGCAAGAGGGAGAAAGAGAATCCCAAGCAGGCTCCATGCCCTCAGTGCAGAGCCCAATGCCGGGCTGGATCCCACCAACCATGAGGTCATGACCTGAGCTGAAATCAAGAGTCAGATGTTTGAGCCACCCAGGCTCATTATAACCATTTTAAGCCACCCCATTATGTATATATACGTATATATATATATATATGTGTGTGTGTGTATATATATATATATATATATATATATATATATATATATATACATATATACATATACATATATATGGCCACCCATTATAACCATTTTAAGGGTACGGTTCGGTGGTATTAAATACATTGACATTGTTGTATAAACCATCACTACCATCCATCTCCAAAACTTTTCTCACCTTGCAAAATTGAAACTGTTTTTCTTAAACACTAACTGCCCATTTTCTGCTCCCCGCAGACCCTAGCCACCACCCTTCTACTGTCTCTATGAGTTTGACTATTCTAGATATCTCCTATAAGTGGAATCAATGCACAACTTTGTCAACAGATGTGAGTAGCTTTTTCAGAACATCCTTCAAAACAACCCTTTTCACTATTTAAAATGAGAGGTGTTATCTCTTTAAAGAACCATGAGAAAAAGACTGCCCTGACCTCACTGTAAAGGACCTTACAGGCACTATGAACAACTAACACAGTCGTCCCACTCTGGGGTGTTGATCCTTGCTTTCTTTTTTTTTTTTTTAATTTTTTTCAACGTTTTTTATTTATTTTTGGGACAGAGAGAGACAGACAGAGCATGAACAGGGGAGGGGCAGAGAGAGGGAGACACAGAATCGGAAACAGGCTCCAGGCTCCGAGCCATCAGCCCAGAGCCCGACGCGGGGCTCGAACTCACGGACCGCGAGATCGTGACCTGGCTGAAGTCGGACGCTTAACCGACTGCGCCACCCAGGCGCCCCTGATCCTTGCTTTCTTACTTGTTAATGAAGGAGAAAGAAATCCTTCTTGATCAGAAAGACTGTTTGTTCCTGCTACAGACCTCAACCTGAGAATTCTTAGGAGTACTCCAGAAGCAGAAAACCACAGGAAAGAGCTTCCACTCAAGACTATCAGAACAAACTAACGACTGCAGGCAGGAGACAGCCCAAGCCCCATGGAACATGGGAAGTCAGGGAACTAGCACTGCACATTGTCACACTTCAATCTGTATGCACGTTTTCTTAATTTTCCTACATATTTTCCTTTACCTTTTTTGGGTTAAGGTTCTGGATTGTTGACAGCTTGTTACCTCTTAACTATGGTACCTATAAGCAATGGTTCGCTTATAGATAGAATCAGCTGATGAGAATTGTTGAATTGTTGGGAATCTTATTAAATTCTTCAAAGCTTGAAATCAGCCTGTGGAAACTTTTACACAGTGGAAACAAGAAAACTACACATCAGGGCCTCCCCTACTCCCACTGTCCCAGAGAAAGAATCTGTTGTTAAACATTTACCAGCACACCACTGCCTAAAAAGTACCCATCCTTAATATTGCCCTTTGCATTCTTAGTCACTTCCAAGCATACACCCAACTGACTACAATTTGCTTATGATATGGCTAAAATATACCACTAAACTGTTAAATTTGTATTCACTTTCCTTTGAGGACCACCCAGCTTCACTTGGTACCAGTTCCTAGGTATCAGGTGGTTCCCTAAGTAACTGGACTCAACCACTAAGCACCTTTTTAGATGGAAAACACCTCAATAAGCCAGGTGACCAGAGAGCTGAAACTCCTTATCATAAAATACTAAAAAGAGAGATTCCTCTCTCCACTTGTAAATCTTTCGTGAGTGCTAGACTTTGGAAGTAACTGTTCACAGTCACAGAGCTTTAGAAAGCAGGAAACAGATGGCGTATATCCAGAGGTTATGTCACCTTCACACACCTTACCAGGCAGCACACCAGGGATGCTCAACATGGAGCTCTCGCTTTAGATCTAGCCCATGATTACTCTAAATTCACTTGCTGGCACTGGACTTATCTCGATGAGTGACACCATCACCGAAGTTACCACAAGACTCCTTTTCTTGTAAAAATCGTGTGCTGAGCTGAAATCTAGCTGCCAGTTCCTTTCACAACTTTGGCTCCAAAGCAAGATGTTTCTTATTAGAGAGAGATAAGAAGACACAGCATATTTCTCAACCTTGTCTGGGAAGGGCAGGCACCACTGCCTGTCCCTCTAAGCCTGGACAACTCAGCACAGGCCTGTGTCTTTCATTCCTGCCACTAGAAAACTAAAATTTCTCACACACGTTAAGAGATCCAAATTGTTTGGGGCACCTGGGTAGCTCAGTCAGTTCGGCAACTGACTTCAGCTCAGGTCATGATCTCACGGTCTGTGAATTAGAGGCCCTGAGCTGTCAGCACAGAGCCTGGAGCATGCTTCAGATTCTGTGTCTCCCTCTCTTTCTGCCCCTCCCCACTTGCACTCTGTCTTTCTCAAAAATAAATAAACATTAAACATTTTTTTAAAAAAAGAGAGATCCAAATTGTTCATTTTTGGCACAAGTGGCCCTCACTCTGAGCACTTAATCTTTCTTAAAATAGACACTGAGTATTCTGTCTTAATAATAAGGCTGCATTTCAGGCTGGGCTGCTTTGCAGGCTGAGGAACTTCATGTGTCAAATGGTGATGGTGTAAACTCCTGGTAAATGCAAGGCTTAATTCCATTAATTTGTGCAATTATATATTTAATATATGTATCACCCATAAACTCTATTGTAGCAGAGTTTATACTTTTATCATTCATTGTTGTTTCTCCTATGCCTGACACATATACTAGGCACACAATAAATGTTTCTGAAATATGTATACACACACATACACACACACACACATATATACATATATATGTATATATATGGGTTTATATTGATAGTTCCAATTTAAAGTTAGGATTATAGTGATTTTTTTATCTTCATAACTTAGAAATCTTGGTTCCTAATAACATTAATATTTCCTTATTTGTTTTATTTTATCATACACAAAAGCACAAGAACAACAATATTGCTAACAATAAACTTATTGAATGCAGTTCAAAGTATCTTTGGAGTTTTATTTGTCCTTAGACTTTATATGGGCAAAATGTTACAGTGGTCTATGTTCCAAAGTAACTTTAATTATCTTCTCGGGATGCCTGGCTAGCTCAGTCAGTAGAGATATGACTCTTGATCTTGGGGTTGTAAGTTAAAGACCCATGTTGGGTGTAGACACTACTTAAAAATAAAATCTTTAAAAAAAAAAAGTAATTATGTTCTCAGTGCAATTGGGTTTCATATTCAGTTCCACTCATTGGTTTCTGTTTGTGTTCAATTTTAGGTTTTTTTTTTCTTATTTAACTTAATTTTTTGAATATATAAATCATTTACATGATTCAGAAGTCAAAGCTAAAAGGATACCCAAAGAATTAAATTCTTGCGCCCACCTTTATTCCTTATACCCATTCTACCCATCCTTATTAGGAACCCTTTCCATTTTCAGAAATATCTTGTTTATTCTTCTTTTTTTCATACAAATAAATATATATACCTATGTACAAGTATATACAAATATGTTTATGTGTGGATATGCCCTAGTTTATTCAGTCTTCTATTGATGGATACTTGGATTTGTTTTTAAGCTTTTATTACAAATAACTTCACAATGCAGAGCAAAGTGCATACCATATTTTGCATTTGTAAAGGGATTATTGTCAGCTAGTTTCCCAGAAATATTACCGAGTCAAAGGGTAAACGCACATGTAATAATTTTGTTGAATATTGTCCAATTTTCCCTCCAGAAAAATTTTGCCATTTTGCAATCCCACTGGTGATGTTTAAGAATACCTATTTCTGGGAGTACCTGGGTGGCTCAGTTAAGTGTCTATTTTTTTTTTAATGTTTATTTTATTTTTTTGAGAGACAGAGACAGAGGATGAGCAGGGGAGGGCAGAGAGAGAGGGAGAGAGAGAATCCGAAGTAGGCTCCAGGCTCTGAGCTGTCAGCACAGAGCCTGACGTGGGGCTCGAACTCATGAGCCTTTGAGCTGTGAGATCACGACCTGAGCTGAAGTTGGCCGCTCAACCGACTGAGCCACCCAGGCGCCCCAACTGTCTGCCTCTTGATCTCAGCTCAGCTCATGATCACAGTTCCTGGGATTGAGCCCACATCAGGCTCTGCTTTGACCATGCAGAGCCTGCTTGGGATTCTCTCTCTCCCTCTCCCTCTGCCTCTCCCCTGCTCACTCACTCTCTCTCTTTCTCTCTCTCTCCAAAAATAAGTAAAATAAACTTTAAAAAGTTTCTGGGGTGCCTGGCTAAATCAGTTGGTGGAGCATATGACTCTCCATCTCAGGATTATGAGTTTGAACCCCATGTTGGGCGTAGAGATTACTTCAGAATAAAGTCTTTTTTTTTAAATTTTTTTAACGTTTATTTATTTATTTATTTATTTATTTATTTATTTTAGAATTTTATGTTTTTCAACGTTTTTTTTTTTTTTTTTTTTTTTTTTTTAATTTTTGGGACAGAGAGAGACAGAGCATGAACGGGGGAGGGGCAGAGAGAGAGGGAGACACAGAATCGGAAACAGGCTCCAGGCTCCGAGCCATCAGCCCAGAGCCTGACGCGGGGCTCGAACTCACGGACCGCGAGATCGTGACCTGGCTGAAGTCGGACGCTTAACCGACTGCGCCACCCAGGCGCCCCAACGTTTATTTATTTTTGAGACAGAGAGAGACAGAGCATGAACAGGAGAGGGTCAGAGAGAGAGGGAGACACAGAATCCGAAACAGGCTCCAGGCTCTGAGCTGGCAGCACAGAGCCCGACGCGGGACTTGAACTCACGGACTGCAAGATCATGACCTGAGCCGAAGTCGGCCACTTAACCGACTGAGCCACCCAGGCACCCCAGAATAAAGTCTTTAAAAAAAAGAATACCTGTTTCTCTCCGGGATTACCAACATAGGGTGATGTCAAGATTTTGGACCTCTGCCAGTCTGGAACTGGGAAGGATTTGAGATGTCACCTTCCTTGAGTGCTAACAAGTTAGCCTTAGTGGGTGTTACCAGAAGGCCTCAGACTCTTAGGTCAAAAACAAGAGAATCTATTAGTTATGGTACAGCAGAAGCCTGAGCTTCATGTTGGCATCAGTTCATCTTGCCTCCCACGTCCCATGGGGATGATGAGGAGCCCGAGTGAATGCTGTGGCCAAGTGGGTTTGTGTCACAGCAGAGGAACACCGAGCCTAGGAAACCCCTAATCTTATATGGGGCTGCTATATAACCTGCCTAAGCTTTACTCCAAAGGAAATATTATCTTTATTATCCCAGTCAGAAAACAAATCTGCCCTCTGTTGCATGTGCATTTCTTTGTTTTGTTTTGAATGTTTATTTTTGACAGAGAGAAAGCAAGATTGGGGGAGAGGCAGAGGGGCGGTGGGGGGGGGGGGGCACAGAGAATCCAAAGCAGGCTCTGTGCTAACAGCAGAGAGCCCGACGTGGGGCTGGAACCCACAAATGGTGAGATCATGACCTGAGCTGAAGTCAGATGCTTAACGGACTAAGCCACTCAGGCGCCCCTGCATGTGCATTTCTTTTAGGAAGAATGTCACCGACTACTTTTTCAAATGTCTCATAGGCATTTGCCTTTCATCTCTGTGAACTGTCTCAACATTTCTAGCTATTCTCCTCCTGGGTTTTTGTCTTTGTCTTTTTTTTAAAACGGTTTTTTTTGTTTGTTTGTTTGTTTTGTTTTTAAATTTTTTTTTTATTTATTTTTGGGACAGAGAGAGGCAGAGCATGAACGGGGGAGGGGCAGAGAGAAAGGGAGACACAGAATCGGAAGCAGGCTCCAGGCTCTGAGCCGTCAGCCCAGAGCCCGATGCGGGGCTCGAACTCACGGACCGTGAGATCGTGACCTGAGCCAAAGTCGGCCGCTCAACCGACTGAGCCACCCAGGCGCCCCAAAAGAGGACTATTTTTTTTTTAATTTTTTTTTCAACGTTTTTTATTTATTTTTGGGAGAGAGACAGAGCATGAACGGGGGAGGGGCAGAGAGAGAGGGAGACACAGAATCGGAAACAGGCTCCAGGCTCCGAGCCATCAGCCCAGAGCCTGACGCGGGGCTTGAACTCACGGACCGCGAGATCGTGACCTGGCTGAAGTCGGACGCTTAACCGACTGCGCCACCCAGGCGCCCCTAAATGGTTTTATTATGATATAATTTACATAGAATGACATGCTCACCCATTTAAAGAATACCATTCAATAAGTAGTATATTTACAGAGTTGTGCCACCATCACCATAATAAAACTTTGGAACATTTTTAATACCTCCAAAAGAAACCTCTTACCCATTAGCAGTCATTCTCATTCCCACACCCCATCCCCACCCCACCCCACCCAGCCCTAGGTGACTGCTAACTTCCTCTCCTTCTCTGCAGATTTGCCTATGCTAGATGTTCCATGTAAATGGTATCACACCGTATGTGGTCTTTTGTGACTAGCTTCTTTTGCTCGGCATGGTTTCAAGGTTCATCCATGCTGTAGCATCAATCAATACACTTCTTTATTTTTTGTTATGTATTGATAGAAATTAATCATTTTGTGTAATTTCAGTTGAAAATATTTTCTGCCAGTTTTTCATTTGTCTTTTGACTTTGCTTATGATGATTTTGCCAAGCACAAGTTTATATGTATCTGTCTGTATGTATGTATATGTAGATAGATAACTTAGATATCAAATGTTAGATAGGTAGAGATGTATTTAAATGTATTGATCTTTCTCCGTGGCTTCTGGGATTTGAATTATAATAGAATGGCTTTCCTCATGTCCAGGTAATAAAGAAATGGATATGATTCACTCTTGAATATGTTGTTTCATTTTTTTACATTGAAATAACTGATCTATTTGGAGTATATTTTAATGTAAAGTAAGGGACATAAATTCAACTATATTTTTTCAAATGACTCTCCAGTTGTGCTAATCCCATTTTTTTAAGTTAATCTTTCCCCTCAATGATTTAAGATGCTTCCTTTGTCAAATGCTAAATTTCCACATGTGCTTGAAATTATTTCCATTGGTTTGTCTGTTAGCCAGGTATCAACACCACACTGTTTTAATTATAGGATCTTTATAGTAATTTTTAATATGTGGTAAGGCCAACCCCTCTAATTGCTTTCTTTTGAAGATGTTCATGAGTATTCCTGCTTATTTATTTTTCCATATGAAGTTTAGGACCCAGTGCCAGGAAAATTTTGCTAGCATCTTTTTAGGGAATTACATTAAATTTATATATTAACTTGGAGAGACTTGAAATATTTATGATGTTGATTGGTCCTCTCCAAGAACAAGGAATGTGTTTCTATTTTTGATCATATTTTTGTGACTTTTCAGAACTGTTTCAAAATCTTCCTCATATAGGCTTTATGCATAATCTCTTAAAACAGTGCTTCCCACTCCTCTAATAACTAGGTCAACCGAGTATGGCCAATTATAGTAGCAGCTCTTCTCTTTGAGGAGGGATGAGGAGGTGGGCTGAGACAGAGGGAAAAGAAGAGCAAATATCTTCTATGTTCTACTTTCCCTGAGTTTTGTTCTATTAGCCCCACTGAGAGTTTTGCCTATGTATGCTGCTAGCTATGCTACTATATAGTACTCACTGAAACACTGTCTTCCATGAGCTTTACTGGACAATATGGCTGAGCATAATGCGGGATGGGAGACAGACTAGAGACTGAATTTGGGAATCTAGTGTATAATGGGCTTTGGAGTGAAGCTATTCTACTTTTTACTCAAGTCGGAGATTTGTAACAGGAGACCTCGTCTGCTCAACGAATTGATTCCAGAAGGAATCAGAGGAGAAATAGCAATTATCAGGAAAGTGGTTTCACAAAGGTGAAAGCAGCACTTCCCTGGTAGATATCTCTGCTGTGAGATAGCTGTACTCCAGGTTAACTCGAGGCTTGCTTTAAAACCTAATGGTGTAACAGACAGTATATTACAAAAAGGAAGTATAGGAGGAGAGGAAAAAGCCTATTTCTTCTTTCAAATCCTTCTAGCTGCTCTTTAGCTCAGAGAACAAAGAGATTTATTATATAGGACCAGCAGCAATTTTGTGTTAATAATACTCAGTCATCTCTCTATTGGCACCATCATCTAAGCCTCAATAGGGACCCTGGAGTTACCCACAGATTAGCAAAATAAAAGGCCTTCTCTTCCAAAAGATTTCCCATGCTTTGAACCTTTCCTAATACCCTCAGTCTTAAAATGTACCAGAACATCCATCTAATAGGGTACTGTGTACCTGTAATAGGGAATAAGGAAAATATCTACATACAACAGTGGACTGATTGCCAGGATATATTGTTGAGAGAAAGAAATCAAGGTAGGGATGCGTGGCTGGCTCAGTCAGTACAGCCTACAACTCTTGATTCTAGAGTTGTGAGTTCAAGCCCTATGTTAGGGTGTGGAGCCTACTTTAAAAAAAAAATCAATGTAGAGAAAAGTATGTATAGTATACTAACATTTATCTAAGAAATGAAGACTAGATATAGATACATAGATATGCTTTTATTAGGAACAATGGAGGGGTACCTGGGTGGCACAGTTGGTTGAGTGTCCTACTCTTGATCTCAGCTCAGGTCTTGATTTCAGGGTCATAAGCTCAAGCCCTGCACTGGGCTCCACGTCCGGTGTGAAGCCTACTTAAAAAAAAAAAAATGGAGATAATCCATAGCTCTTGCCTCCACTCCTGCTAACAGTCTGACCTGCTCACACCGAGAGAGCCTGTAACTCCACCGTGCCATCTGTGGCATTTGGGCCCTTTTTGGCAGTGATGATGGTTTCTCTGATCAGTGTCTGAGTGCTATGAAGATTGCACACAGAGGTCCAGATTCATTTCATCTTCAGAATGTCAACAGACACATAAACTGCTGTTTTGGATTTCACTGGTTGGCTGTGGTTGACCAGTTGTTTGGATTGCAACCAATTTGAGCAAAGAAATATCTTTACTGTGGCTTTGTTACGAAGGCAAAATCTATAACCACAAAGAGACGAAATACATTTCCTTTTTTTTTTTAAGTTCATTTATTTATTTTGAGAGAGACAGAGATAGTGCAAGTAGGGGAGGGTTAGAGAGAGAGGGAGACAGAGAGAATCCCAGGCAAGCTCCACACTGCCTGCGCAGAGCCTGATGCAGGGCTCAAACCCACAAAATGTAGAGATCATGACCTGAGCCAAAGCCAAGATTCGGACGCTTAACTGACTGAGCCACCCAGGCACCCCAAAACACATTTTCCTTTTTAATTTAATTAGACTTTAATTCTCCTATTGAACTTATTTTGAATTTATTTTGAATTTAATTATTAGACCAAAATGGATGGTGAGTCGTCCTTCATCATTATAATAAAGGAGGAACTGAGCAAATAATTTGTATGTTGGATGAGGTGTTTGTATTTATTTTTTAGGATACTGCCAATAAGAAAGTGTTCCTGGGCACGGTCACCTATGAAGTCAGATCTTTGTTTAAAGTCACGATAGAAGACGGATTTTTGGCTATTTGTTTAGAAGCTAAAGGTCTTGTTAACTTGAAGCATATCACAACTCCTTTATCAAAATGGAACCTTACAAAAAAAAGTGGAGCCTTTTCTTCTGGTACACTATCAAATTCTTGATTTAAAGCCAAGTGACAAAGTTGCATCTATGGAAATGATTCACTATCATCACTGCAGAGATGAACATCTGCTTGCCCTCTGTAACAGTGTAGAGAAACTATTCCCAGGTCTTGACACAGAAACTGCTAAGAGAAGGTGAAGAGAACTGGAGACAGCAAGTATAGGCCACTCTTTCAAGGACTTTTGCTATAAAGGACAGGGAAAGGTGGAAGATGAGAGACAGTACAGTGTGTGTGGATGTACATATGCTATAAATGATACAGTAGAGAGGAGAAAAACTGATGATGCAAGAGACAAGGGGAGCAATCCTTAAAACTGAAACTCAAGGCAAACCTGTTGTGATTCCATTGTGACAAAGTAAGTAATGTTTCCTGGGGAAGCAGATTTAGTCATGTTCTTTTTTCTTCTTCATATACATGTCTACTTTTTTGTGTGTTTTTTTGACCCTTTTTAACAGTGCTATTAAGAAACACTGGATGACAGAAGGACTGGATGCCTTTTATCAGGGGGCTTGGATTCCAGCTGAGTTGCTGTCACCCTATTGAAGCAGCTAAAAGAGGCTCTGGGACAGTATGTTCTCAGACATTTGCAACTGGCAGGGAGAAAGTCCCCATTTACTGGCTGCTGGAAAGGTAGCAGATCACATTGGGAGTGAACATCATGAAGTCCTTTTTAACTGTGAGGAACACATTCAGATATTGAATGAAGTCATATTTTCCTTGGAAACTTATGACCTTACAACAGTTAACACTCCAGTAGATATGTATTTAATTTCCAAGTACATTTGGAAGAACACAGCATGGTGATCTTCTCTGGAGAAGGTTCTGATGTACTTCCACAGGGTTACATATATTTTCACGAAAACTTCTTTTAAAAAAGCCAATGGTAGAGAGAGAAACTTCTGAAAGAACTCTGTTTGATGTTCTCCACACAGATCAAACTACTGCTGCCCATGGACTTGAACTGAGAGTCCCATTCCTGGATCATTGATTTTCTTCCCATTACTTGTCTCTGGTACCAGCAAAGAATGGAATAGAGAGAGAGAGAAAGAGAGAGAGTATTTGAAGACTCTAGTCTTCAATCTGGAGAGAATCTGGTGGGGTGCCTGGGTGGCTCAGTTGGTTAAGCATCTGACTCTTGATTTTAGTTCAGGTCATGATCTCATGGTTTGTGGGACTGAGCCCCCCGTTGGGCTCTATGCTGACAGAGCAGAGCCTGCTTAAGATTCTCTCTCTCTCGGGGCGCCTGGGTGGCTCAGTCGGTTGAGCAACCGACTTCAGCTCATGTCATGATCTCATAGTTTGTGAGTTTGAGCCCCACGTCGGGCTCTGTGCTGACAGCTCAGAGCCTGGAGTCTGCTTCAGATTCTGTGTCTCCCTCTCTCTCTGCCCCTCCCACGCTCATGCTCTGTCTCTCTCTGTCTCAGAAATAAATGTTAAAAAAAAAATTTTTTAAAGGAAAAAAAGATTCTCTCTCTCCCTCTCTATGATCCCCATCCTGCTCACACACTCTCTCTCTCTCTCAAAATAAGTAAACTTTAAAAAAAAGGAGAGAGATTATCTGGTGACCAATAGAAGCCTTCAATGATGGTATAACCTCAGTTAATAGTTTCTGGTTTATGATTTTACAGGAACATATTGAACGTTAGGTTCATGATACACTGACAGTAACTGCAAGACAAACATTTCCCTCAGTACTCCTCAAACCTACAAAGGCAATCACTACCATTAATATTTGAATGCTGCTACCCAGGCCAGGCTGACTGGCTGACCGATTACTGGATGCCCAACTAGATCAATGCCACTACCCTTCTGCCTGCACTCTGACCCATTACAAGTCAGCTACCAAAGGTTAGGCACTCTCTAAAAGAGAAACTGAAAGTAAACATTCCTCTTTCTTGTGAAGGGTAGTGGGATTGTTTGGTAGGACCAAACATCCATATGTACTTGGACATGAAAAAACAACCCTCTCAAATCTAAAAAAAAAAAAAAAAAAAAAAAACCCATAAAATAAATCACAAAATTAAAAAGAAATTGTTCCTGGGGCACCTGGGTTGGTTAAGTGACCGACTCTGGATTTTGGCTGAGGTCCTGATCTCACGGTGAGATCGAGCCCCATGTCAGGCTCTGTGCTAACCAAGCAGAGCCTGCTTGGGATTCTCTCTCTCTTTCTCTTTCTCTCTCTCTCTCTCTCTCTCTCTCTCTCTCTCTCTCTCCCTCTCCGCCCCTCCCCCACACATGCGCACACACACTCTCTCTCTCAAAATAAATAACTAAACAAAAAAAAGAAAAATAGAAATCGTTATTAATGGGGTGAGAAGAGGAATAGGATAGAGACAGAGATAGAAGCCAGGTATGTTTTGTATACTTGACTTTGAAACCATGTAAATATTTTACACAGATCTAAAAGAGTTAAATTTTTAAAAATTTTTTAATATTTTATTTATTTTTGAGGGGGGGCGACAGAGAGGGGGGCAGAAAATTTCAAGCAGGCTCTGCATTGATAGCAGACAGCCTGACGTGGGGTTCCAATTCAGGAACTATGATGAAATCATGACCTGAGCCAAAGTTGGACACTTAACCTACTGAACCACCCAGGTGCCCCTAAAACAGGATTAAATTTTAGCAACCTTGGGGATCCTGGGTGGTTCAGATGGTTAAGCATCCGACTGTTGATTTCAACTCAGGTCATGATCTCATGGTTTGTGAGATGGAGCCCTGCATCAGGCTCTGCACTGGCAGCGCACAGCCTGCTTGGGATTCTCTCCTGCCTCTTTCTCTGCCCCTCCCCCCACATGCTCTCTCTCTACCTCTCTCTCTCAAAATAAATAAATAATTTTTTTTTTAATTGTAACAATCTCTAAGTATCTGAAGGAAAATGAAGCAAATGAAATCACTGAGAATCCTTAGTGACCTCCTAACTGCTAAATCCAATGCTTTGCTTTAGAGTACTTTCAGCTTAACCTGTATATATAATTTGAAATTGTTGATCACTGACTTATTATTTTTTTATTTAAATTCAAATTGGTTGGGGCACCTGGATGGCTCAGTCAGTTAAGCATCTGGCTCTTGATTTCAACTCAGGTCATGATCTGACAGTTTGTGAGTTCGAGCCCAGAGTCAGACTCTGTGTTGACAGCCTGAGTCTGCTTGGGATTCTCTCTCTCTGCCCTCCCCTACTTACGCATGCTTGTATGCATGCTCTCTTTGAGAGAGAGAGAGCATGCACAAGTGAGCAGGGAAGGGGTAGAGAGGGAGGGGGACAGAGGATCTGAAGCGGGCTCTGCGCTGATAGCAGAGAGCCTGATGCAGGGCTCGAATTCACAAACCGTGACATCATGACCTGAGCCAAAGTCAGACACGTAACCAACTGAGCCACCCAGGCGCCCCTAAATAAATAAACTTAAAAAAGTAAATTCAAGGGGCGCCTGGGTGGCTCAGTCGGTTACGTGTCCGACTTCGGCTCAGGTCATGATCTCATGGTCCGTGAGTTCGAGCCCCGCGTCGGGCTCTGTGCTGACCGCTCAGAGCCTGGAGCCTGTTTCCGATTCTGTGTCTCCCTCTCTCTCTGATCCTCCCCTGTTCATGCTCTGTCTCTCTCTGTCTCAAAAATAAATAAACGTTAAAAAAAAATTTTTTTTTAAGTAAATTCAAGTTAGTTAACATACAGTGTGGCATTGGTTTCAGGGGTAGGATTTAGTGATTCATCACTTACATATAACACCTAGTGCTCAACCCAACAAGTGCCTTCCTTAATGACCACTTAGCCCATCCTCCCACCCACCTCTCCTCCAGCAACCTTAGTTTGTTCTCTTATGGTTTGCCTCCCGCTCTGTTATCTTATTTTTCCTTCCCTTCCCCTATGTTCATCTGTTTTGTTTTTTAAATTCCACATGAGTGAAATCATGTGATATTTGTCTTTCTCTGACTTATTTCGCTTAGCATAATACACTCTAGTTCCAACCACATCATTGCAAATTGCAAGATTTCATTCTTTTTGATCGCCAAGTATATTCCACTGTATGACGTGTGTGTGTGTGTGTGTGTGTGTGTGTGTGTGTGTGTGTCACATCTTCTTTATCCATTAGTCAGTTGATAGACATTTGGGCTCTTTCTATACTTTGGCTATTGTTGATAGTGCCACCATAAACATTGGGTTGCATGTGCACCTTCAAATCAGCATTTTTGTATTCTTTGGATACATACCTAGTGATGCAATTGCTGGGTCATAGGGTAGCTCTTTTTAAATTTTTTGAGGAACCTCCATACTGTTTTCCAGAGTGGCTGCACCAGTTTGCATTCCCACCAGCAGTGCAAAAGGGCTCCCCATTCTCCACATCCTCACCAACATCTGTTGTTTCCTGAGTTATTAATTTTAGCCATTCTGACAGGTATCAGGTGGTATCTCGTTGTTTTGATTTGTATTTCCCTGATGATGAGTGATGTTGAGTATCTTTTCACGTGTCTGTTAGCCATCTGGATGTCTTCTTTGGAAAAGTGTCTGTTCATGTCTTTTACCCATTTCTTCACTGGATTGTTTTTTGTATAAGTTATTTAGCACATCTACTGAATTACTGTCTATTCTTCAAGACCCGTCTCAGATGTTACCTACCCTGTAAAATCGTACTAGATTTCTCTAGCCATAATTGTTACTTCCTCTTCACTCTGATAAGATCTCTTTTATGACATTTATCACATAGTGACATACATTGCCAAAATGCCAAAATAGAAGTGGATAGGAAAAAAAAAAACATGAGAAGCCACAAGATCCACATAATACCATCGTTTGGGAGGGAAGGCATAGATAGAAGCAAGAAGGACTTGAGAAAATGAAATGGCTAAAATCAATAGTAGGACAGAATAAAGGCTCACACTAAGATAAAACCATAGGGAATAGAATCCAAATTGACTAGTACAGGAACACAGGGACAAAGGCGAAAAAAAGTCCAAATAAAAAGTGAAGCCAATCTTTCTGGGATCTGACACTTCAGGACTGCTGTTCTCTCCATCCCTGCTGGGTGCCCAGTGGGAGCTGGGCACCCTTGGAGAAGCAGGAGGGACCTGGGAATCTCCACGGCCCCTGGAGGTTCCCTGCCTCAGGGATTCCTGTGGGCTCTCACTGTCTTCATCCTGACCAAAGGTGCCTCTGCCATTAAGTGTTGTTTTGCGGTCCACTCTGGAGTCACAACCCCCCTCAACTATTTGGCTTCTCTGTGCATCCTCCAATCACATTCTCCCTGTGACCAAGTGGCTGGTGCCACCTTTCCTGTAGCTGCCTCCTGCCTTGCTTCCTTTGGGGCTTAGAGTACATTCACTCTTTTTCCTTTTGGGACCCACCACAAACTTCCTGTTTTCTGCCCCAGAAACATTTCTATCTCTCAGCTCTGCCTCAGAGTCCCTTAAACACAGACTCCAGTGTGTGATTTTCAAAGGGCATTAAGAAGCCATTCTTTTGGGGTGCCTGGGTGGCTCAGTTTGGTTAAGCGTTCGACTCTTGATTTTGGCTCAGGTCATGACCCCAGGGTCGTGAGACTGAGTCCTGCATCAGACTCTGCATTGACAGCACAGAGCCTGTTTGGGTTCTCTCTCTTCCTTTCTCTATCCCCTCCCCTACTCACATGCACACACACACACACTCTCTCTCAAAATAAATAAACATTAAAATATATATACATGTGGGGTGCCTGGGTGGCTCAGTCGGTTAAGCAGCTGACTTCAGCTCAGGTCATGATCTCATGGTTTATGAGTTCAAACCCCGTGTTGGGCTCTGCGCTGACAGCTCAGAGTCCGGAGCCTGCTTCAGATTCTGTGTTTCCCTCTCTCTCTGCCCCTCCCCCGTTCATGCTCTGTCTCTCTCAAAAATAAATAAAAATTAAAAAAAAATTAAGAAAGAAGTCAGGGTAGTGGTTACCCTTGGGGTAACAGTAACTGAGAGGGAGCCAAGGAGGAGCTTCTGCTGTTCTGAAAATATCCTCTTTTTGATCTGGGCATTGGTTACATAGGTGTGTTTACTTTGTTAAAATCAAACAGTACACTTATTTTTTTTAAGTCCTCTGGATGAATGCCATACTTCTTAAAAGATACTTTTATTTGCAAAATTCAAATTAAAATGAATAAATGAATAACATTTAGTTGCACAGTCTAAGAAAGCTTATTTGCATATCCAGTTTCAGTGGATACTCTTTACTACTAATCACTGGATACAGCTTGGGTTCTCTCTGTTCCTAATGATATACTCAATTTTTTGTTAATAAAAACAAGAGTGCACATAACCAAAAACCAGATACTGAAAGAAAATAAATTTAACCAGTACTTTTGGCCTCCTGAATGAATCTCACCAAAGTATCTAACAAGTAGGCAAACTGATTGCTGCACATACATAACATATACGTAGATATGCTACTCCACACTGAAATGCCTCAAGCAGTGCTAAGTACACAAAGCCTACTCTTGTATATCAATAGCACTGCAGCAGTTTGACATACTATATTTGACTAATTTGTCTAACTAGAACATACATACACATACTATACAACAACTTTGTTCCTCAAGGCATTGAGGAACAATTGTATACATTGCCAATGAACACACTGTGCCTTGTCCCATTGCAAAACAAGATACATACACTCTCTCACCAATACAATATAAAAGTTGGACAAAATAAAAAAAGTTTTTTTTTTAATTTAAGGGGCGCCTGGGTGGCTCAGTCAGTTGAGCATCCGACCTCGGCTCAGGTCATGATCTCACAGTTCATGGGCTCGAGCCCGCATCAGGCTCTGTGCTGACAGCTAAGAGCCTGGAGCCTGCTTCGGATTCTGTGTCTCCCTCCCTCTCTGCTCCTCCCCCGCTTATGCTCTCTCTCTCTCTCCTTCAAAAATAAATAAAAACATTAAAAAAAAATTTTTTTTAATTTAAAAAGCTAGACAGGATATACCAATCAGGGCCACATTCTGACTGGATATAGTCCTTTGTTTAATATAGAAATAAAATCCACTGAGTGACCTTCCTTTAGTCATTAACTCAAATCCATTACTGTGCCCAAGTCACACAACCAGTGAGGGGTAAAATTAGAATTCTTAACCATTAAAATTGTAGGTCTCAATGATAAAGCTTCAGAGAAGCAGTGACACTGAGTCACGTTCCTCCACCACCAAACATTAGTCTGCTAACATTTCAGCTAGTGCTCCCCTTCAAATAAGCAAATGCATAATTATTGCCCTTCATAACTCAGGCTCCCTTAAGAGATTAAAAGAAGTGCTTAGCCACAATAATTTTTGACATATTGAGAATGCAAAGTAAAAAAGAAGATTGTACCTCCCTTACTTGCTTGCTGATGCTTATGAAATACTTTTCATTCTACTATTAGAAATAAAGAGGTTAGGGTTAGGGTTAGGGTTAGGGTTAGGGTTAGGGTTAGGAAAAAAAAAAAAAAGAAATAAAGAGAAAGGAGGGCCTTCTGGCTCCAGCCATGACCAAATAGCTTGTATTGGACTAACCCTCCCACAAAATAACAACCATAAACTACACAAATATTTCAAACAACTGTGTGGCAAAACTGTTGGTGACCCATCCATATCCCTTGGGTTCCCTTTTCCCAGTCCTATGCACTCAATGGCCAGCAACTAAACACTTTGTTGTTAACAATTCATCCCTGCAAGCTTTAGAGGATGCATTCTCACTGTGGGCAATAATTGGTCCTTGGGGAGAAAAATAATTGTACTCTTTTTATGTATAAAGTACAGATAAAAAGGGGTGCCCAAGTGGCTCAGTCGGTTAAGCAGCCGACTCTTGATTTCACCTCAGGTCATGATCTCATGGTTGTGAGACTGAGCCCCACTTCAGATCTGTGCTGACAGCTTGGAGCCTACTTGGGATTGTCTCCCTCTTTTTCTCTCAAAATAAATAAATAAATAAACACTTTTTTAAAAAGCAAATACGGATATAAATATAGTACATAACCAGACATATGGTATAGTTACAGCAATAAAATTTCACAGAAAGTGAGTAGGGGAAAAACTGCTGAAGCAGTTTAGTTTCTTAAATGAAGAAGTTTAACTAAGGGTGTTATCGTGAGCAAAAACTTGAGGAACCGTGTTTTGGGGGAACATACATAGGCCCTGGAGTTGCTTTGCTATAAGGAGAGCCAGAAATGCTTGAAAGTATGGCATTCCCTGGATGGACCACAGCCAATTCCTTTCCCTTGGAGTGAGACAAGTTCTAAGGTGGTGACTGATGTTCCAGAGTGTTCTGGAGATGAATCTGAGCCTGAGTCTTTACCTACGTGGTACCCTTCCTTGCCTTCTTTTTCCATATCTTGTTTCTTCTACTCCATTTCTTTTTCAAATTCAAGAAAGTTTTCTTGGGGTGCCTGGGTGGCTCAGTCAGTTAAGCATCCGACTTTGGCTCAGGTCACGATCTCACAGTTTGTGGGTTCGGGCCCTGCGTCAGGCTCTGTGCTGACCTCCCCCCCCACCCCAGTTTTAATGCTCATTCTCTCTCTCTCTCTCAAAAATAAATAAGCATTAAAAAATTTTTAAGAAAAATTTTCTTAATGTTTATTTATTTTTGAGAGAGAGAGAGGGACAGAGTGTGAGCAGGGGAGGGGCAGAGAGACAGAGAGACACAGAATCCAAAGCAGGCACCAGGCCCTGAGCTGTCAGCACAGGGCCCGACGTGGGGCAAGAACTCGCGAATGGTGAGATCATGACCTAAGCTGAAGTCAGACGCTTAACCAATTGAGCCACCCAAGTGCCCCTCTTCTACTCCATTAATGGTTTATCCAAGAAGCACTTTCTTAATTAATCATTTTATCCAAATCCTTGCTTCAGGGTCTACCTCTGGAAGAATTCAACCTAAGACAAACCATAGGAAACTACTGCAAAGCAATAAACACAAGCAGGACTTAAAGTTTATGAACAGTTAGAGAGGGGAAGCACATTAGAATCAAGCTGATATACTGCTGTTCTATCTGTCAGGTAGAATAAGTACAATTTGTTATCCACGATGTCCTGATTCATCAACACATGCTAAAAGAAAAGGATCAAATTATCAAAAAACAAGAGAAGAAACCCAGGTAATAGAAAAAAGGAGCTACCCGGTGAATTTGATTTTGGAATGTAATCAAACAAGGACTAAAACATCTATGATTTATATCCAGGAGAAGAAAAGATGAAGAATTTCACCAAAGAGCAAGAATCTACATATATTTTTATTAAGTTTTTTATTTTAATTCCAATACAGTTAACATCCAGTGTTATATTAATACAGTGATTCAACAATTCTATACATTCCTCGGTGTTCATCCTGGTGAGTGTACCCTTATCCCATCACCTATTTCACCCATCCCCCAACTCAACTCCCCTCTGGTAACCACCAGTTTGCTCTTCATAGTTAAGTATCTATTTTTTGGGTTGTCTCTTTTTCCCCCCTTTGTTTGTTTGCTTGTTTCTTAAATTCCACATGAGTAATATCATATGCTATTTGTCTTCTCTGACTTAATTTGCTTAGCATTATACTCTCTAGCTCCATCCATATTGTTGCAAATAGCGAGACTTCATTCTTTTTTATGGCTGAATAATATTCCATTGTGTGTATATATCACATCTTCTTTATCTATCTTTCAGTGGACACTTGGGCAGCTTCCATAATTTGGGTATTATAAATAATGTTGCAATAAACATAGGGGTGCATATATCCTTTTGAATTAGTGTTCTTGTATTCTTTGGGTAAATATTCAGTGGTATGATTACTGGATCATAAGGTAGTTCTGCTTTTCATTTTTTGAGGAACACTTTTCCACAGTGTTTTCCACAGTGGCTGAACTGGTTTGCATTCTCAACAGTGCACAAAAGTTCCTTTCCTCCACATCCTCGCCAACACCTGTTGTTTCCTAAGAACCTGCATATATTTTTTAAAGCCAATTAGAAATTCTATAACAGAAAGTGATTATACCTGAATTTAGTAATTCAATTGATGGGTTTGATATCAGATTAAACAAAACAGAGGAGATGATTAATCAATTAAAGAACATTTCAGTGTATTAAATTAAAGCACAGAGAGTAAAAAAGAACACAAGAAAGAGTATAAGAGATTTAAAGAACATGATAGAAAGGTTTAATATCCATGTAATTGGTGTCAAAGAAGCAGAGGAGAGAAAAAAATGAAGAGAAGCAATACGTGAAGAAATAGTAGACAAAATCTCCCAAATTTCATCCCTGATGAAAGTTATTAAACCACACATTCAAGGTGCTCTATGAATCTCAAATGAGATACAGAGAAAGCCACATCTAGGTATATGATAGTCAAACTGAAGAAAAACAAATATAAAGGGGAAAATCTTAGAAAGATTAAAAGGGGCAATAATAAGTTTGAAAGGTAACTTTTCAAAAAAAATTATGGAAGTCAGAAGACAATGAAGTAACATTTTTAAAGTGCTGAAAGAAACAACAGACTTCTATATCAGCAAAAATGAAGGCAAAATAAAGATGTTTTCAACTCAAATGGACTAAAAACCTAAATTCAAGATCCAAAACTATAAAACTCCTAGGGGAAAAAAAACTATAATACTCCTAAGGAAAAAAAAACATACAAAAAATGATTTGTGACACTGGATTTGACCTGATTTCTTGTTTACAATACAAAGGGCACAACATCAAAAGCAAAACCAGAAAAACTGGACTAAGTCAAACTTAAAAACTTCTGTGCATCAAAGGATGCAATCAGTAGAGTGAAAAGGCACCTATAGAATGGGAGAAAATATTTGCCAATTATATATCGATAAGGGGTTAATACCTAGAATATGTAAAGAATTCCTACAACTCAACAAAAACAAAAAATAACCCAATTCAAAAGTGGGCAAAGAACTTGAATACTTCTAATAGTTCTTTCTAACAGTTTGTCTTCTCCAAAGATAATGTTCAAATTACCAAACACTCATATGAAGAGGTGTTCAGTATCACTAATCATTAGAGAAATGCAAACTAAAACTAATGAGACAATCCCACAGCCATTAGAATGGTTATTACCAAAACAAAACAAAACAACACAGAAAATAAGTACTGTCAAGTATGAGGAGAAGTTGGAACCCTTGTGTGCTGTTGGTAGGAATGTAAAATTGTGTAGTCATTATGGAAAACAGTATGACAGTTCCTCAAAAAATTAAAAATAGAATCACCATATGACCCAGCAACCCCACTTCTTGATATATACCCAAAAGAACTGAAAGCAAAATCTCAAAAAGATATTTTGTTTTGGTTAAAGAATGGATATGTTTAATACATTTTGTTTTTGTTTAATGAATATAATTTATTGTCAAATTGGCTTACATACAACACCCAGGGCTCATCCCAACAAGTGCCCTCCTCAATGCCCATCACTCATTTTCCCCTCTCCCCCACTTCCCCATCCACTCTCAGTTTGTTCTCTATATTTAAGAGTCTCAAAGAGATATTTTTACACATGTTCACAGCAGCATTTGACACAGTAGCTGTGGAAGTAACCCAAATGTCCACAAATGGATGGATATATAAACAAAATGTGGTATATACACATGGTATATTATTCAGTCTTAAAGAGGAAATTCTGCCTCAAGCTACATGGGACATTATTCTTTCTTTTTTAAGGTTTTATTTATTTTTGAGAGAGAGAGACAGACAGACAGGGCATGAGCGGGGGAGGGGCAGAGCAGGCTTCAGGCTCTGAGCTGTCAGCAGAGCCCGATGTGGAGCTCAAACTCACAAACCATGAGATCATGACCTGAGTGTAAGTCAGACAGACGCTCAACCGACTGAGCCACCCAGGTGCCCCAACATGGGACATTATTCTAAGTGAAATAAGCCAGTCACAAAAAGGACAAATACTGTACGAAGGATGGGGGTGGGGGGAAATGGGGAGTTGTTTAATGGGCATACAGTTTCAGTTCTGGAGATCTATTACATAACAACGTGAACATACTTAACACTATTGAACTGTGTACTTGAATACAGTAGAAATGGGAAATTTAATGTTGTGTGTTCTTTACCAGAATTAAAAGAAAATTTTTTTAAGCTGTGCATTTTGTTTTATTTTAATGTTTATTTATTTATTTTGAGAGAGAGAGTAAGCAGGGGAGGAGCAGAGAGAGAAGGGGAGAGAGAATCCCAAGCAGGCTCCATGCTGTCAGCACACAGCCTGATGTAGGGCTTGAACTCACGAGCTGTAAGATCATGACCTGAGCTGAAATCAAGAGTCAGATGTTTAACTGACTGAGCCACCCAAGTGCCCCCCAGAAGAATTTTTAATGTTTTCAAAAAAACAAAATCTGAAGGAATACATCATATGCAGATTGATTTTTAAGAAACACTGAAGAGAATTCTTCAGGCTGAAAGAAAAATCTCAGATGAAAGAACAAAATTGCTAACAGATAAAGATGTAAAACATATTGCTAAATTTAAACAGACTACAGGGGCACCTGGGTGGCTCAGTCAGTTAAGCATCACACTCTTGATTTCAGCTCAGCCATGATCTCACAGTTCATGGGATCAAGACCTGCTTCAGGCTCTGCACTGACAGCAAGAGCCAGCTTGGGAATCTCCCTCTCTCTCTTTGCCCTTCCCCCCCCCCCCACTCACGTGAGCACGCACACACGCTCTCAATCTCTCTCGAAACATAAATATACTTTAACTATGTTAAGGTTCATGATACAAGTAACTATAAATAAGTTTTGATTGCTTAAAACAATAAAATCTTGTGGAGCTTAAAATGTATGAAGATGTAAAATAAATGATAACAGTACAAAAAGCTGGAAGTGGTAAATGAAGCTTGACTGTGATAAGATTCTTGTATTCTTCAAAGTACTAACTTAAGTAGAGTATAAGTCAAGGATGTATATTGTAATTTCTAGTGTGACCACTAAGAGAATTATAAAAAGTCATGAATGAAAAGAGAATAGAGGAGAAAAATGGATTAACATAAATATTTCGTTAATATAAAGGAAGGCAAGAAAGCAGGAATAGAGGAACAAAAAAACAGAGACCAACAGAAAACTAATAGCCAGACAAGCAATATTAAACCCAATTATAATAGTAACTATGTTATATGTAAAAGGACTGCATAGGCCAATTTAAAGACACGTTTCAGACTGGATAAAAATATGCCATATGCTATGTACATGTTGCTCAGTTTATAGAACATATAAACGCTGAAAGTAAAAGTATGAAAAAGGATAAGCATGCAAACATTAGCTAGAGTAAAGCTGGTATAGTAGTATATTAATAACTGACAAGTAGAGTTTTTTTAAAATCATGAAAGTGACTTTGTTTTCAAATCAAATAAAAATATATAAAAGGGGCATCTGGTCGGCTCAGTAGGTGGAGACTGTAACTCTTGATCCCAGGGTTGTGGTTTCAAGCCCCATGTTGGGAGTAAAGATTACTTAAAAATAGTATCTTAAAAAAAAAAAAATATATATATATATATACACACACATATATATATGAAATAGTTTATAGTTTAAAAATAAGATTTATAAACTATTCATTGAAAGGTTTTTAAAAAGCTAAGCCTCTCTGTTTCTGAGGATCCATGAACAAATATAATTGAGTATATCTTAGATGTTATATTAGGCAACATACAATAAGCTTTTATCTACAGAACTAGGTATACTCTTTCTTCTTCACTCTTACAGCATGTCTTTCTATGATGACAAAATTGATTTCTGATCATGTTATGGATCAGCCAGATAAGAAAAAAAAAGTACACATTTTTTCCTCTTTTTTATTTTGAGACATAACAAGCAGATTTTTTTTTTAATTTTTTAAACATTTATTTAGTTTTGAGAGAGACAGAGTGCAAGCAGGGTAAGGGAAGAGAGGGAGACACAGAATCCAAAGCAGGCTCCAGGCGCTGAGCTGTCAGCACAGAGTCCAACGTGGGGCTCGAACTCATGAACCATGAGATCATGACCTGAGCTGAGGTCGAACGCTTAACCGACTGAGCCACCCAGGTGCCCTAACAAGTAGATTATTTTTTTTAAGTTTATTTATTTATTCTGAGAGAGAGAAAAAAAAGAGCATGTATGGGGGAGGGGCAGAGAGAGAAAGACACACACAGAGAGAGAGAGAGAGAGAGAGAGAGACAGAGAGAGAGAGAGAGAGAGAATGAATCACAAGCAGGCTCCACATTGTCAGCACAGACCCTGATGCAAGGCTCAAACCCACAAACCTCAAGATCATGACCCGAGTCAAAGTCAGATGCTTAACCAACTGAGCCACCTAAGTGCCCTCATAACAAGTAGATTTTAAGCCAAAAAATACTAATGGAGATAAAGAAGGATGCTAGTAATGATAAAAGTGTCAAATAAGTGAATACATAACAGAACTAACATATTCATCATAGAAATCTTTCATTATATCAATGTTTTATACATATTTTCTCCAAATTTTTGGCTCTTTCCACTTCCTCAACAGACTTTTTATTTTTAAGTTTATTTATCTTTGAGAGAGAGAGAGAGAGAGAGAGCACAAGCAGGGAAGGGGCAGAAAGACAGAGAGGGAGACACAGAATCCGAAGCAGGCTCCAGGCTCTGAGCTGTCAGCACAGAGCCCGATGCGGGGCTCGAACTCACAGAGTGTGAGATCATGACCTAAGCCAAAGTTTGCTTAACCGACTGAGCCACTCAGGCACCCCAAGAATGTGACTCATATCTCAGCTCAGGTCTTGAACTCAGGGCCATGAGTTCAAGCCCCGTGTTGGACTCTACACTGGGTGTGAAGCCTACCTAAAAAAAAAGAAAGAAAGAAAATGGTCGAAATGGTAAAATGTTATGTATATTTTACCACAATAAAAAAAAAAAAAAGATGTACAAATGCCCAATAGGGACATGAAAAGATGCTTAACATCAATAGTCATTAGAGAAATGCAAATCAAAGCCACAATGAGATACATTTCACACCATTAGGATGACTGATTATCAAAAACAAACAAATAAACAGAAAATAACAAGTATTGGACACAGAAACTGAAATCTTCCAGCACTGCTGGTGACAATGTAAAATGGTGAAGCCACTGTAAAAAAAAAAAGCTGGGGGTGGGGGGCCGCTTGGGGGTGGGGGGCTGTCAGTTGAGATTCAGAGTCTCGGCTCAGGTCATGATCTCATGGTTCCTGGGATTGAGCCCCACATCAGGCTCTGTGCTGACAGTGCAGAGCCCTTTTTGGATCCTCTGTTCCCCACTCTCTGCCCCTCCCCCAGTGTGTGCACGCATGCGTGTGCAATCTCTCTCTCTCTCTCTCAAAAATGAATAAACACTAAAAAAATAAAAGGGTAAATTTTATCTTATGTTTATTTTACCACAATTTTTTTTTAAGATTTTATTTTAAGTAATCTCTATACCCAACATGGGGCTTAACCTCACAACTCTGAGATCAAGAGTCACATGCTCCACTGACTGATGCAGCCAGGCACCTCTATTTTACAACTTTTTTTTTTTTTTTAAAGAAAGAAAAGTTTTGAAGGTATGCTACCTGGGGCTCCTGGGTGACTCAGTTAAGTGTCTGACTTCAGCTCAGGTCATGATCTCCCAGTCTGTGGGTTCAAGCCCCACGCCAGGCTCTGTGCTGACAGCTCAGAGCCTGGAGCCTGCTTTGGATTCTGTGTCTCCCTCTCTCTCTGCCCCTCCCCGCTCATACTTTGTCTCTCTCTATCTCTCTCTCAAAAATAAAATAAACATGAAAATTAAAAAAAGAGAGAAAGGTATGCTACCTTTTGTGTAAAATAGGGGCATAACATCATATCTGCTTACGTTTTCATAAACAAATACTATAACAGTAAACATATTAAAATGTTTACCTGTAAGACAACGGTAATTAGGTAGATAAGGACAGATGTGAAACTTCTCTGTGTACACTTTTCATACCATTTGTATTTAAATCATGTAATATACTACCTATTCAAAAATGAATAGATTTTTTCAAATAACTAAATACCATTCACTCAGATATGGCTTTTCCCTGACTAAAGCAGTCACATACTTTTTAAACCATTCTTACATAATTAAAGGTTAGTTACTTTAAATCATAAATACAGTCTCAATTCCATTTTAAAAAGAAATGTTTGATCCCATAAAATAACAAAAGCTTCAAAGTTAATTTAATGCTAGCTCTTGTCCTGTCCTCCAGATGGGCTCTGCGGTGGGTTAACGCCTGTCAGTGGCAGAGGGGAGCAGGGCCCTCTTTCCCCTCTCCAAGCTTCTACTGTTCCTTACTGCGATTTTACTACTCTACCTTTCTGACCCACTGCCCTCCACCCAGAGGAGGAAAGACATGTTCTTACTTTTACAGGTAAGTTCATAGGACGGTTGCATGTTTTCTCTGCTTGCAGATATTTAAAGCCAACTTTCTCTTCCAGGGCTCTTCATGGGTTTGTAGGAGATGCCCCCTACAAATTACTGTTGATCTCTCGGCTGCCGTTCCCTCGACCTGAAAGGATACGCTCTATACTCCCAAACACTAGGAATTCCATGGGACTCCTCCAGCTTCTCCTTGTTTACGTGGCCTTTGAGCCAGATTATGCGATGACCCCAAGGAGGCTCTCTTTCACATCTGGTTCATGGGAAACACTCATGCACTGATTGCCTAACAAACTCTGGAAGAACAGGCTGATTCCAATTTACTAGATACTCTCCCCTGCTCTACTTACAAGCAGCAAGCCAGCTCCTCGCTTGATCTCTAGATTTCCCGAAAAGGAGTCAGACATCAGCAAACGGTGACCTGATAAATTCAAAGGACATACTTTAGGCTTTGCAAGTTGAAGCCTCTCTCTTTTGACTCGAGGTGAGGAGGAAATCACATATCTACTTCTCTTTGGGAGGGGAGCAAGGTTCAAACCCAACAACAGCTGTCTCCAAAGGAATCCTTTAAAAAAATTCCTCTCCCTTACAGTGGAGAAATTGCAACACCTCGGACAAAGTATCAAAATTAGTATAGTCAATAACAGGCAGATAGATATTATGCACCCCAAGATGCGATGCTCTGAGAAAAATACATCATTTATGTACAATTTTGACCGGGGTCATAAACTGAATATAATCATGAGAAAATAGCAAACAAAGTAAAAATAAGAATTGTTCCTTTAAAAAAAATTTTTCAGTATTCTACAAAACTGCCATTGTTCTAAAAGACAAAGAAAGGCTCCGGAACTGTTCCAGATGAAAGAGACTACAGAGAACAGCCGAATGTAGCAGGTACACTGCAACACCTAGAGGAGGAAAACAAAAGCTGGAAGGACGCCATTCAGCTGACCGACTAGAATGTAAACTTAAGTTCTTCAAAGGAACTGTTTCACGGTTAACAGTTCCCGCAGCAGATAACTGTACTGTGGTTACATAACACAATGTCCTTTTTCTTAGGAAACATACAATAAAGTATCTGGAGACAAGTGTAACGTATGCGGCTTATTCTTTTTTTTTTTTTTTTTTCAACTTTTTTTTTTTTTTTTTTTAATTTATTTTTGGGACAGAGAGAGACAAAGCATGAACGGGGGAGGGGCAGAGAGAGAGGGAGACACAGAATCGGAAACAGGCTCCAGGCTCCGAGCCATCAGCCCAGAGCCTGACGCGGGGCTCGAACTCACGGACCGCGAGATCGTGACCTGGCTGAAGTCGGACGCTTAACCGACTGCGCCACCCAGGCGCCCCCGTATGCGGCTTATTCTTAAATAATTTAGAAAAAAATAGAGAAAAAGAGAAAGAAGGATAAAACTCCAACAAAAAAAAGCAAGTAAGATAAAATGTTAACAGTAAGTGAAGCTGTATGGAAGCTAAACAGGTACTTTTTGCCCCATTCTTGAAACTTTTTTGTGACTTTGAAATTATTTCCAAGTAAATACTAGGCTTTTTATATTAAAATCTTCTCTAAGGGATGCCTGGTTAAGTCTGTGGAGCGTGTGACTCTGGTCTCTGGGTTGTAAGTTTGAGACAGCCCCACGTTGGGTGTACAGATTACTTCAAAATGAAGTGTTGGGGCGCCTGGGTGGCCCAGTCGGTTAAGCATAAGACTTCGGCTCTGGTCATGATCTCATATTCATGAGTTCAATCCTGACATCAGGCTCTCTGCTGTCAGCACAAGAGCTCACTTGGCATCCTCTGTCCCCCTCTCTTTCTGCCCTTCCCTTGCTTGCAAGCTTTGTCTCTCTCTAAATAAATAAACTTAAAATAAATAATAAAGTATTAAATATATATATAAATAAATAAGTAAATAAATACATAAATAAATGAATAATAATCTGCTGTCTTTTAAATCTCCAAGAACATGACTCATTTATATCCTTGCTAAAGATAAAGGGACCAAGGGGCAGCTGGGTGGCTCAGTCGGTTAAGTTTCAGACTCTTGATTTTGGCTCAGGTCATGATCTCACTGTTTGTGGGATTGAGCCTCAAGTCAGGCTCCTCACTGACAGCACAGACCCTACTTGGGATTCTCTCTCCCTCTCTCTCTCTCTCTCAAAATAAATAAAAATTAAAAACAGGGACCAAGAGACATATATCTGATTGTTTAACAAATACCTCTTCTTTTTAATTATTTTTATATGAAAATAGCACAAAGGGGCACCTGGGTGGCCCATTCAGTTAAGTGTGTGACTTCAACTCAGGTCATGATCTTACAGTTTGGGGTTTGAACCCCACATTCAGCTCTGCACTGGTAGTACAGAGGCTGCTTGGGATTCTTGCTCTCTCCCTCTCTCTCTGTCCCTTCCCTGCTCGCTTATAAATAAGTAAACATTAACTTATTAAAAAAAAAAAAAAAGAGGGGCGCCTGGGTGGCGCAGTCGGTTAAGCGTCCGACTTCAGCCAGGTCACGATCTCGCGGTCCGTGAGTTCGAGCCCCGCGTCAGGCTCTGGGCTGATGGCTCGGAGCCTGGAGCCTGTTTCCGATTCTGTGTCTCCCTCTCTCTCTGCCCCTCCCCTGTTCATGCTCTGTCTCTCTCTGTCCCAAAAATAAATAAAAAACGTTGAAAAAAAAAAAAATTAAAAAAAAAAAAGTTTAAAAAAAAAAAAAATAAATAAAAAAAAAAAAAAGAAAATAGCACACAAATGGGCAAGTGTACATTGTGAACACGCTGTTTGAAAAACAGTTACATGGACACCTGTGTACCTAGGATAAAGCTGATAAAACAGAACACTATCAGTATCTTAGAAGCCTCTGCCCGCACGATCTCAATCATGCCCCCATTACTCCACCCTAGACAATCACCATCCTGACTTTTGTAATTTTTCAATCTTCTTCATGTCTTATTCATATATGTATGTAGAACTTTACAATATATAATTTAAATGTGTCTTTCACATTTTAAACAAATAGAATGTGCTATGGTATGAATGTTTGTGTCCCCCCAAAATTCATTTGTTGAAACCTAACCACCAACATGATGGCATTAGGAGGAGGGCATATGGGAGGTGATTAGGTCATGAGGATAGAGCCTTCATGAATGGGATTAGTACTCTTATAAAAGAGGCCCCACAGAGCTCCCCAAACCCTTCTGCTGTGTGAGGATACAAGAAGTATGCAACCTGAAACAGAGCTTTCGCCTGATCATCCTGGCACCCTGATCTTGGACTTCCAGCCTCCAGAACTGTAAGCAATAAATTTCCACTGTTTTTAAGCCACCCAGTTTATGGGATTCTGTTACAGCAGCCTGAACGGACTGAGAATGATAGAATGTTTACTTTTTCTATGCCTTGTTTTTTTGTTGTTGTTGTTTTTTGGGGGTTTTTTTGCTGAATACTACATTAAAAAAATTTTTTTTTAAGTTTATTCATTGAAGGGGGACAGGCAGAGAGAGAGGGAGAGAGAGAGAATCCCAGGCAGACTTTGTGCTGTCGGCACAGAGCCCAGTGCAGGGCTCAAATTCACGAACCATGAGATCATGACCTGAGCCAAAATCAAGAGCTGGTCACTTACCAACTAAGCCACCCAGGCACCCCTCAATACTACATTTTTTTTGATTCATTCATACTATGAATATAGCTAATGTTCATTAATTTTCATTGCCATAAAATAGGACAGTGTATGACTATAGTACTGCAATATATTTATCCAGCTACTATTGACAAACATTTGTGCGGCTCCTATGTTTTTGTCATTATTAAATAATGTTGCTGTTAGCATTTCTGCACTTGTATCTTGATAAATACATACATGAGCCTTCTCTAGGACACATTCCTAGGAACCGAACTCGTGGTACGCACCAGTGTTCAACTTTATTGCTAACTGGTACCGTCAACTACACAATGCCAAAATGTTTTTCAAGGTGATTGTTGCAATTTACATTTCCACCGGCTATGTATGAGAGAAACAGCTGCTCCACAACCCCATAACCTTTGTCAACATTTGGTACTATCCAACTTTAAAACCGTCCTGTTCTGGTAAATATGGATGGTATCTTATTATGGTTTAATTTGCATTTCCCTCGATACTACTGAACTTGATCTCTTTGCATGTATTTATGGGTTGTTTGTCTTTCTCTTTTATGAAATGCCTATTCATATCTTCTGCTTTTTTTTCTCTTGGGTTTTCCTTTTCATATTGATCTGTAAAACTTTTTCATACATTCTGAATGTTAATCCTTTTTCAATTAAATATGTTGCAATTATATTCTCTAGTCTATAGTTTATATTCTCACTCTTTTTGATGTCTTTTTAAACAGAACTTTTTCATTTTGATGTAATCCAATTGATTGATCTTTCATTTTTGGCTTCGTATTTTTGTTGTTGTTTTTAACAGAATCCTTTCTTATCCTGAGATGATAAAGACACTGTCCTTTTGTGTTTAATTTATTGGGGTTTTTGTTTTGTTTTGTTTTGTTTTAGAAAGAGAGTATATGCATGAGCAGGGGTGGGGCAGAGGGAGAGAGAGAATCTTAAGCAGACCCCACACCCAGCGCAGATCCCAACAGATGCAGGGCTGGGTATCACAAGCATGAGATCATGACCTGAGCTGAAATCAAGACTTGGATGCTCACCTGACTGAGCCACCCAGGCACCCCAGATCAAGACAAAACTTTTATAAGACTACCTTTGGGGTGCCTGGATGGCTCAGTCAGTTGAACATCCAAGTCTTGATTTGGGCTCAGGTCATGATCCCAGGGTCTTGGGATCAAGTCCCACATTGGGCTCCATGCTAAGCATCAAGCAGATATTCTCTCTCTCTCTCTCTCTCTCTCTCTCTCTCTCTCTCTCTCTCTCTCCTCCCCTCTGCCCCTCTCCCCCAGCTCCTGTGTTCTCACATCTTAAAAAAATATATATATATATAGCCTTGGGCACCTGGCTGGCTCAGTCCCAGGACCATGTGACTCTTGATCTCCTTCATATTTAAATCTTTAATTTACAGAGAATTAGTTTTTGTTTATGGTTTGAGGTAGGGTACTGACTTTGTTTTGCTTCTAATTGGATTGTAGTTGGACCATTTTTTGAATAACCATCTTTCCCATCCACTGATCTGCAGTGTCTTTACTGTCCATATATGTCCATACATGTGGGGGGTCTGATTCTTCTGTTCCACCGGTCTATTTCTCTATTCCTGTGTCAGTTCAACACTCTCAATTACATACCTATAAAGTAAATTTTAAGATCTTATAGCAACCTTACCATTTTTCACTAGAAGTGTCTTGGATATTCTTGGAGCTTTGCTCTTTCATATCAATTATTCTATCAATTTAAGATTCAGCATCTTAAATTCAAAGAAAAATTCTGCAGGGGACATTGGAATTCCAATGACTCTTCGGGCAGAATTGGTATTCTTACCATACTGAGTCTTGCCCATGTACATAAAATGGCTCTGCATTTTCTTAGATCTCTTGAATAAACTTTTTGTTACATTTTTCTAAAGTACTTCATAATTTTTGGTACTGTAATAAATGGAATTTTTTTAAGATTTTATTTTTGTTTTTAAGTAATCTCTACACCCAACATGGTGCTCAAACTCACAACCCTGAGATTAAGAGTCACATCCTCCACCGACTGAGCCAGCCAGTGCCCCAAATGAATGGAATTTTTAAAAACTGTATTTCAGGGTGCCTAGGTGGCTCAGTTGGTTGAGCATCTGACACCGGCTCACGTCATGCCTCTCGGTTCGTAAGTTTGAGCCCCACATCAGGTTCTTTGCTGTCAGCATGTGGAGCCCACTTAGGACCTTCTGTCCCCTTTCTCTTTGCCCCACCCCCATTACATGCACGCTTGTGCACTCACTCTCTTTCTCTCTCTCTCAAAAATAAATAAACATCAAAAAAAAACTATATTTCTGTGGTGCCTGTGTGGCTAGTCAGTTAAGCACCTTACTTCAGCTCAGGTCATTATCTCACGGTTCATGAGTTTGAGCCCTGCGTTGGGCTCTGTGCTGACAACTCAGAGCCTGAGCCTGCTTCAGATTCTGTGTCTCCCTCTCTCTGCCCCTCCCCCACTCACTCTGTCTCTCTCTCTCAAGAATAAATAAACATTAAAAAAAATTTTTTTTAACTAAAAAAACCTGTATGTCTAATGGGGCACCTGGCTGGCTCAGTCAGTGGAGCATGTGACTTGATCTCAGGGTTGTGAGTTTGACCCCCAGGTTGGGTGCAGAGATTACTTAAAAATAAACCTTAAGGGGTGGGTGGCTCAGTCAGTAAGCGTCAGATCTCAGCCTAGGTCATGATCTCATAGTTCATGAGTTCAAGCCCCGTGTCGGGCTCTGTGCTGACAGCTCAGAAACTGGAGCCTGCTTCAGATTCTGTGTCTCTGTGTCTCTCTGTCCTTCCTCCACTCATGCTCTGTCTCTCTTTCTCACTCAAAAATAAACAAACATTAAAAACTTTTTAATAAAAAAAGAAACCCTTGAAAAAATTATATTTCTAACAGATTTTTCATGGTCATGCAACCTGACACAGGGCTCGGTCCCATGAACCTTGAGATCATGACCTGACCTGAGATCAAGAGTCAGACGCTTGACCGACTGAGCCACCCAGGTGCCCCTTAAGGTAAGTGAGTTTTTAATAGTGCTTGTGTATCCAACAACCTTGCTAAACATTCTTATTTATTGTAATAGTTCATCTGTTGATTATTTAACTTTTCTACATCAACAATCATATCAGCTATAAAAATGTCAGTTTTTTCTTTGCAAATTCATATCTTCTTTTTCTTTTCACATTACTTTGAGATTAACCCTCAAGAAACAATTTGAGTAGACATGATGGTTTGGGGCATCTCTGTACTCTTCCTGATATAAAATAAATGTTGTTAACATTTCACAATTAAGTACAGTTGACCCTTGAACAACACCGGTTTGAAATATATGGGTCCATTTTTATGCGGATTTTTATTCCTAATCCAGCTTTCTTATAGTACAGCACTATAAATATATTCTTTCTTCCTTATGGCTTTCTTAATAACATTTTCTTTTCTCTAGTTTATTTATTATAAAAATACAGTATATAATACATGTAATACACAGAATATGTGTCAATCGACTATATTATTGGTAAGGCTCCTGGTCAGCAGTAAGCTATTAGTAGTTAAGTTTTTAAGGAGTCAAAAGTTATTTGCAGGATTTCAACTGTGTGGTGAAAACCCCCATGTTGTTCAAGGGTTAATGGTATATTTGCCATGAATTTTTTGGAGGTGGGCTTATCAGGTTATGGGAGTTCGTTTATATTCCTAGCTTGTTTAGAGTGTTCTCATTTTATTTTTCTGCATTTATTAAGATGATCATATGGTCATCATATATATATATGTGTGTATATATATATATATATATATACACATATATATATAAACTATATATAAACTGGAATAAAATCAATTTTCAAACATTAAGCTAACTTGCATTTCTGGAATGAATCCAATTCGGTCATGATGTATTTCATCATTTTTATTCATCAATAGATTCAGTGTGCTTAGATTTACTTAGGATTTATGAATGAGATAGGCCTATAATTTATTTCTTGTACTATCCTTATTAACTTTGGTGTTGCTGTATATTAATTTTTTCATAGAGAATAATTAGAATTTCAAAGATAAAGAAATGGCACTGACAGTGACAACAGATGATACCCTAGATATTAGAATAATTACTCTGACCATCTTCCTATTCCCCCTTTCATTTTTTTTTTTTTTACTTTAAGATTTTATTTTTAAGTAATCTCTACACCACTGCGGGTCTTGAATTCACAACTCTGAGATCAAGAGTCACATGCTCCACCGACTGAGCCAGTCAAGTGCCCCAAGATTTTATTTTTTTAAGTAATCTCTACACTCAACATGGGGCTCAAACTCACAACCCCAAAATCAAGTCACATGCTCTGCCAATGGAGCCAGCTGGTGCCCCTATCCCCCCTTCCTTATTTCCTCTTCCCATTTATAGAGAATAGTATAAAAGAATCATTACATAAACTATGTCATCTACTTCTTCAATTTTGTGTATTTTGTAGAAATTGAGCAAATACAGAAACATATGTAAATAATGATCAAAGGATTTAGATTAACTTTTAATTCTTAATTTTTTTTAATTTTCTTAAATTAGTTTTCTTTATTTTTGAGAGGCAGAGAGAGACAGAGCGTGTTGGGGGGAGGAGCAGAGAGAGAGGGAAATACAGAATAGAAAGCAGGCTCCAGGCTCTGAGCTGTCAGCACAGAGCCCGATGCAGGGCCCAAACTCACGAACCGTGAGATCATGACCTGAGCCGAAGTCAGATGCTCAACCGACTGAGCCACCCAGGTGCCCCTTAATTCTTACTTTCTAATCCAACTAGTCACCTGAAACACTTGCCTAATAAGAGGAAGTAGAAATTATACTTTGGAAGTAAATCATGTTCTATAATTTTCCACTGAATTCTTTAGGATTATTTCTTAATACCATGTCATGCCAACAGTTGCTATGTTATTCTAGTTGGAAAGCAGGTTGTAAAAAAGCATGAAAAAGAATTTTAAGAAATAATAGTGAAAAAAATAAAATAAAAGCACAGACTTAGGTACTTTGCTGCTTTCTCCAAAAATGTAACTACAGCTGCTGGATGCATTCATGTGCTCACTCCATGGCACAGGAAAGAGAAGTCAGACTTGGGTGATTCCCTATTTGTTAAGTGCAAACAAAACTGTTGACTCAGCTCTTAATAGGGAAAGGCAATGTCCTTGTCCCAGGAGTTCAAAACCTAAAACAAACAAATGCTGTACAAGCTATCCAATGACAACTTGAATGAAAATAAGGCACTTATGTTCTAACCTTTTAAGAATAGGAACCCAAAATAAATGTATAAAAACTTTACCTCTTACTACTTTATCTTGAAACTTTGGGACATTATTTTCTGAGATTGCTATTTTAAAAGGTATAGAAACAATGCTAAGTCTCTCAGAGTTAAAAATATACAGAGTAGTTATGTAGGCATTGGTTCCCATCCTCTGGATCCTTCCATATGTCACATGGCTACGTGATATTCCCAAGTCATGGATTTTGCCGTTTGATCTCTGATGCAGCTTGAAGATATTTCAGGGCTCCAGAAGCTAGGCAGTTCTCTGAACACACTAAGTATACATATGAAGCAGCTCAAATGTACAAGTGCTTCCATCAACAATCACTTCAAAGGTCATTAATAACTTACAGGTGTGAGAGTGGAAATGCCCTCTGCACTCCCCTGACCCTTCTTGAACTCTGGTTACTCTTTCTGGGCCATTTTTGTAACAGTGAATTCTTAACTTAATATTTCTCTTTCTCTATTTTTCTTTCCTGGTACTGGGGCTTTTAAGATGACATTACAAAATCTTCTAGGAAACAAAAAAACAGACAAAAATGCTTCAATGTGTCAATTCTAGAGTTTTCATCTTTTTGTCCTTATGTTATTAATTTATTAAGAGTAGAGAAAAGCAGGGCACCTGGCTGGCCCAGTTAATGGAACATGTGACTCTCGCTGTTGGGGTTGTGGGTTCAGGCCCCACACTGGGTGCAGAGATTACTTATAAATAAAATCTTTTTTAAAAAAAAAAGTAGAGAAAAGGAATTTAAATCTTTCTTGAAAATATACCTATAAAAAGAAAAGGAAAAGGAAAGACACCACAGGTGGGAAGTAAAAATCTGCCTGCTTTTGAAATATGGTAAAATTATGATGGACTCTAACATCTGCTTGGTTTCTACCACCACTGAAGATAGGCTCTAAAATTTTACTAGTGTCTCCGAAATGAACTGTGTGTGAGAAAGAAGCTTAATTCTACATCTAGGTCAGTCAAGGTTTCTCAACAGAACTACTGACATTTTGGGCCAAATAATTCTTTGCTATGGGGGCTTTCCTGTACAATGTAAGATACAGAAAGCATCTCTGGCCTCTACTCACTAGATGCTAGTAGCGTGCACCTCCTCTCAGTTGTGACAACCAAAAATGTCTCTAGACATCCCCAAATGTTCCCTGTGGGGCAAAATTACCCCCCGTTGAGAGCCACTATTCTAAATGGAAGTGTCTTCTGATCTTGAGCCTATAAAAGTGAATCAACCCTACATCAGGGCAAGCCAAATAAGACAGTTAAATGTAGGTTTATTCTTTGGGTGAAGGCATATTTCCACAGTGGGATCTCTCCATAGATTACTTTTAACTACAAAGGAGAAAAGGTACCTTTATGAGACAGAGAACTGACAATCACCACCTTAACCAAGTGACCAAATGCAGCATCACTAATAACGGAACAAAATGACATTATGTACTTAACCTGAGTCTAATCAAACCTCCAGATTTATAGCAAGTTTATACAAATGAGAAGTGATGGGACGCCTGAGTGCCTCAGTCAGTTGGGCGACCGACTCTTGATTTTGGCTCAGGTCATGTTCTCGCAGTGAGGTTGAGCCCTACATGGGGCTCCACACTGAGCATGGAGACTACTTATAATTCTCTCTCCCTCCCTCTCTGCCCCTCCCCCCCTCAAAATAAATAAATAAACATAAAAAAAAGAAGTGATACAACGGGTTAAATGATGTCATGAGGAAACAAACACAGAATGTTAGACATACTAAATGAAAAGTAGTCTGGACCTTTCAAAAATATTTACTATTAATGTTATGAAAAGAAAATAAAAAGTGAACTATTCTAGACCAAAAAAGCCTAAAGAGATAACAATGTAGAAACTTTGTATCTTTTTTTTTTAATTTTTTTTTCTAACGTTTATTTATTTTTCAGACAGAGAGAGACACAGCATGAACGGGGGAGGGGCAGAGAGAGAGGGAAACACAGAATCTGAAGCAGGCTCCAGACTCTGAGCCATCAGCCCAGAGCCCAACGCGGGGCTCGAACCCGCGGACCGCGAGATCGTGACCTGAGCCGAAGTCGGACGTTTAACCAACTGAGCCACCCAGGCGCCCCAAAACTTTGTATCTTTATTAAGCTATAAAGAGCATTTGTTGAAACAACTGGATAAATCTGAATATGAACTGGATATTAGACGTTAACTAAGTTGTGACAATGGTAGTACATTTATAACGGAGCATGTCCTTAATCTTAGCAGGTGCATGCTGGGGCGAAAGTTCATGATGTCAAATTACTCATGTAAATATGTTTGAAAAGTCTCAAAACAGGGGCACCTGGTTGGCTCAGCCAGTAGAGAATGCAACTCCTGATCTCAGGATTGTGAGTTTGAGCCCCACACTTGGTGTAGAGATTACTTAAGAGAGAAGGAAGGAAGGGAGGGATAGAGAAAGGAATGGCGAGAGAGAGAAAGAAAGAAAAAGAAAGAAAGAAAAGAAGGAAGGAAGGAAGGTCTCAAAACAAAAAATTAGGAAAAAACAAAAGATAAAAATGTTTCATTGATAGGGCGCCTGGGTGGCTCAGTCAGTTAAGTGTCCGACTTTGGTTCAGGTCATGATCTCCTGGTCCGTGGGTTCAAGCCCCATGTCATTATCCAGCATTTATGCAACACAAGCAAAACATATTTTACCCTTTAAAAAAAGGTAGCATAATAGATACTGTCTTCAGCTGTTTGCCTTTTTCACTTTCCAATACATCTGAGATCTCTCTATATCAGGGCATTTAGATTGTCCTCATTCTCTTTTATAGTTACATTCTATTGACTTAGTGGGTGTACCATTGTTTATTTAACCAGACCCCTATCACAGGACATGTTGTTTCCAATCTTTGGCTATTAGAAGCAATGATATCCTCACATATGTAGATGTATCTGCAAGATGGATTTCTACAAGTGGAAATATTTTGTCAAACGGTGTGGCAGACAGAAAAAGGGCCTCTAAAGGTGTGGACATCCTAATCCCAGGATCCTGTAAACATGTTACCTTACATAAAAAAGAAACTCTACAAATATGATTAAGTTATGGACCTCCTTTCTTCTACCCCAAATTGTCTGGGTGGGCTTGATGTAATCATGAAGGTCCACATAGAGTAAGGCAGGTCTGAGAGGAAAGATGCTATACTACTGCCTTTGAAGACAGAGAAGGGGCCATGAACCAAGGAATATACATGGTCTCTAGAAACTAAAATGGACAAAGAAATACTCTCCTAGAATCTCCAGAAGGAATGCAGCCCTATAGAGCCATCTCAGACTTCTGACCTCTAGGACTATAATAAATGTGTCAGTTAAGTGACTAAGTTCATACTAATGTGTTACAGCAACAACAGGAAACTAGCACAAGAGTAAACCAAATGTAAACCTTCTACATATTAACAAATTTGCCTCCATAAAGTTTGTACCTTTTTGTACTTCTACCAGCAACACGCCTATTTCCTCACCATCTCTCTAACAAAGTATGCTACCAAACTTTTGAAGTTCTGCCCATTTCATAGGTGAAAAATGATTTATCTCAGTATGGCTTTAATTTATGTGTGAAACTGAACATCTTTTCACATATTTAAAAGATTTCTTTTTCTGAACTATCTGTTAAAATATTTTCTACATTTTTCTACTGGGTTGTTGCTCTGGTCTTGATTTATTTCTAAAACACTTTATATTTTAGGGATCTTATTGCTTTGCAAATATGAATTGCAAATATTTTTCCCACTTAGTCATATGTCTTTTCACATTGCTTGTTGTATTTATTGCTACACGTAAGTTTTTATTATTTGTACTTATTTTTTTTAATGTTTACATTTATTTTTGAGAGAGAGAAAGACACAGCATGAGCGGAGGAGGGGCAGAGAGAGAGGGAGACACAGAATCTGAAGCAGGCTCCAGGCTCCGAGCTGTCAGCACAGAGCCTGATGCGGGGCCCTCGAACTAGTCAACTGGGAGATCATGACCTGAGCCAAAGTCAGAAGCTCAGCCGACTGAGCCACCCAGGTGCCCCTCTACATATTTTTAATTGATGTTTAAAGTTGTACTCATCTATATTTTTCATAGCCAAAACATTTTATTGTGGCCTGTTCTGGTATATTAACAACTCAATAAGATTGCCCCCTAATCTCAAGGGCCAAGTATAGTTGACTTGCTTTCCCTTTCTCTGCATTGATACTGCAAATGGAAGAACATTCCAGTGTGAGATGAGAAATACACAGAAGATGGCAAAAGAAAACTCCAAGTAACCTAACACAACTTTTAGCAATGCAACTACTGCTTTATTTAAATTCGGTAAAATAAAAAATCCATAAATTTGCTAAGAGAATTCTAAAGTTTTACTATAAGAGTATGCTTTTTACACAAATACATTCTTTTGAAATTTATTTTTGAGAACCCATTTGTTTATCTACAGCAAGACATTCTACCAGCAGCATTATTTATGATAGCAAATGATGGAAGCAGCCCAAGTGTTCTATCGATAGATGAATGGATAAAGAAGATGTAGTATATCGGGGCGCCTGGGTGGCTCAATCGGTTAAGTGTTTGACTTCGGCTCAAGTCAGGATCTCACCGTTCATGAGTTTGAGCCTCGAGTCGGGCTCTGTGATGACAGCTCAGACCCTGGAGTCTGTTTCAGATTCTGTGTCTCCCTCTTTCTCTGCCCCCTTCCTTCAAAAAGAAACATTAAAATTTTTTTAAGATGTGGTTTATTTATACAACAGAATATTATTCAGCCATAAAAAGAATAAAATCCTGCCATTTGCAACAACATGGATGGAGCTAGAGAGTATGTAATACTAAGTAAAAAAAAGTCAGTCAGAGAAAGACAAATACCCTATGATTTCACTCATATGCAAAATTTAAAAAACAAATGAGCAAAGGAAAAAGAGAGACAAGCCAAGAAGCATACTCTTAACTACAAAGAACAAACTGATGGTTACCAGAGGGGAGGAAGGTAGGTGGATGGGTGGAATAAGTGACATAGATTAAGGAGTGCACTTCTTGTGATGAGCACTGGGTGATGTACGGAAGTGCTGAACCACTATATTCTACACCTGAAACTAATAAAACACTGTGTATGTTAACTATACTGGAATTAAAAGAAAAGAAGAGAAGAGAAGAGAAGAGAAGAGAAGAGAAGAGAAGAGAAGAGAAGAGAAGAGAAAAGAAAAATAAAGACATTCTTTTTCTTAATTAAAATAAACTAAGACCATTTTGGATCACAAAGAAGAAATATTTACAGGGGTACCTGGCTGTCCCAGTTGTTAGAGCATGTGACTGTTAGTCTTTGGATTAAGTTCGATTGCTGAAAAATAAAATCTTAGGTGCACCTGGGTGGATCAGTGGGTTGAACGTCTGACTCTTGATTTCAAGTCAGGTCATGATCCCAGGGTCTTGGGATCAAGCCCCACGTTGGGCTCTACACTCAGCTTAAGAGTCTCTTCTCTCCTCCTTCTGCCCCACTCCCCAGCGTATGCACTCTCTCTCTGTCTCTCACTAAAATAAAAAAATAAAAATAAATAAATAAAATAAAATATTTTTTGAAAAATCTTTAAAAAAAGAGAAACATTTAACTGAGTTGCTACTCATTAGGATAGAAATTTAAGCAACTCAAAAAATGGAAGTTGTAGAACTCAGAAAATTTCACTAAAATGCAACATCACAAAAACTATTTTAAGTTTATGTTTTTTAATGTTTATTTATTTTGAGGGAGAAAGAGCATGTGTGAGAGCGGTGGAGAGAGGGCAGAGAGAGAGGCAGCGAGAGAATCCCAAGCAGGCTCCCCAGTGTCAGCACAGAGCCTGATGCAGGGCTCAAATTCACAAACTGAGATCATGACCTCAGCCAAAACCAAGAGTCAGACACTTAACTGGCTGAGACACCCAGGTGCCCCCTCTTTTTTTAAAGACACATTTACTTATTGTCATGATCAGACTATTACATTTAGCAATCAACAGCATGAGTGCAAACAAAAACAAAAAAACCTACATTAAAACCCTTTGTTGGAATGTTTTACACTTTCCACAGAACAGAAACTGCAATAACCTGTTATACAGTTACTCACAAATAACAGTCCTCAAGGTTTTTGCCCATACACATTGAGTCTTGTCTAAAATATGTCTTCTTTGTAGCTGCTAGACCCTGCCACCACTGTGTTTGGCAGAGTCCACAGATCTATAGCTTCCCCTGTCACTTCACTGGCTCTCCTCTCCTGCTAAGCCTCTGTTTCTTGGCCATATTTAAAACCTTCTGCCATTGCCATAGCTGCTGCTGTTGGAACCTACACAGCCACCTTGGTTTTGTGGTTTGGCAAAGTATTGGCTTCTACCACCATAGGGTCCAGAGCTTGTCTCTAAAACTTCCTCCTTTCATGGGTCCAAAATTTGAAGACTGATTGTTGTAACTGCCAAAATCATGATAGCTTCCACCACCTCCAGAGTTGCTTTGCTCATTACTAAATCCATTATAGCCACCTCACTGCCACGATATCCACCACCACCTCAACTGTCACCAAACCCACCTCATCTACTGAAGTTTCCTTCACAAACAAAGTTGTCATTCGCACCTAAACCACCTCTGTGACCATCACCAAAGTTTCCAGAGCCGTTTCAACCTCTTTAGCTAGATGAATCTATTGCTTAGATAGATCTTTCCTTATTTCACAGTTGTAGCCATTCACAGTATGGTATTTGGGGGGTTGGTGTGTTGGTTGGTTTGTTTTTTAAGCTTATTTATTTTGATGGGGGTGAGGCTCAGACACACACAACACACAGAGAGAGAATGAGAGAGAGAGAATCCCAAGCTGGCTCCATGCCATCAGCCCAGAGCCCCACACGGGGTTCAAACCCATGAACCATGAGATCATGACCTGAGCTGAAATCAGGAGTTAGAGGCTTAAGCAACTGAGCTACCCAAGTGCCCCAACAGTATGGTATTTTTGAATGACGATTTGTCTACAGAGTCACGGTTATCAAATGTTACAAAAGCAAAGCCTCCCTTTTTGCCACTACCTCTATCAGTCATGATTTCAATCACTTCAATTTTCCCATACTGTTCAAAATGATCTCTTAGGTGACATTCTTCAGTGTTTTCTTTAATTCCACCAACACAAATCTTTGTCACAGTTAAGTGGGCCCCAAGTCTTTGAGAATCTTCTCTTGAAACAGACCTCTTTGGTTCCACAACTCTGCCATCTGCTTTGTGGCTGTGCGTTCATGGCTGCATCCAACCCCCTCCACAGTGGCGTGTACAACAAACCCAAAGCCTCTGGAGCGGTTGGTTTTTGGACCTCTCATCACCACACAGTCCATGAGTGGTCCCTATTGCTCAAAATGGCTTCTCAGACTCTCGTCGGTTGTTTCAAAGCTCAAACCTCCAGTGAAGAGTTTCAGTAGCTGTTCAGACTCTTTGAGAGACTCTGACTTAGACATGACGGCACTGGGTGGAGGGACTTTAGTGATGCTTACGTAGTAGTGTCCACGGGCAGAAAGGCTCTTTTTGTTGTTCTTGGGGGTAAGCCTACATTAGCCTTTGCATTGGGGCCTATTTTTAATAGATTCTACCGAGTGCTGGCCACTGGGTACTGAGGCCAGAAAGGGAAGTGCATGGTCCAGAGCACAACAATATGTAGTGACCTTTTCATCCACTCCAGTGAGGTCAACAGCCATTTCCCCCTTCTCCCACAATAAGAGCTGGAGCCAGACATATGTCTATTGAGCTAAGCTACATTTCCCATCCTCCCTTGCAGCTTGGTGACTCAGTTGCCAATAACGGAATGTGCCTGAAAATAATGTGTGTTGCTTCTGGGTATAAGCCTTCGAATATTAAGCACATATGTGTTCAATTGCTGTCTCTTCACCTTCTTTCACACTGTCTGGTTAAATGCTAAAAACTACCGTACCTTGCAAGCTATGTGTTAAGGGTAAGAAAGCTGTGCAACTAGGCGTCATGGCTTCATGGACCAAAGTCCATCTATCTACCTTAAAGTAGTACATGAAAAAGAATTAAATTTCTATCTAATAGGTGACCACATTTGGGGTATCTTTTTTTTTTTTTTTTTAATTTTTTTTAACGTTTATTTATTTTTGAGACAGAGAGAGACAAAGCATGAACGGGGGAGGGTCAGAGAGAGGGAGATACAGAATCTGAAACAGGCTCCAGGCTCTGAGCTGTCAGCACAGAGCCTGATGCGGGGCTCGAACTCATGGACCGCGAGATCATGACCTGAGCCGAAGTCGGCTGCTTAACCGACTGAGCCACCCAGGCGCCCCTATCTTTTTTTTTTTAATAGAAACTTGACCAAATATGCCAAGTATGTTTAAAAACAATTTCTTAGATAACACAGAGATAGTAATTATTTTAGGGTGATTGCTCTTTGTGTCTAGTATAAAAAAATCTCTCTTGAGATCATAAAGGTATTCTCCTGTATTTTTTTTCTAAAAATGTTTTAAGTTTTGCTTTTAAAATTGAGATTTTAATACTAGAATGTGGTTTATGTACAGTCGGGGTAAGGATCTGTAGTTTTTCTATGCAGTTAGCTGATTGTTTCAGTACTACTTATTGAATATACCATCCCACTGATTTATAGTATCACCTGTGTTATATACTAAATTACTACCGATACATGACTGTGGTCTGTTCCATTGCTTACAGGTTTGTCCCAATGTCACATCCCTATAATTACTAACACTTTACATCAAACTTTACATTTGGCAGTACAAATACCTCATTATTTTTCAAAATTATCTTGGCAATTCTTGACATTTTACTCTGCCATTTAAATTTTAACATCCACCTATCAAATTATACACATACATATGCACGACTATGCTCAGGTCATAATCTTGCAGTTCATGAGATTGAGCCCCATGTCAGACTCTGCGTTGATGGCGTGGAGCCTTATTAGTATTCTATCTCTCCCTCTCTCTTTCTCTCTGTCCCTCTGTGCTCACACACACTCTCCCTCTCTCTCAAAATACATAAACTTAAAAAAAAGATTTTAAAAATACTAAAAATAATAAAGTAATCTCTATACCCAATGTGGGGCTCAAACTCACAATCTTAAGACCAAGAGTTGCATGTTCTACTGACTGAGCCAGCCAGGCATGCCGTCATATGGTATTTTTTTAACTGAATTTTCAACTTATTTATTGTTGGCACAACTTGTTTATTGTTGGTCTTCTGTATACTTATCCTGTAATCTATAATTTTGCTGAATTCTCTTACTAATTTTAATGGTTTGGTTTTCTTAGATTTTCTATATAAGCCTAGGAGAGCTTGGGTGGTTCAGTAGGTTAAGGTTAATTTCCGCTCAGGTCATGATATCGTGGTTCCTGAGATTAAGCCACACCCTGAGTTGGGCTCTGCACTCACAGTGCAGAGCCTGCCTGGGAATCTCTCTCCCTCTCTCTGCCACCCTCCTCATGAGTGCATGTGTGCGGGTATGTGCACACACACACACACGTTTTCTTTCTATCTCTTCCTCAAAATAAATAAATAACCTTAAAAAAACAACTACTTAAATTTTCCTTTTTAGTCCCTCTGTTTTTCACTTCCTTTTCTTATTGCCCTAGATAATATCTTCAGTAAAATATGAAACAGAAATCGTGAAATTTGCATTTTTGTCTTGTTCCTGATTTGGAGGAGAACACTTTCTGATGCTTACTCAGAGTTTTATGGGATACCCTTTATCATGTTAACAGAAATTCTTTTATCATCCCTACATAGATATGTATATCATTTGCATTACAAATAAATTTTGAATCTTACCAAAGCTTTTTCTGAATCTTTTGAGATGATCTTATCGTTTTCTTTAATTTGTAAATGTGGTAGATTATATCAGTAAGTTTTCTACTGTTAGACCATCCTTCAACTCTTGGAATAAATTCCTCCTTAACCAAAATTGTGTTTTTTATACATGCCACATTTAATCTGCTCATGTTTTATTTAGAATTTTTATATTATAGGATTGCCTGGGTGGCTCAGTTGGTTAAGCATGACTTTGGCTCAGGTCATGATCTCATCGTTCGTGGGTTTGAGCCCTACGTCAGGCTCTGTGCTGACAGCTCAGATCCTAGAGCGTGCTTCAGATGCTATGTCTCCCTCTTTCTCTGCCCCTCCCCTGCTCACTCTCTCTCAAAAATAAACACTGAAGGGGTGCCTGGGTGGCGCAGTCAGTTAAGCATCTGACTCAGCTCAGGTCATGATCTCATGGTTCGTGAGTTCGAGCCCCGCGTCGGGCTCTGTGCCGACGGCTCGGAGCCTGGAGCCTGCTTCAGATTCTGTGTCTCCCTCTCTCTCTGCCCCTCCCCTGCTCATGCTCTGTCTCTCTCTGTCTCAGAAATAAATAAAAACATCAAAATTTTTTTTAAAAAAAGAGATGCATAAGGTCATTACATCATAATCAAGGGGTCTATACACCAAGAAGACCTAACAATTGTAAACATTTATGCGCCAAATGTGGGACACCCAAATATATAAATCAATTAATCACAAACATAAAGAAACTCATCAATAATAATACCATAATAATAGGAGACTTCAACACCCCACTCACAGCAATGGACACATCATCTAATCAAAAAATCAACAAGGAAACAATGGCTTTTGAATGACACACTGAACCAGATGGACTTAACAGATATATTCAGAACATTTCATCCTAAAGCAGCAGAATATACATTCTTCTCCAGTGCACACGGAATGTTCTCCACGATAGACCATATACTGGGACACAAATCAGCCCTAAGTAAGTACAAAAAGATCGAGATCATACCATGCATATTTTTAGACCACAACGCTACGAAACTCGAAATCGACCACAAGAAAAAATTTGGGAAGGTAACAAATACTTGGAGACTGAAGTCCTAGTGAAGTCCTAGTGAAGAATGAATGGCCTAACCAAGAAGTTAAAGAGGAAATTAAAAAGTATATGGAAGTCAATGAAAATGGTAACATCACAACCCAAAACCTCTGGGATGCAGCAAAGGCGGTCATAAGAGGAAAGTATATAGCAATCCAGGCCTTCCTAAAGAAGGAAGAAAGATCTCAGATACACAACCTAACCTTACGCCTTAAGGAGCTGGAAAAAGAACAGCAAATAAAACCCAAAACCAGCAGAAGATAGGAAATAATAGAGATTAGAACAGAAATTAATGCTATCAAAACAAACAAACAAACAAAACAAACAGTAGAACAGATCAATGAAACCAGAAGCTGGTTCTTTGAAAGAATTAACAAAATTGATAAACCACTAGCCAGTTTGGTCAAAAAGAAAAAGAAAAGGAGACAAATAAATAAAATCAAGAATGAAAGAGGACAGATCACAACCAACACAGCAGAAATAAAAACAATAATAAGAGAATATTATGAGCAATTATATACCAATAAAATGGGCAATTTGGAATAAATGGACAAATTCCTAGAAACATATACACTACCAAAACTGAAACAGGAAGAAATAGAAAATTTGAACAGACCCATAACCAGTAAGGAAATCTAATTAGTAATCAAAAATCTCCCAAAAAAACAAGAGTCCAGGGCCAGATGGCTTTCCAGGGGAATTCTACCAAACATTTAAGGAAGAGTTAACACCTATTCTCTTGAAGCTGTTCCAAAAAATAGAAATGGAAGGAAAACTTCCAAACTCTTTCTATGAAGCCAGCATTACCTTGATTCCAAAACCAGAGACCCCACTAAAAAGGAGAACTATAGACCAATTTCTCTGGTGAACATGGATGCAAAAATCCTCAACAAGATATTAGCCAACCGGATCCAACAATACATTAAAAAAATTATTCACCACGACCAAGCGGGATTTATACCTGGGATGCAGGGATGGTTCAATATCCGCAAAACAATTAACGTGATTCATCACATCAATAAAATAAAGGACAAGAACCATATGATCCTCTCAATAGATGCAGAGAAAGCATTTAACAAAATACAGTATCCTTTCTTCATAAAAACCCTCAAGAAAGTAGGGATAGAAGGAGCATACCTCGAGATCATAAAAGCTATATACATGAATGGCCCAACACTAATATCATCCTCAATGGGGAAAAACTGAGAGCTTTCCCCCTAAGGTCAGGAACAAGACAGGGATGTCCACTCTTGCCACTGTTATTCAACATTGTATTAGAAGTCTTAGCCTCTGCAGTCAGACAACACAAAGAAATAAAAGGCATCCAAATCAGCCAGGAGGAGGTCAAACTTCCATTCTTCGCAGATGACATGATACTCTATGTGGAAAACCAAAAGATTCCACCAAAAAACTGCTAGAATTGATTCATGAATTCAGCAAAGTTGCAGGATATAAAATCAACACACAGAAATCGGTTGCATTCCTACACACCAACAACGAAGTGACAGAAAGAGAAATCAAGGAATCGATCCCATTTACAGTTGCACCAAAAACCATAAAATACCTAGGAATAAGTCTAACCAAAGAGGTGAAAAATATATACACTGAAAACTGTAGAAAGCTTATGAAAGAAATTGAAGAAGACACAAAAAAATGGAAAAAGATTCCATGCTCCTGGATAGGAAGAACAAATATTGTTAAAATGTCAATACTACCCAAAGCAATCTACATATTCAATGCAATCCCTATCAAAATAACACCAGCATTCTTCACAGAACAAGAACAAATAATCCTAAAATTGTATGGAACCAGAAAAGACCCCGAATAGCCAAAGCGATCTGGAAAAAGGAAACCAAAGCAGGAGGCATCACAATCTCAGACTTCAAGCTATACTACAAAGCTGTAATCATCAAGACAGTATGGTACTGGCACAAGAACAGACACTCAGATCAATGGAACAGAATAGAGAACCCAGAAATGGACCCATAAATGTATGGCCAACTCATCTTTGACAAAGCAGGAAAGAATATCCAATGGAATAAAGACAGTCTCTTCAGCAAGTGGTGCTGGGAAAACTGGACAGCAACATGCAAAAGAACAAACCTGGACCACTTTCTTACACCATACACAAAAATAAACTCAAAATGGATGAAAGACCTCCACGTAAGACAGGAAGCCATCAAAATCCTCAAGGAGAAAGCAGGCAAAAACCTCTTTGATCTTGGCCACAGCAACTTCTTTTAACTCAACACGTCTCCAGAGGCAAGGGAAACAAAAGCAAAAATTAACTACTGGGACCTCATCAAAATAAAAAGCTTCTGCACAGCAAAGGAAACAATCAGCAACACTAAAAGGCAACTGACAGAATGGGAGAAGATATTTGCAAATGACATCAGATAAAGGGTTAGTATCCAAAATCTATAAAGAACTTATCAAACTCAACACCCAAAACACAAATCATCCAGTGAAGAAATGGGCAAAAGACATGAATAGACACTTCTCCAAAGAAGACATCCAGATGGCCAACCGACACATGAAAAAATGCTCCACATCACTCATCATCAGGGAAATACAAATCAAAACCACCATGAGATACCACCTTACACCTGTCAGAATGGCTAACATTAACAACTCAGGCAACAACACATGTTGGCGAGGATGTGGAGAAAGAGGATCTCTTTTGCATGGTTGGTGGGAATGCAAGCTCGTGCAATCACTCTGGAAAACATAGGGAGGTTCCTCAAAAAACTAAAAATAGAACTACCCTACAACCCAGCAATTGCACTACTAGGCATTTATCCATGGGATACAGGTGTGCTGTTTCAAAGGGACACATGCACCCCCATGTTTATAGCAGCACTATCAACAATAGCCAAAGTATGGAAAGAGCCCAAATGTCCATCGGTGGATGAATGGATAAAAAAGATGTGTTATATATATACGTGTATATATATATATATACATATATACACGTATATATATATACGTATATATATGTATATATATATATACACGTATATATATACACGTATATATATATACGTGTATATATGTATACACACACACACACACACACACACACACAATGGAGTATTACTCAGCAATCAAAAAAAATGAAATCTTGCCATTTGCAACTATGTGGATGGAACTGGAGGGTATTATGCTAAGTGAAATTAGTCAGAGAAAGACAAAAATCATATGACTTCACTCATATAAGGACTTTAAGAGACAAAACAGATGAACATAAAGGAAGGGAAACAAAAATAATATAAAAACAGGGCAAGGGACAAAACAGAAGGGACTCATAAATATGGAGAACAAACTGAGGATTACTGGAGGGGCTGTGGGAGGGGGGATGGGCTAAATGGGTAAAGGGCACTAAAGAATCTACTCCTGAAATCATTGTTGCACTATATGCTAACTAATTTGGATGTAAATTTTAAAAAATAAAAAATAAAATATTTAAAAAATAAATAAAAATAAAAGCATTATAGCCATGGTATGTTTTACTGTGAAAATTTTTATTTTTTATCTTTTAATGTTTATTTATTTATTTTTGAGAGACAAAGTGCAAGTGGGGGAGGAGCAGATAAGGAGGGAGAGAGAGAAAATCCCAAGCAGGCTCCACACTGTCAGCACAGAGCCCAACGTGGGGCTCAAACTCACAAACAATGAGATCATGACCCAAGCCGAAATCAAGAATCAGATGCTTGGGTTGGTTGGGTGGCTCAGTCAGTTAAACATCTGACTTCAGCTCAAGTCATGATCTCTTGGCTCCCGAGTTCTGGCCCCCAAGTCAGGCTCTCTGCTAACAGGTCAGAGCCTGGCGCCTGTTTTGGATTCTGTGTGTCTCTCTCTGTCCCTCCCCCACTCACATTCTGTGTGTGTTTCTCTCTTGCAAAATAAATAAAGCATTTAAAAAAAAAAAAAGAGCCTATTTTTTTTTCTTCACATAACAAGAAGGCTAGATAAAAAATGTCCAGAGAAGACACAGCTCTGTAATAATGCTGTCAGAAAAGTAGGCTCTAACTTTCCATTCCACTACCCTTAGCTTAGAGGCCTCCACCTCACACTTGGTACACTTTGGACTCGAGATAGCTGCTTTTTTCTACATAAGAAAGAAACTGAAGCACAAAGAGGTAACACCCATATCAGGAAATCAAAAGCTTTCATCTCATTGTCCAAAACTGTATCACATGGCTCATCTAGCCACAGAGGAATTTAGGGAAGTGTTTTTATTTGGACAAATTACTCCAAAGAAAATCAGGTTAATAAAGGAGGAAGAAGTCGGCATTTTGAATTGTCAATTGGCAGTATCTGCTGTACTCACTTTGGATAAGTTATATTATTGTAGGAAATTGTCCATACCACCTAAGTTCCTAAATTCTCTTATCATTTTGAAAAATCTCTGCTATATCTATAGTTCTGTCACCTTTAAAAATTCCTAACATTGATATCCATACACCAATAATGCAGCAGCAGAAAAAGAAATCAAGAAATCGATCCCATTTATAATTGCACCAAAACCATAAGATATCTAGCAATAAACCTAACCAAAAAGGCACAAGATCTATACTCTGAAAACTATAGAACACTTATGAAAGAAACCAAAGAGGACACAAAGAAATGGAAAAACATTCCATGCTCATGGATTGGGAGAACATTGTTAAAATGTCTATACTACCCAAAGCAATCTATACATTTAATGCAATTTTTATCAAAATACCACCAGTATTTTTTACAGAGTTAGAACAAAAAATCCTAAAATTTGCATGGAACCACAAAAGACCCCAAATAGCCAAAGCAATCCTGAAAAGGAAAAGCAGAACTGGAGGTATCATGATTCCATACCTTAAACTATATTACAAAGCTGAAGTCATTAAGATAGTATGGTACTAGCACAAAAACAGACACATACATCAATGGAATAGAATAGAAAACCCAGATGGACCCACAACTATATGGTCAACTAATCTTCGACAAAGCTGGAAAGAATATCTGATGGAAGAAAGACAGTCTCTTCAGCAAATGGTGTTGGGAAAACTGGACAACGACATACAAAAGAATGAGACTGGATTACTTTCTTATACCACATACAAAAACAAATTCAAAATGGATGAAAGACCTAAATGTGAGATGGGAAACCATCAAAATCCTAGAGGAAAACACAGGCAGCAACCTCTTTGACCTCAACCAGAGCAACTTCTTACTAGACACATCACCAGAGGCAAGGGAAACAAAAGCAAAAATGAACTATTGGGATGTCATCATGATAAAAAGCTCCTGCAAAACCAAGGAAACAATCAACAAAACTAAAAGTTAGGGGCACCTGGGTGACCTAATCATAATCAGTTAAGCGTCCAACTTTGGCTCTGGTCATGCTCTCACAATTTGTGAGTTCAAGCCCCACATCAGGCTCTGTGCTGACAGTGCAAAGCCTGGAGACTGCATCAGATTCTGTGTCTCCCTCTCTCTCTGCTCCTTTCCTGCACTCTCTCTCTCTCTTTCTCTCTCTTTCTCAAAAATAAACATTAAAAAAAAACTAAACTAAAAGGTAACTGACAGAATGGGAGTATTTGCAAATGACATAACTTATAAAGGGTTAGTTTCCAAAATCTATAAAGAACTTACAAACTCAACACCAAAAAACAAATAATCCAGTGAAGAAATGGGCAGAAGACACGAAACAGACATTTTTCCAAAGAAGACATCCAGATGGCTAACAGACACATGAAAAGATGCTCAACATCACTCATCATCAGGGAAATACAAATCAAAACCATGATGAGGTACCACCTCACACCTGTCAGAATGGCTAACATTAACAACTCAACACACAACAGGTGCTGGCAAGGATGCAGAAAAAGAAAAACCTTCTTGTACTGTTGGTGGGAATGCAAACTGGTGCAGCTGCTCTGGAGAACAGTATGGAGGTTGCTCAAAAAAGTTAAAAACAGAACTACGTAGGGCACCTGGGTGGCTCAGTCGGTTAAGCATCCAACTTCGGCTTGAGCCATGATCTCATGGATCGTGAGTCTGACCCCTGCATCAGGCTCTGTGCTGACAGTGTGGAGCCTGCTTCAGATCCTCCATCTCCTGCTCTCTCTCTCTCTCTCTCTCTCTCAAAAATAAACATTAAAAAAAAAACAGAACTACCCCATAATCCAGCAACTGCACTACTAGGGATTTACCCAAAGGATACAAAAATACAGATTTGAAGGGATATATGCACCCCAACGTTTAAAAAAGCACTATCAACAATAGCCAAACTATGGAGAGAGCCCAAATGTCCACTGACTGATGAATGGATAAGGAAGATATGGTGTGTATATATATACACACATACATACAATGAAATAATACTCAGCCATCAAAAAGAGTGAAATCTTGCCATTTGCAGTGACATGGATGGAGCTACAGTGTGTTATGCTAAATGAAATACATCAGAGAAAATACCATATGATTTCATCGTATGTGAAATTCAAGAAACAAAACAGATGAACATATGGGGAAAAAAATGAGGGGGGGAAACAAACCATAAGAAACTCTTAATGATAGAGAAAGAGCTGAGGGATGATGGAGGGAGATGGGTGGGAGATGGTGTAGATGGGTGATGGGTATTAAGGACACTTGTTACGATGAGCACTGGGTGTCGTATGTAAGTGATGAATCACTGAATTCTACTCTTGAAACCAATATTGCACTGGCTGTTAACTAAGTAGAATTTAAATAAAAATTTTAAAAAAACCTCCCAGCATTGTACATTTGTGCCTTTTAAAATTAATTTTTTAATTAATTAAAAGTTTGTCTACTTTATGAATTTTTTTTCAGAGAACCAACTTTCATTTTCTTGAGTTTCTCAATTTGCCTCTTTGATTCCTAGTTCATTCATTTCTGTGCTCATTATTGTTACTTACTTCCCTCTTCATATCGGTGTTAGATTTTTCCCTTATCTTTTTTAATGTTATTGCAAATGGTACCTTAAAATTTTCCTTTTCCATTTGTGTCTTTCTGACATACAGAAATACAATGGACTTTTTTGTATTTTGACCTTGTATCTAGTTAATCTTGCTAAATGCCCTTATTACTTTTGATAGTTTGTAGATTCATTTAGATTTTCTACCAACACAGCTATGTCCTCTGCAAATAAATTTTATGACCTTCTTTACCAATCCTTATGCCTTTTCTTTCTTTTTTCTTAACTTATTGCAACTGGCTATGAGGCTAGGCCCTCTAAAACAATGTTGAATAGCAGTGGTGAGAGATGACATCCTTATCTTGTTCCCAATCTTAGGGGGAAAAGTATTCAGTTTTTTCCTTTGAGTATTGTGTTAGTTGTGGATTTTGTATACGCTCTTCACCTGGCTGAGGAAGATGTCTTCTATTCCTTAGTTTGCTAAGAGTTTATATCATGAACTGGCATACCAGATTCTCTCAGTTTGGGAAAGTTGTGTTCCCATCATGGTTTTAAACACCCTAAACTAATCATATTATTTTATATAAGCAATACCTCTTTCAGTTTCCCACGTCAGTGAACAACTTCTTTATACACCATTTCCTCTTGCAGTCCACTCTCCCCTTCCAGATTTAACAGACTTTTCCCCTCTGTTCCTACTATAACCTCTTACAGTCATTATCAAAAGTGAGTGGTAAATTCCCACTTTTTTTGGTCTGAAGACATATTTATTTAGCCCTCACTTTTAAATAACGACTTAGCTGGGTATGGCATTCTGGTTTATAGTTACTTTCAGCCCTTTTGAAATAGTAGTCCTTTGTCTTCAGACATCCCTTGTTGATGTTGATAAGAATGCTGCTAGCCTAAATATTGTTCTCTGTATATAATCTTCTACAATTTCTGATATTATTTTATCCATCTCTGAACACTCTATAAAAATTTATAAACATGCCTTTCAAGGTACTCATTACACTTTGTATTATTTAGTCATTCCCTGTACTCTAGCCTTATTTACTTTGTATTATTTAGGCATTTTATGTAATTGCCTTAACTCCACCATTAAGGAACAAACTACCTGATAACTATAGTAAATTTACTGATAAAAGTAGTAAATGCTGTACACCTTTTCTTATAAAGAAGCACCATGTTCTCTCATGGAATGGGGAGTGGCACATAAAGAAAAAGATCAAAATGTCCTATCTCAGGCTCAGAGTGCCTGGATATCAATTTGTTGACAACTGGCTAATGTTTAAGAACAAATAACAAATGAGTAAATCATCTATGCATTGACTACTCTGTTCACCATTTATTGTTTGGCTTTCAACAGATGGTTGGCATTCTTATTAGGGACTGTTTAAACATCAAAAAGGTATTTGTTAAGCTCAGCAAAGTTTTCATCTGCCAACCTGGGAATTTATCAGTGTGTATATAGATCTGACTCCGAATGAATTTGTTAGGAGGAGGAATAACCCCAACTATACAGTCTGTTTTCATCACTGAGGTTCATACATGTCTGAGCAATTCTGCAAGAACAAGAAGACAACTACCTGAAATCTATTTACATGAGACACTAAGAAACCTCCTGAGAGTAAACTTATTATCTTAAGCAAAGAAAAGATTAGGTAGCTTGATCTTGAAACAAAGTCTTGGCGCTTAGAGGAGAGGAGTAATTTTGAGTGTCTCATAGTTCCTGAAATTAGGCATTATTCCTAGCTCAGACCACCTTAGATTCAAATCTAAGCTCTAAGGAGAGAGAGGGCTATAAATAAAAATGAAAAGGCCTCTTTACATTAAAGCAATTGACAAAGTACATTGCAGACCATTTAGGAAGGCTGTGACAACATATGTCACAGATAATCAATAACGAACACTGCAGAGCTCTAGCAACTCCATATTACCATTACATTCCTCACCAGCTATACCCAGAAGCAGCAGCGAAAAGGTACACACAAGAGATGCCTGACGTGCATTTAGACATTTTAAAAACAGCTAGAAATAGAATACCCACAGAAATCTTTCCCAAAATGGCAATCAATATGAAAAATATCATCCAAGGAACTGAAGTGTGGAGGTAACCCTAAAGTTCAATCTAATTTCAAAACAATAACACATGTCATTTTACTGTAAAATAACATTTTGTACTTACGCTTCTCAGAGGACCTCAGACCACGTTAGGGCAGCATCTTCTTTTCAGCTTTTCTAGGTAAGACAATGAATACAAAAACTGAAATGATTTGCTAGCCCAGATCCCAAATTAAAGCCCAGACCTCATTTCTCCCACTGTCTCTCTCTCTCTCTCTCTTTTTTTTTTTTCCAGAAGCAGCACTAACCTTCATTCTAACAAGGTGGGTGCAGGATGTCATAGCAATGTCATAGTGGCAGACACTTTGGCTTGGGGGGGGGGGTGGCAAAGAGGAAAAGACAGGAAGGGTCACTCCCAAATTCTGAGTTAAGTATGACCTCTATATTATACAGACTCAGCAGACCACTTGAACTTCTTCCATGGACTGGACAAAGGCATTTCTAGATGAGAACAGTACAGACTTAGAGTGAGCAGGCGAAGAAAAGGGAAGGACTCCGTAAGGTGCCACATAATCCCTGAGTAGTCTCCTTACTACGATTTCACAGCCAAAAATAACCCGAGAGTGAAACGTAGCTACGCCAAGTACTTCAGGTATCCGTTAAATTTCCTCCTCTTCTTTATGAATTTGTATTATTTATAAGACACTTGACACATGTTTAAACACTTACATAGCTCTTCAGTTTCAGGAAATATGGCTTGTTCGGCTGAAGAGAAAAAAGCATATAATGAGGGAGTTAACAAGGGCTGATATTTTTTTACAACATTCTTTAAAAACTGAAAAACCTCTTTAAACACCGGGAACGGCTTAAATAATTCACTCTAGGCCTGCGGGGCCCATGTGGACGGTTCCCTCTCGTTCCCTCCCGGGCTACATTTTCCCCCGGGTTGCATCTGGGAACGTGGGCCTGACGGGCTGCCACCTGCGGCCTCGAGGCCTCATCGCCATGCCTGTCCTCTACCTTTCAGGGTGCGAGTGGCGGTCGGCACGCGGCCGAGGCAGAACCCCGGAAGGGGCCCGGGGCCCTTTGACCCCCAGGCGAGCGGCACGCCGGGAGCGGGCGGAAGTGCGGCACCAAGGCCCGTCGCGGCCTGTCGCGGCCTGGCCTGGCCTGGAGGAAGCGGCTCCAAGGCCGCCGCCGCCGCCGGACCGGGGTGGCAGCCGTGTAAAGCAAATGATGTCCGAGGCGCTCTGTCGCCGGCCTTACCCCGGGGACTCGTTTGGCCGCTGGAAAGGATCCAGAAGGCCACTGCCCGTGGCCCACCCCGCCCCCCTCTCTAGGCGGCGGACTGGGCGTCCTACAGGGAAGGGCCCCGCGCAGAGGCCCGAGGAGCGGCCTGTAGGCCGGCTTTGCGGGCTTCGGGCCCTCGTGCCCGTTGGTTTGCGGGAGGGAGATCGACGGGAGCTGCGTTCTCAAATTTCTCGCACTCGGGGAGTCCGGGAATAGTGGAGACCGGTCTCCGGGGCCGGCCTGGGAGGGAGGAGTGCGAAATGCGGCCGCCGAGCACGGCCGCCGCGGCGCCGGCTTCCGGGCGGAGGGAAGCACCTGCCTCCGCCCACCTTGACCCCGAAGCCGGCGCCCAGAGCTCCGGGCGCCCCTCCCGGGCTGTCCTCACGGAGGTCTCTGGAGGGCGAAACCTGGATCCTCGCGGCCTTCGAGTGCTCGCTCCCCTGCCGGGGGACGGAGTGGGGGGTGGGGGCGACCCGGGTACCCATGACCGAGGCCCGCTCCGCAGGGCCGAGAGAGTTCGACGCTCCCAAGGAGGGAGTCTCCATGGAGGAATTCCTCCTGCTTCGCTTTCAGAGTTGAAAGCCTGGAGGCCGTCGGTTCTGCAAAGAGAAGCGGTCGGGCGCGGGCAGGCAAGCAGCTGATGAAAATAATTGTCCTAGCACACACAGCCCTGCGCCCAGGGGCGCGCGTACACACACACACACACACACACACACACACACAACTTGCCTCATCTAGCTACCCAACCTTAGTATTCCGGGCATGCGGTTTTCAACAACTTGCTTGACACAATAACAAAGACATTTAAATGCCAGGACGCAGACTTCACTTTTTAACCTGCTGAGAAGAGCTACTTTCAAAGCTTCCCCACCGCGAATAAACTGACAAAAAATATGGGGTGCACTTATAAATTAAACACCTTACCCTCAAAGCGGCGTGCGTTAATCAGGTTTCTAAGGCAATAGCCATCTCTGTCTTTTCCTATTCACCCAAATAATGCCACAAGAAGGAACCCCTTTACAGAAGAGAAAGCCAGGGGGAAAAAATGAATTATACCCATTGCTAGTAAAAATCATCTTAAATCAATAGAGCACCACTTGAACTTGAGTTTCCATTGTTTCACTGAATCATCAATGTTTTTAATTAAACAGAGCTACCCTTTCTGTTAAAACATTACATAAAAGGGTTAGGTTTCTACTTTTGTTGAGGCAGCTGGCGTTTGTTGGCTGTTGTGTTTGAGCAACAGACTGTTCAATAGAAGCGAGAAATAGCTCAACGCGCTCTTAATAGACCTGTTTCAACAATGTACCTTGAAAAGGAATACATTGTGTTATTGTGTTAGTTTGCTACAAACCTATTAAAAGAAAAATAGCATCCATCAGGTCTAACAAAACGCATTTGTATTATACGTACTTATCTGCTTCAAATACACTTCTTGGCACAATGTCTAGAATTCAACTAGATCATCAAGAGCTGGACAGAATAACACATACCAGTTAGGTAATGATACACGGGCTAAAAATAATAATAAAGAAAGGTCTAAGCAGAAAGTAATCGTTACTTTTTGTTTATCATGAGAAATACAGGCAACCCTTCTTCAATTGAAAATACATTGCAAAAATGTGGACTCATAACAAAAACAATTTTTAAAATATTCTTCAAATTTAGAAATATTCTAACATGGGAATATTGCTTCAAAATCCATACTTGGAACGAATCTGATACACTTTCGATGGTAATTTGTTTCAGACAGAGATTCAAGGCACAAGCGATGCATTTTTGAAGCAGAATTAAATAGCGCAAAGAGCTGGGTTCTTTAGGGAAATGCGTGAAACAAACAAATCGAAAGCAAGGGTTCCAGCCAAGAGGTTGGGGAGCAGCGATGTCTGGCAGTAGGAGAGGAAGTGCTTCTTGAAAGTGCTCTCTTAAAAATGATTTTTAAACTGACGTTATTGTATTTTAAACACAAAACGAAATTTGAAGCAAAGAAATGGGCGACTTCGCCACTATGAGACAGAACCTACAGTATGTTTCAGAGAGGGCTGCCACTTGGACCACAAACCTTAGAAAAACAGTAGCAAATGATGAAGCCAATTGAATTCTGAGATGAGCTTCAAAGAAAATACACCTAAAGTAGCATGTCAGAGGGAGACACCTTTTGCTTCCACAAAAAGCAATTGGTTTGATTGCCAACCTCAGGGTGCCCAGCATTCAACTTTCGACTGCAAAAATGTTGGGGACACAAGAGAATAGTAGACTACAAGTGAACTCAGTTGTCAAAAAAAGAGAGAACTTACATAAATTACAATAGCACCCTATGAGAGATATCTATGTTAACAGATAGATGAAGCAATATTTTGCCAGATAAAATCAATTGTTTTTTACTTTTCTGAATTAATAAATTATCATGTGAAGATTTAGAAAAATGTCACCCTGAAACTTTAGGTGACAGTTTTCCCATAATGTAAAATAACCGTGATAGACTTCTCTAGAAGGCATTTGAAGTCAGATGGCTGATATGACTGCTTTCTTTAGCTAAAACATTTTCTTTTCACAAGAAGGGTGTGTATATGCATGTACTGGGAGGTAGTTGAGATATGTTTGATTTATAGTTTAAGATTTCTCTTCCCTAGTCCAAATCAGTTTTTGGATTAATTCTCTTGGATTAAAAAAAAAATGAATCAAAAATCACAAACTGCATATCATGAAAATAACCTCTCATACCATTAACAGAAAAGTTGATATTTTCAAGGTGAGATATTTTTGATGTATCAGATAATCTACCAAAGATGAAAGGAAGTTCACAATAAATTGATTTAGCCATGACAAGTAATGTTGTTACTAAGGCTTTATGAAAAGCCTTTGATTTTATTTAGAACTTTTAGAAATGCTTTGTGTGTCAGAAGTTAAACTATCAGGGGAAAATATTCAATTCATTTTAATTTGAATGGATTGTTCAGATAAACAGTCACCACAGAGATCATTTGAAAACCCAGCAGAGGAAGAAATGTATTTAGAGGAAGATTGTAATCTGATTCCTTGTTTTGTTCTTCATCTTGAAAATCCTTGATTCTTCACTCATGCAAACAATGCTCAATAGTATTTGAGGGCTAGATATTTTTATTTATTTATTTGAAATTTTTAAAAATCCAAATAGTATGTACTATAATTTATCTCCCCTTAAAGAACAGGAAAGAGGATCACATACGGCTTATTTTCTATATGCCCTCCAAATTCTTTCTAGAAAGAAACTTCTAGCCCGATTCATTTATCAGTAATATCTAGGAAGGTTGTAACCAATCAAATCATTAAACTTTTTTTTTTTACTGCCGTTGATCTTAAGCAGCATTTAATTTGAAAGATTCTGTAGAGTACATTTTCAAAGCATCAAGTCGTTTTCCAGTTTCTTGGTCTGCCTTAGGCAGGTAAGTGAATATTATTTCAGATTTCCTTTTGACTTCTTTTGCCTTTTAGTTCAGAAGTATGGGAAGTAAGAGGGTTTTTTTTTTTTTTAACATTTCTGCCACACACAATTATTTCAATACCCCTCTCTGGTGTTGTGTCTGAAAAAGGGGTGGCGAGCCTGCAGCCCGCAGCGCCAGACATTCAGCCGGATCCACCCCTGGGCACAGTCATCAGAGGGAAAAGATTCCGCTTCCAAACTTGATTAAAAACAGCCTACCAGTTTCTGCCCCGTTAAAGAACTGTGTGGCTTGAAAAGCTGAGTAAACTGCCCAGGATAGGAGTGGCTGAGGTCTCTATGCCTGTCATATGGGAATCAAGAGAAGCTTGAAAAAAGCAGTGGATAGTAGGCTACAGAAGGACAACTTGTCCATCAAAGTCTGCAGTTCAAATCCACTTCACATGATTTAGGTGCTGGAAAAAAAAAGTGATTTTACCTTATAATTTTTCACCTTAATTTGAAAGGGAAAAGGAAACACATGTACATACCAAAAACCTACCCAGATGCTTGGGAAATATTAAGTTGTTTCTGAGTTACTCCCCCCCCCCCTTCCTGTTGGCAAATACTTCAGAATATCCTTCTCCCCCTTAAGTTATCTTGTGGATGATACAGTTAAAAAAAAATACTAAGATGGAAAAATGAACTAGAAATGATGAGTGTATAAGTTGGTGAATAAAATAGATGCCTGTCAACGTCTTAAAGATACGTTGCTATTGTTGTTGCTGCTGCTGCTTGTGATTTTGTGTGGTAAAAACTAAAGACATCCAAACAGGATTCAAATATGAAGAGAAGTGGGAGATTTCCTGATGTGTTTCAATAATAAAATGAAAATCGAGTCTGTATGTGCCTGTGCTCCCCTTCGATTTGAAATTTTATTCCAGAAAGTGCTACAACTTGTTACTTTTTTTGTGGGCGCAGGAGGAGGAAAAATATGATACATTGGGGGATTTTTCAGTAGAGCTGTGTTTAGTTTTAATTTTCCTGTATTTTAAAATAAACACTTTGACCAAAGCATGTTTGATCTTTGCGAGAAGGAAATATACATTGTGGAGGAATGTGCAGCGGTTGGGTATGAAAATGGGGTTGTGACTCACAGCTGCAGGCTGAAAAAAAAAGGCACAGTGGTGTCAGCCAGAGGTGTTCAGTCTAATAATTCAAGCTGTAAACTGTATCCCCGAAAATTACCTACATAATAAATCATTGTGTGAAGAAAAAAACTTTGGACTGAAAAGTGTAAGTGGAACAGAATCCTCAGGAGACTTCAGTGCTGGGACCTATTGACAAGGATGTGAAATGCGGGTTTATTTTGTCCCAAACTTTGAAGATCAAAATAATACTGGAGATTATTCTAATACAGCTGGTTTTTGTTTTTGTTTGGTTTGATTTTGCCTTGAGTTTCATAGTCTGTTGCAGAAATGGGCTTGCATTTTTTTTTTCCTCTCTCTCTCTCTCCTGATCGCACAGCCGAAACTGCTTTATGGGATTTACAGTCGATTTATATATTTTCAAGATAAATTTCAATTCAAGAATGGGTTTATTTTAAGAAAAACAGTAAAACTAACTTATCAAATGCATATTAAGAATGGAGACAGAAATGTTTCTGGAAATTCCCTTAGGTTCCTGTCTCAGATTTCACGATTGCTTACAGGTACCAAAGAAAACACTGCAATTATGTAAACTGACGAATTAGCTTGCCTAAGAATTCGCTACTAGATTGAAACACTTAGACACCGCGGTTGGCAAAGCCAGTGTCAAATCCTGGAGACTTGAGAAACGGGAACGTTTGGGGATGGAATACACCCGTCTGGAGTAGAAAGGATCTCAGTGCCTGGAGAAAAGATGCAATTGTCAAGAGGAAGTTTAAAGGCCAAGGACAAACGAAGTCTTTGAAACAATAAGGGTGAGGAAGTCAAGAAGCAGACTCGCCAAAGCCACATTGAAACAATTTATTTTATAGGATCCCCTACATTTCCAGAATTAGTGAGCAGAAGAAGCGCCCTGCTGGGAACGCGGGCTGTGGGCTCTCGTGCTCACACGGGCACTGCGAAAGGGATAAAGTCAAGTTGACACAGGTCTCTTTCGCCTGGGCATTTCAAATGAAAATATAAGAAGGAGGGCGGAGAGAGAAGGAGACAAAAACGAAGCTCAAAAAGACTGATTCCGAAGTCTGCAATAAAGATTAACTGGAAAAAGGAAGTCCATAGCAATCAAAACTCCTACCCTGGCTCATTAGTATTCATGACCGAAGGTCCAGCTTTTCTGTTTATCTTTCTCCCAAGATCAATATCGGAGCAGCGTGGGCCTGGGAGGAGCCCAAGCCTGGCCCTGCGTGCGCCTGACCTCTCGCGCCCTCCCTACAGGTCAGAGCATCTTCAGAACCGGCGGCCCAACGCCGTGCCCAGGATCATTAAAGCCACCATTCATCTGCCGGCAGGGAGAGGGAGGGGGAACAGTCTTGGGTTAGGGGGATGGGGGTGGGGGCAACGGGCAAACAGACCCAACCAACTCCGAAGTTTCGAGAAACCATACTCCGCCACACCAACTACTGTGTGTCGGGTGACCCAGGAGAAAGAAAAAGAAGGAACCGCGCGCGTCTGCAGCCAGAGGCCCAGCGCGGCTACTGGCCAGGCGGTCGCTGGCTCGGCCTGGCTCCAGACCCGAGATTTACTTGGGGGAGGGGGGACAACATAAGAACACCCTCCGCACCCTCCCCCATAGAAGAACCCAGGCCCACTCCCAGCCCCGAGCGGTCTGTAGCCGCCCCAGGCCTCCCCCAGTCTCTAGGGAGCTACCCAGTCCGAGAGCGTTAACTAGGATGCTTATCTTTGACGTTATTAACATTATTACTTCTACCCCCAACCTCTCTGGCGGTGTCGCGCCCTGTTCTGGTCCCCCAGGCCACCAGGTTTGGCCTCAGGGACAAAAAAAATACTGGCTTCGGGAGGTTAGGAAAAGAGGCTAAGGGCAGGGGTTGGAGGAGGGGAGCGAGGGTTTAGAAAACTCCCTCCCTCCTGGTTTAACTGAGAGGTAAGGGAGCAACCTCCCAAAGCACACCGGGAGGCGGTGGGTTCTCGGGGTTGCCGGACAGTCTGGCCTATCACATTACCAGGGAAATGGGGCTGAGCGATCCGCACTGTGTGCGGGGATCCCCCACCCAAACTGTCTCCGGCTGGTGGCTCGAGGTGCGAGCCTGGGAAATAAGGCCCAGACAGCGGACTCTCAAAAAACCAAGTTGGATAGAGAGTTCTGGGCAGGCATGGCCCTTTTGGAGGGAGGCTATAGGGGTGGGGGGATCTGGGAAAAAATGGACGGGTGAGGGAAGCATCTCCTGCTGGGTCTTCTGTCCACACGTCCCCAATCTTGGCGACTCAGGTCCATCCCACGCACGTGAGCGGGTGCCTAGGGGGATGCCGAAGGAGGCAAGCATATGTGAGTGCGTGTGTGTGTGCGTGTGTGTGTTAAGGTGTGGAGAGATTGTGAGAGAGAATGTGTGCGTCTGTGGGGGGTCTGTGTGCGCGCATGCTAGTGAATGCGGCGCCCTCAGCTCTGGCCTGGTGGCTGCGCAGAGCCTTATCCCGAATGACTGGGAGGCAGGATGCGGGATTCGATTCGGGACAAGGGCACGTTGCAGGTCTGCAGACGAAGCGAAGTGTCACCTCTTCAAAAGCTCGTCGAGCCCTGAAAACAAAAGGGAAACGTGCAAGGGCAACGAGGTGGCCCCAGCACGGACAGTTCTCGGACTGGGCCTGAGGGGCGGGGCGGGAGTGGGAGGACCCTAGCTCCGCGCGCCCTGCCCGCAATCTGGGCCGCCGCAGAGCAGGGGCGGAGCCGGGCGTGGACACTGCGGCCCCAGTCGCCCACAGCCTTGACCGTGAACTCGAACCCTCCGGCTGCCCTGGTTATGGTTTACAGAAGTTCTCGTTCGTAACACCCTGTTCAAACTGCCAAGGCTGCCTTTTCTTTCTCAGGAGCCCAGCGGGAAGACCCGAGGGTTTATGCCCGATCACTCGATCCCTTCTGGATCTAGGTTCTTCCCTAAAATAGAACCCTTGCAACAATCTGTTGAGGGTTGGGGAGGGGGTTTAGCAAGGAGGGCGACACGGCTCCAGTCCTGTTCTAAGCTGCCAGTTAAAGATAGAAACCGTTCATTGTGGTCTGCTGGGGGTAGCAGTGGGCCCAGCAGCTCCAAGTTTCTGCGGAACCAGAGGGGTTATCAGACTATATAATCAATCAAACCTCCAGTATTTATTGAACGTATATTTTGGATCCCGAGGGTCGCTTTCCGGGGCACGTGTCCGCTTAAGTAAAAATGCATTCAAGGGTTCAACCAAGTCTTGGTGGGATATTATTTTGAGCTCTTTCTTAGCTCTTGGACACAGGCCTAGCGCGCCCTTTGGGTGATTTCGGGGGCGTGATATAGGGGAGGGTAGGATCCCAGGCTCGAGTATTTGGTGGCCCCCGCGTATCCTACTAGAACACACCTCCCCCAGTCAGTCCTGCCTACCCGGACGGCGACCGATCACTTGGAAAACCCAGGCCTTCCCAGCCATCCCTGGAATGAGAAAGAACAGCGCGGTGTACAGGGAACCCCGAAACTCCGGTCCAGCCTGTGATCTGCCCTAGATTTCACTGTTTTGTGCGGAAAATACACCACTTGATACTGAAAACATCCGTCTGAAAAAAAAGAGAGAGAGAGAGACAAAGGAGGCAGGGGGTGGGGAGGAGGAGGAAAAGAGAAGGTGCCAGCAGAAAGGAAAGGGGCCAGGACCGCGGGGACCGGGTGTGCTGGGCCTGGGACCTGCTTCCTCTACTCGCGTCGTCCAGCCGGGCCTCGGCCTTAGTATAGCCTCCTCTTGCGCCCAGAACAGAATCAACCCGGCCTCTGTTCCAAGAGTGACCTCCTCCCCGCCTGACACTTGGGGGACTTCATTGAACAGGGAGAAGCTGATACCGATGCCAGTTATCATTGTGGTCATTAATAATGCAGTGAGGATCACGATAATTAATAATAATAATGATGGGCCTCCCGAGGGGGCTCCAGCTGCCTCCGGATAAAGCGACTCCCGCGTGAGGGAAGTTATTTGGTGGTGGATGGAGCCGAGAGCAAAGGCGCTCTGAAGTTCAAGTTGATGGCAGTGACCGGCAGAAACCGTCCTCAGGCGGAGGCAGTCGAGCCTCCCCGCGAGCAGGGAACCAGAGCTGCGCCTCTGGTTCCCTGATTCCCTGAAGGAAGCGAAGGTGGGCTCCAGTTCTGTAGTTCCGGAGTCCACGCGAGGGCAGGTTAGAATGCAGCTCTATTTGCGCAACAGTGGGAGAGACGCACGCAACCCCCACCCCCAGGCCCAGGCGCCCGGTTGCGGCGCAGAATCTTGGGCCGCCAGCTTCCCTCGCGCTTTCTAGCATGAGCAATGCTGACACCTTTGACCACTTTGCCATCTTCCCCTCCCCCACCCTGTCTCCGGGATTCGAAGCGTGTTAGGGGAAGGCGGAGAGTGGGCCACACCACCGGCTGGGTGACTGGTGTGGACAAAGCGGTGGGCTTCAGGGGCCGCAGAGCTGGGAGCCATTTTGCGGGAAAGCTGCTCGCGTCCGCTCCTCATACCCCAGCGTGGACCAGGAAACCGCTCCCAGGCTGCGATCTTCCTCCTCCTCGCGCCAGGCGCCTTCTCATTTTTATTTCCTGCTGAAAACTAGGATCAGCTCCCCTGGACCTAAAGGGCCCAGCGGTAGCTCTCCGACATTGAGCGTGGAAAGCCAGCCAGCCCACTCAAGGCGGCGACAGCGTCTGCCTCTTCTTGACGTTGTCCCTCTTCTTCCTCCAAATGAGAAGAAACGCCCCAAGCCTTGAGCTGATACTAAAGTTACACACCTCCACGCCACTCTTCTCTTTAGATTGGGGAGGTGTCCCAAAGCCAATAATTTCCACCAAAAAAGGAAAAAAAGTTTAAAACATTTATGATATACCATTTCATTCTTGCCCAAGTTATGATAAATATTTCATCTGATTCCTTCGTCCCCTCCTCCGGGGGGGGGGGGTGGGCTGAAAAACTAAAGGCTTTTCCTCACAGCTTATAATGTGTTCAATGAAATCTCCCAAGGATCAGTAACATATGCCAATTATTTTAATAATTTTCCTTAATATTATTAGGGGTTATAAATTTGACTTTAATAGGGGGTTGATTGCTTCAGGAGCTGGTGCTTGGGCAGTTCGTAGGTCCGCTGGGGAGGGCTAGCCTGGTGTCTGTCACCCTCTGGGACACACACACACACACACACACAGGCTGGAGTCTTTCCCTCCGCATTGAATAGGTGGCCTCCAGGAGGTCAGAGTTGCCCTTCTCTCCAAACAGCCCTCTGGCCTAGCCTGACTGGCCCTGCAGCTCAGGCGACCATGGAAGGGAAGGATAGAAATAGCGGTTTCCGCGGAGACCTGGGTCTCCCCCGACAGAACATGCTGGGCGATCCTGGGTAGGTGTGGAGGACTGAAGCCCGAATCTTCTCAGTACTGGGGGGGTGTGGGGGGTGTGGGGGCATAGTAAGGAAGAAATGGAGACATTTTCATGGCTCAGGGATTTCAAAATAATTTTAAGATTATTTCTACCCTTTGATGCCTGCTTATTCCTACCCCATTCCTACCCTTTGATTGTTAAAATTATTTTTGCCTTATTCCTTAGAGCACTGAGTTTGAAATCTGATAAATTCTTGCACAGAAGATTAAAGCTGCAAAACTTATAGACAAACTGGTCCTCAATGCTCTGCCTCACTCACACCTGACCATTTTAGTCTTTACATCTTATTCTATTTTACTGAATTCTTGAAGAGATTCTCTTTTGTTTTGAGCCAAGGGTTTGTTATTCTCCTAAATTAAAGCATACTCTGTCACTTTCTTCCCTTGAACATCTTCCTTGTTGGTGTGCAGCAGCTCTGAGGATAAGCAGACTTTCTTGAGCAAGCTCTCTGAAATTCCAAGAAAACACTTTAGGTAGAAAAGGGCCCTTAAACTATAATCACCGGGCCAAGTTCAAAAACAAAGTACTCAGCTCAGTTTTAAATGTGCAATTAAAAATAACTGTACCTCAGCTTTTCAGAGGGAGGGAGAGGAAAGGGGGCAGGGAAGAGGGAAAACAAAGAATAAGGAAATGTTTAGTGCTCTTAAATCCAGTCCAAATAGCTGAAAGAAAGGCACTCCCTCAGATAATGGAGCCATTAGAAACTCTGAAGGTTCCAGCCACCAGTCCTCACAGGGCCCTTCCAAAAATTTAATTCACTCTCAGCTACAAACAAAGGACATAGAAAATAATTTTGAGACTTTCTGCCAAAGGGGCATTTTGGCCTGGTTCCTATGCATACATATACCTTCCTCCCTAGAAGGTAAGGTGGTTCCTCCCCTTCATTTAGGCAGCTGTTCCATACCCATGTCAACCCTCAGCTGCCCCCTTCCCCTTTTTCTTTAAGAACTCTGCTAGAAAAAAAAAAAAAGTATGTTCATGCAGTTTCAACACATTTTATTATATTTCTGTATGCATTACTCTCAAAACATATCACAAGAAATGATCAAACCACTTAAAACCTTCAAATAAAAAATCTGAAACAGTTTATGCCCACAATTGTACATATTTATAGTTAAGAAACATTCTTTATAAATATTGTTTCCTCTGTAGCAAGTTAATACCATAATTTAATTACAAATGGATAAATATGGTAACGGGTATTTACAGAAGGAAGGGTGTTATTACGGAAAAGCTAACGGCACAACGTTTATTTTCCCCCACAATCTTTCATACAGGAACTAACAAATTGAACTTGCAAAAGCACTAAAACATCACATGTAAACCCAGCTAACAGAAAAATACATTCACAAGCGTTGGTGGTGGTGGTGGTGTGTGTGTGCTGTGGATCAATGTGTTGAAGAAACAGAAGGGAGACTTTGGCACGGCTCGGTTTTTTCCAGTCTATAGTTGCATGAAGTTTACAATCAAGTTGCCTCATAAAAAGGAACACAATATTCAATACCACGATACAAAATAAACCATTTTCTTCCACATTACTTAAAAAGAAACCGGGTGAACTAAAAAGAGAAAAGAAAAAGCCCATCACTTGGGGAAGAGAAGGGAAGAAAGGCAGGGAGGAACGCAATCCGGAGAGTTATGAATGGACAAACTTCTATACACCAAGAAGCCATTAAAACCACCTTGGAGAAGGAAGGAGTTCGCTATGTACAGTTTGTCAGAAGACTGGGAAGTGGGTGAGAAGGAAAAGAGGGCATGGGGGGAAGGGAAGGGGGTTTGGTTCAAGATTTTTATGGGTTTTTTTAATTTTTTATTATTTTTTTTAAAATTTCTTATTTTATGTTTTCAGCGGAGACTCCGGAAGGGATATTTTTGCTTTTCATGCCTAGATTATTTAAAAACAAAAACAAAAACAAACTTTTAAAAATCCTTCTGCTGGTAAAATCATTTTCATCATCATAAAAATCAGATTCATAATTTTAACAACACATCACAGGGTGCCCTCAGCGCTCGCCACCGGGAGGGCTGCGCCAGGGCGGGGACCGGGAGAGGAAGAGACGCCCCGGGCTCTCACACGTACCATTCATTGAAGTTGGAGGAGAGGCCGCTGTGGCCCCCGGCTGTCCCGCTGCCCCCGCCGCCGCTGCCGCCGCCGCCCCCGCCGCCCGCCCCGCCGCCGCCCCCGCCGCCGCTGCCTCCGCCGGAGCCGCCGCTCGCGCCGCCGCCGCCCGAACCTCCGCCCCGGTGCACCGCGGACACGGCCGCCGCCGCCGCCGCCGCCGCTGCCGCCGCCGCCGCCGCCGCCGGGGAGAGGTTAGAGCTGCTCTGGGGCTCGGCGCTGGGGGACACCAGCCCCGGGGGCGTGGACGACTCGTAGCCTGAGCTGGCGGCTGGGGAGGACTCGGAGCCCTGCGGAGAGGACTCATGGACCTGCAAGACAAAAGCCGGGAGGGGAGACCAAAGGGGACTGGGTGTGAGTGCAGCTGCTGTGGGGCCGGGCTCCCGGGGGAGAGCACCTCCAAGAAAGGCCCTCCCCGCCCGCCGGGGCCCCGGGGAACCCTGGCCTTCCCAGGCTGGCAGCGGTTGTCCGCGCCGGTTGGGAGCCGGCGCCGCGGGCCAGCGGCCTCACACTCCTCCCGGCCTCCCCGGTGGTACCTTCATGTGTTTCCGCAGCGAGCTGGGGTGCGTGTAGGACTTGTCGCACATCTTGCACAGATAGGGCTTATCGGAGGTGTGGACGTGCATGTGCTTCTTCCTGTCGCTGCTGTTGGCGAAGCGCCGGTCGCAGCCCTCGAACTCACACTGGAACGGCTTCTCCCCTGTGGACAGAAACAGGGGCGCTTGCTGCCCACACCCAGACCTTCCCGGAGCCCCCACCCACTCTGGAGGGAACAAGGCCGCTGCGAGAAGGAAAGAGGAACTGAAGGGCCTGGGTCCCTTAGCCAGGTCGGATCGCCTCTGTAGCTGAAGATGAAATTAACTGCCTTCCCACCTGACAGTCCTGCTCATTTATGTCATATTTTAATTGTCTTCCAGACTAACACCCATTTCCTGAGATTTATAATGAATTTGGGGTAGCACCCCATCCTGCCCACCTTTCTATAGGGCTCCTTGGATTTGCAGCCTCTAACAAATTGGTCTCGCCATGGAGAAGCTGTTATTATGACAAAATATTTAGGGCATTATCAAAATCACACAGGCTGCTGGGCTGCTGTCGGTTTGTCTCTGGGGCCAGTAGGCAATTACATTTGGAGTTGCTATGTTGTTTGGGGATGGGACTGTGGATCATAACTGAGCCAGTATTTTTCATCCAAAATTCTGCAAATTAAATTAACCATTCTTCTAGTCTCACTTCCAGTCATTTAAAAATAAGCAGGGGGGAAAAAAGGTAAATATTAGAGATAAGACAACATCTAGCGATTGCATAGGCACAGGCTGGGCAGTGGGGGGTGGGGGCGTCAGCAAAGGCTTTCAAAATCTCCCTGTTTAATTTTCTGGCGGTCCCTGCATCCTGTTGCCAGAATTCCAAATGCTTGGAGTCATTTAGAGGTGTGAGAACTCAAACATCGTTCCTCTTGGAAAGGGGGCCATTTAACGTTAAATTCCATTAGCACCTAAATTGTTTTTTAAAGACATCCGCTCAGACACAGGACTCGAAAGCATTTCATGCAAATAAATTTCTCAAATTTTAAACCTTGTTAAAAGCTTGTCTCGCACCTCGGCTCCCTCCCTTCCCGGAAGAGAACAATAGGCCGCTGGCGCATCCCCACTTTGGAGTAAATATTGACGGGGGAAGTTGCTAAAACATTTGGCTTTCTTTTAGGAAATCGTCTGGCACGATTTTGGCTGGGACCTGGTCAGAGATGAATAATCTATGAGGCGAGAGGCGCGTTCTCTTGCAGCTCCCTCTTCTCACGCGATTGCCCCGCGGGGCCGCGCTGCCCCGGGGTTTTCTCTGACCGAGTTGTTGGTCCAAGTTTGGAATCGCAAACCCTCTGGTGCCCATCAGAGACTTTCACAAACTATTGCGAATCCACCGTAAAGCCCCGTGACCTACCCCTAAATAGGCTTTAAAAACACTTTTTTTTTTTTTAAACAAGAAATGCTCTACAGTTTCGGCTCGCATCAGACTCATTTAATGGAAAAACAATCCCGGGAAGGACGTTTGGACCCGGAGTAAAAGAAGTGGGAAAACACACAAGCCACCCAACACAGACACACAGCCGGAGCAGAAAAGCACATCCAGACAAGCTGGCAAAATCCTTTCTAGGCTCGATTCCCGGGCGCCGAGTTGGAGAGCAGTTTTATTTTGTGCGTTCTATCTAGAACGGAAATTATTAACCAAGGCTGAGCAAATGAAACAACTGCATCACCCAAAACATATATTTGATGTTACACTGATCACTTAAAACTCAGTTTCCGTACATGGAAAAACCCAGCCCGATACTATTCTTTCATTCCAATAAAAACAAGCCGCTGGCTGTCTCCCGTACACAAAAACACCTCCCATCCGAGAGCAGGGGCTGGCGGTCGGCGCGTTTCCCCCAGCCAACCAACCACAGCCTCTCTCCTCTCCGCGCCCCATCCCTGTCCCGGCCCGCAGTTACCTGTGTGGGTCCTTTTGTGGATCTTGAGGTTCTCGGAGCGCGCGAAGACCTTGCCGCAGCCCGGGAAGGGGCAGGGGAAGGGTTTCTCGCCTGTGTGCACGCGGATGTGGTTGACCAGTTTGTATTTGGCCTTGAAGGGTTTGCCCTCGCGCGGACACTCCTCCCAGAAGCAGACGTGGTTGCTCTGTTCCGGGCCGCCGACGTGCTCCACGGAAACGTGGGTCACCAGCTCATGCATGGTGCTGAAAGTTTTGTTGCAGCTCTTCTTGGGGTTGCTCAGCTGCTCCGGGTCGATCCACTTGCAGATGAGCTCCTGCTTGATGCACTGCTGCCGCATGTAGCGGAAAAAGGCACCAGGGTGGTGGTGGTGGTGGTGGTGATGGGCCGCGGCCGCTGCCATGTTCATACCCATGTTCATATTCATGGGGCCGTACTGGTTGTGGAGCTGCGCCGCTGAGTAGGGGTCGGTCCGCGGGCTGGCCACCTGGCGGTACTGCTCCGAGCGCCCGAATACCTCGCCCGGCAGCCCCAGGCGCATCTGCCCGTTGAGCACATTCTGAGAGCCGTGCGGCCCGTGCTGCTCCGGGAGGCCAGGGAAGAGGAGGTGACCCTGCGCGTCCGAGTGCGCATGGTGCAGGCCGCCGGCTCCTGGCCCAAACAGCCCATGCTGTCCGCCGCCCGGCGCCGAGTCCCCGAAGCCGCGGCTGCGGAACAGGAAGTCCCGGGTGGAGTTGAAAGGCGGCCCAGAGTAGGAGCCGACGTGCGCTGCATGGGGCCCGAGCGCGGCGGCGGCGGCGGCAGCCGCAGCAGAGCCGGGGTACGCGCCGGGGCCCTGCGACGTGAACGCCGAACTCTGGCCGGGGGACAGCTCGTGCGCGCCTGGGTTGAGCTTGAAGGCGCCCATGTGCGCGGCCGCCGAGTCCACGAAGCCGTTCTGCGCCGCGGCCAGGCTCAGTTCGCGGTCCTGCATCTCGGCAGCAGCCGCCGCCGCCGCCGCGGCCGAATGGTGATGGTGGCGCGCGAAGCTACCCACCCCGATGGCCGGGAACTGCGGCCCCGCGTCCAGGAGCATGGCCAGCGCGCCCACCCGCCCCGCCGGCCCCGGCGAGCCCCGCGCCTCCTCCGCTCCCACTCCCGCCCCGCGCGCTGTGCGTCCAGCGGCCGCCCGGCTCCGAGCGCAGGCGGCGGTGGTGGTGGCGGCTTCAGCCCCGGGAGCCGCGCTCCTGCGCCCGCCGCCTCCGCCGCCGCCGCCTGGATCTGCCTCCGGCGGCCGGGCGCGGAGCGAAGGCGCGGAGAGGAAGAGGAGGAGGAGGCGGCGGCGGAGGAGGCGCGGGAGGAGGAGGAGGAGGAGGTGGAGGAGGAGAAGAGTCCAAAGCCAGGCGGAGAACCAAAGTGTATTAAAGGAGCTGCGGCGGGGGCGGGCGGGCAGGGCAGGGGAGGGCGGGCGGGAGGAGGGAGCGGGAGGGAGGTGTGGGGAGCTCAGCGGAGAGGGGGGCCAACGGGGGGCGAGCGCAGCGCCGAGGCCCCCACCCCTGCGCGCACCCGCGCGCGCACGCACACACTCACTCGCTCACCAGCCCTGCGGACCAGGGGCCCGGCAGCACCAAGCGGCGCCGGCAGAATGAAATCACAGCAGCGGCGGGGCCACGGTGCCCGAGCGCGGCGTCTGTGCAACGGGCCAGGCAGGAGGGCGAGGAGGGGACGGAGGCGAGCTCTGCGCTCCGCGCCCCGGCCCGGCGCGTCCGAGGCTCCACCTGACCGCGGCGGGGGCACAAGGGCGGCGGGCGGAGGCCGGGCGCCCGCTCCGCAGCGCGCTCGGTCGGCCGCTCCCTCCCCCGCGGCCCTACTCGCGCCGCCCCGTGCGCGGCGGGTATTGTTCGGAGCCGCGGCCGAGGTGTTTAGCCCTCCTCGTCCTCCGCGCTTGGCATTGGCTGCGCCTCGCGTAGTAAACTTGCAGCAGCCACGAATTCCCCCAGATGAAGGAAGCGGCCGAGCCGCTCCCTCTTTCTTTAAGTTGTGCGGGAGGAGGAGGAGGGGGAGGAGGAGAGATTGGGGCTGTGGGAGGGGAGAAGGCTAGCAGAGGGAGGGGAGGAGGGGAGGCTAGGCTGAAAAACAATAACAACAATAAAAAAGTGATCTCTAGCTCGCTCGCTCCCTCTCGCCGGTCGGTTCGGGGCGCTGGACCCGGAGCCGGCAGCCGCACTCCTGAGGACCGACCGGTGTCCGAGACCCGAGCAAGTGCGAAGAGGCCAAATCAGGTCCCCCCTTTTCTGCTGCGGTGGGCTTCGTTCGCCACCACCTCCACCTCTGTTTATTTCGGTGGGCGCTACAGACGCCGCCGCAAGCCTTTTTTTTTTTTTTTTTTTTTAATTTTTTGTCTCCTCCTTTTCCTCTCCCCTCCCCCGCCTCGCCCCCACGTCTCCCGCCCCGGCCTCCCTCCCTCTCCCCCTCTCTCCCTCTCTCCCTCCCGCTCCAGGCCGGGACTCCCGTTCACACCGCCCCTTTAACGGCGGCTCCCGCCCCGCCCGCCCTTCCGTCGCGGCCATTGGCCGCCGAGGCCCCGTCAATCCGGTGCCCCCGCCCCGCGGCTGATCCGACACTCCTCCCCCGCTCTCCCGAAGCTCCCCGCTGCCCCCGCAGCCGCGGATCCCGCGGATCTTCCCAGCCAGCCCGGCCTGCCAGCCTACAGCTCCTCGCCTGAGAGTCCGGCGCCGCGGCTCATGTTCGCGGCTGGCCGCTGCGCTCCCTGGAGCCAGGAGGCCGGCGTAGCGCTGGCCTGGGCCGCAGGGTCACTGTGCCCTTGGCCGGGTTCGGAGGACACAGCACCCTGCACTCGCGCCCTTCTGCAGAGGCCACCGACTCCCCGGGGACCCGAGCCACTCCTGACGGGCACCGAGAGCGGGCAGTCGTGGTCGCTCGAGAACTTGGCTAGCAACCGGGTTCGCCGGGCGAGAGGTTTCCACGCGCCGGGACTCTACAGGCCCTGGGCCCCGTCGGGAGAGCGCGGTGGGGAGCGTCCCGAGAACCGGTCCCCTGATCGGTTGGCACGCTATCTTCTCCCCCCACCCCCTTTTTTTTAAAAAAAACTTACTCAGTGGTATTGAAAACACAGGTGCTGGATGGTGGGCCCAGGTAAAACCAGACTTGCCCGTTCCTTCTGGTCTCTGGACACTCACCCAGACACCACCCCCCTCCCAGGCTGTGGCCCCCTCCCCCAGCTCGGCGCGCTCTGCTCCCCCCGCCGCTCGCGTCCCGCTCCGATTACAGCAGTAAACACTGGGCAGCGGCCCCCGGGAGGGAGGGGGTTGATTGGAAGTCGTTTAAAGACAGTGTTATCCTCGGGGTGGATGCCCAGATGCCCCAGCCGCTGCCACCGTGGGGTGGGAAGTATGGGGCCGGCGGAGGCGCGCGGCCAGGCCAGGCTCTGGCTGGAGTTTGACCGAGGGTCAGGCTCAGGGCCTCCAGAGAAGAAACCTCCAGACCGGTAGGGCTTAAACCTGCTAGAAGATATTAATCACTGCTTCTCCTGGAGCGGGGAATGCCTCCGCACCTTCGGGCGGTGGCGGGGCCGGGTGGCTGCTCCCTTCGCTGCGCCAGGCCTTCCTCGCAGCTCTGGGGCTACAACCGCCCCCCTCTCCCGGCCTCCCACCCCGGCTCCTGGTTGGCCGTTGGGGACATTTCCTATCCCGCTGCGGAAAGCTTGTGCTCCCAGAGGTAACGGGAGAGGGTTACCGCGGGCCCGGAGGCTGCAGAGGTGTGAATGAAAGGCCTGAAGCCAGAGCCTTCCTTCGCCTAGCTGGCTCCGAGAACTGCTTTTATTTACAAGTCTATGGGAGTTGAAATAAAATTCAAGTAAGAGAAAATAATCAATACGCATTTAAAATGTTCATGTTGAAGTGAATCAACAAAAACGCGGGAAGACAACTCTTGCTCGCTATTGCTGGACGAACCCGGGCTTTCTATCGCCGGCACAGGCAGCCTCTCCTGGCTTAAGCGGGTCTCTGCAGGTCAGAGCTGGCCGCAGCCCCTTGCTTAAGGTGCCCTGTGCCATCCCGCTGCCCACCCCTCATTGCGGTTGGAGGGTGGCAAGAAAGAAGGAGTCTTGGTCTTCTTGTCTGAAACCCCGAGATTTTGTCTGGAAGCTGGAGATTCTCGCCTTACCTGAAAGGAGGAAATGTTTCTCATTTCCACACACCTCTCTCTCTGTTGGGGGTTGGGGGCGTGGGCCGCAAATACCAACCCCCTAAGCAGAAAGGGCATTGAGAGAGAGAGATAGAGACAGAAAGAGAGAGAAAGAGAGAGAGAGAGAGAGAGGAGAGAGAAAATCTCCAGGGAGAAAAGGCTGCCTTGCTACATTGAATCAATAAAAAATTGCCCAGTGCACAGCCTTGCACACTTGTTTACTTTATTCATCAATTTATATGGGGGGTCGGAGTGAGGGAGAATATTGGAAAAGCTTACTCCAAAAATATTTACAAAATAAAATATTTTTTTGTATGGGCATGAGAATTGCAGTCCTGGACATCTGAAAACCTCCCTTCCCTCCTTTTCTCCAGCCATCAGACTTCAAGTTTTCCTCCTTTCCCACTTTCTCGCCTCCTCCCCACTCCTCGGTCCCTCTCCTCATTGCCCCATTCTCTACCTTCGCTTTGATTCCCTTTTTGCAGCGCCTGCGGTTCGGGCTGGCGCGGCTGGGCGCTGGCTCTCGGTAAATTCCGGGGGCCGCGTGCAACCGGGTGGTGGGGCAGACTCCTTAATTCCCGCCGGAGAGCCCGCGGGCTGGGCCCTCCTGACTATTCTTTCCCGGCTCCAGTTCTCTCTCTGCAGGACACAGAGGAGCGGAGCCAAGTTCAAAGTCATGTCGCCATACCCTCTTAGAAGTGTTTTATTTCTCTACAAACCGCAAAGCCCCTTTCCCTCATAACACACTATTCTTTTATTATTATTATTATTATTCTTTTTTTTTTTTTTTAAGGAAGAAAAAGAAGAGCAAGAAAGCAAGGGGGGAAAAACTGCAAAGGCTTTCAGAGTCATTGCCTCAAAAGTAGATTTGGGTTCCTTGGCGGAAGGGAAAAAAGCGGCTAGGCTCCGTTCTGTACCTTGTAAGTGATCAGTTTTTCAACAGGTTTCAGGAAGGGCCCGCCTTGGCTGTGTCAGACCCCCGGGATCCACAACTGTTTCCATCGGGCAAACATGTTCCCCGTTTGTAAGTTCTCCAAAATTGTTCTTTGACGATCTCATCGTTTCCCACCCCCCCCCCACCCCCCGCGGGGTGGGTGCCTGGGGCTGGACAGAGTTGGGGCTTTGCTTCATGTGGATGGTCCCAGACGGCCGGCCCATGGAGGGTCTGGCGTCCATTCTCCCCTGCCATAGAGAATTTGTCTTCAAAAACGGCAAATCCCATCAAACACCCGGGCACTCATTCGCTGAGCACCTCGTTGTGGTTTGTGGGCCTCTGTGAACGGTTGACTGACTTCTTTTGTAGCATGACCAGTATTTTGTGTGCACACATACATAAAAACAATGTGTATGTACACAATACAACATACTCTCACACACACACACACACACACACACACACACAAAGGTATATCTTGCCAGCCAGGAGAAGCCAAAAACAAACAAGCAAACAAAACTGACCTTTAAATTGGAAAACATAAATACTCCGTGTCCATACCATTCAAAATTTTAATTTCCTCTTAAGGAAAGGGGTGGGAAGGGGGTAAAGATGAGAAAAACAAATGTGGAATCAGCTGTCTATATACACCAGGCCAAAAAAAAAGAGGATTTTAGCAGCATCCTCAGTATCACAGACTCATAAATTCAACAAGATCATCAACAGGATATTAAGTTGCAGGGCACCTTTGATTCAGTCCTCTCAGACACTCCTGGGCTGGGCGACCCCTGACCCATGAAGGACCACATGTGTGGTGGGGGAGCCCCCTCTGTGAAACCCACCTAGAACAAAAGTTCTTTGTCAGAGCTTCAGAGAAGTGTAATGTAAAGAGAGAGAGAGAGAGAGAGAGAGAGAGAGAGAGAGAGAGAATCTGCAATGTGAAAGAAGGGGAAATCATGAAAATCTCAGCCAATGTTGTAACTTTTAAATACCATTTTTTAAGAAGGTGGAGGTTGAGTGGAGGTGGGGAGGTACCATAGGATAAGGCCCTCTCCAGTCTGCTAAAAGAACTTCTTCCTACAGTTAAAATTTACTGTTCTGTAACTGGGCTTATAAAAACTCTCTATATAAAATATATGCTCCCTGGCAGTTTAGTGATAGGGATGCAAATGTTTGTCTATTTGTCATTAGGGACTCAGAAAGAAAAAAAAAAAGTCGCCATTTCTATCTGACAGTCGTTGTGGTTTTGCAAAAGGAAGAGAACTAATTGTCCTGACTTTGTCCCCTCTTTCCTGATGGGAGGTGTTTCTACTGCAAAACAAAGCAAAAGAAAAACACACCCCAAACAGGAGGCATTAGCGTACATGAATGTGTTTAATTATTTTGAGGACCGTTATCCTTGGGGCTCCCAAATGAACCACATCCAGGGAGGCTGAATACTGGTGACAGGAGAGCAGTTTTCCAATAAACTGCAGTATTATTGCAATAGACTTTGTAATACAATTTATGCTGTCATTCATAAATAACAATGCCATATGTCAACCATATTGCTTACACAAGTAAATCCGTCAACGTGTCAGTATTTGATTTGCCTCCATGGCTTCTTCAAATATGGAAGTATAGGTATTGGAAGGGGTGTGGAATGGCAGAAAGTGCCCACAAAATCTGAGATTAAAAAGAAACCCACACAACCTCTGCCTCTCCTTTACCTCTCATCCAAAAACATCCTGAAAGATAAAGAATGGGGGGGGGGGGGAGAAGCACATCTGGGATCCAATATAAATAAATATTGGGTGGTTATATGGACTGTGAACACATAAGAGAGTTTTGTGGTTCCTGCTTTTACCTTCTAAGTGTATTTTAAAGCACAACAATTAGTCATTTCCCAAGAAATTACCAATCCTAATGGTCATATGTGGGTCAAAGGCCATTCTCCTACAACCCCCATCTCTGAAGGTAAAAATGATTGATAACCAAATGAGAATATTTGATGACAGGCCAATTTTACTCAAGTTATTTTTTAGTAATGGGGAAGTAAAGAGAGCCATAATTTTTGAAGGGCTTTTAAGCACCAAGGTCAGTTAGACATGGGATGGGTCCCATTTTTGACTATCCAAAATAAACAACCCCCAAATCTAACGTTTCAGTCACGCCTACAAAGTCCCAATCTTGTGCCCTAAAAAAAAAAAAAAAAAAAGAATTCTCATCATTAAGCCCATGTACATGGAACAGGGATCATAAACTTTAGCAAGAAGCACATTTTTAGGTTACTCTTAGCCCGGCTGGTAACCGTGAAGCCTGAGGAATCAGGGTGAGCTCAGAAGGGCGGGAAGGAGAGGCAACCTTGGGAGGGACGCTCAGAGGGCTGAAAATTGCCCAGCTCTTGGGAGCACCCAACCCCCCAGGGCTGGCTGGCAGCTCACACGGGGTTAGATCTGGAGTGGTGAAGGCGGAAGTGTGGGGATCTGGTACCTGCCCAGTGCAAGCCAAGCTTGGGGCCGAGAGAGGTGGCAGAGTACCTCACTGCCTAGACGCCTAGCCAGCCTGATTTGAGAAAAGCCTTGAACCCAAAGTCCTCATCACTTCGGGCATGACAAAGCTCAATGAAAAGGAACATTTGTGGGTCCCTTTGCCCACCTTGCGCGGGCTTTAGAGAGGTCTGAGTGTACTCCTTCTCCACTTCCTCCAGTATCTGCTGGCGTAACCCTCCTCCTCCCGGTTGAGCACCTACTGGCGCCCTTGGGCTGGGCTCCAAAAGTGTTCTGAACCCCGGAGTAACTCGGGGCACCCTGTTCACCCTTGAACCTGGCTCTGGTGCGGCCCAAATGGCACTAGGCGCTCCAAACCCGGCGGGCACCCTGTCCTTCAGCAAGGAGGACTTCCTCGCTGAAACCACGCGGGGCTGGCGAGCGGTAAAGCAATTGCAAGGGCAATGAAAGGCTGCTCGGTGGGTCCCCCAGATCCTTTCTTGTCCACCTCGCCGTCCCTAGCTTTCCCCCTCCCCCCGCCTGCAGAAACAATCAAACAAAGGCTCAAAAGCCAGGAAATGTCCAATTCACTTCCTTTAAGTTTATTAATCGCCCACACCCATCACAAGGAAACTTGGCTGTGCTCAGTGACGAACGGAGGGCGCCGGGGAGCCTCAGTCACAGCCTCCCTCCCCCTTTTGCGCAGCGGGTAGCCATAAGCGCCAGCCTAGGCATCTTCGCGACCGGGTCCTATTGCCTCAAGGCAGCTGAGCGCGGCGGTGCTGCCGGGTTCGGGCCAGCTCGGCATTTTCTGTACCTCCTCAGCCTCCTCATGCCTTTGTTTGGCTCTGGGAGAAGGTTGGGATTCGGGGTGCAACAGGGGAAGTCTGAAAATCGATGCTCCCCAGGAGCACCTGTTGACCCCAGAAAGGGCATTTCCATAGATGGCCACGTTGCTGCTGTCTCCATACAAGCATCTCCACTGCAAAAGCGCAGACAAGGGCATGAGTTTTAGAGTCGGCCCTGACAACCATCACCACCGCAGAAATATGGGGCTGAATCCACCGACGGAAACTGGCATAACGACTTCTATACCCCCCTGTTTAAAACAAAACACAACAACACCATTATTATTATTTTCTTCAGCGCCCTAGAAATTGCTGGTGTTTATTTAGGAAGTGTTACACAGTTATTGGGTCCTTAGAAACTCGGGAGGTTTAAGGGGGGTTGATTTGGCTCCCAAACGGCTTGAAAAAGAAACAGCGCACCTGGGGTCAGGCGGGTCATCACAATAACAAAAAGCGCGTCTACAAAATAAAAAGCTCTTTTATAAAGAAAGGCAATCCGGGAAATCCACTGTGAGCCTTCCTGGTGACCATCTAGCTAGGCCTATTCTCAGGTTTAATTGGCAGGCAGTTTATTGGCGCCTTATTGGTGTTGATTGAAATTTTGCTCCCAGTTCTTTCTTTTAAGAATTAGCATCTCAAGTCGATTTACCTGAGTCAATTATCTTTTTAGAGTCTGGGTTTGGCCATAAATTTGCAAATATTCATTAAGCGTACTTAAATATCTTTCTTTCTAATCATCATCCAAATCTCTATTATTTCCTAAGAAAGTCTTTTCTTTTTTAAGGCTTCCATAAAAAGAAATTGATCAGGGAGCTATATTTGAATTAAGACATATTAAATCGACGACAGATACATATCATGCTGTGTTTAACAAGAGTTGTACAAGGAGGCGGGTTCCAGATTCCGCACGGCTCTGCTGTACCATTATTCACATTTTTACAGCCTTTCCTTCATGCCTTCACCCATTAAACCATTAAATTTCAGCAATTCAATAAAACAAAGCAGTTATAATTTTGAGGAAAAGCTATTTTGAAGGGGGTGGAGGTACTCATTTTATTGCACAATAAAAATGCTCAATAGTCCATATTAAAAGGTAGGTTGTGCTTATTTTCTTCTTTCTTTATTCGTTCATTTTTTGGTTTGTTTTTACTTATAACCTGCAGGACTGAATGCAATGCTGCCATTATGGAAGTAGTGATGCTCATTGCCAAGAAATTCAAATAAAGGAAACTCATTTGAAATGTCCTGAGAATGGGTTAAGACAGTAGTGACAATTCCAAATATGATGCTTTCCCCATTACCCATCCACAGAGATGGCAGTCCGTTCTCCACTTTTGCCTGGTTGGCTTGAGACGTTTTGAGTCTTTGAAAGGAAAATTGTGAAAGGACTCATCCTCTCCAAACGCAGATGCGGATTTTTGTCGCTGTCGTTTATTAATTTTTTTCATTGTGTTTGCACTCATGCCTTTCTTATTTCCCCGTATTTGAACTTCATTGAAGCCGAAAGAAAAAAAACTATTTGAAATTTGATTGTAGTGTTTTCTTTGTTTGCTTGTCAGTTTTCTAAGAGGAATGACATTCCCAAGGCTTACAGTGAGGTTGCCTGTTAAACATTGCTCACACCGATGTAAATGGGGCCATCGAATCAGTTCTTTTGAAAATATTTCTTACAACTTCCCCGGACCATCTCTCGGGACCATTAAGATGATGTCTTTATGCAGTCTATTTTTACTTGGACTGCAAATGAATCAAGCTGGTAACTTGTTTTTTGTACCTCCCCCCAAGAAAAAAATTCACATTTTAGTCAATAACACTTTTTTTAAAAACAATTTTATGCAAGGCAACAAAATAAAAATTAAAAACCCTGACTTCAATTTTTGAACACCTTGGAACATCACAAAATCTTAAGATGCTTTCTTTTTAAGAGCTGACATGACACTTTTGGGCAGCAATAACCCTGAAATTTGGGGATGCCACATTTCTCTACTCCCCCCAAAATGATGCAGGAACCTATCTCTTTTTGTCAAGTGATTTGATAACAAATCCTTTGAAAAGGATGGGACTCGCTTCCCCCCCCCCCCCCCCTTAAGGCCAGTTTACAGTTTTCAAATAAGACATCTCGCCTCCTAGGTCAGTATATTAGAAAACAATGACAAGGTAAGAGATTATTCTAATAGTAAATACATAGCAAAGGTATTGCTTGATTTTAAAATATTCATTTTATTGGATCAGTTTTAATTTATGGCCCTTTCAAAGAAACTGAGGCGCACATAAGGAGTACTCTCTGGGCCGAAAAGAGGAATTCTGCGTGAAGGATATTGTTTATTTAGCCGCTTCCCTCTGGAGAGCTGCTGTTTGGCCTGCCCTGCCACTGTATCTCAGAAAGTCAAAAGTTAGAATCGCTGCCGGGTGTTGCCTCACCCCCACCCCCGTACATCTAATTGGAACTGGCAGATCTAGAACTGACGATCAGTGAGATTACACTTCAAGCCAACTCCTTTGAACCACGTTGAAAAGGACTGCATGAGCTAAGAAGTCGAGGTAAACGGTTCCTTTTCGGGAAAGATTTATTTTGACTTCACCTGGTGTCTTGCGGAGCCAAATCACTTAAGTTGTTTTGCAACCAATAAGACTTTAATATCTTCCCTCATTCTGCGCTCTACTTGAGCGCCCGGCAGACTGGATGTCCTTCCCAAATAAGAAGTTTCTAGCATCACCTCTACAAGTATGACGACCGGCACACGGTTCACCTTCCTCTTCCGGAGAGCAGCCCAAGGCTCTTCCAACGGAGGAGGTAGAAAGTGTTTGGATGCTGCTGGGGGAGTCGCTGCGTGCGGTCAGGCGGAGGTTTTTGAAGTTGGGGGCTCTCCCCCAACCCCCTTTGTCCCGGGGTGGGGGGGGGGGTGGTCCTCAGCCCTTACCCACCCTGCGCCCTGCGGCCGCGTGCCGGCGCACGCTCTCCGAAAGGCGCGTCATGGGAACGCTGGGCGCTGCGCGCGCAGGCCCGGCACAAACTTTCTGCAAGTGCAACTTGGGCATCCCCTGGAAGGCGGGGACGTAGGGCTCCAGGGGAGGAGGGGGCGCGAAGCGAAGGCGAAGGATGCTGCGAGCACGGGGGCGGATCCCCGCTGGGCCGAGGGCCTGAATGGGAGCCAATCCGGCAGTCTTGGCTGCTGTCAATCACGATGTTCCCTCCAATCCCACCCATGCCATTTCCAAAATCTCGGTCCCACTGTGCAGCTCAAATGTGTTCTCTCTGCCAATCGCTGGAGGACAGAGTGGGAACAGGAATACGCAGAGTTAGGAGGCCAGGACAAAGAAGTTAAAGAGAGCCTAATATATACATGTTTTTGAAGGTGGGCAGAGGGAAAAAAAAGTCCCCCCAGTGAGGGTCTATGGGTCTGATTGTGTAGTTCTGATGGAGCCCCCTTTGAGCAAGAGGAACCCGCCAGCGCTGAGATTAGCGGATTTGGCAACGGCTCAGGCCAGGCCGCTTCAGAATATGACAGGCTTCCCGGCGCTGGCCAGCCCGCCCGCCCACTCCCAACTCCGAGCCACAGCCACGCACCTCCGCCCTCGGGACCTGAGCTCTGACCCCGGCGTGGCCATCACTCCGCTCGGACCCGAGCACATGGCCCAGGCGAGCGCGCTCGGCCTCAGCCCTCCCTCAAAGGCGCTCCCGGCACATCCCGAGGCGCCGGCGGCCGCCGCCCGCGCTGCAGCCTCGGTCGCGCACCCCGGCGCCAGCACCTACCCCGGTGACGGGGGCAGCGGCCGCGCGCAGCCCTCCGCGCCCCCGCCCCCAGCCCCTCCTCTTCCTCCCTCCCCTTCACCCCCTCCTCCTCCCCCTCCCCCTCCTCCTGCCCTCTCGGGCTACACCGCCACCGACAGTGGCGGCGGCGGCAGCAGCGGCAAAGGCCACAGCAGGGACTTCGTCCTCCGGAGGGACCTTTCCGCCACGGCCCCCGCGGCGGCCATGCACGGGGTCCCTCTTGGAGGGGAGCAGCGGTCTGGCACAGGCTCCCCCCAGCACTCGGCCCCGCCTCCTCACTCGGCTGGCATGTTCATCTCGGCCAGCGGCACCTACGCGGGCCCGGACGGTAGCGGCGGCGGGGGCCCGGCGCTCTTCCCCGCGCTGCACGACGCTCCGGGAGCCCCCGGCGGCCACCCGCACCCGCTCAACGGCCAGATGCGCTTGGGGCTGGCGGCGGCAGCGGCAGCCGCGGCGGCTGAGCTGTACGGACGTACCGAGCCGCCCTTCGCGCCGCGCTCCGGGGATGCGCACTACGGGGCGGTGGCGGCCGCTGCAGCCGCCGCCCTGCACGGCTACGGAGCCGTGAACTTAAACCTGAACCTGGCGGCGGCTGCTGCTGCCGCGGCAGCCGGACCGGGGCCCCACCTGCAGCACCACGCGCCGCCCCCGGCGCCGCCGCCGCCGCCGCCGGCGCCCGCGCAGCACCCGCACCAGCACCACCCCCACCTCCCAGGGGCGGCCGGGGCCTTCCTGCGCTACATGCGGCAGCCAATCAAGCAGGAGCTCATCTGCAAGTGGATCGACCCCGAGGAGCTGGCCGGGCCGCCACCGCCACCGCCCCCGGCCGGCGGCGCCAAGCCCTGCTCCAAAACTTTCGGCACCATGCACGAGCTGGTGAACCACGTCACGGTGGAGCACGTGGGCGGCCCAGAGCAAAGCAACCACGTCTGCTTCTGGGAGGACTGTCCGCGCGAGGGCAAGCCCTTCAAGGCCAAATACAAGCTCATCAACCACATCCGCGTGCACACAGGCGAGAAGCCCTTTCCCTGCCCGTTCCCGGGCTGCGGCAAGGTCTTCGCGCGCTCGGAAAACCTCAAGATCCACAAGCGCACTCATACAGGTGGGTGTCTGTCCCCGGCCGCGCCGCCGCCGCCGCCTCCCGCGCCGCCGCCGCTTCCGCCGCTGCTTCTCTTCCTCCTCCTGCTCGCCTTAATTTTTCCCTCCTTCTGCTGCTTCTCTTCGCATACGTATAACCCGGACATGTGACTTCTTTTTTTTCTCTCCCCCCCTTTTTTTCTATGAATAAGTAATTCGATAGCACACACAGGCCCCGCGCTGGGTTCCCACACGGTGGAGTCTCCAGCGCGCTCGCAGCCCCTCCGCCGGGACCGGCAACGCGCTCCAGACGCCGCCGCCGCCGCCGCCCCGGAACAGAAGCAGCAGCAGTCGGAGCAGGAAGGAGCCCAGGACGGTCGGCAGCCCCCATTCGCCCGGCCCCGGGAACTTGGGGAGGGCGATGGGGAAGGGGGACCGGAGCTGGAGCCGCCCTGGTGGCTCTTCCCTCCCCACCTGGTGGCAGAGCCCGCACCGTGCTCCGAAGCGCGGGCGTGCGAGGGGGCACGTGGGATTTACTCCGATATTGAGGCGACCAGGCCCAGCTCAATGTGGCCCTTCCAGGAGGGGAGGGGTCCTGTCCCTCCGGGGCGTGGTGCAAAATGCCATAGAAATGCGCCCTTGGGGCCCTGAAGACCCCCTCCCCCACACACACACACACTCACGTTTCCCACACATACATCTTCACGTGCACACAGCACACAACTTCACACACCCGTATCTCACATACTACCCCCCCCCCCCACACTTCCTGGTAGCTGGAACACCCATATGCCCTGACACGCTTATCTTCCACATACACCCTCACATACGCACACTTCCCCATTTACACACCTTCATACATACCCATACAGTATCATACAGCTGTCACACACATTTTATCACACATACCCTGCAAGGTGCTAGAGAACTTGGCTTTGTCCTTTCAAAGAGGATTCTATTTGGAGGAGGGCAGGGTGAGCTGCAGTCACCTGCGGTCCTTGGTACCTTCCCCCCCGTAAGAACTTGGGGGAAGCCCCCAGCGCTGTGGGGACCCCTCCCATCCCAAAGGCGGCTGCGGCGTGGGGCGGTGGGGTGTTTACTGTGGGTCGTGTGCCTCCATCGAACGTACTAGCGCGTTGGGCGGAAGCGCTGATGAGCTCGAGCAGTCGGGATTTATAGGGATAGACAATATTACCCCTCGGAGGACACTTAAGTAACTGGAGTTTACATTTAGTAATTACTTGGCTGATTTATCGGCGCTGGGCGGCGAGGAGGCAGCCGCCGCGCGTGGGCCCAACGCCTGGCCAACAGCCGGAGCCCGGGGCATCAGGGGGTTCTGCGTGCAAGCCGGGTCAGGGTGGCCTGGGGCTGGGCCCGGGGCCTGGCTCCTCCCGGCCATCACCTGATAGGCCTCCTGTGCACCGATGCTGGGCTGGGAGCACATCTTTCCGGGAACTCCGTTGGCCAGCCCCCTGCTTTTCTAATCGAGATGGTCCACCCTAAGGAATTTTCCAAAAGGAAACTTCCCACGAGGCTCTCGGAAAAACTCCCTGGCCCGCTTAGCCAGCTGTTTGCCCCTGTGCCTGGCACTTGCCGCCAGGACAGGGGCCTGGAACCGTAAAGGGGGCTCGCGGGGCGCGGGAGGTGAAGCCGCCCCCAACCCCGTCCCCTATGGGCACCCTGAAAGCAGAACCTGCGGCCTTGGGCCTTTCCCGCCTTTGCAGGCCTCGGAGAGAGAGTGGGCCTTTCCTTCTCCGCCGCCGGACCTGAGGATAGTTTCTCCCCCCGTGGAGCACGGAACTGGAACTTGCTGGCGCGGAAGCTGCCACGGGTCGCGGCTCCCTCCGACGACAGTCCAGGGGGAGAGGGGCGTGCGCGCGCGCGCGCACGGCGGGGGCGGAGATCCCGAGCACTGCGGGCCCCTGGGCAGTAGTGTTTTCTGGTTTCACGGCGTGCTCAGGGTTGTGTTTCCTGCCCGGCTGCGGGTGGCGGAGTGGTTCTCGCCGAGGCCTTCAGGGAGGGGTACCGGCGCCTCATGTTAGTGCTCAAACCGGTGCCAGGGGGTTTTGGCGGTCCTTAGGCCGCTTAGCAGTTGAGCATTGGGTGCGGACAGGGACCATTCCGGAACCCCCTCCCTACCACGGCGCTCTCCCTTTTGGGGGTTATTCGGAATCCCGGAACAGATTGATCAAAGGGAATAATCCCCCCGGCCACTCCCGAAGGCCCATTTCCTGACCCACGTTCCTCCCATCCCCACCCCCATTCGGTTTATAACCTTCCTTTGGGCCAGACTCGAGTTCTCTGGAAGAGGGAACTGGTAGAACAGAGAGCAGCTCACGTAGCCTCCTTTACTCTCTCAGATTCTGCAAGTAGTTAGATTCTGATTGACTCCTCTGTCGGAATCTGAAATGTAAACACTGGGGTTTCTCACCCTTTCCAGTTAGCTGGAATTTGCTCACTGTTCCCCGCCTAGGCCCCCTGAATAAAACAAGCAATTCTTTCACCTTTACTTATTTTTGCCTTCTATTTTCGTCCTTAATATTACCTTAATCCCTACTTTTCTACTCCCCCCACCCCCCACCCCATTCCATATCTCCCTTCTCTGGGCGTAATTGTTTCTCTTCATCGTGGTCAGTGGTGGGACCAGCAGTGCTTAGAGCTACTGTATTCTTCACAATCCGGGATCCTTAGCGAGGACGGGAGCAACTCCAAACGACACTGCACATTTGCATAGGGTGAATAAAACCACTCAAGCCTCCCTATGGAAGGAAGGCCCATTATAAATTTTTAAATAATGCTATATTAAATTAGAATTATCTCCAACTTAAAAGTAAAACTCAGATCAGGATAGATAACTGATATTTTTATGAAAAATGATTAACTTTTTTGTTGTTGTGTTATGTTGTGTTTTCCCCTCTATAGATCAGTGTAGGAAGTGTATTTGAATAATATTTAATTTCATTTTTAAACAGTATTTAGAGGTAGGGGAAGTTATAGTCCAGGCATCTGAATACCTTCAGATGTGTTAACACACTCTGGCATCCAAGCCTTTGTCATTGGTGAGATTAAAAAGAAAAAGAAAAAAAACTACACTGAAATAGTTGTATATGAAAATTCACCACAAAAATTTATGTACACTAAACTGTCTTAAATAGTTGCTTTTTGAGAAACATATCCAAAACCAAGGAAGAAGCCATACCTAGTGAGCCACCAGAGTAGGTCCTGAAATTCAGTAGAGAAACTCAACTTAATTTTTAAAAATCATTTAAATATGAGGGAGATATTATTAAACAATAGAATGTATGAGATGACTGGTTCAATTATGACTCAAATACATCAAGTTCATAGATACTTAGGTGAGAAGGAAAATTCCTACTGCTACCTGCCGTCTTCCTTTTTTGCTTTTTAATACCGAGGTGTTGTGGCTGAATTTCTAGTTGTGTTATTAACATGTCCACTCCCTGAACTAGGGCCTTGTGTTTAAAGGCATTATGCTCCTGGGGTGGTTAGAGCAGCTTAAAGGGACGATGGGCCAAAGACTGTGGTAAACAGTCCCTTTTCTGACTATTAAGTGGGGTAGAAGGCTGTCAGAATACGTTTCCGTGGGGCATCAGGTACAAGCTAAGTTCTGGTTGCAGCTTGTGGTCTTTATTCATGTTTCCGAGGTTCTGTTCCAAAGGCTCCTAATTGCCCTGCAAGTTGTGAGGAAAGCTGGGAGAAAGAAGAGGCCAACAGCCTCACCTCTGCCCACCCAGGGTTATATGAAATCTAGTGATGGGACTGTGTGTTTCACAGGTGCCTTTGTTTCTAAAGAGAACGGGGTTTTGCCTTATTTCCTTTCCCATCGGTGGAATCCTGGGGACGCTCTGAAACAAAATGCCGTTATTATAATTGCATGGCACCTCCCCCACTTCACTTTTAATTTAGTGTAATGTGCTTACTTTTCTCTTTTTTTTATATCCTTCCCCCAAGCTGTGGCTTTGGAAGAATCATTTTATTAGCATTTATATTGACAGGGGATCTGCTTGTATCCTTGCAGGTACAGACCTTGAGGGCAGTGAGGACAGGGTATCTGGGTCCTTGTTGGATTTTGGTGTTACATCCTGGATCATGGTCTAGCCATCGTCTCCCTGAACCCTCTGGTACTGCAGGGACTGACATCTAGCCACTCACAGGCCCAGTGTCCCTTCCCTGTTGCCTTCTGGAACGTAGGAATTAGGAATAGAAACCAGGCTGGGGTTGCTCTTCGAGAGAATGGGAAAATGCATCCTCATTTCTGTTCCAAGATTTCTCTCTCTCAGGTGAGGGGTCTCTGAAAAGCAATTGTTGACCTGCCCTCTGTTTTGTTGCAGGGGAAAAGCCTTTCAAATGTGAATTTGATGGCTGTGACAGGAAATTTGCCAATAGCAGCGATCGGAAGAAACATTCCCATGTCCACACGAGCGACAAGCCTTACTACTGCAAGATCCGAGGCTGTGACAAGTCCTACACTCACCCCAGCTCTCTGAGGAAGCACATGAAGATTCACTGCAAGTCCCCACCACCTTCTCCAGGAGCCCTTGGTTACTCCTCAGTGGGGACTCCAGTGGGTGCCCCCTTGTCCCCTGTGCTGGACCCAACCAGGAGTCGTTCTAGCACTCTGTCTCCTCAGGTGACCAACCTCAATGAGTGGTATGTTTGCCAGGCCAGTGGAGCCCCCAGCCACCTTCACACACCTTCCAGCAACGGAACCACTTCCGAGTCTGAAGACGAAGAGATGTATGGGAACTCTGAAGTCCCGCGGACGATACATTAGAATTTACTAGTAATAATAATAAGTAATAAGTGGGAGTCCTTGGACCATATCCTAACCTGAGACAATGCCGAGCCTGAGACAAACCCTTGACTCAGACTTGCCACCGGGTCTAATTAGCCCTATTTATTCAGTATGAAACCCTATGGTGTTTGTACATTTAATTAATTTAATTAAGATATTTGGGCTTTTTTTTTTCTTAGAAAACAAACAAACAAACAAACAAACAAAACCCAACCAAGCTGGACTTGTAGGTTACAGGGGAACAGGGCTAGGAGCAAAATGTACCAAGGGTTAATGGATATACACACTGCTGACTCAATATATGTATATTTGGAAATGAGCAAGAAAAAGCATTAAGTCGGAACTCAACACAGCACCAAGGCCCTCTGCATTTCCTGGACTGCCTCGAGATTGCCTTTAACACCATAACGAGGGCTTCTCTGGAGCCTCTTTGCCTCCTCCTTGGGCCCTATTTCTGAAAAGGCCTCTTGATTGTAAACCACACACTTGCTGCATTGCCAACAGATCTTAGACTGTACCTGTGTCCAAAAATATTTGTAAAAAAATCCTTTGAGTTCTAATAGTTGTGATTTTAACTTTCCACTCTTTTATTACTGCTCTCATCTTAACACAGTATTTTTATACGGGATTATCTCTTCAGTACCCTGCTTGTAGGATTTAAAAAGAAAAAAGATGCAGCAACCTTACTACGTCTCCGCGTATTGTGCTACTGTGATTGTTCCCGCAAAAGTGGGGACAAGAACACGCTGCTGCAACAGTCAACTGTGAAGCTGTGATATTTTATAAAATAGAAGAAATTCAAGTGCTTTCTTTTTTCTCTACGGTTTTTTTTTTTTTAATCTGAAATCTCAGATGCTGCCTTTTTACTGTGTCCAAACTCCTTGTGTCATAAAAAGATAAGTTTTAGAGAAGTTTTTTGGGATGCCAAAATTAACAGGCAAGTCTAAGGAGGTGTGATGTTGGCAACATGCCTACTTTTTTGGGAAAGCTGTTGTTTTTAAGACAGGCCAACCCCTCTTTTATACTGTTGTATCAGCCTTTTAAAAAGTCTTTATTTTTCAATACCCGGAACTGCATTTTCATGCATTTTTTCCCACCTGAGCACTAAGCACACTGAATTCTATCCCATTTGAAAACGACAGTGTGCGAAGTGTATGATTTACATGAAAAGAGGGGAGGGAGTGGCTATACATATTAAAATTTTTAAAAGGTTTCTAGTTACCACCAAACACTGATGAATGTGTGACCTTTGCCAGAGCTGTCAAGCTAGGATAAAAAAGGTCAAGGACCTAGGACAATAACTCTTAGTCAATTTATTTTCACTTCATGCAACACATCTTGTGCAAAATATAGTCTATCATAAACATCATACAAATATACTAAAGAGCACTAATTTATCCTCAGAGACCCTGAAGACACCCCCTCCCCAGGGTTTGTAGAAATTTGTTTTGTGTGCTGTGAGTGGTTGATGTAGTCTTGTCATTGTTAATAACTTGTATGTGAACACTATTATTTGTACAGTTGAATTAATTTATTTTCAGACATCATCCTTTGTTTTCCTGGAAGAGTTCAAAGCACACCAAAGAATTATATTATACATTTTGGTGAAAGATTGTCGTTTATGATCCACGGTTTATTTAAAAAAAAAAAAAAGGAAAGAAAATGGGGGAATATATTTTTAAGCTTACTTGAATGAACAACGTAATGTGAAAACCAGGACTCTTCCTGCATGTTTTTTTTGCATTGTGTTGACGAGATTATATATAGTTTATAGATATATTCTATTACTAGTACAGTGCATGGTGCTGTCACTTTGAAAGCCTTTCAATGTTGTCTTCAGATTGTTACAGTGAATATGAAACATGCAGACCCTCCTTTATAAAGAAAAAGACCATAAAACTTGAATATAAAATAATTCTACATTTTTAAAGTTTATTTGATTTTCGTATTATTCACTTTCAAAGCTCTTTCAAATAGACAAAATAAGGTATGAACTTCGGGGGGATAATTTATGTATCGTAAACTTATTAGAACAAAATATTCCTGATTTATAATGAGTTGTTTTATTTATACAACTTTTTCAATGGTAGTTTGCACTATTCTTTATTATGCTACAGGTTTATTTATTCTGAAACAAAGGAATATGTATTTTATGTATTTTGCCATGCATAGGTTTACTCTGCCACAGATTTATTGGTTCCTGATACACCTAAAATAAAAACTTAAAATGTGTACCTCCAATAGAAAGAAAGCAAGAATGATTATGAAGTAAAAAATTTAATAAAGGTATTCTTCCTATGTATTGCTCATGTTTTGCCTAATGGCATATTTCTGCCATTCTTTTACAAATAGAACAGGTTGCTGACTGGTGAACATTGGGTCTTCTTGAGCTCTTTATTTCTTAGCCTCTCCCTAGCAATAAAATATTTTTACAGCTTGGTTTAACTTACCATCTAATCTAGAAAATACAATATTTATGAAGACTAAGCCCTGTAAGTTGCATGTAACACTAACATAAATCTTAGGGGTTACTGCACTCATTTGTTAATAATATCCTTGGAGATCCTAATCAGTGAAAATCTGAAAAGTGAGTTTTAGCATTTCTTTGGTGCCTACCCTCTAAAGTAAAAGGGTAAAAAGTATGAGGAAAAGGTGGAGGGACAGTGAGAGGTATCCAGGCACAAAGAAGGGTAAAATCAGGGGCTGAGATGGGTACTGAGTTAACTACATGCTGAATGAATAGGACATTAAACACTGCTCACATCAGGTAATGGGGGGGGGGAGGGCAGGGGATGGGTAGCATCCAGTTTGTGGTTTATTTACAAGTTGAGCTGATCTATGTAACCTAGCTCAGCATTTTAAGGCAGGTGTTAGAAATTAGAATCATGGCAACAAAATGTTCAAGTGGCTTAAACTAATGTGATTGGCCATCCATTTGAACAGGGCTGAACATTTGCTTGTTTTTATATTAGCTGATACAAAACTGATAAAAGCAAATAGTTTTATTCTTCTTCTTCTTCTTGGTAGTAACGTCAATAAGCAGTTCTCCATAAGCTTACAGTGGTTTTGAAAAGTCAGGTTTGTTAAATGTACTAAAGGTGAAACACGAAGCAAAGACTTGTTTCAAGTCAGATGACAATAACCAGCACACGAAGGAGAAAAACACTCAGCGAAGGGCCCCAATCAATGGGAAAACTTATAGCTCTCTAATGAAGTTTCTGGTGAAAGGGAGGACACAAAGCCACCAAGACATGAATCATTCATGGGAAATATAAAAGATAAAAGATATCTGACAATGAGCAGAACCTTGTATAGAGTGTATAAAACAAGTTTCCCCTTCTTATTTTCTGCTTTAAAACGCACAATCTCCGCTCCCAGAGCTCTGTCCAGTCTATAGAGTTAAAATTGACCACTGCTCGTCCTGCGCCACTTCAAAGTAATTTAGTCCAGAACGGAAGGCTTGGCGCTTGGACAATCTTCATGGTGTGTTAAGATTTCTATGGCAATTGGCAAGCAAGACGTTCCCATCTGAATATGTCTCAAAGAAAGCCACTTACTGACACTAAGTTGGCTATCATCAAAGACTTCATCTCTCCTAGGCAAAACGTGGCCCTTGTGGCCCTCACAAACATTTTAAATCATCTACCTTTGTTTTCCAGGCTAGGAGAATCTTCAAACACATGGTTATTTGTATTTTATGTATATCTTTTCCCATTCAGGATTTTCTTTGCTAGAGAGAATGCTCCAAAAATCTAAAGCACTGAGAAATAGCTCGAGGGTGAGAATTCTATTCTTTTAAGGAGTTGGAGATGGCCACACAAGAGGGACAGCACTGGGGACAGGAAAGGAGGCCCAAAGTCCTTGAAAGCGAGGCCCAACTATCTGTAGACATGCTAGTATTGCCCTCTTGTCATTTACATCTTGCATTTTGTGGAAGTTTTTTGAGACCATAGTAGTTCATTCTACCTACCTACCGTTCATACCTACCTACCTACCCACCTACCATCTTATCTGTCTATCTATCTATCTATCTATCATCTCTTTCTCTATCAAATGGAATGAGAGATGTTCCTGCCAGAAGTATTTTTTATCCCACTTTGGTTGGAAAAAAGGACTGGGGTGTTGGAGGGGGAGATAATCTGGTTTCTCAAGTGATCATCTAAGTTAGAGGAAAGGAAAGCTGAATCCAGACACTTATTAATACTTTCAGCCTGTCAGATCACACTCCCCATCATCTACCAAAATAGACACATGGCCAGGGAAACCCACCATTCCAGGGCTGGAGGGATGGCTAAGGAGACCCACAGACAAACCGCCCTGGGGTTGCCAGCACACTTTCCCTATGTGATAAAAAACTCACAGAAATTCACCCCCCCCCCCCCCCCCCCCCCGCCATGTCCACGCCCAAACAGTCCGGGGCACACACATTCACACTCGGGCACAAGTGCCTAATCAGGCAGGGAGAAGTTCAAAGGCATGTTCTTTGAAATTCAAACTACTGCTTTTATGGTACACCCACACCAAGCGTCAGGATTGCTATGGCAATGGGCTGGGCCAGGGGAGTCGCTGGCAGAGGGTCCACAGTGATTCGAGACACTCTATTAAGATACAGTTGCAGTGACCTGTACTTTCATGCCAACTTAGCACACTCAATTTACACCTCATCGGAACTATATGTATTACATATAGTGTTACCCATAGAATATGACATGCACGACCTATAATAACGTATGTCTTTCCACCCACTTGTTGTTACGATCTCCCATGCAACCTCCTAGCTCTCCAGAAAGGAGAGAGGGGGACCGAGGAGAGAAGGAGAGAAAGCCGGGTGGGGGTGGGGTGGGTGCAGTTGGAGGAGGGGACAGGGCCAGGGGCGCCGGAGCTCCAGTGCCTCTTCCTTCTCTCCCCACCTAAGTACTTTTATTTGCAGAGCGATTGTTCTTTGTTTATTTAATACAAGTACTGTGTGAATGGTGAAAAATAAACACGATGAAAAATAACCAAACAGATGATTCCTCCGAGTGAAAAAGCCCGGACTTAATAAAAGTGCGAAGCAGTCACCGCTGAATGAGAAACCCTTTGAAGTGGAACTTATTATAGGAGGAATACTTCGGGGTTGCCTTAACGACGCCGCTGAATCGAAAGCGCTCGCCTTTGTCAGCGATTTGTTCTCCTTTGCTGGGGTGCCCGGAGAAATTACTTACATGGGCTGCCTTAACATGCAGCCTGCAAATCAGTAACTTTGCAGCTCAGACTTGCAGACGCCACTCGGCAACGGACAAAAAGAAGTCAGGGGGAAATGCACCAAGCTTTCACGCCGAGACTCTGGGGATGGGGGCGCACGGGCGTGTTGGGGGCGGCAGATAAGAAGTTGTATTACAACTGGCCCCCCTCACCCGGGCTCCCCACCCCGACCCCCGAGGCCGGTCCGGGCCGCGGCCGGCCGCCAAGGCCTCGGTCGGCTGCAGGGGAGGCCCGGCCTCTCCAGGGCCCTCCAGCGAGGGGCGCTCTTCCACGTGCTGGCCGGGCGCGGGACTTTCCCAGCGGTCCCGGCTATATTTAATAAGGGTCGTTTATCACCCAGGCGCTTTGAAGGGTCGCCTCCAGCCCTGTGCCCATTAGAAAGGCGGAGGTGACATTTAAACTCCGTTTTCAAGGATCGCGGGGGGATTTCAATGAAAAGGCAACTCGTTTGTCTTATGAGCCTGGAAACAACCCCCTTCTCGCTCCTTTTGACCACATGGCATAACTCAAAAACAATAGTTCAAAAGTGAAATGGCATCGTGGTGTTCACTCGGAGACAGGCCCCCATCTAGCACCAGAGAAAAGGGGTAGTCCGCAAGACAATGTGCTTTTTGTGTCCGACTCTGTCACAAGGATTGTGTTGTTTGCTTTGGACGCTGCGCCTGTTATACTTTGCTGAAAGTGCTTGTGTTAAACAAGAGTTATAAGTCATCCAAAACAACAAACATTTTGATTTTCTTTGCCTAAAGGGCTTTCCCTGGCTATGGGCACCGTGAAAAAATAATGTCCTTGCTGAGAAAGGAACACCAGTAGTAGCATTAGAAGCGGGCGCATTAAATATTGAATGACATGGGGAAAAAGAGCTTGTCGAGGGGCACTCAGCCTTAAAGTCTTTCTTCAACTTTGTCTTCGGTGGCTGCTGGACTATTTAAGATGGTATTAATTAAGGCAGCTTCGGACGCCGCCGAGCCTGCCGGCCTCTCGGCCTCACTCGCTCAATGGGCCTGTGTCCCCGCGGTGTGCTCACGCGTTGGCTGAGCCGAGTGCAAATGTCACTTCTCATTTGGAGGCTGAAGAGAAGGGCCCATCCTACATTAAGGGCAGCAGGGATGCAGTCCTCAGCAGGCGTTAAAGGAATACGAGGAGCTGGGTGAGGGGAGGAGAGGCGGGAACAAAATGGGAACATCTGCCCTCGGCCAGGGAGGAGAGTGCGCCGGCGGCGTGCACCACTTTGGGCACATTTGGGAGAGGTGCTGTTTAGCAAACAAGGGCCACGCGGGACTCGCTGGGATGGAACACTCAGTCTCTTTCATCTGCTTGTGAGTGGGGAAAATTAGAACCCCAGCCCTGCAAAAATCCATTAGGCAGTCTGGTGAGGCGTTATTTTACAAAGGGGCTGGCTTGTACAAAGAAAGACAAAAGCCTGGTGCAAACCGGCGTCTTTACTGACTTCCTCCTTCCCCTGAAGGTCCCCTTCCAAGATCACAAAGCCCAAAGGAGTTTTGCCAAGGATCTCTGATCCAATTTTACAGACGGTGAAACTGAGGGCTCAAGCAAGACTCAGGGAAGATTTTTGTCAATTTTCCCTCCAGGTATTGGAAGACCTAAGACCCAGACAGAGTGGAGTTCTGTTTAAGGGCGCCAACAGCATGCATAATATCCCCTCCTCCTCAACTCCAAGCGTTTGGTTGAAAATCAAATGGAAGTTGATTTCAGCAGCTGGAAATTACTAACATTAAACTGGCATAGATGAAATGAGTACTTTAAGAAACTTTGTTAACTCTTAGTTCTTGACAAGGAGAGACAAGACTTGGCAGGGTAGAGGGGTGCAGGGTACCCTGGGCCATTGACTTCTGCAGCCAGAACCCCCAAGGGAGGCCCTGTCTGCCGGTGTGGAGTTCCAGAAGGACTTGGGCCTTCTCTTTCATTACAAAGTTCCTGGAGGGTAGGAGGAGATGCACTCAATCGCTCTCTCCTGCCCTTGCTGCCCAGTGCAGGGGTTTAGCATCCCTAACTTCAGATCCGTTTGCAATGATTGCTTCTCCATCTAGAGGCTGTGTCCCCTCAAGGGTCCCCCAGCCTCCAGGATAAGAGGCGGTTACATTTCCTATCAAGAGCCATTGCGCAGGAGAAGCAGTTCCCACCTTCCTGCAGGGGCTGGGCTCTGTGCACGGTGGGGAGGGAGGTAGCTCGGATCTGTCAGCCAGGGCGTCGGGGCCTGCGGCCTGCAGGATCTGCCCCACTGGGAGCTGAAGGTGTCGCTCTGGGGCGGAACCGCCTGGCCGGGTCAGGGAGCTGGCAGAAATGGGAGGTGGGGATGATGAGAGGGCTGTGCCACTACAACCCCCTCCTCCCACAGCAGGTCTGCAAAACCTAAGACTAGGGTTCCCATGCCCACTGTCCCTCTGGGTGATCTTTTTTGCACCTTGTTCTTCGGTCCCCTTCTTTATTACTTTTTTGCCTGAACAGGCCGCAGGCCAGGGTAAGGCATGTAAAAACGTGGCCTTTTGGCCGGAAACGTACGGCGCGCGCTCACACACACACACGCACACACACCACAAACACACACACTCTCTCCCCCCCCCCCCCCCCCACTTATGTACAACTCAACCCCCTCCGCCCCCGCCTTAGCCAGTGCACTGGGCACACTCTCGGGCTCCAGGCACCTTGCCAAGAGCGCGCGAGCACCCTGCGTGGCACACTGGCTGCAGTTCCTGCACCAAGTGGCGGGGGTGGGGTGAGGAGGGAGGGGTGGGCGGCGGTGGACGCCGCCGACTGCTGGCGGTGCGCACAAGTTCAGCGCTCAACTTCCCGCTCTTAACGAGACGCGGGATCCCTTTGGAGAGGCCCTCGGGAGCTGGCGGCGGGGCTGGGAGTGGCGTGGGTAAGCTGGCCGGCGCGGGGCGCGGGCGGCGGGGCACGAGGGCGCGACAGGAGAAGGGCGCGAGGGTGCCCGCGGCCGGCCGGGCGCTCCGAGAAGTCAGTGCGAACAGCTGTGACTTCACCTATTAGCCCCGATGTCTTTGCGAGGAGCCTGGTGGAGTTAAACAGCCCACAATGGGCGCTCTGGGGCGCCTCTAGCCTGACCTCCACCCGGGTTTAATAGTTTCATAGGAACTTCATTAAATCAATTACTTAGTGAGCACATCATCATTTATTTGTAATTAGCAGCGAGGAGCGCGTTCTCCCCCAGCCCGAGGCCCGGGTCCCAGCGGGGTTGGCGGAGTTGTGCAAGCACTTTTGTTTGCTCGAGTGTTGACTCCCGGCATTATTCGGCGCGGGTAATCTTTACATCTTAATCTAGCATTCAGGGGGCGAAGGGAAAACAAACAGGGCGCAGGCCCGAGGCCAGCCCTGCGGCCCCAGCTGCCCGCAGACCCCGGCCGTCGCTGGGCGCGCTTGGGAGATTCCGCGGCCGCTCTCCTCCCGGGCGGAGCGGGAGAGGTACCCCACGGGGGCACAGGAGCCGGGACTAGTGAGCCAGGCCCGGGGGACTCGCCGGGGCGAAGCGGAGGAGACGAGGAGCGAAAAGCGGAAGCCAGGGGCAGAGAAGCACGTCCTGCAAAGCGAGCACAAAAGGAAAGCGTCCAGGCTCGTACGTGTGTGCGGGCGGCGCTGAGGGCGACTGCGTGTATGCGCACGTGTGTGCGCGCAGGATGTGCGTGAAATCACATCCATCTCAGCTGCCGGGACGCGGGGCGGGGAGGAGAGCACGGGCAGGAGGTGCCGGCGTGGCGCGCGAAGGCAGCTCGCTGGGAGTCCAGGCTGCAAAAGCGCTTTAATTTGGGGACTGTAGCCCCGGGCACAGCTCCGCGGCGGCCCACGAATTACGAGCGAGTGGTTAGAGAGGAGGGGGAGTTGCTGAAAGCCGAGCCAGAACCTGAGCGTGCGGAGAGACGCGAGCAGTGGCTCCGCGAGGAGTCGAGATTCCTTTCGGGTGTAACCATCTTTCCCCACACGCCGCGGCACCGGCCAAATACTGTGCGGACCATAGGGGTCTCGGGGCTCGGGCCAGAAACCGGGGCGACGGGCCCCTGCATCCCTGGCCCGGACCTGATTTCCGCTCCAAGTTGGAGAAGTCCCTGCAACACAGGAAACGCTGGACTTCTGTGGGAGATCCCAGCTCAGGAAATGGCGAGGCCGGAGAGGGCGGGGGGGGGGGGGGGGGGGGGCGGAGAGGAAGGGTCACTGAGGATCCGGATCTCCTAGGAGCGGGCGAGTGGGAACAACTGCGAGGTTAGGAATAGGCCCACGAGATACACACCACGCGTGGGCTTCCAGAAGCGAGTGGTCCCTGGGGGTCCTTGAGGTGGGCCCTGTGTATCTGTGTTTTTGACAAGAGGGTCTTAAATTTCTCCACTGGTATTTGTGGCCAGACGTGTTTGATTCAGTTAAATGTTTGGAAGTCTTGAATGTGTTAAACGTGGTTCTTGCCTTGTTGGTATCTTCTGACCTGTGGTTTCCAAACAGATTAAATCAGTGTTTGGAGTGTTTATACTCTAGTGGGCCCCAAGAGTGCGTCAGTGGGTGGCTTCTTGGTGACAGGGTCTGTCCTGGGGGAGTGGCCCAAGGCCTCTGGATTCAGCTGGTTGTGGTTGTGCTCCTGGGGGGTGGCAGCTTAGCTTGTAGAGACCCAGACCTGGGCTCTCCTGAGGCCTCCAGTCTGTTGACCAAAAACTAGTCACAACTCGTTCTTTGGTTTCCCAGGAGGGTGTCTTAAGCCTCCAGCTTCCTCATTACCCCATTTTCCTCCTTATGTCCTAGGGTCTCACCATCCTAAACTCATTACGTTCCTTTTTCAAGCCTCCTTTTTGTAAAGTTGACTCACTGGTCACTAGGCCCTCTACCCCAGGGTCCTATGCATCCCGGTGCCCCCTGGACACAGGGATGAGAAAGGCAGTTTGCAGCTCAGATCCTGTTTTGGAATAGGCCCCCTTGAATTGCAGAGATCCCACTGAGACCCCCAGCTGCAGCCAACCCACCCCGGGTGGTCTGAGAACTTGGGTCAGCCTGAAAAACAGGAAATGGATCTAGAGAAAGACCATCAACCCACAGGTCTGCAATCCTGGAGAAGCCCCTTTTAAATATGAAAGCACTCTGCAGCTTTGCATACTCTCTCTGCCCCTCAAGTGAGTCCAAGCTGAAGTAGTTAAACCGGTCAGGCTTCCAGAAGAATTATAAGCAACAGCAAATGTGTATACACAAAGCAAAAATATGATTTTTAAAAATATATCTCCAAAGACTGTAAACACAGAGTCAACATGTTTCTGCTGTGATATAATGAATACCTGTGCATATTAAATGTATATTTGATCGAATAAGTCTACACACACACGCACACACACACGCGCACACACACATTATTATAGCACATTTAAATCCAACTTGGCAAATTATGAGGGCCTACACATTCTGGACCTAACCAAATTTAGGACAGCCTTGAAGGAAACAAAACTGCATTTAAAATAAAATTAAAATGTAATTCTCCCCTGAGTTCTCTCTCTACTTCTCCCCCCAACCTCCAACACTGTTTTTGTTTTATTATTATTATTTTTTTAGTGTTTATTTTTGAGAGAGAAAGAGTGAGTGAGCGGGGGAGGGGCAGAGAGAGAGGGAGACTCAGAATCCAAAGCAGTCTCCAGGCTCTGAGCTGTCAGCACAAAGCCCAATGCGGGGCTTGAACCCATGAGCCATGAGACCATGACCCGAGCTAAAGTTGGATGCTTAACCAACTGAGCCACCCAGGCACCCCTATTTTATTATTTTTTAAAATTTATTTATTTATTTTGAGAGACAGAGAGAGCCCGAGAGCAAGGGAGGGGCAGAGGATCTGAAACAGGCTCCATGCTGACAGCAGAGAGCCTGATGCAGGCAGGGCTCGAACCCACGAACTGCAAGATCATGACCTGAGCTGAAGTTGGACTCTTAACCAACTGAACCACCCAGGTGGTTAAACACTATTTAATAAAATAGCATCATTTGGAAAAAGGAAGGAAAGGGAGACAGGCATTTTATGAGCTGGCAGGGAATTTGGTGAAGTGGTTGATTTAGAAAATCTGGATGCTGGCTGCAAAATTTTCTTAGTGATATTCAGATTATGCATCTTTCTCCCTGCTCCAAGTCTTAACAGCCTAACAGCTTTTAACCCATTAACTGGCTCACATCTCAGGCTCTGTTCTGACTGCCTTTATTGGGCTGCACCCTGGGGCCATCCCACCTAAGGCCTTACCTCAGCAGTGTGAGCCTTGTGCTGTGCTCCCCACCTTCTTCCAGTGGGGCTCCCCTTACAGGCTGTGTCGGATCCTCCTGGCTGGCTCCCCTCTTTTGCCTGGGGTCTTTGCCACTGGGCCCATCAGCCTGAAAACTATTAGGCATCATGTTAATAGGCACCATGTTCTCTTCTGTCCTTTTCTCTGTGGAGGGATCCGAACAGGTTTCTCATACTGGCTATGGGTTTCATCTTCCCCATCTGCAGGAAGAAGAATGGGCACTGACATGTTGTAGGTGAAAAGCTGGGCCAAAGTCTGTGTGAGGGGACTCAGGAGCTCATGGCTGCCTGGGAGTAATGAAGTGTAATAGAAATTGAGGGGAGGGCCCAGGGAGACTTGGAATGGGAAAGATTATGCCAATGTTTATCTCCTTGCAGGGGAAGAGGGCAGGGGTTTGAAGGCTCTGGCCACTTTTTTAAAAAAGATTTTATTTTTAAGTAATCTCTATACCCAACTCTAGGCTCGAATTCGCAGCCCTGAGATCAAGAGTCACATGCCCTACCAACTGAGTGAACCAGGTGTCCCATGCTCTGGCCATTTCTTAAATAAACTGACCCCAAAGAACAAGCATTAGCAAAACCTGTGGCATGCATCCAATGTCTGCTGTGTTACTGAGAGAAGCTTCTGGGTAGGCGCTAGCCTCTGACTGGGCCACCTCTTTCTGCCTTCAGATGCAACAGCTTTGGTGATTCCCAGGTTCTCTTTCTTGGACCAGTGTGAGGCAAAATCACAGATTCTAGGCAAGTGGTTCTCGGGAAAGAGGAACCCCAAAAGACAGAGGCGAGTCCAGGAAAAACATTGTGAGCTAGCCAGAGCCACCCCTCACCCCCCCGCCCCCCACTCCCTCTGTTATTTGTAACTCTGACTCTCTAGATCCTTTCTTTCCATCCCATGAATCAGAGGGCTGGCAGGGGGGTGGGGGTGGGGGGTCCAGCCACAGAAATGCGCCTCAAAAAAACTTGTGTCTGTGGCCAGGGAGATTGGAACGTTGATTTTCTGAGGTTCCTCCAACTTGAATGATGCTGGCCAGGAAGGAGTGGAGAAATTGCATCATGAAAAATGTCATTCTTGGTTCCTTAAGTTTCCTTTTGAGGTTGGAACGGGATTTTCATGGGTAGGCTTCTCTGGGCTGCTTGGGTGTCTGGGGAAGTGCAGACACAAAACTTCCCATTTTCTTTTTCTTTAAAAATTGTATTTTTAAGTAATCTCTACACACCCAACGTGGCTCAAACTCACAACCAGAGATCAAGAGTCATAAGCCCCATTGACTGAGCCAGATGGCTGCCCCCAAACTTTCCATTCTCTTAAGGGCAGAGAAAGCCCAGCATGGCTGGTTCAGCCTCGGGTGGGTAGTGTTGGGAGCTCCAAGTTCTGGGGACATTATCCATTATTCACATGCCTTTCTGCTCCCATTTAAAAAATTCTTGTAAAATAAAAGTTGGACACTCAACTGACAGAGCCACCCAGGAGCCCCCATGTGAGCCATTTTTAAGTATACCGTTCTGTGGCATTAAGTACATTCACAGTGTTGTGTACCCATCGCCATCCATCTCCAGAACTTTGTCATCTTCCCCAACAGACTGTATACCCATAAAACATTAACTCCTCTTTCCCCCCTTCCTCTAGCTGCCGATAGCCTCTCTTCTACTTTCCGTCTCTGTGAAATCTAACTGCTCCACGTGCCTCATGCAAGTGGAACCCTACAGTATTTGTCGGTCTGTAGCTGGCTTATTTCACTGAGCATAATGTCCTCAAGCTTCATCCGTGTTGTAGCAAGTGTCAGGATCTCTGTTCCTTTTTATGGCCGAGTGATATTCCAGGGAGTGCACATATGACATCTTGTTTATCTGTTCCTCTGTCAGTGGACATGTGGGTTGGTTTCACCTCTTGGCTACTGTGAATAATGCTGCTGGGAGCACAGCTATGCTTGCATGCTTTTATATGTTCATATACCTATATAATATACCTTTTTATGAACCAACGTAAAACACTTTAAAGGGGAGTTCCAGCCAATAATTTAAATATCAGATTTCTCCCTTGGATCTGGCTTTCTGAGGTCACCCAAGTGCAGCCAGAATTCAAGGGAGAGCCAAAGCATTGTTTTCCAATTCCCTGGTATTCCCGTGTGTGTGTGTGTGTGTGTGTGTGTGTGTGTGTCCAGCCCTACCTAGCGCTGCTGCTTCAGAGGAACTATTAACACATTAATATTATCAATAGCAGGCAGTGCCTGAGCCATTAGGGATTTATGAAAACATCTGAAGCCAGTCGTTTCAAAGCGCTGATTTGTTTTATAGTCAGTATTACATTTTATGACAGGCTCTTTTACCAGCAAAATGAGCGTATAAGCATCATACACAGCTCAGTAGACGGAGACTGGTGCCCTGCGCTGCCCTGCGAATTTGTGTTCCAGATCCCTTGGGAAGCATCTGCAATGTGCAGACAAGTACTGACCTTTGGCTGGAGGGTCGGCCCGATCTAGATGGGGAGTGTGCCCCCCTTACTTTTTAGCTGTAGAAAAAACTATAGCTCCATCCCTTGTCTGTCCTTTCCCTCAAACTTCAGACAGAATAAGAGAGCCAGTATCCAGTAGACCAAGGCCATAAAGAAACGTTTGCCTGGCCACTTCTGCTTTTCTGTTGTGATTTTTTTGGTCTTTCTTGATTTTCCAGAGCTTCACAGGGCAGATTCCCTCGTTGTAGTTAAGGTAGTCTCAGCCTGGCTCAGAAGGTGGTGCCTAAGGAGAGCAACAAACAGGTTCGGTGTGTGTTTCTCAGCTTCCCTCAAACTCCCTCTGCATTCAGACCTCTTCCCAAGAAGATTCTGGAGTGAAGGTTGACAGGGTGCTAGGGAACCACAGTGGCTTGGAGGGAAAGAGGACATCTCCCCTCCTTCCACCTTTACCACAAAGCTGGGATTTGTGGGCCCCCTCCCATGGGGCTCTTCTTTGGGAGGGAGATAGCTCTAGAAAGTTCCTTCTCAGCATTCCCAGGGAGCAGAGTTTGTAATATTTTACAGCAGCTGTTTAACATTTCCCTACCTAGTTATTAAACACGAAAGGGAGTAAATTAAAATGGCAAAGTAAAATGAAATAAAAGGCGTCTTTTCTTTCTGTAAAGAGACAACACCTAATTAAGGAATATTTGAATCCCACAAAAATGCAGACTCTCGTGGGTGACATAAAACTTCTTTTAAACCAGGAACAAAACCCAGAAAATTGGGGACAGACCCAAGAGGTAGTCCTTTACAACAGAAAGCTCCTTCCTCCATAGACTTTTGACTTGTTTCTCCCTTCCTTTTTCCCCCTTCCACAGTCCTGGGGGAGGACTAAACTCAAGTGAGTCCTTTGAGTCAAGGTTTCTGGGCTGTGGCCAGCCACCAGCCCAGCTGCTGGTCCCCCAGCCCCTGCCCCCACTTCGCAGTCCCCCACTAATCGTCCCTCCCAGCTTTTCTCTTTGGCCCTGCTCTAGGTTTTTGGATTTATTTTTGGTTTTGGTTTTGTTTTGCAACACTTTTTCTAACTCCCCCCATCTTTTTGAGGAGCTTCCTGAAAGGACCCCTCCCTCCAATCTCCCACTCCCCTCAACCTCCTAGAGTGGGGACAATGGGACTGTCTTCCTTTTTCTTATCTTGTTCTCGATTAGATACCAGAAGCTTTGGCCTCTATCACTAATTCCACCCTGGGGCCCACCTTCTCCCACTGGCTCTGGTCTCCTTGTGACACCAGAAGCCTGGCTTTGGCCTTTGCTCTCGGCCATTGTGGGGCTGCCCTTTACTTAGGAACTCTGGGACACCTGGCAGGAATAGAGGTCAATGAGTGTAAGGGGCTCCCAAACCCACCCAGGTGGAAGGAGCTGCCTAAGCTTGGGCTGGAAACCTGCCTCCTGCCTCTGTTTTGCTCTGGCAGCCTTTGGTGGGGAGGGGACAGCAAAGGCCTAGAGCACTACGGGGCTAGGACGCAGTTCTTCCTATGGTAGCTGCTCAGTTCTCCAGGGAGTTCTCCAGGGAGCTATTCTTTTAGGAGAGTATCGTTCTTGCTGTTCAGTCCCGTCACTGGAGTGAAAGAAAGGAAAGGACAGGGAGGCTAAAAATATGTGGATTGGCATGTCTTGAAATGTCTGCAAGTTCAAGAAATGCTCAGTCATGCCTCCTCTCGAGTTTGACTTCGATGGCTTGCAAGTCCTGCAGAATTTTCCGCAGCATCCCAGTGCAGACGATGGAGCCGGAGGCTCCCAGGTTCCTGCTTATTAGACTAAACAGTAGAAGGAAATCAGTTTTTCCTTTCAAGAAACAAGGAGAGGCTGTTTTGCTGGCATTTCCTTTTGGGGATAGAGCCTGTGTCCGGCTTCACCGTAGAAAAGAGTGGACACGGACACTCCCAGCGTGGTGGGAAGCAGTGCTGGCTGCCTCCAGGCGTCTCCCTTCTCTCTGCTTTGAAACATGTAGCTAGAGAAAGTTCGAGTTCTTTACTTCCTTTCCTCTACATTAAAATGCTTTGCATGTAATATCTGTGACTAGAATGGTGGATGGTGTTTTTAGGAAAAGAATCACAGTAATGGAGATATCTGACATCTCTGTGATACGTCCCTAACCCCCGGAGCCTTGCACATGCTCTAACTCAGCCTAGTTAGACCACTCTAGAATATAGTGGGCAGGCTCTAGTTCTCTCCTTCCAGGGGACAGGGGTGAACTCACAGTGTAGTAAGGGTAGAACCAGATGAGTTCTAGTCCTTTTTTTTTTCCCTAACCAAAGCATAATGGACAGGAATTAAAAATAACAACAACTAGAAAGAAAGTGATATTGTGATTTGGTGACCAGCTCTCTCTCAAGTTTTCTTTTTCCTTTAGGTTTTTTTTTTTTTTTTTTTTTTTGAGAGAGACCGCACATGAGCAGGGGAGGGAGGGAGGGAGGGAGGGGGAGGGAGAGAGAGAGAGAGAGAGAGAGAGAGAGAGAGAGAGAGAGAACCTTAAGCAGGCTCCATGTGCGGCTCAAACTCACGAACCATGAGATCATGGTCTGAGCCAAAATCAAGAGTCGGATGCTTAACCGACTGAGGCACCCAGGCGCCCCTCTCATGTTTTCTGATGTAATAGGCTGAGCAGAGAAGATGACCATGGCCCCATCAGCGGCTCTCAAAAAAAAAAAAAATCTTTCTTTACACAGATGGGTGAACCGGAAAAAATGGATGTTTGTCCAACACTACTCCTAAGCAGCACTCCAGGCCACAGTGCATCTTCTTTGATGTATAACGTAACCTTTCCATTGAGAAGGCCCTCATCGTCCTTTTCATTGAACTTCACCTTATCTCAAAATTCAGCCTTCCACCATCCCCATTTGGTCCTGGGTGGTCACGCCTTCCTTTGGGTAGCAGAGGCCAGACCTGTAGTGTCGTCCAGGGCCGTGCGCTTCCCATAGTATAACTCATTTAAATCCACAGCAAGCTGCGAAGCAGATGCTTTTGTTATCTCCATGTTGTAGATGAGGAAGCTGAAACACAGAGAGATGAAAAGGCTGGTTCAAGGTCACACAACCAGAAGTGGCTGAGCTGGGATTCGAGTCCCGCTAGTCTGGACTCCGGAGTCCACGCCTCTCACCCTTACACGATGCTGCCTTTCAGCCCTGACCCTGCCGAGCATCTCACACACACTATCTCACAACTCAGAGAGTGCCCTTCACCACATGACGCCTCACCATCTCCTTACAGCACGTGGACCGTTCTGCCTAAAGTGTGTAAAAACACGTTTTATCCTTCTTAAGCAATTGTAAGCTGCTTGAGAGTGGCGACTGTGGTAATCAGCTTTAAATGTTCTGGGTACCTATTGCTTATACAATGTAATAATAGGTACCCACACATATTTTTGGAATCGAGCTAAATCAACTGAAAGTCATTTGTTTCCCAGGGATTCCTTGAGTGCCAACTATGCAACAAGCACTTACTAGGCCCTGGTGAGCTAGTCAGATAAGATTTCTGCTGTTAAGAAACTTAATTTTAGTGAGGGAAACGTGATGAACAGATAAAACAAGAGAATTACCAGGTAGTACATTTGGAAAATTAAAATAGGCTATGATAGAGAGTGACAGGGTGCAGGCACTACTTCAGAATAGGGGGTCAGAAAGAACTTCTCTGGGTAAATAAGATCTAAGGCAGGCTGTGAATGACTAGAAGGAAAGAGACATGCAGAGAGTAGAGAAAGAGCATTTGAGGCCAAGGGAATAGCTTGTGCAAAGGCTCTGAGGCAGGAAGGAGATCGCTGACCAATTCCTTTAGCAGTTTGCAGGATTTCTCAACCTCAGTACTTGTCTTAGCTTGAGCTACTATAACAAATTAGTATAGACTAGGTGGCCTAAACAACAGACCTTTCTTTCTCACAGTTCTGGAGGCTTAGAAGTCTAAGATCAAGGCTCTAGCAGAGATGGTGTCGAGTGAAAGTCTCTTCCTATTTTGCAGATAGTTGCCGTCTTGCTGTGTCTGCACACGGCAGAGAGTCTCCTTCTCTTCTTTTAAGGGCATTAATTCCATCATGGGGGCCCCACCTTTGTGATCTCATTTAAATCTAATTATTTCCCAATGGCCCTACCTCCAAATATCACCTTGGGGATTAGGGCTTCAACCTATGAATTTGGGGACATGCAAATATTCAGTCCACTATTGGCATTTAGGCCAGATAAGTGCTTTGTTGGGGTGGGGGTGGGGCTCTCCTTTGCCTTATTGGACATTTAGCAGTGTTCCCTCTGCTCCCCACCTCACCACCTCTAAACATTAGATGCCAGGAGGAATCCATTCCCCTCTAAACTTTAAAATCAAACAATGTCTCCTGGACTATTGCCAAATGTCCCTGGAAGACAAAGTCCTCTCCAGTTGAGAACCACTAAATTAGAAGCTGGCCGGAGTGGCTGGAGTGTCTGGAATATAGTGAGTAAGGTGGCTGTGGTTCAAGATGAAGTTGAAGAGACAGGCTGGGCTCAGATCATGTGAGGAGTTTAGATGTTATTGGGGATTCATTGAAGGGGGTTAAGCTGGGGCATGGAATGGTATAATTTACTTTGGGGGAGGTAGTTATGCTGGGGGCAGGAGGAGAGCAGGAAGTCCTGGGAGCAAGCTATTATGGTGGTCCAGGTGATGGGAATGGAGACAGAGGGCTGTCTCCAGGGTATGCCTCAGATGACGAACTGACAGCACTCGCTGAATCAACAGTAAGAGGTGAGGGAGAGAAGCGTTGAGGATTTCAGTCCAGCAACGGGCTGGGGACCAGTGCCATTAGAAAGGCCTTACCTGGTTTGGGACAGAAAGTCATTAACGTAGAGGCTGCAGCTGTGGGTTTAGAAATCTGGGGCATGTTGATGTTTATTGGTATTTAAAACTATGTGACTGAATGAGATCATCTAGGGGTCCTGTGTGAATGGACAAGAGAAGGGAGCCCAGAGTGGAGTCCTGAAGACATTTTAGCAGGTGGAGGAGGAGCCAGAGAATGATCCAGACAGAGCTCTTTGTGAGTGAGGCAAAGGTGGTGCCATGGACGTCAAAAGTTTATCAAGAAGGTTGATGGGTGACATGGGGCTCGTTGATCACTTTCATATGGACAGTCTGTGTGGGAAGGTAAGGGAGGACAGCTGACTGGGCAGGTGATCTGAAGGAATAGAGTGATCCAGAAACCTTCCAAGAGGATGGCCATGAAGGGAGCAGAGTATGGGGCAGTAGCAGGTGGCGGCCAGGATCACAGGAGTTTTCTCAAGATAGGAGGCATCCCAATGTGCTTGCATGCTGGTGCAAGTGGCCTAGTGGGGGTTGGGGGAGACCGAGGAAGACCAAGGACGCAGGGGCAAGAGGGGATACTGCAGGAAGAAAGTCCTTGAGTGGGATCCAGAACCCAAGCCGGGGTGGGGGCCAGCGGGGTTATTATTATTTTTTTTTTTCAACGTTTTTTTATTTATTTTTGGGACAGAGAGAGACAGAGCATGAACGGGGGAGGGGCAGAGAGAGAGGGAGACACAGAATCGGAAACAGGCTCCAGGGCCTGACGCGGGGCTCGAACTCACGGACCGCGAGATCGTGACCTGGCTGAAGTCGGACGCTTAACCGACTGCGCCACCCAGGCGCCCCAGCGGGGTTATTTTTTAATAAAATTATTGTGTTAAAATGTCTGTAACATTCGCTATTTTTTCTACCTCTAAGTGTACCATTCAGTGATATTATTAATTAGATTCATAACACTGTTCAACCAGATTGTACTAGTTCCAAAACTTTGTCATCACCCCAAACTGTAACCATTAAGCACTAATTCCCTATTCTCCCTTCCCCCAGAGAGAGGTGGGGTTTTTATTATTATTATTAAGTGGAGTATTTTTATTTTGTGGACAAAAAGCGTTAAGGTAGGTATCTTGGGTATCTGCAGTTGAGGTGGGTATCCTGAATGACCCATGCAGGGAAGTTGACCTAAGCCAACTCACTCAAGCTTGTATCCTTCTGTCCTGATGGACACACTGGCGGCTCATATGCGGGCCATGTTGCTGGATCACCCCGTGTGGATTCAGCAGACGAGGCAAGAGCGAGAGTCCTGGCCAGTTGTCCCCGGATGGCCCCAGTAGAGCTGCTGGTGACCCATCTTGCTCTCTCAAATGCAGGGAGCCAGTTGGCAAGAGAGTTTTTGATAAAAGGAGGACATCTCATCCCTAATAACAGGAGGGAAGGCACAGCGCAGGGTAGGGGTGGTGGTTTTGTCATTGGGAAGAGGAGGGAGTCTCTATTTTCTCACTGAGGCTTGAGAGTGAGCAGGGGGGTAAGAGTGTAGGAGGAGATGGGGGAAAGTGTGCAGAGTCATGTGAAGAGCGGGGAAAGTGCGAAACCAGGGAGTATGCTAGGGTTTATGGCCTGTGTCAAACGTCCACTTGCTGTTTGTTCCCTTGAATTAAAGTGACAGCCAACAGCCTTGAGTAGTTTGTTTTTTAAACTCTTTTGTTATTGTGGTAAAATATACATGACATGAAATTTACCCTTTTAGCCATTTTCAAGTGTGCAGTTCAGTGGCATTAAGCACATTCATGTTGTTCCAACTTTCACCACTGTCCTTCTCCAGAACCTTTCTATCACCCCAAGCTGATGCTCTGCTTCATAAACGGTAACCTCCCCCATCCCCCAAAGCTCCTGGGAACCATAGGTGGTGTGCTTCTCACCCAGCATGTTGGGGTACAGACACGGTTGGGTACACAACCGAGTTACCTCAGCCTGATGAGGAGGACAGAAGGGGGAGCAAGGGTGTTAAAGGCGTTTTGTGAGGCAGAGGCCATGACGGTGGCCCAGGTAACTCAGGCAGGGCAAGCAGGGGATGGGAGGGCAAGAAGAGGGACCACTGGTGTCTTTGAAGTCCAAAAGGTGGTGCTGTCTCCTTTCCTCTCTTGTGACGCCGTGGATGGCATAAGTCAAACCTCATTTCGGTTTATTAATTAATATGGTTCCCTATTGCTCTTGACATCCCTAAAGAATGTTCTGCACAAGAGCCCGCAGTGGCCACTTGAGGCACCTGGCATTACCCCCTCCCCCGAAATGCTACAGGTCCCTAGGATACATGCGCCCAATTAGGTAAGAGAAGAGGCATATGGTGTTTATTTGGGGAAAGAGGTACATTTTCTATGAATAGCATAGCTATGTGAACAGACAGGCTGACAGATGATTCCACTTTATCTGATCACACAATATGGGCATCCACACGGTGTGAAAACCCCCAAAGCTTCAGGAACTTGCAAACGTCCTTGCTTTTATGTATCTCAGCCCTTGCTTCTCCCTTCAAGACTGAAGTGGAGGTAGAAAGGCCCTTTCTCAGATGCTGTGGACTCTCTGCTCTGAGACTCCCTCAGACCTCATCTCTTTGGTGCTTTTCACATCCTGGGCTCTTTTCTGCATCATTGATGAAATCATCTCTTCTTTGCAATACACCGATGATCCTTTCTGATCAATGAGTTTTCTGATTTTGCCTATTTATATATATATTTGGCCTCCAACTTTTGTTCCTGAAAGATGCACTGCACTGTGTACAAGGCAACATCTTAGAAGGGAACAGTGTTCTGGGCCATTCCCAAAGCACAGATGCCCTTGATGAGGAGGCAGAAAGACACAGGGGGTGGTTTTTCCACATATGGGAGAAGCTGAAGGAGGTCACACCTTATATCATGACATTGATAGATAAACCTAGTCCCACATGAATGGTATTTTCAGGAACGTTTTAGAAGACATAGGAGGGCTTCAGAGAGGGAGAGAGAATCCTAAACAGGCTCCGCACTAGGTCTGGAGCCTGACATGGGGCTTGATCCCAGGACCCTGGGACCACGACCTGAGCCGAAATCAAGAGTTAGACGCTCATCCAACTGAGCCACCCAGGCACCACCCCTCCCCCCATTTTTTTTAAATTTGAGAGAGAGAGAGTGAGCATGCACGAGGCACAGAGAGAGAGAGAGAGAGAGAGAGAGAGAGAGAGAGAGAGAGAGAATCTTAAGCAGGCTCCGCACTAGATGTAGAGCCTGAGTTGGGGCTCGATCCCATGATTCTGGGATCATGACCTGAGCTGAAATCAAAGAGTCAGACACTCAACCAACTAAGCCACCCAGGTGCCCCAGTTACAAGTTTTTCCAATAACGTAGCATTATTTTAATTAGATTTACTTGGTATCTAAGTGATCATGATCGTCTTTGGCTGTGAGTAATAGGAATCTGAACAACCAGGTCTGTACAGGTGAGGAAGGAAGGAATGGCAGGAAGGGCAGTAGTGGGCAGTGGAGGGCCACGCTGGTGGGTTGGACCGGCCTTGGGGAGCTCTTTCGCCTTCCAGCTGTGCTGCCCTTAGGGTGTGCCTGTCCTCCTCTGAGAAGGCTGTTGTACTTTCCAGAATCAGCTCTGGGTCCTAGGCAGGAAGAACGGAGATGGAAAAAGCGCAAAGGACAAGCAAAAAGCTTTGCAAATCGAAATGGCACAACTCCTGGGGCAGAGAAGCTGCAAGTTGAGCACAATTATGCATGCTCTTGCCCCTCAACCAGCAGTCACGCTTCTAGAACTCTGTCCCAAGCCATACATACAAAAGGCATAATACAAAAGGACTCACGCATAAGATTACTTACTGTGGAATCATTGGTGATTAAAAAACAACCCTGGAAATCATCCAGGTGTTCGTCAGTAGGGGAGTGTTCTGACATAGTATAGCCACACAATCAAATACTGTGCAGTAAAAAAGAAAGAGGAAGATGTGGGGTGATCTCCAAGATTCCAGAATATGAAATAAAGAATGAGAATAGTGCAGATATCAATGTAGATATGTTGATATATACCCTTTTTTTTAAGTTTATTTATTTTGAGAGAGAGAAGAAAGAGCAGAGAAGGGGCAGAGAGTGAGGGAGAGAGAGAGCATCCCAAGCCCGACTGGGAGAGCCTGATGCAGGACTTGCTCTCACAAAACATGAGATCATGACCTGAGCCGATATCAAGAGTCTGACGCTTGGGGCGCCTGGGTGGCTCAGTCGGTTAAGCGGCCGACTTTGGCTCAGGTCATGATCTCGAAGTCCATGAGTTTGAGCCCCGCGTCGGGCTCTGTGCTGACAGCTCAGAGCCTGGAGCCCGTTTCAGATTCTGTGTCTCCCTCTCTCTGACCCTCCCCCGTTCATGCTCTGCCTCTCTCTGTCTCAAAAATAAACATTAAAAAAAAAAAAAAAAAGAGTCTGACGCTTAACTGCTGAGCCACACAGGCGTCCTGATATATATCCATTTATACATGCACATGCCCCCCCCAACCCCCACCGCTGCCCAAACGTGCAGGCACACGCATGCGCTTAATACTTGCAAGGAAACAGGAAAAAGAAACAACTAGAGAAGTAGAGGGGAACAGAGCGGGTGAGGCAGGGAAGGAGGTGAGACAGCTCTGAATGTACCTTGTTTCACACTTTTGACTTTGAAATCATGTAAATGCTTGCGTCTCCAAAACCTAACATAAAAAAGTGTTTGAAAAAAGAAGCCTCACTTAGACATTTTCTCTTTCGGTGCCTTGGTTAGACTTGGGTTGCAAGGCCACACCAGAGGGTGTGAGAGGTGAGTATTTTACTGGGCAGGTGGCCTTTTGGAGCCCAAGCAGGAATCAGTAAAATAGGAAGAAGGGAGGGGATGAGACCTTGGGCGGCAGCACGCTGGGTCTGCCAGACCGGCCCGTGTGCCAGGTCTCAACCCCTCAGGCTGTGAACATCCATGGTTGTGACTGCTTCAGGCCTGTGCTAATTGGACAGCCACCACTGCAGTTGTGCAAAGGGTCCACGAGAACCCTGTGCCGCATTTCTTACCTACAGGCCAGGGAGGGGGGGTGCCCGTTGTCATCATCCTCTTTCTGTACAGCAGGAAACCGAATGTAAGGCCACCGAGTCACTTGCCCAAGGCAGCGAGTGGCAGAGGACAGAGTGAGCCCTCCATGTGCTGCTGTGGCCCAGCGTCCGGCCCCACATGCATGTGATGCCTCCTGGCCACCACCAGCTGAATACTTCACCGTGACCTCACACATTCTCTTGTAAAAAGTGATCTGCAAACTATCACATTTAAAAGCATCTAACAATTCCCCTGCTAGATCCATCCCCACAGAGCTGAATGCAGGGACTCAGTCAGATGTCTGCCTGCCCGTGTTCACGGCAGCATTATTCACAGCAGCCAGAAGGTGCAAACAGCCCAAATGACCATCAGCAGATGAACGGACAAACGCAGTGGGGGCTCTCCATACCAGGGGATATTATGCGGGCGTTACAAGGGAGGAAGTTCTGGGAAATGCCATAATGGGGAAGGACCTTGAGGACAATACGCAGAGTGAAATAAACCAGCCACAAAAGGACAAATATTGTCTGAATCCACATATATGAGGGATCAAAGTGGTCAAATTCATAAAGACAGAAAGGATGGTGGTTACCAGGGGCTGGAAGGAGAGGGGAGTTATTGTTTAATGGGTACAAAGTTTCAGCTTGAGATGACAGAGTTCTGGAAATAGATGTGGTGATAGTTGTACAGCATTGCCAATGTACTTAATGCCACTGAAGCATACACTTGAAAATGGTTTAAAACAGGGGCGCCTGGGTGGCTCAGTCGGTTGGGCGACCGACTTCAGCTCAGGTTACGATCTCATGGTCTGTGGGTTTGAGCCCCACGTCGGGCTCTGTGCTGACAGCTCAGCCTGGAACCTGCTTCGGATTCCGTGTCTCCCTCTCTCTCTCTGCCCCTCCCCCGCTCACACTCTGTCTTGTCTCTCTCAAAAGTAAACATTAAATAAATGGTTTAAAGTGATAAATTTTATATTATATATATTTTACCACAATTTTTTAAAAAAAGTATTATTGTGGGGCGCCTGGGTGCCTCAGTCGGTTGAGCGTCTGACTTCAGCTCAGGTCACGATCTCGCGGTCCGTGGGTTTGAGCCCCGCGTCGGGCTCTGGGCTGATGGCTCAGAGCCTGGAGCCTGCTTCCGATTCTGTGTTTCCCTCTCTCTCTGACCCTCCCCCGTTCATGCTCTGTCTCTCTCTGTCTTAAAAATAAACGTTAAAAAATTTTTTTTAAAAACTATTATTGTGAGCAGAATAATGTCTGTGACAGTATGAAAATTAATTTGCTCTCTAGGGACATTTGGCAATGTATGGGAACATTTTTTTTCACTTAAAAAAAATTAATAGAGGGACACCTGGCTGGCTCAGTCAGTAAAGCATGTGACTCTTGATCTTGGAGTTGTGAGTTCGAGCCCCACTTTGGGTGTAGAGCCTACTTTAAAAAAATAAGAGGGTTCACTCTTGGTGTTGTATATTCTGTGGACTTTGACAATTCTATAAGGACATGTATCCACCATTATGGTATCATTTAGAATAGCTTCACTGTTTGAGAAATCCTCGGTGCCTGCCTTTTCATCCCACTATTCTCGCTAACTCCTGGTGACCACTACTCTTTTCACTGTTTTCTGGTGACATTTTTGGTTGTCATAGCTGAGAGGTTGGGATGCTACTGGCATCTTATGGGTAGAGGCCAGGGATGCTGCTAAACGTCCTACAAGGGGCAGAATAGCCACCATAACAAAGAATTACCTGGCTCAAAATGTCAATGGTACCAAGGTTGATAAATCCTGATGCAGAGGCCAAGCCTGGATTTCCTTAATCAATGACTCTGTGGGGGTACATAATAGATACTCAATAAATATTAAATGAATGAACATTTACAAGAGAAGCATTTGAATAAATTAGAGAGAACTACTCCTGAGTTTACATAAGACAGAAAATAAGCAAAAGAAAACATCATCTAATAAAATTCAGGTCCTGTAGCTCCCCAGTTTGGTGGGGTGGGAAGGTACGGAGAGGGCATTTTGACAAGGAGAATGCCATTTTCTTTAATCACCATGCATGCAGAATACATGTACCACATGTGATAGAGTTTGTGTGGACCTGGTTAGTGGTCCAGCAGCATTAGGGATGAATTACATGACTTGCAAAATATCTGGGTTTGTACTGTTTTCTCTGTAAGACAGAGGAGACCTCGCTAAGTATTTCATATAGCACAGAAGCACATTTTGGTACCTTCTCTTTTGTTTTATGAAGCATCCCAGAGATTCAGAAATGAAGAAAGGTGGGGGGTGGCAAGCTCCTGAACACCACTTGAAAAGTGCTTTTTTTTTTTGTCCTTGGAGAGTTTTTAATACAGTATATTGAAGAACTGTCAGGGAGATAACAGAAACGAGAGACTTTTGATATTTAGTTTGAAACAAAGCACAGAGACATGAAATCCAAATACAATAAAGGGAGGGATTTCAAAAGAGCAGGTGGGCCACATTTCCTGGGTTTTACTCTCACATATCAAACAAAGCACAACTTAGAAGACCACTGCCAGTCTGCTGTCCTGCTCTGCCAGGGGACTGTGCACGCTGGCACCAGGAGGCAGTGGGAGGCCCCGTTACCTTTTGGTGTATTCAGTCCCTTAGTCAGGGGAACTTAGCCTCACTCAGATGTGGTCAAGGGTATTTTCTGTACCCTGAAATTGGTCTGTGCGCTTGGTATTCTCAACTTTCTTTGACAACCTCAGGTCCCACCGACACTTGTCTTCTACATGAGTGAGGTGGGTGGAGAGGCAGGCCCACAAGCAGGGCAAACAGTTCAAGTTCGTGCCAAGAAAAGTAGGACTCTGATCACAGGAAGGTTCAGAGGGGAGGCCTGTATGCAGAGGAACTGTGAACCACACAAAAACAAGCTGATTTTTCTAACACAGTGTTTGTAAAGTGCTCTGGGAACACTGAAGGCAGGACATCAGAGACAGCGTCAGGGAGGAGGTGACTGCACCTTAGGTCCTGAAGGATGAGTAAGAGTGGAAGCAGGCAGGAGTAGGGGAATGTTCCAGGCAGTAGGAACATCCATGAAAATCCTCGGGGTCGTAAGTGGACAGCTGTGTTGGACGTTTAGTGGGGATGAAGGTTGGGAGCTGGTGGAGGTAATGAGGCTGGGCAATAAATTGGAGCTCGACTATGAAGGACACTTACAGATTCAAATGCAAAACTAAGGTCAGGGATGCGCAGTCGCACAACCCTGGGGGGCGCTGTTCACAGCCTAGCCTAAGTGAATGGGGCCATAGTGTAATGGCATGCATGGCCTGTGTGACTGCATCTGCTGGCTCAGCTAGTGGTTGTTGAAGGATTACTTCTAGCAGGTACACAGCACTGTGTATTTTATGTTATTTAATTCTTAAACTACTCCATGAGGTAGATTCTGTTTTCATTCCCCTTGAGATGAGGATACTGCAGCACAGAGGTTAGCCTGCATGGCTATGAAGTGGTGGGATTGGGATTTATCCAGGCAGTTTGCCTTCCAAGCCCAACCTTTGTCACAGATGGCACTCACAGGAAGTGACCTTTTATGACACACTAGGGTAAATGCCACAGCTGCTCACAATCTGAAGGGCCTCGGCCCAGGGACTCCTGGGTCCCAGGCTGTACCCTGGCCACCCTGATGGCGGAGGGGGTGCTCGGGGTCTTGGCACGCCTGTGCCTCATTTCCACAGCACACCTGTGGGGCAGGTGGACCTCAGCTCTAGAGAATATGCTTGGAGTCGCTTTTTCAGCTAAATTCTGGTTACATTACAATTAAGCTCTCAAATGGGGTGCAGGAAAAAAATCCTACTTACTTTAGGGTCCTGGAGAGTTGATTCTCTTGTTTTGTAGTTTGGGGTTTTTTTTTTTTATTAAAAAAATTTTTTTAAATGTTTATTTATTTTTGAGAGAGAGAGTGCAAGTGGGGAGGGGCAGTGAGAAAGACAGACAGGGAATCCGAAGCAGCCTCTGCACGGTCCGTGCAGAACCCAACTTGGGGCTCGAACCCACAAAAGGTGATATCATGACCTGAGCTGAAATTGGACACCCAACCAACTGAGCCACCCAGGTGCCCCTATATTTTTTTACTGTTTATTTTTGAGAGAGATAAAGAGCACGAACAGGGGAGGAGCAGAGAGAGAGAGGGAGACACAGAATCCGAAGCAGGCTTCAGGCTCCAAGCTGTCAGCACAGAGCTCGATGCGGGGCTCGAACCCACAAACGGTGAGATTATGACCTGAGCCCAAGTCAGACCCCAACCAACTGAGCCACCCAGGTGCTCCTAAATTTTTTTTAATGTTTATTTTATTGAGAGAGAGATTGAGAGAGAGCGCGCACGAGCAGGGGAGGAGCAGAGAGAGAGACACAAAATCTGAAGCTGGCTCCAGGCTCTGAGCTGTCAGCACAGAGCCCGACGCAGGGCTCGAACTCATGAACTGTGAGATCATGACCTGAGCCAAAGTCGAACTCTTAACCGACTGAGCCACCCAGACGCCCCTCTGTTTTGCAGTTTTGTAGGCCATGGGGCAAAAGGACTGTGAAAAAAAGCATAGGTTCTAGAGACACACAAATCAGGTCTTTGTTACGTGACGCTGGCCAAAGTGTTTGCTAGCCCTGCATCTCAGTTTCTTTATGGTTAAAAAAGCTAGGATGAAAAGGCACCTCACAGATTTGCTGTATTAAATGTAGGAGTTTGTATAAAGTAGCTGGAGCTGCCCCTCAGTAAATGCCAGCCTCTGTCCCTCCTTCCTGTCCCTCCCGTGTGGATATTCCTCAGAGGGGATCACAGCAATGCCATGCTGGAGTGCCCTGGTTTGGCGACAGCCAGGGAATAGCCATCTGCCAGGAAAGCCACTGTATTTATAGGGACATTGCTAGTGACACCACCCTTTCTTTAGAACTCCCTTCTTAGGAAAGTACTCCTGAGTTTTGCTGGCACAAGTTCACAGGTGTCAAAACTGCCCATGAAAAGAAACAAGCCGAGCTGTCTTCCAGCAGTTTCCACTTTTCCCCACATTTGCTTCCCTGTGGTAATCTTCATCATTAATTTTAAAGATGTCTGCATTTATTTTATAGTAAAAAAACATATACTATGACATCACTGTCCCCATTTTTTAAGTGTACATTTCACTAGTGTTAAGTACACTCACATTACCACCTTCATCATTTAACTTTTCAGGAGATAGTTCAGTTTCTTAGCAAGATAAACATTCTGCCCTGCTAGTCTAGCAGGTTGCTTTTGGGATTATGAGGAGGTTAAACACTCCGGCATTACCGTCTGGTCAGAATTACTGTGTCTTTTAACAAAGATTTGGTATTCAGTAGAAATGAAGACCAGTGATAACTACTTGAAGACACAGAAACTTCACATGCCATCCAGATCTTTTTTTTTTTTTCAGTGTTTAATGTTTACTTATTTTTAAGAGAGAGACAGAGCATGATCAGGGGAGGGGCAGAGAGAGAGGGAGACACAGAATCTGAAGCAGACTTCAGGCTCTGAGCTGTCAGCACAGAGCCTACGTGGGGCTCGAACTTACAGACCATGAGATCATGACCAGAGCTGAAGTCGGATGCTCAACCGACTGAGCCACCCAGGTGCCCCAGATCTTTTTTTTAAAGTAGGCTCTACGCCCACCATGGGGCTGAAACTCATGACCCCAAGATCAAGAGTTGTATGTTCTACTGACTGAGCCAGGCAGGTGCCCCATACCATCCAGACTGTTTTTATTCTAATAGTTGATTTATCCCATGTTCACCCAGTGATCTGAAAGGACCCTCGGTTTTACAGGCTCCCCAACAGGTGCGTTACTGACTTTGGCATACTGATTAGGCAAAATATGAATGAATGATGCAGCGATGAAAGGGTATGAATCAGTGAACACCATGAGCATTTGGACTGTCTTCCACCCTTGTGAAGAGTCACACCCCCTGCTCAGCACACCATGGGGGATTGATGCCTCCCAAGCATACCCGTGAAATCATTGGGGAATGAAAACAACACGGTATCTCTGTTAGACTGAGTCCCTTGCCCTAAGAAGGGGCTCATGCCTGCCATGCTAATCAATAAAAGATAGAACGACTCTGGGTAAGCAGGAAGGAGAGAACCCTAAGGAGTGACAGCCAAGGGGTGTTTTTCAGACTCTCCAAAATCAAGTTTTTATTGTTCACTATTGTCTGTATGGTTCTGGCCTATTCATGAAACATGAACAAGAAAAGGCCCCTTTTCCCAAGTAAATTACTGCAGGAAATAGAAATCCGCCCACAGCGGTTGAGTCTCAGGGAAGACGCCTCTTGGGTCTGGTTGTATGTCACAGTCTGACTTACTTGGGCTTTGTCAGGCAGTGCGGTGCCATTTTGTGTCCTCATGGTTTGTGTGTGTGTGAATGTGTGCATATGGTGAGGTGTGTGTCCTGTTTTCTCCCATGGGTGGGGGCTTCTGAGATGCTCAGCCAGCAGTAACAACATTCTGGCTGTTCCAGTGTCCCTTTCTCGATAACATGTTTCTGAGCTAGTGGGTCGCCGGGCCTTTGTCCTCAAGATGACTTGAGGAGGATCTGACGTCCTCGGCCATCCATGGCCATCCATGCCTGTGTTTCTGGGGCCAGGAGCGGTGTTTGTCTTTCTGCTGGTGGGCTCTCACTCACATTGACCTGCTAGAGTTTTCTGGATCCCACACCCTGACTCTGGCTTCGCTTCCAGGAAAGCCTCCTTCAGCTCCCCCTCCAGCAAGCTTCCCTGTTTTGTTCCCAGTCATCATCAGGCTCCCGGCCCCCCCTCCCTTTTCCTCTCTACTTCCCGTCCAGTCTCTGTAACTTTTGTTTCCTCCTTTTGGCTCCCCTGTTGTTGGCATAATTTCGGGACCTGGGCAGACACTCAAAAGTTTTTCAGTGACCACAAGTCATGCATCCCTTCCCCTGCTTGGTACTGTCTTGTGCCCACCTAAGGGACACTTAATAATGAATCAATGAAATGTGTTTCAATAAGTCTCTTGCTTTAAATTCTTGGAGACAGCTCTGAGGGAGGTATAATGAAGGAGGGCCCCCAGAATTTCTTCTGTCCTGTGTCTTCAAACAGCTTGGTGTTGATTGGTGTCTATAAATAGTCGATGGGGCTGGAGCTGAGGGAAGGGGGAAGGCTTTGAGCAAATATGGAGACACCAGGCTCAGTATATTCCTAGTTACTCTGGGTCAGTGCAGGATTTGAATGTTTCCTGGGTATACAGCTGCCAGAGCAAATAAAGAATGTCAGTGGAGGAGAATGAGAAGGAGGAGACAGGGACCCAGGAAAGACAGCAAGGGTCGAGTGTTTCCTGGGATATTATGGGATGGAGCAGACCAGTAAAATATGACATGGGGAGGGAGAAGCCTCTTTAGTGATGAACTTCGCAGAAAGACCCAAAACAACATTATGCTCTAACCACAGGCCCAAGGGAAGGCCAGGAGAAGAAGAGTCAGTGGGAGCTGAGGTGGAGTGGGGTCCGGTGGGGGACCTGTGGACAGCTTGCCATGGCCCCACCCTGCTGTGGTCAGTAGGTCACAGTAGAAAGTCCTCCACGAAGTTGAATTCTTCCAGAGTTTTCCACTTCCACCCTTCTGCAAAATCAGATTCATGTTTCTCTCCTTGTCGTATTCTCTCCAGTTTATTAGTTGTGATTTGTCCAGTAATTCACTTTTCATTTGATCAGCGTTGTTATAAAGGGGCACATCCATGACCTCCCAGCCCACTTCCTGGGTTAGATAGCAGGTGTGAACAAGTCATTCATTCTCCCTTGTTCTACTGGCTTGGGGAGGAGGCTCCAGTGGTTTCTGACTGATAGATTTAACATATCCAAAAGGGGGGGTGCCTGGCTGGCTCAGTCTTTGGAGCGTGTGACTCTTGATCTCGGGGTTGTGGGTTTGAGCCACAGTGGGTGTAGACTTTGCTTAACAATAAAATCTTTAGGGGGAACTTGAGTGGTTCAGTCGGTTAGGCATCCTACTCTTGATTTCTGCTCAGGTCATGATCTCACAGTCTGTGAGTTTGAGCCCTGCATCCGGCTCTGTGCTGATAGCTCTCTCTCTCTCTCTCTCTCTAAGTAAATAAACAAACAAACAAAAAACAAAGGGAAAAAAACAATAAAACCTTGAAACAACAACAACAACAACAACAACAACAACAACAAGATGTCCAAAAGGAATGGAACATCATCGGTGGGTACACTTCATAAGTGGAGATTATGTGCACTTGATGAAGCATATAACACTTTATTTGTATAATACTTGTTAATATCCAGTTTAGAAGGTTCTACAGGATGAAATATCCCAAACACCATGACTGACAATCCATGCATATTGCTGCCCCGTAATTTATGGAACTATGTGGGAGCATGATCTTAATGGTGTTCCACGTTGAGCAAGAGAGTTTGTGGAGGTCTGTTGGGGATACAAAGTTTGGAGGTGCCCTGACATCTTCAAGCCTTAGATGGTTCTCCAGCTCACCTTATGGTTCTGATGCAAGCGGGTGGCAGGGATCTTGGTGAGAAAGTGTTATTTTCAAGAATTGTTGAGTTTCATTTTTATTCCACAGTCTTTTAGGAGCTAGGTTAGTCAGTGCAAGGCAAATTCTCGGTTACCTGTCTGCACATGTGGACAAACACCAAGTTCATTATCTTCTGTTGGAAATATACTATTAGGATTAATAGCTATCATTATTTAGGTGCTTACTGTATGCCTGGCTTTATATATACATAGGCTAAGTGCCTTATACAGTAGTCTCATTCATTCCTGGAATAGACCCAGCAGGTAGGAATCCTATTATTATTCCCATTTTACAAATGAGATAACAGGCTTAAGGTTACATGGCTTGGTCACAGAAGAAGTGGCAGAGGCAGGATTTGAACCCAGTTGTGTCTGATTCCAAAGCCCCCATTCCCACCTGCAAATGAGACTTGCCTCTTACTTCAAGTTTTGGGGTTTGAGTGATTTATTTTCATGTTCAACATGGTCCCAAGACCACCATCTCCTTATCTCTCTTACTCCTGCTCCCCAAACACCAGCTCTGCTCCCCTTTTGCTCAGAATTAATGATGGTGGATAACTGCAATGACATCTGGGTGGCCTCCCATGGTGAGCTCCCCAGTCCAAACCAAATGGTGAGATCAAGCCCATTGGGGGTGTCATTTCCTCACCCCTCCAAAAGTAATTCAGTTGTTTCTGCTGGTCAAATGCTTCTGTTTCCTCACTAAGCCCATATTAGTCATTGGGATATGTCAGGATGTGAATGGATTTACTGTGTTCCAACAGCTGCTCAGCTCCAAGCACATGCCCCACACATGGCAGAAATGAGCTGGGCAGGCAGTGGTGGGAGCAGACAACTAGGATCCCTGAAATTCTGTCCAAGTTCTGAGACCAGAGAGAGAGGCTGGGGGAGAAATCACTGTTCTGACATTCAGAAGCGATCTGCCCCCACCCTGGCAAACTGATGAGACATTTTGTGTGCGGTGGGAAGACAGCCCTATAAAAAATCTCCTCTGTGAGGTGTGGTTCTTCCCCACTCGGAACAGAGCCCATCTGTCCAACAGTGTCTGAAATAACACCGGGCAGCCAGCAAAGGAGTGTCCATTGTCACATGCACATTTGGACCACAGGTAGTCCGCATGGGCCCCTGTAATTCAAGTCAAAACAGCCTCTTCAGTGACAGGGAGGCGGGGAGCGAAAGTGGTAGTTGTGATTCCAACAACCAGAAGGATTGTTTTTCTAAGACTTTCTGCCAGTGGCCATTGAGGACCCTTTGTGTGCAGCACCTACGGGAAATGTTGAAGTTTAGGCAGCTATCAAATTCCAAATTAAACACCTTAGGTGCTGCTGGCATGCTGGAGAAACAGCCTGGTCATACGGATCTGTATTTGGGAAAGACCAGAATTTGATTGTATTTGATGCTTTTTAATGGAAACCCTCCTAACAGGCTTTCCCAAGATTGTGAAGTAGATGCTGGGGTTTAAAGCTAACAGGCCAATGGAGCAAAGAAGAGTCTGTTTTGAACCTCTGGCCTCAGAATTTCCTAGATTGGGCTATTGTGATCCAGTCACATGGGAATTTTTGTGTGTGTGTGCTGTTTTTACATACAGTGGGAACTTTAGCTGACACCTGGCTTGCTGTGAGCACCGGTCAGATTGTAGCAACCATTTTTCCTTTCCTTAAATAAATAACTTTAATATTAACGGGGGAGAGAACCAAGACGGGGTCATCCAAGACAGACGCTTATAAAGGATTTCTCATGGCCTTGTAGCTGAACACAGGCTGTCGATCTCGGTGCTGGCTTCATATCCTGAACATGTACCTCTCTGGCTTTGGGACGTTGGGCAAATTACTTAGCATCCTCAAGCAGCTTCCGCACTACAAAATGAGGTTACTGGTAACAAGAACTCCCTTGTTAGGTTGTGGTGTGAATTAAAATGAGATAATCAAATGCTTAGCACAGTACCTGGCTCGTAATACACATTTAACACATTACTTGAGTAGTATCTAAAGATGAAGACTGGAAATGGTCTTTGAATGCTTCTCTTTGTCCATTTATCCCTCTTGGGAGAGTGTAAAGTTTACTTCTGGGGTTTGGGGCGCTGGCATTTGAGCACAGGCACAGGCCCCAGACAGGCAAAGGCTGAGCCATTGTGAGGTCAGTGACTAAAAGCCGAGGTGTGGACACTAGGGAGATGAATACCACCAGGACTAGGGAGCCTGGGATGAAGACCCCAAGCTTGACCCCAAGCTTGTGCTTGCTGCTAGGGAGGGGAGGGGTCCAAGTGAGGCAGGCAAGTTCAGGGCTGGGGTCGGGGTGGGGGTGGGGAGAATGGGGGTTGGGGGGTTAGGGTCCTGGATGAGTTCTCTATGGTGTGCATGGATGGATGAGGTTGGGTTTTAGAGATGGCAGGAAGGGGGGTGATTTTTTAAAATTTTGTTGTGGTAAAATATATGTGAAGGGGGAAGTGTCTCCACTTGTGTCAGAATTCTTGTGTGGGTTCATCCTGGTCGCCCGATTCCCACTCACTCCATGACCTCTTCAGAGTCTCTGTCTCCCATTTACCTTCTCTCCGTCCGGATGCACCCATGCACACATCTCTACTTCTGGCTTCCTCCTACTTCTTTGGGAATTAGTACCTGTATTTCTCACCACCTGGGGCTTTACTAGAAAATTGAAAAGGCTTGATTCATCCTTGTTCTAGATGCCAAGTAGCTCCAGGCTAAATGTGCTAAGTGGGATTTAGAGAATACAGCAAGGATTCCAGAAAACTCAAGTGTTTGTTCTTTCCACATTTATGAGCACATTCTCGGTCACAGTGGCTGTGGCCATTGATGGGGATACAGGTGATGGAGGCACTTCCTTCCACTCTTGAGTCAGTTATACCTCCAGGGACATGAATATAAAAGCCAATGGATGTAGACAGGTTCAGTGTGATGGCTGCTATGATGAAGGTCGTACAGGGTCCATTGGGGGTAAGAGGGGGGAGTTTAGGGTGTGTGGGTCAGGGAGGCTTCAAAGAGGAAGTGACACACAGCTCACTCAATACTGGTACAGCATGACATAACTGGGGGTTGTGAGATGCCAGCGTCCAGAATGCCCTGTGCTATTACACACATGGAATTGTTTCTCTACATATTTTTCTTACCGTGCATTTATATTTTAAGAGAGAGGACATATCAGAAAATGAAAGGCCATCAGCCGGGGTTACAGGCAGACCTTCATTATTGCTGGATCTCATGCTATAGCTGTTACATTACGTGTTTCCCTATCGCTTCTTCCCTATGAGACTGTTGGGGATTTGCAAATTGATGTTCTTGAGGCTTTCCTTTTGTATTTTTTCACGTATTCAAGGGTTCAAAGTATGTTTTACTATCTTTTCATTTTCCTTTTGATTAATCTAAAAACTAAAGCTGCTTTCATATTTACTTCTTTTTTGTTTCTTAAAGAAAACCCTGTGTCAAGGGGCACCTGGGTGGCTCAGTTGGTTGAGCGTCCGACTTTGGCCCAGGTCATGATCCCATGCTTCGTGGGTTCGAGCCCCGTTGGGCTCTGTGCTGACAGGTCAGAGCCTGGAGCCTGCTTCGGATTCTGTGTCTCCCTCTCTCTTTGCACCTCCCCCACTCTGTCTCTCTGTCTCCGTAAAATAAATAAACATTAAAAAAAATTAATCAAAAAAAAGAAAAAGAAAACTCTGTGTTGATAAACATATTAGATTAGCATCAAGTGGAAAGCGTGTGTTTACTTAGAAATGGCCAAACAGAAGTATATGTGAGGGATGCCTGGCTGGCTCAGTCAGTAGAGCTTGTGACTCTTGATCTCAGGGTTGTGAGTTTGAGACCCACACTGGGTATAGAGATTCCTTAAAAAACAAAATCTTTAAAAAAAAAGAAGTAAATATGAAAGCAGCTTTAGTTTTTAGATTGGTCAAAAGGAAAATGAAAAGATAGTAAAACATACTTTGAACCCTTGAATATGTGAAAAAATACAAAAGGAAAGTTTCACTGCCATTCCATCTTTAGTGACTAAGAGGAAGAGAAAATGGAAACAAACATCACCATGAATGAAGTTCAAGTGGCTCCTATTGACAAAATGAGGAATACTGTTTATCGTCAGTATCACGCAAATTCTGAAGTCTTTGAGCACCTTGAGCACAAATTTGAGGTCCTTGGGATATCGGGATATCCCTATCAAGTTAAATCAGCATGATCTATCTACATTGTATATGGTTTAAGAGGCTGAATTTGAGATGTGCCTAATGTTTCATTTATTTATAATCACCCTGCAAATACCTGCAGTATGTCCCCACTCCCAACTGTATTCATTTCTCCCTTCGAAGGCTGGAGCACACTTCAGGTTAGTGACTAATAACCAGTAAATTCTCTGTTATAATGGCTGCAGATAGGGGCGACTGGGTGGCTCAGTCGGTTGGGCGTCCGACTTCAGCTCAGGTCACGATCTCGCAGTCCGTGAGTTCGAGCCCCGCGTCGGGCTCTGGGCTGATGGCTCAGAGCCTGGAGCCTGTTTCTGATTCTGTGTCTCCCTCGCTCTCTGCCCCTCCCCCGTTCATGCTCTGTCTCTCTCTGTCCCCAAAATAAATAAACGTTAAAAAAAAAAAAAAAAAAGAAATAATGGCTGCAGATAGGAGTGTAGCATTTCATTTTCTGTCAACTCAGCATACATTTTTAAAACAAGATTTAGGGGCACCTGGGTGGCTCAGTTGGTTAAGTGTCTGACTTTTGATTTCAGCTCAGATCATAATCATGTCGGTGGTGAGTTTGAGCCCCACGTTGGGCTTTGTGCTGTCAGTCCAAAACCTGCTTAGGATTCTCTTTCCCTCTCTCTCTGCCCCTCCCCTGCTCTCTCTCTCTCTCTCTCAAAATAAATAAATGAACTTAAAAAATAAAAATAAAAACAAGATTTAATATTTTTTTGCAACTTGCAAGTCTACATAATTTTATCGTAAAAAGAAAACTAGTGCTTTCTATATTTTGGGGATCCCATCACATAGTTTTTTGTTAACTCCAGATGTTGGCTTGAAAAAGTAGGTTTTAAGATGACTGCTAGTGGTTTCCAGGCATTTTTTCAAGTATATCCCATTTCTAAAATACACAGAAAAGTGATACGTTGGCTTTCTTAAAGGATTTGCCAGAGATTATACCCTTCAAGTAAAGTGATCCTGAATTCAGCTTGGTTGTCAGTTTCATTAAGAAGGAAGTAGCTCATCTCATATAAATATTCTTCAGCAACGCCCTGTGATGCTGACAGTCATGCTTTTTAGGAGCACCCAGATGGGGGACCTTTCTAACTACAGCTGGAAATAGTCTAAGATGAATTAATTTGTTATTTTAGAGTTAATAGTGGTAGGTGTTAAGAAAAGACTTCTTTGTGTGTCTGTGTTTTTTCTTGGATAGCAAAGTGAAATCTGTAGAGCTGGGTGGGGGCTTTGTGACAGTGACAGGTTTAGGAGACTCTCAGTGCCACCCTGAAAGGAGACAATACCTATATTCTTGACCTCACATTCCTTATTTTATGCCAAACCTAATTGGTAGCACTGTAGTTATATATTTAAGAAACATGTACTTCTTGTTCTTTATGGCTTAGCAGAAATTTCCTTCCCTCAGAAGTAAGGTATTTTTGAAATGGTCTATTGACTTGGAAAGTTATGGGTCAGGGATGTGCCTAGGATCAGGTGGTTCAGGTAAGGATGAAGAAAGAAAGTTTTGAAGATGTTAGAACTGTGGTCGACAACTTGGGCTGTCAGCTCGGAGAACTAGTAAAGTGGAGAAAAATAGTTTTATTCTCTAATAGAAATATGGTGTGGGCTGGAAGAATATTTAAGAATTAGGTGATCAAGACTTTGAAATGGATAGTTGAAGCACAGTTGTCGACATTTTGTTGCAGTCATTCATATAAAAATCTGAATCATATATTAACTCTAAACGGATGGCACACTGGGGCACCTGGCTGGCTCAGTCAGGGGAGCATGCAACTCTTGATCTTGGGGTCGTGGGTTTGAGTCCCACATTGGGTATAGAGATCATTAAAAATAAGTAAATAAATGAACTAAGTGGATGGAATACTTCTTAATTTACCAAAATTATGAAGTTGTTGCTAGGAAAATGATGTGATCTGAGCATTAGGTATTGAGATTGATCTCAGATGACCCATCTGGTCATGGGCTATAAGGACTTTTGTGTGTTTTGGGGTCGGGGCAGGGGAGGGCTTTGAAGGTAACTGTTTTTAGGGTGCTCTGTGTTAGCCAGGAGTCAAGAGAATTTGCCTCCTGTTTGTTATGTCTGAGTTTGAATTTGATTCTCCATGGATTCTGTGTAAGATCTTAATGCAAGAAAGAATGTCTGCATGAAAGCACTTTGGAGGGGTACTTGAAATGAAGCTGGGAGCCATTTATCTGGCATAGAGATTCTTCTAGATGCTTCTTCTGGACAAGAGAGAGCTACTACCGGAAAGGGGCAGATGCAGGGAATCAGCAAAGGGAATCTCCCAGAAAATGGGGATATGAGCTGGTCTCACTTACTACCATGTGGCCGGCAAGGCAGATTCCCAGATGTGGGAGCCAGGGAACATTTCTGGAAGGGGCAACTACAACACCACTTTCTTTCCCGTCAGAGTACTTGAAGTGCAGATTGTACCACAGATGGCCAAATCAATGCCACACTTCTTTCTGGAAATTTAAGGCCATGGAGATGAGGAAAGAGATGTAGAGAGCAAAGATGGAGAATGGGATAAAAGTGAAGAATTTAGGGGTGTCTGGCTGGCTCAGTCAGTGGAGCATGTGACTCTTGATCTTGGGGTCATGAGTTCAAGTCCCCCATTAGGCATGAAGCTTACTTAAAAAAACAAAAGAAAGCAAAACATTGAAGAGTTTATACAATGCTTCCCAACTTGTTATACACTGTGGCACACCAAGAAAATAATGTTTTTACAGCGACTGGGAAGCTCTTGGCAGGAGATGACCAGCTTAGAAGTTCCAACCATTCCTGGCCCTGTCCAGCCACCAGAGGGCTGAGGGGATCGTAGACCCAGGCACACCCTATCCTTGCATGTTGATTGGGGAAACCCTAATCTAGTGAACATCATGAATATACAGAGTGACAAGACGGAGGTCATGGAGCCCTCTGAGAATCTGATTCAAGTTATATTTCCTCTCCCCAGAAACACCACAATTGTACATATACACAGAATTTTGCCCATAATTTCCAGAGACTCATAAAATCACTCAAGTCCACTTTGGGACCTCAGAACGAGAACTCTTGCTTTAGATAATTGGTGAGAGAAAGAGTGTTGCTGAAGAAATGAAGGCAAAGGATAAATTCAGCAACTCGGACCAAAAGTCCACCCAAAGAATGATAGAATCACACTCTTGGGGTTTTCCATGGCCCTTTCTATAAAGCTCTGGCTTTGGAAATGGTTCAAAGGCTGGGGACACCAAGCAGAAAAGATCCAGGTAATTAGATCCAAACAACCGAGAGCACCACAGTGGCTGAGCAGATCGCTGAGCCTCACGTTGCCTACTTTTTAAAGGCATTGATGTTAACTTGGTCAGGATGACTATTTGGTAAATGGTCAGTTCACTGGTACAGTTTAGTTTCTGAATCTCTTTCTTCCCAACATTTTTCAAAGGGAACATTCTCTAATCCCTCAATATGTGTGGCGGAACCAGGAGGGTGTGGCAAAGCCCTTCCACGGACTTCCAAGTTTGATGGAGCCTGCTTGGGCCCTTGTTGGCCCTAGGGCTCTACTGCTTGGTTCATAATCAGTTTTTCTGACGGACTCAGCAGTCCTAGCCCAAATAAGCCCATATGCACCCTCAAAGCACCTAGAGTGGGGAGATGATGGCGACTCAAAACAAGACATTTGGGGCTAAATGCCTTACTAATTATTTCTGAAACAAAAAAGCCAGATCTCAAAAGACTAAATGGTGAGTAAGGGATAGAGCAGCAGTGTTACCTTGAATAATGTATGACTTCTGCTAGTTTATTTTTATTTTTTTATTTTTTTTTCAACGTTTTTTATTTATTTTTGGGACAGAGAGAGACAGAGCATGAACGGGGGAGGGGCAGAGAGAGAGGGAGACACAGAATCGGAAACAGGCTCCAGGCTCTGAGCCATCAGCCCAGAGCCCGACGCGGGGCTCGAACTCACGGACCGCGAGATCGTGACCTGGCTGAAGTCGGACGCTTAACCGACTGCGCCACCCAGGCGCCCCTGACTTCTGCTAGTTTACTCTCAGGTCTCACATCACTTGAAAGTTGTCTCTTTGCAAAATACAGCCTGGAGGGAAATTTTGCCAGTGTCGTGCTCTGGTGAGTTAATATGCATTTAAACAGTTTTATAACAGATTATTTACCAACGGGAACAGAATGCCTTGGCACGAGATGCCTTTGAGAGAGCTGTCCTAGTGCGCTAGCTAATTCCTATTTCAAAATAATTTCCACATACTTCCTACTTCCTGTAGGTGCTCTCAAACTCTTCCCTCTACTGGTGAAATGAAAAAGTGACAAGTAGGTGAGATTATGTTGCCCTCTGGTGTCAGCCAACCCAAAAGAAAGAGCTAGAACTCGGGAAGGGGATAAGAGGTAGACAGAAGATAAAAAGAGGACACTCCATACCTGGAGAAAGATGGAAAAAATGGAGAGGGAGGGAAATGGAGAAAGAAGATGGGAGATGAGTATGGCATCCATTCCCCCTGGGTCTTCTTCTCACTGGTGGATGATGGGATTTCAATTCCCCCTTGGCTGAGAAGGAGAAAGATACCACCATGGTTATTCATCTACTAAATCTGGTGTCTCTGTGATCTGTGATGAGGAAGAGTAGGTTCATGGAAGGATGGGACTTGGCCTTTCCTCTTTGGGGAACCAATGGGGAAGAGAACCGGGTGGTGGCCAACCTTCAGAACTGCAGATACCTATCCTGACCCACCTCTTCTTTGAGATGGAGACCGACCCTAGATTTCTATTCCTTTTAGGGATTCTACCAGTAATCCCCAAGGCAGGCAGGGCTTCACTGTCTAGCCCTTTAGCATATGCCTGGGCTTGAGGGTCTTCTGGGGAGAAGGGTAGCGGCAGTACCACTGGCCCCTAGAGCTCCTCCTCACCCCAGCCCTTCCCCTCTTGCCATATTACCAAGCTTTGTCCACTCTTTGGATGTGCTTGCCAGAGCACGTGAACAGAGTATGGTTGGCTTGTCCAACCTATTTAATCTTGAGTCATTTCTGGATGTCTGTCCTGTCACTGATTTTTGGTGTCCTGTATAGGGGCAGGCATTATGTCTTTTTGCTGCAAACTGTGGAAAGTCAGTGGAATATTATTAATGACTTTTTTTTTTTTTACAGAAACAATTAATGACTTTAAAGAATTAATGAGGGGGGTGCCTGGTTGGCTCAGGTGGTAGAGCATGCAACTCTTGATCTCGGGGTTGTGAGTTTGAGCCCCACATTGGGTGTAGATATTACTCAAAAATAAAATCTAAAAAAAGAAAAGAAAAAGAATCAATGGAATCCTAGAGCAAAAATGTGGGCAAAGTTTGGGCAGAGGCATGGGGAGGTCAAGTATTCCATCTTTGGTCAAGACTAGAGGAGATAACAGAGCCATGGAAAGGAATCCTTTGGGCAGAGAGCCCTGTGGGGGAAAGGAGAACACCAAGGATGTCTGGTTAATGGGAAAGAGGCAGGAGGTAGGGCAAAGGAGAAAAGTAAAGTTGGGAGAAGAAGGCTCCATCAGGTGCAAGTTCTTATTGTAGATTCTTTTGATTTCTTCAAATCTTAGTTCAAAAGACAGTAAAGTTGGGACGTCTGATGTATTCCTCAGGCTGGCAGAACTCCTGAGTGAAAGAGGATTAAAAATCTAGATCCTAGGGGCGTCTGGGTGGCTCTGTTGGTTGAGTGTCCGACTTCGGCTCAAGTCATGATCTCACGGCTCCTAAGTGCTAGTTCGAGCCCCATGTCCAGCTCTGGGCTGACAGCTCAGAGCCTGGAGCCTGCTTCAGATTCTGTCTCCCTCTCTGTGCCCCTCCCCTGCTAGAGCTCTGTCTTTCTCTCAAAATAAATAAACATAAAAAAAAAAATCTAGATCCTAGCACCTGGTAAATTCAAGACATTATCAAAATGAATGAATGTAATATTGCAACTGATTTTATTATTGGTTTTCAAACAGAAGGCACGTGTATGGGTGGTAATAATAGAAAAAGGGAAAACAGATTACTTACGCCCCCTCTCCCCAGCTACATCCAAGTAAGAAACTCAGGTTCAGGCTAGCTAAGAGTTTTGGAAACTATGAAAGACTGGAAATCACAAGAGAAATCTAGAAAAGAAAACCAGTGGAATAATTTTCAAAAATAGCTAATTCATAAATGTGTAAATTATTTTAATTTATTTAGTCATTATGCAATTGAAACACAAATCGGCATAGTGATTTCCCCAAATTCTATAGGCAAGGCAATACACAGGGGATTGGGCCGGGTACCCCACTGGGAACTTCCTGTTTCTACCCCCACATATCTTTCCCACAGGTGTGAATGCTTAGTTAATGCATATGAATACCTGGGATTGGCTTTTAGGGCAAAGAAAGTGCAAGAGGACACTGTAATGTGATGTGATGTGACGTGACGTGACGTGACGTGGTGTGGTGTGTGTGTGTGTGTGTGTGTGAGTGAGATCCTACCCATTTTACACAGGTGCCTTCCAGGAAGTATGTGCTTTTGAACTTCAGGTCTTTGAGCACCCATCCACCTCAACCCACTTGCCTCGCATTTGCTCCCTCAGAGCACATCGTGGCTTAGTTTATTCGTCCAGCACTGGCTTTGCCTGTAACCTTAGTGCGCTCTTCTAGAAAAAGATGCTTTATTACATTCAGACTAGGTTGTTCCTTAAGAACTTGGTTTGTTTGGGCTCATTTTATTTGTCAAAATAGGAGATAGGCCGCTCTGGAGCAATCATTTTGTGAAACCTTTCTCCACCCCCACCCCAACCCTCCCCATCCCCGCCCCATCTTTCTTTGTAAGTCAGAGCGATTTTGTATCACCCAAGCAACAAAGTGATTTACGCATGAAAGAGAGGGACAATCTATTCTAATGATTAAGAGGCAGTAAAAAATATTTATGTGTGCCTGGCTGATGTTGACTTTTGGAGAGCGAGCGTTCACTTGTAAACTGAAAGCTGGGGGAAAATGTAAGATGGAAAGGCAGACTTTGGGGTTCTAATTCTGAACACAGATTTTCTTAGGAAAAAAAAATTATCTCCATTGTTTTGGTTTCAGATTCTGCATTTGTCAGACGGAGTTGTTAGCTTGGAGTCTTCCGTCAACATTGCTGGGAGGAGTCGTAGCTGACTTTCCTAAGGCTGATTCTCAGGCCCGGGGGTGGGGGGGCTTGGAGGTTGGCAGTCTGGGGAGAGGGGATGGGGCCGTGCTAGGCGGCTCCCTGGGGCACGGGTTGGGGTGTGGGGCAGGCTGTTGAATCTGAACTCTTCTGAGGCCTCAGCTTTTCCTTTTATCTTCCTTAGTCTCTCAAGTAATAATGCCCTTGTGAAGCAAAATATTTTTTAAATTAAAAAACAGCAGATGGTTGTGTATGCTTGTCTCGTTTTCCTGCCAGCATCCTGCACCTCGCAGAACCCTACCTGCAGCCTTGGGTGTGCAGCAGATTTAGGGCTGATGGGTCGGATTGTAATCTGCGTGCACCCCAGCTGATGAATTGGTGGTAAAGCTTTGCTCGGTAATATTTGTACGGAAAATGCAATGTTTGCACAATAAAGCTCTCCAGATTTTTTAAGCCATAGGAGTGAGGCCAGTTTACAATCAATGATAACAGGTTTCCCGCGCTGCCATTACCACAAATAGTATCTTATTTCAGCAAAATGGTGGCAGTCAGCAGGAGGTCCAACAATGCAGATTTTAATCAGAAAATTTAATTTTATATACAATTCACAGTTTGTGCACGGTGAGAAATGTTTCTCACTGCATGAACTTTCGGGACTCGGCTCTGAGCAAAAGGAGTTTCAATTTATGTAACGCCTTTCTCAGCAAACAATGCCCCAAAGCACTTGCTGGTAATATATGGCTCGTGCTGCTGCTCAGGAAGCTACTGCGGCAGTCTTTCTTAAAATTACCCAGGATATTTATTTGGAGCAATTAAAAGAAGCACTACATTCCACACAAATCCGTTTTTAATGCAGACATTAAATTGGCTGATGGTTTAATGCGGACTCTGTGAGACTGCTACCGCCCAGTCCGCTCTCTGCCCAGATTTGCTCCCTTGTAAGGCAACTTTCCGCCCGGGCTCATTTCATTTTCCCAGTTAACTTGTAAAACTCTCAGAAGAGAAGTCTATAATGTTGACAGGGCCTTTACATGAAGGGCCCTGGATTTGGAGGAGTTGAATCGCAGGCCTGGACCAGGAAGTAGTGGACACAGGGAGGAGAGGAAGGTCACACGCTGTCCCACAGATGACCCAGAAATGCCAGCCCTTGACTAATTTGCTGTTCTTGAGCAGAAGCGGGGGCTAAAGAGTGCCGGGCTGCTTTCTCTAGAAGGACAGCAGGACCTGCTCCTCTCTGTGAGGGTGGGGGGATATCACTCACATACTTGGTAAGAGCAGGCAAAGAGTCAGAGAGAGGAGGTGGAGGGGAGAGGCAGGCAGAGGGAGAAGGCCATGGCTAAGCTTTACAGGGCACAACCCTCCCATTTGAGGAAGGGACAGGAAGCGGTAATTGAGTCTTCCATACCAAGGTCCAGTGGAAGGAGGTAATGAGAGTGGCTCCAGAAATGGAAAGTCTTAGGTAAGTCAGCCCCTCATTAAGAGGAGCTGGAGAAGGTGGACAGGTGGGATGCCATCCACCTGGTCTCACCCCTGGTCCCCACCAGGAGAAGACACCTCTCCGCTTATGGGAGCAAAGTGCCCCCTCCATTGTTCCCTAATAGGGTCTGTGATGGAGTCCTTGCATGCACCTTGGGGAATCCCTTCACTGTCCATCCCCCAAACTGGTCTTCACCTCTTCCCCAGTGTTGGAGCCTTTTTGACCTTGAGTTCACAGACAGTTAGTCTTGTGTTAGGGGGAGGGGGAGGTAACAGTGGCTTAAACAGGAGCATCCCAGCCCTGTTTTATATTATGCTGGGACCTGGGGATGAAGTCATGAAGGCACCGTGACGGGCTGGTGGGAAGACAGAGCTGGGCGTAGCAATATGGCATGTGCCATTTACTGGGAGTCTGCTCTGTTACTCCAGCAGAGAGAGACAGAGAGAGAGAGAGAGAGAGAGAGAGAGAGATCCCATTTTCCCAGGAAGAATCAGATTCTGAGACTCAGAGAAGTTAAGTAACTTGCTTAGCTGAGGTCACAGAGGGCCGTGGACACACAAGGGAGGGCAGAGTAGGACCAGCTCCATTAGTGTTCTCTCAGGAGTGGGGTCTGGCAGGGCATTTCAGGAGCTGGCCTTCAGTCCTGGGAGCAGGCAGTTCCACTGTGGCTCCGCAGCAGGGTGCCTGGAAGGGAAGGCTGTCCCGTCTTCCCAGGGGGAAACTAACCCCGAGGCTAACCTTAAGATAAGTTTTAGGCCAGAGATACAATAGGCCCTGGTTAGTAGTCAATGCCTGGAGCCCTGTTTGGAAAATAATGTAGAGCCTGAATCTAGACTCAGTGGGAAAGGATACTGAGGTTGATTAGCAACGTCTGTCCTCCCTCGACCAGGGAGGAGGGCTTAGTGGTTGTTTAGAATGGATTTGCAATCCTGGTTTAGGTATCCTGGCTTTGAGGATTTTTTTCATTCTGTCAAATGCTCATTATTTTCCATACACAGATAGGAATCTCACCTCTCCTTCCCTATTAACCTGAGCCCACAGCTTTGGAGTTGCATTTGGTCATGCATCTTATCTGGGGAGAATATTCAGGCATGCACAGAGAAAGTCAGAGTTCTTAATGAGAGTCTAAAATTCAAAGAAGACAGGAAAGATTTATTTCGCATATGTTTATAATGGTACGAAGTATGAGCTTGGCACTTTCCTAAGTGTTTTACAGATATTAACTCAATTATTCCTCATCAAAGGCCTATAAGATAGGTCTCCGTATTATCCTCATTTTACAAATGGAATGATTAAAGCCCAGAGAGGCTAAGCATCTTGTCCAAGGTCACACAGCTTTGTGAATTCAAGCAGTCCAATGCCAGAGTCTATGTGATTAAATTACAGGGTGTTGCCTCTCTGCAGTGTACATATTTCTGTTTTGCTTTCCATGTGGTATCGTGCTTTCTGTGCTTCATGCTGGTTTTCCAGACTAGATTGGGAAGTTGTAAAGTAAGGGATTATGTGTTACTGAGTATAAGCACCTGAAACAGGAGGAACTTCAGGAGGAACTAAGACATGAGTATGGACGATCAGTAAGATGACTGTAGGAATCAGTCACATCGTGTTTGAGTCTTTCTCTATTTGTGGGTCTGGCTCCACCTCCAGGGTGAGCTGCCCAGGGGAGGGACCCGAGTTACACATCTTCATATCCCCAGCATCTAACACAATAGAGAGGAGACCATCTTTCATTTGTTTCCTACTTCATTAACTGATTCATTGATTCACTCAACAAAAATGTATTAAGGGCAAGCACCATGCTGGATGCCAGGAACGAACAAGTAGACAGCCCTTCTGTCTCTGTGGTTTGATTCCTACCTCGCAAGAGAATGTGTAGAAAAATGATGTTGACTTTCTTGAAATGGGACACATTTGTCTATTTTACCAAAAACAACAGGAAGTTACATATCATTGCAACCTATCGAGTCCCTCCTTATTGTCGTGTGTGACCTAAAGTTGCAAACAGTCACTTTATTCCGATTTTACTTACCAAAGGCAGTGGTCGTCCCGATTAGTCAGATCTAATACTTACAGTTAAGAGAAAGCCCTTCTAGTGTAGGTAGAGCTGGTGGAAGAATTATTGGGCTCCCACGATGCGAGGTAGGGTTGTTTCTGCCCCTTTTGTTATAGGAAAAGCTTCAAGCATTATTAAGTGATGACAGACAGGATACTTGGCTTCTGGTATTTCTTTGAAGGCCGGCCTGTAGCGTGCTGCCTGGAAGCAGGAATGATTCCACAAATGGTCAGGGAGCCACCTAAACCGCCCTTCACACCTGGTCAAGGTGTGGAAACAGTGCAGTTGGGGTCCACCCTGGAAGGAGAACTGGCGTGGACCATTACAGTTTCCAGAGTCCCTTCTTCTACCCCCAAGGCAGTATCTCAAAAATTCCCTCAAACTGCTTTTCCCATTCTCTGAGGCTATTAAGTGCATCAGAGATCCTTCCTTATAGAGAAGGAAAAGGGTCTTCCCAAGAACCCACAGGGAGTGGGGGCCAGATTTCTTGCAAATCCTGGGTGCTTTCCACTCCCGAATACAGCTGAGCCTACTGTCCCCCTGGAAGCCCATGCCAGTCTTGGCAGCAGGATGTTTCAGATGATGTGGAAACTACTTGCTGGGGCCTCTCTTTTCAGGGTCTTCTGGGTGTGACCATATAATGATCGAAAGCAGTGTTTCAATAGACTTATTTGTAATTAGCTCCAAACTTAGTTTTTAAAAAATCGATATGTATTTATTTTTAAGATTTTATTTTATTTCACATACTTTTTAGTGTTTTATTTATGAGAGCCAGTCCGTGCGTGTGCATGCGCGCGCACACACACACACACACACACACACACACACACACACACACGAGTAGGGGAGGGACAGAGAAAGAGGGAGAGAGAAAATCCCAAGCAGGCTCTGCTCTGACAGCGAGACTCGATCCCATGAACCGTGATATCATGACCCAGCCCAAAATCAAGAGTCGGATGCTTTACCGACGGAGCCACCCAGGTGCCCCTAAGATTTTATTTTTAAGTAATCTCTCCACCTGATGTGGGGCCTGAACTCACAACCCCGAGATCAAGAGTTGCATGCTCCACTGACTGAGGCAGCCAGGTTCCCCCAAAATTTGATATGTATTTAATGAAAAATTTGAAAATATAAAAATGTAAAACGAAGAATCTCATCATTTAAGCACAGTAATTGCTAACATTTTGCTGTATTTACTTCTGATTGCTTTTTAATATAGTTGGAATCACACTGTAATAATAATAGCAGCTAACATCTGTTGAGGGCTTACTCTGTGTTGGGTACTGTTCTTTGTATGTCTTATCTCATTTAAGCTTCCTGTCAAATTATGAGGTAGCTACTATTTTTACTCCCATTTCATAGAAATTAAAACTGAGGCATAGGGAGGTGAGTACCAGCAGTAGATAATAAGCAGTAGAACCATGCCATCCATTTCCAGACTCTGCATATGAAGCTTGGTATCTGTTTTTGAACTTAACTTTATATTAAAAGCACTTTCTTATTTTCCTTAGAAACACCAGCTTTCGGGGCTGCCTAATAGTCCATCAAATAAATGTCCCATCATTTACTTAAGCACACCTCAATAATCTAAATAATACCACCATGAATTAAGTAGTCTTTGTGAATGAGGCTTTTTCCACATTTAGGATCACAAAATTTCCTGAGGATAAATTCCCAGATCTAGATTAAAAAGCTGCAAGAAAGTGACGATAAGTTTGTTGGGACATGCTGCCCAATATTTTCCAAGAGGACTGCATCTGGTCACACAGACACTGGCCATGGGGGTGCTGGCCCCGGAGGTTACCTGAACAGAAAATGATTGATAGGCAAAAACATATTGTTTTCAGCAGTTCTTCCTTGCCATGAAAAATTTTTAATCTTTTTTTAACATTCGTTTTCTCGGCTGTGTGAGAATTTACCTGTAAGGTATTTGTAGGTTTCTTCCTATCTCTTCCTATTTTTCTTTTTCTTTTTTTTTCTTTTTTTGGTCTCAGATCTGGAGCTAGGTTCTTGCTTCATCTGTGGGTTTGTTATAAGGGATAATAAAGAGCAATTAGAACAGAATGGGGGTGGAGGGAACCAGAAGAAGAAAGGTCTCAACTGCCCACCCTGCTTTCACTCCTGACAGAACTCCTGGACCACAGAGGACTTAGGGCCAACTCTAGGATTACCCTCTTAGCCTTCATGAACACAGTGACATCACCACAGGCACGTAATAGAAGCTCAATAAATGCCTGCTGGAGGAGTGAATCAATGATCTGTTCTATTTCTGTCTGCCATATGCAAACCTACCCTCTCCTAGCGACTCTATAGCCTGAATCACCGTCAGCACTCCCTTTGGTAAAAAAAAAAAAAAAAAAGGTTTGCATCTGTGATCCCAGGTCCTGGCCTTATTAGGATCCTAGAGGAGTGGCCAACCAGAGGTCTTTTAGCCCAAGGCAAAGAACTGAGATCAAAGCCTCTTGGATCTGTCCCAGGAGGTCCTTGCCTGCGAAGAGGACCAGGACTTCTTCCCTTTGTGACCTCTGAGCTTGCCAATCCTGATGCCATCCCTCACGGGAAAAGTGGGAAAAGAGGCAGGTTAGGGAAGTGAGGAAGGTGAGGGAGGTGATGTTCCTGGGGGGAGGCTGGGTGATGACAAGTGTTTACAAAGATGGCTCACAGGCCTGTGGAGCCCTCCGGCCAGCTGAGGCTTCTCCCTGTAAGGAGCCCTTGCTCAGCATGGTCTCTTCGGCTTTCTTGGGATATCAGGGGTGACAGCTAAGCTCACTCCTGCCTTTCCAGGGGGGCTGTGGGACTCACTCAGATGAGCTATTACTTGACATCCCTGACCCCATTTCTGTAAAAACTGTACAATGTAAAATTTAGGTGTTTGAGGTCTTCAGATGACACAGACAAATACTGCTTTTTGCCTGTAAGTTTTAAATGTCAAAAAAAATTGCAGAATGTTAGTCATGAAGTATGACACTGCCAATGGTGAAGTCAAACTTTTAAAAAATTATTTATTCATTTAAAGTTTATTTTTATTTGAGAGAGTGAATGAGAGCAGGGGGAGGGTCAGAGAGAGAGTGAGCAGAATCCCAAGCAGGCTCCTCACCATCAGCACAGAGGCTTGAATTCACAAACCGTGAGATCATGACCTGAGCCCAAACCAAGAGTCAGATGCTTAACCGACTGAGCCACCTATGCACCCCTCAAACTTTTTTTTAAATGTTTATTTATTTATTTTGAGAGAGAGAGTGAACACACTTGTGCAAGCCGGGGAGGGGCAGAGAGAGAGACTCCCAAGCAGGGTCTGTGGTGTCAAGGGAAAGCCCCACTCAGGGCTCGATCCCACAAATCCTGGGATAATGCCTTGGGCTGAAATCAAGAGATTTACACCTAATCAAACCGAGCCAGCCAGCCAGGCACCCCTGTATGAAGAGGACAAACTTTTAAGTAAAATGTACAGGAGGGCAGCCATCCATGTAAATGTACCTTATTTTAAAAATTAAGTGTAAGACATTTTAAGACTATGATTATACCAACCTCTTCTGTGAATCAGCCAGGGATGTGAATGTGTATAATGTTAGAAAGTATGTCACATGGGAGGAATCAGTCAACTATTTTATAATTAATGTGGCCCCAAACAGAATTATGGAAACTTACTTGTTATTTACTTATAAGTAAATTTGCTTCTGAAGTTTAGCCTGGCTAGGAGTTCCCAAACTATGTTACGGCATAATTAGACTTAGACCCTTAATGTAAAAGCCACAGTTAATCTTTCAGGGTTTTGCTTGGCTATTTTTCTTTTTAATCTGCAAAATGACAGGTCAGGCTACAGTCTGATTTAATGAGTCTCGGTGGGGGCCAGACATAGGTATTTATTAAAAACCTACCAGGTAATTCTAATGTGCAGCCAGGCTGAGAACAATTGGCCCAGATGATCTCTCAAGTCCTTCTCCGGCACCTAAAGGCTGTGATTTCTTTTTTTTTTTTTTTTTTAATTTTTTTTTTTTAACGTTTATTTATTTTTGAGACAGAGAGAGACAGAGCATGAACAGGGGAGGGGCAGAGAGAGAGGGAGACACAGAATCCGAAACAGGCTCCAGGCTCTGAGCTGTCAGCACAGAGCCCGACGCGGGGCTCGAACTCACAGACCGTGAGATCATGACCTGAGCCGAAGTCGGACGCCCAACCGACTGAGCCACCCAGGCGCCCCAAGGCTGTGATTTCTATAATTTTAAATTTTCAATCAAAGTCAATAAGAAAATCAGATTCACTTCACAGAGAATTCTGCTTAAAAAACATCTTTCCAGGGGCACCCAGGGGCACCTGGGTGTCTCAGTCAGTTAAGCGTCTGTCTGACTTCTGCTGAGGTCATGATCTCACGGTTTGTGAGTTTGAGCCCCACGTCGGGCTTTCTCCTGTCAGCATAGAGCCCACTTCAGATCCTGTCTCCCTCGCTCTCTGCCCCTCCCCTACTCGTTCTCTCTCCCTCTCTCTCAAAAATAAACATTTAAAAATAAAAACAAAACATCTTTCCAAATTCAAAGATCTCAGCATTCCTACAATGAAACTTACTTCATAACTGACCCAACCCCAACCCCATGAGGTATTTTGGGCATATCTTATGAATCTGGAAAATTTATGTTTGTCCTACACTTACACAGTCGTAAATGAGTTTTCAGGCAATCACAAAAAAAAAAAAAATATATATATATATATATATATATTTTTTTTTTTTTTTTTTTCACCTTTGAGAGTCAAGATGTGGTTCAAGTTTTTGGTTTGGAAATCAAGGGGGATCCAATGAAATGTTTATAGATAAAGTAGAGAAGAAATGAAGATATTGAATCTTTGCTGTTAGCTTGAGTTGACAAGTCCCTGTGCGTGAGTGTGTGTTCGCACGTGAACCTCTGCTGGGATCAGGGAGGAGCAGCTGATGTTGGGGGAGATCTCGTAGACACTAAAAGGCAGATGGGGGCAGACCGCAGCCACGGGGCCAGCATGCTACTGATGTCAAGGCAATATCCACGCAGGAACTGTCCTTATTGGAGACTATGTTTCCAGAGCCATCAGATTTTAAAAACATACTTATGTTTTAAAACATAATTCAACTGGAGATGGTTTTTATTTTGTTGTTATAAAACCTAGGCACCCACACTAAGGGCTCAAATAACCACATCCTTGCTTGTCGTCTCACAAGTGTATCTGTGGCAAAGAAATGCCAAGCTGAAACCTCTCCATGAATAAGTCAAGAAACAGATCCAAGTTTGGTATTTAGATTAGAAATACAAGTGAAAGAAGTAACATTACCATCAGAGATGTGCATTTCTAAAGATTCATTTGAAAGTTTTGAAAAAAGTAAAGCTCATGCCCTGGGGCTTCTGGGAGTATGTACAAAATACAATAATTAAATTAAGTCCAGCAGTTAAAATTCCTCATAAAAAGAAAAAGCTGGAGCGCTTCCCAATGGGGAATGCTTGACTTAAAAGAAAGGTTTTACTCTGTGGCCTGAAGGTCAACAAACTGGGACTCTGTGGGAATGTATAAAATTTCTTAAAGGGTTCTTCGGTCTTTGTTTTGTTGAAAGAAAATAAAAGAGTAAAAAGGGACAAGTTTTTGAAAATTCAAAAAATGAAGGTGCAGTTCTAAAATCATCATGATTTTTATAAATGCAGCACCGGAGGCTATGAAAACACACTCTTTTCTGAGTACTAATCTAACACATATGCTCTTTGAGAAGGAAGGAAAAAGGCCAATGGCCCCGTTTGAACAAACCATTTTAAAAATGTGCTCATTTTCAGAGGCAGTGCGTGCAAATTCATGGTCCCTTCATTTGCTTATTTTGGAAATATTTACCTTAAATATTCTCATAAATATATCTCACAATTTAAAATTCCTTAGGCGAACACAAAGACTAATTGTTTTTTAAGAAGGTTTTTACAAAGCAGAGTTGTAAAAAATGATTTCGGGGGGGGGGGTGTCACATCCTTAGTTATCTAAAATGGAATGTTTACCATAATTTGCAAATATCTGTTTTTATAAATAATCATAATCACTTATTGCTACCTTTCCGATAAAGTCCCCTTCACCCCTCCACCCCCAAAGGAATAAGATTAAAAACAGGATGGAAATCAAATTTTATACCCTTGGACTTCGTTACTTGTAAGTATCATGAATTTCAGGCCGCACACTCAAATAATTTCTACTAAAACATAAGGAACCAGTAACCAATTTGCAGGACCCTTATCTTTGTCGTTTAAATAGAATCTGAATGTTGCCTTTGCAGTAAGACAGCACGATCAAATGCAGGAAATCAGGAATAGCAGTTTTGGCAGCAATATTTAATTTACTGAATAATTAGCAGCCTCACTGGCATTTCTACTTTGATTCCCAAAGTACAATATTAGCTGTCCTCTGCACTTGGGCTCTCTGCAGTAAAATGGGCTAATAAACTTCCTGTGCCAAGTTCACAGTAAATGAAGGACTATGGAGCATCATGCAAGCAGCTCACAACTTACGACGTCAGATTTACTTCCAAAATATGGACACAGAATTAGGAAAAAAAAATTTTTTTTTTTACCTCATTTTTTTGATTTTGCTTTTGGAATTGCCAGCGGGGGAAGGAAGGTAAAACTAATGAAGAGGGACGTGGAAGCAGAACCACAGTGGACACAAAGACTAGATAAGAAAGATGAGACAGAATGAAGGCCATGGAGGAGGGGCCAAAGCAGTGAGGCCAGAGCCAAGGGGGGACCCAGGCTAACACAGCTTGGTGAGTCTTGAGGTCTACACCCTGCTCCTTCATCCCTCCACTGGGACTCCTTTCTTTCTTTCATTTTTTTTTTTAATTTTTTTAACGTTTATTCATTTTAGAGACAGAGAGAGAGACAGAGCATGAATGGGGGAAGGTCAGAGAGAGAGGGAGACACAGAATCCGAAACAGGCTCCAGGCTCTGAGCTGTCAGCACAGAGCCCGATGCGGGGCTCGAACTCACGGACCGTGAGATCATGACCTGATTCGAAGTCAGTCGCCCAACCGACTGAGCCACCCAGGCGCCCCTGGGACTCCTTTCTTTACACTACTCCAGACATTCTCCAGCCACTTAGACCAGTCAGTCCTCAGTGGGCAGTGATGCAAATATTCAGTCTAGGAGATGAGCCAGGAAGGCCCACTTCGAGCTAGTGTTTGCCTGGTGGTGGAGCTTCCTGACTGCGTTTGATGACCAGCTGTTTCAGTTGTGATGAGTTCAAAGATCTTTGCTAGGTCAGGCACTGCGTCTGAAGGAGGCAGTTATTGAAAAAGAGGTTTCAGCTATTTTCTCATTGTTTCAGAAAACTTGCAGCTTCCTTAATGGGGAATTTAATGTAAAAGCAGAAATCTGAGGACTTCTTGGGTGTGCAGCCATGTGGTTTAGTGGTTTAATGTCGAGACATTAGTTGTAGTCCTAGTTTTGCCAGCTGTGTGACCTTGAGCAAGTCCACTAAAAGGGCCAATATTTGCCCAACTCCAAGAGGCACACTCACACTGTAGTTTTTCTATGTGAATGGAGCCCTCTTCAGCCAGGAATCGGTACTGCATAATCCTCCCCTGAGCAAGCTTCAGGGTCCTCTACAAAATTAGGTTGGTTGGACAGAATGAGAACATGAATTTGTAGTCAGAACAGCGCTGTCGTGAGAGATTTCCATAGTTCAGGAATGGGACTAGCAGATTCTGAACAACAACAACAAAAGCCACAAAGCTCCCCTGGAATGCACGTGGCTATTGGAGTTGCTGCCATACCCAGAAATGTCCAGGGATTGGTCCCACCAGTAGGTTCTCCTGGGAGGACCTATCCTTCACCTACCAACACACGTAATTGAGAAAATGGCGTTCACTTAATAGAAATTCACTTTCCAGCCAGTTTTGCTGCAGGGGGACTTCCATCCTGGACTACAGCACAGTTTCAGCACTGGGATGGAGAGTATTTGACCTTTCCTGAACGCCTGCTTTGCATCAAGCATGATGCTAGAGCTTTTTTATTTTTTATTTTTATTTTTTAGAGCTTTTTAAAAAGTACTATGTTTGTTTGTTTTTTTATTTACTTGACATTCATTCATTTTTAAAGATTATTTAGTCATGCTAATATATACACAACATAAAATTCACCGGATGCAGGCTGCCTTGAGAAGGTTGAGACCGTGGGCAAGGCAGCAGTCTGCAGCTGAGGCAGATGTTGAAGGAGGAACTGGCAGCTGGAGGCTGTCTGCTGACCCCCCCAGCCCTGGCCCACCGAATGAGTGACGCTGGAAGGGGGACTTTGGTGGTGCATTTCTATGCTCACAGCCTCCTCATAGCAGCTCTTTGAATTAGGTGCTATTATTATAGTCGAAGAAACTGATGGCTCAGAATAAATGACTTGTCTGAATGTAATACAGCCTGGTGATCGGAAAGGCAGGATTTGAACCTAAACATTGGAAGGAGGAAAGACTCAGTCCGTAATCCGAATAAACACACTTTTAGCGAACTCTTGCTGGGGGTGACAGATGAGCAGGAGAGGGATGCGGAGATGCATGGAATGTCCAGTATTCAGGGCATCCACACTCTGGGGGACACACATGCATAAGTACTACAACAGAAATCTGATGCAATGCATTGGAAGGACTCAGCGTGGGGGACACGTCAGCAAGTTGTGTGTGGGGAGTTGGGGAGAGTTCACAGACCTTCCGGGTGTGTCTTGAAGAATGGTGAGGAGTTGGGTGGGTGTGGGCGAGTGGGAGGGGTTGCAGCTTAGGCAAAGACTTTGCAAAGTCAGGAGCTGCAGCCAGTGGTATCCTGACGCACATGGCCAGGGCCCCTGGACACAGGTGATGTGTCACTGGTGTTGAAGTGCCCGTGGGGCTCCTGGTGGCAGGAGCTCCCTCAAGCCAGACCAGAGAAGCATCCTAGAGCTCCCCGGAAGTTGCTGCATGAATTCCAGTCCCGAGAAATCCGCTTGAGGCAATGGATGTGCTCCTCTCCGCATCTGGGAATTCAGGTTATTAACACAGTTTTTCCAGAGAATCTAAGCCAGAAATTCATGTTGGTTTTTATGTTCTTCCTTCCACGGAACTCAAAAGAGCCCATTAACAAAAAAAAAAAAAAAAAAAAAAAAAAAAAAAAAAAAAAAAAAAAATTAAGCCAGATGCCTAGAGTATATAGTCTTCTGAAGAAACTCTCCACCACAAAACTATCTGAAATGGAACGTTCATTTTCTCTTGATTCTTTCATTGTGTCTGAATAACTAAGGCAACTTATTCATTGTTTAAAAACAAAACAGAACCCAGCCAAACCAGTTATGTGGCATTATGTAGTCCAAAAAATCCAGTTTCTTGTCACTGAATTTCTCCCCCTTTAGCTAGATATTTTAACATCACAATATAGTTGATGTTTGGTCTCCCTTGTTTTTCACAAGATGGAGTTTTCAGTATATCAACTCTCTTATAATATGTAATGAAGGGAATCTTGAAATTTCCTTCCAGGGCTTAGACTAATCTCTGGGACCAGTTTTCTATATGCTTACATGTTACACACACAGTGTGAGAAATTGATTTTGACCAATGGAGAAGTCTAACATAGTTACAGGATTCCCCCTTGGTCAATAGGCACAGGTGATTTGAGAGTGAGTTTTCTACCCTTTCTGATAAATAGAAAGCTTTGTCTTTGACTTAGGGTTCAGCAGTTAAACCAAGGGAACTTCCTTGGTTCCTGCACAAGAGCAGATACCAGAGGAAGGCACCTCCAGTTGGCCAGATTCTGTCCTAAGTGTGAGCACAGCCTTCCAATTCCCTGGGCATGGACAGCAAGGGGAGAATGGGACAAGATTGAGTGTTCCCTCAGCAAGTCTGACAGGCTGTTTACAAAGTGACTTCACTCCTCAGACGTTAGGCAGGACTCCAGGCTTCGGGACCGCAGCCTGGCTGAGCTCCTAAAAACTGAAAGAGGAGGGGAGGAGATGGAACAGGTGAAAAAAGTGGCTGGTTTTCCAAGCATAGGGTGTGTAGTTTTTCAGATGTTTTAAATTCTTAATCCGCACCTCTCTTGTTTCTATCACTACTGTAGTCAATGGCACTTTCTGTTTTGGCATTTGACATTATTTTACGCCTTTGCTCTTCCTTTGACTTCACACAAGAGCGTTTTAATTTTGAAAGAAAAGTGCATCCGGAACCAGTCCTAGGACTTTCATACTAGCTGGCTGTTTGGCACCCAGTCAGGCTCAACAGATGTTTGTTGAATGAATAAACGAATGAAGTGATTCTCTCAAAAAAGTTCAGAGAAATCTGTACTTTCAGGAAAGGTTTTTTTTTGTTTTGTTTTGTTTTGTTAAATTCGGGATTATCGCTTACAGTACCCTCTATGGGTTTGAGAGGGAAATCAGCAAAGTTGGTTTTAGAGTCTTTTGAAGAAATTCAACCAAAAAGCAACCTAAATGTAATGCTCATTTTCCTTTTGATTCTATACCGTGTTTGAATCAAACTTGGGAAATTCAACTCAATGACTGAAAAGCAGGAGGACCCGATTTCTCCGCAGGTCCCTCTGGCCTTGGATCGGATTTGAGCCTGATAGACTAAGGGCGAGGGGCTCTGGTCAAGGAGGATCCTGGCCCAGGAGACGTGCCAGGCGCTTGCAGGACCCCTAGGACTAGTCCTCGCGCCCGGCTCAGCCGCGGACTTCGGGGCTGGAGGGACACAGAGGCCGGCCGGTCCCCAGGGCAGGCGCGAGGGCCCCGCGCAGGTGTCCGGCCTGCGTGCGGGGTGCGCCAGGGGTGCTGGGGGCCTGGGAGACCCGAGAGAGACGTTATTGTTACACTGTAACGAGTCTGATTAACATGCTCCTGACACTTTCCCTTAGTTTCTCCGGCTCCTAGCAACAGCGCACAAAGGCGCGGGATTGTCCCGGCTCCGCGGGGACACGGGGCAGCCTTTGATCTGCCACCATTACAGCGGGGCTGCGCGACAGGCTCGCGGGCTCCGGGCAGCCCGCGGCGGGCGGGCGGACGAGCGGGGCCCGCAGCCCCGGCCCACTGGGCTCCCCTGGCCCAGGCTGCGCCCCGCGGGGAAGGGACGGCGCGCCTCCCGAGGGCGCGCGAGGGGCCTCTGGGGCCGCCAGTGTCCGCGTCCAGGTGCCCTTGCGCGCCGCCCGCCGACCTCCGTCCTCGGGAAGCGCGGGCGGCGGGGGACGCGGACTCTGCGTGTCCCGGCCCTGCGGGCGCACGCCCTTCCGACGGGGCGCGCTGCCCGGGCTCGCCGAGCCTTTCCCATCGGAAGAAGCAAACACTAAAACCGTGCCGTTCACTTACAAAAATTAAAGAAGGGCGCGAGCGACAAATCCCTGGTCTTTTGCAAGACTTGTAAAAAAAGAAAAAAAAATTTTAAATAAAAAAATGCAGCAGGCTTCAGTCTGCTTAGCTGGAACGGGGTCCGATCGGCAGCAAATGACCACAAAAGGTGCCAACGACGATTTCGGTTCCTTTAGTACACACTACTTTCTTTTTGTCGTTTAGCAATTCTTATCGATTCGGAAGGAAATATGCTACCGCATAATTGCTGGAATGTAAACAAACTACCACCCACAACAGCCACCATCCCCCGTCACAGGGCAGCAAAAAGCTGCCCGGTATCACCGCGCAAGATTTCAGGTACTAAGTTAAGGTATTTTAATGTAATTTATTTCCCATTTTGTGCGCTGTTAGCGCCTCCCCCCACCCCCCACCCCTTATCCCGATTTAAAATAAAGCGCGGAAAGGAAGATGGAAGTTTTAACATTGAAATGTTGCGCTCTGTTAATTACTTTCCTCCACTTTCCCCCTAAATTGCAATGTGGAAACCTCGCGGGGGGAGGGTCTCTGGGCTGGGAGGACAGTGTCCCGGAGCCTGGGGCGTAAACTCTGCGGTGACAGACCGGTTCGGTGCCCTTCGCCGGTATTAATATGCACAACATCCTGCTGATAATCTTATAACCTGTTTTGTACCATCAATTGCCTTCCAAGTACTAGAAGTAAAAAGCAAAAACAAAACAAAAACAAAAACGGAAGACATTTAGCTTTTCAAGACTAACGGAAACCATAAGGCCAGAATATCCTTCAAGTTAAAAAGCATGTATTCTTTTTTATCCTCTTAAGACATCGTTAGAAAATCTAAGGTCTCCAGTGAAGGTCATTTTCCCGAACTAGGGCAGAACTCTTAAGGGGCTAATGTGTTAATGGTAATAATAACAGGTATATTTTAGAAAAGGAAAAAAAAAATCCTACATGTTGTGTTCTATTTACCCCGCAAAATACGCCATGCAAGCAGCTACTTTCACATTCAAATAGGAGGCGGTGAAGTCTTCTTGAGGAAGCTTTTCCCAGCCTGTCCCCGGAGGAGAGGACCTAAGGGCAGCCAGTGGATCTATACTTGGAAATTTTAAGGGAACTGAACCCAGATTCCCGAGGAAATTCCCATCCTGTGCTAACAGACAGTGCCTGACCCCACCGGAGTCTCCCTCACCATTTCAATAAAACATGATTGTACTGATATAATCCTCTATACATTAAAATGAGGTTGTCACAGATGTCATTAAGACCTCAGTAAAACAATGAAGACATTATTGGGCACCCCCCTCCCTCGGGCAAGGTATTAGGGGAATAAAACAATCTACACCACACGGGTCCTATTGAGATTAATGAAAAAATTATGCAAAAAAAAATCTCAATTTCATTTTCCCGTGACAGGGCTTTGCATACATACAGTCAGCCCTGCCTTGCACCTGATGATTTATTAAACTAATCTACGGTGATCACCACTGATGTTCTCAACTCAATCTTGTCCTGGCTCATTTTCTAAGTAATTGTTTCTCATTAGTTCTGATAATGTTTTAATAGTGTTATCCATAATTTAGCCCCCAAGAATTAATAACAAGGGGGTGATATGGCAAAGCAGCCTGTGATGAGCTATACAAAACATAAACAGGTATGGTTTTTAATTAATCAGATGGTTGCAAGGTCCTCTTGTAGTCCATTCCTAGCTGGAGGAACCCCCGCAAGGTCCCTGACCCTGACTAAAGCCTCTTCCGGGGCTCTCCTTAGGGTTTCTGCTCAGAGCAGGACCTTGGTCCAGACTTCTGGCGCAAGTGGGTCCTAGTCTCACGATCCTACCATAATCAGACCACGGGATTATGAGTAAGATGATAAATGCAACATTTGGGTGTCAGGTAAAGGGTATGGTGACCAGTCAGTCCAACATGGTTGGGGGACCTAGGAACCCACGGGGCTGCTGGTGATGGGGGTGGGGAGTCCTAGCCGCGTCTAGACCTTACTGAGGGGACTGCTTTTCCCAAGGTCCGAATGCCTTCACCATGGCATCTGAGGTCCCCTGAGAGGGAGGGCTTGCCTCTCTGAGCCCCCTGCCTGAGGAGGCCCCCTTGTAGGGTTTGGGGGTTGCCTGTGTAACTGGGGTGGAGAGTAGAATGTCTGCCCTTTCATCTTGTCAAAGCCCGGACTGGTTATCTGCAACAACACAGGAGGATGGGAAGGGCAATTGGGTTGAAGTGGGGGCTGCCTGTAGGGAAGTCTGAAGGAAGGCTTTTATTTCCCTCTTATGTTTAAGGCAGTTCTAACACCGGGAGGAGGAGGTGTGTGTGTGCAACAGGTCAGGATGAGAGGAGGTCTCCCCTTGCCTTCTGCCTTCTGAGCAGTCCTCCTGTGTCTGTGTGTTCTGAGGGGAGGGGCCGAACCTGGCTGGTGGTCCCGAACCTCCCGGTGCGCACATGACTACCAGCCTAGGTCGGCACAGCTGCAACGCTGGTGGTGGTGATGGGTGCTGCCACCGGGGTCACTCTGCCCACTGCCTCTGTCCGCAGGCCTGAAGCCTGGTTTGGCTGCATGCCAGTCATCTCCCACTTCCCACTCTCCCATCTCCTTGGCTGAGATGCCACCTTCCTCCTTCCTGCTCCTCCACGTGAGGATGGGGTTGCGCCTCCCTTCCTTTCCAGCTAACCCTGGGGCGGCACAGGATAACCAAGGTGAAGGGTAACAATGCTCCCAGGAGGGGCTGGGGGGAGGGGTGCACCAAGGAGAGGAGACATGCAGCCCATCGCAGGTCAGAACCCCAGCTTAGCACACACATCCCATCTCACTCAGTTCAAGAGCTCTCTCCTCAGGTCCCAAGTTTGGGATTATTAGCTGGGTGTTTTAAGAATGTATTTCCCCAGAACTGTCCTGCCTGGGTCAGGTTCCTTCTGCATGCCTGTCAGAACCGAATCATCCCCTTCCTGCAGTGCATTGGGTGGGCGGGTGATGCAAGATGGTGTGTGGGCCTCTTGCTTTGCTTGGGTTCCACGGTGCCCTTCCTTGTATATAACCTTCAACTCTACTTCTCTCTCGGACTTCTGTAGGAACTGGAAGAGGCAGGGGCAAAGAAGACCCCTGGTTGGGGCATACAGTAGGGGCCACGGAGGAAATAAACAACAAGGGGGTAGGAGGGGGTGAAAAATGAAAATCAAAAACTGTTTTCTATTTACAAATTTAAATAAACAGAACAGCCTTCCCCGCGGTGTTTGTCTAAGAGTAGCAGCTTTGCTGCTGTGTAGGTCATGAAAAGGTTGGTGTAGAGTTTAAAACTTCCCATTCTGTTAATTTCTTAAAGAACGGTCGTCCAGAGTCTCAACACAAAAGCGCATGATTTAATGAGGAGCAGAAACAAAATCTCTGATTGTTGGTGTTTCAAATTTCATTGGCGTCCTCTGGCAAACACAAGTTGATCCTTCCCAGCTTCAATACCCTTTAGCCTCCAATATAAGAGCACATGCTGAATAGGGAAGAATGGCTGGTTGTTATGTTTATTTACCCTTACTACAAGCTGGGTTAACCTCTTCAAAACAGCTTTACTAAGCCCGTTAACCACACCACCCATATGACCTGCAGCAGCATCTCTAATGTGATGCAAATCTCGCAGGGGACCATATGCACCAGATCTGCCCCATTGTGTCTTCTTAGAGGCTACAAGTTTATTGCTGAGGGGGCCTGTTCCAGCCATACATTTGCAGGGGGGGAATGGCCTCAATGGCAAACAGTTAAATGGGGAAATTAAGGGAGAGAATAGATGGTCTTGTGTTTCTGCACATTTTTTTTTTAATTGCTGGTTAACTGTTGACCCAAAGCATTCACCCAGGATGAAGGCTTTCATAGTCCTTACCTAGAGCCCATATGTATGGGTGTTTCATTTGGGGAGGTGGAGGTTAAGAGTAATCTGTTTTGAAGATTTATTTTTACAAGGTATCTGTATGAACAAAAATGATACTTAACTTTTCTATGCCATCTCTTGTTTTATCAGATTTCTAGGAGCTAAACGCAACCCCTTTGGGTAGTTACTGTTTTTTTTTTTTTTTTAAGACTGGCCTTAAAATTATTTACAGTGTTGAATGAACAAATGAACGACAGGGGAAACATCTAACGTGAGAAATGTGAAGGGAGCATACGTATTCGGAAAAGATCTGTTTCATTAAAGACCTAACATCCCTTCAGCCCATCTCTCGCCACGATTTTATCTCCCTGTGAAATCGTAAGTGCATATTTGCAACACATTCATGAGCAATAAAATCATAAGCTTGGAACCAAAAAGAAGAAAGTTCATTTTTAGAGGAACAACTGGCCAGTGAGATAACAACAACAAAAAATTGTGATTACCATGAACTGTAAATGGAGAAAGGTTCCAATCTGGCATACTAACAAGTTGCCTTGAGTATTATGGTTTGTCTTTAAGAAACCCACTGTATATGTTCAGCCCACCTGATGAGAGCTTCATTTAACAGATCATTTTTCCTTGATGGATGTGGCAAGCGTAACAATGTTCTGGGCTTGCTTCAGTAATGGCATGTCGATCATACTCCCTTGGAAAGTAAAGGCTCCCTGGAAAACAGAGAATACAAACTTCCTAAAAGAATGTTCAGAAATTATAGGCTTCCTTTCTGTGCACACTTGTACAAGAACATTTTAGATTCCACCTGAATTATATTGACTTTCCCACCCAACTTTTGAGAAAGCCAAAGTAAATTACAGGGGAAAGATTTCTTTTTTCCTCCTAAAGAGGGGGGAGAAAAAGCCCTTCAGCATTTTAATGGAGGGGAAAAGCATCACACACAAGGTATTTGAAACTGTTCATTTAACTCTTGAAATCAGGCAGAAAACTATGGAAGGAAAATGCAAATACTTCCTTGTATAGTTTTGAAATATTGCCTAGAACTTTAAAAATAATAATATGCTCTGGTGACCAATCGTTGTTTGAAAAAATAACTATATGATCAGGTTAATGGCAAAATGCTTCCTTCTTGTAACATAATTGAGGGGTAACACTATCATGTGATGAGAAAATGTAAGGTAGGATTGCACTGAATAAAAAGAGACTCCTCTGTTGGTACACACATGTAGGAGAGGACTAGAATGACAAGGGACATGAGCCTGTAACAAAGAAGTCACAGGTCTGTTGAATGGTGAGTCTGGAAAGAATCTCTGAGATCTCCTGATTTATCCCCATTTTTCAGATACCTTTTCTTTTAAACTTCTACAAATACTTATTGAATGTGTCATGTGATCTAGGTCCTAGGTCCTGTTCTCATGAGGAAACTGAGGCCCAGAGTAGGGAAGTGATTTTCCAAGGTCATGTGACTAGGAAAAGTTAGAGCTGGAGCCAATACCTGGGTTATCAGAACCTCAAGCCTTTATCAGAGACCCACATATTAAGGTAACGAGAAGTGTCTTCACTGCACCAAAGAAAGATTAAATGGACAGAAGGCAGTAAGCTCAGAATCTGAAGTTAATGTCTGGTTATTTGTGTTCTTTTAATCACTTCTTTTTGCCATTTACAATCACAATTCTTCTTAAGACTCCTTCCTTCCACCTGTTGGCAAGGATGCTGGTGGACTGGAGCCATCATAATCCTTGCTGATGGTCCATCTGCATATACTGCCATCCATTGCTGGATTTCACAAGTACCACCTCTCAACAGTCAATGTTGTCATTATTCAGAAGTTCTGGAATGGCTCTTCTGGTCTCTCTGGAAACCCTTATCTCCCATAATTACAAGAGTTATACACAGAATGGAGATTTAAAAAGTGGCAGGGGATCCTTAGCAATGACTTTGGAATTTAGTTTTCAATCAAGAGAGATTTAAAAGCCAATGGGATTAGAGGTTTAACCAGTGGTACCTAACCTTCTCAGCCTTAGAATCTGATTCCTATGAACACCTGTGTTGGCCTAAAATCCTGTATCTGAAGTCATTTTCTAACCCTCTCGTTTTTACTATTTATATCTCCAGACTGACTTTTGCCTAATTTCATTCAGCCTAGAGCTAATTTTGGTCATCTCTGTGACCATGATGAATTTTATGAATTCAATTAGAAGTTCCAGGGATGTTCCATGGGTTAGAATAGCATGTGAAATCAGGGTGTGGGACTCATGCTGTTTTACAAGGCAATAGTCTAGTTTTCTCATTGGAGTAAGTGATGAAGACCGAAGGCCTCCTGGTTATCCGACCACCAAGTGGATTATGCCCCTGTAAAACAGCACATCAGTCCTGCTAAGGTTTAAATAATAGGCTGGAGAGATGAAATTAGAATAGATGCACATGAAATCAAAACAATGCACACAGAATCAAAATGACGGCCTTGGGCTTATGCCATGTTTCCCAAATCTGTTTGGGTTCCACATGCACATCAAAGACGCAAAGTATTTCATGGAGAGCCTTTCTTTTACAGTGGCAGATTTTGCTTGACTTCATTAAGCTTAAGCTGAAAAACAAAGTTCAACATTTTTGTGCTTTGTTTTCTTTATCTCTGCAAATTGAGGACTTTAGTGTTAAGAATCAGTTTACCAAAATGAATACCGTCCTGCTTTCACATATTGACCTATAATATGGTCGGCTTTTTTAAAACATAAGCCTCTACATGTGAAATGTGAATGGTCTGTTGGTCAGGATTTGGAAAAATGCAGTTTGCCAAAAGTTACTTGGGTCTGTGGGGAGGGTTTGAAACAGTCTTAATGAGTGATTATAGATAAATTTCCATTTTCCAGCCTGGTGCTTTCCTGAGAAATTAGCACACTATTTCAAAAAGTATACAGAACCTCCATCAGCTTGAAGATTCAGACTCTCATTAGGTTTAAAATGCCTTTAATAGTAACTTATTCATAGTTAACCACCTGAACTACCTTACCGACTACAACAATAATAATAGCTGTAATTTTTTGAGCAGTTGCTAGATCAGAGACTATGTCAGAGACTTGACATGCTTTATTCAGGTACCGCTCATAACAGTGTGAAGTCAATACTATTATGCAACCCCATTAAAAATTTCTTTCTCTTTTTAATTGTGGTAAAAACACATAAAATTTGTCATCTTAGCCATTTTTAAACATACACTTTAGTAATGTTAAGTATATTTGCATTGTTGTGCAACAGATCTCCAGAAATTTTCCATCCGGCAGAACTGAAACTCTGTCCCCATTGACAACTTACTCCCATCCCCAGCAGCCACTGTTCTATTTCATTTCTATTAAGTTTCATATCTATCCTCATTTTATAACTGAGGGAACTGGGGCACAAGGAACTTAAAAAACTTATAGATGCCTGCCCGGTGGCCAGTGAGTATAGGACTAGGATAACAGCTAGCTGTAGCTGGTCCAAAGCCTGTGCTCTAGGATTATACCTTAAGCTTATCGATTGAAAAGTGTTCTCCTGACCAACTGGATCAGAATCATTGACAGGGATGGTAGGGGACGTGGCTTGTTAAAATGCATATAGGGTCTGATCCTATATGGTTTGATGCAGAAGGCTGGTGGGTGAAGGATTGGCCAGGAATCCTCTCATGGTTCTGAAGCACATTCAAGTTAGAGAAGTTCGGTGTTTTAGTTCCCCTGCTTAAAAACAGGCTGGGCCACCTGGGTGGCACAGTCAGTTAAGCATCCAACTTCCACTCAGGTCGTGATCTCACAGTTCATGGGTTCAAGCCCCCCGTTGGGCTCTGCGCTAACAGCTCAGAGCTTGGAGGCTGCTTTGGATTCTGTCTCCCTCTGCCTTTCCCCCACTTGTGTTTTCTCTCTCAAAAATAAACATTTTTTAAAAAAGTGTGTGTGACACACACACACACACACACACACACACACACACACAAAAGAAGGCTGAGACACCTGGGTGGCTCAGTCAGTTAAGTGTCCACTCTTGATTTTGGCTCAGATCATGATTCACAGTTTTGGGTTTGAGCCCCAAGTCAGACTCTGTGTTGATAGTGTGGAGCCTGCTTGGGATTCTCTCTCAAAAATAAATAAACTTAAAAAAAAAATTGTTATAAAAAAGAAACAGGCCCACTTTGATATGGATACGATCTGATCCGTGCCCTCAAGGAGAAGTGTGCTGGGGGAGACAGGAAAGAGAAGAAGCAGGTGCCATAAAATGCAACAAGAATTAGAGAAAAGGCCACTGTGAAGAGCACAGAGAGATCTCTGGGTCTGAAGTGACTGCCCTTCTTATCCATTCAGGATCATGTTTGCCAGTTTGCACTATTCACACGGATACGATATTGTATACCTAGCACACGTCATGCATTTCCTGTTAGAGTTGCCATGGAGCGCTGTATGCAGTGGGCTTTTAGTCAACGATTACCTATTATTTGTTGTAATAAATCACTGGTCAGTCACTTTGGCACATTTTACTATACACGTTTAGGGTTTCAGGCTCCTGGAAGTGAAGGACAGTATTACCTTAGCATGCATGTTATCTGCATAGCACAGAAAACAATAACCATTGGGCTAGCTATAGTTGTTTTTAAGTTTACTTATTTATTTTAAGAGAGAGAGAGAGAGAGAGGGCACACGCACGAGTGGGGGAGGGGGAGAGGGTTGGAGAGACGGAATCCCAAGCAGGGTCTGCACTGTTAGCACATAGACCGGTGCGGGGCTCTAACTCATGAACCCATTAGATCAGGACCTGAGCTGAGATCAAGAGTCAGATGCTGAACTAATTGACTGCTATACCCAGGCACCCTGGGCTATAGTTTTTCTAATAACTCAGTCATTCCCTGTTGATAAGGCAGGCACTGAGATAACATGAACTTTACCAGACCTGGAAGTTCTTCATGGGGGAGAATCTGACTTACAATTTGAAAGCAAAAGTGTTGATGATGATGGTGGTGTGATGACAACAGTGATCACATTTATAGGAAACATTCAGACATTTTGATTTTTTTTTTTAATTAAAAAAATTTTTTTTTAACGTTTATTCGTTTTTGAGACAGAGAGAGACAGAGCATGAATGGGGGAAGGTCAGAGAGAGAGGGAGACACAGAATCTGAAACAGGCTCCAGGCTCTGAGCTGTCAGCACAGAGCCTGACGCGGGGCTTGAACTCACGAACTGCGAGATCATGACCTGAGCCGAAGTCGGATGCCCAACCGACTGAGCCACCCAGGCGCCCCGACATTTTGATTTCTGGCACTTAACACTTGAGAATGTTTTCTCTAGGGTATTGAATTTTCTCTAGGGTAATTTACTAGAAATACAAATTGATCTAATTCTTTTCCTACTCACTTTATTTCCAAATCACATCTCTGAGCATCCAGGGAGCTCCCTCTGACATTCCAGTGATGGTGGTGCTCCACTGGCACAAGTGAGAACATTTGAGTACAGCTGTCACAGTCCTTCTTTTTCAGGGGGACGTTCTTCCTGCATGACTCTAAGTCTAATGCCAGTGAAACACTTACCTTGGCAGTTTCCAGTGAATTCCTAAAACTTTTGTCAGCCTTGACCATTATGAAATTTTTCTTCAAGATCTTGGTTGTGCCCTCTATTTGCTTAAATCTTGGGAGGCCCAGCATGGCCTGTGATTAGCTCTTCCTCCCTCACAAAGTCAGCTGCTCCCCCCTACTCCTCAAGAAGGCAGAGGGTGATGCTCCACTGAGGTATTCTGATGGACACTGTTTCATTCTTCTTTCTTTCCAGTTTTTCAACCTATCACCCTGGAGAGTCCTTGGACAGGCCCTATTATGGCCTTGGTTTCCTCATGACTCAGTTATGACATTCCTTTAAGGATGTTAGTTTGGTTGCCAGGCACCCACAGCCCCATGGGGAGGTCTTACTGAGAGACTGCTGGGATACTTACTGGGAAGGAGCACCTTCCTAATTGGGATCATGTTATCTTTCTAAAATACTGGACAGGATCATCCATTTGCTTAAACCTGGCTGTGGTTCCCTTTGGACTTACAAAATCAAGTGCAATCTCCTGACCAGGGCTCCCCATGAGGAGACTAGACCCTACCTCTGCTTTCAGCCTTGTCTCCTGCCAGTCTACTCACCTATCCACCCACACACTCACACTCTTCTGTACCTTTCCCATATGCTCTGTTCTCTGCTCTGAAGCACCTCTCCTTGTCTGTCCTGTACACTCTTCATCTTTCAAAATGTCAGATGTCATGTCTATGAAGCATTTCCAGACTTCCCTGGTAGGACTGATCTCTCCTTCCTTTTTTTAAAATAAACTCTACACCCAACTTGGGGCTCAAACCCACCAACCTGAGTTCAAAACTCAAGGCTCCAGGCACCTGGCTGGCTCAGTCAGTAGAGCATGCAATTCTTGATCTTGGGGTCATGAGCTCAAGCCCCATATTGGATATAGAGCTCACTTAAAGAAAAAAAAACAAAAAGAGTCACATGCTCTACTGACTGAGCCAGCCAGGCACCCCTCACCTTCCTTTCTCTATACAGCTTCTCATTACAACCCTTGTCACACTCTATTGTAATGATCTGTTTACACTGCTATCTTTCTCAGTAAGCTGTGAGACTCTTGAGGGAAGGGGCCATGTCTCATACATCTTTGAATCCCCAGAACCCAGTACTCAAAACATGGTTTCGAGTGGAGCTTGGCTCTTTGGTGGGGCTCAAGTTGGATGACTGAGGGGAGGGTGATAGGGGAAGATGCTATCTATCTTACCCACTTCTTCTCCTTCATCTGCAAGCATCTTTCTATGCCACATGACCTTCTCCTGGTCTGGTAATACCACTGATAAATTGGCTAACACTTGCTGAGACTCCAGTAGGACACAGTGACTTACCTCAACAAATGTGATCTTGGGTTGGGGTCAGGTTAACTCATGCATATATCTTAACAGTTAAAGTGCAAGTAAGTCTGTCACATTTGTAGCACTTAAAGACTGAGGGGCTACAGAGAAACGGAGCCATCAAAATGGAAGTGGTCTTGCCAGAGAAGGACTTCAAGGAATAGGTACATTTAAAGTGAGGTTTTGGGGTGCTCGGGTGGTTCAGTCAATTGAGTGTCCAACTCTTGATTTCGGCTCAAGTCATGATCCCAGGGTTGTGGGATTGAGCCCCGAGTGGGACCATGCTCAGCATGGAGCCTGCTTGGGATATTCTCCCATTCTCTCATTCTCTCATTCTCTCTCTCTCTCTCTCATTCATTCATTCATTCTCTCTCTCTCTCTCTCTCTCTCTCTCTCTCTCTCTCTCCCCCACCCCCCCGCCCCTGTCCTGTTTGTGCACACGCACTTCCTGTCTCACTCTAAAAAAAAAAAAAAAAGTCAGGTTTAGAAGGTCAGGTATGCCAAAGGACCAAGGTGGGGGTGGTGGGGTGGGGGGCGGGAAGAGACTGGGAATAGCAAGTAGAGACAAACCAGTGGGGTTGGCTTTCTCTGCTCTGCAAGAGCCTTGCATGCTTCTGGTCACCAGTGATTCAACAAGTCAAGCAAAATGGAGGACCACAGTATGAGATACTGCATCTGTCTATGGCTGAATGGGATTCTCTAGCATTAGGAAAAGGAAGCCTAATCCAGCCAAATTAATAGGGGTGACTGCTGGTTCTGTTACTCATTAGCTGCTTGACTTTCCATACGACAAGGCACAAGACAGCCTCTGCTTGATGAAGCTGGACTGGAACCCACTGGAATCCCTCTGTTCTTGCCGCATGCCCTGGTAGACTCAACACTTGCTCCTTCTTGGACTCTGAGGGGAAAAGGCTGAACAACCTGTTCCTTTCCTTTTTTCTGGGCATTTTCCCTCTAAGCGTGATCTGGGGATCCAACAATGGGAAAGCTAAGAGCTGGCCTGGTCCAGCTTTGTTTCTGAGTGGGACCATGGTAGATGGATTGACCTGGGCACCAGAGGAGGGTGCTGGAGTTAGGGGAAGGATGTTCATTCTCCCTTGAGGAGGAAATATGAAGATTCCTTCAGCAACTGTAGCCTATACTCTAGTTAACCATAGTCCTTAGAAAGCCTATAATATTCATTTCCAAACTAAAAATTGGAGGCATGCAATCTTATCAGGAAGACCCATTACAAAAAAAAAAAAGAAGAGAGATTTTCATCAAATAGTACTTTATGATTTTACAAAACATTTCAAAGACATTTTCTCACTTGCAGGAGGGAGGGCATGGTACTTTCTGTTTTACAGATGCAAAAGCCAGTTCAGATTTAGTTAACCTTTTCAAAGAAACTTATGGGAAGGATAGGACTAGAACCTAAGGCTTACCACCTGAAATCCCAAACTCTTCTAAGTGGTGTACCCCAAGGTATGCCTGGTAACAGCAGTACCTGAGATGATTAAAGAAAAAATATTTAAATATAAAAAATTAATATATATTTGTTTTATATATTATATATTTAATTTTTTATTTTGATGTGATTTATAAAAAAAATAACTATCATATCTAAGCTTATTTCAGAGATATTATTACTCAGGATGAGGCTGAAAAAATGGTAGATAGGTAAGGTGCAAATAAGCAAATATGTGAAAATGTAATTAAAAGCTAAAAAAAGTTTTTAATGTTTATTTATTTTGAGAGAGAGAGAGCACACACGAGCAGGGGAGGGGCAGAGAGAGAGGGAGAGGCAGAATCTCAAGCAGTCTCTGTGCTGTCTGTGTAGAACCCAACTCGGGGCTCCAATGCAAGAACCATGAGACCAAAACCTGAGGTGAAATCAAGAGACAGACGCTTAACCAACTGAGCCACCCAGGTGCCCTGAAAATGTAACTTTAATAACTGAATTTAGGAACAACTGAAATATAACATGCTTCCATCCTGAGTTTCCACTTGACAGTTTTTACTATAATTATTATGACATCAGAAATACTGAAGAATATTTTCAGTGAGAGAAAATTCAATAATAAATATGTGAATGATATTTTAAGTTCTCAAAAACCTAAAGCATTTGTAAGAAAGATTAAAGGGGATGACATTTGATTCTTGTAGGTGCTTCTTAGTAACAGTAACCCTTTGCTTTATAGAAACACGTCTTTTAAAGTTGCCATTAAGGTAGTAAAAGAATATTTCTGAAGACTTGGAAAATAGAGAACATGTTTTTCTTATTTTAACACCTAAATTGTAGTGATAATTTGGTAGATATTTTAATAATATTTTGAATTAAAATTCAATAGCCAATTCCTGCAATAGCCAGAGAATTTTAGATGCTAACGTAGGTCTACATGAATTTCTAAGAGTTCAGCTGAATTCATTCAACACGGTCGACAATTCACATTGGGCTGATGGGTCGTTACTACCAGTGCTGAGATTCTGACAGATGATATTCCATGGCCTTTGATAGGGAAGCCCTTTAAATGATCCCTAAGAATGTAATAGTTGGAATATCTGAAGAGGGGTTAGTTTTGAGCCAACTGGTGAATGCAGCGACAACTGCTTGGGAAGGCATCTCAGCCCCTGTCTCAGACACGGCCTTAGAAGGGGCATGGGGTGTCGGGGATCCTGCCTGCTGGACAGCCTATCAGATTTATTTTCCGATTTCTGAAAGGTGAAAAGCCTGGAGAAGCTGCCTCCTTTCCTCCATCTTTTCCCGACTTGTACAAACTCTTGTAGTTCTCCGACTTGTACAAACTCTGAGCACAGAACCATCAGTGGGGTCTGGAAGGCAGCGCCCCTGATGCTCCCCAGGGCACTTCTACCGGCCAGGTCAGTAGTGGCCCAAGAGGACACCAAGGATCACCTGTCCAGGCAGCCCCTCTGTGACTTTCCACCAAACAGAAATAGACAACTCTCCAGGATGGGTGTTCTGAGGTGGTATTCTGTAGCTGAAACAAAAAGTGCACAGAGATACATACAGAGAAAGGGTCTTGCTTCTCTTGTTTAAGGCACCTTGGTGCAGAGGTTAGGAATATGGGCTTTTGGATCAGCTACACCTTGAACTCAAGCTTTGCCTTTTCCTAGCTGTGTGTGATCTGCAGCACACACTGTTACTTTTCTAAGCCTCAGTTTCTTCACCTGTAAAATGGGGATGATAATACGTCCCTTAGAAAATTGTGTTGAGAATAAAATAATGTATACAATGGCCTGTCATGCAACAGGCTCTCAGTACATGGGAGCTGCCACTGCTGCCACCACTACCATTCCTGTCACTGCTGCTGTGACTGTGTCCTCTCTGAGACTGCTGCCACTACCACAGCCAATGCTGTCACCTCTACCTGATTGCTATTGCCACCACCACAATCCCTGCTACTCCTGCCACTGCTATTGTTGGCTGGAGATGATTTAATTCCATTTATCACAGAAAGGTTCAGTGAAGTGTACAGTATTTGAATCATAACAGGATTTTACGTCTTCAGAGTAGCTTTGAGGGTTCTGAGGGACATCAACATTCTGGAAGGTGCAATGAGCAGAGGCCAACTCATGCCTAAAGCTTCCCACCCCCTCCAAGCATAAATCAGAGACTGAACTGTCGCTTTAAGAAACTAGACTCAGGGGTGTGACATAATTTGACACCTCATCAGTATTTGAAAACAAGTACATTTAAAAGAACTTAAAAGCTTAGAATATCAGCTGAGGAGATACTAATGAAATACAGGTGACCTGATATTGGGAGCATCACTTACACTGGAGGAGGAGGTAAAACAGGACAGGGTTTCCAGCAACAGAGAGCAGGAGAAGGAAGAATACTGGCAAAGGCAAATGGCCCAATGCATTTATATAAAAAGGAGGAAACTCCCCGGAATGTGGAAACTGAGTGAATGTAAAATGAATAGACATCATTAACATTTTGCTTTTTAAAAAGGAAGCATGAAATCACTTAGCTTTAGCCCTGCATGGAAAATGGAAACACTTGTGTTATACTCCAGTAAGGTTATCTGGGGACTTTACCAACAGTTGTAGGAGGCTGGAGGAGAAAAGAAGAGACAGTGGAAGGCTTGCGAGATGAATTTGGCAGGGAAGACAGAGGTGACTGGACAGGAGGGAGGAGAGCAGAGGTGAATGTTTGGGTCAATTATCTTAATATGTGACGGGTCCCGAGTTGTCTACTTGCCCAGATGGAGGGTCTCAGTGGATTGGAGCCATCTTTACTACACAAACGGAAAGGGGAGACCAAAGGTGCCTTCGTTTTGAAAATTCTTCTCAGAGCCCACGAAATGTAGGCTGCAAGATGTATCTTTAAAAATATTCAGGCAGGATGATCAGATAGGGACAGACATGTCTTTATTTTAAATTATCTTTTGACAAGGAAATTTAGAAAAACCTGGCCAGGTATGCCGCATGGAAAGCTACCTACTGAAATGAAACAGTTGGATTTATAAGCATATTGCAATCTAAAGGAGTTTCCACATTTGCTAGCACATTTGAGGTCATCCTTAATTTTCTGGATTTTTTTTATAGCTTTATCAAGGTATAATTTGCATACCATAAAATTCACCCATTGTTAAGTGAATAATGGGTTGATTTTTAGTTAATTATGAAGAGCTCTGCAGCCATCATCTTCCTCTCAGATTTTTTTTAAACAGAAATCTTACTTGAAAATAGTTTTATTTTTAACACTGAGTTAAACATGTAAACATTTTTATTTAATTTAGAATATTTTATGCCATATTTAAGCTGGTATTGCCTATGAGAAAAGCAGAGGGTGGAAGTCATTTTAAGGCAGCTTGTAGCTAAGAGCAGTAATATTACACTTCTATTTTATAACCTGTGGGCTCATTCTTTCTTTGGAAAACACATCTACATGAACTAACATTAACTCAAAGTCACTTTAAACTTCAAAGATTAAAATATCACTGAAGAACAATGATGAAATAACTGGTGAAAAGATTTTCTTCCAATTATTCTAGAAGTGAACAAAAGGTCAGTATGATATAAACTGTTAAAAGTACAGTGAATAATTTCTTTCTAGCACTGTCAGAAACTTGGAAACTAGTTTGCTAAATAGTATTTACTAAATGTATATTGTATACCTATTTCTGTCCAAAATGCTGTGGGGAGGTATGTGATTCAGCAAATAGAATTCCTTACTCCCTAGGGTGGTGGTGAGAAAGTTCCCTACTTTCTTTTCATTCAGGTCCACTAACCTAAAGTGGAAAAAAAAATTGTAGAAACTCTTGATTTAATAAAATAAAAATTCCCCTGCTTTTAATATAAAAAGATTTATAAAATTCCTTAATAAGTACAACAAAAAATTCAAAGAATGCTCTGAACTTCTTTACTATAATCAGGTAAAGGAGAGAAGGCAACAGATGGTCGTGGGGTATGGAGATGATGTGGTAAAGAGACAGAAAGAAAAAGAGGAAAAAAAGGGAGAGAATCAAAAACAGATAAAGAAAAAGAAGAAAAAAGCAAGAATTCGTGGAAAGGAAAAACGAGGAAGGAACAGGAAAGCCATACATAGAATCACACACATACGGACCCACACACACAAAAAGAGAAATACTCTACGAGGAAAAAAAGAGAGATGTCCAAGGAGTAAAACCATCCTTTCATGGCCCGTATTTGGATCTTGCTATTAAAGACGCTGAAAGCCATGGTGTGTTTGTGCAACCACAGGTGTAAGAACAGGACATTGGGAACCTGTCCTTCGAGCGAGATGAAACGAGGCTCAGGGCGAGATACGGCCTCTTTGCCAAAGGCTCCCAGTGTAGCTCGGAGAGTTTCCAATCTACACTGGGAGATAGAATGAAAGATGACTAATAGAACAGAACGGGGTGTGTGGTGATCAGAGCAGAAGTCTTTCTGGGGCAGGACAGAATTGGGAAGGAGGGCACCATGTGGGGAATGATGGCAGGGAGTGCTGGGAAGGCACACGGATACTCTTGCTCTTTCCCTCCTCATCAGTTTCTGCTCAGGCAAAAAAAAAAAAAAAAAAGCGTATGACTAAGAAAAAGATACCAATGTGAACTAACCAAATTCACATTTTGTTTGTGACAGAATACTTTTAAGGTTCTGTCTGGTTTTGGTCATTAGCCTAGGGTCACCAGGACCCAAGTGAAACCTCACTGATGCCAACTATGTTCATATCTTTATTTATAAAGTTTGCCCTGAATTCTGGTTGGGGCTCTATCACCACCTTGGCTGTGAGTGACCTTGGGTAGCTTCTAAACCCTTGTTGAGTCTTACTGTATTAAGTTGTAAACTGAAAGAATTTAACTAGAAGATTTCTGAGATTTTATCCAACTAAAAGAATTATATTTTTAATTGAAATTGAGCAAAAAAAATTTCTTGAGACTATAAATCAGAATAGAAAAATTTTGATTAAAATATCCCTAAGAACATGCTATAAATTAAGGTTGAAGCAAACAACTTTAAAAATCAGCAGATTTAACCTACATATATGATCTCTTATCTAGTACTAAACCATTTGCCACTAAAACTGTGAAATAGGATCTATCAGCACTAGAACTGTATTGCCTTGATATACATGTTTAGATCTGCAATTTGTTGTGAATCATATATCAGCCTTGAAGTCCTCATTGGCAGACTATCAACTTTTTAAAGAATTTGACTTTTTAAAGTCAAATCTATGGCATATAATTGTAAAAATATTAAATGAACAAGGAAATAAAGGGAGAAATGTAATAACTATGCATCTCAAAAGTAAGGTTATGTTCCTTCATCTTTCATTTTCACCAGACATCACTCAGTTCTGATTTTCGTATTCCTGCTTACAAATAAAGGGGGAAAGGCTGTGGGTGGTGGGACGCATGGGTGTGGGAGGGTACACTGTTGTCTATTAGTGGAATCAACCCTTTCAGCTGACAAAGACAACAACCAAATCTTTAGATGGTTTATTTGATCTGCGTGAAAGAGTGGCAGTGGGATTTCTGGCACTTGAATAAGCGGAAACAATATTTTTGGCTAGAGAGAATTCTGAGTTCTCTCAGGGAGTCTTCTAGAAGGCCATCTGGCCCAAACAGTATTTCTTTTGTAAAGCCCTGCATTTGGAAACACAAATGAAAGGTGTATAAGCTGCAATCAGATACCTATGAAAATAATTTGCTTTCAGTATGTGGAGGGGGGTGGGTATTATTCTTTGTAATTCTCTAGATGAAAAGACTCACATGAGGAAAAAAAATCTTTCTTTAATAAGATATAAATTCCCAATTTATATTCCAGCAGAGGGTTTGCTTATTAATGTAAACTTATTAATTTACATTATTGTTTTCTCGCGAGTGAAAGTAGAATGTTTCGATGATGTTTACAGTTATTATGTCAAGTAGTGACCTTGTTTTTGACCTTTTATAATTGTTAACTGAACCTAGATTTTAAAGGGGAACATTTCCTCTTCCTTGGTTTTTAGCCAGCTTGTGAAGCTGTAACAAATGAAAATAACGAAAAAGACGAAATCCTTCCAAAACCAAATGAAGCACCTATAATAATGATCTGAGTAAAACTGAAAATGATGCATAGCCGTATTTGTGGTAGGATACTGCAGAAACAGGAATATTCTAGCAAAGTGTATCTTTAAAATCTATCACATGTAATATACTTTGCTATTCTTTCACATTTTTTCTGTTAGTCTCCATTTATAAACGAATGGTAAATTCTTATATTAAGATATCTAGAATTACCTATTAATCATTTCCTTTAGTTGTCATTTTTTGCCCAAGAAGAAATGAATATGAAAAGAGAAAACATTTAGCACTGGGTTTATAATAGAGACATGAAAAAATATGCTATATCATAATACATGAATGTATACATATTGCATAAATATTTATATGTACTTAACATGTAAGTTACATATCATGACATAAACTAAATATTTGCTTGAGATGTTTTCATTTCAGTTATCCAATATTCATACTATGCACAATTTTTAGTTGATAAAAAAAGAACTGTCAAAATCATATTTTTAATAAGCAATTCTAAATTCAGTTCTGAATAGAGAATTTTCAAATAGTGGAATTGCCACTAATATGGAAAAAATAACAGAAACAAAATCAGCCTTTAAGAAAATCCTTTATAAATTTAAAGTAAATCACATGGAAAGTGATTTATCCTGGCTAAAGTTTCTACCAATAATTTGAAGCTAAAATAATTAATGACATGAAGGTTATATCTCAAAATATATTTTTCTGGAAGGATTGGAGAAAGACTCAAGTTTGATTAATATTGTGGACATATATCTCACGACTCATGTCTGCAAGTTAGACATATTTTAGCTTATGGGAATTAAAATAGGAGCATAGAGTATGTGAAATGTTTTAAGCTTTTCCAACAGATTTTTACAAGAAAGGTGAGCTTGTAATGTCAATCTATAGCCTAATTCCTATTCGTGGGGACTGTTGTGCCAGGCAAAATTCTTTAGCCTATAAATATCTATAGTTTCCTGAAACAAAGCAGTCACTAGTATCATTATCCCAAATGGTACCATTATGCTGAATGGTGACAGATTATATGAGCAGATTATTATTTTTTTAATGTAAAGTATTTTTTACCTGACATTAGACTAAGGGGACATCTTCTAATTAAAATAAAACAACAAAAAATTCTGTGACACCAAACTGAACTCCAGTAAGTTACCTACTTGTGATCTAAGTATTCCCACAAATTTTGTTATTTGGAAGGGACAGAAGAAAAGGCAGAACTTTTATTTTTGATAATAATTATTATAGTTATGGAGTAAGAATAATTATTATTACTATAGAAAACACAAATGAACCAGCATTACCTGTGAACTTCAGCTATGGCTTTGGTCTCAGGGCAGAATATACTTTAAATACAATTTAAGCAGAAGTAGAGCAAGGCAAAAATATATAATTTTGCTTTCTTGGGTCATTTCTACTTAAAAACATTACTTGAATGAAATTTTCATCCGAGTGGGGAAAAAAAGGTCTTTTGGAAATTTGTAACTGTCTCACTAGGACACAAACTATCAGTTTCCTGTAGTTGAGAGAGTCACCTGTGCTTTGGACAAAATATCTGAGGGTAGATGTTTTCATCAGTGATTCACATTTGAAATAAAACAGATTAGATGTTTGTTGGAAGCAATACTTTATACAATTGAGCAACCTATTTATACTAAATCTTTACAAACAGAACGCACATTATTTAAACCCCAAGACCCTTCAAGACCCAGAGTCACCTACCTGCAGACCCAATTTTTGTGACCAGCCAATTTATAGGCAAAGTGAAAGAAACATGCGAACAGGATAAAATAACCATATGTCCCCACTGGAAGCCCCATTACTTGAATCATTTAAACCTTGCTGGACAAAGCACCAGGAGAATTTGCTGTAGGAAACAAACAGCAATGGGGCAGAGAGGAAATGACCTAATAGTAAGTCTCCCTTCTGCTCTAATTTCTGTGGTTCTGTGTTCAGAAAAGCTGTCCTGTCACACTGTTGTGGAAGCTTATACTCCAACAAGAGAGCATTTCTTATTTAAAAAAAAAAGCCAGTTCAGAATTTAACATTTAAGTTGCCATCATCAAAAGGCAAGGACACTTTGGGACAATTTTGTTTGGGAACAATACTTTTAAGATATGATGGAAAAGTGTTTTTGCTTTCATTCAAGAACTGAAATGCCAGCAAAAGAGTATGTTTCTAGTTTGAATTTTGTTTGTTGGCTACCGAAATTTAGGGTAACCTCTCCCATACTCCTAGCTGCTTACAATACCAAGAGGCATCCTTTGATGTGATCCAATGTGAAAACCAGGGTAGACTAACGGAGGCAGTGTTGACCCAGAACTGGAACTCTGCTTGGTCTGCCATTTTGATGACCCATATCTTGCCTCAGTTTATTATTTCAGTAGGAAGTATTTATCACATGCATATTCTTAGCTGGCAGAAGGTACACACAGAGAGGTGTAAAACATTTAGTGAATGTGTGCATAGGCACAGGCAGGAGAGGGGAGTGGATGGAGTTATTGGTATGTATGAATGGAAAAGTACATGGCTCTTCTCTTAGGTAAATACTTATGTGTATTCATGGAGCACCTGGGTTTTGGAGTCAAGATATAGAAATGAACATAAAACACAATGTCAGCTTCGAAATATTTTTCTATAAACTGCAGTGTTTTTCCAATAGCCACTCCTGATTTGAAATCAAAGAACACTATCCTGAAATTGGTGTCAGTCCAAATGGGATGTTTCTAATATCACATATTTTGCCTTTGGATTTTAAGTGCAGGTTTGTGCAAAGATGAGCCTGTGTGTGAGGGTGAACGTGTGTGCAAGGTCAGAGCTGAAGGCAGGTATCCATAATGAGCAGAGGGAGTGACCCACTTAATACTGTTACCCTCATTTCCAAGTCCCGGGATTTTTAGGTGTTTTTACTGCCAGTGAAAAGTGTTAAGTGGTACCTCTTACACTGATGTCACCAGTTCACCACCCAGAGCCAGTTTTGTCTTTTTTTTTTTTTTTTTTTTGTAAAGGGGACTGTTTAAGATTTAGAACCTGTTTAAGATTTAGAATGTTTCAACATTCTTTCTCTCCTAAGTACTTTTGCATAGTAGGTATTAAAACTCCACTCCTTATGTAAATAACAAGGCTGAGTTCAGATATTACCTCTAGGATAGATTTATAAATGCAACTTTCCCCCCATTCTCTTAAAAAGAGTCAAACGGTATTACTGCAAATAACCTTTAAGATAATTAACTGACAATGCTGCGAGTAGCATAAAATCTTCCTTCAGGCGACACCTAATTTAAGTGTTACTGGCACAAAGTGGAGACAGATTGCGCATCACTACTGCAATATTTACATAGCAGAAACCCACAGAGCAGGAAACGCGAGGCTCAATGATGCACTAAATTAGGAACAACCGTACTCCAGCGTTAATTTGCTCTCCATTCTATCCAAATCTCAGGTCCAGAAATTGGTACAGACACATATACAACCTCCCACTCTTAAAGGACTCAACCGGAGGAGATTTTGGTACATTTTTGCCCCAAAATTAATATAACTTGGAATTTATTTCTTCTCTCCACAAGGACCATTTGATCAAACTGTGTTTATTTCATTACAACTTGCTCTCACTTTGATCTAAAATTATTTTCCTATGAATGTTGGTTGTATCTGAGTCTGTAGAGAAAAACTAAACAGACTTCTATTTTCTCAAAGGCTTCCAATATAGTTTATGAACAGAATAAACTATAGAGAGACTTGAGGGCCAGTTTGCGAAATATTCAGAAACATGGAAGGGCCAATTTACCTGAAGTGAATTTCTCACTGGTGAATGCTGTCCCCCTGCCCCCATAACTTACCCCTCTCAATGCAATGGTTTTTGAAACAAATGAAACAACATATTTTTTATATTTTTCCCCACGGCATTTTAAACACCAGTTTCACCCAAGGTATTAAGAAAACGTTTACCTTTCCTAATTGTTGATGTTCTTTAAAGGCAGCGATCAGTTCTTCAGCCCACTTAATCTTTTCAGGGGAAGGAGAAAACTGTTCCTGAACCACGGCAATTTGGTTAGGGTGTATCACCTGCTTACCTACAAGAAGATTAATAACACCAGAAACACAAAACAACAAACAGATGTTCAAACAAAATGTTTCAACCAGGAAAGCCTCCTAATGCCTCACAGACTGTACGCAAAATAACTAATATTTTACAACTTTTTAAAAAGAAAGGAACTGCAATCTGGTAGGCTTTTCCAGAATACCACATAAGAAACCTAGAAGAATGGGAATAATTGTGTTTCCTATCCTATAGAAATACCACCTTAGCGCAGATAATCTCTAATTTTTAGTTACAGGTGGGTAGACTGGCAGCTCGCTGGCTAATCCTTTGGCAGAAACTTTAAAGGATAATAACTGCAAATTAGAGTGATTATTTTTAAAGTTTAAAAAAATGATATAACTCTTTCAAATTTTACAAGTTGTCTTTTGCTTATTTTGTATCATTTATCCCACCTGCCATGATTTCTTTTAGGAGTAGTCTGTTGGTTTTCATAAAGCTTACAGAAGCAGATGTCAAATAGTGGCTTATAATAACATATAATAACATATTAAGAAAATAACATTTTCTCTCTTATAGATGAATACAGTGTGCCATTTCTAACCACCAACAGAAAACTGGATGTCAATGAAAATATTTTATTCAGTACAGTGACACAGAAGGCAAATTTGAACAGTGGTTTGGTCTCTAGATTACTCCATTTTAAAATGTTTAAGTAAAAAAGTTACAGAAAGTTTCTCTACCCAAAAACATAACCAGATTTTCCCTTTTTTTAAATAGAATGAAGACTCAATATTTCCTTCTTTTATCAATATTTAGATACCCCAGAAGAAATCTTATCTCTGTAGTGATAGCTTTAAAAAAGCTTTCTGCTTCTTTCTTAAGTTTAAGGATCTTAAGTAAAAACATTACACAAACATAAGACTCACAGGGTTCTATGAAATCATGAAGTCATTAAAAGAAACAACTTAACAATCAGGGAAGTATGCAATTGAATCAGGTCATTAATAAAATACAACATAATTTAATGATATAATAATGACAAGGTTATATTTTATTACATACATTATAAAGTTATGGACATATTTGGTTCTTTAAAAATGAATGTGCACTTAATGATAATTTGCTCTCCTAAATTTATTTGTCCATATATCAATTTGTTTTGCTTTTGAAATAGTTGTTTTAACATTTAGGCAGTACAAATTATACTCTTGATGTTTTTAAAAACGGTCAATTCCTGTTACTCTCATTATTCTATTGAATAGGAAAAAACCCAATATTTGTTAAAAAAAAATTCTTAGTGTTTCAAGGAAAAGAGTTTAAATGAATAAATGTAACAGTATCTTTTCTTACAGTAGCAGAATTAGAACCCTTTCACATTGTTATTTCATTCTTATCTGTCAGCACACTAATACAACATTAAAACCCTATACAAATAAAGCTGCTTTAAATTATTTGAGGAATTGTGCTCGCTTCAGCAGCATATATACTAAAACTGAGGAATAATTTCAGGGAACAAATAATACCAGCGATGATAAATGAGAGCTTTTTTTAATAGTAGGTATTGCAATTATATTTAAGTAATCTAATTGTTGTTACAATATTATTAATAAAGGATATCAGTTCTGGTAGTCATTTTGTACTAATTGTTAGTCCTGAATTTTATAATTTATGTACATAATTTATACTGATGTGTTAAAAGCCAGATTTCACGGGAACTTCTTGGTACAGACACTACGACTTGAGGAGAAAAACAAACTATTTAGAAATGCTCTGAAACCATGGATGGCTTGCAAGTATCCATCTTTTAGGTAATGAGGGTAATTTTCAGATATGTGTTAAGTTTCAGAAATTTATGAACATCCATGTATGAAGTTATCTTTTGTCGATTCTTACATATCCCAACAACAGGACATCAGACTTTAATGTCATGTGGGAGTGAAGCAAATATTTTATACAGAAGAGCTGTTATTGGCAAGTTACTGAGGGTGCAAAATTGGAAGACATTAAAATTTATGACCATGAAATCCTTTTTACAGTACCACTTGATATATCGTGCTTTAAATCAATACCTGTCAAGTCTTTTAGGTGACTGTATGATGGTGTCATTTTTGTCTTCTACAAAAGACTGCAAAAAAGAAGAAAACCTACCGTGCTTCATATTTATAATCTTTCTTCTCAGCATGCAGGACTGGAATACCTGTGATGACTAAGTCAGCTGTTGAAGCTTTATTCCAAGATTTATTTTTGGCTTCTTTTTATAAAAATAATTCCTAATGTTAATAGCCACTTACAGAGCCAATGCATTGATTTAAAATCAATCTGCATGGACTGTGGCCCAGTGAAATAATGACTGCAGAAAAGAAACTATAACCTACTGTTTGCTGCATGGCTAACTTTAAAAAAATACAACTCATTAAAAATAATATATAATTTTGAAAAGTACAGAAAATCCTTATGGCACAGACTGTCCTTTATCAGCGTTACAGATATCACAATACTTCCATTTGATTTGAAAACTTTCAGCCACTTGCTTCAGATAGAGTATTTCCCCTTCCTTCTGTCCCTCCTTCCTTTCTCACTGTCCTCCCTTCCTGTGCAAAGCCCAAGTTATGGCAATTAAATGACAAATAATTAGGACAAACAGATCAGAACTGGGTCTAAAATACTCAAAGAAAGCCCTTATTGTTTAAAAATACTACAAGTAATCTCATATCTTATAATCAGACTAATTACCTTTTATTGGTATTAGAAATATAATTGGGACAACAAAGCCCTTCTTTCTAAAAATTGCAAAATGGTTATGAAGTGTAGCTCCCCACTTTACTGACTTGTTCACTTGCATATATAATGGGCACTGTACCCTCTGTGCCTCCCCATTCTCCCCCTGCTTCCATTTGTGTGTGTGTGTGATTTAATACTCCCTGTTGTTGAGAAACAATAGTGCCAAGCCCGTAAGCTCCTCACGCTGAGTTGGGCACAGTCTAGAAATTTAAATCTGATTTGAAGTAACTTGTCTTCTGCGATTGAATTAGGGACCAATTTAATTCAGTCCTGTTTCTTGGAGAAATTCTCAAACTCCTTTACAAGTTCTGGAGCAAACATTTACCCCGGAGGTAGCTGAGGACACCCAGGTTATACGGAATGATGGTGACACAGGCCAGCATCAATTCAGTGTTTTCAAAAAAAAATTTTTTTTATTGAATTAGTGCCCATTTCACAGCAACATCTGGCTGCTTGGCAGCCAGTGCTACACATTTTAGACCAACAACATCGAGGTCTATTAGATAGATTTCATGGAGCGTTTCTCCAACTTTTCCATTTGGGCTATTCCTAACTGGTCATTGGAAAGAGGCAGGTGTAACACGCCACAGAGACAAGGACAACCTCAGGGCTGGGGTAGAGGGACTCTTTCTTTCTTAGTCACTATTAAATGTAGGGAGAATTCATTTATTAATAGTTCAGATGACTGGAAACTATTTCTCTAGAAGAGATCACATTCGTTTATTAAACAAATTTGGCGGTGGAATCATATTTTATTTTGACTCTTCATGTTAAAAACATAAAAACAAATGTCAGAGCTTCATTTAATTCTAATGTAACATTAACATTGTTTCTTAAGTTGTTTAATTTTATTTGGGGTTAAACCACCATCCATTAAGAGATCTTTTACATTGAAGGTCACTGTATGAAATATTTATCTCCATAATCCCTAACTGGCCGCATTTCAAAAATATTTACAAAAGGGATAGTAAGGATGTTTGTCTCTTTTCCTTCTTATCTGGGTTCATTTCAGATCATGATGGTCTTGTAACTTGCAGCAGCAGAAGAAATAAGAATAAAAGAGCTTATGGTGTTTCTTATCCGCAGTTGCGTGTGTGTGTGTGAGTGAACACAACCACAGACATGTGTTTGTGTGTAGAATCCTACTGTGGTTTTGAAAAAAATGGATTTCTATTGCAAAAACACAATTTTCGGTTGCTCTCCAGACTCCTGGGGATCTGAGTGATCGGACATAGCAATCAAGAGATATCTGCCTGCGCTCCAGGATGGGATTGCAGGGGACCCACTGATCTGAGTGCCAGCCAATGCCCGTAGGTGTCGTCAGGTGCAGAGACACGTACTGGGAGGTGGGACAGAAGGAAGGGGCTTGAAGTGGCAGGAGAATATAAAAGTAAAAAAAAAAAAAAAAATCAAAGAAGATATCACTGTTGTTTTTCAGAAATGAATTAATATTTTGAACGTTGGAGGAAAATTTTCTTCTACCCATCAAGCCAAGTTCTTATGGCAATTCCCTCAAAAACACTTCTGTAATAGCTTCATCCCTCCCTGAGGGTCAGCAAAAACAAAATACTTAAGAGAAAAAGTGGTAACTAATGTAAAGAGAAAATAAAACGAGTGCTTTGTTTTTTGACTTGCGGAGCCAAAGGAAACCATGACCATTTATATAGCAGGTTCTTGCCCTAGATGGCTTTTTCACACGCCAGATAGAATAAGTATAAGAGACATGCGGCTGCAACAGAAACACGACTTTCTGGTTGTAGTTCTACCTTTATGGAGTGTTTGCGAATTTAGATACTGCTTCTAAGATGTCATCAAGAGTCATACCGGTAAACCCCATTGCGGCTCCTTCCCTGGACTGCCTGAGGAGCCCCTCTCCATCTCGAAAGTCGATGTACACCAGATCTATGGCCTGCAGACCAAAGGCCTTCGCTATAACAATAATCTTTTGTCGGGCGTACAGAATATCTTGGGCTTCTTTACCACTTGTTGCACCTGAAATGGGATGTTGACAGCAAAGGGAGACATTAACTCTGGAAACCAAACCCAGCCATCTATTGTAGAAACTCCCTTTGTAAAGACATCTATGTCATCCTGGGAACTGCTTCCCAGCAAAACTATGATTCTAGTATAGACGAAGAAAGGGATATGTGGATGCAGAATTAAATTTCATATGTGTCTATTTCTCTTGGAAGGCATCGTTCAGTGTCATTACTTGTGTGTGGAGTAAGAAAAGGCCCCTCCTGTATCTCAGGAGATAGAATCACAAATGATGGGTCCCAAATTACTTCTGGTATATTTTTTCCTTCTTGCCATTGCTTGGAAAGTATTAATCCAAAGACAGCACCACAAAAGGTGGCCGAGTGGCTGTGCAAGGAAATGGTTAACTTCTCTCACCGAGCACAGAAATTTGCGTGCTGTGGTTGCAGTGTCCTGCCATAACTAAGGTTCTGAGCCAAATAGAGCAGCTTCAGGGTTTGGACGAAGAACTTGGGGAAACGGAAGGGCACTCATTTTGAAAGAGGCAGAAAGTGTCCGCTGAACTGTCGGAAACACAAAAGTCTCCTGGAAAGGCTGGTATTAAAATAAGTTCCTTTTCTTTCACCCTAGGAGCGGGTGTGTATGGAGTATCACTGTTTCTATTTGGACCGTGACACTGCTCAGGGAAAGCGCCAGTATTGAGGCCACTGGAACTGTGGTTCTGCAAATGCTTTGTGGCCTTGGCCTCTTTTCTAGGTATGTCCACAGTCTCTAGTTATCCCTGTACCCAGACCAGAAGCATAGTACCCAACGGATGGGGAAGATCAGTGGAAACTAGCATGCTATCTCAATAAATGTTTAATAAGAAGAGTTCTGAAATATACTTTAGGAGGAATTTAGGATCTATTTTAAATAATATTTGCATACTACATTTAGTGTAGAAAATGATTCATTAAAGCAAATGTGAAATTGCTTTAAATTTGTGTTAGAAGCCTAGACAGCCCTCATACTGATGTGAAAATAAAATATTTAAGCAATGGAGAGGTTGTTCATATATTATTATGTACAAAGTAGATGTCATATGTTCCTGAACCACATCTGAGGTTGCAACAGGCTTTTTATTATTTTATACATGAACAGAAGTAATAATGTAGTGTTCTGGAAGCAGGACAGCTCTGAGGGGCCCTAAATTATCAGAAAGTATTGCCCATTCAGCTGAACAACAATTGTCATGGTTGGTAAATATATATTGTCATGTAAATGTCCATTCATGAAGGGGCAAAGAAAAAATACATCCATCCATACACACACGCACGCACGCACACACACATGCACGCACACACGCATGCACACATAGAGATTGAAAAAGAGAGAGAGAGAAATGTGATACCTATGCTGGCTCGAAAGTCTTCTCCTCCAAAAACAACAGCATCTAGAAAAAGACCCACTTGAGGTCCGGTCTTTAGTGCTTCTTCACACACGGTCTGTGAAGGAACAGAACAGAACCAAATCTCACAGAAGTGAACAGTTTGGAGAGAAGCAGCATGATGTATTTAAGTGACAGAAAGATCCAACTCTTCACACAGTTTGGCTGAAAGCAAACTAGCAGCCCTAAAAATGCAGTCCAAATTCACTTCTTTTCAAAGGCATTTAATATTGTCCAAGATAAGTATGTTGTATAGATTTGCTTTGCTTAATGGACTGTAGGAATATAGTTATAAATGGATTTTAATATAATATTCAAATCGTAGTTCATCTAATTTCTAGAGAAACTTTGAATTAACTCATTTTGATTGTACTATAAATTATTTCTGCTTTTCCAATATTCATTCTTGCTTTAAGAGACTCTCAAACAATAAACATAAAACATAAGAAGAATTTTTAAATCAAATTCACTGGATTATTTGCATTAGGATCAGGATTTCTTAGTAAATGGCCTCAGGACTAAAGACATACAAAAATCTACAATTCCAGAGGGGAAAATAAAAATGAACAAGACATCCAAGATGTATTAATTAGCAACTTCCATATTTCTATGTGAAAATAAAGATTAATAACATTTGTCATAGCTGGAACTGAATTAACAAAGGTGGAGATTCAGCATGTGGGTGGGGAAAACATGAAAATGGGGTGAGCACACTGTTGATTAATTTCAGAGGCTGTAAGTGCTCTAAGTACACTATGGCATATAACGGTACAAGAGAGTTTAGAATTCAATCGTTGTATGAATCTAGTTGCATCTAAGGGATATGCTTTGATTGTATCTCAGAACTGTGGGGCAGGCTGGAAGAATCTGTGGTCAGTGGTGTAAACACGCTGATCATGAGGCTGGAAGCGGCTCCCAAACATGCAAACATCCTGCAAGGTCCAGTAGGTCTCAAAGTTTCCTCTCAGAGCGTTTACTCCCATATTATCTAAGGCAGTTCAACTATCTTTTTTCTTTGTTTTTAGGGACTTCTTCTCTCCTGCCCTCTGAAACGGGGTGCTACATTGATGTTAACAAGTCAGGTGAAATGGGAGGCATATTTTGGAAAACAGTTTAAATGATCAGTGATAAAAGGGAGGAAACAAGGTAGCCATGAAATTGTTAAGGCAAATTGTTTAAGGCAGCTTAAACAATGCTGGAAAACCCCTGGCTCAGCTAATCTTCCTGAATGTGTACTGGGAAATACTTTATGTTCTAATGTGGCAAACTGAAATAATATACTACAACTTACTGGTGTATACTAACCTACAAATAGCAATCTTATATAGTAGGCATTATGGCTAACGTTGCTACAAAGAGGGCAGAAAATTTCCCAATAGAAGGCAATTGTATACAAAAGAATAATTGAAAGTTAATTCATAAGGGCAACAAAATACATTTTCATGTACATTTCAACTATAAATATAGTAATTCAAAGCATATGTTTATATATGTTTATTTAATTAAAATAAGAATATATAGACATTTCATTTAAATATTTAGGTCTGGGAAGTTTTCCCTTGCTACTTGACCAATCTCTTTGTCTTCTAAGATGCTCACAGCCTGATTTTGGATTATTATAGGCAATAAATGGTGCTCAAGGTTTACTTTGCTTTAAAAATATTTCTAGAAAAATAGTTTAAGTAGATGTCAAGAGAACAGAAGTTCTCTTTAGGTAGTAAATAAAATACTAACTTATTAGTCACATTATGTTTTCTTACCTTAAAATTGAGCAAACCCATTGCAGTTTCCACAAAAGGGATTAAATTCATAGGTTGTTCAAGTTTTCGGCCTTTTAAGTAGAATGAAAATTTGTCTGAAAACTAAAACCAAAAGTGTCATAGGTGATTAGCAGGGGAAAAAAATGTACAATCACTAAAATGTTAGTCACAAAAGTAGTATTCAAGTCTTTGGCCTAAGGAAGTAATATCCCAGCTTATTTCGTACACAAAAAAAAGAATTAAAACAGAACAAAACAAAACAAAAACAGGAGGAAAGACCAAAGGAAAAAGGTAACAAAGTTCCACCAAACTGAATAGTAAAACTTCAAGCATTCTAATTTTTTTTTCCCCCCTAAAGGAGTAATTTGAGGCCTAGGAGTTAGAAGTGGAAAGAGAGATTCTGGAGTTTAAATGCTTTTCTTAAAAACATATTTGCTTAAGACCTCTAGCCTTCACGTCGTTAAATGCAAATGGTAGGCCCCCAAAACAGCAAAGTGTTGCTCTACCTGCCTTTCTGTTTTTGTTTTGGACCAGGCACTGACATCAGTGTAACTGTTCAGCAGCCTTCTGCGTGGCACCCACATTATTCATTATAGCACCATTATCCTTTGTTCAGAAGGTTTTTCTTCATAATTTTTTAGCTTACCTAGGAAGACCTTAAAAAGGAAGTTTAATTCTTTGAAGACCAAAGCTCGCCAATTTTTTCCATGAGACCAGTTCACAGCTAGCTCTGTGCTGCCAGTGGGGTAGCCCAAATTCCAAAATCTATCATCTGGAAACATACAAAAGCTCTTGCACAGATCTCCACCACCACTACCCCCCCCTTTCAAAAGGAAAAAAAAAACCCCACCACACTCTAAATTGTAAATCTATTATGTCTATCTAGATCTAATAAGATGTAGGGAGATAAAAAAAAAACACACAGGTATGACAAAGATATTTTTGTAAATAAAGATGAAAACATATATATCCATTTTAAATTTAAGGAATATTCAGCCATTAATGGATATCAAAGGAAAAGGGAATTTTAATCATCTCTCCATTCAGTCTCAGTTGGGTAAATCATATCTAAGAGATTTGCATAAATATAAACCATCAAAGACTTTTCATCTTCAAAGGGGGTTTCAAGACCCTATAAGCTTTGTACTGTAATCATCGGAGGTCACCACCCTGCAGGAATAGGGCTGCTATGGCAACATAAAAAAACTAATGCTTAAGGCTTAGCATAATATTCTGACTAATAGAAAGGAAACTCATTTTAAAAGCTGGCAGCCTATTTACCAGAAGCAGGATTAGAGGTGTTATTTCCCCTTTTAGCTGCCCCCTCCTTGCTTGTGCAGCAACCCCCCCCCCCCCCCCCCCCCCCCGCTCTAAAAAATCTAATCACTGGGATCTTTAAAAAGCTTTTGAGCAATTTGCAGTAACTTTACAATTAGGCTAAAATAAATCACAGCTTTCAGTAATGAAGAATTATTCCCAGTTGCTCCACGGCTCCTCCCCTCCTCAGACACCATCATCGTCACCTCCTTAGTAACTTTTCAAGGGAAGGAATAACTCAACCAAAATAGCAAGAAAGAGGGCTACAATTGAAGGAGACAAAATGGATAATATTCCGTGTAAATGAAAAGAAAACATAATTTATGTCACATTTAAGCCAGAAAATGGGTAATGAAATATTAGTGGTTCTGGGGTTATATATGCGCCGGAGGAACTTTTTTCCTCATTAAAAAAAAAAAAAGAAGAAGAAGAAACTTGCAACATTACTTGCCCCATTCTTTGTGATCACAGTTATAACTACGAAAATCATGAAGTTTAAAACTAGTTAAATACTTTATGTTTCCTGTTCTTACAAAAAAATCTCTAATGCTTTTTTGTTTTTAAGCCAATAGGGGCATTTGAACATTAAATATTCTAGCCCATTCTCCTTCTCCTCCTCCCCTTCTTTCTTAAAAAATTGCATTAAGTACTGACACAAAAGGTAACTAGTGGAGAAGTTTCAATTAATTTTTTCAAAAGGAGACGATTAAATGTTTCCGGCCTGGTAAAGTGTTCATTTCAGTGAGGTGGAGGGGAAGGGGGAGGGGGGTGGAGGAAAAGAAGGGGAAAAAATCACAAAGAGATTGGGGAGGAGATGAAGTAGCAGGGCTCAGCAATTCTTTCAATTCCAGTGCACACCCAATAGTGTGTTGGAAGAATGCACACTGTTCGGGATTTGTGGGAGAATTGTCCCGCGACAAAGGAGGCAGAGTCACGCTTGTTATAGTCCAATAAGCCGTGCCAGTCAAACAAGAACCCACACTAGCGACAAAAGACCAGCAAGAGATTCTCACACAAAAGAAAACAAGGAAGCCCATCTTTCAGTTGTGCATCAGGCTCTGGGTTTTATGCTTCACATAAATACAAACGGAGAGGAAAAAATAAACAGCCCAAAAGACTTCTGTTAACTAGAAATCCTATTTCTATCCAAGGATTTAAAACAGTGAACAGGAGCTGTAGCTGAAGGCTGGGGTGGGTCCTCGTCTCTTAAATGAAGGGTAATAATGGTGATAAACAGGCATTAACTATGAAACCAAAAGGGAACAGTGGCTTCAGATTCCATTTCAATCCATTTAAGACACGTTCAAATGGGGTAGGAGGCCTCAGAGAGTGTAACCTACTATAACCAGTATCTCCCAGCTTCTGAGGGGTGACCTTGGAGAGACGAACTCCAGCTTAGACAGTAAATATGGGTCCTTGAACGTGGGTCTTCAAGAAGACTCCAACACGGAGCTGTCCAACAGAAACCGAATGGCAGCTACATATGTAATTCTAAATTTTCTAGTAGCTACATTAAAAGAGTAAAACGAAACAGGTTAATGTGGTTTTAATAATGTCTATTCAACCTGGGGCGCCTGGATGGCTTGGTCTGGTGTAGCGTGCAACTCTTGATCTCAGGGTTGTGAGTTCAAGCCCCATGATGGGTGTAGAGAATACTTAAAAAAAAAAAACAAAACTTTATTCTTTATTTTTATTTATTCATTTTTTTTGTAGCCTGCTTTTCTTTTTCTTTTCAAATTTTTATTTAAATTCTAGTTAGTTAACATATAATGTAATATGGGTTTCAGGAGTAAAACAAAAAAAAATCTTAAAGAAAATAATGTTTATTACCCAATCTGACATATAGTCATTTCAACATGTGATCAATATAAAAATTATTGAGATAATTTACAGTCTTTTGGGGGGAGAGGGCTCCTAAGTCTTCAAAATCCCGTGTGTATTTCACACTTATAGCACATCTCAATTTGGACTTGCCACATTTCAAGCGCTCAGTAGCCACATGTGGCAGGTGGCTATAGCATTGGAAAGTATAGATCCAAGGCATCTACGTGCATTAGAAAAGGGAATGGTTTTCTCAGGTGTTACAACTATTCATTGTATTGCTGTATTTGCAGCCACAGCCTTAGAGATAATCCCAGATGTGGCTTTAAAATCACCACTGTCCACATGCCCTTACCAAGCTTCCAGCACTGATGAGTCACAGCCTGTCTGCCCTGGAGGGGCACAATGGACAGTTATTTTATTCAGCAGAGATCTGCAAAATCATAGCAACTCCTAAATAAAATCTAGCCTCCCCCTACTTTAACAATTAAAACAATCATAGTATAATTAGGCCCATTTCAAAGTTTTCTTAAGTAATTTGACATGCCAGGTTTTTATTGGCTGAAAAGTCTGTCGTGAAACACAAACACACCTGTCAGCAATTTAAAAAAGGACGAACTGGAGAGCTGTTCAGGAAATAATATCTGTGCTAATTAAAACCACTAGTTAAAAGCTTCCTGTTTATTCCTCTAGTTGCCCTCAGGAGTGACCTTTCCCTCTCCTCCTCTAGGGTCATTTTTTCATTCGTGGCTAATGTGCTTTCGCTGTGTATGAAGACTTCAAATGAACCTGGGTAACAGCCATTTATTTCCCTGCTCTTTCAGGTGGAGGTTAGGGCCTGGCAGGGTGTGAGGTGTGATCCAATTCTCAGGCAAAAGCTAGTTTCCAAAGACTGAGGAGGCTGTCCTGTCCAAGCCGCAAATCTGAGTAGGGTGCAGAAGCATCATCCCAAGAGCGGAGTTGTTCCTCTGAACACGCTGGGTAAAGCCAGGCTCCCCTTGTGTGAAGGCAATAGTCTCTTGCACTCCCCTCTTTTCCTCAGCTCCCTTTTTCTCTGTTCCGTGTACGTGTTTTCAAAATCTGCAGCACCCAAATCCTTCCTTTCTGCTACTCCTTCATAGCTGCTCCTGAGTCTTTAATTAAAGCAAAGCATTAGCTACTCACCCACTGGATTTCTTCAGGACCTTCGACCTTTGGCAGCATCAGGCTAGAAGGAAGGACCCGGGATTGCAAGAGGATCTCCAGGTCTTCTTCGGCCAGACCGCTGGACACCGAGTTGACCCTCACACACTTTTCAGTTGGGCCCAGATCAAAGTCTTCAAGAGTTTTTACTATTCTCGATCGAGCTTCATTCTGTAAGTGTCGATAAAATGTATCTCTTAAGTTTATTTATCACTGAGAGGAAACACAGTCCTACTGACTGTAAGTCTGCTATATGGATTCAGAGTCTGAGCACCATGATTGTATCTACACATTTCCTGTCTAGCACATAAATGGTATTGGAAGCAAGTTGTCCGATCTGACAGACAAGTGATTGATTTCCAGACTTCATTCAAGATGACTATAACAGAGATGACAGCCACCGTAATGCATATGCACTTCTTTTTTCTTTTTTAAAGATTTATTTATTTTTGAGAGAGTGCAAGCAGGAAAGGGGCAGAGAGGGGTGTGGGGACAAAAGATCCAAAGCAGGCTCTGCACTGACAGCAGCAAGCTTGACACAGGGCTTCAACCCATGAGCTGTGAGATCATGACCTGAGCTGAAGTTGGACACTTAACTGACTAGCCACCCAAGCACTCTTGGTGCACTTCTAAATAATACTGTCCTCTTTCTCATTAGCATTTCTTCCCAACTTGAAAGGTGAAATAATTAATACATAACATTTATTGAGCATTTACTAAGCTCTAGGCATGGTTCAGTTTTCTACCTGCATTTTCTCGTTTAATAAATATAAGGAACTACATAACATTTGGATAATTGTAGTCTCATCTGTTGGCATAGTCACATTAGGGAAAAAATAAGGATTTCTTTTCCTCTTTCCATATGCATCATGTTTTTAACTCAAAATTTTTTTGCAACTGAGTTGAATTTTGACATTCAATTAAGAAGGCACTTATAGGAAAATGACATTCCACAGTACAAAAAAGCTCCAACTTATTCAGATGTAAGGCAATAATATCACCAAGAAATCCCCTCATGAAGTGGAAGACAAATACATTTTTTTCTGAGTTGACAGTCTATACTCCATAGTTAGGAAAAGCTGAAAGGTTGAAGCCTGTTTCAGTGTATGAATTGTCCTTAGAAAAACTGTATGAAACCAAACATGTTATTTATTGCCTCTGAGTTCGGGTGTTGAAGGTGGGGAAGGGGGTGGGGAGAGAAAGGAGCACATTGAGGGCTGGGGGTTGGAGTTAAGAGAAAGAAAGCACTTGGGGTCATTACTTCCTGCCAATTTCAGTTTCAAAAACAAATTCCTCCAACTTGCCAACAGCCCTCAACAAATTCTCATTGTCAGAATGAACACTTATCAAAAGTAGTTTCATTTGGGAAGGGTTTTTATGATACTAATAAAACTTTAAAGCTTCTCACTGCTGATGAATGTGGTTAAAAAAAAAAAAGTCTTAACAATATACAGCCATTTGAACAGCAATACTTATCTGGGAAAATAGCAAACCAAAGTGGAGACAAAAAAAAAAAAAAAGAATTATTAGAGCCAATATTGGGTCTAAGTCTAATCAACAAGACAAGCCAGGACAGTAGATTTAAAGCAGACGGATGTAGGTCTACGACCGAGTAAGAGGAGGGAAGGCTTCCAAATGTGGTCTGAGTTAAACAGTGTGAGGAAACAGTGGCTTAGAGTTGTCAGGTCAGTTGGAAACAGAGTACGGAGACCAGTTTAGGACAGCTCTGTGGAGCCCTGATTTACAGAGCCCTGACTGCTGATAATTAGGTCAAGCTTAGACAAAAGCAAGAGAGCTCACACTAGCTAAAGTGAGGGATGATGGAGCCAACAGTGGCCTGGTTCCACATCATGCCTTTGGCTGTTCCACAGCTATAAAACTCATCCACTTGCCCCCCCCATGCCTTGTTCCATTCATTAAATAGGAAGTTCTGTTCATTAAACAGGAAAATGCTGCAGGTGAAGAGCGGAAGTGAGCTCAGCATCATGGTTCTAAGGACACCTTGAGCTGTCGGGAGAAATGCCTTCAGCTCTTTGGCAGTGTGTGTGTGTTTAGATCCATGGCCTCAGAGAACCTAAAATGCGTTATGCTCCATGTAGCCTGAACAGCTACAAACTCAGGATTGCTGCAGCTTGTAAATATTTCAATTTCCAGGGTTTCTTTCAATAGCAGGTTGGGCTTCTAAAGGGCCAACTGGGACCGAGTGAATGGAAAATGGAAGGGAACTAACTAGATCATTTAGCCTGAAATGCATTTAAAAATGTGAGTTACTTGAATCATCATCCACACTCTCTACTTTAATCTGCATGTGTGCTCAAGGTGACGGAAGCCTGGCAACATCAACTTCCTAAACTGTTCATGTAGGTGTCAAATAAAATCTGACCTCTAAGCTGTTTTGTTGTTTCATTTGGATTAGAAGGAGACTGTTTGTTCACAGCTTGTGTGCTAAACCTGTTCGTGATTTTTATCTAAAGTCAGATTGCCATGGTTTCAGCACATTCTGATTTACTTAGTAAAATTCAACCCTTGTGAAATTGGCTGCAAATGAAATACCTAATTCCAATTTTAGGCATAATCTGATTAGTACTTTTCACATTATAATAATGAATAGTGAATAGTCAGCATTTTATTAGATTTTTTTTTTTTTTTGGCTCAGAATTAAGACAAGTGCTTTCCACTTCATCATTCTGTACCTTTCCAGAAAAAGATGATGGCTTTGGAGGTATATTGCCACACAACATCCTTATTAACAGGCTGTTGCTTGTTGTAATTTACATAAACTGAGTGTGCATCCCTCTGCTATGTATCCCAAAATATCCAACAACCTCACTGAATTTATACCAACCAACAAGTATGTTGATTTTTTTTTTCTTTTTGGTGCTTTAATGGTGAAATATGTTACTGTGCTAGCAAACACACCCATGCCATCTGCTGGGTGAGAGGAAGGCAGTTTCTAAGAACAATTAAGTTTAGTTCTGGGTGCTCAGCTAGAGAGAGCCACAGTCCACCCAGTTGTGAAAAGAAAGAAATTTTGTTCATTCTGTTCTCTCCCTCCTTCTCTCTCTCCCCTTGATACCAATCTCTCTCTGTTACAGCTCTCTCCTTTGCATCACCTCGCTCCCTTCACACTTTGGTTCTCTTTTTCTTTGCCTGCTATTTGGCCCTGACCATCCTTCCAATTTCCATCTCATTCGGGGGATTAGTAAGATACGGCCTGGCAGACACCACCTTCTCAGAAGGTGATTTGCTGACATGATTGGGAGGTAATGTTCCCTGGCAAAAAGAAGGAAGAGGAAATTAAAGCAAAAAGAGGCCACTCAAAAAAGACCTTTTTTTTTTTTTTTGCGGGGAAGGGTGTCTTACATTCTGGTAGCAAAATGGGTTGTTCAAAATGAGGTTGAGAAGGAACTGCATTCTAAATGTGTTAACACTACAGAATGGCCTTGGTATGATTTTTCTTAATGTAGGATGAACTTGTTCCTCTAAAATCTGAAAACCTGGAGGGAAAAAAACCAGAATAAGGAATGGAATTAAAGCCTTTATCAACAGTTACGTCAGATCTTTGCAGAGACTAATTACCATAGTGTGTTCTGTAGTATGTGATTCCAGAGGTGGGCTCCACAGAGGTCACAAAGAAAGTAGGCACAGATCAGAATTTTCATTGGCCCCTGTTCTAAATAAAAAGTGGTGTCACCAAACTTCCCACATTCAATCGATATTTCGTGCCATGGGCTGCTCAGTGCAGTGGACCAGTGGCTAATAAACTTGTCCTTATACATAAGCCACCGTATTATGTGACTCTGTCTGGGCCAGGAACCAAGGCATGCTATGATTTCAGAGACTCGGTTCTTATCACCTGGGGAAGAGACACGCTCCAGTGACGTAAGAAAGCGGATAAATCAACCATCGCCAAGACCTGCAGACTCCAAAATTAAAGGAGAAAATATGCGTGCAGTTGGTTCAATTGGCACCCATTAAAGCTAATAACTAATCATCCTCGCAAGTTTCTAGCTCAGAATGATCAAATCTGCAAAGAAAACAACATCCGTCCACTTTTACACTCCAGTGGAAGAGGTGGTCCCTTGCGGCAGGGCGGCACAGTCTCGCCATCTGGAGAATAAATCGAGTGTGAAGTACAGTATAGTTTGGGACCAAGCTCCGTGGCGGCAGCTCAGCAGTCAGTTCATTAGTTCCAAACTTCCAGGGATTAGAGCGGCATCAATTCTACTGTCGGATAGGAAGAGACAGACAGGATACGAGATTCAAGGAGGATTGTGACAACCAGGAGGAGCCCCTTGGGTTTATTTATAAAACTACAAAGTATAAACATACCCAAATAAGTGCCTTAAATAATGGCATTATCACAGTTTCATAACATCTGAATTAACACCTTTCCCTTTTCCATCCCCCACTGAAACCTTGTATGTTAATGTATAGTTGTTTTCAGAGGAAATCACAAAGATGACCCTTGATGCAACAGGAGCCTTGAGAAAGCTGTGCTGCCGAACCCAGATTTGGTAATTAAGAAATACGAAGAAACAGAAATAAGGAAATAGAAAGAAATACTTTCTAGATTCCAGGGAGACATATAACCTTTGTGATTTTGAAAAATGTGCAATTAATATTTCATTATTTAATTGTACAAAAGGCACACTGCCATGCCACATATTCAAAAACACTAGTGAATTCTATCTTTTCTGAATCTGTCCATATGATTTCCGTTTTATCTAATTTGTAAAATGATGCCACAGGCATGGAGTGAAATAAACTTTGGGCCTTGGTATCACTAGGTACATGAAAAATGTTTTGAAAATTTTGAGGTTTGGTTTAAAATACAAATTCAGAGTGAACTTTCCATTTAAGGATCTCCTTTTTCATATAACTTATATTATATATTTATATATACATATTTTTAATGTTTGTTTATTTTTTTAGAGAGAGAGACAGACACCATGTGAGCAAGGGAGGGGCAGAGAGAGAGGAAGACACAGAATCTGAAGCAGGCTCCAGGCTCTGAGCTGTCAGCACAGAGCCCGATATGGGGCTTGAACCCACAAACCGTGAGACCATGACCTGAGCTGAAGTCAGAAGCTTAACCAACTGAGCCACCCAGGTGCCCCTATACATTTATACTTTTAAAAAGGAAGTACTTCTGACTAAAACAGGTCATTAGTAAACTATGTTATTGTATTTTTCTTATAAATGCATAAAAATTTATTATGATCACAGAGCCTGTTGTAGTGACTGCATTGGACAAAAGGCAAAGAAATTCTCATTAATTAGTACAACCTGGGTAGCATTTCTTTAGGAAGGTGATACTGTTTTCTATCTCATTGTTTTTTCCACATGAAAAAGAAATCTTGGTTTGCTTATTTTTGAAAAGAAGAAAATCTACAACAATATTGAATATACCACGAAATAACTGGTTTAAAATTTCATTCACTGACAACACCAAAGGCAGGGGTAACAAAAGAAAAAAACAGGCAAATTTGACTTCATGAAAATTAAAAAATATTTGTACATCAAGAGACACTTGATATAAACAGAGAAAAGGCAATGCACAGAAGGGGAGAAAATATTTGCAAATCATATAACTGATAAAGGATCAATATCTAGAATATATACAGATCTCCTAAAACTCAACAACAACAAAAATCAACACAATTCAAAAAGCAGTCAAAGGAGTTGAATAGACATTTTTCCAAAGAAGACATACAAATGGCCAATAAGCTCACGAAAAAAATGCTCAACACCCTGGATAATTAGGGAAATGCAAATCAAAACTACAATGAAATACCACTTCATACCCATTAGGATGGCTACTAGAAAAAAAAAAAAACAGAAAAAAACAAGTGTTGGTGAGGATGTGGATAAATTGGAACCCTAGTGTGCTTTCAGTGGGAATGTAAATGGTACAGCCTCTATAGAAAACGGTATGGCCGTTCCTCAAAAAATTAAAAATAGAATTACCATATGATCCAACAATTCCACTTCTGGGTATATATCCCAAAGCACTGAAGGCAGGGTCTTAAAGAGATTATTTGTACACCTATGTGTACAGCAGCATTCTTAATTGCTAAAATGTGGAAGCAAGCTAAATGTCCATTGACAAGAGAATGGATAAGCAAAATGTGGTGTGCATATATACACACAATGGAATATTATTCAACTTTAAAAACAGGGGAAATTCTGACATATGCTACAATATGGATGAACCTTGAGGACATTAGGGTAAGTGAAATAAGCCAGTCACAGAAAGACAACTACTATGTGATTCCACTTAAATGAGGTACTTAGAGTAGTCAGAAAATAGAATAGTGGTTGCCAGGTGCTGGGGGGAGGAGGGAATGGGAGTTAGTGTTTAATGAGTACAGGGTTTCAGTTTTACAAGATGAAAAGAGTTATAGGGATGGACGGTGGTAATGGTTGCACAACAATGTGAATGCATCAGTAACAACTGAATAGTACACTTAAAAATGGTTAAGATGGTAAATTTTGTTATGTATACTACTACCACAATAAAAAAAAGTGAAAAATTTTTCACTCATTGACTTATCCCACAGATTATTACAATTGTAGGCACTCTGTTTATTCTGAAAATATAGATTTTGGTACAGCAAAGTCTCTGATGTGTTAATTATGAAAGATGCATTAAAACACAAGTTTAGGAGGGGCGCCTGACTGGCTTAGTTGGTAGAATATGAAGTTCTTCATTTCAGGGTCATGAGTTTGAGACCCACGTTATTTTGAAGGTCTCTGAACAATTAAAAATATTTTTTTAAATATTAAAACAATGGCTTTAAGTCATACAGGCCTACACGTTTGTCAAAATTCAAAGAACGAACTAAGTTTATTTACTTTAAGAGAGAATGCATGCATGCATGAGGGAGAGGGGCAGAGAGAGAGAGGGAGAGACAGAGAATCCCAAGCAGGCTTGTGCTGCCAGCATGGAGCCCGATGAAGGGCTCAAACTCATGAACCGCGAGATCATGACCTGAGCTGAAACCAAGAGTTGGACACTTAACTGACTGAACCCCCAGGTGCCCCTCATCTAATTTATTGAATATTGTACTGAAAGTGAAAAACAGTGGTTGTGTGGGAGAGAGTGCCAAATCCTAACCACTAGACCACCAGGGAACACCTAACAGTGGTTGTATGGTACAAATGGTGGTCAGTGTATTTATTGGTTGTTTACCTGGGCTCATGTAGCTGATGGAGCTGAGGCACCCTGCTGCTGCCCAGTATTATGAGAGAGGATCTTTTTTCTTTCTTAATGTTTATCTTTGAGAGAGAGAGCATGAGCTGGGGAGAGGTAGAGAGAGAGGGAGACAGAGGAGCTGAAGCAGGCTCCTGGCTGACAGCAGACAGCCCGATGCAGGGTTTAAACTCACCAACCGTGAGATCATGACCTGAGCCAAAGTTGGAGGGACAATTAACTGACTGAGCCACTCAGGCACTCCCATGACAGAGGATCTTACTGCCTATTGCTGGCACAAGGAAGATCCAAATTCAAAATTTAAAGTGTAGTTGCTACTGAAGGTGTATCACTTTTGCACCATTGTAAAGTAGAAAAATCCTAAATCGAACCATCATAAGTTGGAGACCATCTGTATTAGACTATTTCCACAATAAAATGTTAAAAACTAGTTAATGACTTATACTATATGATTTCACTCATATGTAGAAGAAACAAATTAACAAAAAGAGAGACAAAAAGCAGACTTTTTTTAACTACTTTATTTTTTATTACTTTATTATTTTTAAAATTTTACATCCAAGTTAGTTAACATATAGTGCAACAATGATTTCAGTAGATTCCTTAATGCCCCTTACCCATTTAGACCATCCCCCCTCCCACAACCCCTCCAGTACCCTCTGTTTGTTCTCCATATTTAAGGGTCTCTTATGTTTTGTCCTTCTGTCTTTATATTATTTTTGCTTCCCTTCCCTTGTGTTAATCTGTTCTGTGTCCTACAGTCCTCATGAGTGAAGTCACATGATAATTGTCTTTCTCTGACAGACTAATTTCACTTAGCATAATACCCCCTAGTTCCATCCACATAGTTGCAAATGGCCAGATTTTATTTTTATTTTTTTGATTGCCAAGTAGTACTCCATTGTGTATATATACCACATCTTTTTTTTTTTTTTTTCAACGTTTTTTATTTATTTTTGGGACAGAGAGAGACAGAGCATGAACGGGGGAGGGGCAGAGAGAGAGGGAGACACAGAATCTGAAACAGGCTCCAGGCTCCGAGCCATCAGCCCAGAGCCTGACGCGGGGCTCGAACTCACGGACCGCGAGATCGTGACCTGGCTGAAGTCGGACGCCTAACCGATTGCGCCACCCAGGCGCCCCTACCACATCTTCTTTACCCATTCATCCACCGATGGACATTTGGGCTCTTTCCATACTTTGGCTATTGTCGGTAGTGCTGCTATAAACATTGGGATGCATGTGCCCCTTCCAAACAGCATACCTGTATCCCTTGGATAAATACCTAGTAGTGCAATTGCTGGGTCGTAGGGTAGTTCTATTTTTAGTTTTTTGAGGAACCTCCATACTGTTTTCCAGAGTGGCTGCACCAGTTTGCATTCCCACCAGCAGTGCAAAAGAGATCCTCTTTCTCCGCATCCTCGTAAACATCTGTTGTTGTCTATGTTAATGTTAGCCATTCTGACAGGTGTGAGGTGGTATATCTCAGTATGGTTTTGATTTGTATTTCCCTGGCGATGAGTGATGTTGAGCATTTTGTCATGTGTCGGTTGGAAAAAGCAGACTCTTAAATACAGAGAACAAACTGGTGGTTGCCTGAAGGGAGGTGGATGGTGAAGCCAGATAAAGGGGATCAAGAAAGAGTCCATTTTGATAAGCACTGAGTAATGTAATGTATAGAATTGAATCATTGGGGTGCCTGGGTTGCTTACTTGGTTGAGCGTCCAACTTCAGCTCAGGTCATGATCTCATGGTTTATGAGTCTGAGCCCTGAGTCAGGCTCTGTGCTGACAGTGTGGAGCCTGCTTGAGATTGTCTTTCCCTCTCTCTCTGTCCCTCCCCTGCTTGCTGTCTCTCAAAATAAATAAAAATAAACTAAAAAAAATTTTTTTATCATCCCAAAAAGAAACTCCATACTCTTCAGCAGTTACTCCCAGATCCCCCCAACCTTCCCAGCTCTAGGCAACCATGAATCTACCTTGTTTCTCTGTAGATTTGCTTATTCTGGGCATTTTATGTGAATGGAATCATGCAATATGTGATCTTTTGAGACTAGTTTCCTTGCCTAGTACAATGTTTCAAGGTTCATCATATTGTAGCATGTATCAGTACTTCCTTATTGCCAAATAATATTCCATTGTATGGATATACCACTTAGAATGTATCTATTATCAGTTAATGAACATTTGGTTTTGGCTTTTGGCTATTAGGAGAAATGCTGCTATGAACATTCATGTACAAGTTTTTGTGTGGTTATCTGTTTTCATTTCTCTTGGGTACATGCCTAGGAGATAGGAGAACTACTGGATTATAAGGCAACTCTATCTATGTCTAATCTTCTGAGGAACTAGTAACTATTTCCAAAGTGGCTGTGTCAATTTACATTCCAATCAGAAGTATATGAAGGTTCCAATTGCTCTATATCCTTACCAACACTTGTTATGGTCTTCTAAAAAATTAATTAATTAAAGATGTTTATTTCTTTTTGAGAAAGAGAGTCAGTGAGCGGGGGAGGGACAGAGAGCTCCCATCCAAAGTGGGCTCTGTGCTGACAGCAGAAAGCCTGATGTAGGGCTTGAACCTACAAACCATGAGATCATGACCTGAGCTGAAGTCATATGCTTAACTAAGCCACCCAGGCACCCCTATGATCTTTCCAAAAAAATGTTTATTTATTTATTTTGAGAGAGAAAGCATGAGTGGGAGAGGCGCAGAGAGAGAGGAAGGAAGAGAGAGAATCCCAAGCATGCTGTCAGAACAGAGCCTGATGTGAGGCTCAAACTCAAACCGTGAGATCATGACCTGAGCAGAAATCAGGAGTCGGATGCCCAATGGACTAAGCCACCCAGGCACCCCTGGTAGTGTGGCTTTGAGGTACACTTTGCACACAACTTTAAAAAAAGATTTTTTTTACATTTATTTTCAAGAAACAGAGCACTAGCAGGGGAGGGGCAGAGAGAGAGGGAGACCCAGAATCCGAGGCAGGCTCCAGGCTCTGAGCCGTCAGCACAGAGCCCAACGCGGGGCTCAAACTCAGAAACTGTGAGATCATGACCTGAGCCAAAGTCGGATGCCCAACTGACTGAGCCCCCCAGGCGACCCTGCACACAACTTTTTAAAAAGACAATTTACCTACTAAAGGCATGTGTTGCCTTTCTCCTTGTGAATAACAACTGCCATGCTCAGATTTGTCTGTGGAGCTGTGGAGTCTTCCCACTCTTACTATTTTCGTTGTTCTCACTCATCACTTGGTCTCACAGCCTCAGAGGGGCAGTGTCATAATTTCTGTTTTCTAGCAGGGCAGCAGAGGCACCAGGAGCCATGAGACTGGCTCTAGGCAGGACAAACTGTGAGTGGAGGAACAGGGTGCTTCGACATGCTTTCTCCTAAGGGGGCCACTACCCATGTCTACGTGATGCAAAGGATCCAGAGGAAATCTGAACGACATCATCACTCATTAGGTGTTTTATGTACTTAAGGCCAAACATCTAGATACTTGAAAACGTTTAGATAACTGATAGGATTTGTCCTCTTCTTTAAGATCATTTGTGATTCTGAAAGGAAAATTTCCTGAATACTATCCCCAGATTCTATCTGATGTCTCTGGTCTGGTACATTTAAAACTTTTTAACCAGTAGGAGAGGGATCAATCAAATGCTATCTACTGTGCTGGGTGCTGGGAACAAGTGTGGAGGGATAGGGAAAGGTATATAAATAACTTTATATTGATATATAAATCAACAGAGGAATGTGTCATCTAGTTGTGGCAATGAAAGACCCACAGAATGAGAAGTAAAACAGTTAAAGTCAGTGGAACAGACAACAGGACTTAGAAAGGATTAGAGGCAGGAGGGGGAGCTTCAGGCTCAGACAGGGGGCAGGGGAGTTGGGGATCTCATTAGGTGCTGAGGAGAGGGCAGCACCCAGCAGAGAGCCAGGAAAGGGCAGAAGGCAGAGGCAGGAACAGTGAGCGAATACAGAGGCAGATGGTCAGTACGTATGAGATTAGGTAGGGAAGGGGCTGGCACCAGGAGATGGATAGAAAGACCAGAGATTCCCAGGTGGGCAGGGGTGAGCCCCAATTTAGGAATACAAGGGCTAAGTCCTTGTATTTGGTCCCCCTTTGAGGGAGGCAAGGGTGTTGGGGGTGGTGGGACAAGACTTGGAGTTCAGTTGAGAAAATACTCTCCACAGCGGAAGCTGCTAGTGCTCAGGCCTGGACTGGGGGAAGGTCCACCCCCGCAGCCCCTTGAGTGTTACCTGGAGAAGCTCCCTGGCTGAGCCTGCTCTACCCACGGGCTATGTCTCCATCTCCTGAGCGTGAAGCACATGCTTTTATCTCCAGAGGGCCTCTAGTCCTGAAGCTACTCAATTTTGTCTTTGGGGTGGGTGTGTTTACACAGGCCTCTGATCTGGAGAGTGCAGTGCAGGTGCAGTACAGTGCATTTTCTTGTCTGAAAAGGAAATGTAAAGTACACAAGGAGTGGGAATGAGGCCTGCCTCCCTCCCTTTTGCCTTCTAATTGGTCTCCCTCTGCCCTGTGGATGGCGAAGGTGGCTCCCTTCCCACCTGGTGTAAAACACAGCCCCAAGCAAAGCTGCCCTCTCCCTCTCAACTCACTGGATTTGTGTTTCCCCACTTCTCTGGGTTAGAGAAGGTAATTAACTGTTTGGGTTTAAAAGCCCTCCTGCTGGGTTGCAGTCTGCGTGGGAGAATGAAAGCAAACAAGCGAAAAGGAACAGTGTCATCAAAGGACTCTGCACCTACCTTTCTGCATTATAAGGTCGAAAACACTGCCATTTGCCACAGGTGCCATGGACCGACCACCCACCCACCTGGGGCAGGGTCTGCGGGCCTTTCATTCTTTTTTAAGGGTAAGTCGAGAGTGATTGGTTCATGATGTAATGAGGCGGCCCTGCCAGGGTTTCAGATACATCAGGTAACAGCCATGTCACCTGTCCAGGCCGGAGCAGTTTTACTGTGATGTTCACAACTGTTTTGGCTGATGACTTCCTTCAGGTTACAAGCCCACCTGAGATACACTTCTAGTATAACTAATCCAAACTGTCCTCTAAGTATTAAGAATCAATTTTCTTAAAAAGTGAAAGCTTCACTTCTATGTGGGAAAACATCTGTTTTCCTGCCCATCACCAATTTTGGAGGTGAATGGGGCCCACTTGTCTGCGAGGCTGCACTAAGGTAGGTTGTACAGGAGCTCCGCCATGCCGACGGTGCTGCTGGGAAATTCCTGTCTGTGTGCCAACTGCTTCAGCAACACTTCTCTAAGGTGCTGACACAAAGAATCTTGTCTCCATAAGTAGGAGGTTATAAAAGCTTACAGATAGAGTATAAATGTCTAATGATAAGGCACAAACAGCCTTGCAATTCAACAAACCAAACTAACGGGAATTTCAGCAGGTGCAAGGCCTTGGCTTCACATTTTGGGGGAAGAAGCTTTACTCTGTGGCAGAGCAAATAGGATTCTTTAGCTTCCGTAGTGTTAATTAGTCTTCCTGGCAGCCATGAATGAAGAAATCAGGTAACTAGATAAGCTCTGTGATGGCAGAAATCAAACACAAGGAAATATTTCTTGCCGCATGCTAAACTGGACCATTATTCTCACAAACTCCTTTCAATGTCGGTGTGGCTTTAAAATGAAAAGGAATTTTAAAATCCCCTGCCTAGTATTATCAGCTTGTTCCATCTTTGTGGATTTTGATTTCTGTTCTTCAAATACACAGTCACACTTCATTTTATAGGAACTAATCATTTCATTTTCATGGTTCATTGTTGTTGTTTGTCTTGCTTCCTAATTGTTTCCCAAAGAAAGTGATAGTTAAAAAGGCTTTGTTTCTTTTAGGTGGCAAATTTACAGGTATTTTATTTTAATATTATTATTTTTAAGATTTATTTATTTATTTAAATTTTATTTATTTTGAGAGACAGGGAGAGAATGAACGAGTGGGGGAGGGGCAGGGAGAGAGGGAGACAGAGGATCCGAAGCAGACTCCATGCTGTCAGCGCAGAGCCCAACATGAGGCCTGAACCCAAGAACCACGAGATGGTGACCTGAGCCAAAATCAAGAGTCAGACACTTAACTGACTGAGCCACCCAGCCACCCCTTAGATTTATTTTTAAGTAATCTCTACACCCAATGTAGGGCTTGAACTCACAACCCCGAGTTCAAGAGTGATATGCTCCACCAACCGAGCCAGCCACATGCCCCCAAATTTTTAGGTATTTTAGGGAGTAGAACTTCTCCATTCTACTCTTCATCATCTTATTTTTGTTCTAAAATCAACAAGGAAAAGAGAAGAATCTAATGTGGAAAACTGAAGAATGGAGGATGATAATGGCCATTAGAACATTTTATTTTTAAACAGGCACATTCTGCCCTTTGAGAACATGGTTTGGTTACAGCAAAGGGCCCTTCTCAAGGACTGAGCCACACGGGAGGAGGTTTCTCTTTGCGGTCTATGGGGGCATGCCATAATTCCTCTGAAAATGGGTCCCAAGGAGAAAGTGGCAGAGCCCAGGGTCCTCTTACCTAGCGTACCAACACCAGCTCTCCTACGATTTGTCTTCCTTGAGAAAATACTACTAAAACAATGCAGTGGCCCACACCACACTTCATTTTCATTGTGTTGTCCACCTTGCTTCTTGCCAGCTCTTCACGTGGAGTTTCTCAGCAGCTTCATTCCTTCACCGGTGCCAGGCAGGCTCAGTGTGGAGCCACTTGGGTTTTCTTCCCTCTTTTATCGCCCAGTAAATTTTCATAAAGTATTTAACGTGAGAACAAGCAGGTTAATTTACCATGCCGGCGAGCCAGGCTCTCAGAAGGCTCCTTGCAACACTGCCATGTTTTGGCGTCAGAGTCAGAGGCCTCAGTCCCAGCGGCGAGGAAGCTTGCCAGAGCCTTCTCTGTGCAGACACCAGGTGTGATTTAGCATAACAGATTGTGTGGACGTTCCGCAGCTTCTATACTCCATGCGTCAGGATCAAATTGTATCCTTCGTGCTAGATGAAGATGAAAGTCTCAGGGGCTAAAAGCTCTGCCAGGAAAAGCTTCTGGACGTACATACAAGAACTGGGAACATCATCCCACCTTGCAACACATGCCTGGTTTCAGGAACATCAAAGTCCTTCTTAACAATGTTAGTACCTTGTTGAAATGCCCTGTTATATCACAATACTGTTTTCCCCACACGATAGGGGGGCAATGAGAACCATTTTTTTAAATGTAAAAATATGCAAAAAATAGAATAAGGAAACTAAAAAACTTATTGAATCCAGCCTTCAATATATACTTAGTCAGTTGCCCAAATCATGCATGAAGTGTTGGTTGACAGTGACTTTGAACACCAATGCTCCAGAGGTTAGCCCTTGGGATGCTGCTTAGGGAAGACTTTGAGCTTTGATGCTAGACAGTGCAGATCTAAGAGATGAGAACTGCATGCTCCCTGTAGATGGCAAGCTTAGTGAGCCTTGAGAAAAGGACAGGCCTGAAGCGGAGGTCAGCCCATGGGGAGAGTGGCTGAAGGCACGTGGAAAGCAATTTTAGGACAAGCTTAGCAAAAACAACTGCCAAAATTATCAGACTTCTTGTCCAGACCACTGCCACGTGCAATTTAATGCTTAGAGTGATGTGCCGTTGGTAAGTGGAGAGGACCAGTGGCATCCTAGTGCTGACTAATATGGCTTTGGAAGGAAGTATGTACGTTCACACATTCAGAATCACTGGATAGCAAGGATGTAAACTTTTTTTCTTCAGATTTTAGCATAGTTGACACCTAATGCTACATTAGTTTCAGGTGTACAACATAGTGATTCAGCTTCTCTATACATTATCACCACAAGTGTGGCTGCCACCTGTCACCCATACACTATTACAATATCATTGACCGTATTTCTTGTGCTATGCCTTTTATTCCTGTGACTTATTCATTCCAGAACTGGAAGCCTGTATCTCCCACTCCCCTTTACCCATTTTGCTCATCCCCAACTCCTCTTCCCTCTGGCAACCATCAGTTTGTTCTATTTACAGGTCTGATTCTGCTTTTCATTTATTCATTTTTTTTCAGATTCCACATATGTGTGAAGTCATATGGTATTTATCTTTCTCAGTCTGACTTATTTATTTATTTATTTATTTATTTATTATTTTTTTTTAACGTTTATTTGTTTTTTTTTTTTTTTTAATTTTTTTTTTCAACGTTTTTTATTTATTTTTGGGACAGAGAGAGACAGAGCATGAACGGGGAAGGGGCAGAGAGAGAGGGAGACACAGAATCGGAAACAGGCTCCAGGCTCCGAGCCATCAACCCAGAGCCTGACGCGGGGCTCGAACTCACGGGCCGCGAGATCGTGACCTGGCTGAAGTCGGACGCTTAACCGACTGCGCCACCCAGGCGCCCCTAACGTTTATTTGTTTTTGAGACAGAGAGAGACAGAGCATGAACGGGGGAGGGGCAGAGAGAGAGGGAGACACAGAACCGGAAGCAGGCTCCAGGCTCTGGGCCATCAGCCCAGAGCCCGACGCGGGGCTCGAACTCACGGACCGTGAGATCGTGACCTGAGCTGAAGTCGGACACTTAACCGACTGAGCCACCCAGGCGCCCCTCAGTCTGACTTATTTAACTTAGCACATAATACCATCTGGGGCCATCCATGTCACAAATGTCATGATCTCATCTTTTTTATGGCTGTGTAATATTCAATTGTGTGTGTGTGTGTGTGTGTGTGTGTGTGTGTGTATACACTTATCTTGTTTATCTATTCATCTATCAATGGACACTTAGGTTGGTTCCATGTTTCTATATTGTAAATAATGCTGCAATAAACAGAAATGTATGTATCTTTTCAAATAAGTGTTTTTGTTTTCTTTGGGTAAATACCCAAATTTATTAGTGGAATTATTGGATTATATGGTATTTCTATTTTTAATTTTTTTGAGGACCCTCTTTACTGGTTTCCACAGTGGCTGTACCAATTTACATTCCTACCAACAGTGCACAAAAGTTTCTTTCTCCACATCTTTGCCAACACTTGTTATTTCTTGTCTTTTGGAATAGTGATGTAAATGTTACACAGTTCTTTTTTAACTTTTCTTTTTTTTTATATACCCTATTGGTTTTTTCCATTTATTTATCTACTTAAAAAAATAATCTCCATTCCCAACGTGGGGCTCAAACTCATGACCCCGAAGTCAAGAGTCACATGCTCTTAACTGAGCCAGCCAGCTCCACCTGATGGAGTGCATTTTTTAACTTTTCAAAGGGCCTGCATCTCATTTGCTCTCACAGCAGTCCTGAGGGGTAGACAGGGCAGGTTTTATTATCCATGTTTGCCTGAAGAACATGGAGGTTACAAGAGTTAACTTTTTCAGAGACTGCACAGAGAGTCAGCAGTGGAGGTGATGCAGAACTCAAGTGTCACGGTCCCAATCCTGGGCCCTGTCTGTGGAATCCCTCCTTGCATCGCATAGGGTCTGTGACTTACCTAGTAGCCTATAATAAACTATTTTGTTTTCTGCTCTAACTTAATAGAGTAGATTCTGTGGTTGGCTACCAGGAGCCCTGACCAGTACAGGGATCATAATACACATGCTTCCCCTGCTTTTTTCACCCAACAATAGGCAGAGTACATCTCTATGAAGGAGAAAATCTCCACAATCATTTGTTATGACTGCACAGTATTCTATTGCATAGATATACCATAATTTACCTAATCAATCCCCTAATGACTCAGAGTTTAAATTTCCCCAATGTTTTGCTATTACTTCTTTCATTTTTTCCAACACATATTTACTGAATACTGTTTATGTGCCAGGTACTATTTTAGGTAATGGAGATAACAGGTCCCTGCCTACATGGAACTTACATTCCAGTTAGGAAAGCAACTAATAAATGAGTAAACCAATAAACAATTGCAGGCTGTGGAAAGAGCTATCAAGAGAACAGAATTTAGTACCAGGATAGCATGCTAGGGGGCATTGGTACTTGAGTAGGGCAGCAAAACAGCTTCTTTGAGGAGGTGACATTTGCCCTGATATTGAAAAGATTACACACAAAGCTGTAACGAATATCCCAGAACATTCATTTCAGAGCACTTGTCTGAATATTCCCTTAGGATACATCCTAGAAGAGCAAACGCTAGGTCAAATTACACGCTCATTTAGGCTCCAAAGGACCGGCCATGAAATTCCAACTCTCACGGTCTCCCTTTAAACCAGCTCTGGATCCAGCAAATCTATGTTCCAACTGTGCCAATAACTGGCTCTATAAGGGACTGGGCAGTTCCTTAACCTCACTGTGCCTCGGTTTCCTCATCTGAAAAATGGGGATGATAATAATGTCCGACTCAGGGATTGGTGAGGATTCATAATGGTGTAATATAAATGGTTAATAAATGTTAGATTTAAAAAAAAATACATGCTCATTTTAATGTGTATACAAAACCTACTTTTTAAAAAAGGACCATTCAAATTTAAACTCCCATTTCCTGGTGCCCACTCACTTGGGGTTGGTTCTGAGCTCATACTAGCTTGACCTGTTTTCGATAACCCAGTGTCCTCATACCAGGACTATACCCAAATGGTAACAGGGAGTGTGTCTCGTGGTTCTTATGTTCCGTAATGCCAAACTGAAAAGAAAACACAGGGAGCTGGTCTCCTGGCATTAAGGAGAATCCCCGAAGGGGCCAAATTTACTCACAGATAGTGGGAGCCAGCCTGTCTACCTGTCCAATCTTAGAACTTTCATTTTGAATGAAATCAGATATTAAATATCTAGAGTCTACTTGCCTATGGGTGCTGTGGTCTTCAGGGTACCAGACTCACCACTGCCTGATTAAAAAAAAATAGATATACAGCCACCTGCTAAATGTTTTTGTTCCAACTCAGAAACCCCAAACCCAGAATCTTGAATCCGTGCCTCAGCAGGAATGGAAGACCACAGGTTGTGGATGGCAAATGACTTACTGCAATCTGAAAAGGTCTATACTGCTGGTATAAAATGTGACCACATTCCGTTTCTTCCTTTACCCATCTGTTGCTGTTTTGGTCTAGGGAAGAGGATGATTTTAAAGATTTAAATTTGGACTGTGTATAAGCTGATTGTTCAAGCCACATTTAATGTATTTTGGCAACAAATACTACTTTGGTGCTGTTTGCCTAAGAAGGCAGGATGGAGCAAGAGGTTTTGATCTTTTTTTGGGTTGTATGCATTTTTTGTTCCCATGCCAGAGCTTTGATTGGGAGGAGGGGAAAAGTATAGAGAGTACCACAGAGGAAGGAGAAACCTTGTAGCCATGAGGCACCCAGCCTTGATGGGAGGAACTGGAGTGGACCTTCAGCTCCGGAGGCATGCCAGGACTGAGGACATAAAAATAGGGAGTGCTTCACACATCTGTGTGTCATCCTTATACAGGGACTTGCTAGTCTTCTCTGTATCATTCCAATTTTAGTATATGTGCTGCTGAAACGAACACCAGGTTGTGTGCATTTTTGAATGGAAGTGGTTGTGATTAAGGCAGTGACATACAGATAGTGAGTTAATTTTTTTTTTTTTTTTTTTTAAAGAAAGGAGAGCAAGGGATAGGGAGGAAAATGAAAGAATGAAGACTGTGAGGAAAAAGAGCTCCAGAATGTCCCCTGGTTTCTCTGTCATCTTAGGTATATTAGTCTTGTCTCCATAACCAGGTAGAGGAGATAAACTCATTCAAGTCCAACCATGAGTTGAAGCCCTCAGAGTTCCTAGGGTAGGGTGGGCACGGAACAGCTGCCCTATCTGGGAAGATTACCTAGAGAGTCAGATGGGGAAATCTGCTTGCCCTGCCTATGCTCTCTCTCTCTCCCTCACATGCACACACACCGACACACACACCAACGCTGTTTTTTTTCCATGTCTGTTAGGTTCTTGCAGTAAGAAGCAGGTGCCACATACTTAAGTATGACAGATTCTTTCTTCTATTTTGTAAACACGATCAGTAACTGAGGTCCTAGAGTAAGAATCACAGAGAATCAGTCTTAGAGTTGGGAGGGGTCTGTCTCCCTCTCTTTGTGCCCCTCCCTGGCTCACACTGTCTCTCTCTGTCTCTCAAAGATAAATAAAATGTTAAAAAAAAAGAGTTGGGAGGGGTCTTCAAAGTTACCCCCAAGAATCTCTGTCTAGGGCAGTATGTCCTTCTATCCTCTTGGCAAGTGACTTCCCTGCTTTTGTGTAAGCATGGCCATGGGGCAGTCCTATAAATGTCTCAGGATGGTTACTGTATTTCCTAAGTGCTTGGTCTTCTAACACTCCTAGTTCTAATAGCTGTCTCTCTGAAAACCTATGGATACAGATTCAACTTCCTCTCACTGCTGAGTTGCCCTCCTCTGGACAGATTTGGCAAACAGATTTGGTCCCACTGCTCTTCATCTGGATGATATGCCCAGCCTGTGAGGGTATGACATCTGGCTGGCTGGCTGGCCAAACATTTAACTCCTAAGAAGGTTGGTAAAAAGTGTTGGTTTGCTAGGATGTTAGACTAACTTTATATTCACCCATTTGCTTAACAATATGGCTTACATTATAGTGTTCTTAAATCCAGCCATTGTGAATACCAATTTTTCAGTTTTTCAAAGGGGTTTGAAGAATGTTATATGTTTAGGGGCACGCGGGTGGCTCAGTCAGTTAAGTGGCCGACTTCAGCTCAGGGCATGATCTCACTGTTCTTGAGTTCGAGCCCCATGTCAGGCTCTATACTGACAGCTCAGAGCCTGGAGCCTGCTTTGGATTCTGTGTCTCCCTTGCTCTCTGCCCCTCCCCTCACTTGTGCACACACACATGCTCTCTCTAAAAAATAAACATTAAAAAAAAATGTTATATGTTTAGTAACTTATAATAATATGGGAAAAATTACCACATCTCATAAAGGTCAGTCTTTACTTTCTCCCAAAGCTAAATAACATTATATATATTCAGAATTATTCTTTTGGCAACTCATTTTTATCTGCCATGGAAAATACGCCACAGATGGAGGCATTCCTGAGATAAAAGTGGGAGGTGTATGGGGCCTCAGTTTCTAAACTGACAAGATGAGTTCTGAGTTTCTTTCTGGCTTTGACATTCAGCATTCTCTGCGTAACTCTCCTCTGGTCAATTGCCTCAAGAGAACCCCCTCTTTCAAATAATAGAAATACACACTTTATCACTTCCTTTTGGGTAGAAGTAAAAACATACTGCTCAATTAACATCTCAGCTTAGTATGTATTTTATGGTAGAAAAATGAAAAATATCTAATATTTTGAGTATTCTGTAGCTTTAAATATGTAAGATTTCAATCTTTGTCATTTTGTACAGAACGATACGTTTTTAAAAAGTTAGCTGAAATTTATTATGAGCCTTTACACATACTTCTAATATATAATTATGCATAATAAAAGAACAGATAATGCCTACCATCTATAAACTAAAGAAGCATTAATGGATATTAAAGCACTGGGATTTTGAGGACTTAAAACTAGTTTTGCAAGATGAAACATTCTGGAGATTGGTTGTACAACCATATGTATATACTTAATACTACTGAGTTGTACACTTTAAATGGCTACAATGGTATATTTTATGTGATTTTTTTTTTTTTTTGCCACAACTAAAAGTATTTTAAAATGCATCCTTCTTGGGGTACCTGGCTAGCTCAGCTGGAAGAGCATGCAACTCTTGATCTCAGGATTATGAGTCTGAGCCCCACACTGGGTATAGACATGACTTAAGTAAAAAAAAAAAAATGCAATAAAATAGAATATGAAAAATTGCAACACAAGGTGACATATACATACAACAGGGCAGACATCACATGGTGGCTGTACAGATGTAGCAGAGACTGCTCCTGGCCCCAGCTTCCATTCTTGCCTCTTCCTTTGAGTTTTATGTCTTAAATCCTGCATGTCCCAGCCCCATTTACAGCTAGGATGTGAATGGAACAGAAGTGGTGCATGTAATGTTTAATCCCTTAAGGAAGCCATCTGCCCTTTACTTTCTCTTCTCCCATCTCATAGGCTGGAACTCAAACACAGTATGGAGTGAGTCTCAGCCTCAAAGATTAAGGTGTCATAGCAACAAGGCAGAAGCAACTTGGTCTCTCAATGGCCTGGAGGAAGAGGGCTGCCCACCCACCAGGACCACCTGCCTGCCTCTGAACAGTTAGGTGAGAGAGAAATAAACTTCTTTTGGTTTGAGCCACTGCAGCTTTGGGTCTTTTTGTTACAGTAGCTGAGCCTATACATTAACACAGGAGAATAATCACCTGCACATGCAGCTGGCAGACTGTCTGGGAAGACATAACAATAAAGATAGGCTCTGCTACAAAGTCCGGCTTCCCAGCCTCTAAGCCCTGGGCATTGACTGGCTGTCCTTCTCCCGGTACTGGAAAATTCCTTTCTCATTGCTCTGTGTGTGTGTGTTGAGTTGGGAGGCATGTTCCAAAGATGGAGGGAGGAGACCCAGTAGAAACGACAGGTGGAATTTTGGAGAGAGAGAGAGAGAGAGAGAGAGAAAGAGAGTGAGAGAGAGAGAGAGAGAGAGAGAGAGAGAGAGAGAATAGATGATTAATTTGATTTTAGATGTGTTTGTTTAGGATTTCAATAGATAATGCCTCTTGACCATCAAAATTCTGAAACAACTGAACAAAGAGCACGAGGAAAATTAAAAACACTTCCTTTTTTTTTGATAAATGCTGATCTGAGGACACAGTTTAGTGAAAGATCATACTGACTTTCTAACACTGAACTGTGGAGTTGGACTGACCATTTTGTAGCTACGGTAGCAGCTCAAAGAGCCTAAATTTTTTTTAAATTAATGTTTATTTTTGAGAGAGAGAGAGAGAGAGAGAGAGCGAGCACACGAGCAGGGGAGGGGCAGAAGAGGGAGACACAGAATCCCAAGCAGGCTCCAGGCTCTAGAGCTGTCTGCACAGAGCCTAACACGGGGCTTGAACCAATGAACCATGAGATCATGACCTGAGCCAAAGTCAGACGCTCAACTGACTGAGCCACCCAGGCATCCCAGAAGCTCAAAGATTCTAATGCAATGTAACATTGGGGGCTTATTTAATCCTTTCCCTTTAAACTATAGGAGCTGGTGGAGTAAAGAAATGTAAACTGTTTAATGAAATTCTTTCATTTTTTAATTTCCCTCTCATAGCTCTTTTCTTTGATAGATTTGGTGACATATCTCACATTTACTTGACCTCCACTGGTGATCAAATGGAGCCATTGTTGATATTCTGCTTTCTTTCTATAATTACACTCCTAATTTTCATTGTGATAAGGAGTAAACAGCCACCCTGTTCTATCCACTTAAGGGATGAGTCTTGGGTTCTCCTCAGAAGGTAACTTCAGGACTGGAGAATTCTGTCTGACAATAAACTTCCTTTCCAGGATATTTCTCAGTTTTTTGTTTTTGTTTTTGTTTTTTTTTTAATGTTTGTTTTTGGAGGAGAGAGAGAGACAGGGTGTGAGTGGGGGAGGGGTAGAGAGAGGGAAAGACACAGAATCTGAAGCAGGCTCCAGGCTCTGAGCTGTCAGCAAAAGCCTGACGCGGGACTTGAACTCATGAGATGTGATATCATGACCTGAGCTGAAGTCAGACACTTAACTGACTGAGCCACCCAGGTGCCCCTCTTGGTTTTTATATAAATCTGAACATACTGGCTCACACCTAAGCAAAGTCAGTCCTTACTACCATCTACTGAAATGGCCCTTCCAAATGTTGGTTTCTTTTACCTGGATAGCATGTATAGGTATTTAATAAGTATTTAAATAAGAAGAAAAAGAAATTGAAGGTAACAGTGGAGTCTAAAGTTCTTTCAAGAGATCATCTTAATATGTGAAAGGAGAAATAGGTAGTACACCCAGTACAAGGTGAATGTTTTCCTAGTTTTTCTAACAGAAGTGAATCATCAAGCAGAGTTGCTCAGATACTGAACTGGATTGTGAAAAACAAGCAAAAACCAATGTGCTGTTATTAAAAAAATCACTCATTTGGTAATAAATCCAATATTGTCACAAACACTATATAAACTGTTCATCCTCAATTGTGAACTGGTAAACTGATTAACATCATATTCTAAATTTGAAATGAAGTCTATGTTGGAGAATAGTTGTTAAAAGATGTATTGAGACATAGCTGTTGAGAAAAGGCCAATGAATTCTGGCTAAAAGACCAGATAGGTGACTATTTGATAAATGTATAATAAAACAGCAGAATTTTATTAGTACTATTACTCTATGAGCCTGGAACAGTTTAAAATGGAGAGGTTATTGAAGAGTATGTGTCTGACACAGAAACAGGTTTCTCCAGGATGGAGGAATATCAAAATGAAGCCCCTTTGTCTGATAATGGGGTGTTTCTTTCTACAAAAAATCTTAAGGGGCGCCTGGGTGGCTCAGTTAGTTAAGCGTCTGACTCTTGATTTTAGCTCAGGTCATGATCTCACAGCTTGTGAGTTCAAGCTCTGCATAGGGCAGTCTGTTGTCAGCACAGAGCCCGTTTAAGATCTTCTGTACCCGTCTCTCTGCCCCTCCCCCACTCACACTTTCTCAAAAATAAACATTAAAAATATTTTTACTTTTGAGAGAGAGAGAGAGAGAGAGAGAGAGAGAGAGCAGGAGTGAAGGAGGGGCAGAGAGACAGGGAGATACAGAATCTGAAGCAGGCTCCAGGCTCTGAGCTGTCAGCACAGAGTCCAATGTGGGGCTCAAACCCACAAACTGCAAGATCAGGCCCTGAGTCAAAGTCGGCCACTTAACCAACTGAGCCACCCAGGTGCTCCAACACTAAAAATATATATTTTTTTTATTTAAAAAATTTTTTTTTAACGTTTATTTATTTTTGAGACAGAGAGAGACAGAGCATGAACGGGGGAGGGGCAGAGAGAGAGGGAGACACAGAATTGGAAACAGGCTCCAGGCTCTGAGCCATCAGCCCAGAGCCCGATGCGGGGCTGGAACTCACGGACCTCGAGATCCTGACCTGAGCTGAAGTCGGACGCTTAACCGACTGCGCCACCCAAGCGCCCCAACACTAAAAATATTTTTAAAAAAGCTTAAGAAAACTGTGGATCATTCAGAAGGTGGAATTTATGGACAGCTATTATGTGAGCGAAAATGTTTACCTCAAAAGAGATCTAATATTCCTAATTAGTAATATTATTAATAGGGTTTTTTTTTGTCAAGTCAGTTCTTACAGCTTTGTTTTCAATCAGCTAAAAATGTTTGATATATTACCCTAATCTACTGTCTTAATTGTACTGTTTTCTGATGTGTATTTATGTCTTGAGATAGCAACTTTTTGAACCAAATTATTTATTTTGAGAGAGAGAGCACATCATGAGCAGAGGAGAGGCAGAGAAAGAGGAGAGTGAGAGAATCCCAAGCAGGCTCCATGCTGTCAGTGCAGAGCCTGAGGTGGAGCTCAAACCCACCAACTGTGAGATCATGACCTGAGCCAAAGTCAAGAGCAGGATGCTCAACCAACTGAGACATCCAGGCGCCCCTAATAAGTTGTAAGTCAGTGTTCTTTGTTTTTTATTATCAGTAAGACCTACTATGAGTTTAATAGGAGAAGAGATATTAGAGTTCCCAATTAATGATGTCTATCCTTTGAAATATACTCATCTGAAGTGTATTAGTTTCCTAAGGCTGCCATAACCAATTACCACAAACTCTGGTCGCTTCCAACAACAGGAGTTTACCCTCTCACAGCTCTGAAAGCAGATATTTGAACTGGAGGTGTCAACAGGACAGTATCCCTCCCTGGAGAATCTTCCTGGCGGCTCCCAGCTTGTGCTGGCTGCACTGTGTGTCGCTGCATCTCTGCCTCTCTCTCCACGTCGCCTTCTTTGTGTGTCACTTGAAAGGACTCTTGACAGTGGATGATCAAGGAGGATCTTATCTCAATAACCTAACTACATCTTAAGGACTCTTTTCCCAAATAAGGTTCCATTTATGGGTTCTGGGGATTAGGATATGGATGTAGCTTTTGAGAAGGCACAGTTCACTCCATTATGGTAACTGAGGTATATGATTTTAATCATTACATGCCTTAATACACTTGCATGAATATCTTCAGATGGGTGAACACCAAAAGGCTTCCAGTTCTTTATTTTTAAGTTTATTTATTTGTTTTTAAGTAATCTCTACACCCATCATGGGGCTTGAAACTACAAACCCGAGATCAAGAATTGCATGCTCTACTGACTGACCCAGTCAGATGCCCCAAAGACTTCCAGTTCTTAGAGTCAGAAATCAACAAGCATTGGGCTGTGGTAGCCAAGAACTATAGGTTAGCTAAGAGATCACGGTACAATTACTTTATTAAGTCATGGTTAATAACAAATGAAACCACACTTGTCTAACACTTGCCATCAACACCAGATATGCTGTGCACAAGTATTGCCTGTGTTGTTTTTCACACCACTGCATTTACTACAACTGCTGAGGGAACTGGATATATGATGTTAAAACTAAGTTAATAAACTCTTGATAGCAGTACCTTGTCAAGTCAGTTCTTACAGCTTTGTTTTCAATCAGCTAAAAATGTTTGATATATTACTCTAATCTACTGTCTTAATTGTACTGTTTTCTGATGTGTATTTATTTATGTCTTGAGACAGCAACTTTTTGAACCAAAATAAAGGTACCAAAGAAAATGAACATGAACAGTGGAATGAATGATTCCTTAAAAGTACTACTAGAAAATATGTTAATAAAGGTGACTTCTCCCTTTTCCATCCTCCCTCCTCTCCCCACCCTGTTGAGGTGAACAGTGCCTGGACTACTTTAAGTCCTTGGCAAGGTCTCTTGGGGTACCATTGTATGGCAGGGGACAGGGCTTGGTACTGTCAGAGTCACAGGGTAGTTGAGTTGCACAGACCTCAGAGGTGATCTGGGACAACTCTAAGCTCACTTACGACTCCCCTCTGCAATATTTCTGGCCCGAGGGGCATCCACAACTGCTTGAATGCCTCGAAGTCCATCTCTTTGTCCTTGGCTAGCTCTAAATACTCCATTGTAGACCATAGTGCTGTCTGGAGCCATATTCAGCCTCCCCACTTATGCTGTGTATCCGTGCCTACTCTTTCCCTTTCTGCTGCCTACCTCCACTGAAAGAGCACTGGTTAAGGGAAAGAGCAAGATAGTACTTGTGAGTCACAGTCTTTAGGCTGTGTGCCTGGAGAAATTCTTTCTACCAACAATGCTGGCTTTTTCCACATAAGCCTAGTAGGTATCTTTCATCATCCAGAGAATGTATTTTTTAGATAGTTGGCTAAGGCTTAAATCATACAATATTGGGGCTGAAGAAAGCTCAGCAATTACCCAGTCACTTCAGAAATAATGAGATAAAAGAAATAGAAATAAATGAGATAAAAAATGTGATCAATAAATTATTGGAGGTCACTCAACATGATGGGGGCAGAGCTAGGACTACGGCCCAAGTCTTCCGATGCCTATTTAAGCACTTTCCCACACTCTACAGGTTGTGATGCAAAGCTTGCTCCACCTCTTGAGATGTTGGCCTCACTGGTGCCATCTGATGAGATAATCAACCTCCTATGGTCTGAATGTTTGTATCTCCCCCAAATCTGTATATTGAAGCCCTAACCTCCAATGTGATGGTATCTGGAGGTAAAGCCTTTGGGAGGTGATTAGGTCATGAGGGTGAATCCCTTGGATGGGATTCGTGCCCTTAAAAGAAGAGACCCAGGAGAGATTATCTTTCTCTCTGTCATGTGAGGAAAAGTCAAGAAAACAGACATCTATGAACTAGGAAATAGACTCTTACCAGGAACCAAACTGTCTTACCCCTTGATCTTGGACTTCTGAGTCCCCAGAACCGTGAGAAATAAATGTTTGCTGTTCAAGCCACCTAGTCTATGGTACTTGTTATAGCAGCTCGAACTGACTAAGATATAACCCACTGAATATACTCAGTGATGCTTACTGAGTGTGCTATGGGCAGACAAGGGTCTTTGCTCTTACAGAGCTTGCTCTCAGGTCAGTGAAGGATTGACAGAACCCAAAAGGCTGCAAGGCTCTGATCCAGCTTTCACATTAGGGCCTTGATTGGGACTAGGGTCACCGAGTTCAGCTCTTAATTCTTCACTGGACCCTGACAGGAAAGGTAAAGTACCTGGAGTTAATGTCTTCACTTAGAACTGTTCCTTAACTTGTCACATGTCATCATTTAAGTCCAAAGCACTTCTTGGCTTAGAAAATAAATCTCTTTACTTCCTCTCCTGTACTCAGCTCTAATATTAAGCAGGAACCCAAGGTCCATGACAGGAACTATAAAAAAAAACCCTGTTTTTTTAAATTAAAACTCATTGTCGTCCATAAAATAAAGTATATCTCTTGGGAGCATTAAAGCTATCAACCAGCTACTTGTAAGTGAGAGAGGCATTTTCTGGTTGACACAGTAAGCGAGAAAGACCCAGATGGTGGAGCCTTTTGGCATGGACTTATCTGCTCCGGCTGTCTAATACATTTCTCCGCTGCGTTAACTCTTCCTCCATCAGAACCATCACATCAGTTTATTTCTAAGGAAGACAAAAACAGAAAGGTGTTTGTCTATAAGATTCCTACCTTCCTCCTTCAACACTGGGTAGCGCCTATTCACTGCTAGAGGCAACTGAAATGATCTGGATCCTTTGGTGATAAATCTCACAGCTCTGGCCCATGCAAGATTCAATATAGTCTCTTCCTCATGAAACAGGAAAGGGGACTAGACTTTTGGGGGCTATGTTACCTGGGCTGGACATGATTCCTGATGAAGATTCAGAATTTATTTTAAAAAGGATTTTGGATTGCTGGATGGAGCATGTTGCATGACTGCTGGCTGGAGAATGAGTCCCTTGGGCTTGAGGCCCTGTCTTCTTTCATGAGGAATCCCTGCCAATCCAGGATCTGTGAAATGCTTCCGCCAGCCAGTCTCTAATTTAGCATATGTACAAAGCCAATTTTTGGACACCGTGATGGAGCCTGGCATCTCTGCACCCCTCCGTGTTTGTAATGCTCACAGGGAAATAACAAGTAACTAGCAAGACAGAAAAAAAATGTGACAAGAAAAGGCTTTCTAAAATCACAGATAAATCGTCTATGTATTATGTATGTATATGTGTCTCCCTCCTGCTTTTCCAATATAAACTTCCCCCATGTAAATCCTTGTAGTTATTTCATTTAGATTTTCAATCTGGGATGCACTTAGCAATAGCCAACACAGACAAAGATAAAACCCTGCTCCCCACTGAGAACATCTGATTTTTTAAATGTAGAAATGCTGCTCTTTACAAAATAGGACATTTCCCTTTTAATTAGTTTCGAAATATACCCAAATAATTTGCAACTAGGAAATGATACCATTTAAGAGTACTTAAAATAATTCCCATGCATGCAAAGCCGATTTGATGAGAGACACAAGCTAGTGAAACTTTAAGTTTTTAGATAAACTGAACTTTTCTGTGGGGACAGCTATCACTAACATGGGCAAATTATCACTATCTTCTCTCAGAAAACTCCAGTCAAAAAAAAAAAAAAAAGAATAGAAAAGAAAAAAGAAAAGAAAACCCCAGTCTAAGGTATTTTCTGAATATTTGGGGACAATTGCTAATTGAGGCTTGAATGTACCCATCCATCTTAGCTGAAAATATGGACCTTCCTGCCACCCTCCCTTTCTCTAGATTTTCTTGCCAACCATCTAGTTTTCTAACAGTCCTTCGAGAGAATGGGTAGACACAAAAGCTCTATGGTAAGATGTCATGCTATCTTTGAAAATAAATACATATATTGTGCTCACCCACCCTTCAATGTGCCAGCAATGAGTCCCTAGAGGGGCATCCATCAGGAGAGGCATTTTGACTTTTGCCTGTGCATGAATGAAATCAAATCTCTGAATAAAAGGGAAGGCGAGACTAACATGATTTTCCTCAGTGCCTGGATTATGACAATGACCAACTTTTCAGCTCTTTTGGTAGGTGAGATCCCTGCCCTTCTGGCCAGGTGAGCCGCTGCTGATAGGTCTGCTCGCATGGTATGAACAAACTTTTCCAAACCATACTCAGTCCTTACCTGTTAGGGTAGAAAGAAAGTCTGAGCCCTGCATGTATAAATATAAATATTTTAGGAGTCTGGCTGATGGTGAGATTTGCACGGCCATGCAGAAGCCAAGCTTGATTGCCCTGGCCTGGTGTGGGGCTCCCCAGGTGGCAGGGGCTGAGAGCGGGCAGTGCAATTGGCGGGGGGGTGGAAGTGAGTGCCTCCAGTCATTCTGAGTAGCCCCTGGGCTGATTAGTGACGAGGGCTGACAGGCTCCTAAGGGGAGGTCCTGTCCAGTTTCTTTCTGCAGCAGGGATGATGGGCCATGCATGGGGTCCTGAGGCAGAGACTGGGGATTTTTTTGTGTGACCATGACTACATTCCTCATCAACAGGCCACACTCATGGTCTCTTTGGAGGCCACCGACTCACTGGAGGATTACCATTAAGGGACGTCTGCTCAGTGGCGCCAGGTTCTTTCCCCACCCCTCAGGGGCCAGCATGGTGCCTCCATGCTGCTTCACCCAAGCCAGACAGAAGGGCAGGGCACCAGGTCTGGGAATTAGAGAGGGCGATCGATACGTGTATACGGAACACAGTCACGGACAATTGAAAAGGCTCACACGTAATCCCACTGGGAACTGCTTAAAACTGAAGTCCGTGATAAATGACTCACGGAACCCAGACCCTGACTGGGAATGGCCAGAGGTGAGGTTCATAACATTTGTGATTCATGGAGATCAAGGGCCTAGAATGTATGTAAAGGATTCTGGGACTGGCCCTGCAAATAAAAATAACTCTTTAAACGGAAGAATTTTTTACTTCTGACTGATCTTGAAACCTTGAATTATGAGATCGCTACCTTTCAAGTCTGGTGTCAAAGGAAAGACTACTTCTTTGCAACATAATGCTTACAACTTGAGATCTATTGCCTCGGCACCCTGACACAGCTGCCACCTTGCCAGTACGTTAAGAGTCTTTGCTGATGAGCATGTGTTCATTGGGGAGACCATTTGTTTTTTTTTTTTTTTTTTAAACGTTTATTTATTTTTGAGACAGAGAGAGACAGAGCATGAGTGGGGGAGGGTCAGAGAGAGAGGGAGACACAGAATCTGAAACAGGCTCCAGGCTCCGAGCTGTCAGCACAGAGCCCGACGTGGGGCTCGAACTCACGGACCGCGAGATCATGACCTGAGCCGAAGTCAGCCTCTTAACCGACTGAGCCACCCAGGCGCCCCAACCATTTGGAGAATAACCAGAGACTGTAGAGTTATGAGAACTAAAGTAGATATGGGATTAGAATACAGATGTTTTCAACTTCTGGCTTTTGATGAGGTAAAATCAATAAGAATTGAAAAAGTAGGTACTTAAGCTATATCAAAGTTTGGTAGATTCTAAGATCAGAGTTGGATTATAATTTGGAATTAATTTACATGGTTTGTGGTCCTAGTAATGCAGTGATTTTCCTAGTGAAAATAAAACATTTGACATCCTGGATTTCTGAGAGTTGGGTTATAACAGAGTCAAAGGAAAGGTAATCTCTGGATAGAGAAAAGCTGTATCAGTCAGGGATCTCCAGAGAAACAGAAGAGAGATAGACAGATAGACAGATTTATTTTAAGGAATTGGCTTACAAGATTGTGGACTGACAAATTCAAAATCCACCAGGGAAGCTGGAACACTGGAAACCTGGGCAAGAGTTGACGTTATAATCCTGAAGGCAGAACTTCTTCTCCAGGAGATCTTCGACTGACTGGATGGGACCCACCTACATTACCCAGGGTAATCTACTTTACATAAAGTAAACTGATTAGAGATGTTAACTATATCCACAAAATATCTTCCCAGCACCATCTAGATTTGTGTTTGATTAAATGACTGGGTACTTACTATAGCTTAACCAAGTTGATGCAAAAAACAGATCATCACAGATTTCTTTCAAACTGTGAAAAAATAATCAATGTCTTCGGTCCATAAAGATTTGCCTTCTTACTTTTGGAAGGGTCCTGCAAGTCATGCCTTATCAAATGAGGCATGATACATGAGCGATCTGCAGCTCCTCAGCGATCTGGTCTTCCTCACCAGATATCCATTGGGAGAAGATGCAGATTCTGAGCCTTGTATAAATATTGTACAGAGAAGGGAATGGCAAATAAGCTGAAATGGAGAGGAGGAAGAGCACCTATTCTAATACTTTCTGTTCTGGTTCTACCAGTGTCTCCAAAGCACTTGTTCCAACCATGGCCAACATAGCAATGGTTGTCTGTGTTGCCCACCTGACCAGTTCCTAGCACATGCCTTCCCTGACTGCTGTTCTCAAATATCCACTAAGTGTGTCCTTTGAGCATGATGCGCTCTTAACCCATGGGTAAACCTCATGAAAGGTGATGATGAATGTATTATGTTGGGCCAACAAGTGAGTCACAGGGGTTCTCATCCCAAAGAAACATAAGCTTCCTTCCCTGCTAATTATACTATGCATCCTTCTTTCCATAAATTTTATATGTATAAAATAGTTTAAACAACGAAGCATCCTTCATCTAAAGAGGACTAAACCAAAAGGAAAAAACAAACAAACTTGCAACAGAAATAATATCGTTTTAATTCTTATCTCTAAGGTCAGATGATAAGTAACATTCACATGACACTTTATCATTTATAAAGTGCTTTCACATACACTCATTTTATTTTTGTATCCTTCAGACTAAAAGGTTGATGGCATCACCCCCATTTTACAGATGATGCCATAAAAGGCTTGGAAAGATTAGCAGCCCTTCCTGATCTGATACGGCCATCAGACTGCTCAGCGGGGACTGGAACTGCAGTCTTCTGCTCCTGGCTACACCCTGGGCTGTTCTGGGGCTTGCTGGTGACCAGTTCAACCTCAAACCCTAGTTTATGGAATTACATAAAGGTGGCCAGAATCTGACTGGCCAACAAATCAAGTGACTCTCTGCTTACGGAAAACCATTGAAGTTATTATTTCTACAGATGGCCAAGGTACCCTTTTCCCTTCCATGTGTGTTTCGTGGGTGCAGAGAGCTCTCTCTATTGGAAATCAGTGGGAGGGCTCTGCACAATAAAGAGCAGGGAATGAGAAGCAGGATGTGGATCTATTCCATAAAGTGAAAACTTAACGTCCTAACAAGTAATTAAGAAAAAATTCGAGGTTGTTTCCTCAGCTGATCATCACCGGCAGAGCCAACTTTGGATTAAACACTTCTGCTCAGTGGTTTTGACATTCTCAGTCAGGCATATCTTGATGAAATTAGAGATGCAGAAAATATTTTTTGATGGAGCGCAGGGACAAAACAGCTAGAAGGGAAGCCAATTTTATACACAAACTTGTACAGACTGAAATAAAGAGGAAAAGGGAAAGCAAGACAATAAGGAGTGTGTGAGTGTGTGTAAATGAAAGAAAATGAAAGCAAGTGAGAGAAGAGGAAAGGCCGATGCTCATTAATTAGACTTTAAGTTCTTGGCAGTAAGAGGTGTGTTTATAAACAATCTTCACTAAAACATACCTTTCCAACTATTGACTGTTTTATTTGCCAAAAAAGTCTCTAATTATTCTGTACTGTTTCAATCCAAAAGCAGAGAGAGAAATATTAATAAGAGAACATAACCGTTCTTATGATGGAACATAGATCTCTGCACAGAGGTCAATATTTCTAACGTTCAATTAACAAAGTGTGGCCAGTGTAAACTATTTTACAACAGGATTAGGTGGGGGCTATTAGTTTTCAAACTAGTAAAAAAAAAAAAAAAAAGAAAAGAAAAGAAAAGAAAAAAGAAAAAAAGAAAAGAAAAAACCTAGACCAGAGATATAAAAGTTGAAATGTTAACTATTCAGGAAACTCTTAATAGCATGCTTATACTAAGCCATCAGTAAAACAACTAGCTTTCCTCTTAGGACTTAAGTCTAGAAAAGTCTGATCTATAAGAGTATAATAAACACTTGCAGACATGTCAACATTTGTTGGTAAATTATCTCCCATGCATCCTTTCTAAGGAAGTTACTAGAGGATGTACTCCCTTAAAATGAGGGAATAAACCAAGAAAAAAAAGACATGAAATCCAATAAACAGAAAATCCAACTCAGAAATTAGGCCAAAGGACTTCCCAGGATGACAGGGAAGGCAGCTACCAGATAACAAGTTAGTAGGCAGCCAACACATATCGGAGAAGGGATGATGGCTCTGGTGGAGTTTGGGACTGAATTAGCGAGAGACATCTAGAAGACAAAGCAAATTCAATAGGCGAAGAGATGAACTGTGGCACTCATACAATGGAATACTAGTCAGCAATAAAAAGAAGAACACTCAAGCCACAAAAAAGATATGAAGGAATCCTAAATGCATTAACGCTAAGTGAAAGAAGCCAGTCTGAAAAGTCTATACACTATATGATTCTGACTATTTGACATTCTGGAAAAGGCAAAATTACGGAGACAGTAAAAAGATCAGTGGTTCCCAGGGGATCACTAGAAAAGACTGAAATAGGCAGAGCAGAGGGGATTTTTAGAGTAATAAAACTATTTTGTATGATACTGTAGTGGTAGATATATGACATTAAGCAGTTGTCAAAATCCATAAACTGTACAAGATTGAGAGTGAATCCTTAATGTGAGCTACGGACTTGGGTTAATAAACATTTTTTTGATAAATAAGTAGAACCAAGGAAATTATTAATTTCAAGAACAAGAAAGCAAATATAATCACAGTAAACCATATTAGGTAAACCTTAAATATTGATCTAGTCCTAAAATATACTTATATTGGGAGGATGGGGATAAGAGAGAGAGGTGAGAGAGCTCAATCCTCATCTTACATAAAAAGAAGTCAATTGATAATATTTAAAATTGAAAAATGAAGAAATCACAGTATAAACATGCTATTTAGAAGTAGTAAGAAAGTTAGAAAATTTGAAAGTGATTTTTTTCTAGGGAGTAAGGCCTGGGGAGGGGCAGGAATGGCAGGTTTTCTTTCTGAGCTTTATTGTAGCAGAAAGGAAACCCCTAAATCAGCTATGTGTTCCTGACTCCTCAGTACTTTGGGCCACAGTTGTGTAGTGGGTAGGGCACAGGGCATAATGTTAATAAGGTTAGAACTAAGACCTCGCTCTCTGAGCACACTGACCGTACCTTACTTCTCATTTCACTGCAGTCATGTGCCATTTGTCTGAATGGAAACTGGACTACAGCAAATAGAGCCGATCAACACAAAGCCACAATCACCACTTACTAAGGCCCATTGGGCTCATCTGTGGATGTGTCGTACTTGATCTTGTTGAGCATGACTCTTAAGTCACCATGCCTGCTCCTGCCAATGACCAACACAAACTGGAGGGATCTTCCGGTGTCATAAGTAAGTCTCAGTCCTACTTTTGAACCACTTCTTTGACTTCTTTCATGCCCCTGATCCTGTCCCAGTTTTAAGCCTCCTAGGGACTAGTTCTGCTGCTTTGCCTTCCTGTTTACGTTCTTTAAAAAACCTTTTTTTAATGTTTATTTAAAAAAATTGTTTTTAATGTTTATTTATTTTTGAGAGAGAGAGACAGAGAGAGTGTGCAAGCGAGAATGAGTGGGGGAGGGGCAGAGAGAGAGGGAGACAGAATCCAAAGCAGGCTTCAGGCTCTGAGCTCTCAGCACAGAGCCTGACACGGGGCTCAAACCCACAAACCATGAGATCACGACCTGAGCCAAAGTTGTACACTTAACTGACTGAGCCACCCAGGCGCCCCCTGTTTACATTCTTATCTACTCATTTGGACTTGACAGTGTAGACCTTGTATTAGTGAGATAAATCACCACAAAACTTAGTGGCTTAAAACCATAACCATTTTATTTGCTCATGGTTCTGTGGGTCAGAATTTGCACTGACTCACCTGGGTGGTTCTGCTGGTCTCACTGGGGGCTGCTTACGTGCACCCAGTTATCTGGCAGCTTGTCTGGGGCTGAATGATCTAAGATGACCCCACTCACCCGACTGTTAGTGTGGGGTATCACTGTTAGTGTGGGACTGTAGTGTGGGCTCTCCAACAGGAGAGCTAGGGATCCTGCATGAGATGGCAGAGTTCCGGAGGGGCAATTCCCCAATGTGATCTATAGGCCTATGCAAGTCACCTGGCCTAAACCAGAATCAATGCGGGAGGGGACTACACAAGGGTGTGGATATAGGAGGCATGAATCATTGGAGTGTACCACAGACACTTTCCCTGGTTATGATGTGGGTCCCTGCTTGATTTCCGGGCACCAACCCTCAATGGAGACATATCTTCCCAGGAAATGGAGGTGCCATTTTTGCTCTCAAAGAAGAATATAAGCTCGCTGAGGATTTATTTTTCACTTTTATTGCCCATTCATAAAAGAGAAAAAAGGCAGTGTGCTTTCTGTGAGGGAAACTAGGTCCTCCTGAGCCTGATCTCAACACCACTGAGCTAGGCCAGACCTAAGAGACCTGGGGAAAAGGCAGCAGCACTTTTGACCACACACATACAGTGCCTTGGTGATGCCTTGCAACACACACCAGAATTCCTTGGCTATGCCTTTCACAAAGAGCAATAAGCCTAATTTCCCACAGCAAATGAAAGTTAGAGATATGCTTATCTAATAACAGTTAGAGATATGCTTATCTGTTCATTCATTTATTTACAGAATAATGTGAATTAAACCAACTAAGTGCCAGGCACTGTGTTAGATGAATGTGTTATAGTTACTGTCTTTAAGTTGCTCAGAACCTATTAAGGGATACAGATAAATACAGACATCCTTTGATATCCAAATCTAGTCAATTTGTGAAAATGGCTGGGTGAAAATGGACTGAAAAAGCGTTTGAATAGTGAGAGCCTACATTCCCTCATTGTAAATGGAAACAACAGTATTGTGTTCCCAGCCCCAGCCTCAAAACCCCGATCAATTCCCTCAAAAAAAAATTTTTTTTAATGTTTATTTATTTTGGGGTAGGGGCAGAGAGAGAGAGAGAGAGAGAGAGAGAGAGAGAGAGATTGATTGATTTCCAAGCAAGCTCTGTACTGCTAGTACAGAGCCCTACGTGGAGCTCAAACTCATGAACTGAGATCATGACCTGAGCCGAAACCAAGAGTGGGACACTTAACCGACGGAGTCACCAAGGTGCTCCACTTCAAAAATTCTTCTTAAAGTTTAATTGCCTATGTAACAACTCACCAAGTATTTTCTACATTATGTCAAGGATTTAAAACACTAATTATTTAGCAGTGAATGAGCACTCATGGATATATTTTTACAATAAATGATACTGCACAGTAACAGATACAGCTCATGTTCTCCTTCTATGCCATATTAACATGTATAGTAATGTACATAAACAATGGAACAACATGCTAAGGAACCTTTCTTAGAAGACTTAATATAACACGAGAAACCTAAATGTTTTTGCTAGCACATACATGCATCTCTGTGTTGGTATTTTGATCTAAATGTTGAATTCTGGGCTTAAAGTTTCTTCAAGTTATTATAGTAATTACTCCAATGGGGAGAGTTTAGATAGTGCAGAGGATTTTTTTTTTCTAATATTGAGACTATGACGCCACATGGCAATGATCTCTGTAGAGAGTTACATGACCAAAGGAGGAAACAAAAGTGTATTCAAATATGACCAGGTATATATTCTGTGTGCATATGGGAAAGTAAACAAAGAATATTGAAACAGCATGTCTACTGTTACTATGGTAAGTATCTGAGTGATTTTTCCCCATTTTTATTATTCTATTTTTCTGCAGTTAAGACAAGATATTTAAAACACAAACGTGCAAAAACAATAGATGCAAATATGAGTGTGAATGCAACACCCTCCCACCCGAACCCCTGCAGGATCTTCAGTGCCTGGTTATGCCATTGCCAGTGGAGAAGGCTGGACGTGCAGCAGAGATCACCTGGATCAGGTCTGCTTTATGGAAGCTGGCATTCTCTGCAACCAGCAGCCACCGAACCCGCATATCAAAATTTACATAGTAAATTACTCCATAATTGGAGTTGGTTAAGCGTGTCTTGATCTCAGCTCAGATCATGATCTCATGGTTTGTGGGATCGAGTCCTACATTGGGCTCTGTACTGATGTTGCAGAGCCTGCTTGAATTCTCGCTCTTCCTTTCTCTCTGCCCCTTTCCTGCAGACTCTCTCACCCAAAATAAATAAATAAACATTAAAAAATAAAACACAAATGCCATGCATCGTATAGTAGGTAGCTGAGGATGTATTACATTTTTGTAATTTAAATTATACCAAAGAAACACAAGAAGAACTTGCTATTTAAAAATCCCTGGTAGAGAATTCTTTTGATGAGCAAACATTGCTTTAACTTTACCATTCACCCTCCTGATTTAAGCGTTTTGATAAGTTGGATTGTCTCAAAGCAGGGTATAACAGTAGCATCTCATACTTGTTTTAGACAATTTTTGTGCATCAGCTTGATAGAATATTAAGAAGTCATTAACATTTGTAATTATGAAGACTGTGGTGATGTGGAAAAATTCTTGTGCTGTGTTAAGTAAAAAAAATATCTAACTACAAAATTACATTCAAACTATTACTGCAACGAAGTAAATATGCATGGGGAGTGACTAGAAAAGAACACTGGGTAAGGAAAGCATTTTTACACATGGCACATTTCAAGTGGATTAAGTGGAGCTTTGCACAAAGCAAATCCTACCTTATAGCTATAGAAACCGAAGAGGGTAAATGACTTCACATTTTAGCTACAGTGATATGAGCTGGTAGAACAGAAAACCTACAATCATAGAGGCTTAACACAGTAGCAGCTCCTGTCTTGTTCATGTTGAATCTAATCTGTGAGTGGGGGCAGGGGTTGCCTTCTGCTCCACCCAGTATTCAGGGACCCAGGCTGCCAGTAGCTCTATCATCTTTTTAAAAAATTAATTAATTAATTAATTAATTGAGAGAGAGAGACAGAGACAGAGACAGAGAGACAGACAGACAGTGTGAGCAGGGGAGGGGCAGAGAGAGAGGAGAGAGCTGAGAATCCCAAGCAGGCTCCACAATGCCAGCATGGAGCCTGATGCAGGGCTCAAATTCACAAACTGGGGCTCAAACTCCATGACCTGAGCTGAAGTTGGATGCTTAACCAACTGAGCTACCCAGGTGCCCCAGTGGCCCTATCATCTTTAACCCACAACTTTTTTTTTTTTTTTTAATGTTTATTTTATTTTTTGAGACAGAGAGAGACACAGCATGAGCAGGGAAGGGGCAGAGAGAGAGGGAGACACAGAATGTGAAGCAGGCTCCAGGCTCTGAGCTGTCAGCACAGAGCCCGACGCGGGGCTTGAACTCACAAACTGTGAGATCATGACCTGAGCCGAAGTCGGACGCTTAACCCACTGAGCCACCCAGGCGCCCCTTACCCACAACTTTCAAGGTGTCTCTCTGGCTATTAACAATTGACAAGGAGAAAGAACATGGTGGATAGTGAAAAGTTTTTATGGGTGAGGGCTGGAAGCAGTAAACATCACCCCCACCCACATTCTGTGGGTCAGAACTTAATCATATGGCAATATGTAACTGCAAAGGAGGCTGGGAAATATCATCTGTGTGCCAGGAAGAAGTAGAAGTGGGTTTTGGTGAACAGCTGGCTGGTATCTGTTACACAAATTCTCACATGTAACCAGACAGGGCAAGAACTGGAAGCCAGTCTTCCTTTCTTGGCTTTGTGCTTACATTTTCATTTCTCATTCATTCATTTATTCTCTCTCTCTCTCTCTCTCTCTCACACATACACACACACACACACACACACTAAAGACTTTATGTGTTGAAATCTAAACAAAAGACTGTTGTTCTATATCTAAGGACTCCCAATACAATCTGATTCTTTTTAGGAAACTCATTACATTCTCAATGAAAATCATCATCCCTGGGAAGGAAATACTTACCAGGGATAAATCCAGATTCTGGAACAAGAGAATTTGGCTAAGAGCTGAAAAAGAATGAGCAAATGCCTACATAATCCCATGGCCTTTATATTTCAGGTATCACTCACATCTTTGCTTAGGCACTGTCCCATTATCAGTGGGTAGGAAGAAAATCGAATCCTACCTGTAGCATACATTAAGACCCCCTACCACTTTTTCTGAAATCCCAGCCAGAAGGCACTAGAAAAGAGTTGGCATGTTTATCTTCTGTTTTACTAGGCCCTCGCCCAACTTTTCAGACCCAAATCCACTGTGGTTGTGACCAACAAAAGTAAGCATATAGTCACTGAGAGCCATTTTCAAGAAAAGACATTAAAAGCACATTAAAATATTATTTGGGGGTTGCATCCTGGAAAACAGCTATCTGTCCTAAATTTGGCATTTTTCATGTCAAATGTTCTTGTTTGGTGAACAAATCAGTTCAAATCAGAATAAATCATTAGATCTTATTGGTCCTTGGTGGGGCTTGGTGAATGCTGCTTATGCTAAATATCAAAGTTATAGCCAGAGCTTAGATTGGACAATGAGAAAAATAAATTGCTATTTTGTACCTCTTTGTCCCCTGCCGAGACTACCAGTACAATGCCTTGAACATTTAGGCACTTGGTATACCAATACTGAGCTAACCATTATGTTGTTTGACTATAATTCAGAAACTATTGAATTAAGTATGGAAAACTGTACCTATAATAAATGCCGTCAGGCTGCTCTGTTTATAGGCCTGCTCTGAACTTTTTATAGGCCTGCCCATTTCCTCACATGCACAACACACACAGATACACACACACAGATACACACACACACACACACACACCCCTATATGCACCAACCCACATGCCATCTACACACCTATACACATACCATACACACACACACGCACACCCCTATAAACCCACCCCCCCACATATATCATCCACACATCCACACTATCCACACACACACACCTGTACATTCCAGTCCACACACACACACACACACACACACACACACACACACACACACCATCCACACACACAACACATACATATACATGCACACACACACGAGCTGTATCTTTATTCTTGGGAATGCTGCTCCTCACAGCTGTTCCATGGGGTAACCCTAAATGATCTGGCAAGCAATCAGGTCTGAAGTGCCTCCCCAAAAGGCAGAGTGGATTAATCTAGGTAGGATGCTGTCCCTGAGGCCACTGGAGAAACCTGTGCCTCAGGAGGCCCACCCTGGCTTACTCTCTTGCTCACTACCTTTTATTTTAATATTTGAAAGGGGAAACCTTTATTCTTTGGGATAAAGAAACATCTAGGAGGCTCAATTCATATTCTCTGAGTTCAGTCTCTGTTTCTGACTCTGTGACTTTTGCCTTACTTTCGCCAGGGCTTTGGTAGCCCTTGAACCAGGGCTTGCAGTAACCCATAATATCTACATGATGAAGAGGGAGGAACCGGCAACTTAAAGGCCAGCATCAGAATTATCAAGAAGGAAATTATCTTTCTAAAAAGTATTATTTTAATAACCACCAATATAGTTAGCACAGAAAGACTAAGGGTACAAAGAACTACTTCTGTTCAGTTAAAAAGAAATAAATTGTTTGGGTTAGTTGCTAGTGGTAAGACTGCCCTGAGGGTGAGGCTGGGATGGACTGGGAGTGAAACAAAGAAAACCAAACTTCTCTGCTAAATAAAGTAAGAAGAATGAAGAGGTTCTAGCAGTTTGAGAAAGAGAGGGGGTGGGGAGTTAGAAAGGTGGTGGGACTTTGGTCGATGACAGTAGCCTATGGATTGTTCTATTTTAAATAGTTTATTGTGCTATGGTGTGCTTTCCAGAAGCTGGAGGACATGGGGACAGCAAAGAGGCCGTTGTCTAATTTACAGGTGAGATATATTGAGCACTTATAAGCCAGGCACTAGCTTATGCAATTAACATGCATATTCTGATTTAATCCTCATACCCACTCTGTGTGATAAGCCTGTGACTATCCTGATTTTACAGATGAGGACACAGAGGCTTGCCAAGGGTCAGACACCCAGTAAGTGAGAGCCCAAATCTGAATCTGATTGATTGAAAAGTCCATCCTATTCATTAGTCACTAGAGCATATTGTCCTCATGAATACTGAAGACTATAGTACTAAGCTATGGAGCAGAAATTATTGTGGTTTACTAATTAAGGGCGATAAAAGCATCCCAGAAATGCAAAGTACTAAGTAAATACTAGTATTACTGTTCTTGCACTTGACCACTGACATCTGAAGGAAGCACTGTCATCTAAAATGGAAACGTGACAAGTCAGCAAGGGCTTATTAATGTCACATGAAAATGATATAGTTAAATACTCATGTTTGCATTCCACTGGATATTTATATTCTGAAGACCATGTTCTCAGGCACTGAACTCCCATTAAGGTCAGGATCATTTGCAAATCCAGAAGAAAAGACAGCTATATCACTTGTTTTTTTTGTTTGTTTTTTTTTTTGTCCTGAGACAAAAAGAAGAAAAGTGGTTCAGCGTTTTGGCTCAGAATTGTAAAGCAGAAATCATGGTGCCTTTACCACTCTTGCTTCAAAAAGAAGAAATTATAGCCTTTCATTCTCCTAGCAGCATGTAACTAAGGTTTAGATGAGTGAACAGATGCATGCAAAAATCAGCCACGCGCATAGAAAACATTCATTTTCACAATCTGGTAAATCTGCTAGGTACGCATGAAACGGAGCCAAATTGATTTCAGCAGAATGCAATGTCACAGCCTCGGCACAACAGGGATTCTTCTCAGCCTCACTCAGTGCCAGGCCTGTTACCATCCAGGGTCCTGGGTGTATTGATCACCCAGTCACCGAGGGTATGTGAATAGTCCCATAAATGGTGGCATGATTAGCTGAACCCCAGTTGACCAGCTTGTGTTATTTCCATTCCTATTGATGTACTGGAACATGCAACCGTGTTCTTGCTTTTTCCACCTGGAAGCCTATTTTGAGCTTCTTGCTACCCAGCACCTTATCCCTTCCACAGGTAGTTCATAGAGCTATGGAATCCAAAAACAGAAAGTGTCCTTAGGGATCAGCTTGTCCAATTCCTTCATTTTTATTGATGAGATACAGGGAGGAGAAAACTCTTTTCCAGGCCACATGGATCATTAACAATAACCCACACTCCTTCTGACTTCCAAATCCTTGCTTTTTTTCACCTCATGCGGTCTCTACTGAAATCTGGACTCAGGCTACACAAGAGGGTATTTCTGTAATTCCATCAACCTAAACATCTATATATGAAATATTTGTAATGCAAAGGTCTTGACTGAGTCTGCTCTTGGATTTCCGATTTGTCTACTGGACCACAGAGCCTCAAGCCCATAACAATACAAGTTTATAATCCCTTCTTAGAAAATCTTGGAGACAGAAGTATTTTGGAATGAAGCATTTTTTGGACTTTAGAAAGGTAGGACAGTATCCAGATAGTCTATTTGGCTCCTCCCCAAAGCCTGGAGCAAAATGTAGGGCTAGTCAGGTTAAGGTGATGGAGTCTACACAGTGTGTTACAATAGTTTAGGTCAGGTTTTGCTGCTGAGTACGTTGGTTGCAAATTTATGATAAAACTTGGTTTTCAGAGCTCTCTGGATTTGGAATCGTGAAAAAAGGACTGTGGACTCATACTACTCTTCTCACGTGAGTGGCCTTAAACAAATGTCATGGACCAGCTGGATAGTATCAATCACTTTCTCAGCAAAAGAATGGTTTTTCACTAGATTCTCCTTGTCAAGACTTTTTCGGTACACTTTAGTTATTCTCACTGCCTCTCACTTACATCCCAGATAACAAAATGAATGGTCCCACACTGGCCAGACCTTAGGGAGCTTAAGTTCAGAAGCTGGCTGCCCTGTTTGTTTCTTGGATTTTTTATGAAACAGATCCCGCTGGGATCACTGGAGGGGCAGGTGCGTTATGAGGCAGCCGGGGAGGTCATGGTGGGGACTGGCAGCAGCACCTGTCCTCTTGGGCTTCAGTAAAAGCTGAGCAGAGAGGGCTTGCCACCAGGTCCCCAACGGGCAACTGATCGTGCCTGTGTCTCTGGGCTTTCTCTGGCTCCAACTGCTTCTCAGCTTCCTCCTTCTCATCGGATGGGCAGGTTTCCAGGGCTGTCAGATTTTCTTCTGCCCAAGTTAACAGGGACATTGATTTTGGAGGAAGGGAGGCCCTTCCCCCAGTCCATCCTTCCCTCACTCCTGGCTTAGCCACGCCAGCTCTGTGGCATTGTCCGGTTTTATTAGTACTGCCTGGCTGAGGCCTCCTTTCCCAGGCGGCCCCTGTGATTTCCAGCCCCTCTCCACTTGGCATGTCGACGTGCACTTCTGGTCTCCCAGGGAGAGCCTGCTTACCTGGATAATGGGCACTTGACCCCCTGGTTTCCAAAGTGGGCTTCTGTACCACAGCAGGGCTTGCATCTGTTTTTATTGTTTTCTGGACTATCGCCGGGAGGGAGTCCTATAAACGTGACCTTGCTTGGCTGGCTTTGGGATTGATGGAAATCAGATCACTTTGGGGGTTCTAATGGGCCTGGATGGAGGAGTTTTGGAGTGACACAGGAAGGTATGCTGTGTTTGTGAGGAGGCCCTTTTCTCCTTTAGAACTGGAACATGGCTTTCCTAAAATTTTTCATCTGGCATAGAACAGTATGCATCTGTTTCTTTGAGGAATTTCACCATAGGGACAGGAGGATAGAATTTTACTTAGAAAACCATAAAGGTCTTCTAAGAAAAAGAATCCATTTATGTCTTTTGGCGCAATCAGGGTGGGTAGGTTTGGAGAGGAAGGAAGAAAGGAAGGAAAGAGAAGCTGGTCTCCCATGTCTTTTATGCTCCTCAGCACCCTGATTTCTTCTCACTAACCATGGTGACAGCGAGTGGATGGCCTCTCCATCCCCTCTTTCCCAGCTCCAATACACTCCACTGCATACAGAATGGTATTTTATAAGACACCTATCTCTGTGTTTAGAACCCCTGGTGGCCTTCCATTACTTTTAGAATACATGTACAGTCTTTACCGTGGCCCTTGGTCCTGCATCAACTGCCCCTGTCCCCTTTCTAGCCTCATCCTGCACAACCCCCAGGCTTGGGGCACTCTGGCCTTACTGGCCACCTCAGAGGCTTCCTGCTTCTCCTGGGCCTTTACATACATCTCTCTTCCTGCCCCAAAGAGCAGGTCTGTTTCTGTTTCTCTGCTCCATTTCCCCCTGGATTCTGTCCTTAGTCTAGTTATCTCCCATTCAGCCCTTCAGATCCCAGTTCAAACACCATTTTTCTCCAGCCTGGGGTCCTGTTTTCTACTCTCATAGCGCTCTGTATTTTGCCTTCTCATCACCTATCACAATCTACAACTTGTTACATCAGCAACCGTTGGGCTGATGTCTTGTATCTCATTGGCTCATTAGCTCTGTGAGGGGAGCGGATGAATTTCTGTTTGCTCACCGTTATCATTTCCAGTGCTAGCCTGGCATTCCCAGATAGTAGTTCCTCAATAATTATTTGATGAGTTACTCAGTGAATCACTTATGTAGCTACTATGACAACCTCACTGTTATTCCTATGTAAGGAAAAAAAAAAAACCCTCCTATGTTACTCTAGTGTAGAAATACCACTTGCTGGCAAAAACTCAGGCATGGGGTATTCTTGAGAGTCTGGAAGAGTGAGCCAGTGTCTCCACTCCCCGGAGTTGGTTGTGGAGGCTATATTCAGCTTGACGTTTCTCTCCTGAAGCTCCAAGAGCCCTCTCTGATAGCAGACTGGCATGTCTTTCCTGAGTTTTCTTGTTGGCCAAGAGGAACATGTCACATTGGTAATAATGTCAGTAAACTCTGAAGCTGCCAAGGAGAGCAGCAAGTGAAGGCCAAGAGGAAGCCAGCAGAGCCTTAAACACGCAAGCCCTGGAAACCATCTCATTACCAGAGGTGCCAGCCGTCACACCCTGGATAGAAGGGCATAATTGCTGCAAACAGCTAATCACTAACAGCATGACAGCCAAGGGCCTACAGCCATCCTTTTCTTCACTTCAGGATCTGTCCCACCATGAGGGGAAAGGCGCCAAAGGAGCAAGCCATGCGTGAAGACATGGCTCCTGTCTCAGAAAAAGGGCGTTTCTTCTCCAACTTGCACAAGATGCTTTGGGAGGCCTCTCTTTGTTACCAAACTTGAAATCTTGACGCTTTTATCTAAATGTAGTGCCTCTGGACTTCAGAGATGTTATCTTAAGCCCAGTATGGCAGAGGATGGTCTTCTGTGTGACACTGGCCATTTGCAAAAGGATGTATCACAAAAGTAAACTTTTGCTTTTAGGAGAGTATATGGGCAAATATGGACTGGACACTCATTGTGTAGACGCTACTGCATAAGGTTCCTAGGGGTAAAATAAAATAAATAATCGTTCTCATAATTTCTTTCTTTAACTATATTGCCATGGTAATCTATTAAAATAAGTGGATGGCTTCATCTAGAAAATTCCACATAGATATCAAAACAGAAGTTGTTGCAGGTATCTGGGAGGTGTATGATTACAAAATTAACAAGCACCTGGATAAATTCAAGCATATCTCTTCTCCCTAACCCATCTCCTTCAACCATTGGGAGAATGCCCTCTGTGTGTCTGGAGCTGTCCTAGGTGCTTGGGACAGAAATGCAGTTGTGGCCTCAAGGAGCTTATGCATTAATGAAAGAGAGCCACAGATAAATCAGTAACTATGCTGTGGAGTAGGAAGTATGGGATTGGAGGTGTCAATATGAGCTTCTTTTAATGTCTGAGGGCAGTTTTTTTTTTTTTGTTGTTTTGTTTTTTTTTTTTTTTAATTTAAGTAATCTCTACACCCAACCTGGGGCTCGAGCTCACGACTCCAAAATCAAGAATTGCATGCTCTTATGACTGAGCCAATCAGGTGTCCCTAATGTCTGAGGACAGCTTTTGTGCACAGAAAAGACCATGACGGCTATTTCGGTTTTAAAAATTATCAATTCAGAAATCTATTTTCCTTAGGCCTTTGAATTCAGCCTATAATCTTATTATCCTGTTTATAAATAAAATGGATTAGTTCAAATTGAATAGATTTAAATAAATTCAAATTGCAATGGTGCCATTTAAAACTTTATTAAATTCTCTTAAACTTTGAAAACTGTATTTACGATTTAATATCTTCTTTTTCTTAAGTGCTTCAAATACTTGACTGAGCAAGCCAAACCTCCCTAAATACTTCAGTAGTGCTTGTGAATTTATAAATTGCTGATACTCTGGGAACTGAGGTTGCTTATAGGCCAAAGATCTTCAAGTACACAGGCCCAGGTGATTTTTCCTCTGCCAAGAGGATCCTGAGCCCTCTTATGGTTGCCATGACAACAGGGAACTTGAAGTTCATGCCCTTTGGATAGAATTGGTTTTCTTGAGTCTAAATTACAATCTAACTTGATTCTTACCTCTGTTTTGAGTTGCAACCTTCTTGCCCACATTGCTGCTAACGGTTTTCAAACTGATCTCTTTCCATGTTCTTCATGTTCTTGGTTGGGTCCCAATTTTTAAAAAAATATTTTATTTTGGTAAAATATACCTGACATAAAATTTACCACTTCAGCTATTTTTTGGCATGCATTTTAGTGGTACATTAAGTACATTCACATAGTTGTGCAGTCATCACCACCATCCATCCCCAGAGCTTTTTTTATTTTCTCAAATTGACACTTCATACCCATTAAACAGTAACTCCCCTTCCGCCTTCCCTGCGGGCCCTGGCGACCACCATTCTACTTTCTGTCTCTATGAATTTGACTACTCTAGGTGCCTCAAATAAGTGGGATCATACAGTATTTGTCCTTTTGTGACTGGGTCATCGTCACTTAGCATGTTTTTTAAGATTCATACCTGTTGTAGCATGTGTTTTTAAAGGCTGAACACTGTTTCATTGTATGGACACACTACATTTTTAAAATTCATTTATCCCCCATGAACATTGTTCCTTTTACTTTTTGGCTCTTGTGAATAATGCTGCTGGGTGCCCGGTGTTCCAATTCTTACAGACACTTTAATGCTACCCAAGTGTAATTTTACAGGACCAAAGAGTAAAACAAAGTTAAAATAAATAATAACATAGACACACTGGTACATTCCAACAGTGCTGCTGAAAAGGTATTATCAATCTTTCAAAAATAATTTTTTGTATATCCCTTCTGTAAAATATTTTGACAATGCATAAGCAAAGCCATAAAAATGTTTCTACCTATTGATCCGGTAATCCTAGTCCTAAAATGTATTCTAAAGAAATATAATCTACAGAGGAAAAACTTATATAAATGAAGCTCTTTACTGCTAAAGTTATAAAATTTTAAGTTATATACTAATTATATAATACAATTATATAATAGCTATAAAACTGTCGTGAAAAACTGGAGACAACCTAAATATTCAGCAATAGGGAAATGGTTAACTGAACTGAAATGAAACCACTTGAAGCATATTACACATCCATTAAAATAATAAATACAAAAATTCTGTAGCAATAAAAAAGGAGAATATAAAATTATAACTATGCAATCATGTAAAAATTATGGCTGCAAATGGACAAAGCCTGAAAAAGAACAGGGAAGTACTAAAGTGAATTTTGTGAGAGACTGGTGGATTCAAAATGATTTCTTCCCTTTAAAAAATATTCTTTGCTGTTAGTAAAAGCAATAAAAATTAAAATTTGAAGTAGCTGACAAAACTTGTCCATTAAAAATAAGGGTACTTGCTGGGTTGCTTTGATGATTAAATAAGTTAATGGATGCAAAAATAGCTAGATACAGTCTGCAGGCACTCTACAGTGTCTCCCCCCAGCCCTCTCTGCCTCACCCCTCCTTCCTTGCAACTTTAGTCGCCAGTGGCTGCAGGATCAACACTGATCACAAAGTACCTCCATACCTCTCTCTTTCTCAGTAAGAGTGTTTCCTGCACTTTTTATTCTTTTTTATCTATGACTTCCAGAGCTCAATAGGATCTGGGCACTTACACTTTCTGATTCTCTCATCAAATGAACTTGTTCTTTTCTCCTTAGTTAATATATGGTTTTTGAAAAATATATAATGGTAACAGTCTGGCAATTTGTTCCCAAGTTAAACATAGAGTTACTATTATATGATCCAGCAATTCCCCTGCTGAGTAAATATCCAAAAATGAAAGCAGGGACTCGAACAGATATCATACACCCATGTGCCCAGAAGCATTATTCACAATAGCCAAAAGATAGAGAAACAATCCACGTGTCCATCAACAGATAAACAAAACGTGGTACATCCACACAATGGGATATTATTCAGTTTTTAAAACAGGAAATTCTGATATGATACAACATGGATGAACCTTGAAGCCAGTCATAAAAGGACAGATACTGTATGAATCCACTTACATGTGGTACCTACACTAGACAAATTCACTGAGACAGAAAGTAGAAGAGTGGATAGCAAGGGCTGGGGGAAGACAGAATAAAGAGTGTTTAATGAGTACAGAGTTTCAGTTGGGGATGATGACAAAGTTCTGGGGATGATGACAAAGTTCTGGGGATGATGACAAAGTTCTAGAGACTGATGGTGGTGATGGCTGCACTTAATGTTGTGAATGTGTTCAATGCCACTGAATGTACTAAAAAATGGCTAAAACAGTAAATTTTATGTTATGCATATTTTACCATAATTCTAAAAAAGAATATGGCATTAGTATACCTCCCAGATTATGTGTTAATAATTTACCAAGTACTTTCTAGAAGTAATGCCTTAGGTGAAGATAAAGAAAATGGGAAAATTTCAGGGATTGTGGCTGGGAAGACAGAAAGACTATAGGGCATGTAGCCCTTTAAGTTCCCCACAAACTGCACTACAGCTGCACAAATCCCATCACTCTGCCTGTGGGTACAGAGTGATCCTGGTCATCAAGGGAGTGTGGAAAAAATAATCAGAGGTGAGATGTCAGTGTGGACAATGGAGTGGGTTGTGGTCACGGTGACAGCAGAGGAGCAAATTTTTTAGTATATGTGCTGCCGAAGCGAGCACGGAGCAAATTTTTTAAAAAGGCTAGAGGGAAATCAGCTAAACAATATTAACTGTGAAACCAACAGAAAAGGCCTCTGAATCCACCTGCCAGAGTCCAAATAAGAGTTTAACTGAACAGGTGAACACCAAATCCAAATCTTTGCAAGAGCGTTTGTGGGCCAGGAGGTCCAAGCTCCTGCCAGAGACATCTTGTGATGAGGACCCAGGCAAGCCTCTGCCCTGTTGATGGGCACTTGCTCTCTCACATTTATCCACTGCCAATCCTTCCTCAGTTCTCTCTCCCGTTGAGGGAAAATCTGTATCTGAGTCATTTGCTGATGGAGTCTGTCCTTATTCTGCCCTCTGCAACAGCACAGAACAATTTCATTCCCTCCTCTATTTGAAGTCTTTTCTGGGTTTGGATCTTCTTTATTCAGATTTAACAACATCCTCAGCATCTTCAACTGGTCCTCGTACTCTAGTCTATGGCTTCAAGACCTGAACTCCAGCTATCAGATGTGGTCTGACTGGTACTCTTACCTTCCATTAGCAGGACATGTTCTCCAATTAGGACTGCCGTCGAACCCCACTGTAATTATGACTATGAATGTCTGACTGCTGTGCTAGATTAGAAACTACTTGCCATTTCACGTGCAAAGGACCTGGGGGTTATTCGTTTCACTATTCATTAATTGAACCTATTGGACCCCTAAGATCAACATGTAAAACATCTCCTAAATGGAAGAAGTAACATTTGTTGAGTGTAGTCACAGATGATAACTACACTTAGCATGGTAAGCATTGCATAATATATAAATTGTCAGATCACTATGTTGTACACCTGAAACTAAGGTAACACTGTATGTCAACTACACTTCAATTAAAAAAAGAAAAAGAAAGAACATTTGTTAAGTACTTAATCTGTTTTAGGCACTCTGTTACAGACATAATTTAAGCCACACATCAACCCTCATGTGAGAAGTATTACTTTCCCCACCTTATGTTAAGAAAATCAGAGCTACGTTCACACCTATAAGAAGAATCAAAGTCAATGCACCTGGCTCCAAAGCACTTCTGTTTTCCATATAAGTTAGGATACATTAGACCGCAGAGAATAGAAACTTCAGTTCAGACTGGCTCATTTAAACACCAAGGACAGTTGTGTGACAATGTCCGGTGGTAGAGGAGCCTTTCAGCTCAGCAATGTCAAGGATGCCCATTTCTTCTGTACCCACTTTATACCCACAATGTTGCCTTTGTAGTAACTGTAAAATACGCCCCTTTGTCACTATTAGCAGGAAAGAAAGACTGAGTTGCCATGGTTTTCTTTTAAAAGCAAGGAAAACTTTACTAGAAACCCTCAGCAAGCCATTCTGCATCTCATTGTCTGTGAAAAGAGATCGCTGACAATAAGAATGGAATTGCCCTGCATTGGCCTAGTCAGATAGCCCTGTGTCAGACTAGGTTCCCGGAACTCATCATCTGATGTTCAACGTCAGAAAAGAGTATGTCCACCACAGTTGTGTCACCTCTACCTCCACAGAAAGTGGCATGAGGAGGCCTGTGCTGGGCATCCAGAGGCAATCCCTTCCCCAGTGGGACTTCTAATCTAGTATGGAAGACAGGAAGCACTGCACAACTGTTAGAGGTGTGATGTGTGTTAGGGAAGGGAAGGACATGTAGCACATATAGAAGAGAGTCTGGAAAATCGCTGAGTCTCTGTGGTTCTAGAAGGCCTCCAGAGGAATGACGGTCCTGGAGAGACTTGGACAATGCTGGGCAGAGGGAAGAGTACATGGAGACTAGAGTGGAGAAGGAATTGAACTCTCACACTGTACCTTAAGTCCTTGGGACACCTAACAGCCAGAGACCAATCATCTGATTAGTCGCTCATTCATGCATGCACTTGTACAAATATCTACCTGCAGCAGGTGAGATCATGTGCGCATCATCGGTGAAAGACACCTGCTCAAGAGACGATTAGTCTGTGAAAGAGCCATGCCTTGCACTTCATATCTCTTTCTTGCTAGCCATCCTATTGTATATTTGAACTCCCACTGCAGTCTAAACCACCCCAAAAAGGTGAATTTCAAACCACAGGTGGTACATTCTGCTATCATTAATGTTTGTTTGATTAAAAGAAAAAGAATTTGGAGCACCTGTAGAAAAAGAATTTGGAGCACTCAGCTGGTTGAGTGTCCGACTTCCGCTCAGGACATGATCTCATGGTTTGAGAGTTTGAGCTTGGGCTCTCTGCTGTCAGGACAGAGCCTGCTTCCCATCCTATGTCTGCTCTCCGCCTCTCTGCCCCTCCCCCACTGGTGCATGCATGCAAAAATTAACATTAAAAAAGAATTGGGAATTATTAAAATGAGGTTTTAAGATTACAGTAAATTTTAATTATTTGTGTTCTCTTATTAGATGTTTCTATGGATAGGTCCATTCACTTCTGATCTCAAATCTCAGCATATGCAGAAAATGATAGTATCAATAAGAAAACAAAGGTAAAAAGGCACAACCAACTGGCTGACACACAGAATTTGGTAAACAAAGCATATAAATTCCACTTAGTTTTTCTAAGAAACATTCTTTCCTGGGGGGCCTGGATGACTCAGTCAGATACGTATCCGACTTCAGCTCAGGTCATGATATCATAGTTTGAGCCCCATGTTGGGTTCTGGGCTGACAGCTCAGAACCTGGAGCCTGCTTCAGATTCTGTGTCTCCCTCTCTCTCTGCCCTGCTACCGCTCTCCCTCTCAAAAATAAATAAACATTAAAAAAATGTTTAAAAAAAAAAGAAACATTCATTCTGGATGGCAGTAGATTGTACTTCAAGGACATTTTTTCCTATTCTTTTCTAAAACTTTTGGCTTTCCCTAAATCAATCAATAATCATCCAATGTAGCATTCAGTCTACTAAAAAAACAAAACAAAAAAAAAACAAAAACAAAAAACAAAAAAGAACAAAACAAACACCCAACTGTCAATGTCAATAAAAGAATGGCTCAGAGCAGTACAGGTCTTACCATGAGGGCACCTATATATATATTTTTTCATTTATTTTCGTAGTAGAAACTGCACTTCAACCATGATGTGTAACTCACACATTAAGAGTATTTGATAAACATCAAAGTAATAATGGGCAAGGGGAGAAGTGGAAACAGGCTGCATTTAAAAGATTTTTAATAAACCTTCCTCACAACTTGAGCTCAGATGCTCAGGGCCAGCAAGCAGGCTGTGGCCCTCCAATGTAGGCTGAGGCCATAGTGACTGGTGCTAAATCAAACCCCTCCCCAGCCCTCACTTGCTCCCTGCGAGCAGCTCCTTCTCCAAGAACACTTGTTCTCAGGAAAAGATCTGATAAATTTATTCTATCAGTTAGGGATCTCTGAAAAAAGGGGCAGAAAACCATCTCCCACAGGTTTAGTTCCAGAGGGACTTTACCGGCTTAGAGGAGTATTTTCAGGTCAGGGATTTCTGGAATCAGAAAATGCCCTTAGGGCTGGGTTCTTCTCTGCCTCTCAGTCCTGATATCTCTACAGAGGCTTCATTTCTGCCGCGTGGCGGACCCTAGACACACTGGGCTACCCAGATCTGATGCCTGCTCCAGCACCAGGTTCACCTCTGCCCCAGTAATATCCAGCAAAAAAGAACTCCTGCCCCTTTGTTCCACGTAAGTTCCTAGATTCACTCTGACTGGCAAAAGTCACATGTCCTGGCCTGAACCAATCTCTGCAGCAAGAAGAATGCAACCCACAGAATGGTTATCCCTGAACCCCTGACTCCAAGAGGCGGGGAGGGCGCTGAAGCCACACTCAGCCCACACAGGCTGGGAACAGAAACCAGAAGCCAATCTCTGAAAAAAGAGAAATGGATGCTCAGTAGCAAATCACAAATGTCCTCTATATCCATTCACATTCTTCCCAGTATTTCTGCTCTTGCAGGAGATAAAGACATAAAATAAGAGTCTCAAACGGCTCTCATCCTGGACTTTCCAGCGTTTGGGTGTGGATGGCACTGCTTCCTCAACCCACCAAGCCACCCGGACACCAGTCCTCTTCTCCAATATAAGCAAACACATGACATGATTGCTTCACGTGTAAACCCTTATGAGAAGACAAAGGTGTTAATTTAATTGATATGCATGTGATTATCACCATTAGTAAGGCAGTAGATATGCACAGGATTATCTACCTCAAAACGTAAGGTGATTGGTACCTGTGCGATTATCTGCCACGAAGGCATGCCCTTTCCTGCTTCTAATGCAATTTACCTTCCTCCCTATAGATGGAATTGATGCCCACATGATGACTTAATCCAGACCCACATGTGATTATGCCTATGCAATTATCTAACACTATGATATGCCATGATTGAAACCCATGTGATTATCTGCTAAGATGATACCCATGCAAATGAAAATTGGCGAGTCCTGTAAGCTCTAATAATAAGCCTCACTACAAGCCAAAACCAAAGAAGAAAGGTTCTTCTTCAGAAAAAAAAGGCCACCTATACACGCTAAGTATAGATGTGTATGCATGCAGTGTGTACGAGTGTATATGAGAGAGATTGAGATTCATCTTTTTGTGGTGTTTAAAACTTAGAATAAAACTATAAAAGTGAAAGAAAAGAAATGTCAAGGTCATTTCCAGCTCTAGAATTCTCAGATTCTAGGCTCTAATAATAACTGGAGGAGTATTCTTAATTTCACAGGAAGTAGTATTTATTCCATCACCAACTTGTGTTTTAATTCACAGACTCTCGTTCATAGTGACTGTTTTGCCCTTTGATGACCACACAAGGAAACCAGGAGTAGAGAATTACTGATGTAAATACGAACAACAGAAGGTACAGCACCAACACATAAATCAGCAAGGCCACGTTTTCAACTCCAGAGCATGTGCCATTATTACAGACAAGGCCACACTCAGCTGTACTTCCCAGCATCCACTGCTCTTCTTCAAAAGAAACAATCTAAGTAATAGCATGTTTGGTAATTTATCTTGCTCTTTTCCCCCAATTCGCTGTTCTGACTTTTGAGAAAAGCATGTAATATCCCCATAGAATTTGATGATTTTCTTTGTTATTGTCAAAAAATGCTAATTCATGAAGAGAACCTTCCTGGGTAATGTTAATTCAGCTGTCTGTTTTATAATAGGATTATGTTTTCCAGGATTTAAAAATCCCACTTGTTAGCTACCAAATAGACTTCTACAACAGCTATAAAATCAAATTTAATCCCTATTGGCATTAACAAAATAGCTGAGGTACAATTCATGTCTAACTACACTACTCCTCCAATAAATATATAACATTTCTTTTGAAGTTTTAAAAGGAAACTGTTCAGTGGAGAACCAGTCTCGTGGGTCCAATCATGCAATATCTCTAAGGCAGAATAAATGTTTATATATGGTAAGGACTATGGGAAAAATGTACTTAAACAGATTAATCCATGTTTACTAATGCTCCCTTTTTCATCATGCAAATTCAAGTTAAAATGATCTTCATTTCTTTCATTTGAAAATAGCTATGGGGGAGCCAACTATTTGTTCTATTAATATTTAAAGAATCTAATTAGGTTCAAATTAATTTCAGAATAGAATACTACACCAAATTTGAGGTGGAGGCTAATAGTGTATTTCACTTTACAAAGGGGAGGGCATTTTTTGGAGGGTGGGTGAAGATAAGGGAAGGCAAAGGGCCCTCAAAATGATCTTGTGAAACTGAGGGCTGATGGGGGGTGGGTGATGGGTATTGAAGAGGGCATCTTTTGGGATGAGCACTGGGTGTTGTATGGAAACCAATTTGACAATAAATTTCATAAATTAAAAAAAAATGATCTTGTGGGCCAGCAAGAGTGGTAATCAGATTTCCTTTTGTCTTTGGCTCTTCATTCCTATATTATCCTCTCTTCAAAAATGGAGTTGAGTTGGCATTAAAGGGCCTTCTGGGAATGCAAAATTCAAGTGTGGTGAAACAGAGACATATTTCTCCCACCACCCTCCTTCCTCCTCCTTCAGACAGGTGACTCAGGAAGCTTATGGTTAGCCAGATGGGAACAAAGATATGCTGGCAAATATTGTTTCAAGATGAAGGAGAAGAAAACAAGGAGGCTGACATGTAACATATTAAAGAATATTCAGGCACTCGGAAGTTGAACATGAATCTCAGGGCAGTCCAACCTCTTTAAAGATGCAAATTGCAGTCAAACACAGAAAACAGTAGGGTTCTGTTTATCCTTTCACAAAGGGTGCAAACTGCTAATCAGGCTCCATTGCTGGGCTGGCCACTTTGTTTATCAATAAACAGGAAGACAGTTAGACTATAATTTTCCTGCCTAGTACTGGTAGCCAAAAGGAAATGCTGGCAGCTTGGTAGTACTGAGTTCCAGTTGCATCAAAACCCAATTATTATTGTAATAATGTATGGGTGTTTGCAAGTTGCACAAGTGCGCTACACATGTCCAGAGAATCATGTGAAACATGTTGGCAGAGAACGAGCTTGGTGATACACGGACTAAGGGGAGCTGTCAAAATAGGCCGGTCCTCCAAGAGCTCAGCTGTGGAGTGTTGTTTAAAAACACACGCGTGCTGGGAAAGAGTTACCATGACAGATATGGAAATCTTCTGCATGTTAATACAACACGACAAAAATATGGTTTGACAAAAATCAAACAACAAACAGGCTTCAAAATGGGAAATTTGGTTGGAATATGCTGTAATTGCCACTACAAACTGTTACAACAGAACACTCATACACTTCGGAGTTATTTTCATGTCAGTAGGAACTACCTTCCTGAGATACTATAAAACTCCAAATTTCAAATACAGTACAAGATCCCAAATCTAACATATAACAAAAGTTCAATCATACATGTGTGTTTAAGCATTCAAACTGTCCAAATCATGACCTTAGGTCTTCGTTTCATTTGTCTGTATAGATGCATCTATAAGAGATTAAGACTCATTCCAAACTTCACATAACTCCCAAGATGGAGCATGACAAATACAAAATACAAAGAGACTATATTTTCCACAACACAGTGCTTCTTTTTTTTTTCAGATTTTAACAAGTTTACGGTGCTTCTATTAATGTTGAAATGGTGCATGTGTTATCATTATATATATTGATCACATGTAATGCATGTATTCATCAAATGTTTGCTGAGTACCTACTATGTACCAAGCACCGGGGTAAGCTGTTGGGATACACTGGCACCCTCTGCACATAGTTGAGTCTACCAGGAAAACAGGTGTGGAACAAGTCATTACATTAAGGCGTAATGACCGTTATGATGGACTACGTGAGCCACTCTTTCTGTGCATCCAACCAGTCTTCACTGCTGTGTCTGGCTCTCCAAGATGCCAAACCACAGCAGCCTCTCTGGCAACTTGAGATAGGGAACCATAGCTTGCTTCTGCTTGGACAAGACTTGGACAAGTGAAAATTTGGTAAGTTCTGTATGGCTCTGATAATAATTTTCATTAGCAAATGTAGTGGCCACAAGTGAAGCTCTAGGGTGTAGACTACCTGGCTTCCCTACTTATTGGCTTTGTGACATTGGGCAAGTTTGTTAACCTCTCTGTATTCCACTCTCCTTATCTGTCAATGCAAATAATAGCACCACTTCCACAGGGGTGCTGTGAACCTGAAATGAGGGAATCCATGCAAAGACTTAGAAATAGTGTTGGCACACAGGAACGTTCTAAATGTTCTCTAGTATTGTTCCTACACCACCTTCAGCACCATGGCCAGCACCAAGGCTCATTCCTCCTAGGGCAGAGACCAGAAAGAATGATTGTAGATAACTGCCTTTGGCCCAGGAATGGACCAAAATGCAGAATCCAAGTAGAACTCAGGATGGACTTCTGATAATTCCCATCCCTGCTCTGACCCTCAGAACTGATGGCTGACCCTCAGAACTGACAGCTGATATGTGGAGTATGTCTCTAGGGGAAATGTGGAGAAACTCAGTAATAGCTCCCAGCCTAGACAGTGGGAGTTCCTGACCAATGGGAGTTCTCTCGTATCTTGACTCCAAACTTGGGTGCTTCATACCCACTTCAGGATCCTTTGCTTTGACAGGCTACTTGGAACTTCCTTCCATTTATTGGCTCTACTTTCCTACGTTCCTTCCCCCCATGTATCTAGCCATCCACAGCTCCAGGAAAGAGAAGCTCTTGACATTCTCATACCCTGTAGCAGTTGGGCCAGATCATCAGCCTTCCCCTGCTACTAGGGAAAGGTGATTAGATGATGTGGATGAATGGCTTAGTTGAAAAGCTTACTGGGGTTCAATCCTAGCTTCATTTTTCTATCCTGGGAGGCTCCAAGAATTCATCCTCTACTAGAAAAACTTGAGGCATCTTTGCAAAGCCTACTTTCATCTTAGGCCAGCTCCCTGGCTCATCTTTCTCTCTAGGCTTTTGCTCTTCTGACACATGTCTAGGAAGGTCTTTTCAGTGTAGTTACCTAGAGCTAATCAATACTTTTCCCGAGAATATGTGCTTCTTAGACTAGATTTAGGTGGAAATTCAGGGCACAACTGCTAACTTCTGGAGGTAACTTTTGGAGGTTAATTTATGACCCCTGAATGGCTAGCACAATTGCATCAAATGGGAAAAAGTTGCAAAAACATATTTGAAACAGGCAGCCTATCTTTATTAGAGAGGCAGGTAATGCCTTGGGTTAATTTTTGACTTGACATTTGCCTCTGACAAGCCACACTTTACTTTTATTTTCCCATTAAAACACCATCTTCCCGAACCTACACAGCAGATATTGAATAAGAATTAAGTTATCATCATCCTGAGAAGCTCTGGTGTATTTAAAAATACATGGCAAAAGTATATTAATTCTTAATCACCTCTCTAAATCAAAATGTTAAATTATGCCTTAAAATATACCCACTAATTTATTATTGAAAATATGGTGGGGGGGGGGGGCACCTGGGTGGCTCAGTCGACTTCAGCTCAGGTCATGATCTCACGGTTCATGAGTTTGAGCCCCGCATCAGGCTCTGTGCTGACAGTTCAGAGCATGGATCCTGCTTCAGATACTGCGTCTCCCTCTCTCTCCACCCCTCTCCCCACTTGCAATCTGTCTCTCTCTCTCTCTCAAAAATAAATAAACATTAAAAAAAATTAAAAAAAAGAAAATATAGTGGTATTTAATACTTACAAATTGTGGCCACTGAAATAAGAAAACTTGAAAAATACACGATTTTTTGATACCAAGTATGTTGTGCTGCAAAATTTCATGTTGTATCCCCTTCATTTTGGTGGTAGCTATGTGTACTTGGTTCTTTAGTCACAGAGATTTAGCAAACTGAAACCTCCTGGGTTTATTTTGTGAAAACCACCTGTGGTTCCTTGATAAAAAAGAAGAGATTTTAATTGGTAGCTAAATTTGGAATAAGCAAGTTTAATGATTTTCACTATAGATTCCAAGTTATATCTTACTTCATTTTGGAGGAAATGACTATAGTTTCTACTTTTATAAAGTTTTAGCTCATTTAAACTGGGTTCCTTTCTTTCAATCTTAATTTTATGCTCAAAGATCTGTTGTAGGCTTGGGCTTTCCATAGTCAGGTATATCATATTATAGATGATACTGTCTTATTTAATTGGATTCCTAGGAATTGCAGGAAAAGACGTAACTGGTGATTTGAAGCCTACATTTCTTTGTAAAGAGATTTTGTTGAGCTCATTAAATGGAAATTGCTGACAATTATGACCCTAATAGAGATATTTGAATCCTTGCATTATGAAGAACCCTGTTCTGAAGAATAAACAATGAGGGGTGGGGGGGGGAAGGTCAGGGTTTTTTGGGGGGAGATTAGAGCAATTACTCCACAAAAGGGGAAAGGTTATTTAAGGGCATGAAGGGATTGATAAAAGACTGAAAACACTTTAGTACTTTTATGAAAACCTGGATAGGTTTTTATATCAGAACGTTTAAGGATCAAAAACACCTTGCAGAGTTCCTAAGCACAGTTCAGCTTTCCATACTGTTCCAAAAAGACTCACAGATACCCCAAATCCTATTGAAGAAATCTCCCAAGCTCTCAAGTCTTTTACTAAAGGCACAGCCCCTGGGAGAGGAGCCTTCCATCCCAATTTCCCACCCCTATTGAAGAAGAGTGAGTTCCCCACACCCCTGTATACATTTAATCATTCTTTGCACGTCAGTTAGCTTTCTCCCTGTGGGGAGGATATACCTCACTACTCTACAAATTTATTTCAACCGAAGTAACAGCATGGAGGTATAGAATTTAGCCAAGTGGATTTGTGTGTGCTTACTGTAAGTACAAATAGGAGTTTGGTGTCTGTGAACTTGTGTGTGTGTGTGTGTGTGTGTGTGTGTGTGTGTGTGTGTGCGCGCGCGCGCATACACACATGTGTGCACGAAAAGAAGCCAAATGAGAAAGCACAAATTAGCCAGAATATGTGCATTCGGGGTAGAAAAGGATCTTCCAACCGTATGACAATTAAAGGCATTACAGAGGAACTCAAAAGTTAACTGGCTTTAAATGACTGTCAGGAAATCGTATTTCTATTTCTCAAATGATAATAAGCCAATGACCTTGATTGATATTTGGGGTTTCTTAATGAGCAACTCATACTGGCAAATGCAATGACTCCCGGGTTCTGCAGTCTGACAAGTGATGAGGAGTGCTTTTTAAACTACTGCTTGTGAAGAGAACTTAGAAAGTGGCTCGCTGCTGGGGACACAATTGCACTCCTCTTGCCTTTGCAGTGTTGCCCCCAATTGTTGTCTCCTTCACAACCACTAACCTTCCTTTAGGCCTCACATGTGTCCTGATACTCAAGGTAGATAGAGCAGAAGCATTCAAAGAAGATGGCCTCATAGAATGATCCTATGGGGCTTCTGAGGCACTGGCTATTGCTTAGAAGGCAAATGGCTTCCTCTTGCTTTTTGCGATGGTGGGCAGCTTTGACAGGACGATCCTCCTGTAAGCCCTAGGTCCTATGGCAAGCAGAGCAAGTGGTGGGGAAGGGGGCCTCTGTTCCAATCCCCAACCAGGGGCTCACCTTGACAGTCTGCTGAGGGAGGCTCTGTGACAGTCCTCCTCCTTCTGTTTCCCATAATGGAGAATGTCATTGTAAACAGGTCTTTCTGGACACAGACCACAGCCTAGATCTCCCTTGCTCTAACCATTCTCATGGGGCCCAGGCCCTCACAGGCAGATTTGGATACCTTTCTTTACCATTTTCCTACTCCCTTTCTGCCAAAAACTATTCAAGTACCCAGCACAGAAATGCAAAGTAAAAATTTACTAGTTAGCTGCTCAAGAAAGAGAATCTCTTCTCTGGATTCCTAAGAAAAAAATAAGTGAGATATTCCTAGGAGAGTTGTCTCTAGCCACCTAGTGTTAAGAAATCTGTGAGGGGGGGCGCCTGGGTGGCGCAGTCGGTTAAGCGTCCGACTTCAGCCAGGTCACGATCTCGTGGTCCGTGAGTTCGAGCCCCGCGTCAGGCTCTGGGCCGATGGCTCGGAGCCTGGAGCCTGCTTCCGATTCTGTGTCTCCCTCTCTCTCTGCCCCTCCCCCGTTCATGCTCTGTCTCTCTCTGTCCCAAAAATAAATAAAAAACGTTGAAAAAAAAAATTAAAAAAAAAAAAAAAGAAATCTGTGAGGGAACTAGAGAGAAAACGTGTTATTTTTGTCTCTAGAGTCTTTTCTTTGTCTACCATTTTTATTTATTTTGTATTTCTTTTAAGTTTATTTATTTTGAGAGAGTGAGAGAGAGAGCAGAGAAGGGGCAGAGAGAAAAAGAAAGATTTGAATCCCAAGCAGGCTCCACATTGTCAGTGAGCAGCCTGACATGGGACTCGAACTCACAAGTTCATGCTAGATCATGACCTGAGCTGAAATCAAGAGTCGGAAGCTTAACCAACAGAGCCACCCAGGCACCCCTATCTGTCTGCCGTTTTAAATGTTTATTTATTTAAAAGACAGAGAGAAAGTGAGGGTGAGCAGGGGAGGAGTAGAGAGGGAGAGAGGGAGGGAGTGAATGAGAGAGGGAGAGGGGGAGAGGGGGAGAGAGAGAGAGAGAGAGAGAGAGAGAGAGAGAGAGAGAGAGAGAGAGAGAATCCCAAGCAGGCTCCACACTGTCATTGCAGAGCCTCATGTGGGGCTCAATTTCACAAACTGGGAGATCATAACCTGAGCCAAAATCAAGAGTTGGCTGTTTAACTGACTGAGCCACCCAGGTGCCCTGTCTACCATTTTTAGAGGAAGGTTTAAAAAAAATAGCAAAATTGGCAAACTCCATCACATCTAGAGCAAAAACCTACCTGGGACCTATATTACCCTACAAAAATCAAGAATCTAAGGTGTGAATCAATACCAGTGAAACTTGGCATTATAAGGAGACTTGAATTGATGCATCAGGCCCTTGGCCAGGAGTATAGTTAAGACAATTGCTCTTTAGATATTTACCAAACACTCATACAGTGCTTACAGAGGGAAAATTGAGGCACAGAGAAGTAGAATAATTTGCTTAAGGTCACACTATTAGGACAAGCTGTTACCAGAATCCAGATATAGGCAGTATGGCTCTAATATCTGTGTTCTTAACTGTCAAATTACATTCTTCTATGTGAAAAAATCATCTTAAGGAATATGCTATCTATTCTAAATTTTCTAAATTTTATTCCTTTAAGAATGATACCACTACTTAAACAAATATTTATATAGCACTCGAGAGTTTACAAAGTGCTTTTCTATTTGAGCCTCACAGCTGGTCTTGTGGTATGTGGTCCAGGTTTCATTACCGCATATTTCATGGGCCAGATAAGGACACAGAGGTTCTTGAAATTTGAGGCTCGAGTTTCCTGGTCAGATAGTGTTAAAATTAGGACATTTCAATATGTTTTCTGTTGCCAAATCCCCTACCCTTTCCACTGACTGGGCTGCTGGTATCAAATCAAGGTGCCCACAAGTGACATCCCAGATTTTATTACCTTAGGTTCCCACAGAAAGGCCTTCCTTAAATTACAATTCAGGCCTTCTTTGGCTTCTTAAAGGCTAAGTAAAGACCCCACATGACCATAAAATCCTAACACATCTCCACTACTTACAAATCAAATTAGAAAAACAAAATGATATTATGCTCATATAAGTTGCTTTTGTCCTTCAGAAGGGAACTTTCTCTTAGGAACAACTATAAGGGATCAGAAGACACAAGGAGACACTTCCCCAAAAAGATGAAACAAAATACTGAATGTTTCTGAACATATTTAGAAAAGATTTAGATAATTAGTGAAGAGGTGAGTTTTGAATTAGTGAGAACTGAATACAAAACAAAATCAGAGGAAAAAAAAATAATTACAAACTTCAGGGTAAACAACAGGTTGGCAGAGAAAAAAGGTAATCAGCTTACTGCTACATAGTTAAACTCCAAATAGTTTTTACACTAGATACTAATCTTATCAAAGTTATATATAATTTTATTGGATAATTGAGGGATGAGGAAATTCACATATAGTAGTAAGGGTGGTGGTGGTGCGGGCAAATCCTATAGCAAGGAGTCAATATCATGCCTGAAACTGAAAAAATAAGTCAAGAAGTGTATCACTTAGAGATAGGGAAATAAATGCCACAAGAATAAGCTAGAAGAGATAAAATGCACTGCCTCTGGAGAGGAGAAATGGAATGATGTTTAGGGGCTGCTTTATTTCAAAACTATTTGACTTTTTATGTGTAAAAATGAATTTTCGGCTTTTCAAGTTTATAATTTAAGTTTAATCAAGTTTAGACTTAGATTCTTTTCAAGCTTATAATTTAAACATTTTTTAAATTTTAAAAAATGTTTATTTAGTTTTGAGAGACAGCCAGAGCACAAGTGGAGGAGGGGGAGAGAGAGAAGGAGACACAGAATCCAGAGCAGGCTCCAGGCTCTGAGTGGTCAGCACAGAGCCTGATGTGGGGCTCAAACTCACAAACTGTGAGATCATAACCTGAGCCGAAGTTGGATGCCTAACCGACTGAGCCACCCAAGGGCCCCGATAAAATTTTTAAAGGATGGGTACTTTACTTTGGTAATATGGCAAACGACATTCTCTAAAGAGCCATCCAACCATAAAATGGATACATTTCAATAAAAGTACTTTTTAATACATTGCTGGGCTCATAAGAACGTTAAGGGAATTTTCCAGAGGCCAATGTAAAACAACTACAACAACAAAACTGAGTTAACTTCTGATTTACAAAACGTCAGAAAAATAAGAAAGCTTGGAACTAAATACCTGTATCAGACCTAGTATCAGGATACTAAGTCTGAAATCACTGTAAAGTGGGGGAGAACAAATTGAGGCTTCAAATCAGTAATATCCCTGACTCCCAGCAAAAGCAAACACAAATTATCCTTGAAGGAAAACTTTCCCACTCTAGGCTGTTAGGATTCCCAAGAATAATTCCTATCAATATGGATGGGTTCATATCATGAGTATGAATCAGTGAACAACAAAAAGTGATTTAAAGGCAAAATAATTGAAATAGATTCAGAATATACCAAGTAGGTATGGAAAAAAAATCAAATAGAACTTCTAGATATGAAAAATATAACAATTAAAATTAAAAACTCAGAGGATACGTAAAATAAATAAAACACACTGAAGAGAATTAGTAGTGTTGGTAAGATATGAAGAACTAACCAGCAGTGTAGCATAGACAGATACGAAGACAGAAAATGTGAAAAGACACTAAGAAACGAGGAGGATAGAATGAAAAGCTCTTAAATAGGTCTACTTGGCATCTCTGAAGGAAAGAATAGAAAGACTGGAATAGAAGCACCATCTGAATTGTTAACGGTGGAAATTTTATAGAACTGATAAAAGACATGAATCTATAAACATAGGAAAAGCAACTTATACTTAGTAAAGGAAGGAAAAGGAGAAAGAAGGGAAGGAGGAATAAGCCAACATCTCATCATTATTTTAGTAAACTTCAGTACACCAAAGACAAGAAGATCTTAAAAGCAGCCAAAGAAGGTGCACCTGGGTGACTCAGTCGGTTGAGTGTCTGACTTCAGCTCAGGTCATGATCTCACGGCTCGCGAGTTTGAGCCCCGCACTGGGCTCTGTGCCGACAGCTCAGAGCCTGGAGCCTGCTTCGGATTCTGGGTCTCCCTCTCTCTCTGCCCCTTCCTGCTTGTGCTCTGTCTCCCTCTCAAAAATTAATAAACATTAAAAAGAAAAAAAAAGCAGCCAAAGAAGAAGAGGCAAGTAACCTTGTTTTTAGACTGGCAGTGGCATTCCCAATAGCAACAACAGAAATGAGAAGATAATGAAATAATATCTTCAAAGTTCTGAGAGAAAATAACTGTCAATCTAGATTTCTCTATTTAGCCGAACAACAAAGACATTTTCAAATAAATAAAAACCGTGAGTTCACCATCAACAAACCTTTGCTATAGGGAAATTCTGAAGGGGGCACATCAGGAGAAAGAAAGATGACCTGGAAAGAAGGTCTGAGATGTAAAAGAAGGAATAATGAGAGAGGTAAAGAAGTGATAATATATACACACAGGTTAATCTCAGGGTGCCTGGGTGGCTCAGTCGATTAAGCATCTGACTTCGCTCAGGTCATGATTTCCTGGTTGGTGAGTTCAAGCCCCACATTGGACTCTATGTTGTCAGTGCAGAGCTCACTTCAGATCCTCTGTCCCCCCTCTCTGCCCCTCCCCTGCTCATGTGCACATGCATATGCACACTCTCTCTCTCAAAAATGAATAAACATTAAAATGCATATAGGTTAATAATCTAAATAAAAATTGTATATATAAAATAATGATAGTAATAATATGAAATTTGTGCGATTAGAAAGATATAGTTGAAATACTAAGCAAAAATAACATCAATTGTAAGGGAGATGACTGAATTTAAAGTTTTCTAAAATTCTTGTGTTGTCCAGGAACAAGAATTAACAGGTAAATTTTAGGCTTCATTAAGTACCCTGGTAAAATTTCAAGAGTAACCAATAAAAGTTAGAAATACAGTCATAAGTTCTAAATGAAAAGAAGAACATGGAGTAAGAAAAAAAACCAAAAAAGTGAAATTATCTTTAAAAGGCAGAAAAGATGAGAAAATAAATAAGTGAGAAAAATAGGGCAAAAAGTAATGGTATATTTAAATCTAAATTTATTGGGGTGCCTAGGTGGCTCAGTCGGTTGGGCGGCCGACTTTGGCTCAGGTCATAATCTCGTGGTCCGTGAGTTTGAGCCCTGTGTCGGGCTCTGTGCTGACAGCTCAGAGCCTGGAGCCTGTTTCAGATTCTGTGTCTCCCTCTCTCTGACCCTCCCCCATTCATTCTCTGTCTCTGTCTCAAAAATAAATAAACGTTAAAAAAAAAATAAATCTAAATTTATCAGTAACTACATTAAACATAAGTGAAGGGGCGCATGGCTGGCTCAGTTGGAAGAGTATGTGACTCTTAATCTTGGGGTCATGAGACTTTGAGCCCTGTGTTGGGTGTAGTGATTACTTAAAAAAAAAAAAAAAAACCAAAATAAGTCGATTAATGTTCCAGTTAGAAGACACAGATTGTCCACATGGGTATAAAAATTTTAAAAACCATAGGAGACATATTTAAAACATAACGATATGGAAAGGTTGAAAGCAAAAGGCTAAAAACAATACACTGGGCAGATGCTAACCAAAAGAAACATGGTGTATTCATATCAGACCAAGAAACGTTATTTATTTTTAATGTTTATTTATTTTGAGAGAAAGAGAGTGAGAGAGAGAGAGCATGTGCACACAAGCCCGTGCAAGTGGGGGAGGGGCAGAGAGAAAGGGAGAGAGAGAATCCTGAGCAGTCTCCATACTCTCAGTGCAAAGTGGACCCAGGGCTCAATCTCACAACCATGAGCCATGACCTGGGCCAAAATCAAGAGTGGGTTGCTTGACTGGCTAGGTGCCCCAGACCACAGAAACTTTGAAGCAAAAGCATTTTAGAGGATAAAGAAGGTCAGTGCATAATTATAAATGATTCAATATAAAAGGAAGATATAATAATTCTTATTTTTATATACCCAATAACATAGGCTCAAACTACCAGCAGCAAAAATTGATAGAACTATAGGGGGAGACTGGTAAATTCTCTACTGGAGGCTAAATTTCAAGTAGCTTCTCACTTATTGATATATCAAGCACATAAAAGTCAGTAAAGATTTGGACATTTGAGCAACATAATTAACAAGTTTGGTCTAATGGAAAAATATATAGAACTCTAGTCTACTAAACAGAAACAACACATTCTTCTTAAGCACACATGGAACAGTTACAAAAATGGCTCATGTAAAGCAGAACTCAACAAATTTCTTCCTTCCTTCCTTCCTTCCTTCCTTCCTTCCTTAGAGAGACAGAGAGAGTGAGCAGGGGAGGGGCAGAAAGAAAGAGGGAGAGAGAGAATTGCAAGTAGGCTCTGTGCTGTCAGCACAGAGCCTGACTCAGGGCTTGAAATCATGAATCATGAGATCACGACCTGAGCTAAACCCAAGAGTCAGACGCTTAACCAAGTGAACCACCCAGGCACCCCAGAACTCAACAAATTTTTAAAAATCAGCACCATTCAAATCACCTTCTCTAATCATCATGCAATAGAGGTAAGCAATAGAAGAATAAATAAGAAATCTCTCATATGCTTGAAAATTTAAAAATTCTTAGTCCCTGCTACTCAAACGGTGGTTTGCAGACCACTCTGGGTCCACAAACTCTGATCATGACCATGACACTAGGAGGTAAGTATGAAATGGGGGGGGGGGGGTACGAATTTAGAAACTTCCATAGTACTTGACAATGCTATGACAAATTCATTTTTTTTGTATTTTACAAAAGTATCCGTCTGCAATAGATTACAAATGCTTAAAAATGAAATAAAGTAACAACAACAAATAAAAATAACCAAATTGGTTCTTCACCACAGGGAGTTTGGGAAGCACTCTTTAGTATCTCCTGGCTCAAGCAAGAGATCAAAATGCAAATTAAAAAGTACTTAGAACCTGGGGCTCAGTCATTTAAGTGTCCAACTCTTGGTTTCGGCTCAAGTCATGATCCCAGGGTTTGTGGGATTGAGCCCCAAGTCGGCCTCTGTGCTGACAGCATGGACCCACTTAGGATTCTCTCTCTCCCTCTCGGCCCCTCCCTCCACTGCACATGTGTGTACTCTTTGTCTCTCTCTCTCAAAATAAATAAACATTAAAAAAAATACTTAGAACCAAATGGTAATAAAAAATATATGTTCTTATAGACCTATCTGGTTAGATTATAATTATTTACATTTTGCGTGTCTCACCACCAGTCTTTGAGTCCTCCATGTTGGGGATCATGCAGTCGTCTTGGTTCCTCTCCTTGTCACAGTGCCTGAGTATTGAGTATCTAAATTTACATATTTAAACTTACATATTGAATATATTTAAATATTTCCTTAAATATGTACTCAACTAAAATAGCAGTCCTGGAATCCTGTCTCTCTTTATTCCACTCCTACTTTCTTGGTATTGCCCAAGTATCATGGAGATTCACCAGAAATTTGTGCCTTACTTGGCTTATTTTCACTGTGTCCCAGCAAGCAGTGGCTTATGCAGTCCTATATCTCCTCATGCATTTAACAATGAAAAGAAAAAGGTAAGAGGGGTGTGGAGACAGTCTTTTCATCATCCATACTTGGGAAGGTGAGCTGGTAGTGCCATCCTTGACATGAAGGAGCTACTTAAACACAAATTGGATTAGCAGGACAGGATTAGAGCCTGCTGGAAGGTATTATACACTTATAAACTGCTCTGTAGAACTCTTATTGTTTTCATTACAAGCCCATACTCCACAGTGTCAATCAAATGAAATATTGAATTAGCCTATTAATAAAAAAGAAATAAATTGAGATATAAAATGAAGCCAACTAAGTTCTAATACTGGAAAAATATTGATTAGACAGTAACAGTTGACTTTAGCAAAACTATAATTAGAACAAAATAAAAAAAGAATATCTGAAATGAATTTTTTTTGAAAGAGAAAGAGAGTAAGGGAGGGTCAGAGGGAGAGGGATAGAGAGAATCTTAAGCAGGCTATTAACTACTTTTCTATCTCCAGCACTTCAAAAAGAAGACGGTAACAACTAGGTACTGATACAGGTTCTTCAAGATCAAGTCTCATCTACTTAACCTCATTTTTCTGGCAAGGTTCAGGGGGAGAAGGTATTTCTAGGCCGGTAAATTGGGATGGTATCTTCATTTTGAAACAGGATTAGATAAAAATCTCTCATAATATCCTCATGAAAAGATTGGATTTTAGGAAAGTTGGGTGATTGAATGACCATATTCACAGTATTGATCCATGACACTGACCTCTCCATGCCTCAGTTTCCTTATCTGTAGAAGGAGTATAACAGTAGCACCTCACTGGGTTGTTTATGAAACTAAAGCCCTTAGAACAGTGCCTGGACGTCAGTCAGCACTATATAAATAAATAAAACATTATCAGAAGCTTCTAGTTGCATGCTTGTTCAACACTTGGCTCCAACCTCTTCAACATTTCCATCAGAAACTTGTTAAATGCCTGTCAAATTCTCAAATGCTATTAATGATGGATAATAAAATCAAAATCCAAAAAGACCTTGCTAGGCAAGGGCTAGGAAATAACATATATGAGATAAAATTAAGTCCTGGACAGAGAGTTTAAGAAAACATTTTTTACAAGCACTAGCCTGGTTTGCCAGAACTTTCTGTGGTAAGAAAGGGAAATTCAACTGACTCCCAAGCTCAGCATGCATAAAACAGTGTGTCTAGCAATTAATGGAAAGTTTAACTGCATTAAGAGAACTGAAGCGTCCTGATGAAGACACTGTCTGGATACAGACGCAAAGATGGCGGGCACGTCTCACCCATCATGAATTCTTCCCTCCCCTTCCCTTAGTTTCCTCCTAAGAAGTGGCTCTGGGTACAAGGATGAGCTTGAGAACACCAGTGAACAGTAAGAAAATGTGAGGCAATAATGGACCATATTTCAAACTTATCTGGGTGGAAGGAAACATCCTCTGGTGGATACGGGAAGATAGCCTCAAGATTTGTGAAGACTATAATTAGAAGTTTATCAGGGCACCTAATGGCTCACTGTGCTACATGCTAAAATAAATTCCCCTCTAATCATGATTACTACAGGATTTATCTAATCTATTTCCTATAGGAAATCAAGCTACTCCCAGGCATTTTATCAAACTTCTTCCTCATAATAATCCCTGTCCCTGACAAAAGAAGATTTTGTCATCCCACAGTATAGATAAGAAATGGAGGCAAAGAAGTAAAGTGAATTGCCCTGGGTCACACAGAACTGAAATTACAATTTAGTATCTAATCTTAGAGTGCACTACATGAGTTTTGGAAGGGAGCATACTGGAAGCACATTATATCCTTCAAGAAAAGGCCTATTTACCTTAATCTCTGGGAGAAAGAAGATTAATTGTATTTTCCTTGGGGCATGCCAAAGATGTTGAGGAGACGCTTTAGATTCCACACGCTCGTTCTAATCCTTTTCCAAATACTTGGAAAGTCTTGCTTTGACCATTAGGAAGATGCTAGAAATTAACTTCTTCTCTTTTTTTTTTTAATTAAGGCAAATATTTGCTAGAATCTCCAAGGAGAGCAATTAATCAAGAAAGTTGTACAGTACGGCCATGCTATTTCAGATCATTTAAGACAAGAAAGTATCCAGATAGGCATGAATCCAGATGGCCAACTCCCTCTGTCCCTGAGCCCCACAATCTATTCCCAGAGAGCCTCACTGTCTAGGGACAGACAAAGGTCAAGTAAAAACATGTTTTTAACTTAAAAAGTTCCATGCAAACATAAATTATTGTTACAATGATTTACACCTAATTATTTCACCTAATTACTGAATAAATCCATGTTCATTATAAAAAGCTGGAAAATAAAGTTAAGTAAACCAAATGAAGCAAAAAGCACCCACTCTGCTACCACCCAGTAAGAACCTTTTGTACCTGTTTACAACTGGATATATTTTAAGGCTCAGTTCTGTGGTCAGGCCATGAGGAAATCAGCCCAAAGCTGCAACCCTAAGGTTCTGTGTGTAGCTTCCCTTAAATTAAGTAGGGAAAATGGTGACTTATTCATAGAAGACTATCTTTTATTTTCTTGGCACTTATCCCAGAAGCGATAAGGCCATTACTCAATATTAAAAAGACATGAATTCCACATTGTGTCTTACTGCTCTAAAAATTTACAACACAAATTTCAGATTAAATAATTTACCCAAACTGGTAAATATCATAGCCACAATGGATTCAGTGTCTATCTCTTTATCAACATATACACATAGTCACATATACTGAAGGTATACACTGGTTGGGTTCCTCCTTTGTCTTGGAGAAAAGAGACACATTCAAAACCCCTATGAGGGCTTGATCAAGAATATATTAGTAAATAGCAAAAGGTGAGTATGGCAGAATCTTTCCAACTAATGAGTAATGCTACCAAGACAGCACCAAATTGCAATCCATTGCTTTTTCCCATCTTAAGGAAAAATCATGCTATTACCTTTTTGTTCATAGCAACACCATCCTCACAGTCGAGCACCGCACAATCTACATTCAAGGAGGGAATCTTCTTTATTTTCTTTTCATCATTTCCAGGTACATACAGCACTGCTCTCCGGGGAATGTACTTGTGATTGGAGGAGGAACTGTATCCAAGCCTGGGCACATCAGCTGCCAGAAGTGGTTTCCTGCAGGAGACATAATTGGTGTTAGTCTAAAATAGGATCTATTTACGAATTTTTGCAAAACCTTATTTTAATGCAAAATTAAAACCAAAAACATGATAAGCTAATTTCAGCAGATCACAATCACACAGCACAACTAGGAGAACAACAACAGAAATAACCAAGAAACAAAATGTCATTTTGGCTGAAGTTTAAAAAATATATAGCACTGTTTATTGAGACGATCTTCAGAGAAAAGAAGTGTGTACCAATTTCATCTTGGAAAAACACTTCCAATATTAGTATATTTTCTAGATAGTACCCATGGACAAAAAGAAAGGAAATTTATATCCAGAAGGTCCCAAATAACATTACTATCTTCAATTATATGAAACTAAAAACAGAAAATAAACAACCTATGTTAAGCATTAGTGTATGGCCCTCTCTCTGCCAGTGAGTCTAAAGTAGGCAAAGAAGTGATTCAAGTTCAATGTTAACAACAGACAAGGATGGCTGGCCACTTCTTAAGTGAGCAGAATAGATAACGAATGAGAAAAGATCATTACTAGCTCTGGAATGGTGGCCAACTTCATCACTGAAAACTTCAGGTGCTTCATCTATAGAAACGATACTAATTTTGCAGACTATTGAGAGGCTTCAGTGAAAGGAAATAAGGCACATGAAGTGCTTAGCGAGAGCCTGGCAGGTGTGGTGGTGGGCATAGAGAATGCTGTTGTTCTTAATGAGAAAACTAGGTCTGGATATCAGTAGCCCCTGCCTGCTTCTGACCTCTGCTCTCTCTCTCCTTCCATTCCCTACTGCACTCAGTTTAGCCTCCTGTGGAAATAAGAGTTGTTGGCCAGAAGCTTGTTTGGCTCACTGCAGCCCTCGCTCCTAACCTGATCCATAATTAGGTGCTATGGTTTGACCCATAATATGTGGTAAAGGAAGGTGAAACCAGTTTTCACATTCAGGACGAGCTACATAACTTGCTGGTCCCAGAGTAAAATGAAAATGTAGACCCTTGTTCAAAATTTATTAAGAATTTTAGGTGGTGACAGAAAAACATCAAACCAAGCACCAGACCCTTCTAAGCACAGAGCCATGTGTGATGGTGCAGGTCATACATTCATGAAGTCAGTCCTCCCCATAATAGACAAGCTATATGTCATGAAGCACCCAGTTAAGGTTAAAGCCACAGCAAGTCAGAAATGCCCTATGTTTTACTCTGCCCTGAGTAAACTGCATCATCCTTTCCGAAAACGTGTCAGCTGTACTTATCCTAAGTTAATGCCATCTGTATTTTACAAAGCTGTAATATTCTGTCATGATTACTTTGCCTTGTGACAATGAATCTCAAGAAAAATCATTCACTCTTTGGCCAATCGATTCTATGTGTGACCCCCAATTCCTTCTTGTGGCCAATCTTAATACACTAGAAAATTTTAATACACTACACTTAATACACTAGTCTTATTTTTCCACAGCAAAAGCACTATACTGTGTGAGGTATGGTGAGATACAGATGGATTTTAAAAGTGTACATGTCTTACAAGACACTTTATTTAATATAAAACATATAATGAAAAATATATTATGGCCAGTTAACTGAAGAACTGAACTGTCATCATTTTGCATTGACTGAAAATATCTAGTTGTTTTTTTTTTTTTTTGAGAGAGAGAGCGAGAGAGCGAGAGCGAGAGCGAGAGAGAGAGAGAACGTGCGCAAGTTGGGGAGAGGGGCAGAGGTAGAGAGGGAGAATCTCAAGCAAGCTTCAGGCTCAGTGAAGAGCCTGACACGGGGCTTAATTCCATGACCCTGGAATCATGATCTGAGTGGAAATCAAGAGTCAGACACTCAACTGACTGAGCCACCCAAGGGCCCCTGGTTTATCTTTTAAAAAGGGAGAAAAGATAACTATGTAACAGTAACAATCACATTTTACTTATTCACACTGGAAACCAAAAGTTGCAACATATTCATTTCCTTAAAATTTGTAAAAACACACTTAAAGGAGATGAAATTTTATTTACCAGGAAATGCTTGGGGGGGGGGGGGAGTCAAAATTACTTTTCACCATAATTTGTTGTAACCACACGTGTAAAACCCAAAGAGAGGATGAGAACGGCTCTAGTGGAAAGAGCTTCATGGGTCCTTCCTATACCTCTCACTTCACCTGACAGAGTAAATATCTGGACTTCTCTGTCCCATTGGCAACTGACTTTCATTTCATGAAAACTGAGATTTCCTTCATAGGAAATAGCTTCTGACTGCCATTTTGGATTCAGCCACTGTGGTCTCCAAGCTACACTATTTGAATTTTTTTTTTTTTTTAACATTTTTTCATTCTTGTGAGACAGAGAGACAGAGCATGAGTAGGGGAAAGGCAGAGAGAGAGGGAGACACAGAATCTGAGGCAGGCTCCAGGCTCCAAGCTGTCAGCACACAGCCTGATGTGGGGCTGGAACCAAGAACCGTGAGATCACGACCTGAGCTGAAGTCAGATGCTTAACCAACTGAGCCACCCAGGCGCCCCCAAGCTACACTATTTGAATCTCAAGACTGAGCTCCCAGACATAGCTCATGCTGTAAATCATACCACCATCATATGCTAAGCTCTAGAGCAAATCATTCCTAACATGTTTATATGAAGTCTGATTTTATTTATTTAAAAAAATTATTTATATTTTAGTTAATGGTGCAATATTGGTTTTTCAGGAGAATTCATTGAATCATCACTTACATACAACACCCAGTGCTCCTCACAAGTGCCCTCCTTAGTACCCATCACCCATCTAGCCCATCTCCCACCCACCTCCCTCCATCAACCCTGTTTTTTTCTCTATCATTAACAGTCTCTTATGATTTGTTTCCCTCTCCCCTCCTTCTTCCCCCCACCTTCCCATATGTTCTCGTTTTGTTTCTTAAATTCCACATGAGTGAAATCATACGGTATTTATCTTTCTCTGATTTCGTTTAGCATAACACACTCTAGCTCCACCCACATCATTGCAAATGGCAAGATTTTATTCTTTTTGATGGCTAACATTCCATTGTATACCACATTGAAGTGTAATTTAAAACAGATGATCACTTAAGAAATCTCCTGTCAGGGCACCTGGGTGGCTCAGTCGGTTAAGCGACTGACTTTGGCTCAGGTTATGATCTCATACTTTGTCGGTTCGAGCCCCTCATCAGGCTCTGTGCTGACAGTGTGGAGCCTGCTTTGGATTCTCTCTCTCCCTCTCTCTCTGTCCTTCCCCTGCTTGTACTCTCTCTCTCTCTCTCAAAAATAAATAAACTTAAAAAAAAGTCTCCTGTCACTGTTAATGATGTTTTTGGTTTCTTGGATAGTATTTACAATCATTAAAACAGTGTTTTGCTCATATCTTCCCCTGCTCAAAAACTGTCAACAGCTCCTCACTACCTGTACGATTAAGTTCACTCTCAGCTGATATTCCTTTCCTCAACTTACAGCTCATTATTCCTACTCAGTAAGTATCTACCCTAGGAAACTTAGATTATGACTGTCTGTACAACATGCTGCAGTCATTGTTTCCAGAATACCTTTGCTTCTGCTGTGCTTCTGATGGAAAAATCTTCCTTCTCAGTTTATTTGAACATTAAGGATCCTTCACGTTCAGTTCAAGGTCCCCTCCAACCTTGAGCCTTTCTTAACTATTCTTTAAACTCTCTCTTCTTTAAGGGACACCTGAGTGGCTCAGTCAGTTAAGCGTCCAACTCTTGGTTTCGGCTCAGGTCATGATCTCACAGTTCGTGAATTCAAGCTCTGCACTGGGCTCGATGCTGACAGTGTGGAGCCTGCTGGGATTTTTCTCTCTCCCTCTCTCTCTGCCCCTCCCCTGCTCACTCTGTCTCTCTCTCTCTCTCTCTCAAATATAAATAAATAAACATAAACTCTCTCTTCTTTAAACTCTTATCGGATTTATCACTCATAACCAAACCAGAACCAGTTAAGGACTGGTTCTGCTATCAAGGCAAAGTTAATCAAAGTAGCAACAAAGCTTTCTGGAAAGGCAATTGATGATACAAATCAAAAAACTTTAAAAGTTTCCTACCTTTTGAGCCAGTAACTTCAAGTTATTTGACAAAATTCCTTTTGGGAACTTTTATAGATTGAATGTGTCTCCCCCAAATTCGTATGCTGAAATCTAATCCCCAGTGTATTTGGAGGTGGGGTCTTTGGGAGGTGATTAAGTCTTAAGGGTTCTGCCCTTAGAAAAGAGGCCCCGGAGAGCTCCCTTCCCCGATGCCACATGAGGACACAGCGAAAAGACTGACATCTACAACCAACAACAAGGAAGCAAGTCCTCATCAGACACCAAATCTATCAGAGCTTTGATCTTGGACTTCTTAGCCTCCAGAACTGTGAGAAATAAAGTCCTGTTTTTTATGTCATCCAGTCTATGATATCCTGCTGTAGCTGCTGGACCGAACTAATAGACAGGAATCTATCTTAAGAAAGTAACTAGAGGGGCGCCTGGGTGGCGCAGTCGGTTAAGCGTCCGACTTCAGCCAGGTCACGATCTCGCGGTCCGTGAGTTCGAGCCCCGCGTCAGGCTCTGTGCTGACAGCTCAGAGCCTGGAGCCTGTTTCCGATTCTGTGTCTCCCTCTCTCTCTGCCCCTCCCCCGTTCATGCTCTGTCTCTCTCTGTCCCAAAAATAAATAAAAAAAAAAAAAAAAAAAAAAACGTTGAAAAAAAAAAAAAAGAAAGTAACTAGAAATAAGACTAGATATGTACAATATTAAGAAACTGAAAACCTTCAGGCCTAAGAGTTGGATGAATTATAGTATGTATATTCAATGGAATATGCTGCTATTGTTAAGAATTATGTTTATAAAAATATTTAATGTTACAATAACTATTGGTTTGTTTAATGTTTGTTTATTTTTGAGAAAGAGCATGAACAGGGGAGGGGCAGAGAGAAAGGGTGACAGAGGATCCAAAGTGGGCTCCACACTGACAGTAGGGGACCCAAAGCGGGGCTCCAACCCAGGAACTGTGAGATCACGACCTGAGCTAAAGCTGGATGCTCAATTGGCTGAGCCACCCAGGTGTCCCAATTATTGTATTTTTAAACAGAAGATGTAACATTATATATGCAATAACATCTCAACTTTGTAAAAAATGCAAAGAAAAATATCTGAAAGGAAATACATTAAAATGTTATTAGGGATGCCTCTGAACTATAGAATTGGGGATTAAGATTTTTCTGCTTCTGCACACTTTTTTCCTATGTTGCATATTTACTAGAAACAGCATCACTCCTTTTAAAAAAATTAGTTTTATAACTGGCTTAAAAAAATCAATAAAACCATTCGAAAAGTCTCAAAAAAGTGTTAAGATGGACCAAATGCAACTTGGGGACTAAATGCCATTTTTGACCTACAAAAATGGTAATTTTATATGGTTCAACCCAATCCTGTGATTGGCATTCAGAAGATGGGATGAGAAGCAAGCTGCCATGTCACTCCGAGTGTTAATTTCCTCATCAGCAAGAAGCAATATACAAGCTACCTCGTACAGGGGAGAACTCACCACAAGCAGTAAAGCATCATGCACTTACAGCTACTATGAGTATCTGAAGCTTGTCACCCATATGTGATGCTGGTCAGCACAGCCCTGCACCAGGAGAGTCTTGTCTCCAGCACCCTCAACTAGACCTTGAGCTGAGGGAAGGGCAGGATGAGGTCTCTTCCACCCTGTTCAGCAAGGGCCTCACACATTACCTTACCATCTAAAACAGTCGGCAATCCAGAGGTGGGGATGTAGGGCTGATTTGCAAACACACTGTCCTTATTCTTCTTGTGGAAGAGTCACGTTTTAGTGGTCATTACAGGTGGGAGGTCATTTTTATTCCCTCTCTCCTTTGCCATCCTGGAAACTTGAATCCAACCCACTGCCTGCTGCTGCTTCTCCGTGTTTATTCCATCCTTTCCACAAACACAGTTTTTACATCTGAGTTTAGGGCCTCATAAACCTAGACCTAGATGGCTCTTATCGATCCTGCCTTCCACTGAGCTCCTTCATTTGTTCGTTTGTTCATTCACTCACTCCTTCAGTAAGCACTTCGTAAGCACCCATTGAGGGACCTGCACTGGGCCTCCACTAGCACACGTCAGGTTCCTTTGTGCAAATATGAAAAAAGTGCCTCCTCACACTTTCCAGCAGGTGGAAGGGTAAAAAGATGACTTCTGCTCCCGAGGCAGCATGCTTCGGTGCATGGAGACAGGTCAAAGCTCAGCCCCAATGCGTGCCTCCCTGTAAGTGCCCCTGATCAGGGCATACCCCACACAACTGTACACAGTGGCCTTGACTCACATTGTGCTGAGCACTGTGGGGAGGTGCCACAAAAGAAAAAGGACATGCCCGGAAGGTCCAGGGAAGAGCACCCACAGGATGGCCTGTAAGCAGCTCAGGAAGGCTAAAGGCTATACATAATGAAGCTCAAGGGAAAAAGATCAAAGGCAGCAAAACTGTTTGGAATAATGAAAAGAATAAAGGTGTAGAGGGGGTCTGGGCTTAAGTTCTATCATGGATTCTGAGATCCAGGAGGGGGCTGGCACTGGGAAGGTGGCCAAAACCCATCTCGGCATCCGTCCTCCTTCCTCCCCGTACCGCTGGTATGTCCTCTCCTTCCCCATCTCTGGCTGTTTCAAAATCTGTTCCCGACTTGAGTTGTGCTCAGCACTGACTACTGAGTATGAATATAATTGCAGTAGGTGACAAGAGCTAACTTCTTTTATTTTATCTTACATATTTGGAGTTAGGGCCTCTTGATAGTCAACATGTAAATGTATTCAAACAATATGCAAAATAGGGGCTTAAGATGAATTGAAAAAATCTGGTAGCCTTATGGTGAGTTCTCTCTACAGAAGGACATTTTTTGGGGTAATATATCCTTCAGCAGGTCCAAGGGTTCTTCTGGCTGAAAGGGGGTCCTCCTGGCCTTGTTCTGGTTTTCCCCCTTTCCTCCTCCACCTGATACACTTTTATTAGCCACTAATATAACTAGAGGTATCCCTAATGCTACAGGGGTTTTCCACCTGGAATTCAATATAGCCATCACTCAGGGACCTTTTAAAAACGGTCAAGTTCTGGACCTCACCCAGTGTAATCAAATTCAATTCACTGGTAATATGGCCAGTGTCTCTCAAATACATATATTTGAGCTAAGTCCTTGCCACTTACATGAGTGTGACTGCAGACCAGCACTATTGGTCTCTTACCCGTCCTCATGTGAGAATTTCCTGTCCCTCATGGTAGTAACTACTTGAAATCATCTGGGGAACTTTCAAATATGCTGACATTAAAGCTCCAGCCACAGAAAATTTGGCATCATTGGTCTGAGATAAAGCCTGGCTCTTGGACTTCTAAAAGCTCCCTACGTGATTCTGACATGCAGCCCAGTTGGAGGACGACCGTTGCCACATGATTCCAATGTGCAGTCACTGCCCTAATACAGGAAATTTTGCTCCAACAAAAATTTCTCTTGAGTCATGTGCTACCATTATATACAAGCAGATGCTATGAAAATAAGATCATAACTGAAAATGCATCAAAAATCCACATTTAAAGAAAAATGTTTCTAAAAAGAAAATTAACACACAAACTGCTGACAATATTTGAAATAATGGTAATAATCAACTAAGCCAATGTCCACTTTAAGATGTGCAATTTGGTATGTTATTTCTGAACCCAACTTGGTGGTTTCTTTATGTAGCTAATGGCTAGTACAGAGGTCTCTACTGTGGCTGCACATTATGATCACCTGGGGAACTTAGAAAAAGAAAAAAATCCCAGTCCACACACCCTAACCCAATTAAATCAGAGCCTCACAGTGAGTTTCAGGCATCAGTGTTTCTTGAAAGCTTCCAAGGAGAGTCCAAGTGCAGCCAAGAGAGGGAACCTCTGCAGCAGGGTTTGCAAGTACAACCAAAGTGTCTTACTGATCCTAGAAAGGACTGAAGGTTGTTGGACTTCAACAGTTGCCAGAATTGAATCCTACCATATTTAGGCCACGAGTTGAGTACCAACTGTGTGATTTCCCAATACCCAAGTGACTGGGGAATGATACTGCTGAGAGGCATTGTGGTTTTCTTTGCTTGGAAACCATGATGTTCTACACCATCCCCCACCCACTAAATCAGTGGTCACCACCTCCAGGGGCTTGAAGGTGGTGGTGGTTAAGTGAACAGCCATGAAGTCCCTGATCAACTTGGAGCTTCAAATTAGAGTCCAAGTGTGAAGTCTAAGTATGGACCAAGTCCACAGTGAAATGATAAGCTTGCCTTTGTTAACAGAGAAGGAAGTTTTCTTATTTCCAATAGCTTGAGGGGCTGGATCTGGAGCTCCCAGGAAGTGGAGTGAGAGAGGACGGGGGTTTAAAGTAAACAAAATCTCCACCACCAAAAGGACTCAAAGCTACTCTGGATGCTGAGTGCAGTTTGCTGGCCGGGAGGTTGATGGGGGGAGTCCAAGTGGTGAAACTGGGGGAAGATTCTGCCTGGCCTCCAACTCTTTAGGAACTTCTACTCGTCCTCAGTGCAATGCAGTGAGGAACAGTACTCCAAGACGAGCGACACTGTACTCCTACTTAGTAGTTTCTCATGACCCATGACCCCTGAGGCAACCAAACGGTTGCATCAGTTGAGTTTTGCTACAGTGCCCCTGACTTGGACCCAGGTATCCTGCTGAATCTTTTTTTTTTTTTTAATATTTATTTTTGAGAGGGAGTGGGGAGGGCCAGAGAGAGAGGGAGACACAGAATCTGAGGCAGGCTCCAGGCTCTGAGCTGTCAGCAGAGAGCCCAATACAGGGCTAGAACTCACAAACTGCAAGATCATGACCTGAGCCCAAGTCGGACACTTAACTGATTGAGCCACCCAGGCGCCCCAGGGATCCTGATAAATCTTATCCACTCTGTATTTTCCAAGGAGTCACATTTCCCCTTACTTGGAGCCAATTTAATTTACAGTTTTCATAAAAATCACATGATCATCTCAACAGATACAGAAAAAAGCAATTGACAATTTTTTTATGATAAAAACAGTCAACAAACTAGATCTGAAGGGAAACTCCCAAATCTTGAAAAAGGACTAAATTGAAGGTAGTACAGACAGAATCCCAAGTTAACAAATACCAGTCACCCAGCCTCTCGTTTCCTGAGAGCCCACCAGTGCTCTAACAAAGCGTCCAAACTCATGCTGTTTTGCTTTTGAAGTTATAATGAACTCATATTCCAGGAAGAGCCCTGTAGATCAGACAGTTTTACAAACGCTGGGCCAACTCACTGTTGGCCTATTTAACAAATGTATTTTTATTTACGTGAAATGTGTTTATACAGCAATTGGAGTTTTTAAAATAGCAATTAGATTTTATTATATCATATTTAAATTTTGTTAGAAAATGTTGACAATGGATGACCTGGGGAAGGGAGGAGTTTATGTCAGTACACACAGGTCAGGGACTGGGGCCTGTTGGCTGGACGCTGCTTTCAACCCCAGATCTGCTTTTAGGTATCACTAGGGGGTCAGATCCCTGGAAAAAGCACAACGATAAAGCAGGCAAGTGTCCAAATCCAGAATGTTGGGTGGGCAGAGCAGGATGAGGGATGAGGCCTGGAGAGATCTCTTTTCACAAGCAGGAGTTCTCTGAAGCCAATGTTGGGCAAAACATGGGGACCAAGGTCCAGAGACCCTCTCTGAGTACTCCACATCTTATCCTTGACCCTGATAGCCGGCTCTAAGATGACTTTGCCTCACCTGTGGGTGACCCTCAGCAAGCACCACAGGCTGGCAGGCTCAGCTGGAAACATGGAAGGCGAAGGACTTCTGAGTGTTTCCCTTGTCACATCCCTACTGTCATTTCATAAACACAAATGTTTTGATCCCTTAAGTTCAGAATCTAATACTCTCTTTGAATCATCTAAATGGCAGTCCAGACTTGACCAAGTGAAGATAAGAACTTGATTCAGGACTTTTAGAAGTCATTACATCACTTCTTAAATTCAAAACCAAGTTAAAAAGCAATTATTATAAAGATAATAATAACTTAGGTCACATAATTAATTCTAAATCATTTTGTTAAATTCAAGTAAATTTATCAAACAAAAAATTTTAGTGTACTGATCAACCTCAGTATTGACCATACATTCAATGATGTATTCAAGCTGTTTACCAGTGCCTTTATAGTAGGACTTTAATAATACTAAGATGGTTAATTTTACGTGTCAATTTAACAGGCCTATGGGTGCCCAGATATTTGGCCAAACATTCTGGGTGTGTCTGTGAAATTGTTTCTGCACAAGATTAACATCAGAATTGGTAGAATGAGCAAAACACTGCTTTCCCTAAGGTGGGTGAGCCCTAGCCAATCAGTTAACGGTCTGAATAGAACAAAAAGGCTGGCACTCAATCCAAATACAAGGAATTCCTCCTACCTGACTGTCTTCCAGCTGGGACATGAGTTTCTTTTCCTGCCTTTGGACTCAGACTGAGACATCAATTCTTCGTGGGTCTCAAGCCTGCTGGCCTTCAGACTGCGACTATAACATTGGCCATCCTGGGCCTCCCACTTGCTGACTGCAGATCTTGGGACTTGTCAGCCTTCATAAATGCGTGAGCCAATTCCTTATAATACATGTATAACTTATACACACACACACACACACACATCAAAGATATATCCCATTGGCTCTGCTTCTCTAGAGAACCCGAAAACAATTCCTACATAACCAGTCATGCCTTCCACACACCTTCACACTGTATCTCCCCGTCTTGCCCCAAGACCCCATCATCATCCCAGGTCCTCCCTGCCCCTGTCCAGTCTCCTCCCCCACACCACAGTCAGGGTAGACCTTTACAAATGTTAATGCGATTTTGATAGTCCTCTGCTCCAAATCCTTTAATGGCATTCAGAGGTTCTCACATTAAAACCTAAATACCTTACCCTGGCCAACAAGCCCCTGGCTGCCAGCCCACCCATCCTCCTCTGCTACTAGCCTCCATCACAGGGATCTGTTCCCAGTTCCCTAATTGAGCCATACTTTTCCTGCCTGTCTGAGAACCTTCCCACATGCTATCACCTCTCTGGAAGGTTCTTCTTCCGGATCCAAGCATGAATGTTTCCTTCTCATCCTTCAAGTCTAAATGTTACCTCCTCAGCAAAAGCTTCACCAACCCCTTTATCTAAATCAAACTCCTGATTCTCAACTCCATATTCCTGTTTGTTCCTTTCACAGGCTTTCTCCTTTTGAAATGAATTATTGGCCTGTTGACTTTTTTTTTTTTTTTTTTAGATTTATTTTGAGAGAGAGAGCACAAGACAGCAGGTGAGCAGAGGAGAGGCAGAAAGAGAGGGAGAGAGAGAATCTTAAGCAGGCTCCACGTTCAGTGTGGACCTCGACACGGGGCTCAATTCCAACAACCCTGGGATCATGACCTGAGCTGAAATCAAGAGTCAGATGCTCAACTGACTGAGCCACCCAGGTGCCCCAGCCTGTTGACTTTTTATTGTCTTTCTTTTATTGCCTATTTATTGTCTCTTCCACAGAACTAACAGAATTTTTCCATTTCAGATATCCCATATAGTAATATCCTTCCTATTTGGTGGATGAGGAGTAGACAACCCAAGGGCTCAAAAGCAAGCGTGAGGATGCATGGCACAGTGTGGCCACTGAGATGCTACAGACAGGCACTGGAGCCTTGAGAGGCTGAGGCAAAATGGAGGACAGGGAAGACTTTTCCCATCCCGGTAGTGGCAAAGGAGGGAGGTGGCCATAGCAAGTGCCCAAGGATGGCGGGGCCAGAGATGTCAGAGCTGAGGGCAGCAGGAGAGGGTATCTTGGCCTGACTTTGGCCGTGTTCTCAGGTGTTTGTCACTGCCTGTTTTCCAAGCTCGGCTCTCCAGCCTGCCCACACCCCTCTCAGAAATTCTTTTTCTGCCAAAGTCAGCCCCAGCTACTGTTGGGCACATACAACTCTACACTCCAGTGCATAGGATCCTGGTGAGCAGGTACCTGGTCTGTGTCACTCCTATATGTGTACTCTCAGCAATGTGTGTCGCATATAGAGGGACTCAGGATAAGTAAGCTAATGCAGGGAAGAACAGACTCGGGGCTAGCTGGGTGGTGGGCTGGGGACCCAGTGTTCAAGGAGAAAAGGCCACATATTTCCATTAGCCTCTGTCCTCAGAAGGCTAAAATGATAGCAGGCATGACCCTTGTAATGCTCTTTGCAGATTTCACCAAACTATCTTTCCAAAAGGTACTAAATTCTATTCCCACCAGCAATGCAGCAGACTGCCTAGCCTGCCATGTGCTCCTGCACAACCTTTTTACTTTTTATACCATGGTTTTGGACATTCAAGAAGAAGAGGTGTGATGTTGTGAGTGAAGGCTGCCATGGAAAGGGACTGGAGGGGCGCCTGACTGGCTCAGTGGTTGGAGCATATGACTCTTGATTTCAGGGTTGTGAGTTTGAGCCCTATGGTGGGTGCAGAGATTACTTAATAAAATCTTAAGAAAAGAAAGAAAGGTACTGGATATGTAAAGCCATGGGGGAAAGTTTATAATGACCTTATTTGAACAATGATGAAACAGTCTATGGATTGTATTAATCCTTTAAGATCGGCATTCCCCACCAGGAGCTGACCTATATTCTAACATTTTATACTCCTGCCATGTCAATTTTTTTTTATTAAGGCAAAATATATAAACATCAGAGTCACCATTTTAAACATTTTTAAGCATATAATTCAGTGGCATGAAGTACATTGTGCAGCCATCACTACCATCCATCTCCAGAACATTTTATCTTTCCAAACTGAAACTCCATGCCCATTAGACATTAACTCCCCTACTCCCCTTCCCCCAGTCCCTGGTGACCACCATTCTATGTTCTGTCTTCATGAATTTTACTACTCTGGGTACCTCCTAGAAATGTAATCATACATTTGCCTTTTTGTGTCTGCCTTATTTCAGAGCATAATGTCCTCAAGGGTCATCCATGTTGTAGCACGTGTCAGAATTTCCTTCCTTTTTAAGGCTGAATAATAGTTCATCGTATGGAGGTACCATTTTGTTTATCTATTCACCCGTTGGTGGACCTTTGGGTTATTTCTACCTTTGTACTACTGTGAATAATGCTATTATGAACACTGGTGCACAAGTATCTGTTTGAATATCTGCCTTCAATGATTCTGGGTACTTACTCAGAAGTGGAATTGCTAGATCATATATTAATTCTATATTTAATTTTTTTAAGGAACTCTCATACTGCTTTCCAATTTTACATCTCCACTCAGATATTACTTTAAAGCATTTTATGCTGCAACTGATTCCAGTAATTACTGAAGTTTGGATAACTTCAGTTCAGAAAAAGAACTTTTATGTGCCCTTTAGAAATTTCCTTCCAAAAATTTTAAGTTATGGTAAATTTTCATTTGTTCACAAATATAAGAAATAATAAGAAAACAAGGCATCATTTAAAAATTATACATCAACAAATTCTTATTTAGTATATTGTGCAGAAATGATACGGCCCTTTAAGTTCTTTTAAAGAGATTTTGAGGGGTACCTGGGTGCCTCAGTCAGTTAAATGTCCGACTCCGGCTCAGGTCATGATCTCACGAATTGAGTTCAGGCCCCACATTGGGCTCTGTGCTGACAGCTCAAAACCTGGAGCCTGCTTTAGATTCTGTGTCTCCCTTTCTCTCTGCTCCTCCCCCACTCATGCTCTCTCTCTCCTTCAAAAATAAATAAACATTCAAAAAAAAAAAAATTAAAGAGATTTTGACTCAGGACGCCTGGCTGGCTCAGTCAGTAGACTGTGAGGCTCTTGATCTCAGGGTTGTAAGTTCAAGCCCCCTGTTAGTGTAGAGATTACTAAAAAATAGAATATTTTAAAAAAGAAAACAAGAAATAAAGGGATTTTGACTCTAAGAGCTGACCAAGGTTAAAAATAAAAATTTCTTGGGTGTCTTGCTGGTCAGCAGGGCATGCAACTCTTGATCTCAGGCTTGTGAGTTTGAGCCCCACACTGGGCATAGAGTTCACTTAAAAAATAATAAAGTAAAATAAAAAATTCTTACGGAAAAGTCTGCACAAATCCAAGGTATATGACAGATTCCTGATGGATTCTTCTACTTGGGGCTGGATCTTCAATCCTTTGAAGGGTTGGAGGAGTATAATTGAGCTATATCATTCCTCTTCTAAGTTCATACATTGGGAAAAACTGAGTTACGTGTTGCATGGCCCACGGGTCTGACCTCACATGCCAATTCTGATGCTTACGGAAGAATGCTTGCAACTAGAATGAGGATAGGAGCCCCTTAACCGATATTTTCCCATCCCTACAAAAGACAGTAAAATTCACCTATGAATTTCAACGATGCTTATGACTTAATAGGTATTTATGCAAGCATCTATAATAACTGAGGCCTACTTACGTTCTTACTTCGCTAAGTTCCCAACTGCCCAGAAAGATTCCCTATTCTGAGGAACTGTTTCCGTTACTATGGCAACAGTGTACAGAGAAGGAGGGAGCTTTCCCCGGGCACGAGAGTAAAAGAACAGCTATTTGTTCTCCCATTGGCAGAACAGGGCCATTCGTGAGATTAGCATGTGGTGCTAATACAAATAAGCGTGCAGCCCACTTCAGAAAAGCCGAGAAGACATTTTCAGGGCAAACTCTCATGAAGCAATTATATCGCACCTGAATCAAGTGCTCCATTTGGTACTGAAATGAAGAAATAGTTTTTTGTGTCCAAAGTAGACACACAAGATAGCAGTTTGTGGTCCACTGTGGGGGCACTGATGGGGCAACCCAGAGGCTGTGGGCCAGTCTTTCAGCCATTGTGAGGTGCCATGTACAAAGAGGGGGACTAGTGAGGGAACTCCCTTTTAACCTGTCCTTGCCATGGAACCCCAGAAACAGAGGGGAGGAGATGGAATAAAGGGCAGACTTTATCCTAAAGCAGTGGTAGGGAGGAAAAAGTCTGTATTTATGCCCAGTTTGGTAAAGTTTGTGTCATGCTGTTTCAGGGCAGATCTCTGCCTCCTCAGACCATCAGAAAACCAAAAGGCAAAGCAGGAGACCTCTACAACAGGTGTCTTTTTTCACACAGAACAAGAAAACAAACATCCATGTCAAAAATTTAAGATTCTCATTATGCTCAGTGACATAAGCCAGACACAAAAGCACAAATACTGTATGATTCTACCTATAAGAGGTACTTAGAGTAGTCAAATTCAGAGACAGGAAGTAGAATGGGGATGGAAGGGGGATGGGGAGTTCTTTAATGGATACAGAGTTTCATTTTGGAAGATGATAAGTTCTGGAGATGACGGTGATGGCTGCACAACACTGAGAATGTCCTTAATGCCACTGAACAGTCCACTTTAAAGGAGTTAAAATGGAGAACTGTATATTATGTATATTTTACCACAATGAAAACAAAAGTTACCAAATCTGTTTTCCTTGTCATATCCATGCTATCATTTCATAAACACAAATGCATTGATCAAATTCAGTATCGATCATGTATCCAATTAATACCGAGTCTACCACAGTGGGCTCTTGTTCGGTAAGGGCTGTGGGCTGAGCAAATGTGGACAAGAAGCTCTGCGTCCAGCAGACCCTCAGTTGCGCATGCATCTTGGGCCTGGCGTGGCTGCAGAACTCTGGTTCTCCACACATTCACAGCCTGTATGGGGAAAAGTCCCAAGGAGAAATCCCTACAATGGTGTGACCATTAATGGGTCCCAAGGAAGAGGGCAAGTTTTCCATGAGAATGGAGACCCACCTTTACATGCCTTATGGATTAGTCTTTATTTCTAACTGTGGCACAGGCACCTTGCAGAGTTGCTCTGCCTGTGAGGCTGAGGCAACTGGCAGTACCTCTGAGGGTAAACACTGCCATTTTTCAAAAAAAAAAAAAAAAAAATTAATGTTTGTTTATTCTTGTGAGAGAGAGAGAGAGAGAGAGAAACAGAGCACAAGCAGGGGAGGGGCAGAGAGAGAGGGAGACACAGAATCTGAAGCAGGCTCCAGGCTCCGAGCTGTCAGCAGAGTCCTAAACAGGGAATGAACCCACAAACCGGGAGATCATGACCTGAGCCGAAATGGGATGCTTAACCAACTGAGCCACCCAGGTACCCCAACATTGCCATTTTTCTGAGAGGAAGAGGAAGGGAGATAAGAGCTCGGTACTGGCTAAGCCTAGCCAGTCCAGCAGCAGACAAGGAGGAAGAGGGCGGGGGAGGCTATTGAAAGGAGATGAGGGAGAGGAAGAGAATGAGGAAAAGTAAAAGAAGGTGGAGAAAGCTGGGACCTGCGGGAAAGTTGGGGTGGATGAGAAAAGTGGGAGTGAAGGAAGGCAGGCGGAAGTGAGGGGCAGAAAGGGACAGTGGGGGAGGGGAGGCGAGATGAGAAGAGCTTTGTTTTTCCTCAAAGCTCCTTGTTTTGTGTTGAGGAGGGGATGACAATAGAGCATGTGCCTGTTACTGGGCATTCGCAGTAATCCCACTTTCTTGCTCTACTTTTGGTGAGAGAAGGAGGAGCAGAAGTTTTATCTGAACAGAAAACTGGAGGGATTTTTTTCTTGGAGTGACACTGAGGTCAAGAGGGAAACCTGCACTCCTTCACTGAACACGTTTAAGAACACAATGCGATTAGCATCTCTTCTGTTTCTGGGCTGCTTCCACCCAGGGCTCCTAGAAACACAAAGAAGTCCAAGGATGTTGTCCATTAATAGTTAACTGTTGATGTTGCTGAGAACTTGGTCCAGGAATGACACTCAGGACCCACAGAGATTTGATAGATGAATTTCCATGTGTGATCCCAGCATCGGGAACTAGATAGATAGTACCTGTCAAGCACAGAACAGGGAGTTTTGGTGAATTGTAATTAAAACCTAAAGGGCACACCATCTGATTTCCCTTTGCCTCTGTAGAGACGATTGGGAATTCTGGATCATGAATCTCTGAGCGTGAGCAATAAAGTGCATACTCGTTCCATTCCTGACCAAACAGCCTTCTGTTTAGATAGTTCATTGTTTGCATCCCTAAGAAGATCTGATTCTAAAACACGTTGCAGAAACGATAGTATTGAGTAGTTAATGTATTAAAACAGCCAGCGTGGATAGTTTAGGAAACATTCCCATAGGACCACCAGAAAATTTCACAAAAAAGGCCATTCACAAAATATCTCCATTTAGAGATTCCATTAGTAACTGGGTTATTCTACCTCAAAAATAATAAATTTAAAGCTGGGATGATTATTTCCCGACAGAGCTTTAGAGGTAACTGAGCAACTGTGAACTAGAAAGATCAATTTCTCCTTAACTTTTTTTTTTAAAGGTCACGAAAGAAGACTGTCAACCTGACAGATTTAACCATGGATTCTTTCACAGAGTTCTTCAAAAGCTCAAAGGCTGCTAAATGTGTCAAATTAATGCATTTCCCCCATGACCGGTTCTTTGATATGAAAGTAATCATGGGAGATTTTTTTTTCCCTCCAGAAAATGGCTCTACAATTTTGAGAAAATAGTTCTTTCCATATCTTAAAATGTTTTTGTAACTGTCACGAAAATGATGTGGGTTAATGGAATCTCCGTTTTCTTCCTAGATTCTCTCAAAAATTCCTTTCAAGTGTCAATCTCAATGAAATAAGGCCAAAATGTTACATAGCTTAGAATTTTGATATTTTGTTAGCTATAGACCTTTGATTATCCTGATTTGTAGATTTTGGGAGGATTTAATATTGATCTCTCTCTAGCACTGAATAATTTTTAGAAAAAAACACAGTCTGAGTCTAATTGCCAGACCCATACCACACACACGAAAGCTGTGAATACAAGCTGTGATCACGAATCACGTGTATGTGGCTTTGATTGTGTCGGACTCACAATAAGATTAAGATTTTTTTTTTCTTCTTAATTATTCAGAGCTAAATGTGATAAAAATTAAAACTAAACATATGGATGTGATCATGAAGCTTTTCTAACATAGTTTTTTTTGTTTTTAAGTATGTGTAATGTGCCACAGGCATTAATTCCTTCAAATATCTATTTAAGGCAAGACTTCCTAGAAATTGCTTTAATTTTAGGGGAGCTCAGGTTTTTGTTTTTGTTTTTCTTAATTCAGTGCCACATTTAGCATGTATCATCTTGAAGTGCAAAAGAGCTTTTACTTTCCTTATTTTTAGTTCTCCCCCCAATACCACTCTTTTTATTAAGTTTTAAATTTTAATGCCAGTATAGTTAAGCAAAAAACCACTCTTATTGAATACGTATTGTTACTTCGTTTTTGATGGAATGAGCTGATTAAATTCAGACAGTAACATTTTTAGTGTAAATATAACGGGAATAAAATTAAAAATTAAGAGGTGAATCTTTCCATAAGCTATATTTTGGTTTACTTGTGACTTGATTCACAGTTTTCTATGATAATAGCAAGAGAGATGAAATAGGTTAGCCAGAGACCAAGATAACCAGACAATTTTTTGTGTTTGTCTTTGGAATGCATGAACTAATTTAAAAGCTCATTTAATTTTACATTCTATCTAGACTAACACTGATATTTGTCTTCCTTTGGAAAGTGCTAATGATAAGCTATGAAGTAGGTGACTCAGAAGACTATTGGATGACAAGGACAGACCACTTGAGAATGACAAACCATTGAAGGTTTTCATGGCACCAAATGGACAATCTCCAAATGATTCTTCCTCTGACTCTGGTTTCAAAAATGCAAGCAAGGTACAGGGGAACATTTAAGCTACAAGTCAGGAGACACAAAACACCCACTCTTAGACCAGTCTCTGAGTTCAGCTTCTGATTGCCTGGCATATTTCCCAACAACTCTTGGGCACCGTGGTTCCATTCTTCCCTCTCATATCTTCTTTCCACTCCCACTTGTGCCCCCCCAAGTTTTTGTTGCTAACTCTACATTTAGCTGAGCTCACATTTCTTTGCTAAGCCCAAACTCCTAGATTCATTTTCCAGGGGAATTGGTCCTTACTCTGCTGGCCATTTCTGCCTTCCCCCTGGTTCCATTCACTCAGCTTGGGTTAGGCTGGTGGACTTAGCACAATGTTGACTGCCCACATGGGCCAACCAGCTCCCGGTTGGTTTATGTTTGATTAGGTTACCCCTGCCAGATCTCTGGGACTGTAATATAAGTTCTGAATACAAGAGGATCTATTTAAGCAACTAAATAGTTCATAAACCAAATAAGAGAGCAAACTTTGCAGTCATTTTCCCTGGCATCCAGCACAGCCTAAGAGCTCAGTTTGTCCCATTCCCAGCAAGACGAGTAGACTGCAACAACAATCGAAGGGCAGGGAAAACGATAGGATATTAAATTACAAAATACCAACATTTGCATAGTAATTCCCACTAATTAAGAATGAAAGATATAAGTTGTTTGTTATAAACACCACCAGGTCTTGAGCAAACACCAAGAGCTCACCACAGAGCTAAACCAAGCATTTGTCTAATCAAAGCCACTTTCCAAAGCGTTTTATTAGTACAGCTGCAGAGCACACATTTTATCACACATGCTAATAATCCCAGTCATGGCGCCTACATTTTAATCATTTGTTCTAGGCTTGTTTCTCAAATAATTAACACTAATGAATGGTCAGAATACCTCGGATCATATATGTCTAATCGCAGTCAAGAGCAGTTCTTGTCTGCATGTACATTTCAATTTACCTCTGGGGATAATGTTTGTTAATTGTATTTCTTTATACGAAAGCGAAGAAAAAGGCAGTTCAGGAAAAAAGGGACTAAGTGTTCTCCTCTCTCCCTTTGTTCCCACAAGAAGCTAAAGTCACTTCAAGAGGCACTTAATCCCATCATCCGCGGTCACAATTGCCTTGCAGCATCAATCAAAAAGAATCTGAAGTAAAATGATGCAGCTATATTGTGTAATTAAAAGCAATTCAGGTAGTTATTGCTTGGGGCCCTCTGAGGGTCCAAATACTTAAAATGGCCCTGCAGGGATCCTAAACACTGTAGTGTTTTAAATTTGGTCACCAACAAGATCTGGAGGAAAGGGAGGAATATGCAAAAAAAAAAAAAACAAAAACCCACAAAAACAAAAACCCAAAACAAGAACAAAAAAGCCTACCACCCTGTCCTCGTGTGAATTGTAAAGCAAAAGAAAAGAAGAGGGAGAGCCAAAGTCTGAGGTGAAAAAGCCCCACAGTCCCCAGCAACAAAATGAAATAAACAACACAGAAGGGCTGGAAGGATAAAAGAGAAAACAACCGATGGCTTCAGAATTCAATAGTCCCTGTTGCGATCTACTTTTTGCACTTAAGGGGGAAAAAATGTGTACTAATGTTGACTGGGTCTCTTCAACATGAAACGGAATAGCTTTGTAGAATCTACAATATAACAGGTAGAGGCTATCTGGAAATTCAAACTTACTAAGAAAATATGAAGTAAATTTATGGTATGTCTAATTCCACAGTTACTTATAAAGGCAAGATGTGAGTACCCTTTAAAAGTCTGGCACAGATTTCTACCACAATTTACTTAAATCATTAAAAAAAAATTAAATGTTGAAGCTTTCAAGTTTCTTAATTTGGCTTTTTAAGCCAACATAGTGTATTAACATAGTGTTTTCTGCTGTGTGCTTTTAACAAAGAGCCATCGTTGACAGAAGGTTGGGAACAGGCATAATTCTCTGGTTTTGATTCTCAGCTAAACTATTTTTAAGTAAAAACACAACTCCTCAACAGATGTAAGACTAGATGTTAAAATAACAATGTGTGTTTAAGTTTTACCATCATTTCCCCCTTTATAATAAAACTGGAAAAGAAGGCTTCCTGTTGATTTATGAAAGAATTTCTGGAAAAAATCCTAAGCTCATGCCTGAATGAGCTATTGGATATTAAGGAACTTTTCAGAAAAGACACCAGGTTACTCTCAGGATAAACTTCATTCTGTAAGCAGATGAGGAGTAGAAATGCTCCACTCATCACTTGAACAGGGCATTTTACAGCAGAATCTATAAATACTTTCTAAGGTACCCTTAGTGGCAAATGTAACTGTGGCCTAAAAACTACTATATGTGAGCATGTGAGGGTTATAGGATTTAACTTTCAAATCACAAAATGATTATCAACATCCAACAACAGTTCATTCAAACACAGAATTGCCCTCATTTTCCACACAAATATTCTAGCAACTTAAGTGAGTGCAAAAGCTTACAACAGAAAAATGCAAAAGTAGTGCCTCAAAGCTTAACTTTATATTAAGTACTGATGTGCAAAGAAGCAGAATGGAACCAATTGTGTTTGCATCTCTAAAAGCAACAAACTTTTAAAAACCTGTCATTTAAAAAAATCTGCCTACCTTGCCTTTCCAACTATAATGATCACAGTATTAGAGATACTGCATACACTCAAATGGTTTTGTGTTGTGAGTGAAGTATTTTCTGTAAATTTTTTTTTTTTTGTTAGTGTTTATTTATTTTTGACAGAGAGAGAGAGAGAGAGAGACAGGGTGAGAGCGGGAGGGGGGCGGAGCGAGAGGGAGATACACAATTGGAAGCAGGATCCAGGCTCTGAGCTGTCAGCACAGAGCCCAAGGCAGGGCTCAAACCCACGAACTGTGAGATCACGACCTGAGCCAAAGTCAGATGTTCAACCGACTGAGCCACCCAGGTGCCCTCCATTTTTTAAAAATTATTTTTAACGTTTTCTGTAAGTTTAAACCTATTTATTTTTATTCGGTGTTCAGTCTTCAAGTGTCCATTCAAAATCATTAACCCTCAATGGGTGGGAATCAAGGGTCTGAAATCCCCTCCAGCTGCCATATTCTTATCACCCTTACCTTCTAGGTAACACACTCCCCATGGGACTGAGATGAGCAAGTAGATAACAAAAGTGTCCTGAAGCTTATTTGAACATGAATCCCTGTCTCTGTACCTCCACCACCAAACTTCTCAGATAATCTATTTCAAAATCAGGCATAGGTGCTTTTTTGCCACAACTGTGCTATTCAAGATAAGCTACCTAAAGGCAGGGTGCTAAAAAAAAAAAAAAAACAAACAAACAAAAAAAAACTTTATTTTTGATCCACCAAAGCATCGATTTCATGTCCTATAGTTTTTTTTCACTAGCTTTTGGATTAAGATAGGTAGGTACTCGCCTGGGTGGCTCCGTCGGTTAAGCATTTGACTTTGGCTCAGGTCATGATCTTGCAGTTTGTGAGTTTGAGCCCCGTATCTGTGCTGACAGCTCAGAGCCTGGAGCCTGCTTCAGATTCTGTGTGTGTGTGTGTGTGTGTGTGTGTGTGTGTGTGTGTGTGTGTGTGTATGTGTCTGCCCCTCCCCCACTCATGCTCTGTGTGTCAAAAATAAACATTAAAAATAAATAAAAAATATTAAAAAAAAAAAAAAGAAAAGACAGGCAGGTACTTTCTCTTAGGGGAAGAAAGTGTAAACTTTTAACAGGGGACATGTTAGGAATACCCAAAACCGAACTAAGCCAAAGGGAGAAAAACAAATTCATTGAAAATTAATTTCTGGCAAAGTCTGTACTGTCATCCGTCCCTTATAATAATTTTTAACACAATTCCCACTGACAGGTGCCTTTATCAATATCATATTTTTTTTCTTCTTGAGTCTCAGGTCTCAGCATTGCTCCCTTGTCCCTGCGGCTCCCCTGGAACTCCCCAGGGACGATGCCCACCACAACTGGGTCCTTCAGTTCCTGCCATTGATCCAGCTGTGTGCATGCTGACTAAACGCTGCCAGGTCAAGCTGGAGAGCAGGACTTGAAAATTCAGTGCTAATTACTGTGATTACAATCTGTGTGTCAAGCAGCCAAAGCCTCTGGGAAGTGTCCACAGGCAACCTGTCTCTGAATCAAAAATCTCAGTTTGAGAGATGAAGAATCTATACACACCGACTTTCCAGCTTGTGAAGTCATAATATGGGCATCAAGTTGTTCGTGATACCTTCTCTGGAAGCATATGAACTAAGGCAGCCCCAACATTTAGAATGTACAAGACAATGAGGGAAATGATCAAACAGAATCCATGCAGCCCCCCAACTAACAAATACCAGGGCCACGTGATATCATGCTCAGATGGCAATTCTCTGGAGATGACTTGAGACCCTCTGAACCCAACCAGGGAGTGAATGAGCACTTATAGAAACATGCTCCTATATAGGCATCATCACTCTGCAAATAGCAGGAGCAAATTTATCATGAGAACTTCAAACCCCTTAGTATCCATGTGAGCTGTGTATTTACCACAGCACTCCCAAATGTAGATATACTGCAATCAGAAAAAGTGATTTCACAAAAGCATCTTACAGGACATTAAAAAAAATCAAAAAAATATTGATGCAAGGGAATGCTTAAGAGATCATTTTGTTTTCCTGGGCTCACAAACATTTCTTAAAATAAGTTTGAGGGGCGCCTGGGTGGCGCAGTCGGTTAAGCGTCCGACTTCAGCCAGGTCACGATCTCGCGGTCTGTGAGTTCGAGCCCCGCGTCAGGCTCTGGGCTGATGGCTCAGAGCCTGGAGCCTGTTTCCGATTCTGTGTCTCCCTCTCTCTCTGCCCCTCCCCGTTCATGCTCTGTCTCTCTCTGTCCCAAAAAAAAAAAAAAAAAAAAAAAAATTAAAAAAAAAAAAAATAAGTTTGAGTTGTTTGAGAACAGGTTGAAGGGGACAAGCAAGCTGCATTTCTAGCTATTTGGGAAGGCAGCTAGTTTTGCTCTGGAGTGCACAGCTCATTTCCCTTTCTTCACAGACTATGTGCAGATATGCTTGTTTTTGTCCAAGTTACACAAATACAGTTCTTCCCAGGGCACAGTGTTTAGAACAGAATTAATCCTTTGAGTCATCATGTAAAATCCTACGGGAATTTCTATACTTGCTGTGACATGACAACATTAAGTTTCCAGACACTGCCAAAAAGTTGTGATTTCACATCTAAACCATCACAGGACTCTTCTTTAGCTGTTGAATACCACCATAGGCTTTCTATGTGCCCATAACAAGGATTCTGGAGGAAGAGAAGCTCTTCAGGGGGGACACACTGGCCAGTGTAGTCCCAGGGCAGCAGGCAAAATCTGACCTGTCATTTTGACCTGACCAGAATTGGCCAACACATGTCAAACATCACAGAGCCTTTATGAAAATATGACCTCAAATATTTTTCTTTCCTCCTCTTTCTTTTTCAAGTATTCAGTTCACAAAGTGTGTCTATGTGTTTATTTGAAAATGAAACCACTTTTATTTTATTCTTTTTTATTTTTTTGAGGGGGGGGAAGGGCAGAGTGAAAGGAAGAGGCAGAGAGAGAACCTTAAGCAGGCTCCACACTCAGTGCAGAACCTGACCGGGAGCTCCATCTTACAACCGTGAGATCATGACCTGAGCTGATATCAAAGAGTCAGATGCCCAACTGACTGAGCCACCCAGACACCCTTGAAATTACTTTTAAAAGCCTCAGTTGTTTTGTATCAAGAACCCTAGGGGGCCTGGGAGGCTCAGCTGGTTAAGTGTCTGACTCTTGATCTCAGCTCAGGTCATGATCTCAAGGTTCATGGGATTGAGCCCTGCATCAGCTCTGCGCTGACAGCACAGATCCTGCTTGGGATTCTCTCTCTCCCTCCTTCTCTGCTCCTCACCTGTTCTCGCTCTCTAAAAATAAATAAATTTTAAAAAGAACCCTAAAAAAAGAAGGTAATAATTTCAGTATGAACCTATGCTATAAAATACCTTTATTTGATTACTTATTTAAGGTTATTTGCTGATTACTCAACATAAATAAAACTTTAAAAAAATACAAGTGATCATATGTTGAAGATACTGGTAACTTCAGATGGTAATTTTTCTCTTTTTAAGAATTAAATGAAATCATAGTGTTTAGTTTGGCAGAACAAACCATTACTAAAGTTTTTAAAAGGCCACTGATGTATTCTCTTGTGTACTTTCTGAGTTTTCATAAAGACTTCTGCTAACGGCACAATGAGTATCACAGCTGAGTGTCCAACTAGAAGAGAATGCAGAGTAGGACAATGACAGATGTGCTGGTGGTACATTTCCCACACCCATCGCAGGTGCTGGCCCCCACTCCCTGCTTTTCACAAGACTTTACCAAGTTCCTTTCAAGTGCTTCTGACACTCAAAGTGAGCAATCCAATAAGTCAAAACTTTTGAATACCTAAGTTTTCTTTTTTTTTGTTTTTTCCACGTACAATGAGAGAGTCGACAAATCTCCTTCATCTTTCTGAATCGGAGTCTTTGGAACTGTTCAGCTGGCAACAAGAACTCAGCCCTTCGGTTCATGGATACTGCCACAGTTTATCAGCATCTAGCACAAGTCCTTACATGTGGCCACACTCACGTTTGTTAACTGACTTCATTACCAACTTCCTTCCTTGTAAATTACAGGGACCATAGAAGTCATTATCATTGGGTTTCTCCACGGCCAAGAAACCCTTACATTTGTTCCATTTTACAGATGAATTCTTCTAAGAACTGTCTGTGCTATATACTATGCAATAGCCACACTCTGTCCCCTGCAGGCTGAAAAACAGCTTACTCTCTACAAGACCAGCAAATAGCAAATACACCAAAAATATGCTCTGGTCAATACAAATAAGGACAATGAAGACTGTCCCAGAAATAATTTCAATCAATTTTATACAATTGATCTCTTCTTTCAAGGGGCCCTTAATTTACTCAATCCCTGATTGAGTTGTTACATGAATCATGAAGGCTTAACTACGAAGATAAAGACAGATATTTCAATCAGGGACTACCCATGATGGTTTAATTAAAGAATTTTTGCATCTCACTTACAGAATATCGCTCCTTAAGTACGGCATGGCATTTATTTAAAATGTCCCAGAGGCAATTAAGCCCTTGATTAACAATAAAATTTTCTTCCTTAACTTCATTCTCAATTACCATGCAGCTCATTTCTCGTTGCCTGGAATTTCAGCACATGGTACTCAATGGATTTAACTCACATGTAATTCCACGTAATCCATCAAAAACAGTTACAAGACTTGAAGTCCACGGGAACTAGCCCTCCCTTAAAGTTGGAGGTTGTACTTGTGGTACAGTTTGCCTCACTTTTCACCTGCAACTTACAGCTCAACTAAGTCCAGAGCTGTGTGTGATGGCTCTACTCTGAGTTATGAGAGGAACAAGGGGACAATAACCAGGACATAATTCCTAACTCTGAAAGTTCAGTTTTTCTTGAGCTCCGAGGAGGAAAGATAGTGATAAATAATATACTTGTCCATATGACTCCTCTGTTCTATGCTTTGAGGAGAAACAAATGGTCATGATTCCCCAGACCTGCCATCTCTGAGCTGCTCTCTCATTTCCCTGGAAAGCAGGTGAGTGGTAAGGAAATCAGAGCAGTTAAGGGATTGGGCTCCGGAATCCAGCAGGCCTGGTTCTGGTGGCACCTAAAGCATGTTACTTAGCCTCCCTAAATCTCAGGTTTATTATGAGTTCAATATAATAGGATTGCTGTGAGAAATCAATGAAATGATGCAGGTAACACCTGATAAAATGCCTCACATGCAGAAAATCCAATCAATAATAGCTACTATTATTAAAGAGGAGACACTTCCCCCTCCTCTTCTCTAACTTCTGTGAGTTATACATGTGGGTCTAAAACAGACTGTCACCTAGGACACTTCACAGGTGTGCTGTTCATGCACACGTGCTCACGTGTGCGCACACACACATACACACATGCACACAGTGATTGGCACTCTGCCACGTCTGGGAAACACACCTACCAAGGGGATGGGAGCCCACATCCAGGCTAAGAGTCTAAGAGTCAACAGTGCAGAAAATAGAAACATTAGGTTATATCTTCTCTTCTGATGCCCTCCAGGTCTCCAGAACTTAATAGCTGGACAAACTAGATATCAATTGTGGCTTCTCTGTGAATTTTTAATCAGCTCTAAAATAATGCTTCATGATTATCTACACACATTAATCTCATCTGAAAAGAAGAAAATCAAGGCAGAGCCTGGGTGGCTTAGTCGGTTAAGTGTCTGACTTCGGCTCAGGTCATGATCTCAGGGTTTGTGAGTTCGAGCCCCACGTCAGACTCTTTGTTCTCAGTGCAGAGTGTGCTTTGGATCCTCTGTCTCCTCTCTCTGCCCCTCCCCTGCTCATGCTCTCACTCTCAAAATAAATAAGTAAACATTAAAAAAAAAATTTTAAAGGAAAATCAGAAGGATTTTTCCATTCATTTTCTCTTAATGTTAGACAAATTTTTCTTTCATTAGTTCCACAAATAGATATCAGACAACTAAGTCAAACCCTGGGGATGTTAATGAGGGGAGAATCAGCCATCTGGGAAGCTGAGGTCCAGCTAGGGAGACAGACCCAAGACAGGAGTCTCTAAAGCAAACAGAGGCCAGAAGTCCAGGAGTGGGAGGGGACATTCACAGAAGGTTTCTCAGAGGTGGGGACAACCTTGGAAGAGGGAGGACAAACTCCTGGAGGCAAAAAGTGCATCGTGGGTGCAGGAGAATGAGGAAGAGCACAGGGGAACTCATTGATTTCATCTCAATTATCACCAGTGATTTTCTTTCTTTGCAAATGCTATGCCCAGCTCTGTCATACATTGCCTTCATGCACGTAGGGGTTCCCAGACATAAACACTAGCTATGTGAAACACCAAGCCGGTGTCCTTTTTCCAATCATGTAGTCTGTCACAGACAGGGAGCAAAACAGTGACAACTCAATATATTAAAATTTTCTGAACCAGAAAAGCTCCTCTTTTTGCTCTTTGATAAGGTTTATTTATGCTTTAAAATTATCTTAGAAATACACAGGACTTCAGCTCTTGATTTTGGCTCGGGTCATGAGCTCACGGTTGGTGGGATGGAGCCCTGTGTCGGGCTCTGCACTGACAACATGGGGCCTGCTTGGGATTCTCTCTCTCCCTCTCTCTCTCTCTCTGCCCCTCCCCCTCTCTCAAAATGAATAATTTTTAAAAAATTTTTTAATGTTTATTTTTGAGAGAAAGAGAGAGAGAGCAGGGGAGGGGCAGAGAGAGAGGGAGACACAGAATCTGAAGTGGGCTCCAGGCTCTGAGCCGTCAGCACAGAGCCTGATGCGGGGCTTGAATCCATAAGCTGTGAGATCACGCATGCATAACTGACTGAGCCACCCAAGCGACCCTTGAATAAATAAATGTTTAAAAAAAATCTACAAAAGAAATATATAGGCCTTAAGTAATAATTCTATTTTAAACAAGTATCTGCCACAAAATCGTGTTGAAAGAGATTATATTTTGTATTGCCTGAAGCTTAGCAGCAGCATTATTTAGGTACCTATCAGTGTACAGGGGACAGTGTATCTGTACATAGATTCAAAATGTTAAAACACAAAGTATCAGTACTCATTCTAAGGCAAACAAACTTAAGTTCTCAATGGTAGACTCTGTTCTTTTTAACATCTACTGATTCCTTAATTTACATTTGTCACTTAATTCCCTCAATTGTATGAAATATACTATTATTGCCAGTTATTTTATATAAGGAAACACAGATGTATTTTATTCAGTGACTTTACATTTTCAAAGAGGCAGCTGCTGGCAATATTATGCTGCACTTCACAACTGACACCAGTTTTCTCAGGACACTGCACAAGCCAAAGCATAGTAACTCATATCCATATTGATCAGAAAAGCTTCACTATTAAAACAGAAAATCGAAACAAGATTCAAACAAGGAATGATAGCAAGAATGCCTTTTCCCCTCTTCAAAATTGTCTCTATAATGGACAGTCTAAAACAGGGCTCACCAAACGTCTGAAAGGGACAGATAGTAACTAATTCAGATTGTGAGCTGGGAGACAAATGCTGGGATATTATACAGGGACTTATATACATCAAGAGAAAACACAATTTTCCACACCTTTTTTTACTGATGGAATTCAAAATAAAATTGAGTACAACTTTTTGGTAATACAGTTCTAATGGAGAGAAGAATGGCATTTTTTTTTTTTTTTTTTTTGGTGCGGGGATTAGCATTTTGCTTAATTGGAGTTAAAGGTAATGTTCCCTATCATCAAATCACACATCTGGAAAAATTATTAGTTCAAAGGCTGTATAAAAATAAGTGGTTAGCAGAATTCAGCCTTTGGACCCTTGGTTTAGAATATTTATTTAAGAGTTTAGCCACAGACAAACTTTGACACCCTGGAGACCCAGAGTCACAGACATAGGACACACCTCACAGAGAAGTGCTGTCATCATAATCATGGCAACAGGGAAAAATGGTTAAGACTCAGGTCCTGAGCTTTAAACTACAGGCCAGTATACCAGCCCTGGTTATTGTTCAGGGATATCAACAAATAGCTTTCCAGGGCTCCCCACTACCCTCCCATGGGACTCTTGTGTTTTTACATTACTTGTTAACTTGGGGGCAGGGCGGCTGAAGTAGCTGCCACACCAACTAGTTTGTGTGACACTAAAGAAAAGTCAATTTAGTGCAAATTACAAAAAAGTAACATTATATTCACTTCTATTCATGGCATTTAAAAAAAAATCTCTATTCCTCTCACTTTTTATTCCCCCTATCCTGATGTTAATAAATTGCTTTTTTGGTAAAGTTTTAACAGATCAGTTTTGTGTTCCTAAGTATATCCAGCATTTCATCCTCCTTTTCAATACAAAACCCAGAAACTGAGTCTTTTGTGGACTCTCTGCTCTTTGTGTCATCATAGGGTAGAGGTGGGGGCGGGGGTAGAGGGGAGAGGGGTGAAGAGGGAGGTTATTGGCTCACAAAAGTCCAGACAGAATTTGACTACAAAAATGCAGAGCAGGGGAGCAGGGCGGAAGAAATGAATCAGAAATCCCACAAACAGAGGAGGGTTATTTTTCTTTTAAAAGATTAAGGATTGTAGGTTTTCATGCTTACTCAGATGGAACAAGAAAAGATTTTAACTTCTTTGCTTCATTCAGTTTGGCTCTGAACAAAACAAAAGTTGAGCACATTCAAAACATCCATTATAATTTTCTTCTTCCCTTTAAGATGGTGAGGCAACATCTGGTGAAAGATTTGGGGGTTACATTCCACTCAATAATAATCGCAGGGAAGAAAAGTCGAAAGCTTACCAAAAACGGAAAGGGGGACGGAACTTGTATGGTTTTTCCTCGCCTTTCATGTGTAGACATTCTAGGTAAAGCTTCCTTGCCATTGTGAATTAAATTCTAGTTCTGGCATCAAAGCAGGACACACTGATTCTAGTTGTTTATAACAAATAAGGAAATGCACACAGCTATTTTATAGAAACGTCCAAAGATGCATGAGCAGTTTCTTTTGAGGGAAGGAACCATATTTTCCAAATGAGTCCGAGTCGTAGTTGAGGGGTTGACACCCATTTATCTACATCTATAACGAACTGGTGCTCCTGATGACTACTAATGCTTTCAGGAAGTAAACACCACTATGTTGTAATACTGGTAATACAGAAGATAAAAAGCAAGGGGAATAGGCAAATGAGGAGTGGGAGGGAGTTAAGGCAGTAATTTGGACAATAAAGTGAAAAGAGTTTCAATCATAACAGGGGTTCAGTTCAGTCTGAGCAGCCCCCATCCTTACATGGACAACTCTGATGATTTCTCTGGTAGAGTTGGCTCCCCAGTAATTAAAATTTCTTAAAGATTTCTCTTCTCTGAGCATTCCTACTGCGTATTACACATCACTGGGATTACAAAATCTTAACAACTAATCGAAAGCTCTGATCACAATGATAAGGCAGAACAGAAGGTAATATTTGAGTGGGGAAAATAGAGACAAAGAGCTGATTTTAAGAGCCATGATTTTAGGGGGTTGTGATTTTAGGAAGCATTCTTTTTGCTGACCCTGGCACTGTACCCAGCATATAATAGATGCTAATTAAATATATAAATAAGGAAATTAATGCATGCAAAAACCAAGTACCTTAAATTAGCTTTATATAAATGTCCCCTCCTTAATCATGTGATAGTGATAATAATTATCTGTAAAGATTTGACAAATTAGAAGAGCAAGTAGAATTACATTATTTGCCTACTAACTAATGTGCATATGTTAATCATTCAAATAGAAAACAGTGATATAGAGAGAGAGACAGAGACAGAGACAGAGAGACAGAGAGTCGGGAAATTTCTTTTTCTTTAAAAATTTCATTTTTATTTTTTTAACTTTTTTAAAAATATTTATTTATTTCCGAGAGAGTGAGAGACCAAGCACGAGTGGGGTAGGGGCAGAGAGGGGGCGGGGGGGGGGGGGCGGGGAGAGAGAGAGAGAGAGAGAGATACACAGAATCTGAAGCAGGCTCCAGGCTCCAAGCTGTCAGCACAGAGCTCGAGCGGGGCCCAAACCCACAAACTGTGAGATCATGACCTAAGCTGAAGTCGGATGCCCAACCAACTGAGCCACCCAGGCACCCCAAAGATTTCATTTTTAAGTAATCTCTACACCCAATGCGGGGCTTGAACTGACAACCCCAAGATCAAGAGTGGCATACTCCAATGACTGAGCCAGCCAGGGGCCCCATAGTCAGGAAATTTCTAAGGAAGTCGTTGTATTTTTAAATATCTGTGGGTGAAATATATAGTTGTCCTGTTGATAGGTAGGGTGAAAGTAACGAAAACTTTTTATTATAGCACTATATTTTCATATTTTAACTCTATTTTAAGCTCTCAGGATATTTATAGCAGCTAAAGTTTATGGAGATGTTCCCAGTGATCATGAACCAGCTACAGGTTTTATTTAAAACTCACTTAAAATAGCAAAATGACAAAACAGTGACTCATTATCATAATCCTCCTGTGGATATAGCTTAAGAGACACGGGAACCGATTTCTCTCTGAAAAGAGAAAAAAAGAAGAAAACACCTTTAAAATGCTGCTATAGGGGCGCCTGGGTGGCTCAGTCGGTTAAGCGTCCGACTTCGGCTCAGGTCACCATCTTGCAGTATGTGAGTTCAAGCCCCGCGTCGGGCTCTGGGCTGACTGCTCAGAGCCTGGAGCCTGTTTCAGATTCTGTGTGTCCCTCTCTCTCTGACCCTCCCCCGTTCATGCTATGTCTCTCTCTGTCTCAAAAATAAATAAATGTTAAAGAAAAAAAAAATGCTGCTATATAATGCTGAAATCCTTAAAACAATGTGGTCTGAACGATGCAAGAGTCCTTACATAACATTATTGCATACAGAGAAAAGGAGGGAGGGATGGAGGGAGGACGGAAGGCAGGCAGTAGGAGGGGGAGAGAGAGAGAGATAAAAAAGAGGAAGAAAGAGAGACAGAAAGAAAGAAAACAATGAAATATCCTCAAGAAAAATGAAGCCCCAGCAGAATATACTGCAAAAATCCATAGCCTCTGGTACCATTCATGCAAGTATACCCACAGTTCTTATGTTTAAGAATATATGTCATCCCAATAGCCTCCAATGGAGAAGCAAGTAAGTGACAGTTCACACTAAAAAACTGAAGTACTGGTTCCTGAAAAGCTAAAGCAATGTGAAACCATGTTGGTGGGGAGTTTGTTATTCAGTTTACTTCTTAGCTAGAAAACAAAGAAGTGAGACATGCCAGCACAGACCTTTTCTGTGTCAGATTTCTAGGCTCCCTTCTCCCTGTGCCCTCTCCATCACCCGGTGCTGTCACGGTCCATTTGCCTCACACTCTACACAAAAAGCATGTGCACTAGCACTCTCCTGCTAGCACTCCCCCAGCCCACAACCTCTGTCTTCTCACACCTCTGAAACCAGTGTATGGCTTCTCCATCACCCATCACAACCTCATCAATAGCAAATGTTCCTGTTCTTCTGGTGGAATCATCAGTAAGTATTATTTCAATGCTTTGAGGTATTCTCTTATTTAAAAACATTTTTTAAGTTTATTTATTTATTTCGAGAGACACAGAGAGTGCAAGCAGGGAGGAGCAGAGGAAGAGGAGTACAGAGGATCCGAAGAAGGCTCTGTGCTGACAGCAGAGAGCCCAACAAGGGGCCTCAAACTCATGAACCGTGAGATCATGACCTGAGTCGAAGTCAGATGCTCAACCTACTGAGCCACCCAGGCACCCCTCTCCTATTGTTTTTTTAAAGCAAGCTAGACATTTATTCTGCTGCTAGGCTTTTATTTAATTAAAGTCATCCTCAACTTTTAAAGCAGGCTTTGCCAGCCCTATTTTGACTATACTAATCCATACAACTTTTTCATCCGCATTAATTTTTTAATGCAGTCCAACCTGCCAATATCTGGCCTATATTAACAAAGCACAGCACAGCCATGCCCCTCCTCCCTGAACACCTCCCAAAGAAGCTTGCTCTGGGGCTCCTGGGGGCTCACCTCTCAGGCTGGTGCAGTACAGGGAAGGTTGTGGTCTTCCACACAGGGACTGCAGGCTGTGGCCTCTACACCTTGGCTTCCCTACAGAATCATCTTGGGTTGCTTTGCTGCTCCCTCAGCTCTGAGGCCACGTGTGGCCAGCCCGCCCTGCAAGCCACTGCTCAGAGACTGCCCTGTCCCCAGTGTCACCCTATCTCCAAGTGAGTAGAGAACCACTTGCCTCTCCTCTTGGACCTAACAGCGCTTGTCCCGAGAAAAGACAGAAGGGCAAGAGCTTCAAGTGGCAATCCTCAATCCTCACTGACAAAGAGACCGATGCAGCCAAGTGCTTTCTGCCCAGGCTTTGCTGGCACTGGGGCTGCCCCCATAGGACCCATTTGCTGTGCCTCCTGCCTGCCACCAGGCCTGCCACACTGTCCTTGCACTTGCAGGCCTGGTATGGACCAGTTCTACCACATCTGCTAGTCAAATTTCAACAGATACAGAATGCAATACAATAAAGCAGGAATGTGATACCTTCACTGCCGACTAAGAGGTCAGTGTCCTGAGCACCTCAGTGCAGTGTTATTTGAGGTCCACAGCTATGGTGACAAGCCCCTGGAAAGATGGGGCCCAACAGCACTCCAGCTCCTGCCCACCCTCCAGACAGAGGCTGGTCTTGCAACAACACTAACAATAGTAACAAAGCACTGATTGGGGTGGGAGGTGGGGTGCAGTGGAATTAGGAGTCAGGACAGTCATAAATGCCAGATGCTCCAGTACAAGTGGTTAAGGATGCAGTGCTCCTCTTTCTCCTTTTTCCTAAACTTTATTAACAGAAGAAAATCACACTTTGCTAACTGAGAGAGAAAGAGAAAGAATCGTCAATGACTCTGGAGTGTCTCACCAGTGGGCCAATGTCCACCTGCACCTTCTTCGGTTCCCTCTGGAGGGGAGGGGTGGGGTGGTGATGTACTTTCTGATTTCTCTTTTCCATCCTCCCATTTATGTACATTGCCAGAACTCATCAAACTCTGAGGATATTCAGCGCCAAACAGAGCCATGTATCCAAAGCACACATCTCACTGACTTGAAACTGTGCCTCAGAGAAACACAACAATCACCACCAACCACCACTCCCTTAAGTCTTTTCCTTAAGTAGAATTCGTATTCAAGCAGATGGCTGAAAAAGGAGTCCGATCTAAGAGGCCACCTGGCACCTGGGTGGCTCAGTCAGTTAAGCATCCGACTTCGGCTGAGGTCATGATCTTACGGTCTTTGGTCCTTGAGTTTGAGGCCCTCATCAGGCTCTGTGCTGACAGCTCGGGGCCTGGAGCCTGCTTCAGATTCTGTGTCTCCCTCTCTCTCTGCCCTCCCCCACTTGCACTCTGTCTCTCTTGCTCTCAAAAAAAAAATAAACAAAAAAAAATAATAAAAAAATTTTTTTTTTAATTTAAAAGGCCATTTAAAGATAGGTTTAGTAACTGACCTATGTGGAGGACCTTGTGGCTAAGGTCACGTAGACATTATCCTCACAGAAATGGCTGAGCGCATTTGCTGGTTGCCCACAATGTGTGCGGCACACAAGACACCTTCTCCCAGCACAAACCATTATTTCCAGTGCCACTTGTCCTCCAACTTAGTATGAGCAAGAACATTTAATAGAGCCTTTCATCCTGATCTGCAAGAAGACAAGTAAGTGGTCCTTGCCATTACGCTTTTCCCTAGCTCTAATAGCAAGTCCCCACAGAACTCCCAGAACAGAATTATGCAGAAAATTTTCAGCATTCCAAAGCAGGAGCAACACCTGTGTTAGATATCTCAAAAAACCTGCTATTTTTTTAAGTTTGTTTTTTAGAAAGAGAGAGAGCACGAGCACAGGGTAGGGGAAGAGAGAGAAGAAGAGAGAGAGAATCCCAAGCAGGCTCCGCACTGTCAGCACGGAACCTGATGCGGGGCTCAAACTCACGAACTGTGAAATCATGACCTCAGCCAAAGTCAGACACTTAAACGACTGACCCACAGGAGCCCCCCTTCTTTTTTTTTTTAAGTCTATTTATTTATTTTTGAGACACACAGAGAGAGTACTATGTTTAAGTATTGAGAAGGACCCAATTTATACTGAATGGATTTTGAGGAATTCTCATTATAAAACACATTAAAAGTAGCATAATGGGATCTGTATTGCTAATATATCATCTGTAATTAATTAATACTAATATATCCTCTGTAAATAAAGGCAAAGGTGTCATTTCCTATGATATCTATTCTAAGGTAAACAGGACAATTTTCTTCAGCCAGCAATTATTACACATCGGCTATGGGAGAGAGAACTAGGTATATGTTTAAAGCCGGATCTCTTACTTAACCTATGTTTTAAAGGAAATCACTTGTTTGCTTGGTGGCCTACTTTTGTGCCTTACTGGATGCCATATCTGACCATAAGGAGGTTTGGAGAGGCTGAAATGTGCTTATGTTCATTCCTTTTTTCCACTTGGTTTCAGAAGGTGAGGTGTCCAGAGGATCACAGTCTCCGATTTTATGAGAAGACCTTGTCTGCTCTCTGAGACCTTTATCTGAAAAAAGAACCAGCAACCCTGGATTTTTGTTGAGAAAGGCCATGACCTCTTTCTTCTCAGCAATCATCATGCTGATTTTGTGTAAAAAAAGCAACATTTGGAGTATTTCCACTGTAGGAACTACTAAAAATGTCTGCAATTATGGGGGCGCCTGGGTGACTCAGCTGGTTGAGCGTCCGACTTTGGCTCAGGTCATGATCTCATGGTTCATGGGTTTGAGTCCCGTGTCAGGCTCTGTGCTGATAGCTCAGAGCCTGGAGTCTGCTTCAGATCCTGTGTCTCCCTCTCTTTCTACCCCTCCCCTGCTTATGCTCTCTCTCTCAAAAACAAATAAACATAAAAAAAATTTTTTTTAAATGTCTGAGATTATGTTTCCTATAAGCAAATGAAGCAGGCAATCCCTGGACCTAAAAAGTCTTCGAGGTATTTTTCACAGTGGTGAGGTTCTGAATACACATCTTCACACCGTTTTTGGTGGCACAGAGAAAGTGTGACCAGGTAACTTCCCTGGCCTTCAGCATGCAGGACGGGAATCAGAATGTAAATACTTGATGCCCTGTAGATACTGATTTCTTAGAACAAGGGAATGGGGGGAGGGTCATTCACGGAGGACTTGCTGTGTTGGCTCCCTTCACCACAATCATAGAACTTGATTCTCATACCAAGCCCTGAGTTGAGGGCTCTTCCCTTTCAGGTGAGGAAAAGTCAGTGAAAGCCTTTATCCTTCTCATGACACTACTCTGCCTCCATAGCTCTCTCCAGTTTCAAATATGAAAAAAAAAAAAAATAGATCAATCATGCAACTTCAGTTAGCATTCCAAAAACTATGGTCAGGCTCGAGTAATCTATTCACAGACATGCTTCACAGAGAACATGTTCACTCTCACAGTTAAAGCTGATTATCAAAAACTAGCATACTTAGAGGTTTCCCCTATTTATAATAATCATTATAAATACAAGTTAAAAACCAATTACATCGACAATGACAACAATAGTGCTATAATTCTATGAGCCTGGCATAAGGTAGGAATTTAATAAATCATTTGAATGAATGAATTCATCTTTGGGTCTTTAATCTGGAAATACACCAAAACAGAATCTATGAGAAATCTAACATCTTATTCATTTTACACTAATAATTTAAAAAACCCTTACGATTGGCTATTAAATCTTTAACAGGACAGTAATAATTATCATGAGACATACTTTAAAATTCACTCTAAAATCCTGCTTTAACTTGTTGCCTTAACATAAATATATCTGATGTATAAATTCACGAAAACCAACGTAACTACCTCACTTTCAACAGAAAAACAAATGCTTCAACTGTTAAAGAAGGGATTCTATCTATCCATACCTAAAACTATCTTAAGTGAGGAGTATTAACCTGTTGCCTTCACGCGCATGTGCAGTGGCTGAATTAACTGAACAGAAAGGAGCAGCCCGAAGAACTGATTTAGTGCATCCAGTGAGTAAACCGCAAACAGAAAGGGATTTACACACCATCACAATGCCCCCTGGGAGCTGTTCTGGTCCATCAGAACCCAAATCTAACTTTTCAGTGACACCTAAAAGTACAGATACCTAACAGACCTTGCATTGCTGACAAAGTAAACATTATATACTCTTTCAAAAATCAGCTTATAAAATACAACAGGGATGTGATTGAGTTTTTAAAAACTAAGTGCTTGAAATATACCCTAACTTGCTTCTAGGTCTAAACAACCAGAAGACTTGACATTTGACACTAGGTTTCTACAGCATGGTGCTAAAATGACCCTTCATATCTCTGAGGGCCTCTCGACAAACAAAGCTGGTAAATAAAAGAAAACAAATGACAATAGAATCCAATTTCCTACCTGATCCTGACCATCCGGGGGCCAATCTGCAACTCCCCCGCTGCAGCCTCAGTGAAAGCACACATTGCCAGCACTCACTTGTCCCTTTCTTGCTTTTGTTTCCTTTGAGAGCCATCCCTGAAACTTACCCAAGCTGAGAGGCAGATCCAGTACCTTTAAAAAAGTTAGCCATGATAAATCACCATCTTCCTCACTGCTGAGTCTTTCCTTCTTTCGCACCAAGATTTCTTTCCACCAACCTGAGAGCAGAAACTTCCCTACGCTAAGATCTCAGATAATGGTCATGTTTAAAGACCAGCCCTGCTTGTCAAAGATTAGACAGCTGTCTGTAGCATACACTCCTCTTCACCATCACCAAGTAGGCCCGATAAATGCTAATACTCAGCATGACGCATCCAGAACTTTAAGCCCCAGTGATAGCTAAGCAGAAAGTATCACAAATTTACTGAAATTATCTGTGGCACAAAAGAAAGGAGAAGGAATTAATCAAAGTCTCTCTCTTAATGCAATGCTTGATTGAACTACCCCAATCCCTTTTTAAATAGGATACTGGTGGCAAGTGACCCTGACTGCATGCCCTAGTGAGATACACAAGGAACACTTGTTCCATTTTTTTCTTTTATGACCTCATTAAGGAGGATTTTGAAGATTGTTCCTGAATATGAGAACAAAGTGTCTTAAGACATCTCTGGCTTTTTATGTCTTTAGCCTTTTACTGCTGGGATGGCCTCTGGGTCTGTGTCTATAACTAGGTACACTCATGCTCACACTTACCTCCCCACCCAAAACAACAATCAAGCAAGGTGATCTGGGCGAAAATAGCCAAAGCCGCACACCTCTAAATGCAGAGACGTGCTACTTTCTCACACTGGAAAGTTTTGCCAAGACCAAGTTAGGATCCACTCTCTTTTTCCCTCCTCTCTGAGTTGTAGCTGCCATTAATTAGCTCTGGCGGCTGTTTCAAGGCTCTTATCGAGGGAGGGTGCAGACTGCCAAATCTGCTAGTGTGAAAATACTCCACCGCCAGGAACATTTTTCTGTTTGTTGATTCCACGCTTCAATCTAATATGGAAGATTATATTTTACTATCAGAAACAAACAGATTTATAACCGAAGACATTAAAGGCAAACAGGCAAAAAGCAAGCCAAGGACTGAGCCTAAATGTAGTATTTTTATTGACTTCTTAGAAACCAAATAACCTGGCATATTAGTGTGTGCATTCTGCAACAGACATTCAGCCCCATTGTACTACTTAGAAGAGAATAAAAAGAAACCCTACTGTTTGAAACCCAGCGGAACATCCCCACAACAGGGCACAACTGTTCCCTCATGCATGAATGGGAAGGAGATGAAAGAAAAGATGGACTTCTGAGGTACAGCAAAAAACAAAGACAACAAAAGTGCTGATCATGAGGGAATGACACAAGGCATTGCAGCAAAAAGGATGAGAGAAAGGAGCTTAGACAATGGTGAGGACAGCTAAGTGACACGTAGGAGAATTGAAAAATCTACAGAAGTGTCTTTTCTCTCCACCCTTGATGAAAAACAATTAAATGTTGGTACATCTGTCATAAAATAAAAAGATCACTGAAACCTGTTACCATCATTATGTGCGGCAAACTTAACTACCCAAACTGTAACTCTCCAATTAAACATTGCCACCTCTGTCTCTGAAAGGAAAAGTTTTCATTTCTGTGACACTTTATAATATGTGAATACGCTGTAACAAGTTATAAAGCCTGAGGGGTGCTTAAATGCATGAACACATGTATGGGGACATGGATATGAAGGTTTAAAACACTCTAATGTAAAAGATGGGCTTAAGGAAATGTGTGTATCAACTCAGCTTTTGTTTACAAAATATTTTCCTCTTGACTCACATTATAATTATAGAGATATCTGCTCTAAATTTTGATTGGCTTTCAACTAGTAGCAGCTGGAAACATTGTGGCTTTAAGTTTCTTTGCTCTCAAACCGCACTGCCAAGAAGATATTGTTTGTAAACACTTAATATGAATGAAGGAAGTTCATGATTTAAGGCTACTCTTAAGCGAATGCAGTCATTTATATGTGATGGGAATAATTACCTTTTGATGTTTCTGTTTTTCTTAAACAGAGGTACACCTGTCCACACTTCACTAATGTTGAGCCCTGCTAATGAAGTGTTCAGTGAGAAAATCCCATCAACCAAATATATTAAAAAACCATGCAAAATCCCCACTAGATGTTTATTGCTCCGGAAGTCCACTGGCCTGGGAAAGTCACACTGTTTTAAGTGAGCTCCTGAATGTTATTCCTTGCTTGATAACATGCAGCCCCTGACAAAACCCAAAAAAGCAGTTATTGACTCTGTCAGAATGCCTGATTAATGGATAAACGCTGTAATTGATTAGCAGAGAAGTGTGAATTAAAACAGGGCATGGCATCAATAACCAGCTTCTAACAAAGGTGGCTGACATAAGATGGAAAACAAGACCCCACAGCTATATCTCATCAAAGGCACGCTTTTCTTAAAAACAGTGGAGAGAAGGAGAACTAAACAGGCCCAGTGTCCTGTTCTCTGCAATTCTTCAATCTCTTCTCTTGGTAAGCATGCTGTATGGAGCCATCGGCAAACGGTACCAGCACTCACTCCTCAGTCCACTTCTGTCCTCCTTTGGATATCAAGTACTGGAAGTCAGTTAAATGTTCCATTATTCCAGGACTACAGTGAAAGCACATAAGAAGTCCTGTTCTCTTTTCATTTTGTTTACTGGGAACTCTCTTTACTTATATCCTCATAGAAAAGCAAATTCTGCTTGTTCCAGTGCCCCTGGAGAGACAGGAGGTGTTATTCACTGGCACATTGCTTCCACCTGCTTCTAGAGGTGAAAAATTCATTCATTCATTCACTGAGTCATTTGTTCAGTCAGTCAGTCAGTCAGTCAGTCATCCAGCATCTGGTATGGACTAGTTACTCTTCTGGGCTGAGGAGGACAAAGATGAATAGGTTTATGGCAGCCTAAGTTGATGCAGATGCCACTCCTTAAAACACACAGAAGCACTGGATAATATAAAGCAAAAAAAAAAAAAAAAAAAAAAAAAGTTTTTGAAGGTTAAGTGAGATTGAAAGAAAAAGGAAAGGGAAATCTCTAAGTGCTAAAACAGCAGGAATTCCAGAGTTGGACCTCCTCGAGCTGATGCTGAATCCACAGAGGGATAGGGTCCTGGAACAAGGGCTAGGGGCTGGAGTATCAACACCCAGCTGGGACAGAAGACACCAATTTGGGCTTGTGCAAGGTGAGGGACCCCTTAAACAGCTATCTAATCCGTGAACAGGGAACTAGAAGAACTCTGCCCACCAAAGAAATGGCAAAGTAGCCCGTGTGGGCACTGTGAAAATAAACAAAGCTTTTTGTAGGAGTCCTCTAAACCGTGAACCTAGGCTAAGAGCAAGTGCAAGCATTAATACCACCTGGATGGGTTGGAAGTTACAAACAGAGAAATTACAATTAACTTCAGTTCAAGACCCTGAAACAACTGAGTCTTGGTTTGTAGAAGAAAAATGCAAAGTAGTGCTGCAAAAATGTATCCACAATTCAGGGCACTTGGACCCCCAAAGTCAAAAATAATCCCTGCTGAAGAGGAGCTTACAATAAAGAGTCCCAATCATGTGAAGAAATAAACCAGCAGGTGGGACAGTGAGCAAGTACAATGTAAGGGTGAACAGTTACCTGGGAACTAGAAATAAATGAAAACCTAAGAAGGAGTCTGAAGTATACATTTGAAGTTATTAACATGACCCAAAAAGGAATAGTAAGCATTAAAAAAAGGGACAGTATTAAAAATTAAAATCAATTTGAAAGAGAATCAAATAGCATTTTAAAAAATGTTTATTTATTGAGAGAGAACAAGAGAGAAAGTGCAAGCGGGGGACGGACAGAGAGAGGGGGGAGAGAAAATCCCAAGCAGGCTCTGTGTTGTCAGTGCAAGGCCCAAAATGGGGCTTAATCTCACAAACAGTAAGATCATGCATGACCTGAGCTGAAATCAAGAGTTGGACGCTTAACTGAGCCACCCAGGCACCCCCAAATAGCATTTTTAAAAAGAAAAAAATGTAATTATGGAACTAAGTAAAACAGTAGATTAGCTGACAAAAGAATTACTAAACTATAGGATGGACGAAAGGAAACCATACAGACCATGGCACAGACAGTAGGTGACAGAAGTCATGAAGATAGGAAACAAAAAGGGCAAAATGAGATATTACAATAAATGTCTAAGAACAGAAAGAATGAGGATTCATGACTATACATTTTCAGAAGTGAAAGCAATATTTAAGTTCTCAGATTGAAGAAGCACAGTCATGAGCTGGATAAATAAACACAGATCAACACCTACACATATGGCAGTGAGCCTACAGAACACCTCATTAAGAAACACAACAACAACAAACCAAAAACAAAAACCCAGAAAAAATAATTACTCATGAAGAAAGAAAAATTTTGCTGTTCCCCAGTAGCAAAATAAACCCCCAAATAATGGAACAATGTTTTCCAAGTATTGAAGGAAATAACATTTAGTGTTGAATTTATTAAGTTATCATTCAAAATTGGGGCAAAATAAATACATTTTCCAGACAAAGGCTGAAAGAAGTTACTATTCTCGTACTTTTACTGAAGTGACCAAAGGTATATTTCATAATACAAGAGACTGAATCCTGAAGAAGGTAGTGGGATCCAAGAAACAACGATGAGCTGAGAGGTTGCAAACAGGTAACTATATCTAAAAGAGCCCTCACTATAGGGGCACCTGGGTGGCTCAATCAGTTAAGCATCTGACCTTGGCTCAGGTCATGATCTCACTGTTCGTGAGTTCAAGCCCTATGTTGGGCTCTGTGCTGACAGCTTGGAGCCTTCTTCAGATTCTGTGTCTCCCCGCTCCCTGCTTATGCTTGTGCTCACTTGTGCTTTGTCTCTCTCAAAAATAAAAACCATTAAAAAAATTTTTTTTAAAGGGCCTTTACTATAAAAAGAACAGCAGCAGCAATAATAATGTCCTCTCATTTTAAACAAAGGACTTAAAAAACAAGACAATTAGCAGGCTCTGACTAGACAGAGGACATGAAAGACTAGGAGACTATATCAGGGCTAAAATACATTAGAGCACTTTGTTCAGAAGGATATTAGAGATTTATCAGTTAACTTTAGACTTTGTTAAATCAAATATACACATTAGGGGTGCCTGAATGGCTCGGTCGGTTAAACGTCCGACTTTGGCTGGGGTCATGATCTCGTGGTTTGTGGGTTCGAGCCCTGCATCAGGCTCTGTGTTGACAGCTGGGAGCCTGGAGCCTGCTTCGGATTCTGTGTGTGTGTATGTGTGTGTCTCTCTCTCTGTCCCTCCCCTGCTCATGCTGTCTCTCTCTCTCTCTCAGGTGAATAAATGTAAAAAAAAAAAAAGAAAAAAAAAAGTATATACATACATATATATTTTTTGCATAAAAAAAATTTTTTTTAATGTTTATTCACTATTGAGAGACAGAGAGAGACAGAGCGTGAGCAGGGGAGGGGCAGAGAGAGACGGAGACACAGAATCCGAAGAAGGCTCCAGGCTCCGAGCTGTCAGCACAGAGCCCAATGTGGGGCTGAACTCACAAACCATGAGATTATGACCCGAGCCTAAGTGAGATGCTTAACCAACTGAGCCACCCAGGCACCCCCAAAAAATATATATATATTTTTTAAAATATATACGTACACATTAAAATTATAAAAGTAATCACCAAAAGAAAAAACTAGAATATACAACTTGAAAATCAATATAAAGAAACAAAAAAACAAAAATTGAAGGAATAAAGCTTAGTAAATCCAATTAAAAGCAGGAAATGAAGGAAAATAGACCCAACAGAATGGTACATAAAAATAGTAAAAGAGGGCGCCTGGCGGGATCAGTCAGTGGAGCATGCAACTCTTGATTTCAGGGTCATGAGTTCAAAGTCCCATGGTGGGTTTGGAGCCTACTTCTAATAAAAATAAATAAATAAATAAAATATTTGAAAAAAATAAAAGACAAAAATTTAGTAAGAATGGAGTGTTTGAAGAGGAAATTAATAAGCACTAATGAATATACAAATATTTCTTCACTCAATAATTAGAGAATACACATTCTTTTAAAGTACACATGGAACATTTACAAAATGTGATGACTTACAAGGCCAGAAAAGAAGTATCAGGAAATACTAGCCAATCTTGTACAAACTGAATTCTCTCACCACAGTACAACGAAGTCTGAAGTCAGTAATTCTGAAAACTCAAACACATACTTTTAAATAATCCATGAATCAGAAAAATTATAATTAAAGGGAAATATTTAAAATATAGTAAAAATGAAACATTACATACCTAAGCCTGTAAAACACACCTAAGGTAGTTCTTAGGGGGAAATTTACAAGCTTAAATGAATGTATTAAAAAAGAAAGAGGGGGCGCCTGGGTGGCGCAGTCGGTTAAGCGTCCGACTTCAGCCAGGTCACGATCTCGCGGTCCGTGAGTTCGAGCCCCGCGTCAGGCCCTGGAGCCTGTTTCCGATTCTGTGTCTCCCTCTCTCTCTGCCCCTCCCCCGTTCATGCTCTGTCTCTCTCTGTCCCAAAAATAAATAAAAAAACGTTGAAAAAAAAAAAAAAAAAAAAAAAAAAAAAAAAGAAAGAGTAGGGGCGCCTGGGTGGCTCAGTCGGTTAAGCATCCACTTCAGCTCAGGTCATGATCTCACAGTTCGTGGGTTCGAGCCCCACGTCGGGCTCTTTGCTGACCACTCAGAGCCTGGAGCCTGTTTCAGATGCTGTATCTCCCTCTCTCTCTGCCCCTCCCCTGTTCATGCTCTGTCTCAAGAATAAATAAACATAAAGAAAGAAAAAGAGAGAGAGAGAGAGAGAGAGAGAGAGAGAGAGAGAGAAAGGAAGGAAGGAAGGAAGGAAGGAAGGAAGGAAGGAAGGAAGGAAGGAAGGAAGGAAGGAAGGAAGGAAGAAAAAAAGGGGATGCCTGGGTGGCTCAGCCACTTAAGCATCCAACTCTTGATCTCAGCTCAGGTCATGATCTCACAGTTTGTGAGATCGAGCCTCACAGAGGGCTCTGCGCTGACAGCACAGAGCCTGCTTGGGATTTTTGTCTTTCTCTCTCTCTGCCCCTCCACCAATCGTGTGTGTGCGCTCATGCTCTCTCTCCTTCTCTCAGAATAAATAAACTTAAAAAAAAAAGAGAGAGAATAGAGGCCCACTGTAGCAGTGTGAAGGATGCCACAAATTCCATTTGGAGGTGCCTCTGAGTTTGTGGAGTAGACACCATGAGAAAAAGTCACCCGCCCAAGTTGAAAAAATTTATAGACAATAAATTATCGTTGAAATTAAATGGCGGCAAACATGTCCAGGAAATACTGTGGGAGTTCAATCCCTTTATAAATCTTGTGATAGATGAATGTGTGGAGATGGCAACTAGTGGGCAACAGAACAATACCAGAATGGTGATAATTCGAAGAAATACTATCATCATGTTAGAAACCTTGGCCTTGGAATGGAGTATAAACAATAGCTGTGTTCACCAGAAGAAATCAACTGTTTCCACGTGTCCCCTCTGCATAGCACCTGTTTTACTACAATATAAAAATCAGATCATGTGCATTTTCATACTGAACTTCTTTGTTAAATAAACTTTTGTAAATAGTCAAAATAAATAAAAAAGAAAGAGTAAAATATTAATGAGTTAGCTTTTCTACTCAGGAATTATTTTTTTTTAAAGAGCAAAAGACTTAATTCAAAGAAAGTAGACAGGATAATAAAAATAAGAGTGAAAATTAATCATAGATCACCAAAATAAAATACTGATACTTTGAAAAGATAAAATAAACAAACCTCTGTCAAGATCAAAATAAAGATGGCACAAGGGTGCCTAGGGGAGCTCAGTTGGTTAAGCATCTGACTCTTGGTTTTGCCTCAGGTCCTGATCTCAACGGTTTGTAGGATCGAGCCCCGCATCGGATTCCGCACTAACAGTGTGGAGCCTGCTTGGAATTCTCTGTCTTCCTCTCTCTGTCCCTCCCCTGCTCATGCTCACTCTCTTTCTCAAAATAAATAAACGTTAAAAAAAAGAAAAAATTTCTTTAAAAGATGGCATAAATAATATTAGAAATAAAAAAAACCAAAACCTAAACCTACAGGTGCAGAAGAGAATAAGAGAATGCTAGAAACAACTCTGTGGCAGTAAATTCGAAAACAGACAATATGAGTAATTTCCTAGATAAATATAAGCACCAAAAGGGACTCAATAAGAACTAGGAAAACCTGAAAAAATCATATTAAATAAAATTAAATAAATTAAATAAAATTAATAAAAAGATAAATAAAATTAAATAAAAATTCATATTAAACATATTGAATTAATAGTCAAGATACATATAAAAGTTGTACAGATAACTTCTAGCAAGTTTTAAGAAGCCTTTAAGAAACAGAAAATTCATATCTTATTTTTAGAGAGAGAGAGAGAGCAAGCAGGGGAGGGACAAGCAGGCTCTGCACTGTCAGCACAGAGACTGACATAAGGCTTGAACTCACAAACTGTGAGATCATGACCTGAGCTAAAGCTAAGAGTTGGGTGCTCAACCGACTAAGCCACCCAGGCATCCCCAGAAAACTCTTATCTTATACAAACTATTTCACAGAATAGAATAAGGGAAAGTTCATCAATAATTCCTCCCAACATATTTGAAGAGAGTATAAAAACCAAAGAAGGTGAATACAAGAAAATTACAGACCAGTCTCAAAGCATAAATGCAAAATTCCTGAATTTTAGCAAACCAAATCAAGAAAATTAAAAAAAAAAATTGTTTCATACCAGTAATGCAACAATGACTTAACATTAACAAGTATATTAGTATAGCTCACTTCATTTAGAAAAGAAAAATATTTTGAACATCTCAAAAGATGTAGGAAAATCATTTATCAAATTCAATAATGTAAAGAGTTTTGTGCATGAAAAGATACTATAAACAGTTAAAAGGCAACCCACAGAATGGGAGAAAATATTTGCAAATCATATATCTAATAAGGGATTAATATCCAGAATATATATAGAACTCCTAAAATCCAACAATAAAAAACAACATAATTTTTTGAAAACTAATAAATGTTCATAAAGTTGGCTGGTTACTAAATCAAAATACTAAAATCAAAAGCAGAAACATGCCAGATCTCTACTTCCTTTCAAGAACCCACACTGAAGGGGAGGAGTATGAATCCACAGGACCAGATGTAATGGAAGAAACCACTTTTAAAAGATGTCAACAAGGGGCACGTGGGTAGCTCAGTTGGTTAAGCGTCCAACTTCAGGTCAGGTCATGATCTCACGGTTCATGGGTTCAAGCCCCATGTCGGGCTCAATGCTGACAGCTCAGAGCCTGGAGCCTGCTTCGGATTCTGTGTCTCCCTCTCTCTGCTCCTCCCTGGCTCGCACTCTGTCTCTATCTCTCAACAATAAATAAATGTTAAAAAAAAAAAAATAATAAGATGTCAACAAATGTGGAAAATGGAAAGTGAGTCAGCAGATGAAAAGCTAACTACCAACTGCCCCAAGTACTGGGGCCAAAGAGGGGTGGGTGGCAGCAAAAAAATCAAGTGTCTTTCTATAACAGCCCTGGAAATGCTTAGGAACTGAGGTTTCTGGAACCTCTGGAGGCAGGGTTGTGAGCCTGAACAGATTGTAAATCTGCATAAGAGCACTAAGACCCTGCCCCTACTAACTTTCTCATCCTAATAAAGGAGAGGAAGGAACTCTCTCTGGAGAAACTGAACCAAAACAGCTTCCAACTTGTGGCTGTAAAACCCAGCAATGAGGAGTTAGTCAGTCATGGAGGTAAAAATTGGGACCAAGTGCAAGTCAGCATACTGAATGGTGAGGATTCCTCAGGGCCCTTCCTCCTTGGCTCCCACAATGCTGGCAGCCAGGTTACTCCTGTAAGTCAGAGGTTGGAAGATTCCTCCTGTGAGAAACAGAGGCCTCACAGATACTGATGACAGGCAATCCCCTGGTGAAGGTGGCAGGTCCCTATCTGATAACTCTACATGAAGTCCATCCGTTAGCACCCACAAAGAACTCCCCATAAATTTTTAAGTTCCTCATTCTTAAATATGGACTAATACCCACAGATCAGTAGACATTTGATGAGAAGTCACTAACATGAAAGATAAGAACCAAAAACAAGCTGGCAGAGCACTCAATAGAGAAACTCTGAGTCTTGTATTACTTCATGAAAATGCAAATTTACATTAAAAAAAATCAAGCAGCATTCCCATACACTAGCAACAATCAAGCACAGATTTTGTAAAAAAGACGTAAGTCTCGCCTTTGTGGCATTCAGATTTTAGTTGGATTGACAGACATGCAAAGAGATAAATCACAACACAACATGGTAAGCACTAAAACTGCACCATTTTATAGACCCAAATTTAGGAAGAGATTTTTTGAGAAACATACTGAAATCAGATTGGTATATACAAAATTTGAAGAGCTGTACAAACATCCAGGTTGAAAGAAGATTCTGAGACCATCATAAAGGAAGAGAATGTCATCATCAAGGGCAGTATCAGGATTTTAGGGTCCAATGAAGAACAACAAATCCTTTTAGAAAACCAGGAAGGAATGTTGGAAAACAAAAAAACCTACAGAGATTAGCATCCTCAATATGGGGGAGAGGGTGGAGAGAGTTTAGAGAAGTGGGCACGATCTACAACACCAAGAATCCAAGTCAACTGAGGATTGGGGTGCCTGGGTGGCTCAGTCAATTAAGCATCTGGCTCTTGACTTTGGTTCAGGTTATGATCTTAGTTTGCTGATAGCAAAGAGCCTGCTTGGGATCCTCTCTTTCTCCCTCTCTCTCTCTGCCCCTCCCCAGCTTATGGACTCTGTTTCTCTCTCAAAATAAATAAACTTAAATTAAAAAAAAATGAGTATTAGGATTAAAAATGGGGTCTTGGTTGGGGCGCCTGGGTGGCTCAGTCAGTTGAGCATCCAACCTCAGCTCAGGTCATAATCTCATGGTTCTTGAGTTCAAGCCCCACATTGGTCTCTCTGCTATCAGCCTGGAGCTCACCTGGATCCTCTGTCCCTCTCTCTCTCTCTCCTCCCTTCCCCTGCTCATGCTCTCTCTCTCAAAAATAAATATTTTTTTAAATTATAAAATAAAAAAAATTTAATAAAAATGGGGCCTTGGATTTGGCAATTCTGAAAGCATTTAAAACCCCAGGGGACAGGTGCAGCATTAGATGAGATACAGATGTTCTAATGGACTGAGAATTCAATGCCGCTTAGTGGGGATATAGAGAAGGTGAGTACAGACAACTCCTCAGAGACATTAGGAATGAAGAGAAATTGAGAGACATGCCAATGGCTTAAAGAAGTGGACATGAAGCAAAGTCCATGTTTCACTTCATTTTTGACAGAAATGTGTATAGAATCTCTTCGTAGGCATTGGGGCAGGAAGTAAAAAAAACCAGGAGAGAGAAGGGCTAAACTGGTGTCCTAAGAGTCCCCAAGGAGAAGGAAGGAAGGCGGAGGCAGCGACACTGGAGAGGAAGAACAACTCCTCATTTGAGGAAGTTAGGGAGGCAGGAAGAAGGTTCCTTTCCAAGTGCAGCAGTCGGAGATGGAGCCAGGTGTGATATCTGAGTCAAGGCCTGTACTTCTGGAGACCAACAATTACTCTTTTTTCCTCAAACAACAGGATGTTTAAGTCAGAGGGATATTAGAGACTAACCATAGAGAAACCTGACAAGTAAATAGGAGGATTTCATATATTCCCCGGTGGCAGGGACACTGGTTGGGAGCCACGGTGACAGTACTGACAAGAAAAGGCAGATCAAAAGGGTGGCAGCAGTGGCCAGGAGACACGGGCTGGAGGCAGGGAGTTCAGAGGTCACTAAAATGCATGTGAAAGGACACAGTTCAGGAAGGGGCCGAGAGAAGGGGTGGGAAAAACTGCAAGTGTTTGGAAAAGCAACATCCTGGAAAATAAGCCCCCTTTACCTCTCTTCTACCCAGATTAAAAACTCACAAACTCCCTCATGTCCTACGCCAACTTCACAACTCTCAATGACAAAGACCACTGACAAAAATGCTGTGCAGTATAAATAATAACAGCTTTATTATTCCCCCAGCTCCACTGGGGCAGAGAAAAGTAGCAGACGGTCCCTAGGAAGAACAAATGTTAGTGCTGCCCAGTCCAGAATGCACCCGGCCACATTGCTCTGGGCCTCTGGAGGGGAAGGAGAAACACTGTCCAATCTCCAGATTCTTTAAAAAACAAACAAAGAAAAACCCAAGCTCCCAATTTAAAGGTAGATCAGAGTGAAGTCAGCTACTGCAGTGCAGTAAGGGGACTCTCTCCCAGATCTTTCACATCACTTCCTTCAGACAGCTGCCAATCTACACTTCCTCCCCCTGCCCTTTTTTGAAGGTATTTTTATTTACTTATTTAGATTTTTTTGAGGTAAAACATCCATAGAGTAACACAAATCTTAACCATACACTTGATGTACACATTATACATGTATACTCTCAAGATCAAGATACAAAACATTTGGGGCACCTGGGTGGTGCAGTTGGTTGAGCATCCGACTCCTGATTTCAGCTCAGGTCATGATCTCACAGTTTGTGAGTTTGAGCCCCATGCTGGACTCTGTGCTGACAGTGCAGAGTCTGCTTGGGATTCTCTCTCTCCCTCCCTCTCTGCCCCTCCCCTGCTTGCTCTCATGCTCGCTCTCTCTCTCTCTCTCTCTCTCTAAATAAACTTAAAAAAAAGATACAGGACATTTCCAGCACCCAGAAGACACCCTCATGTACTCCCCAAAGCACCCTAACAGGAACAGCCACTAGCTTGACTCATGCCATCACAGATTATCTGATAAAGTGTGGTTTTTATTTCAAATAAACAGAATTACATAGTATGTATTCTTCTGTGTCTGACTTCCTTTACTCAGTATTATTGAATTATGAACTTTTTTTTTAAGGTTTACTTATTTTTGAGAGAGAGAGAGAAAGAGAGAATGAGCAGGGGAGGGGCAGAAAGAAAGGGAGACACAGAATCTGAAGCAGGCTCCAGGCTCTGAGGGCAGGGCTTGAACCCATGAATAGTGAGATCATGACCTAGGCTGAAGTCTGACACTCAACTGACTGAGCCACCCAGGCACCCCTGAACTTTTTTTTTTAATACTCTTTTTTTTTTTTAAGTTTTATTTATTTATTTATTTATTTATTTGAGAGAGAGAGAGAGAGAGAGAGAGAGAGAGAGAGAGAGAGAGAGAGAGAGAATGCGTGCGCATGAGCAGGAAAGGGGCAGAAAGAGAGGCAGAGAAAATCCCAAGCAGGCTCAATGCTGTCAGCTTGGAGCCTTATTCAGGGTTCAATCTCATGAATTGTGAGATCATGACTTGAGAGAAAACCAAGAGTCAGATGCTTAACTGACTGAGCCATGCAGGTGCCTCCAAATTATGAACTTTTTAATATAAAGTCTTTTAAATGTTTCAAAGGTCAATGACATTTTGTTATACAGCTAATAAATATTATGGTTGTCACATACAATGCACATCACAGGAGTGTGGTGAAAATTACTAATTGGAAAAGACAGAGGTGGAAGAGGATCTCTAGGAGTATTAAGAAGCAAGAAGCGGGGTGCCTGGGTGGCTCAGTCGGTTGGGTGTCTGACTTTGGCTCAGGTCATGATCTCAGGGTCTGTGAGTTCGAGCCCCATGTCAGGCTCTGTGCTGACAGCTCAGAGCCTGGAGCTTGTTTCGGATTCTGTGTCTCCCTCTCTCTCTGACCTTCCCCCATTCATGCTCTGTCTCAAAAAATGAATAAACGTTAAAAAAAAATTGAAAAAAAAAAAAAAGAAGCAAGAAGCTGGTGTGCCTGGGTGGCTGAGTCAGTTAAGCATCTGACTTCAGCTCAGGTCATGATCTCATAGTTTGTGGGTTCGAGCCCTGCGTCAGGCTCTGTGCTGACAGCTCAGAGCTTGGAGCCTGCTTCAGATTTTGTGTGTCTCTCTCTGCCCCTCTCCTGCTCACGCTGTCTCTATCTCTCTCAGAAACAAACATTAAAAAAAAATTTTTTTTTTTTAAGAAACAAGGAGCTCTAGACCAGCAGGCCATGACCCCCACAGGCCTAGGCATCCACGTCTGCCAGTGGGGTCATCTCTACCCTATGAAAACAAGACCAAGTTCTGGCAAAGGCAGGTAGAAAGCTAATTTTATTTGTTAATTCAACAAATATTTACCTAGCACTTGTGATGTGTCAAACACTCAGCTGGGTATTAGGGAGTCATTAGAGAACAAGACAGACAAGTTTCTGTCCTTTTGCACTTTATAGTGTAGTGGTGGTAGGAGCAGAGTAAGGCCATAAATAAACAAGATAATATTACAGTATTAAATGCTAAGCAGAAAGTGAATGGTGGGAGAAAGAGGGATGGGAACGGTGGGCTGTGTGAAAGGTACATTGGAAAGGGGCAGGGCAATGTCTTTGAGAAGGAATGGATGAATTGAGACCTGAAGGATGCAAAAAAGCTAGGCACCTGAAAGACTGCGGGAGGGCAGACATGGCAATGGACAGCCAAGTGCAAAGGCCCTAAGGCTGGAAAGAGCTCGGTATTTATGAGATACACTATAGAGGAGACCTGGATACCTGGATGGTAGTGAGAGGGAAACACCAGAAGAGGCGACCAGAGGGGTTGGCAGGGAGGTCCCTGGAGAGCAGGGCAAAGGTTTGGATTTAATTTCAAGGGCAGTGGGCACTATTAGAGGGTTTTAAGGCAAGGGAGTCATCTGACTTATATTTTTAAAAGATCACTCTGGCCAGTGTGCAGATAACAGATCACAGTGGCTTCAGCACCTGGGTGGATGGATGGTGAAGACTGATACAGAGAAGGTAAAGAAGGTAGGAGAGAGAATCCAAAGTCAGGTACTTGACATCCAGGTGGAATGACTGGGTAGCCAGTGATCCGGAGCCTTCAGCAAACAACAGATTCACCTGGGGAGCTTGTTAAAACACAGACTTTTGGGTCCTGCTTCCAGAATTTCTGATTCAGGAGTACAGGGATGAGGTCAAGAATTCACATTAAGAAAAAAAAAAAAAAACTAAAAAGAAAAAGTTTATTTTGAAAGAGAGGGCAAACCAGAGAGAGAGAAAGAGAGAGAGAGAGGGAGAAAAAGAGAGCGAGAGTGAGAGCACGCCGGGGAGGGGCAGAGAGAGAGAATCCCAGGCAGGCTCTGCACTGTCAGTGTAGACAGATGCAGGGCTCAAACTCACAAATCATGAGATCATAACCTGAGCCGAAACCAAGAGTAGGATGTTTAACCAACTGAGCCACCCAGATGCCCTAAGAATTCTCATTTTTAACAAATTCCCAGGCAATACTGATTCTAGTATCTAGGGACTACACTTTGATAAGGGCTGTTAAAGGCAACTGGGCACAGAAGCCTGGAGAGGATCTATGCTGGCCAGGAATATACCACCTGTGTAAGTACACCACATATTTAAACCTGTGGGAATGTTGGGATCTTTCAGGGATTAAAAACCGAGAAGGGCAGGGCCCTGTGTAGAAGTCAGGAAGAGGAGGATGATTGAGGAGAGACAGCCAGTGAGTTAAGAGGGAAATCAGATTGGTGCCCAGGAAGGTGTGGTAGGCAGAATGGTTCCCCAGAGATTCCCATGCTCTAATTCCTAGAATCTGTGAATGTTACTTTGCATGGCAAAAGTGACTTTGAAGGTGTAATTATGGTCATGGATTTGAGTTATCTCCATGGGTCCAACCTAATCACATGACCCCTTAATAGCAGAGAACTTTCCCTGGCTAGAGACAGAAACAGCAGCAGCAAAGGACACGAGAAGATTCCCAGCCTGAGACAGATTCAGCACGAGGTTGCTAACTCTGAGATGTGGGGATCCTGTGTGCCAGGACTGGAGAGAGGTCTCTGTGAGGATTTGGACTACCAGCAACCTTAACGAACTTAGAAGTGGATCCTTCCCCAGAGACTCCAGTAAGGCTGATGCCTCGATTTTAGTCCAGTGAGCCCGGGGTCAGACTTCTGACCTACAGAACTGAGAGATAATAAATAGGTATTAACTCTAAACAGCCAGTTTTGTGGGAACCTATTACCACAACGATAGGAAACTGATACAGAAGCCAAGAGAAGCGTTTAAAGGTCACCGAAGCCAAATTTGTCAAATGCTGACAAGAATCCAGTCATCTGAGGACAAAGGTGTCTGCTGGGTTTGGCAGCAAGTGCAATCTTGGTGGCACGGAGCAAGGAGAAAGTGGTATTGAAGTGGGCTCAAGAGAAAATGGAGGGTGAGGGGCTGGAAACAGAACAGTTGAAGAGTTTACAGTTTGTAAAACTTTTGAAGAGCTTTTCTGTGGAGAGTAGTAATGGAACCACCTGTAGCAGGAGTACGATGTGGGACAAAGGGAGGCATATTTGTTTTTAGGTGGGAAATTTTAGGACACAGAGAAGCTGAAGAAAGGATTCGGTAGTCACAGCAAGACCGATGCAAAGAGACGGGATATTCTGAAAGGAGTCAGGCCCTTGAGGGGGCAAAGAGTGTAAGGACCCAGGGAACCGGCAGAAGGGGGTGGAATCCCAGGCCGTTTGCCTCTGCACAATGTGGCAGCAGATGTTGTGGATTCGGTCACGGGAAAGTGAAGGACACAACCTTGTTTTCTCAGACACTGGGCAGTTTGACCCCAAAGTCTTTCTGTGGCTAAATTTCTCAGGAGCAGGGGTGGCTGGCTGGCTCAGTCGGTTGGGCACACGACTCTTGATGTCAGGGCCTTGAGTTCAAGCCCTGCCTTGGGCGCACAGCTTACTTAAAAAAAATAATAGTGAATTCCCCAGGAAGGAAAAGGAGAAGATGGTGGAAATAACCCATTGCTGCCAGGCATGACCCTTCCAGCAACAGGCAGCTTCTGGGGACTTCACCTCAACAGTTTGCTCCAGACACGTGCTCTGGTGCTTCTGCCCTTCCCCTAATCCTGAGTCCCACTGCCAATCCTCAATTCCTGCCTGTCCCATTCCCTTCACTTTCCCCACCTGCCTTACTACACACCCTCATCATGTACTCACGTGGTCTAGGTGCCCCAGCACACTCCACATGTCGTTGTCATGTGCTCCACCATGCTCTGGCCTCCTGGCCATGTGCCCCGTCACGTTCCACATATCCCTACCCCTTGCTGCCTCTCACATGGCCTGACCCTTCCATGTGTCCCATCACATTGGGTGCATCCCATCACCTGCCCCAATACCAGTCTTTACCGCCTGCACAGCCCGCTGGAGCACCTTCCCCATGTGTCCCATCATACCCCCTCATGTTCACCTATGTTCTGCATGCCCCTGCCACGCGCCCAATCACACCCTATGTGTGCCCCTCACGTGCCCCATCACGTTCTGCCTGTCCTCATCACACTCTGAGCATGCCCACCACGCACTCCATCATCTCTCCCAGCACTTCCCCTCCACGTGCCTCCGCTGCATTTCCTTTTTATCAAAAGAAGTCACACATAAGCCTACCAAATAAACTCCCATCTCTTGTCAGGACTTTAGGAGAGGGGTAGGCAATCTCTAGGAGTAACAATTTACAAGGGGTTATGATCTTATAAAGAAAGAAAAATCAAGCTAAGAAGGTGAGAAGAAACGTGGTAAGACAGAAAACAAACTTTTCAACTATAGCTTTTTAGGAAGAGAAAAAGGAATGAAAGGGCAGGAAACTTTCCCGCATACCTGTTCTTGCTAGGAATTTTTTTTTCATGCTATTTCAGGAAGAAAGAAGGAAAGAAGGAAAAGAAACACAAGCTGAAAAGGAGCACATGTATTTCCCATTGGCTAGGAAATAGAGGCCGGTTCTCAGGCCAATGAGAAACACAGAAGGCTAAGGATGATATTGTCATCTGTATTCATCTGCCAGGGCTGCCCTAACAAGGTACCATAAACTTAGTGGCCTAAACAACAAAATGTTGTTCTGGAGTTCTGGAGGCCAGAAATCTGAAACTGAGGCAGGGTAAACCAACATGCTGACTACTATCCTTTACTCCTTATATATAAAGACAGCGTTCTAGGGACACCAGGAAGATTCAGTGTGTAGAGTATGTGACTCTTGACTTCAGGGTCCTGAGTTCAAACCCCACGTTGGGTGTAGAGCAAAAAAAAAAAAAAAAAAAAAAAAGACAGGGTTCTACCCACCTATTCAGATAGCAATAAATTAATGCCAAGTGAATGAATGAATGAATGAATGTACATGAATGGGGAATAAACAAACTTGGTGGTAGTTGAGAACTTCTCCATAGTAAAGTAGAGCTATTGTCCAAAGCACCCAGCAGGTTTCTAGGAGCTTCCTTAAATCTAGGGTGAATTTAACCTGTACAGAGAATGCAGACTTCAGAGTCCAAATGAATGTGTTTGGCAACAGAAAACACATGCATTAATGATTTGTGTGTGTCCAATTCTAACGAAACAATTCTGAAATGATTTTCAAATGTAAGTGAAAAGATGAGATTTTAGTAGCTAGCCTGGGAAAAACACAATTTGGGCAACTATGCATATTATCAGGCTTTATCAACTCCCTAATATAAGGTCAACTGTTACTTCAACAGCAACATGATAAACTGTCAGTAGAGAGAGAATGTTTTTTAATAACCAGTGTTTAAATATTTAAAGGTCTTATTATAAAACATATCACTGTAGGGGTGCCTGGGTGGCTCAGTCAGTTAAGCATCTGACTTCGGCTCAGGTCATGATCTCACAGTTTGTGGGTTTGAGCCCTGCATCGGGCTCCTCATTGGTAGTGGGATTCTCACTCTTTCCTCTCTCTGCCCCTCCCCTGCTCGTGGTTTCTCTCTCAAAATAAATAAAAAATAAAAAAATAAAATATAACACTGTAAATGAGTATTCAAAATCATTACTCCAAAAATCAAGGCAACACCTCTCTTTAAAAATCATGTCATGCTTGCACTTTAAAGTACTCAAATTCAAATTCAACTATGTGCACTTGGAAGAAAAAAATCTAAAGAGGAACAGAAACCTTTTAACAGTATGCTTGGCTCCGCCTGCCACTTAACTCCCTAAGAAGAAAGATGTAAATCAGTCTATAAAAGTCTCTCAGGTCTTCTGAGCCTCTCATCCTGTGTGGGGAGCTAGTGCAAAGCCTGTATTTAAAACCAGATTTCAAAATATGCATTTTCCTGGAGTCTCTGACTCTAAATGTAGCCACCTTCTCTTTCTCACACTTAGATGAAGGAATGGAGATCTATCTTCTCCAGTGCTGGAGGGGAAAATAAATCCGTGATCAATTTAGTGATGTGTTGGTCTAACATAACATCATAAGAGATTTGAACTTGACTATATGAGACTGTCCCTTCTTCAACTGTCTTTATGCTGAATGCCCAAGAAAAATCAGTTCCTCCACATCACCTTCCACACAATGAAATTCCATTGATAGGTAAGTTTTTGTCTCAGAAAAACATGGCACAGATAATCCAAAATTACAGAATCCAAAAATTCTGTCATAACTCAACCCCCACAACCTCATAATCACTGGAGCCATTCAATGAGGGGCCTCTCAAGATGCAGACCCGGCAAGAGACCTGGAGGATGGTACACTGAATTTACACAAAGTTCCGAAAAGGTTTTTACATTTTTGTTTTTCTGGGTATAATTTGGCTCAGGGACACATTGTGTATTTTCCAGAGAAGGAGAGAAAAGATCTGAATGTCATCAACAGCATAAAGATGTCTTACTTACTTAGTGATGGCTTGAGTATTGACATAAGTAATGTCCACAGATGCTTTTACCCTTTACAGCAACTGCTTTCACTGGAAGTTACTGATAATTATGAACACAGGAGTATTTCTACATACATAACCTTTGGTTTTATTTCATATAGCTTTATGCATGCTACACATTATCATAAATGCACAAGTGTTTTATGCCTTTTGATGGAAAAGCAGGAAAGTTCCCAACCAGTGGGATGCCAAATTCTCCATTCTACTCTAAACCCAAAAGATGAGTTATTGAGGAAGAAACAAATGCTTCACATAAAAGAGTATGTGTGTATGTGTGTGTGTGTGTGTGTGTGTACACACACACACACACACACATATACGTACATACACATGTATATACGTATATATGTGTTATATACGTATATACACGTGTATGTACGTATATATGTGTATGTATATACATGTGTATACACACACACACACACACACACACACACACACACACACACACACACATATACTCAAGAGAGATACCTTTGTGAACGTATCTCCTTTATGGAGAAAAGAACCCATGAAACAAACGCCATCCAAAAAGATCCACACAGTAAATAAAAAACAAGAGGTGAGGGGAAGAAATGAAAGATCACCTGACTGTATACCAAGAGGCCATGGTCAATTAAAGAGAATGCCCCATGGAGATGGTGCCCTGAGAAGTGAACGATGAGGGTACAAACAGAAACTGGGTGTTACAGCAACCCACAAAATAAGACAATAAATTTAGAACTCGTGACATTTTTATGATAGTGCAGGTCCAGTGAAATTTTCAACTAAATTACCTGAGATAGCTTCTTAACAGAAAGTGTCCTTTTCTTTTGAAAAGATAGTATATTCACAGTTCCAGAAAGGTACCAAAGAGTTCAATGGTGAAAAGTATTCCTCTCAGCCACCCTCTCTCTCTGGCCTCACTTCACCTCTAAGAAGCCAACCCACATTATCGGCAACTTGGGTAACCTAGCAAAGTCTTTACACATAAACTCAAATGCTCTAGAGTCATCTTCACGTGCCCAAAGTAAACAAGATGGAGCCACAAGGGGCTATTTTCCAGGAGCATCTTACAATCTTTTCCCCTCACCCCTTCTTTAAGGTAGGAAACCTTAAGGCTTTCAGATTTCTGTTTTGTTTCTGTGGGTTTTTTTTATTTTATTTTATTTTATTTTTAATGTTTATTTTTGAGAGAGGGAGAGAGAGCATGAAAGTGGGGGATGGGCAGAGAGGGAGACAGGGAATCTGAAGCAGACTCTGTGCTGTCAGCACAAAGCCCGACATGGGGTTTGAACCCACGAACCATGAGATTATGACCTGAGCTGAAGTTGGACACCAACCGACTGAGCCACCCAGGTGCCTCTCTCAGAATACTGTTTTATCCTGAACTTGCAGGGAATTCTGCATGAGGCTTTGTTTTTTAATGATGAACCAATTTTTTTTAAGCCCAAAATAAGTAAATTAAGATAAATAAGATTAAAAAGACAGATGTGATGAAAACAGTATCTACTAAATAGATTACCAATAAACAGCTATTGGATGAATGTGAAAGAGGCTCTAAGATCTGACATACCTGGGTTCAGACACTGGCTGCCACTTACAGGAATATGATGGAGTCTTGCTTTACTCCTTTGTTAAGATGGGGATAAACACACATCGTCGCATAGCTGCTGTTATGTTGTTGGAATTTAATGACACCATATGTGTGATGTGGTCAGGGTCCCTGATATGCATTAGATGCTGTGTAACTGGCAGCTGTGTAACTTTATAGCCATGAGCTGTTCCCTATTTGCAACCTCCTATATACTTTTGGTTACAGGGATCATTTGGTCCCCGTGAGGGCACCCAAAACTGTCACAGAAACATCTCTAAGCTTGCACCATGCTGGGGTGAAGTGACATTCGACATGGGCTTTACATCTTACATCATCCTCTGCAACATCACTGAAGCAATGTCAGCCTCCTCTGTACTGAGGGGGAAAAAGTCACACTCCAAAACTGACCTAGACAAAGGAACCTTGACAATCAGCGAGGGCGAAAAAATCCAACTTTTCCATAATGAATAATAAATCATTTGTTTTAAAGTTTTTTGTGCTGTGCTCAGAAACCAGAGCACCTACTGACAGTGTCCCACAAAAACTGAAGAGAAAAAGCATTAAAATGTTGATTTATGAGGAGTTATGTTTATCACTATAACAAATATACATTTGGATTCACTGAAGCCTTTGGTCCAAAGGTCAACCCATTCCATCCACAAAACGCAAAACGCAGTGACCAGCAGTGTCTTCCAGCACTGCAGCATGGAAAGGAACAGACAGGCTTCGGCACTGCTCAGCAGCTGTGTAAGTAGTCGTCTGCAGGTAGACTTTGCAGCATTAGGACTGTCACAGCATCGAACCACGAAGGAGTAACAACACTGGGCTTTACCACACCCACACCACCTCAGACCCACCCTGACTCTCCTACATCAGGGGTCCCTGGACCCAACAAGGAGTGTTTACAAGTAGCCATTTAGCACCTTCCTCGAGGTAGTTTTACACCATTGTTGTTGCTTTCCCTCCTGTGAAGGAGAAGAAACCAGAATGCTGAAAAACATTTTCTCTCTTTCTTTTCACTTTAAAATAGGAAAATGTAACCACATTAGGCTTTTTTTTCTTAATGGCAATGTTTAAAATCTCTTCCATATCAATGAAGAAGAGGGAAAAAAAAATCTTACTGCCCAAAATGACTCTTTCATAGAACATCAGGGTTAGTTTCTGAGTGGCACGTTTTAAAAACATTTAATCAGTGATCTGAATATATGTCAACACCTTCTGGCGGTGTGCTATAAAATGTGAACCTTGTCAACAGCAACAGAAAAAGGTGACACACTTGGGACACAGAGCTTTTAAGCTGACACACAGTAATAATATAATTTTAAAATTTATCATCTGTTTAGCTGCAAGCAACAACAATTAATCTTTTTGACAATTCATACAATGCTTTAAATAACACCTGGGAAGAAAAACAAGGCATTCTCATTTTTACTTTCATCCTCTTGCATGGCTTCGTAGCTACAAATGCGTATAAAGCCACACACAATAAATTTTGTGATTAGGATTAAAATGTTAGCAAAAAAATATTTCCCTTGTCACCTCATGCCCCTCCTTGCCTCCGTTAATAAAATTACTTAACACAAGAACTGTGAGAGCGAGTCCCAAAGGAAGTGTGGGCCTCTGAGGGTTCATTTCTGTCACATCAAATGACATTTTATTCCCAAATCATTTAACCTACAACTTTGCATGACTATTTACAGCTTCAACAGAATTCTGGTGGGGGCCCAGAAATGACACTAATCCCTCTGGCAGAAACTCCATGAAGGCATGACAATCCTGGGTGCTCTGATAACAACAATTTAAAAATACATAGCCAAGCAAATTGCCTTCAAAATGCTCAGAAGCACATGGCTGTCTATATGCCGTATGGACTGGTACTTCGGTGCCCTGTGAGGCTTCATGAGATTTAGTGTTAGATGGCGTCAACATCTTTAATTAATCTATTTCCTACTACACATGAAGTCAAATGCATGTTACCAAATACACTTGCTGACCCACTGCCCTGCTGACCTCAAGGTTTAAAAGCCTGTGGGGTAAAGGAAAGGTAACCTCAGCACAGGAGAGGATGCAGGTGACAGTGAGTTACAAACTTACGAGGAAACAACATGTGAAGGTCGTTGCAAACAGCCCCACTGTCCACATACCTCGTTACAGCCAGACTTCCAAGACTCTGGTTGTACCCGCTGTCCAGAGAAGGAAGCCAGAGTACCGCATCTGCAACTCTGGATTTCTTCCAAGCTATGCCCAGATCCCATGTGCTTTCTATTCTCACACACCCTAAACAGAAATTAGGACTTAAAAGAAGAGGGTGGCTCCAAGAGCTTGGCCAAACAGGGCAAGGCGTTAAGAGTGCGATGGCCCAAGGTCTGGGGAGAGTCCTGGCAGCAGAAATCCATAAAAAAAATATAAGCTCTCCTATAGAACATAGAGAAGACAGAGTCAGAAGAAGACCGAGGTTATGGGACACAGGAATGGACATTTGTGCAAAAAATAGAGACTGAGTATGCGTGGCTCTTTGTCTATGGGGATTTTCTTCTTGTCTTTCTTTTCATCCTAGTCTTTTTCCTTCTCTGCCAGATCTAGCCTAGCAGGAAGTGATTAAATCAAGCTTTACCACAAGCTTTACCACATGCCCGTGTGTCTTGTAATAACAGGACCTGAACAGTAGATTTTAATTCCACTAGTTTTTCCTAATGAATGATGTCTATTACATGGTCTTGGTCTCAGACATCTACATGCCCCCAGATTTTGTCCAGATGTTGATTAGAAAAGAACTGCAAATCTTTTTCAGAGAAGACGCAGAGAAGAGCACACCATTCTACATATTATGTCAGACCTTCTCTAAAGGGACGATTAGGGACCATTACTCTAAATCTTTATTTTGAGCCTCTAGGCAAAAACTTCATAAAGGCTTCCTTTCTCCTTTGTTAATTATTGGTGAACTTATCCCTCAAAGGCAGGGACCCCAATGACATACCCTTCATGTCCAAGCTCTAATGTGCTGCCTGTGTAGCATCTAAAACTGCAGCAGCAACTTTTATTTATTTTTTTTTTAATTTTTCAACGTTTTTTATTTTTGGGACAGAGAGAGACAGAGCATGAACGGGGAAGGGGCAGAGAGAGAGGGAGACACACAGAATTGGAAACAGGCTCCAGGCTCCGAGCCATCAGCCCAGAGCCCGACGTGGGGCTCGAACTCACAGACCGCGAGATCATGACCTGGCTGAAGTCGGACGCTTAACCGACTGCGCCACCCAGGCGCCCCTGCAGCAGCAACTTTTAAATATGGATACTTTATTTTGAAAGTTAGAATTCTAGAATGAATTCTAGATCTCTGAGGGGACTTGGGGAATACTCACTATGGGGACCAGGACCTGAGACTGATGACTTCGGGATTTTGCTGACATCCGTGCCCCTCATCTCCTGACTTCCTGTCCAGGTTCCTCTCAGTGCCTCCATAATGCTCTGCCATCCTCCTGAACCTAAAAAGTGTAAAATTTACTTTCCCACCGAGTTCTTTTCCCCAACTACCAAAGGGGGAAAAAATCCCCCATACTTAACTGATATATAAATTTCCTTTTAGTTATACCTAGTATTGATATTGAAGTCTCAAGGCCTGAAACAGAACTCTCCAGCTAGTGGGAAGGGCACTGACGGCTACAGCACATACGCAAGAGAACAATTCTTAAAACGTGTTTAATTACAGGGAGCCCCTCACAGCATGGAGCCAGAGCACAGGGATCTCAGAAAGCAATTTTCCATTTAGATTGTGCTCCTCAGCTAATTAAAAAACCAAACAGGCTAGCAATCTGGACAAGGAGACAATGAACACCCCACACGTTACAACACAGGTAAAGGTATGTGTGAGCCTAAATGGAAACGAAAGCTGCAGGAACCCAAATGTGAAAAGTAGCCATTTATAGCAGTGGCCCTGACGGATGGGTAAGTGCCTGGCTGGCGAATGACACGCTGCCCTCTCACTTCGTGGCTGAAACATGGAAACACTCTGGCCATCTGTTGTATCTGTAGAGATCCCAACTCGGAGCGGGAAGAAAAATGCCTGCTTTGGTTGCAGCTATAATGCACACGCTTCCAGCTGATGTGTGTTTTTGATGCTGCCAGCATTTCAGGTTTGAGCCCTCAATGACTGATCTTTTCTCCCTGACTGCTCTACCGGACATCCCAGGTTCTTACAGGAATCTGTTTGTTTAGGGGGTTCAAGACCTATAATGGACAGAGAATGCAGAGTAGTCACTGACTTTCAAATGAGTTCAATTCTACTGAGTATGGAAATGCTCACGGATGAAGGAAGGAGGTTCCAGCGATTTGGTGCAGGTTTGCGCCAACCATAAATCCTGCTTAACTTCCTTCCATTTACAGTTTATTGCATTAACATTTCTTTTGTGCTGGCTGCTGCTGGGAAGCTATTGTAAATTTGGGCAATTACGACTTTTGTTCCATCTGTCCCTCCCCTCCTCGGTACTGTAACATCAAAGGTGGCCAATTCAGCAGAGGCCGATCTGTCTCTTAAATCCAACCTGAAATAGATGTTATTAGAAATCACAGGCTCTGAGTGAAAGGTAGCAGAATAAATCATAAAGATACTGCTCCAGCCTTCTGAGAAAGTCTTAAAATAAGCTTTCTTAAACCTCCTGCACAATGCTCCTAAGTCAAAGCCTAGATAGGCATTTTAGGGCCTCCTTGTCCAAATCCCCTGAAAGTAGGTATGTGAACCATGTCAAACAGGGGGTGTGCCCCCAAATGCTGGGGTTTCCACCAGCCCTGCCTCTGCCTGGGTTTTAGTGGTGCTTAAAATAATCTCTCTTAAAGTATCTGCATAAACCAGAATGGGTTCTAACTGCTGCTGTGGGGATGAGGCAGCTTGGAGAAATCCCAAGATCTGGGTAAAGGCCTGTTGCAGATAAGGAAGGTCAGCAACCAGCTGGAAAGCTTGATGGACAATACGGAGCTGCTTCTATTCCTAACAAGCTGTCACTTGTTACAGGAAAAGAGGGAGAGAGACAGAGCAAGTATGGCTTAGGCGTGTTGGGGATTTCATAAGCAATAGGACATTGCATTGGTCAGCTCCATTCTCAACAACTTTTTGAAAATATACTATGCGCTGTGGTGGGTGCTGGGCTGGAGAGGGGAAGGGGTTCAAAGATGAAAAAGGACAACCTCTGGTCTCAAGAAACTTAAAACCTAGTAGGCCTAATGATAACAGACTATAAGTGGCTTCATAATTAGTTTCATAGGCACGAAACGCTGTGTTATCCCAGTTCTTTGTAATGTGAAACACACAGCTATCCTATGACCCAGCAATTCCACTCGCAGGTATGCTCAAAAGAAATGAAAACGCATATCCACAATGTATGCTAATGTTCATAGCATTATTCACAATACCCAAAAACCAGAAACAACCCAAATGTCCATGATGGATGAATGGATAAATAAAATGTGGTATACTCCTGCAATAGGTCATTATTTGGTCACAAATAGGAATGAAACACTGATCCATGCAACAACAGGGATAAACCCTGAAAACATGCTAAGTGAAAGAAGCCAGACACAAAAGGGCACAATTATACAACTGCATTTATATGAAATGTCCAGAGCAGACAAATCTATAGGTTCAGAGAGTAGACTGGGGTTGTCAAGGGAAGGGAGGAGGGGAACGTGAGTAGCAACTGCTAATGAGTGTAGGTTTTTTTTTTCCGGCGTAAGGAAAATGTTCTGGAATTAGACAGTAGTGATCATTGCACAACTTTATGAATAGACCAAAAACTGTGAATCGTACACTTTAAGAAGGTGAAGGTTAAAGTATTTGAATGTAATGATCTCTCAATAAAACTATTTAAAACTGCCATGGGAGCATAGGGTTGGGAGCAACTGTGACTCAGGAACAGGGCTGTCATCTATGGTACCCCTACTTGTATTACATGCTGAGGATTCTAAGCACTTTTTAAAAAAACGTTTCTTTATTTATTTTGGCAGGGAGGGACAGAGAGAGAGAATGCCAAGCAGGCTCTGCACTGTTAGTGCAGAGCCCGACGTGGGGCTCGATCCCCTGAACCACAAGATCATGACCTGAGCTAAAATCAAGATCTGGACGTTTAACTGACTGAGCCACCCAGGAGCCCCTCTAAGCACTTTCTTAAAATGAGAGAATGAATGAAGAAAACAAATCATGGGATTCATTGCTCACTTTAATACCTCCTGGCCATGAAGGAAAGACACCAAGTTCCCACTTTCTGACTACTTTGATACAGTCCATACAAACAGTATTCTGAAAACTTAGGGGCTTAAAGCTCTTTGCCATGTGGGTTTCAGGTTTTGAAGATTTTAGAAACACCTGTTGTGTTGCCGCCAACCCCCAGAGCCCTCTCTCACCATCACCTGAAGTGCCTGTATTTATTTATCCGTCAAGCAATTTGGGAGCAGTGACTAAACCTTTTATCTCCATATCCCTAAGAACCAGCAGCACCCAGAAAGGACTTAACAGGTGGCTGTGGAAGGAAAGGAGGGAGGGAGGAAGAGAGGGAGCTGGGGAGGGAGAGAGGGAAGGAGGAAGTTCGTCACTATTTGCTTATAATGAGCTTATAGCCTAATTCTTCAAGCTTGCTTGCTTGCTTTCTTCCTTTACTTTTCTGTACACCCAACGTGCTTGAGCTCACAACCCCAAGATCAAGAGTCACATGCTGTACCGACTGAGCCAGACAGGCACCCTCTTTAACCTTTCCTATTTCTTCAATTTTCTTATCAGAAGGTGTTATTACACTAAAAAAATTTTGGTACTCTAGTGCCACTTTTATAGGTCAAAACTGGTCAAGCAGTAGCAATTTCCAATGGTTCAATCTAATACACAGTCACAAGAAAGAATATCATTTTGATCCTATTTCATTATACAAGATGCATTTATTTTTTAAATATTTTATATTTTTTAATTTTTTTTAACGTTTATTTATTTTTGAGAGAGAGAGAGAGAGAGACAGAGCATGAGCAGCAGAGAGGCACAGAGAGAGGGAGACACAGAATTGGAAGCAGGCACCGAGCTGTCAGCACAGAGCCCAATGCGGGACTTGAACTCATGAACTGTGAGATCATGACCTGAGCCGAAGTCGGACACTCAACCGACTGAGCTGCCCAGGCGCCCCTAAATATTTTATATTTTTAAGTAATTTCTATACCCACCGTGGGGCTTGAACTCGCAACCCTGATATCAAGAGTCACGTGCTGCACTGACTGAGCCAGTCAAGAGACCCACAAGGTGCATTTTAAACTTGGGGCTCTGACCACATCTTCAGGGACCACCAACTTGGGAGGCAAGGGGGAGGGTTTCTGATAGGCAACAAACTCCTCCAAAAAAAATACGTCAGAGTTTCTATATAAGAGTTGGTTTGAACTGAAGACCCAAAGACACGTGTGTAAAAATTAGTTTGTACTGGGCTGGGCTGCCGCCTTGCTGTCTTGGATGGAAGAGGAGGTAGTTCTAGATCTTGGGGTCATGAGTTGGAGCCCTACGTTGCGAGTAGAGATTATATATGTATGTATGTACATACATACATAAATAAATAGAAATTTGTACAGCTTCTTCTCAGCTCCAGATCAACTTAGATATTAAGAAAATGGTCCTTTGGCCAAAGAATCAAGTAATGCCTCAAGGTTTTACTTCCAGTTCATTCAAAAACCAAACTGCTCACAAATTTTCATTCTATCGACCATCAGGACATCAAGGAGAGGCAGCTCAAGGAAGTGGCTACCATGTTGGAAATTCTGCACGGGACAGCGATAATGGGTTAGAAACTCAAAGCAGTAATCCAAGAGTTAGTCAGGAAAAACACTAACTCCAGAGAGTACTTATTAACCCAAGATTTTCTGCATAGTGTCTACACCACCCTGCTGCCTCTAACCAAACAGGACACTGTAGGTCTCAGTATGACAGAAAGCTTTTGTTGAAGTGGGAGGCTGACAGGGTTTTTTGTTTATTTGTTTGTTATTCAAATAACTTTCCCCCTGAGGAAAGTCAAAGGGAAATGTCAGAAGCATGTGATTAATGATTTTTAAAATAGATGGATCCTCCCTGTTGAATTGAAAGTATGTATTGAAAAGGAACCCACCCTACTAAATATTAGATTTCCATATGTAGGTTTGATATTAATTCATTCAAAGGAGTTGTGCTTTTGAGTCAGATAAATGACAGAAGGGTCTAAGTATCAACATCCTCTTGAGAGGCAGCTGTTCAGTAACATTCTTAAATCATAATGATGAATAGAATTGCAACATTGATGATGTGACCAACTGGTGATGAGGAGTCATCCCCAAGCTGTGTGCAGTGTTAATGTGCTTCCTAAAATAGTGTTAAAATTAAAAAAAAAAAAAAAAAAAAAAAAAGTACATGCTGTTGGGGATAAGGGTAAGGTGGTGATGATGGCGGGGGGGGGGGGGGGCGGGGAGGGGGTGTAAGGGAAGATTCCAGAAAGAAAAACCTACACCAAAACATACATTCTTTTTCTTTCTTTCTTTCTTTTTTTTTTAAGATTCCTTTTAATCGGCTCTTAAAGCAAAGACAGAAGCTGAAAACATTCCATGTAAATAAACAGCAAAGAACTCCAAATGCTTAGCAGACCAGAACACCGGAAAGAGCTTGCTTGGTACTGCCAGGCATGACCGGCTTTAGTGGATTTAACAATAAAAAAGAAGATGGCGCCAAATGACCAAACTACATGAGACTTTCCCTTCCAGCAAGGAAAGTGGATAAAACTTTGCACTGGGTGTAGGGGGAGGGTCTAGAGAGATAAAATGCTACTTAACACAACAATGTGAATAGCATTTAGGCCACATGCAAATTTCATCCACAGAGCTTACAAATGCAATTTACTGCTTAGAGGATGTAACCTATTTGAGTCTAGAGAGCTAATTAATAAAACAGTCTAAAAAAGAACGCAGAGTTAATTGCCATCCATCCACTGGTCTATTTCAACTCTGTTCTTTATACATTGTGCTAAACAAAATTCCAAATATTGTTATAGCAATTATGATTTAGTAATCTCAAGAAAAGGGAAGTTAGGTTTTGATCAAATTGAAGACTCTTTTAAAAACACTTGAAAAGTTGAATCTGCTTTTCTCCTCAGAGCTTGTTCTGTGATGGATAAAAAATGTCAACAACTATAAAGATTTCAAGTCAGGTCACACCTAGAAAGTAAGAATAAATAAATGCGACTATTCAGTAAACAATGCTAGATCTTTTTTGCCATTACTAAGGTTGAAATAATTGAATACAATCTTCAAAAACCATACTCTCATTTACAGATAAAGTTGGGCACATGGGATGTAAAACATACTCCTTCCTTGCTGTGAGTCATGGAATTAAAGATAGTAGTGATTTTTATCTCCAATTTTCCTCTTGACTTTTTCTTCCCTTAAGCCTACCTGCACTAAATAATTTTTGTTTTTCACTGATAACAAGAAAAGTTTGAACCAGATTATTTCCTCTGGGACAACCTGTCAATGATTACAAGGGTACAATTCAAAAGATCCTGCAAATAGCGGACCCAAGGCTCATTCTCATCCTATTTCCCCCTGAAGCTTGCTGAAGCACGATGCTTCTCCATTCTGTCTTGGCATACGTGCTTCTGGAATCCTAAACTGATTATAAGCTATATCCATTTTCAACAACTACGCTTAAAATATCAAAGACTCTCTAAGAGGTTTTTGAGTGGAAGAAGATACTTTACGAAGTGTATTAAGCCCCAAGGATTAGATCCTGGGAACCCAACATTTCAGCCACAGTGTAACTGCTAAGGATGGGAGGGGCAATACCTGGGGTTTGAGGCTTATTTTATGGAAAGTTCTTCAAAACCTGAATGGGCAGACTAGGAAAATGCAGGTCTTCCCTTGGCCATAGTCCCAAAGGTGCATCTATACCCTTGGCTTTTGTCAGGATGAACAATGGTGCTGGATAATTTCAGGAAAGTAACTCATATACCAAAATAGGACCGCCAAGATATTTGGAATAATTTAATTTAGCATTTCATGTAAGTGTACTTTCTGATTTTACAAATAAAGAAACAGCTGCCTACTGGCCATTAGAGCTTTTGTTTTATGCTGTAATTCCTATTTCCCCCACACTCATGGCCATGTAGAAACTGGAAGAGATACACTGAGCACACTTCTTTAAGTCACCACCTTCTCATCTTCTTCCACTCACGTGTTATTTTTCTAGCAATGCCAAACTGGTACATTAAAAAAAAAAAAATGTGACTAAAGAAAAGCCAAAGGGATGATATCATTAGTGAATGCAAATATGCTAATTCAGAGAAACAAATAATGCTTAAAAAGTCCAACTTGTCATATCATATGTAAAATTATATTAATGACATATTCAAGAAGAATCTGGAGATTATGCTGCCAAGACGGCGATACATTTAAGGCAATCCTACAAAGTATATGAAATCACAGACTGTCATATCCTGTAACTATTTTAATTTTAAAAGCTCAGTTTACAAATATATACCAATATTTTTCGCACTTTTAATCACTCCCCCACTGTTTCAGCATAAGAGCTAAAATAACCTAAAACGGCCCCTTAAAACACACACAGCAAGTCTGTTACACAGATCTAGAAAACAAAAAATGTATGAAGGAAAGCATTCTTTAAATAATCCGAAACAGAGTAGCAAAAAAAAAAAAAAAAAAAAGTGTATGGTTTCTAGATTTCAACTACTAATAAAAAAAATTCCTGAGAAAATTGTACTTTAAAGCAACTCTAAATGAAAATGCATATAATTAAGGGAAAGACCATTGCTTCAAACAGATTGACTGTCTTTAACAAGTTTCTCTCTTTCTAGCTACTCAGATATGCTATATTTCCTAATTATCACCTTTTAAGGGCCATCTGGGCCCATTCCTCCCCATCAGGGGGCAATTCCATTTGCATTGTTCCTGGGTTGAGTCATGATCAAGTAGTCTGGTGGTAAAGTTCATTAGAAATTAGAACAGAAGCATTCAACCCAACACAGTAAACCAAGTATCTGATACTCAGGCATCCACAGGAGAGATGCTAAGCACTTCATACACGTTCTCACATAACCCACGTCTTCCATGTGCATTTTATCAGATTGCTTAAAGAAACATTCAGCCTAGTCCCTGACCAGGTATGAAATGAAAATTTGATTAAGTCTCCTTACACTGCAAAATATTTCTCAATTAAGGCAACATAACTGTAATCCCTTATGTCTTTTCGTTCAAAAGTCTATTAAAAACCCTTTAATGATTCCCTCATTTAGCCTACCATTCACAAGCAGTATACTACTTCCTTCCTGTAGAGAACACACAAGAATTATCCTAATTGTATTTTCTGTGAAATGAATGCACATTACAGAGAAAGCGTATCCAACCCACAGACCGATGCTGACGGGTATAGGTTCCAAAGAGCGTTCCCTTTTGTCCTCATCAATAGATCATCCTATACATTCACACACTCTTTACAAACATGTTTGTGAGCCAAAGGCAGGCTTGGCCCCTAAATACGCTAGATGGTTTATTTAGGCAGCTGCCTTCAGTAGGGCTGATTGGAAAAGGCATGGCTAATTCAAGGCAGCCGTATATAAGAGTTCCTGCTTCATACCTCATAAGGTCTGATACATAAAACTCAGGAAATAGTTACCTGTTTCATCTTGCAATTTCTGAGCCTAACTTGCAATGGCCATCTTAATCTGAAATGCCAGCCTATTGAGATCAGGAAGGAGTGCTCCCTGCTGAGACCCACAGCCTCATCGAGCTATACCTTAGTCTTGCAAATGAAGACAGCTGCAGCAGGCCCTAATCTATGCAAGGCAGGTGTAGCCCTGGGGCTCTCTGCAAGTGACCCTAGGAGTTCTTAGGGCTGTGAAGTTAAGAAGCTACTGTCATAAAAAGAACGATTTCATAGCCTCTCATTATCGAGGTTACTATGCTTTTTAAAGGAACAATGGCTTATTTCCTCCTATTTGTACCTTGATATTCTCCCCTGCCTTTCTGAAAATTCCCTGATTTAGACAGTCCCTAATTCTGACCCCAGCTGGGACACTTCAAATCAATGGCATAGCTCACACGTAACTGATGCTATTTGTTCAATACTATGTTGAAAAATTGATTCTATGTCAAGTATCTTCATTTTTAAAATCTATCCTAAAACCTACTACTCAGATAGCAGAGATTGCAGGAAAAAACAATGCCTACAGTATCTTCCCAAGATAATGAGTAAAAATGATGATTCAATGCTGCTTAGTAAAAGATCTATAGCAAAACAGTACCACTGAAACTGAGGAGCCAACAATAATTAACTCAAGAAGTAGTCACTGAGTCTTCTACTTCTACTTCTCACCCCCCTCCCCTCTGAACGTGTTGAAACAAATGTATCTATGTCTGAGGCCAGTTGCGGGTCTCCCGGGTCTCTCAAAGGACCAAGGACACAGAACTCCAGAGATGTTTCTGCCCTAAGAGGGAACTGGGGTATATACCCTGAGAGTCCTTGGCTGGATCACCAGCAAGGCCATGCCAGCTCGTGAGCTGAGCATATGTGTAAAGTTCACAGCAGAGAGGGGACCTCAGCAAACCTTAAGGCTTATCCCCTGGAAGATCCTTCTATCTGAAGGAGGGAAGTTTTGTTCAGAAGATGCTTAAGTTACACAAGTTTCAACAGAAGGGGTCGTTGCAAACCCAAATCCTTATATATGATTATACTGAAAGTTTGTAAGCCTTTTTTTTTTTTAATGGTATTACTTTAAGACATACTTTAAAAATCTGGGAGCTGATATATTAATTTTGAAATAAAGATGATAAATATTTTTAAACATTTGGATTCTCTTAAGGAATCATTTTAGAACTTAGTTTTTAGTGGTTCTATAGTTTTCTACACCTTCACTTTTGAAATACACATAATACGCTTTTTTCCCCCAATTCCTATAGAACTGTTGAGTTTTTATAAAAGTATTAAATTTGAAACAAGTGCAGAAAGCCTGTAAATGTACCAGAAATACCAGGCTACACTTCCATACCCATTACTTCTAACAATTTCACAAGAAGGAGCACATTTTCATGAGTTGTGTGATGTTTTAGCAACAAGACTCCTATGGTCTTTAATGGAAGTCACACAGCTAAAACTCCATGCACCACTTTGAAAATTTAAGAGTAATTGCTAAGTCCCCCTTAGAGGGTCATAGAAATATTAAAAACCAAAGTATTTTGCTAAGAACTCCAATTATGCCTGAAGGCTTACATCAGATTTTATAAAATGATTGGTCACATATATAATGTACTCTAATACTGTTTTATTGGCTGGTTGTTTTCTTCATAAAAGAGGGTCTTTGTGAAGTCCTGTCTGAAAGGGAACATACAATACAGTGAACTTCAGTTCTAATGTTCACTGAAGGCCATGGCTCAATCTTACAGTGGAGGTGTACGTGAGAAATAAATGGACTTGAGAACATTTTATCTTGTTATTTGTAGACTCAGAGGGGATCATTTAGTTCTCTGTTCCATCAGGCTGGTAGATTTTGAAGAAATACATTAAACTGTTGAACATAACCAATCCACCCTGGTGAACATTCTTCCCAAGAATCCATTTTGGCTAGCTGAGTCAATACTACTGACCCTCTGTGGGTGATCCAGTGGCAGGCTTTGTCTGAGAATCCCGGTCAGAGTAGAACCTCTGATTTCTTTCTAGAACCATGCACAGAAAGGTTTATTAATTTGGGGTGGGGTGGGAAGAACCCAGAATTTCAACTTTAATTTTTTTTAATTTTAAATAATTTCAAACTAACAGAAAAGTTGCGAGGATAGCACAAAAAATTCCTGAATACCCCTTACCCAGATTTGCCAATTGTTAACATTTTGTCACATTTGCTTTATCATTACTGCCCTCTATTGATTGACTGATTGATGTTCATAAGTTATGTATATATTCTTTCTTCTGAACCATTTGTAAATTATATTATATTGTGCTCCTTTACTCCTAAATACTTCCCCAAACCAAGGATACTCTCCTACACAACTGCACTACAATGATCAAAATCAGGAAATAGAACTGATACAATGCTGTTGTCTATTCTATAGACCTTATTCAAATTTCATCAATTGTGCCAATAAATGTGATTTATGTCCACTTTTTTTCTGGCCCATGACCCAATCCTAAATCACTAACTGCATTTAGTTTTCATGCCTCTGTATTTGTTTTTAATTAAAAAAAATCTTTATTTATATTTGAGAAAGAGAAAGAGAGACAGAGTGCGAGCAGGGTAGGAACAGAGAGAGAGGGAGACACAGAATCCAAAGCAGGCTCTAGGCTCTAAGCTGTTCTCACAGAGCCCAATGTGGGGCTCGAACTCGCAAGCCACCATGAGATCATGACCTGAGCCAGTTGGACACCCAAAACTACATATTTCTTACAGAGATTGTTCACAAATGACTCCTCTCATAATCTTCTGATGTTCTGGCTCTGGTCGAAAATAATCACAAGGGAAAAACTGAAATTTAGTTTAAAAAAAGTAATTTTTTTTCCTTCTTTAATGGGATAAGAGCATGTAGAATGGGCACAGTAAAACATCATGAAAAGCATGATGCATGTTCAGAACTGTGCTGTTTATTTGGTTCAAGCCTGGTGCTAGTATAACTAAGGTTTCAGGCTAGGGACAGAAACACAAGGAGTCTGTTATGAGGCCACAGATCAGACCCTTGATCTCAGTGGTCATATCACATCTGTGCTGCTGGTCAGAGGACAGACTAGGTAGGCATGGGGCAAAGGCATTCTGTAGGCATGGTAAGTAGTAACGGAAAACACACTCCAACCTCCTATTCTACTCTGGTGGAATCATCATCATCCAATGATGGAAACACAATGGATAATTCAAGATCTTACTTAGATATAAACCAAATAAGCTTTTCTACTAATAACAACAAACTCTAAGTTGGATTAGGGTGAGAGATTTGGTCTGCTAGCTGACTAGCCCTTGACAATTATTTTTGGAGGCCTCATACAAAATGGCCTTTTATAAGACCTGGTCAACTTAGGTACCATTCTTTTATTTTTAGTGCAACAGGAATATCAAACAACTGCTATCCTAATCCCACTAATGCCATTTCATCAGGCTATGTTATTTACCTTCTAAATTGATTCACCAAATATTTCATATGGGATCTATGACATGGGAATATGTTTTTATGGAAGGGTGCACTGCATCCTTAGAGACTTGCAGACAAGTACAATGGATGCTCTAGAAGTCAAAAATGGTATCAGATATTCTCTTGTGAAAGTGTGGAGGAAGACACTGTTTTTACAGAATGCCCCTCCGTTTGCCGTCATAGGCGATGCCATAGTGAAATTCTCCCATTAGCAGGCCAACATCAAACCACCATTACCCATGAAAACACCAGCCAGTAAAAACTACTTTATAGCAGTCTGCTTTCAGCCAGTCATGAATGCAAAAGTTTCCAGCACAAATCCTGAAAATACAAACCGGGCATCCTAAATTTTTATATTAACTATCACCCCATCAATAAAACATGGCCATTTAGATATTGTTATTTAAATTCTAAGCACATGTACTGGTTAGTAGTAACACCGCTCTTTAAATTTTTTTAATGTTTATTTAATTTTGAGAGAGAGAGACAGAGCAGGAGTTGGGGAGGGGAGAGAGAAAGAGGGAAGCACAGAATCCAAAGCAGGCTCCAGGCTCCAAGCTGTCAGCACAGAGCCTGATGCAGGGCTCGAACCTACAAACTGTGAGATCATGACCTGAGCCGAAGTCAAATGCTCAACCAATCAGGCGTCCCAATAACACTGCTCTTTAAAATGCTGTTTCTTTTTTTTTTTTTTTTTAATTTTTTTTAACATTTATTTATTTTTGAGACAGAGAGAGAGACCATGAACAGGGGAGGATCAGAGAAAGAGGGAGACACAGAATCTGAAACAGGCTCCAGGCTCTGAGCCATCAGCACAGAGCCCGACGCGGGGCACGAACCCACAGACCGCGAGATCATGACCTGAGCCGAAGTCGGCCGCTTAACCGACTGAGCCACCCAGGTGCCCCAAAATGCTGTTTCTTATACCAGGGCCTGGTTGGTCAAACATTTTCTTTGAATGAAGTTTAACAATGAACACCTGGAAATCTAAGGGTAGCTGCTGGATAATGGCCAGAGGAATCCATAGTTATAACTTTCTTCCCATTTCTAGCAGATATTTCCCCTTCTCTCCCCCTCCGTTTTGGAAAGAGAAAAAATACAGTTTATTATAAAGTGAGTTGCAGTTATTCATTACATGACACTTGGACAGATGTGTCATTTGCAGATATAATAGGTCTGTGCTTCATTGCCCCCTACATAATTACTCAGATCACCATCTGAGGACCTATAAGAGTGATTCAAAAGGTAAAATCGAAGTCCCAGCACAGTAGACATCTGAGTAACACTCGTAAACAGAAGCGCAGATCTGCCAAGTGAGGAAGGCATGCACAGAACTCCCTACAAGACCACCGTGTTAAACAGGAGTATGGGGACAAAAAGACAATTTCTTTCTTTCTTTCTTTTTTAAAAAAATATTTATTTATTTACTTAGAGAGAGATCATGAGCAGAGGAGGGGCAGAGAGAGAAGCCCAAGCAGGCTCCACACTGTCAGCGCAGACTGTGACATGGGCCAGATCCCACAAACTGTGAGATCATGATCTGAGCCAAAATAAAAAGTCAGGGACTTAACTGACTGAGCCACCCAGGTGCCCGGTAAGACCATTTCTTAAGGCCTAAAAAAAGTTCAATTCTCCTTTTCTAACATGTACCTAGGGCAGAGTTCAATTAACTGTACCATTTAGGTCACAAGGCTTTCTTTACGGAACAGACATCAGCAATATAAACAGCCAGAATATTCAGAATGAGAAAATGCAATCCCTGTATACATACTCAGGCTTTCACTGCATGGAACAGGGATTCCTGTAAGTACTAGGTCCTCATCAGATGTCTGAGAGAGACATGCTAAGAAATTATCCTGTACTTTCCATTGTTAAAGAGTTAATCTACATAAAAATATCAGGAGAGTAAAACAGTTCACACTAACTCCTACCGCCTACCTTTTCTCTAATTATACAAAAGATGATTGTAACAAACCCGCTCTGGTAGTCTCCTAAAACAAAAAAGATAACAATACTTTCCTAATTTTGGTTTTGTCGCAGAAAAGGCAAATGGGTGCATAATTAACAATTTTTTGGTGCAAATTCATCTGCATCTTTTAATTGGTGTTAATTAGATTAGGACTAAAATTTCTTTAATCCTCTATCCTGCCTTTTTTGATGCAAACTAATTTTCTCAGCTGGACGTCAAAGTTTCCCATTAATTACACTTTTCTAACAGGAGATTCTTCAACCACAGAGAATTAAACATATAGACAAAAGCAGTTTTCAGAAGGGCTACGGACCAACCTTTTGGGGAAAATAAGAAATGGTGAGAATTGACACCTGAGAGATAACTAGTGAATTCACCCAAATTCACTGGTGAAGCAAAGCTACCACAATTAGCAAATTGGGGACTGTCCCATCCTTGAGAGCCTCCAGCATTTGGTAGCTGTCAATAACACCCAGTACCGTAACTCTGCCACATAGGGTGAATGTTAGAGCAGGCTTTCTGAAACAACAATGACAAACTGTTTAGTGTTACAGTTAAGATAACCTGCTTTTAAATCTCAAGAAAAACAATATGCTGCCTTTTAACCATTACCTAAGAGCCATTCCAAATACTGGTAAACCCACTTCCAATGGAAAGGGAAGGCAAATGTAATCCATTGTGGGTGAATTAAGTTCCACATTTCATCTGGTTTGCTCCAAATATTGTAACTCTTCTACAAGTGTTAACATGTTGGGGGGGAAAGCCACAGAATATACTCAGTATCTTTTATACCAAGGTGACCTGAAATAAAATTTTATATAGTTAAGGATTTTTGATAGTTCTTTATCCATCTCTTTCCTCACACTATGCAGTAGTGATGATTGAAACCTGATGTGTACTAAAAAAAAAAAAAAAAAAAAAGAAAGGCTATAAAACATTTTATGTACAAATAAAACAGTAGCCATTAAGTTTTGCTATGATGTCTGAGTAGATATTCAGCATGAAAACATGATAAAACAACTGTAAACTGATTGTGATCAGATGTAATTACAATGACTTGTCTCCAGTGAATGACATGAACTAAACACAGTCACAGACTTCTCCAAAATTACTTTGGGCAATGAACCAAGAGAACACTATATCCTTTCTTCACTAAAGGCATTTTGCCAAATAAATTGCAAACACACAAGCTTTAATAACCACGGCCAAAAAAGCACTTGAGAACTCATTATGAAAATGTTTAAAATCACACACACACACACGCATGCGCACATGATCATATTTGATAAAACTCTTTCATATTAATAAAATTATGCTGAAAAAGCTACATTTAAGATTTTTAATTGGTGCTCCCCAGAAGTAAGCCCAAAGACTGATAGGCAATTACAAGTTGTCGTTTTTTTTCCTCAAAGTCAGTGTTTTTGGCTGTCTTTCCTGGCTTATTTTGGAGATGCTGTAAGAAAATCTACTTAAAGATTTTTTACGTAGCTAAAAGTAAACAATGACCTAGGTTTTGAAATAACCTTGTATTTTCAGTAAGCCAATGCAGGTGGATTCTCTCACTCTCAGCCCTTTTTGATGCGGCTTATGATACAGCATTATGCTCCAAAACAGAACAAAGAAAAATATCCATTCACTTAGTACTGTGGTAACTCAACAGTAACTATGGCTAAAATAGCTCTAGAAACATAGGGACCTGGGAAAGAAAAAAGGACAACATGTGTTCTAGGTCCCACTTTTCAACTTTGTCTCATTTTTTACCTCTAGGCCTGAAGTTGTGGTAATATTGATATAGGCTATTTGGTAATATTAATAAGAAAGTAGAAATCTAATTCCACTCCTAAGTATATATCCCAGAAAATATATGCCCACAAAAAAACTTGTATACAAATGCTCATAACAGTATTACTCGCAATATCTAAAAAGCAGAAACCCAAATGTCCATCAACTGCTCAACAGATAAGTGTGTTGTATCCATAAAATGAAATATTATTCAGCCATAAGAAGAAATAAGTATTGATGTATGGTAGAATATGGATGAACCTTGAAAATATTTGCTAAGGGAAAGAAGTCAGGCACAAAAGACCACATTTTATGATTCCATTTTTATGAAAGATCCAGAACAGGCAAATATATTGAAAAAGAAAATAGATTAGTGTATGCCTAGGGCTGGGGAGTTTCAGGGGCAATGACTGCTAATAAGTATGACATTTCTTTTTGGGGTGATAAAAATGTTTTAAAATTGTGGTGATGGTTACACAGCCCTGTAAATTGATTAAAAACCAATGAATTGCACACTTTAATGGGTAAACTGTATGATATATAAATTACATTTTTTTAAGAGTGTGTAAGCGTGCAAGTAGGGGAGGGGCAGAGGGAGAGGGAGGGAAGGAATCTGCCTCCCTCTCCTCACCCCACCTATTTTCTTGGCCCTGCTGCACCTCTTCTTTCACCATCTTCTAAAATTCTGCATCCTCTACTTACTTTTTTAAATTATTTTTAATGTTTATTTTTGAGAGAGAGAGAGAGCAGGGAAGGGGCAGAGTGGGGAGTACAGAGGATTCAAAGTAGGCTCCATGTTGACAGCAAAAAGCCCAATGCAGGGCTTGAAGTCACAAACCGTGAGACCATGACCCAAGCCAAAATCAAGAGTCAGACACTTAACTGAGCCACCCAGGCACCCCTGCATCCTCTACTTATTATCTCTGCTGTTTGTTGTCAGGCTGCTAAAATGTTAAGCTCCAGAAGGGCAGGTATTTGCCCTTGTTCACGGATGGATCTTAAGTGCCTAGACCAAGGTAGTTCCTCAACATATATTGGTTGGATAAATGAATGACTACTGAAATCCCACTGGACTCATCATCTGCCAACATTTGTGTAATGGTGACTTTACAAGCTAAGGGTATAAAATTTTGCTACACAGATTTTTACACAAAATGAACAGTGTAAGGGCATCTGGGTGGCTCAGTCACTTGGGTGTCTAACTCTGTATTTTGGCTCAAGTCGTGATCTCATGGTTTGTGGGATTGAGTCCCACATCCGGCTCTGTCCTGACAGTGTGGAGCCTGCTTGGGAGTCTCTCTTCTCTCTCTCTCTCTCTCTCTCTCTCTCTCTCTCTCTCTCTCTCTGCCCCTTCCCCGCTCACCCTCTCTCTCTCTAAATAAATAAACATTAAAAAAAATGAACAGTGTTGAAAATTGATGTAAAGGGTTATTGCTGCTATTCAATATTTATTATGGCCTTGAAATACTCTAGGTGACACAGAGGAGATTCAACTCCATGAGTCTTAGAATAAAACCATGGATGTTGAGAAATTTACACTCTCCTAGCAAATGAAAATTCACAGGTAAAGGAGGACAACGTGTTTTAGATTTCCCAAGAGCTCAGTACCAACATTTGAAGTAGAGAGGAAAGAGCAGATTGCAGAGATATCCATCTAACTCAAGTGAACTTCGAGATGCTTAGAGTTCTATGGTGGTGCTTCTCCCTGCAATGACATGTGGAGATGGTCTTTAAACAGGGAGAGGTCTGAAAATATCTTGTGTTACAAAAGAAGATGAGTTAAAGTGACCTGTCTATCTTTATATAACACTGGTCTTCTTGTATGCAAAATGCATTGCTGAGTTTAGAAATGAGAACACACTGCTCTTATCCACAATTTGCAATTTTAGAAATGTTGCACCACATTTTCCAATAAGACTGTGGAAGCATTACCATATCCTAAGTCAAAATTTTGTATATTAAAAAACGTATTCTTATGGCATTTTCTGATTAAGACTAAAGAAATTCCCAAAGAAAAACATCTAAAGTAGTCACCTACAATATATTTGCTTTTTATTGAGAATAACTTAAGACCTTTTTAAAAAAAAATTTAGAGAGAGAGAGAGAGAGACTGAGTGAGGAGGGGAGAGGTGCAGAGGGAGAGAGAGAATCTCAAGCAGGCTCCACACTCAGTGTGGAGCCCGACCCAGGGCTCGATCCCATGATCCTGGGATCATGACCTGAGCCAAAATCAAGAGTTGGACACTCAACGGACCGAGCCACCCAGGCACTCTGAGAAGAGCTTAAATAGCTAACAATCACTAATAATAATATAGTTATTAATAATAATAGCTAACAGCTAATAATATAGGTCTCTATTGAAGAGCAATATTGTCTTCTAAAAGACATGAGACAGATCCAGTGCTCAAGCATCACCCAGGAGGCCCGCAATGCCAGCTTCAGAGGTGACAGCTTCCAACAGGAAGCAATCTCACCATCCCCGTATTCACAACTATAGCCAGCATAGGTGGTGCTTGGAGTTAAAATTAAAAATAAAAACATCAATGATTGATTACAGTTATACCTCTGGGCTTCAGCATTACTAGAGTCTAGCATCTTTCTTTCTTTTTTCCATCTTTTTTTCTTCTTTTGTTACATAAAGTCCATGTTATGTCCCAATACTAAGTCAAGAGGAGAACCAGAATTTGATTAGGCTTCCTGGGAACCACTGTAGTTTATGCTGTGTAAACGCACACAAATATTTTTGAGTTCTGTATTAGCTCACTAAACAACTCTTAATATATTCAAAGTGATTCTTTATAACACACTTTCGGTAAATTTTAATGGTTGTCCAGAAGTTTCATTTATACACAAATATCATTTAAAAAGATAAGTAGCCCCACAGACTGTGAAGGATTGAATAAAACAATCATGCTTATCATCTCAAAACATCTCTTACTAGCAGTAAACTTTCAATCCCAAATCAAAATGTATTAAATGGCTTCCATTATGATTGCTATCAATACTAATTATAATACATTTTAATTAATAACTAGATGAGTTCTAACATTGTGCCAGGCCATGATCTTAGAAGTTTGAATACTTGATCTGATTTCATCATTTTAACAGTATCCTCAGTTTTCAAAGGAGAGAACAGAGACAGAAAAATCAACTTGCCTGGGGTCAGCACAACAAATATGGTGACAGTATTCTAACTTTCAGGGCCTACATTCTTAACCGTAACTGTCTCCTACCACCAAATTAAAACCAGGAAGCAAAGGAATGTGCATTAACTGCTCCAAAGTCACAACACAACTTATTAAAGGTTTGCATAGTGAGTTCCTTTCAGATTTGATTCATTTATTCAGAAGAATTCACTGAGCACCTACTACATCTATTCTATTAGATACTGAAAGCAAGAATAGAGTAAGACACAGTCCTTGGCCTCAAAGCTGCAGGTCTATATGGGAGCCTCCCAAAGGGCACTGGGGAGCCTGAGGGCCTGAGATGAGAACTGCAGGTGAATTGAGAGGTGAGATCAGGAGTGCCTGCTGGCAGTGGGGTACACAAGTCTGTTACCGGAATCCAGATAAAAGGGGAATCTCTCGGGGTGCCGGGGTGGCTCAGTTGGTTAAGCAACCGACTTCGGCTCAGGTCATGATCTCACAGTTGGTGATTTCAAGCCCCACGTCAGGCTCTGTGCTGACAGCTCAGAGCCTGGAGCCTGCTTCTGATTCTGTGTCTCCCCCTCTCTCTACCCCTCCCCTGTTCACGCTCTGTGTCTGTCTCTCAATAGTAAATAAACGTTAATTTTTTTTTTTTAAAGGGAGGAATCTCTCATACGTGTCTTCAATGTATGAGTTAGGGTCCTTATCATCTCCTAATAGAACTTTTGCAATCATTTCCTAACTTTAGTTTTTTGGCTTCCAGTCTTTCCCTGGTCCCCACTGAGCCCTTGAATTTATCTTGCCCACTGCTATGGATTTACTCTGCCTAAAATACAATCATGTCCCTCCCCAGTGTGAAAACTTTCAGAAGCTCCTCGCAGCTCAGTTCCAATTTCTTGGCCTACTAAGTCCAAAGTCCTTCATTAAGTATCCCATCCTTCGCTAAGGGTGGGTCTGATGGATGCTGTTTTGAGAGCATGTGTCTAGAAATTACAAACAAGTTATGTTTCAGGAAATTATAAACTGCCATGAGAAATTCCACATAATTTGGATAGGGAGAACTTTATAAGCATTGCTTATATTCATGGAAATTTCCAACAGGCCTTTCACCAAAATTAAGTAATATGAGAAAATATGCCTATAAGGAAACCTAACTGATTGACTAAGACTAAACTTGTTTTGTAGTTTCAGGAACTCTGTCTGTAATCCTGAGATGTGTACTGTGTGGGGTGCAGAACACCATTTATATCTCAGCTGTAACAGCTCTTAAAAGCTAAAAATAGGGATCTTTATGGGGAATGAAAAAGAAACTTTATAATATCCATGCAGTGGAAGGCAGGCTCTCAGTGAACTAGGAAATCTTTCAAAGATGAAGAGAATGAAACAATAATTTGAAACCATCAGCCAACTTTACATTTCCTACTTGGAAAATTAGGGTTCCTAGGCGTACCCAACTTTTTTTAAGGCTTATGAATTTTTTCCTTTGATTCTTAAAAGATACTTTGAAAAAAGCCTATGGAATTTTTGCCAATGGGAGAGGGCTCTTGAAAAGTATGGACAATGTACACATTCTTTGCGTACTTAATGCCTCACTACCTGTTCAAAGCCAAGACCCTAGAAGAGCAGCAGCGGTTCTGACAGCTGAGGACACCTCTGGGGGCCTCCATACCCTGCATTCTGCTCTGAACCAGCTGGCCCCGCTCTCTGATTGCTTTGAAACTGGCTCTTGTATCTGTAACTCTTCATCTACGTTAATACCTTGATTTGACCATACCATGGCTTTTGGGTTTGGTTTTATCCATTAATCCTATTTCCTGGCTTGGTTCCATCACGTTGGATCCGGCCAGGCCATGCTCAGTTCAACCTCCAGAAGCCAGGCTGGGATTGCTGTGCCAGTCTACAGGAGTGTAGACACAGGTAATGGATAGTGCAGTTTTCCTTTCTTCTAATCTAGCAAAACAGTCATCTAGTCCAAATGGCCAGCAGGTTGTTAATAGTGAAGTATTATTTTTGTTCCTCATTTTTAAAGTAATCTCTACACCCAATGTAGGCTTCACACTTACAGCTCTGAGATCAAGAGTTACACATTCTACCGACTAAGCTAGCCAGGTGCCCTGAAAGATTTTTAGAAGAAATCTCTAAGGGTCTTTAGAGGAAATCAGGTGAATATGGAATGAGTTGACCAGTAAAATTTAAGAGAAAATGTTTCTTAGCACTATTAGGAATATATACTGTAGTTAAAAAGATAAGAAATTCGTTGTTTAAATAATACCAAATACATTATATGACTTCATAAAAACAATTTTTAATGTGGGTATTAGTTGCTTCTATTAAAATGTTCAATTTTATTCGAGAAATACCCAAAGACTACCTAAGAAGTTGAGGCAACACACAACACACATACACACAAAATTGAGTCTTACTAATTATCACTGAATCATAAATATGTTAAAGAATTAGATGCAAGGCAGCCTCTCAACTCTTCCAGTGACAGTTTATTTACTGTCTGTAAAAAGCAATATCCTTTAAGCAAGACTATATGGCAATCCTTTCCATAATCTGGCTGTGTGTGTGTGTGTGTGTGTGTGTGTGTGTGAGAGAGAGAGAGAGAGAGAGAGAGAGAGAGACAGAGAGACAGAGACAGAGACAGTGAGCGAGCACCCACATACAAGAGAGGAAACAAGAACCATGAAAGTTGCATGCTTATAGATTTAATATAAAAAGAACATATTCTGTGCTTGAAGTTCTTCTACTCTGTTCAAAACTGACCTAGCTTCAGGGCGCCTGGGTGGCTCAGTAGGTACAGGGTCTGACTCTTGATATTGGCTCAGGTCATGATCTCCCGATCATGGGATTGAGCCCTGAGTCAGGCTCTGCAGTAAGCATGGAGCCTGCTTGGGATTCTCTCCCTCGCTCTCTGCCCCTCTCCCACTTATGCATATTCCCTCTTGCTTTCAAAATAAATAAATAAACATTAAAAAAAAAAATACCTCACCTAGCTTCATCTCCATGGGATGTTTACACAAGGGTAGTTAGTTACAAGTGACAGCTCCCACCATATTCTGTACAGCAGTGATTTCTAACAGACCCTGAGTCCAAGACCCCCCCAGAGCTCTAGAGCTTCCAAAAAGAACTTCCTCACACGACTTGCTTCTCTGCTGACTTTTGGGTGTACATAAAGATCATTTAACTTTTGTTGGAAACCCTCGAAGCAGAATTCAAACCCTCTCAAGCAGTGTGCAGATACTCAGGTGGGCCACAGGACACCGGGCCTCCCTTCCCATGTGCTCTGCCACACACAAGAGTAAGACACATCAGCATGCCTTCCATGAGACCCCTAAGTACAGGTTTTCCCCATTATCTGAAAGTAAAGCATTCCTATAAAACCTTCTGTAAGCTGAAATGGCATAAAGTGAAGAATTATCATTAATTTATATGGAAATTTTTTTAGCCTTCCCAGATCCAAAAAATACCCTCTCTTAGGCTTTTCTGATACCTTACAATACATCTTGTTAACAGATGCACAAAATAAATGGAGATAAAGCACAAATGTTCACAGACACAGTTCAAAGCTCTTGTGGCTTGATGCTGAGATGCTGAGTGTAGTTCTAGGGGAAGGAGTTTGGAGGGGCCACTCTTGCTGCTGTGGGTTTAAAATGCCTCTATAACAGTTTGGTATAAAACCTATGCTGAATGCTATTTTTGCTTTTTGCCTTTTTTCGTAAAAGCAAAAGTCCTCTAAGGATTTCTCTGAGTTAGTGAAAACAGGTAGTAATATAGGTCTTTCATAAAAGCAGGGGATATCTACCTATATAGGCAGCATCAGGTGACAAACAGGAAAACCTGAATACCACCAAGAACATCGTTCAGGAGAGAGGGGCATTTAAAAAAATTTTTTTTAATGTTTATTTACTTTTGGGAGAGAGAGCACACAAGCAGAGGAGGGGCAGAGAGAGAGGGAGACAGAGGATCCAAAGCAGGCTCTGCACTGTTCGTGCAGAGTCCAACATGGGGCTCAAACTCACGAACTGTGAGATCATGACCAGAGCCAAAGTCAGATGCTTAACCAACTGAGCCACCCAGGCGCCACAAGAGAGCAGAGCATTTTAAATTTTGTTAACGTAGGTGGGTTTGCCCATTTGTAGTGGCTTTTTGGGGCAGTGCAAATTTTCACACTAATGGTGTAAATTCAGCACCATATTTTGACACCTGCTACATCTGATTCAAATGCAAATAAAAAATTGGGTTTGCATAATGAAAAATCATTCATTTTTCCCTTTCCCATCCCAGCAGGAACAGAAAGCAATTCCAAGCCACTCTGCAAATGTATCCAAGGTTAGAGATTTTGGAGGGAGAAGCCAGCCAGCATCTCATGCCCCAAATCACTGAAGCACTTCAGACGACTGACTGACTTAAAATAGTAAGGAAGAGCGGGGTGGAGGGTGAGGGGGAGAGGGGAACCTTCAGGGAAAAATCCAGTGAACTTTGTCAACATTCTGTTGCAGAACAAGTTCTTTCTAGAACCATCTGAGAGAGGCTTATCATGTTGGATTTGATCACTGGGGTTGGCTTAGGTGGCACACCCACCATAGTCATCTCAGTGCGATGAGGGTCAGACCGCACTTGATCAGTTAGCACTTGATCCCTTTGCTGGGGTCTAAGCTCAGCAATGCAATAGTTTCTTCAGGCATCCCCACTCATCCACCCCCAGACCTTCCCAAATGTCCCTCTCCTCTTCCCTGAACCCCCAGTGCCACTGCTGTGTGGCCTTTTCAGCCTTGCTGCCCAGAAAGTGTTCCAAAGCCCAAGTCCACCAGGCCTCCCTCTCCATGTTCCTTCTAGCAGGTAGAGCTGTGTCTGGGAGGCTTCTTCATTCTCCTTATCCTCAGCTTCTCCAAATGAAACCCACAGTAAATCCCTCCCCAGACTGATATCTTGGAAATGATTAATCTCTCAGATTAACCGAATGGGCTCAAATATAAAAATATTTTTAAAAAACAGTAGGGTCGTTAAAGAGTGACAGATTTAAGCGCCATCTGGGCTCGCTGGTCAGGGTGGCGCGAATTCCATCAAACGGCTGAACGGTGCACGATCTGGGAATCCCATCTGTTTTATCTAACATGAATCAGTCCAACAGTTTGGCCATTTTGATGTTAGAGCTGTTTAAAGAAAACCCTGGACATATAATACCAATAGTTTTTCCTTCTCTAAACTTCTAGAAAACAAAATATATGCTTGATTATAAGAATTAAAGATAGAAATGAAGTTTGATTTGATGCTAAGAGCAGCCCTAGATGAATTCTAAATTGACTTTTCATAAAATAATTATTTCCCCAGTTTTATTTTTTTTTAAACCTTTGGGACCATATGTGGAGACTTTTCTTAGGGTTATCATATGAAAGTTTATATTAATAATTTTTTTCACTGAAAACTACATTGATAAGATTTTGGATCTTGTAAAACAGGAAACTGTTTTGGTTTTCTTTCTCATTTTAATTCTTCCTCTTCTGGTCCTCTCAACAAAATATTTTTTATGAAAATAATATAAAAGTACTATAATAGAAAGCAGTCAGAGATCTCACTTAGACAATTTTAATGGTTCTTAAGAAACATTTTTTTTAACAAGTCTTCTCCTAGTTATTATAAAATGCTTTTAACCTTTAGTACTTTGGACTGCTTCCCTGTCTTGCTGTGCTATAATTCTTAGAAACACTAATCAGATTTTCCTGTCCCCAATAATATAGTTCTGTTTCTGAACAGTAGCATTAAATTGCCCCAAAACAAATACCCTGGCTACCTAGTCTTTAACAAGCAAGAAAAAAAAATACATGATTTCTAAGAGTAAGTATTTTGAGATTTCATTCTTAAAAAATCATAAACTACAAATGAGATGATCTTTTAATTGGAAAATATTCTATGACATTGTGATTATAATTTCTATCTTTAAAAATGTGGAAGATAATCCTATTTAGTTATTATGAGGCATATTATAGTATTTTACACATGAAACACATAAAAACGAAGCAATCATAAAACCAACATTCAGGTAACTGTGCATTAAAAGCGGGATTGCACATTATCATGTGAGTTTATTCCATTTTTTTTGGTTGCCTTTTATAGCTCTTAATGTGAAACCAAAATAACTTCTTCAGTACTACATTTGTGTTTTCTAGCCATTTTACATACTAAATATATTTCCTAAAACTGAATTTTCTGGAAATACAAAGCTGGCCCTATGCAGCATGTTATGAGCATGTGTATTTATTATTTCCTCATCCATAAAACCAGGATAATAATATCTTCCTGTAAAATTCTTTTAAGGATTATATTTAATAATGTTTGCAAAAGTACATTAAAAATTTTAAAGCACTGTGCAAATATAAGGTATTACTAACCCTAATAACAATAATTTCATATTCTTTATGGAACAAAAACTACCAAAAATAAAATATCCTTTCTTCCAATCTCCCTTATGATTAAATAAAGACGCACATTTACTTATATGAATCCTTTCTTAAACAGCATTTCACAATTGGTTTTAAAGTATCCACTTCAGGGAATTACAAAATATCAGAGAAAAATTATTTCTACATTTGACAAATTTTAAAATGCAGAAGCCAATAGTCAAATTGTCAGAGACTTTACTTGGATCCTTTTCTTTCCTAAAAGTTGCTGTGGCCAATTCAGAGCTCTCAGAGCACATGAAAACTTCTGTCTACCCAGAGCGGATAAGGATATACCTCTATGTTTATGACCCTGATCGTCTCAGGAAATGTCAGTGGTCAAGAGTTACAATCCATTTAGGTCATCGACTGAGGCAAACACTGGGACCACTAACTTCTCTTTTTTCTTCAAGAGTATAAAATAAATGAGCAAAAAAAAAGGGGGGGGGGAGAAGTTCTGAAGGATAAATACTATTTACAAAGTCTTTAAGGAGAGAAACTGCACTACTAAAATTTCATTAAATTTGCAGTCTTATCCTTCTCAGCATCACCTGAAACAAAAGGAATAGGTCCCAGCTTCAGGCTCCCAGTTTATTCTTTCCCCTTTCCCTGTGGTGACCAAGCCTGTGGCATGCTCCTGGAATATCGGTAGCAAATGAGATCCATCCGAACCCAGCTTTAGTGACAATGGAGCAGCTCAAGTTGTCCCTGTGAGATGCCAGCTGGCTTCTGCACAAAGGTAACAAGGTTTCTTTGTTTGTTGTTAATCCCTTTGGCTTTTTATCCTCCCCAATTTGTGCAGACATGCACGGGACACTTGCATCAGGTGGCTACAGTACTGATGTTTGCTCTCCACAATAGCGTGATGCCCACATCTTTAGGCATAACCCCACCTCTAGAGCCTGAATACTGGTTCAGCATGCACACCAAAAAAGAGGTCAGTTGCACTTGGCTGCAAGATGGTTCTCCTGCCCAGAAGTGGAATGTGAAGACACACGCTAGGCCATGAGATATGGGTGGGCAACAAAGAGTGCTTGGGTAAAAATGACAAGTAGTTACAGTTGTGGGAGAACTACCACGGAGGCATTTTCCCTTGGCCAGGTAAAATGACCCTACTGAAGCAGAAAGTTGTCAACCAGAAAATGTTATTATTTATACTCATGCATGTGGCTAGTATCAAACGAGGCCCTGTTTGCTCCAGTTTCATACATTATTCCATCAATGGATACCTATCTCTAGGGTTCATAAAGTTAGGAAGAAATTTTCCCCGCGGGCTTCACCTAAGTAGCACAATGTGAGCTAAGAGAAGTGATGAGTTTGTACTGCCCCATTTTCATTCCAGTATATTCCTTGCCAAAATAATATTTTGAAACCATAGTTCATTTAACTATATCTCATTCCCTGTGACTTTATGCATTTGAGTAATTTTATTAAACCTTGATTTAAAGAAAATGTTGTCAATCCTCCATCTAGCATGAGATGTTTTATCTTTGTACCAACAGTGACCATCTCAGATCTCAGCACTGTATTTTGAGCCACAGGACAGTGGCCCATTTAAAGGTAAATAAGAAACTCCTTCCCCCCCAAAATTTCAATGTCTCATTATCCCTTACCAAAACTGGTGTAAAACTCAGTGAGAATTGGGAAATATTTTATAAATATACTTATAAATATTCTGAACTTTATAAGTTATTAAACTGGATGATGGCAAAGTATAAGACAGTATCACCCATCTGTCAGGTTAACCCATAAATCTGTACCTTTATATGTGACAATTTGTCAAGTTAGCAAAACTAATGAAAAAATAAACCTTCTCCTAAAAATCTTAGTTTTCAACTCATAACTATTACCTGAAAAAATCTTTTAAGGACTTAGAAGATATAGGGGCGCCTGGGTGGCTCAGTCAGAAAAGCATGTGGCTCTTGATCTTGGGATCGTGTGTTCGAGCCCCATGATGGGTGCAGAGATTACCAAAAAAAAAAAAAAAAAAAAAAAAAGAACGAACAAACAACAAAAAGAAGATATAAACCTATTTTTTCAAAGCATAAATTCAACAAAATAGAACCAATGGTCTAATGTCAGTAGCTAATGCAATTCTCTCTCCACAAAAGCAGCTATGGGGAAGAGACACTAGAAAAGACTGAAAATCTACTTTGGCTCAAGATAATTGATAAAATTCTATTCCTCCCTTTAAAAACAAAACCAAAACAAAGTGATTATCTCTGTGTCAGCTTTTTAAATGATTTTGAGTGTAACATATAGTCAAACTACTAAAGATCACACAGCACAATTAAATGTGTGCTGAGATGTATCTTAAATAATCTCAAACTTCTAAAACTTCTGTGGCTTTAGCAAAAGCATCATAAAGTACTTGACAACCAGAGTAAACCTCTTTAAAGTGACAAAATAGCAAGGAAAGGTCAGGGAGCCAAGCAGGTCAACAAAGTCCTTCTTCCCAATCTGGGGTCATTCTTCCCTCCGGCACTGATTGGTCTCCCAGTAAATTCCACATTAGCTCCTCCCTTCAGCTGCAGCAGAAACACTTGAACTGCCTTCTCTCTCCACAAAAGTTTAGTTTGCTGATTGGGCATGAAACAAAGGGAAGACAGCAGGGGTACAATTTATAAGGGGGCAGGCAAGGTTGACAGGCTATTGTGCTCTGGAGGCATCCACAAGCTGTTAATTCTATTTTAACATCGTTAATAAGACTGTTAACACATCAGACTTTGTTTAGAGACCTTGAAAACATCAACAAACTATTAAACGATCCACCTGAAATAAAATAGTATCCACTTTGGAAACATCAAAATCATACTTTTTTTAATCCTTAAAACTGAAAGACTAAAGAAAGGAAAAAGGAAATCTATTACTGTAAATCATGTGCAAATACCCCAAATTCTTACGATTAATACTCTTGAAACATTCTTTTTTATTTTGACATCATCTTTGATCTGTGAATTTTCAAAATAAGGAAATCATATCAAAATAGTTTTACTTCCATGTACATATGCAAAAAGGGATTAAAAACAAATGCACAGGCTTAAATATTTAAAATGAATAATTAGTCTGGCAGATTAACAGCACTTAATTTTGCAATAGAATAACATTTTGAGCTCAGTCTGTAAAGAAAGAAGAAAACACTCCATTATATAAGGAAAGTTTTTGTATTATACCCTCACATCCAACTAAAATACTACTAAGTAATTTTAGCAAGAGTAAAAAGTTCCAATTCATGACTTAAGAAAAAGAAAATTTTCTAAATTTTATTTTGCTTTTTTTTCTCCTTTGCTTTACTTAGCTTAATTTTAAGAATTAAGATTATTCAAAGTAAAAAGTACTATGCTTAAAATCAAGGTGACCAAATAACCAATAACTGACATTCAACAATGTTTATAAAGAAGAAATTTTAATTTGAATTTTTGGTGTAAATGTATTTTTGATGTCAAACTCTTTTCAATTAAAATAGCATATTTCTTATGGGATAATCTACTAAAATTACTATAATTGACACCTAACTATATTTTCATGTAAAACCAAAAATGTATATTACAAAGAGTTTTTAATAACAGCTTAAAAACAATTTTCTGGACACTATATCGGAAACGAATGGAAAAACTTGAAGCATTTGGGATATGGCTTAAAGTACTGATTTTCTAACACACTATAATGCAAATTTGTAGGTGTTAATTTTAAACATCCTTGCTTGTGATTTAAAACAACAGTTACTTAATGCTCTTGCTAGCACTGGAGTGAAAAATTAAAAGCATGAGAAATTAAGGTGGAATCAAATTATGTAGAAGGGATATACAGCTTACAGAAGAGAGCAGGGAATTCTAGGAGATATTTAAATCTTTTGACTCCTTTGAGTGCAGCTGTTTATCAGTGACCGGTGGTGGCCTAGGGTTAGGGGAGATGGTGAATGAAAACACTGTGGAGGCTACTCACGAACCAGGACATTAATGTGAGAACACGGAAGTGTAAACTCATGGGCAAACGCTGAGACAACTCAAAATGCAATCTCCGCATTGAACACAACACAAGAGTGAGTTCTCAACAGGTCAAATGACCAATGAGCAAACGCGGGTTCAAGGCATGACGACTTTGGGTGACACACTCTGGGAAAGCATCAATCACCACACATTTTTACAAGTGGAAATCAAGGCAGGAACTCTGAATGATGACCGACGAAGAAATAACATTTGGCTACCACTGTTCAATTGCCTTTCCCAAATACGATGCCGGGTTTATCTCTCCGGCTTCCTACAATCTTTCATGTTTCAGATACACACATTTCAGCCCGAGTGTTTCAGTTGCCATAACAACTTCATAAATTTGTTCTCAGATGTCCTTTTTAATCACATCCTTTTTTTTGAAAAAGCTGGATGGGTCAGGACAGTGCCTCCAATTTATTTGGTTCATACCTGGCTCATGAGGAGTTGGGGTATTTGTTCCCTTACGTTAAGAAGCTCAAACACCTGAAAATAATGTCACTATTCCTCTCTATAGGCAAAGAAGATGTTTTTAAAAAATGTGTTTGCATGTGGCCTTATCATCAAATTTTTAAAACCTAGGCGACAATGCCCAGGAATCGTCCCCTGGTTCATGACGTACAGAGATTGCTAACGCTGCCCAGTCGTGTACAGAAGGGCCCCGTGCACAGAGCAGCCGCTTTATTTCCAGATATCAATTATTCATACTGTCAAACAGGTTTTTGATAGAATCCTAGTGGTTTTAATTGGCTTCTAGTGACTATTATTACTAGTATCTTTAAAATAGTATCCACCTTACGATAGGAAAACAAAACCATGCGAGTATATAATAGTTTCAGCAGCATACATTAATTTTTTAAATACTTAGCAATATTTTCGGATTTCATTCCAATAAAGAAGGCACAGTAACCCTGGCACCATTAAACAAATGACTTTTGCCAACATCAACAACCAGACAATGGAAAACAGGACTCCACCAACAAATGGAGAGCGGGTGTCAAAAAAATTCAAGCTGAGGTTTTTGCATATGTAGTGAAACCAAAGGCACTCCCAGAAGGTATTGAAATGCACAGATAAGAACACAAAAGGCCCTAAAGTGGTTTTGAGGGTCACAATTTGCTATGAAACACAGCAGATGGAAACATGTGAAAGTCCACTCGAGTGAATTTAGAACGCTGGAGTATAAAATAAAATCTGAGAGTAATGGACAAATTAGGGCAATCAACAATTCTAGAGTTATCTTTAGGTGCACTATCACTTTGTTAGAACAGCAATATATTCATATATAAATACATAAATAAATAAATAAATAAATAAATAAATAAATAAATAAATATATATTTATTTAAAATTAGGGGAATGAGGTAGAGGGGGAACACGCTGTTTATAACCCCATTTGTCGAAAATTAAAATACAGGGCAAACGATACGCAACTAAGTACCAGCAAAAAGTAAATATTGGCTATATTTAAGGAAAGAGATAAGAGCAGATGTTATTTAAAAAGTTGGACCTTTAACTTCAAAAAATACTACACATGACTAGTTTTTTGCTACTGGAAAAAAATCTTTAATTATGTAAAGAGCGAAGAGAAGGTGGGACTCTTTACCTTTGAATACTAAATTAGGAAGCAGCCGCATCAAAGGCAGGCTTGATCCGTTCTGCCTGAAAAATTAATAGGCTTGACAAGTCCTTTACAATATTTTCTAGAATCACAAAAAAAAGAGGTTCTAGTGACACCCACAGTCTCAGGAACAAAATGCAGCCGTGAAGAAGGGATTGGGGTTGGGTGAGGGCTTGTTTGTTTGGGGGTTGTTTGTTTTTTCTTCATCACAATGGATAAAGCCTTCAGCCCCGACTGGAGGATCTACATGAGGACTTCCTCCGGCTTCTTTTCTCTTCTTCCTCTCTCCAGTGCCACTGCCTCACTGCCTGTCGCCTGTCAGAGAAGGCCTGTAGCTACACCGGGCCTGGCTGGAGGGCCTGGCCACCCCAACCCTGCAGTTTCAAAGGGCAGGGAGTTGAAAGGAGGGGAGAGCTGTGAGAGGGGCAGGGATGCTGAGGAGAGACATCAATTCAGCATTCCTCAGTGGCCTCAGATCTTCGCACTTGTTTTCTTTCCCCCTCTTCGCTCCTGGAAGGGTGAGGCGGGAACCAACACTTCAAAGGGGAAACTTCTTGGAACGACTTGTTAGCTAGCTCTGCACTTCCCATCAGCGTGATTAGCACCCAAGGTTGTTATTAAATGATAAAAACAAAATCATCTCTCTTAAAGAAAACCACTTTACAGCTCCTGAGTCACTTGCTGATGAAGATGTTGTTGTTCTGGTGGGGGGGGGGGGAGGATAGCACAATGGCCTTGCCTTAGCTCAGCTCCTTTCAGAAAAATGGAAGGCACACCTCTGCAGAGTGGGGGCACACAGGCGGCCTTCTGCTAACACACCAAACTCTCGTCCTCTCTGCACCCGACTCCTGCTGCTGGGAGTGGGGAGTGCGAATAGGGGCCAGAACTCCATCAGGAAGGGGAGGGACGGAAAAAGGTCGCCAATTCAATAGTAGGAAGCCACCGAATGGGGCAGGATAAGGCAGGCACACAGACTTGGGCTCTGTGTCTGGGACCGAGAGGAAACATGGAGGTTCAAGGCAAATGCCTCCCAATGAAACAAACTTGGCTTACGTTACTGGGAAACACTGATAAAGAAACTAGCTGAAGAGGACTATTTAAAGAAGAAGGAGAGGAGAGCTACTAATTCACTCAAAAACAAATCTTAATTGCTCAAAACCAAGCAGCTAAATTTCAAGAATGCCTAAGAGGGCTTTCAGAATATAACCTGCAGCACAAAACACACACAATATTATCTTGGAAAAATAAAAGATTTTCAGGATCAAAAATCAACTCAGAACTTTACCTTAATCTTTCCTTTTTTTTTAAGGGTTTAATTTTTTCCCATCACCCCCAATTAGGTCAGAATTTAAGTAATGTTATTACAATTTAACTATAAGCCATTTATTTTGCTACCTTTTTAAAAGAAAAGACGAAAGAGATGCATGTACCTTATTCCTAAAGAGCTCAAAATCTGAATTTAAAAGAATAAAACTTTCCTAAACAATTAGATAGAAAGTCAAGAAGGGTTTTTGCAAGAACTATCAAAAGACAATATTTATATAGAATTTGAGCATTAGCAGCTAGCCTGACACAGCAAAACCATTGTATTTTCCACTAGTTTTGTTTTGCTATATACAGCTGTGTTTTCACAGATGCAAAGCCATGTGTCTCCACCAAAAGGTCTAGGCTTCCCTTCAGATGTGAATGCAGATCAAAGGTTCAAACGCAGAAATACAAGATCCTTTTCCCTTTGGAACATGTTTTTATTTTTCTGCAGTGGCTGCAAACCAGAATTTCCATCTGTTGTCCTTCTGCAGCATACAGGTTAACCTTAGCAGTGGGGCTCGGCACACTGTCATCTCTGCTAAGAAGTGCGCAGATGAAGCACGTCTGCATGTATGCTCTGAACAGCTCTCCAACGTGCCCACCCAGCTGAGAGAGAACGGCACCAGGCAGGAGCAGAACCCATTTCAGTTGATACTGAAAAATTAATTTTTAAATTCCTCTGAAATATCAGATTATAAATTTAAGATGGGGTTTTGCTTTTATACAACATGCATCCTGATAAAGATGATATCAACTGCGATTTCCTGCCTATCCCTTCTCCCTCCTATACCCAGTAGTATGTAATAAGACATCCTGCATTTGACCCTGTTTTATGGAAAATCCTCTAATAGGAAATAATTTGATAAAAAAAACACCTCATTAATCTTAAGTCATTTTTTATTTCATTACAAGTTAGTAATCCATAATTTTGAATGGAAATATTTTTTTAATTAAAAAAAAGTTTATTTATTTTGAGAAAGAGAGAATGGGGAAGGGGCAGAAAAGTGGGGGGAGGGAGAGAATCCTAAGCAGGCTCTAAGCTGTCATCACGGAGCCTGATGTGGGGCTCAATCCCACAAACTGTGAGACCATGACCTGAGCCAAAATCAAGAGTCAGACACTCAGGGATACCTAGGTGGCTCAGCTTGTTGAGCATCTGACTTCAGCTCAGTTCATGATCTCACAGTTCCTGAGTTCAAGCCCCACATCAGACTCGCTGCTGTCAGCACAGAGACTGCTTTAGGTCCTCTCTCCTTTTCTCTCTGCCCCTCCCACACTTGTGCTCTTGCTCTCTCTCTCTCAAAAATAAATAAAACATAAAAAAAAAAAAAAAGGAGTCAGACACTCAACCAACTGAGCCATGCAGGTGCCCCTGGAAATATTTTTTAAAATTTATCTATTTTTTTAAATAATCTTTCCCTTTGATTTCTATTCCTTTTATTGAAGATACCCTCAGAATGATTGAAGAGAGAAATAAGTTTCCCTGCTCCTTACTCTGAAAATGAATTTACTGCCATGAAAACATCTGCTTAGAAAAACAGTAAAAATAAAGCACTGAAAAAGTGGGAGCCTCTGAAAGTATTTTTGGCAGGTTTTTAAGGTCACTAAATTGAGGGGATGAGAGAGATAGAGACAGACAGAGAGTGGGGGGGCGGGGGGAGAGAGAGGCAGGCATATCTACCTATCTGTAGAAGAGCCAAAGAGGTTAGAGGGATGAATGGATGGATGGAGATGACAGATACAAAGCTTTGGCTACTCCCTAGAGAGATTCTACAAAAACCCAAAGTGGAAAGTGTCAGGAACTGGTCCTAATGCTAATGTCTGAGTGCCATCTAGTGGTCTGCCTAGAACTGCACTCTGGTCTAGCTACACCTGGAAACTCCATCCTATGCTATGGTCTGTGGCTCCTTACTGCATATCTCCACCCCATTTTGGCTCATTCAGTACTCCCAATGCTCCCATCCAATAATTGTAGCTTTTCTGTCCTAATTACCAAATAAACCAAAAATACAAAATGCCTCCGAAAACAAAACGATAAGAGGGATGATCCCAAAGGTTGGGGTGGGTCTCCCAGAAGCAAAGTGTATCACAGGTGTTCTCAATGAGGGCTGCCTCCAAGCCATGTGCAGAAGCAGTTTCTACATAAGAAGTTGTTATGACCACACCTGAAGGACCAGACTAAACACAGGGAGCCCTACTATCTACATCCGTGTCAGGATGTTAAGCTTTAGGGGGCAGATAATTAGCTCTATGACTGGGCATCAATATTCCTCCGTAGGTACTGAGAGGTAGAAAACAAGAGGTAGGTAGTCTGTTACACCTGAAAAGTACCTACTCCAACTCTCACTTTCCAACTGAAGTGACTCAGGAAGGTGAAGGCTTGTTCCCAGTGACCTGGGGAGACAAGAGGACTCATTTCATCATTTTCCCATGCTCCGAGAAGGGGTCATTGAGAGGAGGGTGAACAGCTCTGAGAGTGAGTGTGGATGTGGGGGGGGGGGGGAATACCTACATGTTCCACAGACAGTGCTGCAGAGTCCTGTGCCAGGGTACATGGCGACTCAGAGAGCTTAGTCAAAGCCAGCCCTGGCACATTAGTGTCTTACGCAGTGGTAAAGGAGACTGATTTTCCTGTTACCTGTCTCACTCCTTCTCCCCTCCCTTTTCACTTTAATAACAAAAGTAAATGGTTACATCACACTATTCTAAGCTCTTCCAATTTTATCTCACCGAATCCTCACAAAAAGTCTTTAGGTAGATACTATCATCCACATTTCAAAGATAGGGCAACCGGGCTAGAGAGGTAAAGCCAGCTCACAACAGTGGCAGTGCTGGGATCAAGTGTGGGAGTCTGGCTCCGGCCTGGGTCGCCTCCACAAAAGCACCTTTCTCCTCTGTATGAAAACATGGACACTTAAAGCATTTAACAGTTCAAGAAGGTGTTTGGGGCTAACAGGGTCAGTCCTTGGATATGTAGGACAAGGGCTGCCATGTAGTAAGTGTTCCCTAGCTATGTGACCTTGGGGAAGGATGTCATGTCAGAGCATCAGTTTGTCTGACTATAAGATAGGGCTATGTTATCTGCTTGTCCACCTCAGAATAGGTTGCTGAAAATGCAATGAAATCATCTGTGCGGATATGCTCTGTAAAAAGTCATGTCCAATGGAACAGAGGTGGTATTCATTTTCATCCCATGAGACCATCCCTGTTGCCCGACATCCAGAGAGGGCCTCTAACAAACTGACAACAGACGGTAGAAGCAAGGCCGACAGTTTCCATTCTTCAAATACTGACTTTGATTGTAAGTTCCATGGAGCAGGGACCCACAGTGTGTCATTACTGGAATGAGAGGACGTTCCCCTCTCCACATTATGCCAGGGCCCAAGAGGCAAAATGGATTTAGGAACCGTGAATTATGAATAATAATGAGAGATAATTAGGCTGATATTAATCCTAGTAAAACAAGCACAGTGGTTAATATTTCAAGCATACCTTGAAGCACCTCTCCAGCCATCTGAGGCGGCATCCTGAAGTACTCACGTGAGTGTGGTGGCCCATAAGGGAGGACAGATGCCCAGAGCTGACTAACCCACATGCCTGTCCCACCCACTAGAAGCCACTGTCCCGGCTTCATTCTGAGTTGCACTTGGTGTGCAGACACCTGAAAGAGCACAGCTACAGTGACGGCAACAAGATGAAGCACTGCAGCACCTGCCATACTCCTCTGAATTCTTTCCCCAACCCTGCTTTACTGAGATATAATTGACATATATTATTGTGAAAATTTAAGATATACAACGTAATGATTTGATATATATAACATTGCAAAATAATTACCACAATTACATTAGGTAACATATCCATCAGTTCACATAATTACCATTTGTGTGTGTGTGTGTGCGTGTGCGTGTGTAGTGAGAACATTTAAGATCTATCTACTTCAGTCTGGCAGGGAGAGGAGTGCTTAAGACAGGTGAGTCGCTGCATGGAAAGAATGGGCTTCAGAGTGGGTCTGGGCCTGAATCCTGGTTCTGCCAAACATCACCATGTGATCCTAGCAAGATTCTTAACTCTCTGGGCCATGTGCTCATCCAATATGAAACAGGATCACAACACCTGTCCCAATCCCAACCAGAGTTAAATGAAATGATGTAGTCACAAAGTTTTGCACCAGCCTTGGAGGGGAGCTCAATGTATACTCATTGAATGACAGAAAGAAAGGAGGGGGATCACCAAGAGATGATGGCGGTGTGCATCACCATGGGAACTCCACTGTAAGGAGTGTACAGCACGGTTCACATTTCCCTCGTGCACGCAAAACGCACAGCTTAATGATCAAGAACACAGGCTCTGGAGTTGGGCAGACATCTAAGTTTTGTTAAAATACTTAATTTTAAAATTAAGACAATCTGGCTTGTCTCAATGTGGCTGACTCCCGGATTTGAGGCCAGAGGCTCTGTGTTCTATCCACTCTCAGTCACTGTTCTGATGTGATTGCTTTGGAGACCTTGATATAAAGCAAGACTATGGTGACAATGGAAGCACGATAATACTGTGGGCAAGAAAAGACTGGAGAGCTGAAGATTTGGCTGAACAGCCCCACCCCTCTATATGTGGGCCTCAGGGCTCAAGTGAAGGTCTAAGGCCCCAAGCCTCAAGCACCAACCAATCCTTCCTCTTTGTGCCCTGGTTCGGTCCTGTATGTGTGTGGACATGCCAACTCGCACATCCAAGCTCAGTGTTTCACTTCCCAGCACACCTCACCCTTTAGCCACCACCTCAGGTCTGGGGTGTAACCGCTACAGTGGTACCATCTGCCCACCAGGACAGACCCAGGGTGAAATTCATGGATGCCCAGCTAACAGTGACATTTCCCAGCCTCTCCTATGTCTGGGTGTATTCATGAGACAAAGTTCTGGTTGACAGGGTATCATCAGGGTGACCAGGAGTATGAAACGTCCATAAAAGAAGAGCACATCCTCTGGGTTCCCTGTGTCACAGGCCAGGTCAGAGCAGCCTTCCTAGATAAGATGCTGAGGGTGGACGATCCACAAGATGAAAGGAACCTGGGTCCTCCCAGAGTCATCCTATACACCCTCTGCCACCAACCTACACTTAAAGTGAGAGATAAAGTGTCTTTGATAATGGCACTGTATTTGGGGGCCTTTTTGTTACAACATCCAAACCTGTACCCAACATTTATCTCAGTTACCCTACGTGTTTGAAATGGGTACCTAGATCACTGTGCCTAGCATATTAGCACTTGAATCAGTCTAATTTTGAGAAGAACAAATAAACCAAAATTATACAGTTGGTCCACTAGGACATATGGACCACTATGAAATTCCTAAGTATAAGGGAAGGTTAAGAAAAACTAGCAAGGGGGACACTTGGGTGGCTCAGTTGGTTAAGCACCTGATTCTTGATTTCAGCTCAGGTCATGATCTCATGGTTTGTGAGACTGAGCCCAGCAATGGGCTCTGTGTTGGCAGTGTGGAGCCTGCTTGGGATTCTCTCCCTCTCGCTCTCTCTGCCCCTCCTCTGCTCACGCTCTAAGACTCTCAAAATAAATAAGTAAACATTAAAAAAAAAAAAAAAAAAAAAAACTAGCAAGGAAGAAAAAAAAAAAAACAACTGGAGGACAAATGGAAAGCCAAGGAGAAAATAATCATAACAGCTTCTTGTGTAGTAGTTTAAATTTCCAAACAGATGTACATGATTAAGGAGACATTTTAAAATGAAACATCATTATTTCATTTGGTCATAACAATAATGGTGCCATTACCACCAGATGTGTAAAGTGAGACACAGATAGTTGCCCTGGAGGTACAACCAAGTAACTTTAAGTCTAGAATCCTAGATGCTCTCTCCCAAAGTTTTTTTTTTTTTTTTTTTTTTCAGATAGCCATCTTTGTCCCTAGGTTATCAGCCTCATGACAGTGACTCCTCTGTGGCCAATTACTTAACTCTACTCTTTTTTTTTTTTAATTTTTTTTTTGAGACAGGGAAAGACAGAGCATGAACGGGGGAGGGTCAGAGAGAGGGAGACACAGAATCTGAAGCAGGCTCCAGGCTCTGAGCTGTCAGCACAGAGCCCGACTGCAGGGCTAGAACCCACGGACCGCGAGATCATGACCTGAGCCGAAGTCTGCCGCTTAACCGACTGAGCCACCCAGGCGCCCCTTAACTCTATTCTTTTAAAAACATCTATCACCATACTCCCATTCTGAAATCTATAGGCACTCCTACTTGCCTAGAAAGCGAGATCCAAAATCCTTAGCCTAGAAGTCCAGGCTCTCCACAATCTGATCCAAACACAACTTTCCAATCTCATTTCCCGCCACCCAACACAAACTCTTGCCTTCAACTGGGCTTGTCTTCTCAGCACACTGAGCACCTTCTTGCCTCCCCAGTGTCACACCCATTCTACTATGCATGTTCAAAGCCTACTCGTGGAAATATTCTTTTACTGCCACTTGCTCATCATGTCTCTCCCAGCCCATCACTGCAACTCCTCCCACACTTGGCTGACACAGCCCTTTCCACCTGGGAGAGTGGTATCCCTTGCTTCGATTTGACTTATAAGGAGAAATAACCTTCAGGGGCACCCTCACCCCCAGAGACTAGCTAAGAAGCCAACCATTCTCACACAGAGGCCTCTGCGTGGTTCCACCACAAGTGGTACAGGGCCATGACACCACTGAGCAGGGTAACTAGTACTGCTGGCACGCACACCGACCTTTCCCACTTCAGCCTACTCTGTGCCTATTGTGAACCCTGCAGCCACAGGTCACACTTTTGGTGAACAGCAGGGGCTGTGTTATCATCTCTTCCCAGGGATATCTGTACATTTATAGAGCACTTTCTTCTTATTTGGGTAGAAAGTCTTGCTCAAACCCCTAGCAAGTCACATAAGACAGGCCAGTCAGGGTGCTTGAGTGCTAGAAACGGAATATTCAGTCCTGTGTGAACACTTATTGGTTACTGACTGCCCCCAAGTCCACCCACCTCTTAAGGAATTCCTTCATCCTACCCACAACTTATGGTCTTCCAAAATTATCATCAAGATGCATAGTTCTCCCAGAGCCAAAGGGTAGACCAATTTAGACCAAACACATCATCCCCACAGTTAACATCTTTTTTTTTCTTTTTTAAACGTTTATTTGAGAGAGAAAGAGCGCAAGTGTTTGTGTGCACAAGCAGGGGAGGAGGAGAGAGAAAGGGAGAGAGAGAATCCTAAGCAGGCTCTGCACTGTCAGTGCAGAGCCCGACAAGGGGTTCAGTCTCACAAACCATGAGATCATGACCTGAGCCAAATCAAGAGTCAGATGCTTAACTGACTGAGCCACCCAGGTGCCCCCGCCCCCAACAGTTAACATCTTGAACAGAGTTAAAGATTGAACATGCTGGCGGTACATCCATTTGGCTGTCTGAGCTGGGACAACACGAAGGAGTGGTGCTAATGCCAAGATGCCTGGGGCTGCCTTCCCACCAATTTTGTGAATGTGCCCACATCCTTCCAATAAATCCCTTTTTGCCTAAAAAAGCCAGATTTGGTATCTCTTAAGAATTTTTGTTGCCCTACATCCAGATGGCCAACTGACACATGAAAAAATGCTCAACATCACTCATCATCAGGGAAATACAAATCAAAACCACCATGAGATACCACCTTACACCTGTCAGAATGGCTAACATTAACAACTTAGGCAACAACAGATGTTGGTGAGGACGTGGAAAAAAAGGATCTCTTTTGCACTGCTGGTGGGAATGCAAGCTGGTGCAGCCACTCTGGAAAACAGCATGGAGGTTCCTCAAAAAATTAAAAACAGAACTACCCTACGACCCAGCAATTGCACTACTAGGCATTTATCCACGGGATACAGGTGTGCTGTTTCAAAAGGACACATGCACCCCCATGTTTATAGCAGCACTATCAACAAGAGCCGAAGTATGGAAAGAGCCCAAATGTCCATCGATGGATGAATGGATAAAGAGGATGTGGTGTGTGTGTGTGTGTGTGTGTGTGTGTGTGTGTACACACACACACACACACACACACACACACACACACACACACACACACACAATGGAGTATTACTCAGCCATCAAAAAGAATGAAATCTTGCCATTTGCAACTACCTGGATGGAACTGGAGGGTATTATGCTAAGTGAAATTAATCAGAGAAATTAATCAGAAAGTGAAATTAATCAGAGAAAAAATCATATGACTTCACTCATATGAGGACTTTAAGAGACAAAACAGATGAACATAAGGGAAGGGAAACAAAAATAATATAAAAACAGGGACGGGGACAAAACAGAAGAGATTCATAAATATGGAGAACAAACTGAGGGTTACTGGAGGGGTTGTGGGAGGCGGGATGGGCTAAATGGGTAAGGGGCACTAAGGAATCTACTCCTGAAATCATTGTTGCACTATATGCTAATTTGGATGCAAATTTTAAAAAATAAAAAATTAAATTAAAAAAAAAAGAATTTTTGTTGCCTTTGGGGCACATGGGTGGTTCAGTCAACTGAGCATCCAACTCTTGATTTTGGCTCAGGTCATGACCCCAGGGTCAGGGAATCAATCCCCCGGTCAGGCTCCTTGCTGAGCATGGAGCCTCAAGATTCTCTCTCTCAGGATGCCTGGCTGGCTCAGTCGGTTAAGTGTCTGACTCTTGATTTCAGCTCAGGTCATGACCTCCTGGTTTGTGAGTTCGAGCCCCACACTGGGCTCCACACTAACAGTGCAGAGCCTGCTTGGGATTCTCTCACTCCTTCACTCTCTACCTCTCCCATGTGTGTACTTTTTCTCCCTCTCTCTAAAAATAAATTTAAAAATTTAAAAAGATTCCTTCTCTCCCTCTGCCCCTCTCCTGTGCCTACTCTGTCTCTTAAAAAAAAAAAAAAATTATTTCTTTGTTGCCTTCTTTTGTTTGGCTCAGTCCATAAAGCATGTGACTCTTGATCTCGGGATGATGAGTTCAAGCCCCAAACTGGGTATACAGTTTATTAAAAAAAAAAAAAAAAAAAAAAAAAAAAAAGTTGTTGCCTTAAAAGAGCCTGATTCAGTATTTGTTGCTTAACCAAGAATCTTAACTGATAGAAAGCCATAACCTAGAATTCCATTAAATTAAAAAACATTTATTCTTGGGGAGGCTGGGTGGCTCAATCAGTTAAGCAACTGGCTCTTGATTTCAGCTCAGGTCATGATCTTATGGTTTGTGAGACTAAGCCCCATGTCAGACTCTGCACTGACTGCAAGGAGCCTGCTTGGGATTCTCTCTCTCCCTCTCTTTCTCTATCCCTCCCCTGCCCACACTCTCTCTCTCAAAATAAATAAGTAAACATTAAAAAAATATGTTTATTCTTCTTGTCACATACTGAGCACCAAGATAGGTGCTGGCTTTCAAACAGGTACAAGGACTAGCCTTATCCTCAGGAGATTTAATGTAACATGGGAGACAAAATAGGATACAAAGTACAGTAAACATGAACAAAACTATAGAGATGCAGAGGAAGGGTGCATGATAGCAGGGTGAGTGTGGGTGATTGATAAGATACCATAAGAGGAAGGTGATATTTGATCAGGATTTCACCAAGTAGAATATGGGAAGAAGGGCACTATAAGGAGTAGGAACAGAATGAGCAATGGCAAGGAGATGGGCAAGAGCTGGGATTGGGGGAGCAGAGAGCTCATTAAAAGCAAGAATTTTAAGAGTGCCTGGGTGGCTCAGTCGGTTAAGCATCCAACTCTTGATTTCAGTTCAGGTCCTGATCTCACAGTTAATGAGTTTGAGCCTGGCATCAGGCTCCACACTCCAGTGTGGAACCTGCTTGGGATGCTCGCGCTCTCTCTCTCTCTGCCCCCTTCCCTCCTCTCTCTTTCAAAATAAATAAACTTTTTTAAAAAAGCAACAATTTTAATGTGACTCAGGTACATGGTATGGGAAGACGATTCTGGAAAGGCAATTTGGAGTCAGGGAATAAAGGACATTGTATCACTGTATGGCCATGGAGGGTCTTCATTCTTTAGTGTTGGGAACTACTGAAACTTTTTAAAGAGTAGAGCAATGAGACTTGTGTTCAGAGACCTCCTTCTGGAAGACAGGAGGGAGGAGAGACCAGGCAAGAGAAGAGAGTGATGAGCTGGGATAGCAGTGAGGAAGAGATGGCCAGGAGCCATGGTAGAGAGACACAGAATTTGAGAAGTTGGATGGAATCAAGAATAACTCCAAAGGTTTCAGCCATGAAATACAGAAATGTGGCCTCAGGCATTGCCTTGAGTGGTGCAATGACCAGAACAACACACCAAACACAGAGGCTTCCCTGCTTGCCTTACTCCTCAGTAAACAAATTTACCTTTGGCCAAATCAAGACTCAACCTCCTCTCAGACTGAGAATTAGCAATACAGTTTCTGATTCCTGAGCAGTGAGGGGGAAAGAGGGTAAAACCTGAGGTTTCCAACATTGTTCCTTATTAATTCCCCTCTAGACAAAATGTTTTTCTTCTGAAGAATCACAGACCATTTAAGTTCTTCATCAATGTTTCAAATTTTCCCCACCCTTTATCCCCTTTTAACAGCAAATGAGTAAGATTTGCCAAAGCAACGATGACATTGCAAAGGTACAGTGCACTGCAGTCTACTGAACTGCTACATTTGTTTAGCTTCTCTACCTTCATGACATAAGTTTTAAGGGTCTTTGTAGTCTTCACAGAACTGCACCTGGACTATATATGAAAAGTGGGTGCCAATTACAGTATTTTAGTTAAAACTGGTTCCTACGCATCATTGTCTTATGCTAGCAGAGAGCTGGCACCAGCAACAAAGGGTTGCTATTAATAGTACAACACAGAACACAAGCAGAAAACTTGAGTGAAATTATGTTTTTTAAAACCCAGTGTTTAGTGCCCAGAAAAGGGCCAGACTGTGCGGCATCTGTGCTGGGGGGATATGGGACTAATAAATCATTGCCATTTTTACTACACACAGGCGGAATATCATAGTACATCCAAAGCCAAACATTTGCTGTCCGAAAAAAAATGATTTACATTCCAGGGCTTTTTTTTCCTCACTCAATTTGAGAGTTTATGCATTTATGCATCCAAAATTATTTTATCAATTTAACTGTCCTATAATCATGAACAGTTTTTGATTTGGGAAGGGTTAAATTTATGAATGAAATATTAACATAAACATACATACACAACCTTATGTTCAAACATAAAACATTCATTTCAAAGTCTGATTTGCAGATGGAAAGCCATGTAACATGTAAAATCAGGCTAAAAAATGGTATTTTGGTACATGTAAAAAAACTACTAGCGAAGCTAGATGCTAACTTTCTATTATCAGTCCAAGCAAGCAGTAAGAAAAGCATACATATTTTTTTGCTGAATTAATTTCGTCAGATTATCGAAACAATACAAAAGACCTTAAACACTGATGAAGGTACGATATTTTTCTCCAATGAGCAACAATCTTAGGATGATTTCTTAAGCTTCAGGCACATTTGGCCATCCTATCTGCTCTGGAATACATTAGTGTAATAAAAAGGGGCTTCTAAATAGTAATGCAGGCAGTTCCACTAATCACATTATCATCGTAATGTATTGACAGCGAGAAAAGTCACAGAAAACAAGGACTGACAGGAAAACTGTTTCAGAATTCAAAGAACAACAGGCCATTTATTTTGGCATTCCATAATCATTTTACCTATACACTCTTTTAGAAAACTGGTAAAATTTAGGAAGCAGAGCCCTACAAGGGCTAATACATATTGGGAGCCTTCTGAACAGTCAGTGGCATTTAGATTTTTGTCCTAGGACTTGAAAAGTTAAAGGCATGGTCCTGCCAATTGTGAGATGCCCTCTCCAACACAGACCACCCACAACTACGGATTTTCCATCTGGTGAACAAAACAGACAGCTCCCTAATTATTTTTAAAAAGGATTTTTCTCCCGAACATACTTTATTTGTCTGTGACCTGGAACTTAATGGAAAACCTGGTATATGCCAACTTCATTTCTTATAATGAAACATCCTATTTTATTGTTTTAACTGGGGTTTTTCAAAGGCTCTGAGATAGAAATTATTACCCCCAGAGCTAACGCTCCAAACCACCAAGACAATTCCAATGAACAACTGTTTTCTCTGAACAGAGAGTATCTTGTTTAAATATTAACCGCTGAAGTTTTCTCTCATAACCAACATGATGAAAATAGGAGGGAAATTATTTTCAATCATTTTTAACTGGGCACCCATACTGCTAGTGTCAAAATCTATGGCTTTTCCAACAAGATGGCCACCTCTGCCAAAAGCATGCTCAGAAATGCCAACTGTAATTAAAATCTGGCACCTGTCTTGGGCACCAAATTTGCTTCTAACATCTCCATGTTGAAATGTGTCTCAGCTTTGAGAGGACGTAAGACGCTTTTTGCCCTCTGCCCTTTGGAAAAACACTCAAGTGGAAAAATTGACGGCTGTTATCCTGAAAATTACATTTTTTACATCTTAACTATACTACATCTTCTCTGCTTTCTTTCCCTGAATCTGTTTGTTTAATTAGTCCCAAGAGAATCAGCATACATTCCCTTCACACGTTTTGTTTTTATAAACCTCAGGAAAAACAGGCAGTGAAATAAGTTCTTCCTACCATGAAGTTGTGCTGGTAGGGAGGGGGTAGCAGAATAATGTGGATAGATTTCGTAAGGGGTTAGATATTATGGAATCAGGAGGCTATAGATGGGGTGGGATGCTTCCCTAAGAAGGCTTTTCAGAGACTAGAGAAATAAATCTTGATTTGATGCACATTGTCTTCTCTGACTACTGTCTACAGCTTGTGCCCCACCTATTGTTTTGTTGAGCTCTCAAAAATCTTATTAAAGTTTTTGTTCTTCAAAGAATCTGTAGCATTTCCCAAGAACAAACTCCCTTCTCTCTTACAAGCCTTTAACATGCTCAACACCTAGCCCCACTTAAGATGAGGACAGAGCAGTCCTTGGGCCCAGCTACTACTTTGGAAGGGTAAATCTGTTGTATGGCTTGTCTCCAACAAGCCCAATAAACAAAAGGCCAAAGTGTGAGAACAACCAAGAGCAGGCTCACTGTTGGGGAAGCTCCTGGGCAGGGTCCCTGTCCACATTGCCCACTGCCTTATCCCAGGACCTAAGGAGTGCCTTGCACAGAAAAAGTACTCAATCAATGCCTAGTGAATGAATACCAGGCAGATCTGGTATGAGTGTGCCTTTGTAAAGAGCACCTTATATTAACATAGGGCCACACTGGCTTCAATGGTAAAAGGAACCTGATGATTATCAACTGTTGCACGTGCAAGAAGATACTTTCCTTCGGAGACTCATTAAGGGGTGCGGACACACAGATGTTCTGACCTTTGGGCTTGTCAGCCTCCCTCTTCAGAAGTGCTGTCAGCGACACCACTTACCCCAGGCCACCCAGAGCTCCTAAAACACATCACTCTTCATCAGAAATTAAAAAGGGGTAAAGGAGTGTGACAGAATGCTTAAGGTACAAATAGATTTTACTATTATATAATACAGAAAAGTGTATAAAAGTAGTTCCCAATTAATGACAGAGTTCTGCTTTAAAAAAAAAAATCACCAAGAACTTGCTTCTTTGGAGCTGAAAATGAATTTTTCCCAATGGAAAAGATGTTACAAATGACGGCTAGGGCCCCAAGAGAGCCTACAAAAACCCATTTAACTCCACAATCTCCCCAACACTATATAACAGCATGTTCATGGGAAAAGAAGCTGAGTTTAAACTGGGGAACTCCACAGCTACAGGAAAAAAAGATAACCAGGAAACTGCTAGTAGCTTATGGGTGCCCCATACCCCCTGAAGGAAAGGCATCTCCCTGGATCAGAAATTCCTCCAATGCAGCATTTTCCAAAAAAAAATTTTTTTTTTACTGCAACTCATAGGAAGAAACATATTTTATACTGAGAGCCCAGAAACACCCCCCGCCTCACAAATTAAAAGAAGCAAAAGTTTTATAAAATGAAATTCAACATGTGATGTACTCTGACTAGAATAACTTCTCTTACAATTCACTTTCTAAATGCTTCTCATGACCTAATAAATTAGTTTCCAGCTCATTTATTGGGATCCCCAGTGTAAAGCACCATTGCCCTGGATAATCCAAACTGAGGAGCAAAGGGTAGTGAGCAGTAGCTGGTCATGTGTTTCTTCAACTTGTATACTAAATGCCTCAATTGTGATGTAATTATGAATAAAAAGATTAAAGTGAGACAATTTCCTGCAAATGTGTCAGAGATGCATGCATCCATGTGCAGGCTCCAACCTGTTTAATCAGTAGGTTCTCTTCCTTCTCTATTTGGTCAAAGATATAGGTTTGGGCAGAAAACATGAGAGGATCTAGATAATTACAGACACTATATAACAGAGACTACAAATCATACTGACAACAAGCCTGATGATCTGTAAAGCTTAAAAAAAAAGTGTTCCTGGATATTCAGAACACATCGATATAATTTAATCAATGTTTGGGCTTTCACTACTGGAGCAGCATGCAAATGGTAGCTAGTAGTCAGAAGGTCATTGCTATCCACTAGGCACAGCCTCAGGAAGCAGAAGCACAGTACCCCAAGCCTGGTAGCCCCTTCATACAGACCTTCTGCTTTTTCTCTCCAGACAAAAGTCAAAGACTCTGGATGAATGAATGATTCTGGGGACTCCAGAGACAAGTAAGTGCCTGACAGGAACCTCATGAGCCCAGGGTGAAGTCCTCATGAAGATCATGCCCAATAAGCACTTGAGTTCAGTAGATTAGAAAGGGGCCAATGTTTTCATTTTCATGCTGTTGGCAGATTCAAGCAATCCACCTACAACCATTGGCCAAGCCCTCCCGTGCCTGCTTTGGCTAACAGTGACTGAATATTCCCATCCTCACAGGAGGTACACATTGGCCAAAGATGCAGTACTGAAGGGTCAGAGTGCCCACAGGATGAGGCCCTTACCCTCCCCAGTGAGAGTGGGCCTCTAAACAAACCTACCTAAAGTCAGAGGTCAGAAATGAGGATCTTTCCCAACAATCTCTCAGAATCTTGCACTATGTCTGAGAACTTGGGACCCTTCTACAAGTTCCTCCTGGGGGAGTCATCTCTGATATGTGTCCTAAGGATTTTCACTAACACAGGTATGCATTTTTTGCATACTGTCACATTGTATTTAAAAATTCCATTCAGGGTCACCTGGCTGGCTCAGTCAGTAGAGTATTTTACTCTTGATCTTGGGGTCATAAGTTTGAGCCCCACGTTGGACATCTATTTTTTTAACATATCCCTTTCCTAAGTTTATTTATTTATTTGAGAGAGACAGCATGAGTGGGGATGGGGCAGAGAGAGAGGGAGAGAAAGAGAGAGAATCTCAAGCAGGCTTCGTGTTGCCAGCTGCGGAGCCCAACTCTGGGCTCAAACTCATGAACCGCAAGATCATGATCTGAGCTGAAACAAAGAGCTACTGCTAAACCAACTGAGCCACGCAAGTGCGCCTAAAAATAAAATCTTAAAAATAAATAAATAAAATTAAAATTCCATTCAAAAAATTGGGGAACATTATTTTGAAATGTAATTAAAAAAATATTTTAACATTTATTTTTGAGAGAGAGAATGAGCAGGGGAGGGGCAGAGAGAGAGGGAGACAGAGAATCTGAAGCATGCTCCAGGCTCCAAGCTGTCAGCACAGAGCCCGACGCCAGGCTCAAACCCATGAACCATGAGATCATGACCTGGGTTGAAGTCAGATATTTAACTGACTGAGCCACCTAGGTACTCCTCAGATTTAATTTTAAAAGGTTTAATTTGAATTGACATTTCAAGAAAAGGACGTACACCAATCTCAGAAACAACAAATGCTACTGAATTCATCTTGGACTTTTTATTTCTGTATTTTCATCCCTTCTTTTATTGTAGGACTATTTTTAATAAAGTGATTTTTTATTGGCATAATAAATAATGGAAAGATGTATATAGTGCCAATGCAATATAAATAGCTTTGGTTCATCTGGGTTCCTACCTTATCCACTTAAAATTCACTTTAACCTAGTTTATAAATGATTAATTACTCAGGGGTGCCTGGGTGGCTCAGTCAGTTAAGTGTGTGACTTCTGATATTGGCTCAGGTTGTGATCTCAAGATCATGGGATCAAGCCCTGTGTTGGGCTCTCCACTGAGCGTGGAGCCTGCTTGGGATATTCTCTCTCTCTCTCTCTCTCTCTCTCTCTCTCTCTCTCTCTCTCTCTCTCTCAAAATAAACATTTAAATGATTACTCATTTTTTTTTAAGTTTTTGAGAGAGAGAGGGGCGGGGAATGAGGGTTCACACACACATGAGCAGGGGAGGGGCAGAGAAAGAAGGAGAGAGAATCTCAAGTAGGCTCCATGCTGTCATGACGGAGCCAGATGTGGGGCTCAATTCCACACAAACCATGAGATCATGACCTGAGCTGAAACTAAGCATCAATGCTTAACCCACTGAGCCACCCAGGCACCCCTACTCATATATTTTTTAAGATTTTATTTTTAAGTAATTTCTATGCCCTACATGGGGCTCAAACTTACAACCCTAATATCAAGACTTGTACGCTCCACTGACTGAGCCAGCCAGGTGCCTCTCATATTTTAAAATCAGCAAAAAGCATACTATATATCAACTGAGGTTGTATAAACTGCAAACAATGTAGGATTATATGCTTGCATTGGTGACTGGAAAAAAGACTTCCCACAGGATTGAAGGCAAGAATTTTCAGAAAAAACTCCACAGACAAAAATTACATATTTTTCACATTTGTCATTTGTCAATATGGTTCATAAAACCAAACAATGAAAGTTCTTTGTTAGAAAAGCAATAATCATGAAACAAAGTTAACGTTATGCACTGATTTTTTTGGCAAGTCCTCCCATAAAGGAAATGTATTTTTAGGAGAGGTATCAGTGAGTAGTTTAGATTTACACCTCCTCCCATATATTCATATTCATACATGTGTGTATTTATGTACAGATGTCTATAACTGGGTGCACACATATATATTTCCAGAACAGAAAAATCCTACAGTCCTTAAGGTAAAATAGCAGGGGGTACTGCCCATTAAGTTATTGGTTCCAGGCCTTCACTTTCTAATTGACAATTCAGGGCTACTTTTCATCACTTGTCAACTTCAAACCCACATTCAACCTTTCCTTTTAGATGATGCTACATCTATAATACAGCAGTACTGAAGTATGTTCTGCAGGAATATTTCTTCAGAAGCACAGCTTAAGAGAAGGTAGAAAGGCAGAAAACCTGCTAAATGTTTTTCACATCTATCAATTACTTGAAAGAACACTGTGGAAAAAAACCCTAAATTTTTACACTTAAATATTTTCCACTAGCCTTAGCAATAATTCCAAATACTTAAAACAAGTACATATGGATTTAAATAAAATACAAAAAGGTATCTGATACAACAAAAAAATATCTTCAGCCTAACATGGTGAAGTTGGTGAAACATTAAAGATGACATTTTATGTTAATTAACATACAAAAACTATAGGGACATTTAGTTGGCTCCAAACTAAATGATTTTTAAAAACCATAATGAGATCAGCAAACATAGTAAATAGTTAAGTATGCAACTGTCCAGTCTATTAAGTTGCCTCACAAAGAGGCACCTGGGTGGCTCAGTCAGTGGAGTGTCCAACTCTTCACGTTGGCTCAGGGCATAATCCCAGGGTCATGGGATTGAGCCCCACATTGGGCTCTGTGCTGAGTGTGGAGCCTACTTAAGATTCTCTCTCATTTGACAATACATTTCATATATTGGAAAAAAAAAAAAAAAGATTCTCTCTCTCAGGGCACCTGGGTGGCTCAGTCGGTTAAGTGTCCCACTCTTGATCTCGGCTCAGGTCATGAACTCACCGTTCATGGGATTGAGCCCCACATCGGGCTCTGCACTGACAGTGTGGAGCCTGCTTGGGATTCTCTGTCTCCCTTGCTCTCTGCCCCTCCCCCACTTGTGCTTGTTCTCTCTCAAACTACAAAAAAATTCTCTCTCCCTCTCTGCCTCCTCCCCTGCTCATGCTCTCTCTCTAAAAAATAAGTAAATAAACTGCCTCATATGAAAAATACACAAAATTGTTTTGATAGGTGCTTTGAGCATCAGTTTTCATGATTAAAAAACACCTAAAATAAAAGAATCAAACTTAATTTTATTTAAAAAGTTTATTTTGAGAGAGAGTGTGCATGCACATTAGCCAGGTAGGGCAGAGAGAGAGGGAAAGAAAGAATCCCAAGCAGGTTCCACACTCAGCATAGAGCCTGATACAGGGCTCAATCCCACTAACTATGAGATCATGACCTGAGCTGAGACCAAGAGTTTAGGGTGCCTGAGTGGCTCAGTCAGTTAAGCATCTGGCTCTTGATCTCAGCTCGGGTCATGGTATCATAGTCGGTGAGATCAAACCCTGCATCAGGCTCATGCCGGCAGGGTGCAGCCTGCTTAGGATTCTCTCTCTGCCCCTCCCCAGCTTGTGCTCTGTCTCTCAAAATAAATAAACTTAAAAAAAAAAAAAAAAGCATCACACGCTCTATCAAGTGAGCCAGTCAGGTGCCCCAAAACTTAATTTTATAAGTATAAAAAGTTAGATTAAAATCAGATCATTCTGTTTAATTAAACTCTACACTACATAGAGAATATACATTTTCAGCTACACATAGAGTAATCACATGCCTGGCATTTTCCCAGATAATTTCAATCTCAAATATTTTGTCCAATTACCCATTTCCACAAATGTACTCAAATCATGTGCTCAGTGCATACACCAAACTGTGGCTCTAAAAATATAGTCACCTTGTATAGGCAAAAAGGATGGGTTTATACTTTATTTTAATTTTTGTTTTTGGCTTTCATGTGTTACATATAAATGCATTTAAATAACTACTAAAGGGGCGCCTGGGTGGCTCAGTCAGTTGAGCATCTGACTTCAGCTTGAGTTTGAGCCCCACGTCAGGCTCTGTGCTGACAGCTCAGAGCCTGGAGCCTGCTTCGGATTCTGTGTCTCCCGCTCTCTCTGCCCCTCCTCTGCTCATGTTCTGTCTCTCCCTGTCTCAAAAATAAATAAAAACATTAAAAAAAAATTTTAAGTAACTACTAAAGCATTGCTTCACTCCTTTAAGAATGACTACAAGTGCTTATATTCTAGAATTGGATTTAGCCAAGTAGTTACTGTTATGGTTGCCCATATTTATGAAACAATGTATGATTAAAGGTTAGCAGCTTTAATTTCTGCATTTCAGAAGCTTGCATTCCAAAAAGTAATAGAATTCACAAATAACAATAAATATGTGAGGGCACTAAATAACGTGTTGTCTATATAGAGTGACCACAAACCCTGGTTTGCCTGGACAGTCTTGGCTGACTTCTAATGTCCAGTGTCAATATTAAAATTATTTTTTTAAGTTCATCTATTTATTTTGGGAGAGAAAGAAAGAGAGAGAGAGAGAGAGAGAGTGTGTGAGTGAGCAGAAAAGGGACAGAAAGAGAGGGAGAAAGAATACCAAGCAGTCTCTGCACTATCAGTGAAGAACCCAACATGGGGCTCAATCCCACAAACTGTGAGATCATGACCTGAGCCAAAATCAAGCATGGGATGCTTAACCAACTGAGCCACCCAGGTTCCCCCCCCCGCCCCGTGTCAATATTAACAGCATCCCTTTCACTCTCAAAAATGCCATATTTTGATGATAAATTCTAAGGCCACACTGTTGATCAATGGGAAGACTGGTATATTGCTGGTTTAGAAACAGCATATATCTCTATCATCTTCAAGATCTTCAAGTGGGTGATTTTTCAAAATTCAATTGGTTGTGACCTAAAATTCAGCCTTGGGTAAAAGAGTGTACAAAAGATACTAGGCCAGCACAGCCTTGTCAAAAGAATCCCAGCTTTGGAACAGAACCTGTGGCTGGGATCCTAACTCTGCCTTAGTTTCATATTGGGACAGGTACCCACCCCTCTGCTCCTTGGTTCCCTGATCTAGCAATGGATAAGGTTAACTAATGTAATGTTAACCAGCACATGACTTCACACTTCACAGGCATTAAGAGGGTGCCTATGAGTCATACCACCCTATTCAAATTCTGCCACTACCACTTAGTAGCTAAGTAACCTTGGACAGAACCAGCCAGGGGGCCCTAACATCAGCAGCTCTGAGTAAGAAGTAAGCCAGATTGTGTGTTGAGATGGCAATGTGGAGGAGAGAACTTCAGAGCAAGAAGTGTTTCCCTAGAGTCATCTCCTGAGTGACAGGGGAAGCCTGGGGATGGAGAAGATTCAGCAAAGGGATAAAAGTGTCAAAGACCAAAGAACACTACCTGACAGCTCCATGACGGCCTTTGTCAAATGACAGCATCTTGCTGACCCAGAATCCTGATTCTCAGTCCACATTTTCTTCATTTCTGTCAAATTCCTTATAAGGCAGAGACAGATTATTATCCTCCCACCCCAGACTATGTACCTATATTTTTTCCCAGTTAGTGACTTTATAATTTTATTTTGCAAAAATAAAAGTGACACAAGTACATTAAAAAACATTCAAAACTTTAGTCGCCCCTTCCATACTCCAAGCCTTCAATCTTTCCCCAAAGGTGACCGCCATTAAAGGCTATATATTCCTCCTAAAAATAGTATCTTCATACATACTTTTATTTACACAAAGATCATACTATATGCACACTGCTTGGTTCAGGTAATAATATATCAAGAGGCTTGAGTTGAACAGTTGAAAAGATAGCTTCTAGAATCAGAATGCTGAATTTGAATCCTACATCTGCCACATTGTGTGGCCCTGGGCAAGTTACTCTGTGCCTCAGTTATCACATCTGTAAAATGAGGTTAATAACAATACCCATTTTATATGATTACTGTGAGGGTTAAATAACATATCTAAGACACTCGGAACACTAATTGCTATATAAATATTTATTATTGTTAGTTATTACGACATGCTCATATGAACACACAGAGATCTACCTGGTTCTTTTCTTCATCATTTCTGGTGATTTACAGATATCCAAATTATCTGGGGTTACTTCTCTTCAGCCTAAAGAACTTCCTTAGCATTTTTTATTTTTTTATTTAAAAAAATTTAAGTTTATTTATTTGAGAGAAAGACAGAGTGAGTGGGGGAGGGGCAGAAAGAGAGGGAGAGAGAGAGTCCCAAGCAGGCTCTGCACTGTCAGCATGGAGCCCAGTGTAGGGCTTGAACTCACAAACAGTGAGATCATGACCTGAGTCAGATCAAGAGTCAGACACTTAAACGACTTGAGCCACCCAGGTGCCCCTCCTTTACCATTTCTTGTAGCGTGGATTTCCTTGTAACAAATTCTCTCAGTTTTTGCTTATCTGTAAACATCTTTATTTTAGCTTCATTTCTGAAGGATAGTTTTGCTGAACATAGAATTCTGAGATGACATTTTTTTCCTTTTAGCACTTGAAAGGTATCAATGCATTTACCTTCTACTCTCCATTGTTCCTGATGAGAAGTCTGCTGCCATTCATATCTCTGTTCCCTTGTAAGTAATGTTATCTTTTTTCCATCTGGATGCTTTCAAGACTTTATTTTTGGATTTCAGCAGTGTGGCTTTCGTGTGTGTGTGTGTGTGTGTGTGTGTGTGTGTGTGTGTGAGAGAGAGAGAGAGAGAGAGAGAGAGAGAGAGAGAGAGAGAGAAATTTATCTTGCTGAGGGTTTGCTGAGTGATCTGCAGGTTAGTGTATTTCATCAAATTTGGGAACTTTCTGAAAAAAAGTTGAGAAACTTTCTATCCTTTACTCTGTCAAATATTTTTAGGGCCTCTTTTTCTTTCCTTCTAGAACTCTCATTACCTACATTAGACTGCTTGATATTGTCCCACAGGTCTCTGAGGCTCTATTCATTTCTCTTCAATCTTTTTCCTGTCTTCATCAAATTAGTAATTACTATTGATCTATTTTGAGTTCATTGACTCTTGTGCTTCTACAATCCACTACTAAGCTGATCCAGTAAATTTTTAAACTTAGTGAATGTACTTTTAAGTTCCCTTTTCATAAAATTAATTTTAACCATGTTAAAAGCATACTGGCATTTTATACTTTTACAATGTTGTAAAAGCATCACCATTATCTAGTTCAAGAACATTTTCATCACCCCAAAAGGAAACTCCATACACATTAATCAGTCATTCCCCACTCCCTCCTCTCCTCCAGCCAATGCCAATCACTGATCTTTCAGCTCTTTTTAATAATGTGTCTAATTTTTTCTTTTAATTTTGAGAGGAGACAGAGTACGAGTGGGGGAGGGGCAGAGAGGGAGACACAGAATCTGAAGCAGGTCCCAAGCTCTGAGCTGTTAGCATAGAGCCCAACGTGGGGCTTGAACCCATGAATTGTGTGATCATGACCTGAGCCAAAATCAGATACTTAATCAACTAAGCCAACCAGGAGTCCCTAGTGTGTCTGTTTCTAAGGAGATGTTCTCTATCTGCTCATTGTGTATATATTTACCATTAAGTCCTTCAACATACTTATGATGGATGCTTTAAAGCCCTTGTCTGTTAAATGCAATGTATGTATAGATCATTTTGAGTTTGGCCTCAATTAACTGCTTTTTCCCCCTTGTTTCTTCATCTCTACAGTTTTTTTTTTTCTCAATTTTATTGATATGACTGACATATAACATTGAATTCATTTTGGGTATTCATCATAATGCTTTGATATAGTGATTTTTTTTATAGGACTTTGGATATTATGATTGTTATTAAGATTCTAGATTCTGTATATTTCTCTGAAGAGTGATTTTTTGTTCTAGCAGACAGTTAATTTGGCTGAACACAAACACCACACTCTGTCTCCTCTGTGAACAGCAGCTAAGATCTCTACCCAGGTCTTTCAGCTTCCAGCTGCTGCTTTTCCATCAGTTCCACTGGAAGCTCTCTCTACACACACACACACACACACACACACACACACACACACACACACAGCTTAGTGGCTAGCCAAGGATTTATGCCATTTTATATGTAAATTTTGGAGTTTATCCCTCTGAGCTCCTTCCCTCTGGGATTTCCCTCCTAACTTTCTGGCTGCTCTGCCAGTCTCTACCTCTCCTTCTAACACCTCAGTACAGTAAGGCTATGCTTTTTGCCACAGACACAAGGTAGATTTGAAGTGCCTTCTGGTAAAAAGCCACCAAAAAACTATCCATTGTAGTTTGTGTTTCAAGGGTAGATCTGTTTCAGTTTTTGCCTGACTTTGCTTGCTTTCCACTGCCTTAAAATAGTGGTTTTTAAAAATATTTTTTTTACAGAGTACAGAATGTAATCTACAGAAGGTTTAGTGCAATCAAGCTACTTCACCATTCATGGAAACTACCTTATTATTTTTAACACCTACATCATTACTAGGGTATGACTATACCATAATTTACTTAACAAACCTCCAATTTACAGATGTTTTATATTATCATCACTTTGGGTAACAATAAAAGAATACTCTTTTCCCAGACTAGATGACTAAAATGTAGTGATTCAGTAAAGAGGCTTCAGAAACAGGGGGTTGGCTTCTGCTCCATCCCTTAGTAGGTGTATGAATTTGGATAAGTCAATAACTTCCCTGAATCTCACTTGCCTCATATGTAAAATGGGCCAAAGAATTTCCTCATGATAATACACAAATGCGCAAGCACAGGGCTTGGCACATGAGGCTCAAAAGAATGTAATCCTCCCCGAGAATAAGAACAAGATATAGGAGAGGGCAGATCTGGGATTGAGAGGAATAGTACAGGGCAACTGGGGATCAGAAAGCTGAGATGGAGGAGAAGGTTGCAAGGGAAAGGTGAAAGAGGGGAAAAAAGAGAGAGAGGCCAAAAATAGTATGTCTTTGTACAAGGTAAGATTCCATCAAATGCTTTTCTTGTTCAGAACTACTTTAGTCAACACTTGTAAAATGGGCAAGGTCCCTGCCCATAAGTCTTGCAGTTTTAGCACTTCTCTGAACCTTCTAGAGCCCTATCAGTCTGGTGCCAGAGTTATAACTAAAAATTTGGGGGGGGGGGGGGGGGGGGAACACTATACTAGCCAGCAGCCTTCCCAAAGCCTCCCTCAACCTCAGGAAGATCTCCTCATAAAAACATTAACACCTGCACTACAAGGAACTCCAGAGTAAAGAAAGGCAAAGAAGCATGAAAGAACAGGATGGCTCAGAAAGAGGCATTTCATAATTTATCAGGGTAATATCCCCTATGTTGCCTCTCAGAAAAGCATTGCTAATGTAGTCCACATGACCATTAAACAAGGAATGCCCTGAGCTGCTTCTGCAGGAGAGGACGGGAATGGGCAGCCAGTATCCAAGCACACTTCTGCTGGATGAGAACAATCTACTTCTAGCCAGGTCCCACCCTTGCAGGGGTACAGAACACAGTGGCAGCAAGCAACGCTGCCCTAGCAGAAAATCCATATCCGACCCAACTCTGAGCACCTCTCAGAGCCTGTGGAAATGAGCAGAGCCTTTCTGACCACACCACTAGAGAAAATTCTACCTGGTGACTCTGAACTTGTATGTTAGCAGAGATTACCTTCAAATGCTTAAACACCATCTCTGAGCCGACAGACATGTACTGAAACAGTGAAGATCCTCAAGAGAGAATTAGCATAACATCTCCTTGTGAAAAAAAAGAAGTCTTAAAAAGGAACCAGGCTAAAAACAGGAATCCTGAGCAACAGGAACCTAGGGTCTAGAGGGAGCAGTGGTTTCTCTAAGATAATACTGATCTCTCGGCATAGGGCCACCTCTCTCCTGCCCAATGCCATTTGTGTCCTGTGGAAAGAACTGAACTTTGATATGAAGGACAGAAATATTACTGAATGGCTACAAATTCCTCTGGACCTCCCATGGGAATCGAAAAGGCTGTTTTCTACTGGCCAAATAAAGAGACAAGCAACAGGGCTGCAGATGAACCTGGGTCTCTCACTGCCACAGGACCCTGGCTGGAGCAGGAGGACCACCACTAAGCAGCAGGGACAGCTCTGATCAGACAGGAGCCAACCAGGGACATTTCAGGTAACTTATCGAACTCCTGGAAGAGGGCAAGCCGTGGGGACTTGAAGCACTGAGATTTGAACAGTCACGTTTGTACTGGTCTGGAGGCAAAGCCTGGAGCACCCTGACATACACATCATTATGCCCAGGTAGATTCTATAGACTGTTCTCGATCTGCAAATTGCATTCTTGAATTCTCTCCTAATTTTCTGGTTTTCTTCATGGTTCAGTTAAAGAATCATTTCTTGGGATCATCAGCAGAGATCCTGAAGCTGGGCTAGCCCACAGTGAGGGCCATTTGTCATTTCCACAGGTGGCCAAGAACCTGAATTCTGCCCTCATGTTGGGGAACCCTCCACCTTTGAGCCAATAGAAGCTGGAAATGCTTCCCTATTTCCCCAGCCCCAAGGGCCCTCACACACACTTGCCCCAGCCTAGGAACTCAGAGTCAGCCACACAAAAAAAGCAGGAACCATGCACAAGTAGCTGTTTCAAAGTAAAACCTCCAGGGGTGCCTGGGTGGCTTAGTCAGTTGAGCATCTGGCTCTTGATGTAGGTTCAGGTCATGATCTTGAGGTTCATGGGATTGAGTCCTGCCTCAGGCTCTGTGATGACAGTGCAGAGTCCACTTGGAATTTTCTCTCTGCCTTTCTGGGCTCTCTCTCTCAAAATAAGTAAATAAAAACTTAAAAAAAAAAAAGTAAAACCTCCATATTAGTTGTGATACTTGACTTTTCATCATGGCCAATGTAAAAAAACAAAAACTTACACGAATATTCAGTTTTACTTGTTCCACTTGCAGCATGGCTCCCTTCCCCTCTACCCTTATGCATGAAGGAACAAAAAGAAAATAACATATCCCCAATAACAACTGGGAAATAACTAGCCATTGTCTCTACCTTTTATAGTCCGATATTTCATGGGATTTGCCTGCAACACTTAAAGGCACATTTGTGATTCTGATAGCCTAAGACTAAACTATATTACAAACTGATTACTGTCCAGAGCCTAAAGCTACGGTTTACAAGCCTGTTCTGCCTTCCTTCAAGCTCTCCATGCTTATAAATGACACCTTCCAGTGTCTTAAAGTATGAGAGGCAGCTAGCTCCAAATTCTCAGGCTGCTAATGGTTTCACATAAAATGAGCTCCTGCAATTTTATTACCACCCTGGTGCGAATTCACAGGTGAGGGGCCACCAGGGAAAGGATGTGGATATGTCTCTCACTCCTGGCCTCCTGACTTCTCCAAGTGCAAGAACTTTTCCACTCAATATTTCAAATGATTGCTCCAACTCCCAAGGCTGCTGATTAAGCCAAATAGGCTCTACTACATTACTGAGAGAAAGAGAAGTCATCAAGTCGCCTCTCTGGAGAAAGAGGGGATGTGAATTCACATTCTAACTTTATACCTCTAAAGCTGATTAAGCAAGCCACTGATCCTTTACATTTTGACTTAAATAGATATTTAGTGGGTATTACTCAATTAGAATGTTGAGAAGTAACTACTGGAAAATGTCCATTTCAATTTCAATCAGATAAGCCAGACATAAGTTTTGTAAACATGATATATGTATCTCACAATCCAAAGATTACTGGTACATGGAAAAGTGATCATGTTAGCATACCAGATTCTATAAAATGCACAATTCAGTACCTCCACATTTCTGTGAAGTTTTAACAACATACAACATGCCAAACACAGCACCAGTGAGCTGCTTTTGAAAGAACTCTAGAAGCCTTTAAAACCGGGCTCATTATCAGAAAATACATAAAATTCACATGTTCCACCATATCTAACTTTGTATGACTATTTTCTTATCTTTGAAAGTGATTTATGCCAGACTAGATAAATGGACAGATAGTAGGACTAAGAATATTTCTTAGTAGGACATTATTTCTCCTGGGGGAGGTGTCAGATAACCTAAAGCCATACACACTAAACATAATTTCTCAATTTTCAAAAACAGCTGACAAATAATGACTGCTTAATGAGGGAACTTTATTTTCTTGGTATCTTTTAAAAATAGAAAAGGCAAATCAGGGATGCATGGGTGGCTCAGTTGATTAAGCATCCGACTCTTTTTTATTTATTTATTTATTTTTTAACGTTTATTTATTTTTTTTTTTTAAATTTTTTTTTCAACGTTTTTTATTTATTTTTGGGACAGAGAGAGACAGAGCATGAACGGGGGAGGGGCAGAGAGAGAGGGAGACACAGAATCGGAAACAGGCTCCAGGCTCCGAGCCATCAGCCCAGAGCCTGACGCGGGGCTCAAACTCACGGACCGCGAGATCGTGACCTGGCTGAAGTCGGACGCTTAACCGACTGCGCCACCCAGGCGCCCCATAACGTTTATTTATTTTTGAGACAGAGAGAGACAGAGCATGAACGGGGGAGGAGCAGAGAGAGGGAGACACAGAATCGGAAGCAGGCTCCAGGCTCTGGGCCATCAGCCCAGAGCCCGACGCGGGGCTCGAACTCACGGACCGTGAGATCGTGACCTGAGCTGAAGTCGGACACTCAACCGACTGAGCCACCCAGGCGCCCCTAAGCATCCGACTCTTGATATCAGCTCAAGTCATGACCTCCTGGTTCGTGAGATCGAGCCTCACGTCGGGCTCTGTGATGACAGCACAAAGACTGCTTGGGATTCTCTCTCTCCCTCTCTCTTCCCTTCCCCTGCTCACTCTCTCTCTCTCCCAAAATAAATAAATAAACACTAAAAAATTGTTTTAAGTAAATAAAAATTAAAAAGAAAAGACAAATTAACTTTTTTTGTTGTTGTTTATTTTTGAGAGAGAGAGAAGCAGAGCATGAGCAGGGGAGGGGCAGAGTGAGAGGGGGACACAGAATCCAAGCAGGCTCCAGGCTGTAAGCACAAAGCCTGACATGGGGCTAGAACTCACGAACCACGAGATCATGACCTGAGCCGAAGTCACTCAACTGATTGAGCCACCCAGGCACTCCGCAAATTAACTTTTCAATGTAAAACATGTGAAAAACAGTTCAATATGGCAGACTCTACTTTTAAAGCTTTTTTAAAATTTCAAATTCAACTAAAACAACTTCACAAAAATGGCTTACATAAAAAAGTCTTCAAAGAATAACAAAACTCAACTTAAAAGTCACACATATAAAGTTTTCCTTTTTCAGACCAAAGGATCACCTAAAATCATTTGTCAGAGGCTTAGAAGTGGAAAAAACTAAACTAGCTGCCCAAAACTGTTTAACTCTGTAGCACATAACATTCATTAAATGACCTGCAGAGAAAATGCAAGCTTAATTTATTCTGCATGCTTTTGGTTTTACTTCCTGTCAAAATAATACTCATCCCCCTACTCAACTTTTTTTTTTCATGCATTTTATCTTAAAAATATAGGCAAAGGAAGGAACACAGGAGGGGGAAAAAAGGTGAGAGTGGCAAGAAACAAACAAATCAGGATTTCTCGGTCAGAAATGTAAGATCAACCCCTGCGTTGAGAAGGGGCAGCTGGCCCTACAAGGAAGCAACTGCACTACTATTTATCCAAGGGCTACAGGTGTGCTGTTTCAAAGGGGTACATGCATCCCAATGTTTATAACAGCGCTATCAACAATAGCCAAAGTATGGAAAGAGCCCAAATGTCCATCGACGGATGAATGGGTAAAGAAGATGTGGTGTGTATGTGTACACATACATAAAATGGAGTACTTCTTGGCAATCAAAAAGAATGAAATCTTGCCATTTGCAACCATGTGGACAGAACTAGAGGGTATTATGTGAAGCAAAGTTAGAGAAAGACAAATATCATGTGACTTTACCCCTATGAGGAATTTAAGACACAAAACAGATGAACATAAGGGAAGGGAGGCAAAAATAATATAAAAACAAGGAGAGGGACAAAACATAAGAGACTCTTAAATACAGAGAACTAAGGGTTGCTGGAGGGGTTGTGGGTGGGGATGGGCTAAGTGGGTAAGAGGCATTAGGGAGGACACATGTTGGGATGATCACTGGGTGTTACACACGGGATGAATCACTGGAAGCTACTATATGCTAACTAACTTGGATGTAAATCAAAAAAATAAATTAAGGGGCGCCTGGGTGGCGCAGTCGGTTAAGCGTCCGACTTCAGCCAGGTCACGATCTCGCGGTCCGTGAGTTCGAGCCCCGCGTCAGGCTCTGGGCTGATGGCTCGGAGCCTGGAGCCTGTTTCCGATTCTGTGTCTCCCTCTCTCTCTGCCCCTCCCCCGTTCATGCTCTGTCTCTCTCTGTCCCAAAAATAAATAAAAAACGTTGAAAAAAAAAAAATTAAAAAAAAAATATATATATATATAAATTAAAAAAAAAAGAAGGGGCAACCAGTTGGCTCAGACAGCAGAGTGTGCACCTCTTGGTCTCAGGGTTGTGAGTTCAAGCCCCATGTTGGGTGTAGAGATTACTTAAAATCTTTTTAAAAAATCTATGAAGAAAAAGAATAAACCTATGAAAAAGTACATCATGAATACTTAATGCCTCTCAAAAGTATAGGATTAAAAATTGGAATTATTACAGTTACTATATTCTCAACATATTTTTATGTACAGAGTAGGTTTTGGGTCTTGTCAGCTTCAAAAGCACCAGCCAAAACACAGCCAGAATGAGTGCCGTGAACGGAAAGCGTTGAGCACAGAGCCTGTGCAGATAAGCCAGAACTGTAGGCAGCTCTGTGAGTGTAGCAACAACAGGGCCTGCCTGTTAGTCCTAAAGATATATAAGCTCTTTGTAAGGGAAGCTCTGGAATGTCATCTGTCTTAAATTACATCCACCTGGGATTATGTTCCACTGACCAATATGGACAGATTACTGGAATTTGAAAACCTCACTTTTTTGGTAATTGACATTTAAACTGTTTGAAGTTTCCCATTAAAGTCGCTTAAGAAATTAACTGCAGATGTGGGAAGCTAAGTGTACAGTAGTCACAGAAATGAAGTCATCTGAAGGGTCCAAATAACTTAGAAGTGCTTAAACATAGTTAAGTGCATTAGGAGGAACGGATGAACTGGCCTGCCCCCCAGGCTACAGTTTCATCACTTTCTCTCTGTTCCAATTAGGTTTCCCAGCCCGTTTTGAATGTAATTAAAAGAAAAGAGAAAGGCAAGAGGTTGACATGACGAGGGACTACCCCCTAAACCAGAGTGCGGAATGAAGCACTCACTTGATGGAGGCTGAGAGACAGTAAACATCTCTACTGCCTCCCCATTGCCAACAGCCGACCCCAACCCACCTGCTCAGCTATGCCCAGCCCCTCTGCCACGAGGCACCCCTACTCCACAACCACTCACTCCTAATTCTCCTGCTGTGCCTTTGCACAAGCAGTTCCCTCAGCCAGGAACGCTGTTCCCTCCCCTGTCATCCTCTCAAACCTGCTCAGAGGTCAGCTTCCCTGGGAATAGTCCCCATGCCCTCTGCAAGTCGCTCCCGCCTCTACTTTACCACTTCCCATGACACATCCTGTTTAGTCAACATTTACTAAGTACCTACCATGGGCCACAGCGCTATGCTGGCTACTCAAGGAATAAAATATAATAGTGGCCGACTTACCTTTCAGTGTCTCATCTCCTGACCCAAGCACCTTAGACTACACAGTATCTTACAAAAGATGTGCCAACTAAAGTGTGTCCAGGTGCCTGGCATGGAAAAAAAACCCATGAGAAATCTTCTTCCCTTCCTCGTTCTCAGGAGCTCCATAGGACTATGTAGGGGCATAATTTTCATTCTTTTTGGGAGAATGTATAAATGAATGACTGAATAATAAAATCTAAGTATCTCTTAAGAAAACCATCAATATGTTCTAGAATTTCTTGTTATAAAGAAATATTCTATGAAGTAAATACTTTTCTCATTTACCTGCAGAATAAACTCCTACAAGCAAATGGTTTTGTCCTTACTAAAAGTCAAATTTAAAAATATCAAAAAAGAAAACCACATCAAGCAGTAAACCATATGGTTGTGAAGATAAATGTAAGTTTCTTATCCCTCATTAACAATGCTGGAAATACTAATATTTTTACTAATGCCTCAAAAACAGTACACTGATTAGTAAAATGCACACGTGTTAACAGTCCTGTTTCTATCTTTAAAAGTCATTTCTTCAGCTGATGTCTGGGGTCCTCGTTTTAGGAATCAAATGTGTGTGGAGCCTAAAAAGTGCTCATCACTGCTGGTCTCTGGCTAGTTGCTAATACTTAGAGGTTCCCACACATAACAGAATGCTTGCAGCCATCTGGCTGGTTTCAGACACTTGCTGATGAGCAGTCCTGCCCAGGCACTGCACAGAGACAGAAATGAAGAATGTGGTGCCTTGTCCTCAGGGAGCGTCCAGCCCACCAGGCATCAGATCAACAACAGAATTCTTCCCCTATCAGCCTGTGGGTTCATTTCACTAATTCCCAATGGAGAAGTCATAAGGATACAGGGCTCTTCTCCAACAGTGGTCACTAATCCACGATTATAGTCAAGGCCAGAAGTCCAAGCCTTCTAGGACACCTTACCCTAATATCAACCAGGGTATGTGGGGTGGGGGTAGGAGAACAGCATGGAATGGGGAAAAAAAAAAAAACAAAAGCAGAAAAGAAAATTGCAGAATAAAAGTAAATATTGCTTTGGATCCTAAGATTTCTCCAATGAACTGAAAGACTGTGACTATTCGTTTAAACACATCTTCCAGGTGCTGAGTTGATCCCGAGTTGAAAGAAAGAGTGTGTTCCACAGGTGAGAAATTTTGAAATAAACAGAATGTACCTGGGACAGAAACACTGGCTGGAGGGATATTTCAACCACATAGACTCAGACAGACTGGGTTCTCCTAATGATACCTCGATGCCAAGGTAAAGCCACATTTTGACAGTAAAATAGCCCCTCTATCCACAACTCATTTACATAAATGAATAATGTAGAAAAGTATGTACAGAAGATACCCCTTTATGTTTTCAAAAACTCTTTCAAAAAAGGAGAATACTAAGGGATCTGAAGACAGCCCTGGACTGTGTTCAAAAACTCAAGCCAAGAAAGAACCTTCAGATTTGACATATTAAATTAGCAGGAATGTTTAGACAAATCTATAATCTAGGAAAACATACATACACCCACACTCACACATAAAAAGTTTGCCTTTCCACCCTCTTATGTCAAGTGAATAATGAGTAAGGAATTCTGTTTACTGTGACCCTATGATGGTTTTTTCATTCAAGAATATTTAATAAGTGCCTACTATGTGTCAGGCACTGTGCTGGGTGTAGGCATAAAGAGTAAACAGAGATTCCAGTCGAGTGGGTGAGACCAAACAAGAGGAAATGCACCCATTCATTCACATCATGTTGAACTGCAAGCATAATGAAGAACAGGAAGCTCTGAGGGAGGCAAATGGGGATGTGAGGGAGGACATGCTTCAGATGGTCGTCCCCCTCCCCAAGGAGGTGGCGCTTATGTATTATCTTGTTTCCTTTTTATATCCATTGTTTATCAATGTCCTTATGAGCCAGGCACCATGCATTCAGTGCATGAGCTCATTTAATTCTAACTGCTCTCTGTGGTTAAGGATCACAAGCTGCTTTTACAGATGACAAAACTAAAGGGAACTGGCTAGTAAGTGGCAGGGCCAGGGCTCTGGCTCAGGTCTGTATGACCTTGGGGAAGTGTCTGAACCCCTCTAAGCCTCAAAGCCCATGGTCCGCCTTCCTTGCTTAAAAAAACAAGTGAAGGCCAATGATGCTGGAAGGGGTAGTGTGTGTGAGAAGGGTGGAAGCAGGTGAGCTACAAAGAGTAGAAGGAATAAGACCAGACTCGCCCTGAAGGGCCAAGAGAAGGAGCTCTAAGGAGCTAAGCAGAGAAGTGAAATGAACTGATGCGCGTTTTTTTTTCCTTTTCAAATTCGTATTTAAAATCAGTTACTTAACTGATCTGTGTATTTGAAAATTGTTTGGAGGAAACCACAATGAGATACCACTTCACACCCACTAGGATGGCTATAATAAAAACAATAGAAAATAACCAAAGTTGGCAAGGATGCAAACTGAAACCCTACGTATCGCCAGTGGAATGTAAGCTGGTGAAGCCTCTGTGGGAAACAGTGGGCTACTCAAAAAGTTAAACACAGAATTGCCATATGACCCAACAATTCCATAGCTAGGTATATACCCAAAAGAACTGAAAATGGGTGCTCAAATAGTTATGCATAAATATTCATAACAGCACCATTCACAATCACTGACAGGTGGAACAATCCAGATGTCCATCAACGGATGAATGGATAGACAGAATATATACCTACAGGAGAGTACTATTCAGCCACAAAAGGTAATGAAATACTGACTGATACATGCCATAACATGGATGAACCTCGAAAACATGCTAGGTGAAAGAAGCCAGTCACAAAAGGCCATATATTGTATGACTCCATTTATATGAAACATCCAGAACAGGTAGATGCATTGACAGAAAGCAGGCTGACAGTTGCCAGGGGCTGGTGGAAGAGGGCTGCCTGCTAATAAGTAAAGGCAGAACCTGAAGATGAGAGGTGGGAGGAAGAGAGTCAGCAAATCAGAGAGGTGGGTGGTGTGTGGAATGGTGAGCCTTCTGGTTGAGTGGTGCAAGGTAAGCAGCCCTGGGAGCAATGTTAGAAAGGTGGGTGATAAGTGAGGAGACACATGCATGCCACACTCAGGGGTCTGGACTTCATGCAGCCAACAGAGGATATCATGGAATTTATGCTGTGTAAGGGGGAGATCAGAGCCCACTTTAGGAAGCTTAAGGTCAGTAAGAAGTGAGTGTAGGGGATGGGGAGGAGCAGGGAGATTTCTAAGGGTAAATCCTCTCCCCAGTCTCAAGCATGTTACCAGGTCACCTGGTAAATTCCTGGCTCTTCTGCAGCACAGGGACACACTCATGACCCAAATTCACAGCCTGGACCCTTGTCCAGGGATTGGAGGACAGGAGGGGCCCCACAAGCTATGTCCATACTTGCTTTCCTGGTAGAAGAGAAATTCTCTTTAGTGGCCCACCTCCTTTGCAGGTAAGGCATGTGAGAGGATTACAAACATGACATTAGCACAAGCTGGTTTTCTCATATTCACTGGGTATCTCTAGGTGAACCGTGGACTATGGGAGCTAGAATAGGCAGGCTCTAAGAGCTCTGTGCTCCACCCACTGGAGCATTCGTGGGTCAGTATGAAAGCTCTAGGAGCACAGGAGATAACTAGAAGAGGATAGAATGCAGGCAAAAATCACATCTCCACTTCTCTGAGACAATCTTGCAGATTAGACTAAAATTTAAGGTATCTACCTCTAATTATTCCTGATCTCTTCAAGATTTTGTATTTCCAGTACAGCCAAATTATTTTGAAATCAGAGCCCCTCTGTACTGTGGCAGTCAGCAGCCACTTAAACTAAGGACTTGAACACAGCAAGCAGCTGGCAGCAGTCCCTGCTGCAGAGAGAGAGAAACGAAGACACCTCCTGTATGGGAGCTCTAAAGGATAAGAATGAACAATACATGAACAAAACAACCTCCCAACGTGGCAAGAAGAGTTCCAATCAATTACTGAACCCACAAATTTGGGGAAGGCAAAGCTTTTATCTTCAATCTCTGTTCAAACTGAGCTGAAAAAGGGACACCTGGGTGGCTCAGTTGGTTAAGTGTCCGACTTCGGCTCAGGTCATGATCTTACGGTCCGTGAGTTCAAGCCCCGTGTCAGGCTCTGTGCTGACAGCTCAGAGCCTGGAGCCTGTTTCAGATTCTGTGTCTCCCTCTCCCTCTGACCCTTCCCCATTCATGCTCTGTCTCTCTCTGTCTCAAAAATAAATAAACGTTGGGGCGCCTGGGTGGCGCAGTCGGTTAAGCGTCCGACTTCAGCCAGGTCACGATCTCACGGTCTGTGAGTTCGAGCCCCGCGTCAGGCTCTGGGCTGATGGCTCAGAGCCTGGAGCCTGTTTCCGATTCTGTGTCTCCCTCTCTCTCTCCCTCCCCCGTTCATGCTCTGTCTCTCTCTGTCCCAAAAAATAAAATAAACGTTGAAAAAAAAAATTTAAAAAAAAAAAAATAAATAAATAAATAAACGTTAAGAAAAAAATTGAGCTGAAATGGACCAAAATAACTAAAAGCTCAAAAAGCCATATATTTTTTATTTCTGAATTCTCTAAAGTCCTCTTACTTTATTTTTTATTTATTTATTTTTTAATTTTTTTTAACGTTTATTTATTTTTGAGACAGAGAGAGACAGAGCATGAACGGGGGAGGGTCAGAGAGAGGGAGACACAGAATCCGAAACAGGCTCCAGGCTCTGAGCTGTCAGCACAGAGCCCGACGTGGGGCTCGAACTCACGGACCGTGAGATCATGACCTGAGCCGAAGTCGGCCACTTAACCGACTGAGCCACCCAGGCGCCCCTAAAGTCCTCTTACTTTAAGTCAATAATTCCTTTCTAGATTCCTTCTAGATTATGGAATGTCAACCGATAAGAGGCATCTAGTCCAACCTCCTGTTTTAACTGTGAGAAAAATAAGGCTCAATTTAGACAAGAGCCTTGAACAAGGTCAAGGGCTAACTGCAGGGTCAGCACTGGACTAGAACCCCAGAGTATCTATCCAAGATCTTCTTGCTTATACCAGAGAATTAGTAATTTGATTTGTTTTGAACCTTTTTTTTTTTTTTTTTTGGCATTTGTAAGAAAAACTTGAATAGCACCAGTAGGGATATTAAACCACTTCTGATCTTTCAGAGCTTGTCTTAAATAAGTTTCTACTTTAATCTAAACTAAGAGTATTTTCCTGACGGCAGAAATCATCCAAGGGTGAACTATGACTCATTGGTATAATCTAAAGAATCTATCACTGTTCCAAAGAAATCTACTTAAGACTCAAAACCTAAACATCACATTTCTATGCTCTGTATAAAATATGCACTAGCAGGGGCGCCTGGGTGGCGCAGTCGGTTAGGCGTCCGACTTCAGCCAGGTCACGATCTCATGGTCCGTGAGTTCGAGCCCCGCGTCAGGCTCTGGGCTGATGGCTCAGAGCCTGGAGCCTGTTTCCGATTCTGTGTCTCCTTCTCTCTCTGTCCCTCCCCCGTTCATGCTCTGTCTCTCTCTGTCCCAAAAATAAATAAACGTTGAAAAAAAAAAAAAAAATTTAAAATATGCACTAGCAATAGTTAAAGGATGAAAACAATTCAAATGTCCATTGATGGATGAATGAATAAACGAAATGTGGTATTTACATGTAATAAAATATTATTCAGCCTGAAAAAGGAAGCAAACTCTAACACATGCTACAACATGGATATTGACATTATTCTAAGTGAAATATGCCAGACACAAAAGACAAATATTGCATGACTCCACTTATGTGAGAATATAGAATAGTCAAATTCATAGAAACAGAAATGGAGAATAGGGATTTGGGACAGGAGACAATGGAGAGTTATTCTAAAGTGGGTACGAGTTTCAGTTTGAGATGATGATATAGTTCCGGAGATAGAGAGTAGTGATGGTTGTACAAAAATGTGAGTGAACTTAATGCCACTGAACCATGAACTTAAAAAGGGTTAAAATGATAAATTTATGTTATATATATTTTACCACAATAAAAAAAAAAAAAGGCACAAACTTCCAGAAACACTGTCTTAAATACTTCACTTCCTAAATGTTCTTTTTTTATTTGGCAAACTTATACTGGGCACTTACTATGTGCTAAGTACTGTTTTAGGGCTGGGGTATATAGCAATGGGATAAACAGAACAAGTGTCTGCTCTTATGAATAGCTGCATGGGGGATGGGGTGAAGACAGGCAATAAACAGACAAACATACATTATGTCAAGTGGAAATGAATGCAATGGAAAAAACATCAGGTAGAGTGAGAGGGATGAGGGCGTGGCAATAGTTGGGGGGAAGTTGCTATGTTGTATAGGTGGTAAGGAGGCCAGTCTGCCTGGAAGTAATAAGGTGCCCCGGGGCACAGATCCTCTTCTTAAGTTCCTTATAAACCTTTCAAGGGAAAAGGTCAGTATAGAAATATTTCCTCTGCCATCTATGTGTTTTTAATTTGACTTAAAAAGTGATAGAAAGGACCTGGCTGACTCAGTCAGTAAAGCATATTACTCTTGATCTCAGGGTTGTGAGTTTGAGTCCCTTGCTAGGCACAGAGATTACTTAATTAAAAAAAAAATTAATTAAGGGATGCCTTGCTGGCTCAGTCGGTTAAGTGTCCGAATTTGGCTCAGGTCACGATCTCATGGTTCTCTCCTGGTCGGGCTGTGTGCTGACAGCTTGGAGCCTGGAGCCTGGAGCCTGGAGCCTGGAGCCTGGAGCCTGCTTCAGATTCTGTGTCTCACTCTCTGCCCCTCCCTTGGCTCACGCTCTGTCTTCTCTTTATTTGCTCAAAAGCAAATAAATATTAAAGTAAATAAAAATTTAAAAAATTGTTTTTTAAAGTGACAGGAAAACCAACTTCCGTATCTTTTCCGAAGAGGCATGTTTGTAAGGAGACAATTTATATCTCTCATTGCTAGAGCGCCCTCCAGTGCCTCTGTGTGAAAACTGCATTTGGCACAGATTTTTTTTGTTTTTGATTTCTTAAACTTTTGTATTTGGCCAAGAAATAAATACATATTGTCTTTGATATGTATATTAAGGACATATCATCTTTCTCACAAACAATACTGTGACATTAAATAAGAAGACAAGTGTGCTTTAAAATGAGCCTGCACTACTTGTAAAGTGGTACAATGTATACTTGTACAATGGTATTTTTAAATAATCATATAAACTTTCAAAAGGTTCACAGAGTCTCTTTTTTAATTCATTTTTTTACCAATGTAGAACTCTCAGTTAAACAGTGAACACATTCTACCACTGAACTGTGACCCTAATTTTACTGAAGGTGGCCAAGTAGGGCAATAAAGTAGGAAGTGTCTTCTAAAATTTCCAGTATTTACATGTTCCGAATATTCATATTTGAAAAGTGTCCTGCAAATACTTACAGAACACTCTACCTTCTTGGCCAGAACACAGTGAAGGGGAACAGGTAAGTAAGACGTGCCCATACTAGCATCCTATTAAAATAGAATTTTTACTTTCTCACAGATATTTACTTTGAATCCTTTATTATAAAATCAGGCACCTCTGTCAATCTCAAAAGGCCAACTAAGAGGAAAACATTACATACGGTGTAGTTCAAAAGAGAACTTGCAAAAGGGGTAAAATTCCATAGCTGTTTCCAGAACCACCTACAAGCAAGGTCAGTGTGACAGCTGAGGCCACAGAGAGAAAAGCTGGCCCTGACTGACAGCCAGAGGATGGGGTTCTTTCTAGGCCAGATGCTGACGACTGTGACAGTCTTGCTTACTTTACTGTGCACAGGCCTGCAGATGCCGAGGAAATTGGGCAGATGAGCCTCCAAAGGGCATACTGCAATCCAGGTATCTCACCCTTTCTGGAGGATGATCTGAAAACAAGCATAAAAGAGCTTAAAATGTCCATAGTCTTTGAACCAGCAAGTTCACATACAGAAATTCACCTCTAAGCACATGAGTAAGAGTTGCCAGAGATTTGGGTATAGGGACATTATCTCTGCATTTCCCGAGGCAGAAAACTTGGAAATAGTTTAAATGAATAGCTGGAATTATATACACCCAAATATATATGTGACAGAGTCATGGAACTGTAGCGTATATCAATGCTCCAAGATTAGTTAACATCCTAAAACTTAACCAAAATATAAAATCAAAGCAACTAAATAAAAAGCCACCTTAAACTTGGTTTATGGAAGGAAGGGAAGGACGATGTGGAAAAGGAGAGAAAGAAAAGAAAGGGGAAGAGAAGGAAGGAAGGAATAAATCTCAATTCTTGAGCCCATTTATTATCTACATCATTCAAGTGAGTTATTTAATTGATATGCGATAAAACATTCAAGTTAACAACATGAAATAAATTAAACCTGTTTGAATTACAATGGATTTAAATTCATACCCAGTGACCTATATGAAAACATAAACGTTATTTCTTTGATCTTTTTATTAACTAATAAAATTCTGAAACTGTGGCCATCATGAGCAATGTGTAGAGGAATAAAGAAGCCAAATGTATCAATAGAACACAGCTCCAGTTGCACTCAGGGGCACGAAAGCATATTGTTTTTACAATTAACAACTCTTCCAATCTTAAGAACAGTCATCAAACCCATCAATAACCACTCCCCAAGGAGCCCAGCTTTCTTCTCCCTGCCTTCCTAAAATTTTAGCCACATGTACCTAAAATTTTAGCGGACTTCCTCACAGGGAGTCACACATAAAATAGCAGCTCCTACAGAGCAGCCACCACAACACCCAGTTAAGGAAACTGACCAAAGGCTGTTCTCAGAAATTACATCAATCAGACATTGGCTGCTGTAAAGCCCTAACTGGAGAAAACAGTCACTTCAGGAAAGTACTGATGCTGAGCCGTGTCAGCCACTCTGTGGATGTGATTTCACTATGTATGATGTCTTCCCCCAGGCTCATCCACAACCAAGCATATGTGTTCACTTTCTAAGTCTCATATGTAAGTAACTTCAGAGAATACTCTATCCTCAACACACCACATGGAGTATTTCTAGAATAGTAAAGTGCATATGTCACTCAAACATTCTGTAAGACAGGGGCACTCAGGACAGTTCCTTGAGAGGGCAAAGACTTTGGTGGCCACAGTCTGGGGAGTAGAGAAAAGCACATGTGGTAAAATTGTCCTCAACTCCGCTATGGGCCCATGGGGCAAAGGGAGTATAGGGTAACGGTTGTTTAGTCAGAATTCATCTTCAGGTCCTGGCCTTTCCTACCTACCTGCTGGCCTTTCCCACAGAAACCATTTAGGTTACCCAATGTTCTTCCTCCTGGCCTGTACCCACACAGATGGTTCTAGTTCACAGCAAAACTCTATGACAGGGAAACAGTACAATGAGAGCTGAAGCACTACATGCTGGAATAGACAGATCCACAAGCAAAGGCTATGCTATTTAGCAGACGTGGCACAGCCTTGTTTTGGCAAACAGTACCTTGCTGGGAGTTTCCCTTTGCAGGGATATCTTCTCCAGGAGGTACCACCCATGGACACGTGCATCTTCCGATTCAGGCCCAGCTACCACTTTTAGTTCTTACTCACCAGCTTGGCTGTTGCCCACTAGTTTTTCTCTGGGATACCTCATTTCCCACCAACTTCTCCGTCCAGCCCGAGGACATATTCCCTGCCCCCAGGCTACTCCTGGTCTATGTACCCCGTCGTGGTATTTCCTACATCCTCAGAGTCTCCTCCCTCTTTCTCTTCTCTTCAGCCTCTTAACAGAGGCCCTGGTCTACCATCTTAGGTCATCTTCATTTCATCCTACAGCCCTTCACTTCTCTCTCTCTCGCCTCCCCCCCCCTTTTTTTTATGTTTATTTATTTTGAGAGAGAGAGAGACAGAGCACAAGCAGGGAAGGGGCAGAGAAATATGGAGACACAGAATCTGAAGCAGGCCCCAGGCTCTGAGCTGTCAACACAGAGCCCAATGTGGGGTTCAAACCCATGAACCATGAGATCATGACCTGAGCCAAAGTCGGACACAACCGACTGAGACACGCAGGTGTCCCAGCCCTTCACTTCTCTATCTCTAGAGTGAATAACTATCCTGCTTTGCCTGAAACAGGTTTCCTGGAATGTGGGACTTTTGGTGCTAAAACCAGGAATGTCCTGGGAAAGTTGAGATGGTTGGTCCCCTGCCTCCCGGACCACTTAACATTACTTTCTGCCTTACAACCCAAAACATAATATTTGTTTACAGCATCTCCTTTTAGCTTCTCACCATGCACTTGGGCAAGTAAAGTCAATTTCTAATGATGCCAATAAATATTTCAAAATAACACTTCAGGGCACCTGGGGGCTCATTTGGTTAAGCGTCCAACTCTATTTCAGCTCAGATCATGATCTCATGGTTTGTGAGTTTGAGCCCCACATCCAGCTCTGGGCTGATGGCTCAGAGCCTGGAGCCTGCCTTGGCTTCTGTGTCTCCCCTCTCTCTGCTCCTCCCCCACTCATGCTCTGTCTCTGTCTCTCTCTCTCAAAAATAAGTAAACATTAAAAAAACTTTTTTAACTAATCAATCTGATTCATCATATTAACATACTTAAGAAGAAAAGCCACATGATCACAACAGATACTGAAAAACCATTTTATAAATTCAAATCCATTCTTTTTTTTTAAGTTTATTTTACTTATTTTGAGAGAGAGAGAGAGAGAGAGAGAGAGAGCGAGCGAGCGTGCACGCGCAGGGGAGGGGCAGAGAGAGAGGGATACAGATAATCCCAAGCAGGCTCCACACTGTCAGCACAGAGCCCGACACGGGGCTCAATCCCATAAACCATGAGATCATGACCTGAGCCGAAATCAAGAACCAGATGCTCAACTAACTGAGCCATCTGGGCACCCCAACTCAAATTCTTGATCAAAATTCTAAGCAGGGGTGACCAGCAAAATTGCAGAGAAAGGAACTTCAAAAACCTAATCCTCTACAATAACAATGAGAATATTGGCAGTCAGAATGAACTTTTTTAGAATTCTAGACATTAACCAAAGGCCTGCAGCAATTTGGGAGCATTTATTCAAGAAACACGGATGAATCTCAGTAAGAACAGCAAACCATGTGGGTTTTTGTTGTTGTTGTTTTTTTAACTTACCCACTCCCTCTCCCCAGTTCGGTGGTAGCCTTAAAAACCAACAGTCATAATCCTTGTGAAAACCAGCAGCCTGGCAGCCACTGGAGGGGACAGGGTAGGGTGGGAGGTCTTTGAAAGCACCACACACAGAGAACTGCCACCTGGTAGCTCCCTGGAAGACTCCATTTGCAGGGCTCACCTGGCTTAGAGCCTGAACAGTGGGAACAGCATTCTCCCTGAGGGCGTTTGTCAAAACAATCAGAAGCAATTATTTAATATCATCACTACCTGAGATCCTGGATAACAGGGCAAACGACAGGCTAACCAAAAAGCTTAAAAGGAAAAGCTGGAGCCAAGAATATACAATGGAGAAACAACAGTCTCTTCAATAAATAGTGTTGGGGAAACTGGATAGCTACATGCACAAGAATACAGACCACTATATTACACCATACACAAAAATTAACTCAAAATGGATTAAAAACTAGAATGTAAGACCTGAAACCATAAAACTCCTAGAAGAAACATAAGCAGTAAAGTCCTTGACATCAGTCTTAGCAATGTCTTTGTGGATCTGACTTCAAAGGCAAGAAAAACAAAAGTAAAAGTAAACAAATGGGACCTCATCAAAGTAAAAAGCTTCTGTACAGCAAAAGAAATTAACAGGAAAATGAAAAGTCAACCCACTGAATGGGAGAAAATATTTGCAAACCACATATCCAATAAGGGGTGAATATCCAAAATATACAAAAGGAATTCATACAACTCAACAACAACCTGATTATGAAATGGGGAGAGGATCTGAATAGACATTTCTCCAAAGAATACACAGAGATGGCCAACAGGCAAATGAAAAAGATGCTCAACATCACTAATGATTAGGGATATGCAAATAAAAACCAAAATAAGATATTACCTAACCCCTGTAAAAATGGCTATTACCAAAAAGACAAAAAATAACAAGTGTTGGAGAGGGTGTAGAGAAAAGGGAACCCTCACATACTGCTGGTGGGATTGTAAACTGGAGCAGCCACTATGTAAAACAATTTGGAGTTTCCTCAAAAAATTAAGAATAGAACTACCCTATGATCTAACTCTTCTACCTCCAGGTAATAGGAAGACTTTCACTAAAAAGATATATGCACTCCTGTTTATTGTTATGTTCACTGCAGTACTGTTTACAATAGCCAATATACGGAAACAAAATGTCCATCAACAGATGAATGGATAAAGATGTGGTATATTTATACAATGAAATACTACTCAGCCACAAAAAAGAATGAAATCTTGCCATCTGCAACATGTTTGGATCTTGAGGGTATTCAAGCAAAATAAGTCAGATGGAGAAGAGCAAATACCATACAAATACCATATGATGTTATATGTAGAATCTTAAAAAAAAAAAAAAAAAAAAAAAAAAGAAATGAACAAACAAAATAAAAATAATCTCAGATACAGAGAACAGACTAATGGTTACCAGAGGGTTAACAGGGTTGGGGGCCTGGTGGGCAAAATGGGTAAAGAGGGTCAACAGTATGGTGAAGAATGGTAACTAGACTTGTGGTGGTAATCACTTTGTAGTGTATGCAGATGTTAAATTATAAAACTGTACACCTGGGCACCTGGCTGGCCTAGTCGGCAGAACACGCAACTCTTAATCTCGAGGTTGTGGGTTCAAGCCCCATGCTGGGTGTACCGATGACTTAAAAATAAAATCTTAAACAAAGCTGTATACCTGTATACCTTAAATAAAGCTTTAATGAAAAAGCTGGAAAATGAGATATCCATCAACTTTGAAAAGCTCTGACCTTTTCCTGGGCTTCTGAAAGGCCACAAACAGGGAGGAGCCAAGATGGTGGAACAGCATGGAAGTTATCTTTGTGTCTTGCGTCCATGAAATACAGCCAGACCAACACTAAACCATCCTGCACACCAGGAAAACTGATGTGAGGATTAACACAACAATCTGCACAACCTGAACCACAGAATTCAGCAGGTACGCAGCGCAGAGAGGTGAACTGGGGGAGAGAAAAGCTGTGGAGGGCAGGGAGCTGTTTTTGCATGGGGAGACAGGATGAGGCTGGGGGGGGGGAGAATACGGGGAAAAGCACCCCCCCCCCGAAAACAGCTGGAGAGAAAGTGGAAAAGTGGAAACAGCCGCAGGGACTGAACTAAAAAGGGAGAAAGGAGAGGGTTTGAAAGGCCACACACACGTGTAGGGCTATTGCTAGCAGACCCACCTTACAAGAAATACTAAAGAGGGGCACCTGGGTGGTCAGTCTGACTCCTGATTTGGGCTCGGGTCATGATCTCACGGTTTGTGAGTTTGAGCCCTGCATGGGGCTCTGCACTGACAGTGCGGAGCCTGCTTGGGATTGTCTCTCTGCCCCTACCCCACTTGCTCTCTCTCTCTCTCAAAATAAATAAATAAACTTAAAAGAATTTTAAAGACATACTAAAGAGAGTTCTTCAGGCTGAAAGTAAGTGATCCCAGACAGATCAAATCCATACACACACATACACAGATAGTAATAAAGTAATTAAGAATAAATGCATATTCCTGCTTTCTTCTCTTGTCTAATTTAAAAAGCAACTATATAAAAGAATATTATATAATTGTGTTGTCAGGCCAGTAACATATAGAAATGTAGTATATTTACCAATAACAACACAAAGGAGGTGAGAACAAAGATGTACTGTGTTAAAAAATGGCACAACTCATTGGTGGTGACTAGATGGTGACTCAACTCTATAGGAACAAATGAAAACCAGAACTAGTAAATAAGAAAGTAAGTATAACAAATACTATAAAGTGTGTGTGTGTGTGTGTGTATGTGTGTGTGAACTTGTGGCTCCTTCTCTAAGTTTCTTTAAAAGACATAAAATTGGGGTGCTTGGCTGGTTCAGTCAGTAGAGCATGCGACCCTTTACCTCAGGGTCATGAGCTCAAGCCCCACATTGGGCATGGAGCTTTCTTTGAAAATTAACCAATTAAGGGATGCCTGGGTGGCTCAGTCAGTCGAGCATCCGACTTTGGCTCAGATCATGATCTCACAATTCGTGGGTTCGAGCCCTGTGTGGGGCTCTGTACCGACAGCTCAGAGCCTGGAACTTGCTTCAGATTCTGTGTCTCCCTCTCTCTCTGCCCACCCCTACTCACGCTCTCTCACTCTCAAACATAAAACATTTAAAAAGTTTTTTTAATTAATTAAAAGACATAAAATAAGTAAAACTACAACAATGTATACTGGGTTTGTAACATATAAATATAATATGTGGGGCACCTGGGTGGTGTTGGTTGAGTGTCTAACTTTGGCTCAGGTCATGATCTTGCAGTCGGTGAGTTTGGACCCCGTATCAGGCTCTGTGCAGATAGCTCGGAGCCTGGAGCCTGCTTCAGATTCTGTGTCTCCCTCTCTCTCTGCCCCCCTCCACTCACTCTCACTCTCTCCCTCACTCTCTCTCTCTCTCTCTCTCTCTAAAATAAATAAAAAACACTAAAAAAAAAAAAAGAAAAAAGAAATAAATATAATATGTATAACTATAATACCACAAAAAAGAAGAAAAGGAAATAGAACTATATAGAAGTAACATTTCTCTTCTGGAATTTAGTATAAATCAAAAGTAGATTCTTACAAGTTAATATGTATATGGTGATATACTTATGATGGAATATTAGCCAGCCATAAAAAGGAATGCAGTTCTCATACATACAACATGAATGATTCTTGAAAACATTATGCAAAGTGAGATAAGCCAGAAACAAAAGAATGTAAATTATATGATCCCACTTACATATCTAAAATAAGCAAATTCAGAAACACAGAAAGTAGACTAGGGACTACCAGGTGAGAGAGAAGGAATTATTGCTTCATGAGTACAGAGTTTCTGTTTGGAGTGAGGAAAAAAATGTGGATAGTGGTAATGGTTGCACAACAGTGTGAATGTGGCAATGCCACTAAACTGTATACTTAGAATGGTTAAAATGACAAAGCTTATGTTACATGTATTTTATTTTACCACAATTCTTTTCAAAAATGTACATGGTAAGCCCTAGAGTAACCACTAAAAAATCTCTTTAAAAACAGTATTAAAAAAAAACTGTGTCAACTATACTCCAATTTAAAAAGTAAAAGAGTAGTTAAAAATCATTAAAGAAATTTAAAATATTAAAACATTACAAAGTATTCACTTAGTGCAAAAGAAAGCAGTAAAGAAGGAATAGAGAAACAAAAAAGTCATGAGATACACAGAAACCAATACCAATAAACACACTACAGGGGCGCTTGGGTGGCTCACTGGGTTAAGCAACCAACTCTTGATTTTGGCCTAGGTCGTGAGATCAAGCTCTGTGCCAGGCTCCATGCTGAGCATAGAGCCTGCTTAAGATTTTCTCTCTCCTTCTTCCTCTGTCTCTCCCCCACTCACACCTGCATTCTCTCCCCCCCCACCACAAAACACACACACACACACACACACACACACACACACACACACACACAGTACAAAAAAGGAAAACTAAAGACCAATATCTCTCATGAACAAAGATAGAAAACCCCTAACAGAATATCTGCAAATCAAATCCAAAAATGTATAAAAAGAATTATACACCATGACCAAATAGGATTTATTCCAGAGATACAAAGCTGGTTCAACATCCAAAAATCAATTAATGTAATCTGCCACATTGACAGGCTAAACAAGGAAAACCATATCAATTGATGCAGAAAAAGAACCTGATAAAATCCAACACCCATTCACAATAAAAAACAAAAAGTATCAGCAAATGGGGAATAAAAGACATCTACAAAATACATACAGCTTATATCGTAATTAATGATGGGAAACTGGATGCTTTCCCTAAGATTGGGAACAAGGCAAGAATACCACCTCTCATCACTCTTATTTGACATCTTATTAGAGCCACTAGCTAATGCAATAAAACAAGAAAAGGAAATAAAAAGGCACACATCTTGAGAAAGAAGAAATAAAAATGTCTTTGAGGGGTGCCTGGGTGGCTCAGTTGGTTAAGTGTCTGACTCTTGGTTTCAGCTCAGGTCATGTCTCACAGTGTGTAGGTTCAAGCCCTGCATCAGGCTCCACACCTGGCACAGTGGAGCCTGCTTGGGAGTCTCTCTTTCTCCCACTCACGCTGTCTCTCTCTTAAAATTAATTAATTTTTTAAAAAGTTTTTGAGAACTACATGATCATCTATGTACAAAATCCCAAATAACTCACACAAAATAATTCATGTAAATTATAAGTGATTATGACAAGGCTGCAGGATACAAAATTAATATTTAAAAGATAATTGCTGGGGCGCCTGGGTGGCGCAGTCGGTTAAGCGTCCGACTTCAGCCAGGTCACGATCTCGCGGTCCGTGAGTTCGAGCCCCGCGTCAGGCTCTGGGCTGATGGCTCGGAGCCTGGAGCCTGTTTCCGATTCTGTGTCTCCCTCTCTCTCTGCCCCTCCCCCGTTCATGCTCTGTCTCTCTCTGTCCCAAAAATAAATAAAAAACGTTGAAAAAAAAAAAAAAAAAAAGATAATTGCTTTCCTATAAACTAGCAATAAAGAATTGGAATTTGAAATTTAAAACATGATACCATTTGCAACAGCACCCAAAGAATGAAATATTCAGGTATAAATCTAACAACACATGTAGAAGACCTGTATGCAGAGAACTATAAAACTCTGATGAAAGAAATCAAGAACATTTAAATAAATGGGGAAATAGTCCATATTCATGGATTGAAGACTCAGTATTGTTAAGATGTCAATTCTTCCCAATTTAATCTATAGATTCAATGCAGTTCCAATCGTATCTCAGCAAGCTATTTTGTGGATATCAGCAAACTGATTCTAAAGTTTATACAGAAAGGCAAAGACTCAGAATAGCGAACATAATATGAAAGAAAACTGAAGTTGGAGGACTGATGCTACCCAACTTCAAAACTTACTATAAAGTTACAGTAATAAAGACAGCCAATAGTATTGGCAAAAGAACAGACACACAGGTCAATATAACAAAATTAAGAGTCCAGAAACAGACCCACACAAATAGGGCCAACTGACCTTTGACAAAGGAGCAAAAGCAATTTAATGGAGAAAGGACAATTTTTTCAGCAAATGGGATGGAACAATTGGATCAACATCCAAAAAAATTAGACAAACACCTTCTACTTATAAAAACTAACTTAAAATGGATCACAGGCCCAAGTATAAAACAAAATACTGTAGAACTTAAAAGTTCTATTTAGAAGGAAATACAGGAGAAAATCTATGTGACTCTGGATTTGGCAATGAGTTTTTAAAAATAACAGCAAAAGCATGATCCATGAAAGAAAAAGTAAGCATGATTTCATTAAAATAAAAAAACTTCTGCTTTGTCAAAGATACCGTTAGAGAATGAAAAGACAAGTCACAGACTGGGAGAAAATATTTGCCAAACATATATCTTTTATAAGACTTATATCTAAACTATGCAACAAATACTTAAAACTCAACAATAAGAAAACAATCTAAGAAGTAGGCAGAAGATCAGAATACACACCTCACCAAAAAAAGATACACAGATGGCAAATAAATATATGACAAGATGTCCAACATCATCTGACATCAGGGAATTTCAAGTTAAAACAAATGAACATTAAACCAACAACAGATACCACTACGCACCTGTTAGCATGACTAAACAAGTTTTTTCAACTGACAATACTAAATGCTGGCAAGGATGTACAGCATCCTTCCATTGATGATTGGAATGCAAAATGGTACAGGCACTTTGGAAGATAGTTTGTAGTTTCTTACAAAGCTACCATACAATCATATTCCTAGGTATTCACCCAATTAATTTGAAAACTTATACCCAGAGAAAATCTGCACGAGAATGTTTATAGTAGCTTTATTAAACCTTTATAGAACTAAAATGTCCTTCAATAGGTGAACAGATAGACTGTGAAACATCTCTACAATGGAATATTCAGCAGTAAAAGAAAATGAGTTAAGAAGCCATGAAAAAGACAAGGGAGGAACCTTAATGCACATTGCTAAGTGAAAGAATGCAGTCTAACAGGACTGCATACTATGTAATTCCAATTCTATGACATTCTGGAAAAGGCAAAACTATAGAGACAGGAATATGATCAGGAGTTTGGGAGAAGCCAGGATGGACAAACAGGTGAAGCACAGGGGGATTTTCAGGGAAATAAAACAATTCTGTATATAATACTCTTATGGTAGATACATGATATTATGCATTTGTCAAAATCCACAGAATTTTATAGCAAAAAGAACAAACCTTAATATATGCAATTAAAAAAAAATTCATGTGGGAGGTAGGAAATAATGCAGATTATGACAAGGGACTCTCAAACTGTATTGCAAATGTATGAAACAACCTCACTGAAGGGGATGGGAGAAATAGGCCCTGAACTAAGTAACTATGGAAATGAGTGGCACCTGTAAGACTAAAGGAAAAGGAACTGCACACAAGTACCGTACTTAGTTGACAGTTCCATCCCCCAGAGTATGGCCTAACAATTCAAATACTGCTGCATGGGTATGCTAAAACTGAACAATTAAGTAACTGGATGGTGGATGGTGGATGATGGGAGCCAGGTTTCTAACTGTTGTAGTGAAAATTTATTAATCAAGCAAAGGGGAGGAGGCTAGAATGATCCATGTGGTAATGGATTACAATTGGAGGCAGTATGAACTCAGGTTTAGGTTAATATAGATACAGTGGGTTGTTTTTGTTTTTTTTTTTTAAATTTATTTTTGGGACAGAGAGAGACAGAGCATGAACGGGGGAGGGGCAGAGAGCGAGGGAGACACAGAATCGGGAACAGGCTCCAGGCTCTGAGCCATCAGCCCAGAGCCTGACGCGGGGCTCGAACTCACGGACCGTGAGATCGTGACCTGGCTGAAGTCGGACGCTTAACCGACTGCGCCACCCAGGCGCCCCTAGATACAGTGGTTTTATACAGAAATATTCGGGGGCATCTGGCTCAGTCGGTGGAGCACGTAACTCTTGATCTCAGGTTGGTGAGTTCTAGCCCCACCTTGGGTGTAGAGCCTATTTTAAAAATATATATATTTATAGATGAAGGTATATATATATGGGTTACTATTCACACTTTTTTTTTTTTTTAATTTTCTCTGTCGGCGGAGAGGGCTTAAAAGACAGTCGAACCAATAGCATCCCTAGGAGTGGAGAGTTACGCTCCCGGAGACTGAGGACAGGTATTTACATAAATTGAGCAGTGGCTACAGGAAGCAGCAGGGCCAGAGGCAGGGTGGAAAACGAGGCATCAAGGACAGCACTTGCATGGTCCCTGCCTAGCAGCAATGGTCCTGACACTCTAAAAGCAGAAGGAAAAAGCCACCAGAAGCCGGTCTACCGGCCTGAAGCTTAAATGCAACCTAACTAGAAATTAAGGCATCTCTAGGCAGACCTAAGCTGACGTTTAGCACCTTTACTTCTCCCAATTCTGTGTGTTCTGAAGATGTGGAAACAGAGGATTTAACCCAGGGAGCAGGCTCCCTGAAGCACCCAGCACGAAAGCCTGCTGCCATGGCCTTCGTAGGATGTGTGTGTGGAGAATGAGCCCAGGTGCTAAAGATGGCAAAGAGCACTTTGAGATGAGCCCCAAGTGCCTTAGAAATAGGTGACTGCGTGTGGTCACTGGACCACATTACTGAAGGAAAAGGGGGCCTTCTGGAAGGGCCTGGGTGTTACCGCCTTGGCAGCCATCTCTGGTTCCAGGGGTGAACCCCTGAGCCCAGGGCCACATACCAGGCTCAGGTCTAGGAAAGGGGAAGGCGGGATGTACAAGACGGGGTAGGGCCTGGCGCGGGACACACTGGAGAGTCAGGAAGCAGGGAGCAAGCAAATGCAAGAAGTTCCAGACCAAGAGCCACAGGCTTGGTTTCTAAACCAAACTCTGCCATTCTCTGCTTGGCGTCATGTAGCCTCTCCAAGCCTCAGTTTCCTCGTTCTGACTTCTTCACGTGGTGGTCAGGGAGCCATATAAGTTAACGTGTGCGCATGTAGTTGGCAACTGATAGCCCAGCGGCTATCCAAGGGCGGTCCCAGCACACCCGAGAGTTCCCGACCCCCTTCGACACGGTCTGAGAGGTCTTCCCTTTTCCAACTGGCACCTCCGTGAGCCCGGAACTGCTTTGTAAACCTCCTCCAAATCAGCGGAGAGGAGACTCCAGCTGTCCTCTATTAAACCAAAGAGACTTTCGAAAATCTAAAACCACACCACTCTTTCACTACATATGGGTGTGTTAAAATGCAACGGGTGTGTTATTCGTAAATGAAGATTTTTTTAACTTGTTTTAATTCCTCACGCCGCAAAAAATTACTAGATACAAGCAAGAGCTCGTCGGGGTCCTCAATAGTTTTTCGGCGCGTAAAGGGGTCCTGAGACCAGTTTGGGAACCGCTGTGCTGAACCAACAAGCGAAGGGTGTTCTCCCTCAGCAGGCGAGCCGCCTCGCGGACGCTGATTCCAGGACCCCTTTTATCAAACAGCACACGTTCGCGGTTTCCACTTGTGGGGGGGCGGGGGGCTGGTTTTGTGTTCTGGGGCTGCTAATCGAATGTTTGTACCCATTTTCCCGGCCCCCAAGCAATGACCCTCCCACAGGGAGGCACGCGGAGGACGGGCGACCCTCGCTGGGCGTCGGCGACCTTGGCAGAGGTCGAGCCGGCGCGCGAGAGGGGCACGGTGCTCCCGGCCGGCGGGGGTTCCCGGCAGGAACTGGGGAGGCCGGCCCGGGTGGCGGGGGACCAGGGACCTGCACTCACAGCCTCGGCAGCGCCGCCGCCGTTCCGCGTGGCACTCTCCACAGCAGACGCAGCGCCATCTTCCTGACGCGCGCGCGCCCCGCCTCAGACAGGTCCTTCCTCATCTCGCCACGCCCCGTGGCCACGCCCCCCCACGTGGCCCCGCCCCACAAGCCCAGCCCAGCCCCACCTCGTCCCCGCAAGTCACGCCCCGCTGCCTGGAGCACCTGTTCCCGCCCCTAACCAGGGATGTCTGAGAGCTCAGAACCTTCTTGTCCGCTATCATGGCGGGCAGAGCAGAGGCACGGAATGGATGGCCACTTCTTCAGAGGTTTTCTGGTGACTCCATCCAGTTACTTCTCTTCGTGCTTCTGGGGTTTTAAGGCGACTTTTGCGTTTTCCCAGCCAGAACAGGCCAATTTTCAGAGGGGTTCATTGTTTTTGTTGTTAGAAGTACTGCCTAATATGTGAGCCTCACCATGTGCATGCCTTAATTAACAGTTAATCCATCATGGGATACATATGCCTGCAATAGGATCAGAATAGATATGGGCAACTTTCTGGGTCAGAGAAATGCTTCTGAAGTAGGGCAGCAAACACAACTCTTCACTCTAACTCCTTCCTGCCAGATTGCATTACTTTCAGCAAATACAACTCCTGCCGCTTCACAGTTGGGGGACTAAGGTATTAACACAGGCTTTACTAGCTGTGCTAAACTTTACTAGTTCAGAACTTTACTTGGTTCAGCAAGTGGTTCCCAGACTGTACTAGACTTTAGGCAAGTTACTTAAGTTCTCCGTGCTTCAGTTTCCTCCTCTATAAGATGGGAATATAAATATACTCACCTCATAGGGCTGTTATAAGGATAAATTGAGTTAATATATATAAAGAGCTTAAAGCCTTGCTGGCCCAGAGCAGGTGCTCAGTAGCATTAATTACTTCTCCTTATTACCATTATTACATCAATTCTCTTCTTAAAACCCTTTGGTGGCTTCCAATAGGAAGCATTTAGAATAAAACCCAAATTCATCACCGCAACTCTGAAGGCCTTACAGGATCTGACCTCTGCCTATCTCTCCACCTTACTTCAGCCCCATGTTCTTCTTTCCACTTTTTTTAAGTTCACTAAGCCATTTCCCACTTTAGGGCCCTTACCTACCATGCATGTTGCTCCTTACCTACCAGAACACTCACAGCTACACCTTCTTGTCCTCTGGGACATTTAGACTACTTGCCCCCTGCTCAAAGAGGCCTGCACTGACTGCCCAAACTAGAGTGTCCTCCCAATCTATTCCACTGGCACAGCAACCTGACGGTTTCCATCACAGCCCATATCACAATTTGTATGGGTTTGTGAATTCTCTTCCTTTTTCTTAATATATTTTTTTAAAGTTTATCTATTTTGAGAGAGAGAGAGAGAGTGCAAGTGGGGAAGGGGCAGAGAGAGAGGGAGAGAATCCCAAGCAGGCTCCATGCTGTCAGTGCAGAGCCCTATTCTGGGCTCAGTCCCACAAACTGTGAGGCCATGACCTGAGCCCAAACCAAGAATCAGATGCTTAACTAAGCCCCCCAGGCTCTCCATGAATTTACTTTCTTATTGTTGCCTTTCCCTCAGTGGTTCTCAAGGTGGGAGGGAACTTCTGCCCACTGATCAAAGAGAGGGGGGGCTTGTATTATTGTCCTTTAGGGGACAGTGCTAGGGTCATGTGGGAAGTCCCCTCTTAGAAAAGCCACTAGTGCTCTAGTTTAAAAAACATCATCTTGGGGCGCCTGGGTGGCGCAGTTGGTTAAGCGTCCGACTTCAGCCAGGTCACGATCTCGCAGTCCGTGAGTTCGAGCCCCGCGTCAGGCTCTGGGCTGATGGCTCGGAGCCTGGAGCCTGTTTCCGATTCTGTGTCTCCCTCTCTCTCTGCCCCTCCCCCGTTCATGCTCTGTCTCTCTCTGTCCCAAAAATAAATTAAAAAATGTTGAAAAAAAAAATTTAAAAAAAAAAAACATCATCTTTAGGAATAGACTGTGAGCTCTTTGAGATCAGGGACCTGGTTATCTTGTCAGTGCTGTCTGCCCCCAGCACCTGGGTTAGTGACTTGTAACCAGTAGGTATTTAATAAATATAATGTGAAAATGTTCCACCAGCTTCATTATAATTCCAAGAACTGCTATATGAGTAGTTCTCCTTATTAAAATGCCCCGGGCCTTGTGGCCTTTTAAGTAAAGTAGGACCTCCCACAAGAGGTGATTCAATTTCTTTCAGATTCTGCTTGAAGAAATTGTAGCTATGCCCATTCTCACCAGGACTTCTGTGGTTTTGTTGAGCTTCTTCATGAGATTACTAACTCATAGGTTTCAAGAGCTGTTTTCTAATTTTTGTGTATTTTATTTATTTTATTAAAAAAAAATTTTTTTTTAACGTTTATTTATTTTTGAGACAGAGAGAGACAGAGCATGAACGGGGGAGGGGCAGAGAGAGAGGGAGACACAGGATCGGAAGCAGGCTCCAGGCTCTGAGCCATCACCCCGGAGCCCAACGTGGGGCTCGAACTCATGGACCGCGAGATCTTGACCTGAGCTGAAGTCGGACGCTTAACCGACTGAGCCACCCAGGCGCCCCAATTCTTGTGTATTTTAAAATAAGGCTTTATTAATTTCCTATATTTCTGGATATAATAGAGAAAAGGATCCAGTGTTCCTCCTTTGAGGTAGTTAAATCTGGTTTTATTCACAGCATCTAAAACAAAAATAAAAGAACATGTTTATCCCCAAGGACATTTAAAAATATGAAATTTAGGAAAGACATATTATCCTGTTTAATTAAGCAATCTGGTAGGGTAAGAACCTTGCAGAGATCTGAGAAAGAAGGATAGGGGCCAGAGACATTACCTCTAGAACGTAATAAGCTTGGGGGTGGCAATGGGGGACACTAAAATAATGAACCAATACTGATAATTATTGAAGCCAAGTGATGGGTACACAAGGTGGGAATGGGGTTTGTTACACATTCCTCAACTTTGTGTATGTTGGAAAATATTCTTAACAAAAAATTAAAACAAAAATCAATTGAACTAATGCTTAGCATGGAAGGAGCCAAAGGCATCTTTACCTGAAGCCAGTGGAGGTTAAGTCTCAGGGTTCCTGACTTACATGGGCCCTTTCTAGGTCATTTGTGTTTGTAAAGTGTATGAAAATGAAATTTTAACTACCATTAGTCAAGGTGCTTTCTCTTTGTACTCCAACTTTCCCTCTCTCAAGCTTCTTTTGTGTTCAGTGGTGTTGAAATGGCTGCAGCATTTTCATATTTATTTATTTATTTATTTATTTATGTATTTATTTAAGTAATCTCTGCACCCAACATGGGGCTTGAACTCATAACCCCGAGATCAAGAGTCACATGTTCTACTGACTGAGGCAGCTAAGCACCCCTGTGCGTGCAGCATTTTGAAGGTCCAGCTAAGGGTAAGTTGGGCCGGGATATATTTGGTTTAGATTTAGTAGACTATGTGATTTTTTTTTTTAATATTTTATTTTTAACTAATCTCTACACTCAACATAGGGCTCAAACTTACAACTCAGAGATCAAGAGTCGCATGCTTTACCGACTGAGCCAGCCAAATGCCCCTGTATTTATGTGATTTGCAAGCACTTCCGTGTTTAGTTATTACTAGCTGTCCTGGTTTAGGAATGTTTTCTAGGAATATTACTGTCCAATGTGCTGCCTCACACATGTGGACATGCAAGGTCAGAGGTCATATCCCAGTAAGAATAGGCCCCTAAGGCACCTGGCACCAGAAGTATGTGGGTAGTAGAAGAGAAAATTTGCAATGTATGAAGCCAGAGACAATCGTGGATAAATTTTAAGTCACCAGATATGTACAATTGCAAAGAGAAGGATTGGTTCTTATCTGTATCTGGTCAACATGGAAACTCTCCCGTCTGGGACATGCTCTTTTTTTTTTTTTTTTTTTTTTAATGTTTATTTATTCTTGAGAGATAGAAACAGAGCATGAGCAGGGGAGGGGCAGAGAGACAGGGAGGCACAGGACCCAAAGCAGGTTTCAGGCTCTGAGCGGTCAGCACAGAGCCTGATGTGGGGCTCAAACCCGTGGACATGAAATCATGACCTGAGCCAAAGCCACCCAAGTGCCCCTGGGATACACTCTCATGGCATTATAGTGGCCTTCACACTTTGACACAGCTCAGCTGGAACCACTTCTCCCTGAATTTCCTTGCCTGTGTAGTTCCAGGTTGAGATTGTTCACAAGAGACATCTGGAAGGTGGAACTGAAGCGGCAGGTCAGTGTGGGGTACCAGGCACTCTGGCTGTATGCATGCCTGTTGATCTGTGGGCTCACCCTGTTGATATGGGGCTGTCAGTGTTTATTTCCTCCTGTTTGGGACTATTTACAGATCTCATTACTTTACCTTTATATCCACCCAGTTTTTCAACTCAAACAAATTTAAACATTTATTGAATGATTCCTGACTTCAAGAATCTATCTTTATAAAATGTACAAGCATGTTACAGCAGGGATGAACCTGAGGACATCATGTTAAAAGAAGTAAGGCAGGCACACAAACACAAAAATACTGTATGATTCCACTTCTGTGAGTTTCCTAGAGTAATCAGATTCAGAGACAGAGAATGAGGGTTGCCAGGAGCTGGGAGGAAGTGGGGATGAGGATTACTGTTTAATGGGTACAGAATTTCCATTCTATAAGATGAAAAAAGTTCTGGAGATGGATGGTGGTGATGATTGCACAACAGTGTGAATATACTTACCATTACTGAACTGTACACTTAACATACTTAAAATAATAAAATTTTTGTTATGTATATTTTACCACAATAAGAAAAAAGATTTTAAAAAGAAGCTATTCACTCTAGTAAAAGAGGCAGACAGATAATTGGGAAAAATGGGTGGGTCCTGAGATCTCCTGGTGATATGGGGAAAGGAATACAGAAGCAGAAAGAATCCTGGGGGGCGCCTGGGGAGTTTCAGTCAGTTGAGCGCTCGACTCTTGATTTCGACTCAGGTCATGATCCCAGGGTTGTGGAATCGAGCTGCACCTTGGGACTTTTCACTGAGTGTTTGAGTCTGTTTGGGATTGCCCTTCTTTGTTTCTCTCTCTCTCTCTCTCTCTCTATCTCTCTCTCACTCTTCCCGCCCCCACTCCCACCCTTCTTCCCTGCTTGTGTGCACTCTCTCTCTCTCAAATAAAAAATAAATAAATAAAAATAAATAAAAGAAAAGAAAGACTCCTGGAATCCCCTCTGCTTGAGAGGGGCAGGGCAACCAGGGGACTTTGCAGAAAGGGGATAGGCAGCTGGGACTGCTAGTGAATCTAAAAATGCACTGCCTTTTAGGGAAAGGTGCTGCCTGGGGCCAGACTGTAATCTACCTCAGTGCCCAAGTCTCAACTAATGTTACCCTAAAAAATACAGGTGTCCTAAATAGAAGTGCATTACATTGTTACCACTTGGTCTTGTAATTATCATGAAACTCAAATACCTCTCCCCGTTAATCTTAGAAATATTGGGCTTTTGTATTGGCTCAACTACACCTCTGGCAAATTGTCACACCCCAGGAGATACTGGGATGAAAATAACTAATCAACCCATGATTTACTGTAACTATTTAAAGCTTAAATAACTTAAATAACCATTTGAAGCAGTAACGATTAGGAAAATGAAGCTACATTATTCTTTTGTTATAAACAGCAAAGTCTCTGTGTCATAATCCATTTTTCCCTTCCTTTTGGTGTCTGGCCGATATAGGTTATTTTCACCAACACTGAGTCTCAAAGGCTGAAGGGCAGTGTCACAGATTTAAGACTTCAGAATGCTGCACTTAGAAAGAGGCATATTAGAAGTTCTGTGGAATGATTTTTCAACAGTGGCATAGATAGAACTACACTCTGAGATCATCCATCCCTCCTGCTGTTCTGATACAAAACCCTCCCAGCCTCACCTCCTGACAGCCACTGCCTTTGATAACATGATAACTATGTCTGGCTTTCTTGGGGAGAGAGGAGGAGACTCTCAAATTTAGGCCAAATGCAGAATAACTAATGACCACATTGTGGACCTTCTGAGCCTTATCTTCCTCTTTATGAACTGAGAAAGTTAAACTAGCTGACCTCTAAAATTCCTTCTGGCTCCCAAACACTGATTATATAATTAAAATCCTTCACCAATCTCAGCCGCCAAAACTGTGCAGCAGCTCCCCCTAGTGTCCGCAGGTGGAGGTTTCCCCCACGCCCACTGGCTGCTCTCCAGTCCCTTCCACTGATTGACTCTTCCTTTCTTCTACAGCCCTTATCCATTTTCCAAATTACTACATGATGAGCTTATTTATGATGTCTTTATTGAATGCAAACCCCATAAGGACAGGGATTTTTGCCTGTTTTGTTCTCTAATGTGTCTTGGCACACACCAAATGTTTAAAACTCATTTGCTAAACGCAAAGTGTTGAATCTGAGGCATCCTCTGACAAAATTATTCCTTACATAATTCCATGTTACTTTAATTCACCTTGTATGTTAATTATCTTGCCCCCCCCCCCCAGTTGTGTTTATTTTTTTTAATATTTTATCTTTAAATAATCTCTCTACAACCAATGTGGGGCTCAAACTCACAACCCCAAGATCAAGAGTTGCATACTGCACCAACTGAGCCAGCCAGGCTCTTAATTGTCTGTGGTGGACAGAAGAATGCCCCCCCCACCACCACCAAGACGTCCACAAGCTAATCCTCAGAACCTTTGAATATGTTACTTTGCAGGTGTGATTACAGTAAGGAACTTGAGGTGGGGAGATTATCCTGGATTATCTGGGTGGGCCCAATGGAATCACCAGTCGTTAAGAGAGAGAGGTAAGGGGGTCAGAGTAAGAACAAAGTATGACATGGAATCAAGGCTAGAGTGAGAAGTGCCCCCAAGCCAAGGAATATGGACCTCTCTAGAAGCTGGACAAGGTGAGGAAACAGCTTCTCCCCTCCAGCCTCCAGAGGAAATGCAGTCTTGCATACACCTTGATTTAATCCCCACAAGAGCTATGTCAGACTTCTGACCTCCAGAATTGCAAGATAATAAAGCTGTGTTGTTTTAAGCCACCAAGGTTATGGTAACTTATCACAGCAGCAATAAGAAACTGCTATCACTAGTAAAAGAAACCTTCCCAAGAGCACCTGTACATAGAAACTGGTTTTCAAAGAGTGCCTTTAAAGTCAATTGTAAGTCCAAAGTGATACTGTATAGCTCGAAACACCAGAGACATCTTTTTTGAAACATGGGTATGTAATACTTACTCAAAACACTAAATTTGAATCATATGAACAATAAGGCAAAAAGAAGAAACAGGAAACCAGGGTGTGACCTTCATGAAGCTGTGGGTCCCTACATCTGCCTGGCACCTGTGCCATCTTCGTATGTGGAGTGTGGGAGACTGTGTCACTTTGGCATGCCCATGGCCACCGAGTTCTGTTCATATCCCATACTGCATTAAAAACTCCCTGAGTCCTAGGGGCGCCTGAGTGGCTCAGTAGGTTAAGCATCTGACTCAGGTCATGATCTCACAGCTTGTGAGTTCAAGCCCCACATCAGGCTCTGTGCTGACAGCTCAGAGCCTGGAACTGCTTTGGATTCTGTCTTTCTCTCTCTCTGCCCCTCCCCCACTTGCACTCTGCCCCTCTCTCTCTCTCTCTCTCTCTCTCTCAAAAATAAATAAAACATTACCAAAAAAACAAAAAAGCAAACAAAAAAACGCCCTGAGTCCCAGCCTGTGCTGTGCAGAGTGAGGGCCTAGTGACTTGTACAGGTGACAGTCTTCACAGCCTCTGTGGACTTGGAACATTGAACCATACAATGAAGGCTGGTTGGCTAAGACCCTCTGGGTTTTGTGGAATAATCTTTAATGCACCAGACAAGAAGATTGTTAACCAGCCTTATTACGGACAATTTCCTATTACCATGGTAGGCCAGGCAGATGATTTGAGGATTATCTGGGTGCTGACAAATCCCCTGGGCCCTGACAATCTCGTTTACAAAAGAATCAAATCTGTTTATTGCTGATAATAGATGGCATGCCCTCAGGTTTGCTTGTAAGTAACATGTGCATTGCTTTTTATTTTTTCTTTTAGCAATAGGAGCCAAACTTGGATTCATCCTGATAAAGTAGGCATTTGGGACTTTATATGATCTAATTGCTCTGAGCTGTTCCTTAATCGCCATTTGCTAAACCTTTGCGCCCCTGCCCACAATGGCCTTGATCCAGGATGGCAAAATGGTCCATCTAACAAATTGGACCCTTTGTTTATAATTGTTCATGTGGCTGAGATTCTCTAGTCACTCTTCTTATTTTTATTTGTCGTTCTAGGATTTAAAACAAAAGGACAAAGCAAATCTTGAACTTGTTGCAATGAAAAGCACAAATCCCTGAATGCAAAGTCCATTTCTTCATTCCCAGCAACAGCTACAGCAGCTAACACTCAGCACGTTCTCCAAACCAGTTGTGGGATTGCCTTGTTCATAAATTCTCATAATTTCCGTCCTCAGATATCTAAATTTTAACAGACTACATTTGGAAACACAAAGAGAGATTAAGTTAAATTAGATCTGTAATTCCTTTTGATTTATAAGAAGTAAAATGCCATCTGCCAAATTCTAAACCTACACATATTGTCAGTATCTAATCTTATCCATAATAGCACAATAAAGGATCGCTGCACGAGAACATTTTCTAAACATAAGTTAGTATCTCACTTAGCAACATCTGCCTGACCCCTTGGTCTAGTGACAGCTTCTCCATGCTGGATAAGTTGCACACGAAATGCTGATACACAGGCCCAGACTGTCCTGCACACAACATGCTTCTCTAGGGGCGTGCTAGGGCCAGCCGGGTGACGAAGGCAGTTGGTGGGATCCAAACTCATCCTTTCCCACTCTGATTTTCTGCCTAATGAAACAATAAAGCTAGCCATGTGATTTCCAGCCTTCAAATAAGCTCCCTCTGGAAGGTTTTGTCATCAGTTTCCTTAAAGTTAGAGGACTTTCAGAATTCCTCAGGCAAGGGGCACCTGGGTGGCTCAGTCGGTTGAGTGTCTGACTCTTGATTTTGGCTCAGGTCATGATCCCAGGGTTATGGGACTGAGCCCTAACATGGCCCCATGTCGGGCCCCACATCGGGCCCTGCACTGAGCATGGAGCCTGCTTAAAATTCTCTCTCTCCCCTCTGCACCTCCCCCTGCCCTTGTGTGAGTGCACACACACTCTCTCAAAATAAATAAACATTAAAAAAATAAAATAACTTTTAAAAACGAAAGAATTCCTCAGGTGAAAAGGCCAGATTGTTAAATATTTATTCTCTTTTTTGGGGCACCTGGGTGGCTCAGTTGGCTACGCCACCCACTCTTGACTTCTGCTCAGATCATGATCTCAAGGTTGTGAGATCAAGCCCTACATTGGGCTCTGTGCTGGGTGGGGAGCCTGCTTGGAATTCTGTCTCTCCCTCCCTCTCCCTCTGTCCCCCTGACATGTGCACATGTGTGCTCTCTCTCTTAAATTTTTTTTTAAATGATTTTCTTTTTAAAAAATCCCATTTAGTATTATATAGGCAATAATATATGTTCATTATAGACAACTTGAAACATATGAAAATAAATTAATAGGGACCTGGAGAGAAAGTTAACACACCAAAGTAATTGTTAGTATTTTGATATTCTCCTTATAGACAGGTTCTTTTTCTTAAAACATTTTATTTTATTTAAGTTTATTTATTTATTTGGAGAGAGAGAGAGAGAGAGAGAGAGAGAGAGAGAGAGAGAGAGAGAGAGAGAGAATGAGTAGGAGAGGAGCAGAGAGAGAGGGAAACAATCAAAGCAGGCTCCAGGCTCTGAGCTGTCAGCACAGAGCCCGACGCGGGGCTCAAACTCATGAATCACAAGATCATGATCTGAGCTGAAGCCGGACACTTAACCGACTGAGCCACCCAGGCGCCCCATCCTTATATACATGTTCTTACACATTTTTCGTGCATGTGTGTATGTATCTTTCTCTAGATAGTTATAGATACACACAACTCATTTTTATATTTTTTAAGATCACATATATATAGTTTTGAAACTTGCTTTTTTCCTCTCAGCAAATTACTGAAGCATATATTTAATATTGTAAAACTCCAAATTATTTGGCATTATTCAGACTTTTGTGGAAAAGAAAATAAACAAAACACGTGTGTAAAGGTACTAAAGACAAATCCAAAGAAAATCCCTCTGTAAATTGTGAAAATGAGTCAGAATATTAGGAAATTAGTTTCTTCTGGTTCAAACTTTTTTACTCTGGTAAGCTTTGAAAAATGTTTTTCACACCATTATTCTTTTATGAGACACAGCTAGGAAATTCTATTGTCATGCAGTCCCAAACTTAAAGTTTGCCAAATCTAGTTTTTTCGTCTTCTTTTTCTTCTTCTTCTCTTTTTATTTTTTTATTTTTTTTTAATTTTAAGCCTTTTAATTTAACTTATTGACCCCGGTATCTTTGCTATATCCATTGCTAGGATCAAATCATTATACTTTTCAAAAGCATCCCTTTAACCTGAGGTCAAACAAATGTGAAATATGAGGAAGTTATAAATAGACTAAAATCTAGAACAACCATAACCCTGATGTACTTTATCTAAATTTTTATAACTTTGAAGTACACTGAATACAGAAAGAATGCAGAGCTTTTATTTTCCAGCCAGAGAAACCACATACAAAAAAAAAAAGAATAGAAAAAACTATCTTTTTCTCATTTCTGTAGTCAACCACTTAATCCAAAAAAAGAAAGTGGGGAAGGATTCAAGTTAATCCAACGAAAATAAACTGTTGCCGTTGTTTATTGAGAAAATAATTCCTGGGGATTTTTTCCCCCCAAAGAACTGGGAAAAAAAAGATCATAAAGATCTCTGGCTTAGTGTATTTCCTAGAGGAAAAATTGTTTAACATTTGTTTATTTTATAAACACTACCAATAACGAGTGGACCCATAAAACTCCCCCCTCTTTTTTGTGTGGTGGGAAAGAAGTGGCAAGCTAAGTTTGGCCTGCAGTTGGAATATGGTTTGCTGTCTGGGATTGCCCAATATTGTCCAGCTTCTAGAAGATTCCCAAAGTCCATGAATTGTGTCCCAAATGAATAGCCCAAAGGGGGGGGGGGGAGTTGGGTTGGATGAATGGAGTGAATCCAGACAATAGGAGACTTTGAAATCCAGGTAGTGGAGTTTGGATTGACCCTCTTAATGGTAGACTGTGTTGATGACTCCAATTCTTCCACAGCCTTCAATCAGCTCAGTATGCACAGAGTGTTCCCCTTGCCCCTTGACTTTGAGCTTGACCCTATGTCTGTTGAAGCTCCAGGCCTTCAGAGGCCTCCCATGTTTCTGGTGGCCCTTTGCACCGTTGCCATCACTGTCAGAAGAGCAGACCCTGGCAAAGCACACTGTCATGTGGGCAAGGAGAGACCCACGGAGCCGGGCTGCCCCTCAGACCTGCAGGGAGAAACAAAGCTGCCCCAGCCCAGATTGGCCGAACCTCAACAGATGCATACACACTTGCCAATAATAAATATCCTTTTTGTTTTTTTTAAGCCCCTGAATTTTGGAGTGCTCTGCTGTGCTGCATTATTGTGATACAAATTGAAACACATCTTAAGCAAAAAAAATAATAATACATTTTCTTTAAAATACAACCCTTAGGGGCGCCTGGGTGGCGCAGTCGGTTAAGCGTCCGACTTCAGCCAGGTCACGATCTCGCGGTCTGTGAGTTCGAGCCCCGCGTCAGGCTCTGGGCTGATGGCTCGGAGCCTGGAGCCTGTTTCCGATTCTGTGTCTCCCTCTCTCTCTGCCCCAACCCCCGTTCATGCTGTGTCTCTCTCTGTCCCAAAAAAAAAAAAAAAAAAAAAAAAAAAAACGTTGAAAAAAATAAAATACAACCCTTATGGGGCGCCTGGGTGGCTCAGTTGGTTAAGTGCCTGACTTCAGCTCAGGTCATGATCTCACGGTTTGTGGGTTCCAGCCCCACGTTGGGCTCTGTGCTGACAGCTCGGAGCCTGGAGCCTACTTCAGATTCTGGATCTCCCTCTCCCTCTGCCCCTCCCCTGCTCATGCTCTGTCTGTCTCTCAAAAATAAATATTTAAAAATAAAATAAAATAAAATAAAATAAAATAAAATAAAATAAAATAGAATAAAATAAGATAAAAAATAAAACTACAACCCTTATTGTACTTTAGGGAGTTTAATGTGTGGCTGTACACAGGCTGAACTGAGGTAAGGAACAGATAGTACAGTGGTTCAGAGGTCAGATGATCAGCCCACGAACAGGTGTGTTGACAATGGGTACCAGAAGGAACAGAAAGAGGGAGGAGATTGACAAAGGGTAAAAGAAAAGGTTGAATCAATGGGAAAGGAAGCAGATTTTCACAGCTAGGAGACCCAGGAAATGGCAGTAGTTTTTGGAGACTTTGAACTTTGAACATGATTATAGGAAAAATGATGAGCTTACTTTGTGCCATGGCAGGTTTGAAGTAACAATAGCATGATCAAATGGCAGTGTGGCATAGAGGAAAGTGAGCCAGCTTTAACATCGACAGAGCTGCTTGCTAATTCTGCCTTGGCTTCTTTCAGGTGAGGTGGACTCTGTGGGTGTTCAGTCTGCCCAGTACCTTTCCTTTTGAGAATACCCCTCTGCTAGTTAGTGGGGTTGTCATTCACATGACCATTTTCTCTGCCACCATGATTGATTCAGTATAGGGCACGAGGCCCAATCGGAGTCCTTGGGGGTGGGGGGAAAGGAGGTGTGGCAAGGAATTTTAGCGACTAAGGGATCTCCTCTCCTGATATCCCATGCAGTAAGGATACTGAAAGCTTGACAGTATCACCATCCAAGCTACTTTGGGGAGAGAGACTGCTCGAGAACACAAGCAACAGAGAAAAGCAGTAAGAAACTGAGAAAGAGAGAGGGAGAGAGAGAGCCCTAATGATATTGTTTGAACACTTAGATCTAATAAAGCCATTCATTAGACTTCAGGTGTATGGACACATTTCCAGCCAGTGTGTATACATTTTCTAAATTAATGTTGTTTGAGCTCAGTTTTTGGTTCTTGAAGCCAAGAGTCTTAATTCAGCAGCTAGTCAAGAAATAGTAGCTAACAGGCACATGGCTGGCTCAGTTGGTGGAGAATGTGACACTTGATCTTGGGGTTGTGAGTTCTCATTGGGTATAGAGATTACTTTAAAATATTTAGGAGCACCTGGGTGGCTCAGTCAGTTAAGCGTCCGACTTCGGCTCAGGTCATGATCTCGCATCTCATGAGTTCGAGCCCCACATCAGGCTCTGGGCTGACAGCTCAGAGCCTAGAGTCTGGTTTGGATTCTGTGTCTCCCTCTCTCTCTGTCCCTCCTCTGCTCGTGCTCTCCCTCTCTCTCTCTCTCTCTCTCTCTCTCAATAATAAAAATAAATAAAATGTTAAAAAATAAAATAAAATATTAAAAAACAAAAGAAATAGTAGTTAAACAATGTTGAGTAGAGAATTACCACTTAGAGCTTGCCTGACTTGATATTCTGTGCTTCGTCCTGTAAATGGTAGCAGAAAACTTACGAAGTCTGCATCATTGAAATAAATGTGGATTCACAGGCTTTTGAAAGGATATGTGAAAAGAGTCATACCGTGAGATATGAAGACACACTACAAAGCCATAGTAATAAAAACAATGTGCTGTTGGCAGAGGGACAGGTCGATAAGCGAGTGGGGCAGAATAAGATGCTCAAAAGCAGGTCTATTTTGCACCGGGGAATAATATATGATACTTGATACCATAAACCTGTGGGGAAAGGATAGATTATTTATCAGATGATGTTGGAAAATAAATGGTTTACTATATGGAGGAAAATAAACGACACTATGTACAAAGGTCAATTCTGGATAATCCAAAATCTAAATGTGAAAAGACAAAAATATAAAACCAATAGAAATAACTGTCAGATAATTTTGTCATCTTGAGGTTGGGAAGAACTTAAATAAATTCTAAAAGCACAGACTATAAGGGAACAAATATGATAGATGTGAACCCATCAAAATGCAATGGTTGTGGTCAACAGAGGACACCACGGACAGAGGGAGGAGACGGTAACTGTAACGTCAAAACCCAACAAGGAAGTAGTATCTAGAACAGAGGTTGGCAAACCGCGCTTACAGGCAGGATCTGGCCTTTAAGTTTTACTGGACCACAGCCCTGCTCGTGCATTTACGCATTGTCATGGCTGCTACACGCTTTAACAGCAGAGTTGAGCTGGTGCAGCAGAGGACATGTGGCCTGCAGATCCTAAAATGCTTACTCTCTGGGCCCTTTACAGTAAAGTTTATCAACCTCTTACCTAGAATATACGATGAAATTAACAAAAAATGTCAGGAAACCAGTAGAAGAATGAGCCAAAGATATAAAAGGGAAAAATATGAAGAAATGCTCAACTTCACTAATAGTCAAAGACATACAAATTATATGTGATTCCACTTCACAGTTTTTCCTGATTGGTGTAGTAAGAAATGCTCATTCTCATTGTTTCTTTACAATAAATGCAGCCACCTGAAAAAATGTGAAGGGATCTTTGTTCTTTATAACCTAAGGAGCTTAACTAACATCCCATCAGAGCTTCAGACCCATGTAGATCCACCTACCAAACTGACCATAGCACACCCTTTCCTGGATGTCTGCTGACGTGTATGCTCATGCCCACATACATACTCACACACGAGCAGGGGGGATAAAGGAGGAATGAGCCAGGATAGGACATAGTAAAGAGGCAGCTGAAAAGGCTGGCAGTGCCTTAAGGCAATACATTGCCACAGATGGCAACAGATTCAGGTTTTGGTTCTCAAACATTCATGGGCATCAGAATCACCCTGATGGACTGTGGGAAACTCAGCTTGCTGGGCCCCACTGGCAGAGTTTCTGATCCAGTAGGTGTGGATCAGGGCCTTAAGAATCTGCATTTCTAACAAGTTCTCAGGTGATGCTGATGTTGCTGATCTGGGAACCACACTGAGAGAGCCAAGAGTTTCAAGGAGTGAGTGGCTAAGACAGTCAAACCTCAGAGACTTGGCATGAAGTAATGGACAGATTGAAAACATTTCTATGTTGTCAGTCCAGATAGCAATTTCCAGAGAATAGCAGATTTTGCTGCTTCCTGTCTCCTGAAAAAATTACAAAAAACAAAACAAAACAAAACAAAAAAACCCCAACCCTATTCCTGTCCCCTGGAATAGCCCCATTGTCAACTGTGGCAAGTGACATGGGTAAGTCTTCTTCATGAAAGCTGTCATCACCCTGCCCTGGCACCCAGCCCTTACTGGGATGGTCAGAGCAGGTTAATGGGTTAGTTGGCATCTATCTCCCTCGGAATCCTGCACTTTCAGCCAAAGCCCTCAGGTCAAAGGCATTTGGTGTGATAAAAGCATAGAGGTCTGAATCCACATTCAACAGAACAGAAACTAAAAATTATCAGAAACACTTTGAAGGGTGGTTAACAGAGTCACCTCCTGAAAACAGCTATTATCTGTCCATCATCTGGTTTAAAGTCAAATTATGCCTGAGGAAGTGATGGCTCCAGAGCTCCCACAGATGGATATTTTCAGTTCTGTCCCCGCTTTAGAGCACTTTTCCCAAATGTGAGACATTATTGGTTGCTTACGGTATGAGTTTTCTAGGGCTTCCAGGACAAATATCCACAGACCAGGTGGCATAAAACCGCAGAAATTTGTTCTCGCACAGTTCTAGAGGCTGAAGTCTGAGAACAAGGTGTCAGCGGGGCCATGCCCTCCCTGAGACCTTTAGGGGAGGACCCTTCCTTCTTCTCCCTACTTCTTGTGGTGTGCTGCCCATTGTTGATGCTCCTTGGCTTGCAGCCACATTGCTTCAGCCTCTGCCTTGTTGTCACATGGCCTTCCCCTGTGTGTGTCTTTTCTCTTCTGCTAAGGACACAAGCCATATTGGATCAGGGCCCACCCTACTCCAGTATGACCTCAGCTTAACTAATTACAACTGCAACAATGCTATTTCTGAATAAGGTCACATTCTGAGGTACTGGGGGTTGGGACTTTGACTTATTTTTTTGGGAAGACACAATTAATCCATAACATCTACCCATGTCCCTCCACTCTTTTCTCTTTCCTAATCAAACCCAGATTTCCCCAAAAGCATATTAACTGACCTACCTAAGGGTGAAAATACCCAAGCCAAGACTGGGAAGACTCAGCTATGTGGCATGGCTTGTCCGAACAAGATATGCTCGGGGAAACTCATAAATATGCTCTTATAGAGCCTATACCAACGGGGCATCAGGGCAAAGCAATAAGCTTTTAGAAGATGGGGACATTACAACGCCATGTACAGTCAAGGCACTTCTCAGATAGTTGGCTAATCATCTGCTTTCCTAGTTGTTATCCCCATTAGATTTTTAAAAATCTATCTTATCTCTTACCATAAAGACGAACATGTAATAGGCACTCAATTTAATAAATGTTTCAAATACTGGTAAAAATATTAACTTTGCTGAATTCATTTTCTTCCCCATTGTAAGCTGTTATCTGCCTATACCACAGGATGAGTAAGGAAGGTTTATTATACTACAGGAGCTGATACTGGTTTTCTCATCTTGGCACCAAGGAAACGGACACACAGTTTAAGGGTGATCAAGCTGGATAAGACAAAATGGCAAATGCTGAGGCAGAAAATGCTGGACTGTTGGCTGACACTCTGTTCCCCCTTGACACCAAATAATATTGGGCCCTCAAAGATGTAGATATGGATGAAGTGGGGCTCAAGCAACGTTGGAGGGGGACAGCTAATAGGGTGATTTCAGCTCAGCTCAGGAAAGACAAGTTGGAGCAGACCCAAGGGGGCTGTGTTCAGGTACAGTCAGGGATTTAGTGACAGGTTCCTTCCCATCCATGCCTGACCCACGAAGTTGGATGAGAACTCAAGGAGAGCCCCGTGGACACGCACACTCATATTCTGCAAAATAGCTATGCAGGGAAAATTGTCAAAGATTTGGAAATGGACAAAAAAGACTAGTAGTATTCCTCCAGTGAAATGCTGGGGTATTGTCCCCCAGCCTGGCCAGTAGTATCGGATCTGATAAGGGTGTGTGCACCTTTAATAGTCTTTGGACCAATTTACAACTCTGTAGAGGTATGAGTAAACTTGTAGAAAACTGACAGTCCTGCAAATGTTTCCTGTCTCTAGTGATGCCAATGAGTCCTGTTCACAGTAATGCAAAATAGATTTGTCCAGTAGAGAATATAAATCTCTGTAAGTCTAAATCTTATTTGATCTGGTTTTAACATCTTAGTGGGTCTGTCATTAATCAATGAGTTAAATAAATGCTTTCACATGCAAGCACTTTATATTTGTAAAAGAGTCCTGATTTTACCTTTCAACATGATACTTCAACAGGTAAAGCGGAGTGAAGTGAGAGCAGCAGGGGTGCCTCAAGACACAAAGCTTTGAGACACAGACAACTGTGGAGAAAATCAAGCCAGTCTTGGGGAGGGAAAGGGGGATTCAAAAGAGGTGAAGTCCAATTCTCTCTTCTCTAACCTCCTAACACTTTAACTTTCCTCCCTTTGCTGACTCGAGGCCATATAAATCTCCTCTAGAGAACCCCCCAGGGTCTGGATCTCACTCTACCGCTCCAAGGTCCAAAATTCCTTCCACCATTCCTTCCCCAGCAAGATTTTCTGCCCAACTAAGAGGATGAAACTGAGTAAAATTCTTTAAGGGCATTTTTTCTCTTCTTTTTGAAAAAAAAAATTCTTTAAAAATATTAATTTTTAGATTTATGCTAAATTTATAAAATTTTGGTGGAATATACAACATAATTATGTGTGCAATTTAGTGACATTAGATACATTCAGAATATTGTGTAACTATTACTACCATCTGTACCTGAAACTTTTTCATCATCCCAAACATGAGCTCTGTGCCCATTGGACAGGATCTCCCACCTCCTGTTAAGCCCTACTCTATTTTCTGTCTCTATGAATATGAGGTACTCTGGGTACCTCCTATTAGTGGAATCATACAATGTTTGTTTTTCTGTGATGGGCTTATTTCACTTAGCATGATGTTTTCAAGGTCCATCCATGTTGTAGCACATGTCAGAATTTCATTCCTTAAGGCTGAATGATATTCCATTGTATATACATTCACATTTGTTTCTCCATTCGTCTGTTGATGGTCATTTGGGTTGTTTCCACCTTTTGGCTGTTGTGAATAACGCTGCTTCCTTTTGAACGAGCTTGATTAGAAGGAGCACAAAAAGATCTCTCTCAGTTTGGAAAATGGAAATTCTACTTTGCCTGGCCTGCCTCTTCCCAGAAACTAGGATCTGCAACCTGGCCCTGCTGGTGAGAGACAGCCACCCTCCCAGGACACTTTTCTGTAGAACATGCCGAGGACTTTTTGTTATCTCCCATCTCTCTCTACCCTAACAGCGGGGTGTTAGTTTGCTGCTACCATAACAAAGTACGACAGACTGGGGGCTTAATCAATATAAATGTATTTCTCACAGGTCTGGAGGCTGGAAGTCCAAGATCGAGATGTCGGCAGGCTTGGTTTCTCCTGAGACCTCTCTCCTTGACTCACAGATGGCTATCTTCTTCCTGTGTGTTCACATCGTCTCCCTACCATGTGTGTCTGTGTCCTAATCTCTTCTTGTAAGGACAACAGTCATATGGGATCAGGGCGTACCCATATGACCTCATTCAAACTTCATTACCTCTTTAAAGGCCCTATGTCCAAATATAGTCACATTCTGAGGTACTGGGGGATAGGACTTCAACATGGGAGTTTTAGGAAGACACACTTCAACCCCTAAAGGCTGGTAACCAGGTTAACAGCATGTCACTCTCAGAGACCTTGAAAGTTTTTTAGTCTGCTGGTTTGATGAAACTCAGTTTATGAAATAGCTGCTCATTTATATTGTTAGAGCCTGGAATCTGTCTAGTGGACAGAAACCATTTAAGAGGAGACTAAAACTGCAGAAATCTCCAGGAGGGAATTGCATTAGCTCAGTAAATGCATACTAGAACAGGATTTTCTGACTGCTTCCTGAGAAGAATGTCATTTCCCCTAAGTAGGTGGTGGGGTTTATGGGGTGCTACCAGTGATGGGGGCAGGGAGGGGCTGGTCGTAGGCACTGTGGGTGACTTTGGCTAAACTGCTAAACTCACCTGGGTTTCAGTTTCCTTCTCTGTGAGAGGGAGGGGCTTAGGCCCTTGCTCCGTAAACCTGGGCCCAGAAGCAGGGGCATCACATTATGTGGAGCTGGTGAGACAAGCAGAATCTATGGACGCTTCCCAGGCCCAGTGAGTCAGAATCTGCATCTTAAGATCTTTAGTTGATTCACATGCACATGGAAATTTGAGAAGCACTGATTTAAGACTCATTGAGTCTGGTGGGCATGAAGGGAGACCAAGGAACCCATCACTACGAAACTTAAAATTTCCTCTTTACCTGGTTTTCTTCCTTCAGAGACCAGGTTGGAGGAAAGATGTTTGTCCCTGTTTCTTAGCCGCTGTAAACACACATAGGAAAGGCTCTGTCCTTGCAGACAACCCCCACCCCATTCAGAGAAGAAAACAAGGATTCAAATGCATGTGGCCCCCCTCCCCAATTTGCTAATCCTCGGCTAAGAGATCTAGGGATCTCTTAGGATCCCAGGATTAATGGGTTAATTTCAGGAATTTTCCAGCCTCCATACTGCAGTCTGCCATACATCCATATTATAAAAATGGAGAGTTGAACTTAACAGTAAAAAACAATCCGGGGCACCTGGCTGGCTCAGTTGGAAGAGTATGTGATTCTTGCTCTTTGGGTCCTGAGTTCGAGCCCCACCTGGGGTGTAGAGATCACTAAATAAATAAATAAATTTTAAAACGAAAACAAAAAAATCCCTGAACAATCCAATTAGAAATGGACAACAGACATTTTACCAAAGAGGATATACAGATGGCAAATAGGCACAGGAAAATATGTCCAATATCCTATCATAAGGGAGATGCGACTCTGTGATTTCACTCCTGGGCATTTATCCCAGAGAAATGAAGACTTACATTTACATGAAAACCTGTGTAAGAATGTTCATTGAGGCTTTACTCACACTAGCACTAAACTGAAAACAACCCAGATGTCCTTAAATGAGGGAAAAACACACTCTGGTTATGCACACAACAATCTGAATGAATCTCCAGAGAATCAGGCTGAGTGAAGAAAGCCATCTCAAAGGTCACACACTGCTTGATTCCATTTATGTAACTTTTTTTTTAAAGTTTATTTATTTATTGAGAGAGAGAGCATGGGGGAAGGGTAGAGACAGAATCCCAAGCAGTCTCCACACTGTTCGTGCAGAGCCTGAGGAAGGCCTCAAATTCACAAACCCTGAGATCATGACCTGAGCTGAAATCAACAGTCGGATGCTCAGCTGACTGAGCCACCCAGGCACCCCTATAACATTCTTGAAATGGAGAGCAGATGGTGGGAGGGGAGTAAGGTAGGTGGGGGTAGCCATAACAGGGCAACCTGAAGGATCCTTGTGGTGATGGAAATGTTCTGTATCCTGATGTATCAATATCAATGTCCTGATTTTGATATTGTGCTGTGGTCTTGTAAGACATTACTCTTGGGGAAAACTGGACAAAGTGAACACAGGATCTGTCATTTCTTACAACCACACGTAAATTTAAAATTCTCTCAAAAAAGAATGAGAATGAGGGGCGCCTGGGTGACTCCATCGGTTAAGCATCCGACTTCAACTCCAGTCATGATCTCATGGTTTGTGAGTTTGAACCCTGCATCGGGCACTCTGCTGTCAGTATGGAGCCTACTTTAGATCCTCCGTGTCTCTCTCTCTCTCTCTCTCTCTCTCTCTCTCTCTCTCTCTCTCAAAAATAATTTAAAAAAAAAATAGAAGAAAAAGAAAGAAGAGAAATGATTCCTGTCAGGGGGGAAAAAAAGAGCCATGTCCTGGTCCTTACTGGTCCCCATTAGAGAAATGTACTTTGATTCTTCAACAGTTGAGGAGTTCTGGGAGCTTCTGCTGGGTATGGAGTGGGAAGGGAGGACAGGAAAGGGAGAAGGGAGGAAGTTTTAATTATTTTCTAGAAGCCCTTTATTTCTACGCGAAATGAACACAATCACTTAGACCATTGTTCCTCAGAAAAGTAACTGGTCACCAAAGCCCAGCGAGCACATACCTCAGAACCCACCAGAAAACCTAAGAAATTATAAGACAGATTCCTGGCGGGGCGGGGGGGGGGGGGGGCATATGCCAGCAGGATGTCCTTCACATGGGCCATGCAGGACACTGATCTGCGGCTTCTGGACGTGGGAGGTCTCTCTGGGATGTCGCTTCAGCCACGCTCCACCAGGTGTCTTGGCCTGACTCAGGCCTCCCTTGCATCCAGGCCCTGAGCAGCTTCTAAAACCTGCCTTTGACTGAGGAATTCATCAAATTCCATTTAAAGACAGGAGGGAGTTCATACAACAGTTCATCTCCCTGAGGACTACTGTTTGCCTACAGACTGAGAGTTCTGGAACTTCCCTCCATGATATGCCTTGGCATTCCACCTACTGGATACTGTTTCTTCAGTGCTTATGGGGTATTCACAGTGCTGGAGCTTTGGCTCTGGCCCTGCCCAGTGCAGACATGGAAACAAGAGGCATGAACTAAGGGCAACATCTTGAACTCCAGTTCAGCCAAGAGGGCACTTACCTTATTCAGAGAGTAAGTGGCATGGTAGCAGGAGCTCAGACTCCATAAATGGAGACCAACTCATTGTCCTCCCTTAACCTCTCCATTCTGTCTCAATGACAGTTACCATCTAACTGTTATATCCTCTCCTATATTTGATTCCTGTTTTCTGTTCACCAGAAAACCAGTAGATATGGGCTCTTCAACTAGCAGGTCCCAGTCAATGAACACTGGTTGGTCAACCTCCAACTGGTTTTTACGACTGTCCCTTGCCTTGATTGGAGGGGACTCGGGTTTGTCTCCCAACACCCAAGCAACGACTCTACCCCTCAGAATGAACCACATCAGTTCCTTCTTGCTATCCTCTAACAATTCTTCTTCTTTCTATAGTGGTCATGTTATGGTTTTAAGAACATAAAGAGTAAACTGGAATAAATAATACTAAAATTTGTATGGAACCACAAAAGACCCCAAAGAGCCAAGGCAATCTTGAAAAAGAAGAACAAAACCAGAGGCATCACAATCCAAGATTTCAAGATATACTATAGAGCTATAGGAATCCAAAAGTATGGTACTGGCACAAAAACAGACATATACGTCACCGGAACACAATAGAGAGCCCAGAAATAAACCTACGTTTATATGATCAATTAATCTTCAGCAAAGGAGGCAAGAATATGCAAAGGGAAAAAGATAATCTCTTCAACAAATGGTGCTGAGAAAACTGGACAGCTACATGCAAAAGAAGGAAACTGGACCACTTTCTTACACCATACACAAAAATAAATTCAAAATGGATTAAAGACCTAAACATGAGATCCAAACCATAAAAATCCTAGAAGAGAGCACAGGCAATAATTTCTTTGACATCATATGTAGCAAAGTTTTTGTAGACATGTCTCCTAAGGCAAGGGAAACAAAAGCAAAAATAAACCATCAGGACTACATCAAAATAAAAAGCTTCTGAAAGAAAGCTTTCAACAAAAGAAACAACAAAACAAAAAGAAAAAACCAACAAAATAAAAATTCAATTTCAATCTATTGAATGGGATCAGGTATTTGCAAATGACATATCTGATAAGTGGTTAATATCCAAAATATACAAAGAATTTATGCAACTCAACACCAAAAAACCTCAAATAATCCAATTAAAAATGGACAGAAGACATGAATAGATCCTTCTCCTAAGAAGATATACAGAAGGCCAACAAACACTGGAAAAGATGCTCAACATCACTCATCATCAAGGAAATGCAAATGAAAACTATAAGGAGATATCACCTCACACCTGTCAGAACGGCTACAATCAAAGCCATAAGAAATAAGTGTTGGTGAGGAGGTGGAGAAAAAGGAACTCTCGTGCACCACTGGTGGGAATGCAAACCGGTGCAGCCACTGTGGAAAACAGTATGGAGTTTCCTCAAAAAACCAAAAAGTAGAACAACCATAGGATCCAGTAATTCCACTACTGGGTATTTACACAAAGAATATGAAAGCACTAATTCGAAATGGTATTTATATGCCTAGGTTTATTGCAGCATTATTTACAATAGCCAGAATATGGAAGCAACCCAAGGGTCTATCTATTTATGAATGGATAAAGATGTGGCATATATAAAATAAAATATAATAATATATAATATAAATGTTACTCAGCCAAAAAAGAATGAAATGTTGCCATTTGCAACATGGATGGACCTAGAGGGTATAATGCTAAGTGAAATCAGTCAGTCACAGAAAGACAAATACCATATGATTTCACTCATATGTGGAATTTAAGGAACAAAACAACTAACCAAAGAAGAATAGAGACAAACCACAAAACAGACTTTTTTTTTTTAATAATCTCTACACCTACCATGGGGTTCAAACTCACAACCCTGAGATCAAGCGTCACATGCTCTACTGACTGTGCCAGCCAGGCGCCCCCCTAAAACACTCTTAACAATAAAGAACACACTGATGACTACTAAAGGGGAGTGTGTGTGTGGATGGGTGAAACAGGGGAAGGGGATTAAGAGTACACTGACTGTGATGAGCACTGAGTATGTATAGATTGTTGAATCACTATATTATACACCTGAAACTAATGTAACACAGAACGTTAACTGTGCTGGAATTAAAAATTTTTTATTTAAAAAAATATGTTACTCTTTATAATGTGTATACAGAACACTCAAATACTACAGAAAGTCTGGCAAAATTAGTATAATATCACAAAGGCCAAAGCATTGCTTGTGTAACAAGAACACTGGGAGAATCAGAGGTAGTTGTGGCTTAATGTAAAACGACATCTTTACCTAACTCCTTTTTAGCCTTTTGCCACTTGCCGACAGGATTTCACATGTATTTATTACTCATACATAACTATAGCAACCTAGAGACTCAATATTTGAATGTAAGTGTAAGTCAGAAAGGAGAAAAGTAGATTTTACAGATTTTTCACAACTTTGAAAATAGGCTACATCTTCCAGTGGAAGAGGGCAACTCATAGGCACTTAGGGAGCCTTTTACCAACACCACCTTGGGGTAGGTGTGGTGGGGGCTGTGTCTCTCTCCTGGACCAGCCTGGGCAGCAGGGTGTGTGGTAGCACATGCTGGGGAATGGTTAGATCCTGGAGCCAGAGTTCGGAGCATGCTCGGGCTTCTAGCCAAAGCCCCCAGAACAGGTGAGGGAGATGAAAGGGGGTGTTCCCTTCAAACCTGCCCCATGAGGTTGTTCTGGAGGCGTGGAGCGAGTCACAGCCATGGCACGAAGCACTGGGGAGCAAGGGAAGCAGCCACCGCAGTGGAGCAAGGTCAGGGTGCGGAGAAGGAACTGTGCCCCACGCCTGTTCCCACTGATCTTTGGATTTTCTTCTCCAGGAAACAAAGCCCATCCTGCTGTCATTCACATGGTGAAAGATGCAACCATTCTGACACAGATCTAAAGAACCGAAAATCACACCTGAGGTAGAAAGAAATCACTTTGTGACTTCTCCTGAAACTGCACTTTGATAAGAGGGGCAGGAGGGGGGAGGTGGAGAGAAAGCAGAGTGAGAACAGGCTCTTGAGGCAAATAGGGAGGTGCAAACACGACAAACAGTCAAGTGCACAGTTTCGCTGGGCATCGGGTTGTTTTTAAGTTGCTTTTAAAAGATTGGTAATAAGGGGCAACATTTCTGTGTAGCAGTGCACAGAATCAGATGATGCATCCATTAGCTGGGATCTGGCAATGCTTTTATTGGTTTTTGTCAGCATGTACTGACTGTGGGTAGGAGAGTACGGAGCAATAGAAGCTTTTCTCTTCAAATCTGTTTCACCAAACAGGTCTTAAGAGATAGCTTATATCACTTCACCTATTTATTAAATATCACTGGGGGTGTCATTTAACAACAGAGATGCTTTGTACTACATCCCAGATATACTCTGCACAATAAAACACTATCTCCACACTAACTTTCTTAAAATCCTCACAACAATTTTGAAACCAAATCTTTTTAATATTGTCAGCTAAGTGAGGATCCAGATAAGAGGTTTTGAGTAGATTAATTAAAAATGAAGTTTCGATTTCTGGGAAGATACATAGGAGACTGTTAACAGTGATTATCTCTGGGGTGAGAACTCAGCGATTGGTGGATGAAGGCAGACTTTGTCTATATTCCTCAGTACAGTTTCAATTGTGTACCATACATGGATTACCTATTCCCAAAGAAAAATCTAATAGAAATAGTGAAAATTAAAATAAATATTCAGAATCTAAGTCGAAACTGAGAATACTAGATATCCTGTTAAAGTGCTTTTTCTTAAAGCTTCAAAATAAAGGGAAACAGTTCTGCTAGTAAATAAAAGCCCTCTGTACCCCCCTGCCCCCCCCCCCCCCCCCGCCCGCATCTCAATAGCTGTGTGTAGCTCCTTGAAGGAGCCTAGTAAGCATGTGTGGGAGTTAAAAATGCATTTAATCATTCCCCCCACCCCCAAGTTTGACAGAAGTGTGGCAAGGAGGGCCATCTGTTTTGTTTGAACGAGAAATGACCCAGCATTCTGATTTCAATTAGCCTCTTTGTAGCTTTATGTTTGAGCTCCTTCCATGGGTAACAGTTCAAACTAAGTGTAGAGAGGAGCTGGCCAAGTTCTGCCAGTGCTGATTTGTTTTAACAACTGTCAGTGATCACAGAACAAGTGTACAAGACAATGTTGCTGGATACATATTAAAATGCTTAATTTTGTGGAATCAAAATAGCACATTCTAGAACCTGAGAGCTAATAAACAAATATTGAAATGGTGTCTTTACATCATTATAGCAATTTAAATATTTAAAATCAACATCACTTACCTAAATTCCTAGTTTCAATCAATAAATTCACACCTACTATGTGCCAAGTACTGTTATGCCCTAGGCATGAACCAAAGAGGATGTAAGTAGTGGTTCCTGCCTTGAGAAGTCTGTGATCTATTTGGGAAGATAAGCCTGCAAAGTTAAAACAATAATTTGAGTAATATTTAAGACAATATTAGGAGAGCTGTCAAACATCACTGTTAACGAGTTCAGAGGATGGGAAGGATTACTTGGGTCAAAGACTTTATACTGGGAAAGATCTGATCAACAGTGGTAGAGGATTCTAAAGCCTGTGTCCCTTCCACATCACCTCGCTTGAATCTCTTTTCTCTCTCACTCACATTCACACACACAGCAGGAGGTTTACAAAGGTGAGCGTACAGCCTCTAGAATGGTTAAAGGTAACCCAAAGACGCATCACTGCATAGGTCAAGGTCCAAACCACCCTTGTGGCTTTAGGGAAGCCACCATGAATCTTGCCCCTACTGGTCACTGCCTCCCAGGGTGTGTTCTGTCAGACACCAGATTGCTGGGTCCCCATCCTGCATAGGTTGATTGCCCAATTCTCTGATAGGAGTTACGTAATGGGTCTCAAGGAAGACCTATGAGTGGGGGGGGGGGGGGGGGGGGGAGCATTTTTGATGGCAGCTAGTTTGTGCAATTTCAGTAATGACAGGTGCATAGTTTCCCTGCATGTAAAGTGAATGCACTGCACTCAGGTGCTCCCATTCCTTACCATCTGGTTTCCTGATGTCCTAAAGATTCTACCACCTTCTGCAGCTCCATCGGCTTCTCATCATGACCCCTCTCCTCAAGGGGTTGGCAAAGTTCTTCAAAGTCACATCATCGAGAGCAGAGGAGTAACAAGTCTGGAAGGTGTCCTCTGAGTCCTAGTGGTGGTGGCCACTGAGGACACTGGCTCAGCAGCAGTATCATGGGATGGGCTCTTCTGAGTCCACAGCTCCTGCCACCCTCGCACTGCTAGAGCAGGACACGGGCAGCAACTCTTCCTGTGGCTAACCCTCACCCTACCACCTTAGTTTGCTGTTGTACCTGAGAGTGTCCCAGTCAATACTGCAACACAACTTGTCTGGTGTAGCATCAGCCAGAGAAGAGAGCCTGGTCCATTCTGACTTACTGGCCTATTATTTTCTTTGATAATAATGCTAACAAAAACATTTAGCTTATATTTAGGAAGAAAATCAGATTTGAGTTCTATGTAGACATCATTGATTATAAAGGATCAGTAAAAACTAGCTTTTAAAGGAAACACTAGTCTAGGGCACCTGGGTGGCTCAGTTGGTTAACTGTCCAACTTCAGCTTAGGTGATGATCTCATGGTTCGTGGGTTTGAGTCCTCTGTCAGGCTTGCTGCTGTCAGCACAAAGCCCACTTCAGATCCTCTGCCCCCCCCCCCCACTGCTCCCCCACTAGTGCTCTCTCTCAAAAATAAAACATTAGGGGCGCCTGGGTGGCGCAGTCGGTTAAGCGTCCGACTTCAGCCAGGTCACGATCTCGCTGTCCGTGAGTTCGAGCCCCGCGTCAGGCTCTGGGCTGATGGCTCAGAGCCTGGAGCCTGTTTCCGATTCTGTGTCTCCCTCTCTCTCTGCCCCTCCCCCGTTCATGCTATGTCTCTCTCTGTCCCAAAAATAAATAAAAAATGTTGAAAAAAAAAAAAAACATTAAAAAAACACTAATTTTTCAGTCTATCATTTTTTGAGTTAAATCTACCATATTTTCAACTCTTTCCAGAGAAATTAATGACCTAGAACCTATATACATCAAGGTCAAGACCATTCATGTGGCCTAGAACTGCTTTTTGCTAAAAATACCCAAAGGAAATAATAGGATTTTTTTAAGAACCAATGTTTTCTTCTTTATAAAATAATTCATTATTAATGAAAATGTCAACTGTTACCAGTGGGCCAAAGAATAAAAGAGAACAAAAGATAATCAAATGTGAGAATGAAGATAGTTCAAATGAACAGGACAAAGAAATCCAGAATTTCAAAAGCTAGAGAAATGTGCAGAAACAATGATTTTTAGTGTTTAGACTTCAAATTACAGTTAAGGAGAGAACAAATCAGTAGAAGCAAACAGGTTTGACTCTGTCAAAGTAAAAATTTCTGAGAAAGCAAAGCATTATTTTCTACATACAGATTTCATTGCAGGCGGAGATGTTACGGCCACTATTCAGGCTGTAGGAGAAAAATACAAATATGGAAAAATATTTTCTTAATGACATAAATTTACATATTAATGAAATACCAGACCGTCCTACTATCCATAGGCAAAAGGTAAGGAATGAATTCTGTTAACAGAGGTCATTTAATCTGTTCATTAAAAACCAAAAGCAGGCCTTTATTAAGCCTTCTAAAGTTAATCATTTAAAAAATCTTTAAGGCCTGTAACACTTTGTAATTTTAAAAGTGTTTTGTGACTCACGTCACTGCATCATCTCAGCTAGTATATATGAAAGTATGAGGGACTGATAGCACAGATTTAAGGTATTGGTTAATTTTCAAGTCAAACATCAACTAGAACAGAGGCACCAGATGCCCACGTATGACCATATAGCAACTTCTGGGCTGCACCGTGCACAAGCTTCATACCTCGTATGGTGTGATGCATACGGAAAGGTCTATCCTCAGCTACTTCCCCCAACTGCTCCATTACCTAAGTGGCAGGCACCCTTTTGAGGCACTCCTTTCACTTCCAGCACTGGTCAAGTGCCATAGAACCCAAACTGCAAATGTTAAACAGCACTGCTAATTAAGACTACTTTCACTACTGGCATTGCTTAAGCTTCTCCCATTAGCCAAAAGTTGGGACTGAGAAAAAGGCGTAACTGGGCAAATTCTGAAGTGACAAGAAAAGGCAAAAGGACTCAGAAATCATGTGACTGCCCTCTGTGTTCGCAGCACCGTGGCAGCATTACTTTCTACATACAGATTTCTACATATTTTTCTACATACAGCTAGAACCACTGCAGTGACTCCTCCTCAGGAAGTCCTGATAAAGCCACAGAGAAAAGGCAGTGTCCTCACGGGCCCTTCTCACCACTGGCCTTCCTCTTTACTGGCTTTTTCATCATTACTCCCTGCTAAATCTTTTCCTTTGATGTTTTTGTTTTTCTAACGGCCTCATCATTATTTAAATGTGAAATGTGCTTACTGCAAAGTATAGACAAATAAAAATTTTATATGAAAACATTCTATCAAAGCAGTAAGTTGGCTTTGTAAGTTTTAGTTACTAAGCTAATCGGTTCACTGAAGGAAAAGTAAGATTGAAGACGCTTAATTCTGATCAACAAAACTAGCCTAGTTCTGAATCCAGAGTTTTTTATAAACCTTTTCTTTGTTTAGTCAATCAGTCTATCTCAACTGTACTTTAACAGTATTATACATAAAAAACTAAATATACTGCAAGAGATGTAGAAAATAAATTTGAAAGGAACTTCTCTTAAATCTCTATATGAGAAGGTAAAAATAACCAGAGCTCCTTCATGCTTCAACACCGACAGGTTAGTTGTTTTAAAACGGGATATCGACCTAAAACTATTGAGTAAGAGCCCATATCATATGAACAATAGTTAATAATTTTAGTGTCAATTTAGTGTAAACAGTACCTGATTTGTTCTCATAAGCAGCAAGCACTGATCCCCTAACATACAAGATGAATATTCTTATAGGTATACACAGACTAAAGTTTCTGAAATCATCCCAAACTTCTATTTCCACATAAATGTTTTTTAATTAGTCAGATGAATGTGAAAGAGAAATAGTTATTTCTTAACTCTAAGAAATAAAACTGTGAAATCCAAATTAAGACAATGTAATCACAAAGGGGAAGATCTGCTAGTCATTGTTAATGTATAAATAAATACGGACTTAAAAAAAATACTGTATTTTGAAAAACAGGTCAAAATCACAAAATCCTTAATGACAATGTAGTAGGCCGATATTAACTATTAGACTTACATCATTTATCTGGCTAGATATGCACAACTAAAATTTCTATTATTGCCTAATAGTGAAAATTCCAGGTTTGTCACAAGACCTAGGAGGCTGGAGTTTCATTTAGATCAACCAAGAAAATGTTATGTAAACAAAAATCAGTAAAATCTGATAAAACAGTGAAAACCATTTTAAAATACCATTGGTAAACAGATTTCTATTTATAGACTCTCCTTGAATATACAATAGGTAATGATGCAATGCAGACATTTTTACAATATTTATTAAGATAACAAATTTATAAATTGAAAGACTCAGAGGCACATAGTTTAAAAGGCCAATACCATGGGAATAATGAAGTCAACACAGAAAAGAAGATATGAACAGTTACAACCAAGACAAGATTTTTTTAAAAGCCACATCCCCCCAATAAACACATCATATGAATCATCCTTCAAAATTACCATGATAAAAAGTCATTTCCTTCAAAGAAAAATAATTCTTTCCACCTACCGTGCCTAGAAAATCCTATTTACAACGAACTGTCCTGCATTTCATCAGTACTGTTTTTAATATGGCCTCCTCTATTCTGTCATTAGAAGTATTGAAAATTTTATAGCTATTGTATTTACAAATGCACATAATATTTAAATTTGCTCTTCACTGAGAACAACTGAATATATACTTAATCAAATCACAATACAAATGTTTTAGTGTTGAAAACACATTTTGTGGGGACAGGTGTACGGGAAGAGGTGTATTTAGAATTATGTTGTTTCTGAAGGATTACTAGGCCAATAAATCTGATAAAACTCAAGGTAGTCACAAAAACAGGTCTTTGTTGATGAAGAATTTAATTTATTTCTGTTTTAACTGGACACACTGGCTTCTTCAGTCAACCTTCACCACACTGTATATTTTGGTAACAAACCAAAAGCATGCAAAGAAGCCAATTGTTCCTATAAAAGAAAAAAACAAAATAAACTCTTTTCCCAAGGAAATCTCATAATTTACACAAAAACACAGACTTAAAATTATTGGTTCCTTAAAAAAAGCCACAAAACTATAAACTATTACTTACCAGGAATATACCATAGGTCCATAAATTCTTTGAAACTTACACCACTACCTCAAATTTCCTATGGAAATTGATAGAACTTTTTATACTTTTAAGATTACCTAAACTTTCTATAATACATTTTTTCTTATTACATGCAAAAAAACTGAAATTAAAATATGAATAGGATGCCAATTTTCCTTTCCTATTTAATACTTCCTTATCACAAAATGGAAAACTGCTATGAGAATTAATTCAAGGTCTGATATGAATACCTTAAACAGAGTATCAGATTCATATAATAAGTAGGGATTATTTTCTAAGTATAGTTACAGAGAATTATCAGTTTTCAAAGAACCATAATAAAATTAAAATTTTTTAAATTTAAAGTGTTTAAAAGGTGATACAATTAGGATAATAACAAAGATGCACCCCACTGAATACGAGAGGTGGTGTGGTGTCAGAGGACAGAGCAGCTGTTGTGACTGTGTGTATTATCCTTGCACTAGTCAACAGAAATCTCCAAGCCCATTTCTTACAAAACAGAGATAATTTTATCTGCCCTAGGTACAGTAAATGAGACGATTCATGAAAAAATACGTGCTTTGTTTTTCGAGTATCTTCATCAGTCTAGATTCCAAAAAAATTGAAAACCAGACAGGTGACAAAAATGAGACTTAGTTAAGTAACTGTCTAATAGCCACATGGCTGGTAAGCAGGATCAGAATGTAAACTCACCTTTTCTGACTTCAAATACAGTGTTATTTTAAACGTTACCATGCTTAGATAAATTCAGAGACTCTTGTCTTGTAAAAGAATATTTGCTAACTTGTGAACTGCCTGACATATTTTTAAAACCTGGAATTTCTCCAGAATTACCACCTGAGAATAGTCAATAAGTAGACATGCAGAAGAATACAGAAGGAGATCCACATATCCTTGTGGCAGGTGTGTATATATGTGTGTGTGTGTGTGTGTGTGTGTGTAAAGTTCCAACCTTTTTTCTTTTTATTACACTTAACACAATGGTGAAAAGTATTAATGGAGATTTTCTAAGTCAAGAGACTATACAGGGGACCTTATTATGGGAAGTAGCAGCATTGTTGTTCTCATACATCATACATGTACCCACACTATATACCATTGTGTATGTTTTAGAGGACATAAAAATCTACGTTTTGGATATTCAAAAGACAATTATTAAGGTTTGTAAAGAGGCTGGGGTTAATTTTAGAAAAGTAATGGTAAAACATAAAAGTATTTAAACAACCTTATGCTTACCAAGAGCTTTAAGATAATAAAGAGAAAATATTCTAAGGTGAGAAAATACATTTGTCATCATACTGGCAACCCTAGGTAAGTTAAGTTTATTTTGTTCTTAACAAAATACTTTTAGTATTTTATTTTGTCCTTAATAGGGATAAATATAATATACATACTAAAAGTGGCATCTTTCCTTATGTAACAGAATGTTTTGTTTTGTAAAACAGATTTACTTAAATAAAATGGTGTCAGTTTGGAGTACTGAAGTAAATACAGATGTACCCCACTTTAGAAAAACGCGAGACACTGAAAAGGGTTCACCATTCCCCAGCAGAGAATCTTTCCCATAAACTGAAATACACCCAAAGTTACTGGTTTAACTGGTTGATTCAATTTGAGGTGGCTCCAAAATTTAGATTACAAAGTTTGTTTCACTCTGAATAAATAAAATGTCACTAAAAATCAAGAACAATAAAGAGAGGTGATAAACTACACAATAGGTAAACTATCATATCACATGCCTGGGAAAATAAGAGACATTCACTAAGATCACTACTTTTTGTGTGTAGGCAAGGAGTAAATTCTTCTATATATGCTTTTACAGACATACAGATCCATATGCACAACAGTAATTGCTCGTTTCAGAGGCTACACTTTGTTTTGCAGATCACTGATTAAGATTTATGGCTGTGGACCTAACTATGTGTTACGCAGCACTAAGACAAGCACCCACCACATACATCAACCCCGCCTGTACCTGACCAATGACCTGGAATACAGAATCAGTGTAAGAGCCTGAACCTCCTTACAGCTGATACAGCAACAGGGGAACTTCAAAACCCCATCTAATTCTCTCAAATGTTAACAGATGACTAAAAAGCAGAACAGTTCTAATTTATTTTTAATTCATTTTTCCTTTTCAGATCCTATATTTCCTCACACAGCATGCAACACAATCTAAGATAAAATTATAGATGCACATTTTTTTGTGAAAAAGAAAGGTCCCACAATTTTCTTTTTTTAGTTTGGTTATTCCACAAATGTTTACCAAGCAGCTACTCTAAGCGCTCTAAGACTCAGAAAACTTTTATCCAGGTGAAGAGATAAGGCACACATATATAAAATAAATACCAATACAATACAATTTCCCATCAGGTACTTCTATATTTTAAAGTGGAGATATAAACTTGTAGTTTAAATTTCTAGAGTAAGGGGTATTCTATGATTGTCTTTTCTTGGTAACATTTATTCTCAATTTCATCTTGACTTCACCCCTTCGATTTCTACTTATCCCTAGACTTAGACAGCTAAAGCTTTCACCCTATCTCTGAAATGAGCTTAAGAAGCACTGTACCATTAACAGGTTAATAGGGGAAAACTTTTGACAGGTATGGGCCCAGGTACCCCTGGACTCCTAGCACAACAATGGACACTGTTTAGCCTTCTTCCTTTAGGTTCTGTTTCCTCTTTGGTTTATTGACATCCACCTCACAGCGGGGCCGACCAAACAATGCTCAGCTGCACTTAGGACTAAATGTAGGAGTGCTGAGTAGTAGAAGCCCAAGGAAAATATTTATAAATAATTTGCCTAAAAACTTATTAACTAAAACTAATCATTTTAATTCTTACCTGTAAAAAGAAAGAAGATCAAAACCATTATCATGGTATAGCCAAAGTACAGAATTGTACTTGCCGTTCCTGTGATTTGCAATTTTGAAAAGAAGTAGTGTACTGCATATATTAAGAAATAAACTGCAGTAAAGCCACTGGTAAGGAATGAACGCCACTGCCAATGGTAATCCTAGGTAGAAAAGAAAAAGTTAAAGAACAAGAATTACTTTCCAATTACTAATTACATGTAGCAGAACAAAGTTACAAAGCAAATGCAGCTACGTGACACAGCCCCAAAACCTAGCTTTGCTATCATTTCCCGTCTTTTTCTCCTACTGAACTTTGCCCATTTCCCTGCTCACTGAAGATGCTAAAAAGCATTCCCTACTTTTGGTGGAACTACTTCAAGTTGGGCTAAAAACACATGGAAAAATCTTAAATGGTTTATGAATAATGAAGCATTAGACTGTACTTTAAAATGTACTCTTCCCAAAGAAAAGCAATGCACAAGATCTTACTTACATAGTTCAAAATTAATATTATTTATCTTATACTCTGGTCAACTCTATGTTAGGAAGATTATCCTATTAAGGCCTGGTTGAAATCTATTTTCAGTTGCGAGTAACATAATTTAAACAAGGTAAGTTTTAAAAACAGCTCTTCTTACTTTTGCATAAAGTAGTTTATAGCTTAGCAGGAGATCTCTTAAAAGAAAATACTTCACTCTTTCCTACCCCGTAGAATATGTGAAAAATTAAATATATTTAAAAAGTATGCCAGCATAAATTAGAAAATCTTATGGAGTCCACACACAAAAACTACTATAGCAAATAAACAAATTTAGCAAAATTGCAGGGGTACAGGAAAGAAATGAAAATCAGCTGTGTTTTTATACACTAATGATGAACAATCTGAAAAGGAAATTTAAAAAAAAGTCCATTTACAACAGCATCCAAAAAGAATAAGATACCTAGGAACAAATTTCACCAAGAACATGAAAGACTTATACACTGAAAACTACAATACAAAACATGCCAAAAAAAAAAAAAATTAAAGACAAATAAATGGAAAGACATTCTGTGTCCATGGACTGGAAGACTTGACACTGATAAGATGGCAATACTCTTCTAAGTGATCTCCAGATTCAATGCAATTCCTATCAAAATTCCAACAACCCTTTATTACAAAAAAGGAAAAGCTGATCCCAAGTTCATAGGCAATTGCAAAGGGTCCTGAATAGCCAAAACAGTCTTCACAAAAGAACAAAGTTAGAGAACTGACCCTTCCCAATTCCAGAATTTATTACAAAGCTATGGTAATCAAAACAGTGTGGTACTGGCATAAAGACACTGTATATACCACTGGAATAGAATTGACTGAGAATCCAGAAATAAATCCACACACCTATGGCCAATGGATTTTCCACAAGGTTGCAAGACCATTCAATGAGGAAAGATTTAGTCTCTTTAACAAATGGAAAAACTGGATATTCACATGTAAAAGAATGAAGGTGGATTCCTAACTAATTACCATAACCAAAAAATAAACTCACAATGGATCAATGACCTAAATATGTAAGCTAAAACTATACACTCAGAAGAAAACATACAGATAAATTTTCATTACCTTGAATTTAGCAATGAATTCTTAGATATGGCAACAAAAGAAAAAAAATAGATAAATCAGATTCTATCAAAATTACAAACTTTTGTGTAAAGGCCATTATCAAGAAAGTAAAAAGACAACCTACAGAACAAGAGAAAATATTTGCAAATCACTTATCTGATAAAAGTTTAGTACTTAGTATTCAGAATATATACAGAACTCTTACAACTCAACAAAAAGATAAATAACCCAGTTCATAAATGGGCAAAAAATCTACACAGACATTTCTCCAAACAAGATACACAGATGGTCAACAACCAAAGAAAAGATGCTCAACATCATTAGTCACTGGGGAAGTGAAAATCAAAACCACAATAAGATACAACTTCACACCTACAAGGCTGGCTATAATTTTTAAAAAACGGCAAATAGCAAGTGTAGGTAAGGATATGGAGAAATTAGAACACTTGTGCATCTCTGGTAAGAATGCAAATGGTACAGCCACTGTGAAAAATACTTTGGTGGCTCTGCAAAAAGTTAAAGAATTACCATATGACTCAGTGATTCCACTTTAATGTATATACCCAAAAGAACTGAAAACTGGTACTCAAAACAAGTATCTGTATATGAATGTTCATAGAAGCACTATTCCCAATAGCCAAAAGGTGGAAACAAATCTAATTTCCATCAGCAAATGACTGGATAAACAAATTAGGGTATAGCCATACAATGGAATATTATTCAGTTATAAAAAGGAACAAAGTACTGAATCTTGAAAACATTCTGCTACGTGAAAGAAGCCAGACACAAAAGGTCACATATGATTCCATTAACGTGAAATGTCCAGAATAGGTAAATCTATAGACAGAAAGCAGACTGATGATTGCCAGGGTTTTGGAGGGAGAAGGGAATGAGAAGTAACTGCTTAATGGTATGAGGTTTTATTTAAGGGTGATGAAAATATTTTGGAACTAGAAAGAGGTGGTAGTTGTACAACACTGTAAATGAACGTAGTAAATGCCACTGAATTGTTCACTTTAAAATGGTTTAATTTTAAGTTATGTGAATTTAACCTCAACTTTTAAGAAAAGCATCTAAGTTTAACAAAATCAGATTTAATCTCCTATATAGAAAATAAATACAAAAGAATGATTTAATACAACCCAGATCTTCAAAAATCAAATATACATAAGAGTGCCATCATTTTGCCATGACTATAATTCATTACAGTGTAATCACTCTAATGTTTTAATGAATACTCCCACTTAAAAATGTTTTATATTAAGGGTGCCTGTGTGGCTCAGCTGGTCGAGAGTGTCCGGCTCTGGATTTCAGCTTAGGTCACAATCTCATGGGGATCGAGCCCCACATGGGGCTCCACAATGGGTGTGGTGCCTGTTTGGCATTTTCTTTCCCCTTCTCTGCCCCTCCCCTACTCACATGCATGCGCATGCTCACGTGCTCTCTCGAAAGAAAGAAAGAAAGAAAGAAAGAAAGAAAGAAAGAAAGAAAGAAAGAAAGAGAAAGAAAGAAAGAGGTGCATGGGTGGCTCAGTTGGTTAAGCATCTGACTCTTGATTTTGACTCAGGTCATGATCTCACAGTTTGTGGGATAGAGGCCCGAGTGGGGCTCTGTGTGACAGTGCAGAGCCTACTTGGGATTCCCTCTCTCTCTCAAAATAAACTTTAGTGTTAAAAAAAAGATTTTAGATAAAAATAAACAAATTTTAAAAGAAAAACCGAGAAAATTAACATTTTAAATTTAAGCTCTAAATAAACATACTGAACTGAGATACTATCATAATCCAATCCTAAAAAGAGCTACATTTAATTGAGGAATGCAGGTCAATTTCTATCTTAATAAACACATATTTACAGAAATTATTTCAATTGATGGTATTCAAAGTTGTCTTATGCCAAAATTATAAATACCGGCTACAAATTAATACAAGTGAACATTGTTAATACATACCTCTGCACATAGGTGGAAATAGCAAAGAAGTATAGTTGCCTCTGAACATGTAATAACCAAAATGATAAACACCAGAAATAGGAAGCCAAACATGTAATACATCTGATGAGACCTATAATCAAACATGTTAAGATTAAACTATAAATCTTTTCTCTTTGTCACAGTAAATGACACAGTCTTTTCACCTTCCCTGAACTGGAAAATGTTTGCTTTTTCTCCCAACTAAAGACAACACAACCTCATAGGTGTGGATGGTGTAAGGGGTAGGGCAGGGAGAGGAAAAGGTTTGGTAATGTCATTGGATTTTGCCTTCTTACTCAAGTAGAACCTGAAACTCTTATTTAGTCAAATATGCTTAGTCTAATTGTTTACTAGTGAGACAAATTTGATGAAAAATTAATACACATGCAGAGCCAAACTAAAAAAGGGTCGCAGTTGGTATACATTGTTTCTTATCATATGTGATAAAAACAGCTGACTTTTGAAAATGTTGTAACAATCGGGAAGGAAAGATCTGTTCCAATCACTAAAAAGCTCACATTCAATGCTGACTCCATGTTACTGCAAACCTTGGTACTTGCTGTAACATGTCACTGTGGTCATATTACGATAACACACTGCAGTGTATATACCCTAATGAAGTGGCTCAGAATTAGCACCATGAGTTTTTCCATGCAAATAAGAAATCAAGAGAATGAAGGAATCTTGGGATTAGTAAGAACTTTGAACGTCATCTACCTCCACCCTCCTCCCAAAGCTTGATCAAATCAAATCCCCTATATCAAGGGCTCAGAGTATCTTCTCTCTGAAGCAGTACAGATCAGTTACTTAAGAACACAGGTATGGGGAGACAGGTTAATTTTCTGTCACATAGTAGCCGTGTGACACAGGTAAATTACTTAATATCCAAAGCTTCACCTCTGTCTCTGTAAAATGGGGATAAATACCCACCCCACGGAGGTCTGAGGATTAAGTCAGAAGTAAAAGTAAGAATTAATAAGCACTCAATTAGTAACAGCTGTTATCACTTATTCTTTTTCTCATATGGAAAAGATAAAATAACCTTTGGCTCTTAAGATTTCTGATTACTGGAGATTTTACATGTATAAGATACAAATAGTCATCCATCCAGATAAACAAAAAGAGAAAGCTAATACTACATGTAATGGGAAAGGGGATAAGACGACTTCACCCTTAGCTTACCAGATACTATTTAGAATGAAGAAAAGCTGTATAAAGATGCACCCAAAGGGCAAAATCCCTCCCATGATAATACCAGGCAACGGCTTTGTGTAGAAGGATTGCTCAGGAATCTGACGTGGAATCTGATTGGTTCGAACTGGATGTTCAATGGCCTTTAGTAAAAAAAAAAAAAAAGAAAGGATTCATAAATATTTATCTATTTAAAAAAATTTTCTCTATGTTAGATTATCTGCCTGCTTTTTCTCAGCTTCCATGATGATAGTATTGGCAATTTAAGTCTACTTAAGTCATCAAACTGAATTTTGTATTTAGAAGCAATGACCCCAGATACTATCAGGTACAATGTTCAGTCTGTCTAGTGGAACAAGCCATCACTGTTACCAGCAGTTATCCATTAATGGCTTTAGGTAAAGTAAGAAATACATAGAAGGAGGTAATATAGTACTTAAAAATAACAGTTAAGACAAAGGAAATGTTAGGTTTTCCCTTTTAATGACATAATTATTGTAAGAAATTAGCTGATTCTGAAGTTACTGTCGATGAATTTTTATTTGGAGATGGGCAATATCATCTTTACTAAAATTGTTCAATTCTACTAAGATTTAAGAACATAAAGGCAACAATGACTGGCTATATGAAGCTTTATGACCATAAGATACTGATAATATTCTCCCTTTTGTAACATATGACATGGTAGTATAAAAATAAATGAAATCTAAAGCACCAAAAACACAGCCGAGGGGAAACAGGGGTACAGATACAGAAATTCATTTTCTTGCAAAAAATTACAAAAGCATACTTTTATAGTTTTTGTGATGACATCTCAAAACTTAAAACTTGGTAGGGCACCTGGGAGGCTCAGTCAGTTAAGAGTCTGACACTTGATTTTGGCTCAGGTCACGATCTCGCAGTTCATGGGATCAAGCCCCATGGTGGGCTCTGCACTGACAGGGTAGAGTCTGCTTGGGACTCTGACTCACTCACTCTCTCTCTCTCTCCCCCTCCCTGTCCTCCCTGTCCCTCCCTACTTGCATATATGCACTCTCTTTCTCAAAATAAATAAATTCTTAAAAAAAAAACCAAAACGTATAACTGGTAGTCTCATTGAGAATATACTTCTGTGAAATAGATATACAGATAGAAAATCATTAGATTGTTCTTCAGTGTTTGTATTTTTCACAGGAATATTTTTAGAATGTCAAATACTTATTTATGTAATCAAAATTTTTAAATCATGCCAGGTCACTATTTGTGCTATATATATATATATATTTATGCTATACAGATTTAGAATTGTAAATTAAGCAAAATGCCAAAGAATTGAAAAATCTTACAGTAGGCTGGCATGGTAGGTGCAGTGGAGACAATGAAGCAATGGCAGTTTCTTCCAGGACATTCTGGGTCCCCTTCACAAAGTGTATGGCAATACATTATCTCTTTTAACCTTGTGGACTGGATGTTCTCAGAGAAAAGCAAGGACAGTGAAGTGAGAAGGACACTAAATTCTCAGGGCGCCTGGTTGGCTCAGTCGGTTAAGCATTCGACTTCGGCTCAGGTCGCGATCACATTGTTGTTTGTGGGTTCAAGTCCCCCTTTGGGATCGCAGTGATAGTGCAGAACCTGCCTGGGATTCTCTCTGCCCCTCCCCCACTCACACACTCTCTCTTTCTCTCAAAATAAACAAACCTTAAAAAAAAGGTGGGGGGGGGACTAATTTTAAAAAAAAAAGGAAAGAAAAAATTTCCATTTTCCTCTTAGCCTGTGGGCAAAAGGAGGCAGCAGAGGTGGAGAAGACTGGAGGCAGGGATGGACTGAGCTTTGAATATTAGCAGGAAATATTAGGAGGAAAACCATAGAAAATGTTTTGCAAAGCTACATGTTAAAAAAAATTACCACTGTCACTTTATAGTCACTTTTCTTACAGCTTTCCTCCTAACCCATATTCTTGGTTTACTTTGTTAAGTAATGTAGAAACACTTAATGCACTAACTTAAAACACTAAAAAAAGTTTTCAATAGTTTAACTTAGCATTTCGTTGTCTATTAATCTACAGTTTCCATTTACTTACAAAACTTTGAAACCTAAGTTTATATCTGTGACTTCTCTACCACACCCAAAATAATACTATTTTTAAGAATGACTGCAATCAAACTAAGAGGTCATCAATTTTCTATGAAATCCAGATCCCATAGGGTAAGTGTGTATCTTTTAGACATTTTTTTTTTAAGACACTGTTCTATCTTTTAAGGTGGCATATGCTAATTTTCATAGCTGAAATTTATTTGAATAAATGAACACATAAACTTACGTTCTTCTTAAAACCGAAGTATGCACCAATAAACGTTAGAGGCACAGATATGCAGAACCAAAGGGCCAATATGGCAACCAATGTTCCAAAAGGAATAGCTGCTGAAGATCCTTCTCCCCAGAGAATCAGATTCATTATAAAGAAGTCAGCAAATACAATCCTGAAAGATACAATAGGCTTTTGGGTAAAACTTGAGTCAGAAGCAAAATGATATAGTACCAATCATATGTAATTAATATTACAATTTCTGTGTCACATACAAAGAAAATGAATTTGCTGAGTAATGGGGTATATGAATTTAAAATTACTTTCTAGAAATTACCAAATTGCTCTTCAGATTGGTTTTGCCTGACTGAAATTCCCACCAGTAGCTTAAGAAAGTTACCTCTTTATGTATTTCATCGTGCTTTGATTGTCAAATTTATTGTTTAATTTAAGTCCTGTTCACAAATGCTGTGGAGCATCTTGTGTCTATTGGTTTTATAGTTATTATTTCTGTGACTTGGTGGTTACATCTACTACTCACTTTTCATTTGGGGTGTACGTCTTTTCTAAAGTTATAGATGTGAGTTATTTATATACTCTAGCTACTAATAATTCCTTGTTAAATATCCCGTTCTCTGAGTTAACGGCTTTTTATGAACCCCAAACAAGTGAATATGTATACTTAATTTCCCTTCAGTCTTTTTTCTCTGAGTACATTTTAAAACATATGGCTGTAATCACATGATAATTGTTTCTACATTCCCCCCACACAGTTTTTAATGTGACCAGTTGTCAATTTTCCCTTTATCCTTTGTGTAACTTATTTAAGAGAAGAAAGTCTTTCCTAACCTGGGATCATGAACATACTCCTCTTTTTTGTTTTTTTTAAAGATTTTATTTTTTTATGCAATCTCCACACCCAACGTGGGATTTGAACTCACAACCCCGAGATCAAGAGTCAGATGCTCCACCAACTGAGCTAGCCAGGCACTTCCATGAAGACACTCTTCCATATTTTCTTCCAACTGTTAACCCCATTACATTTAGATCACAATCCCCTTGGAACTGATTGTGTGTGTGACTGGTAAGAACAGAATTTTTCTTCCTTTATATACACAATCAAGTATGAGCATCATCTAACACTTCCTCTGATTGGTGATGCCACATCTAGCTGCTTCCATGAATATATGGTCTATATGTTTTCTGTGCTAGTAGCTGCAGCACATTGCCAAACCCCTCATGCAGTCAATACTCTGATCAAGTAACACGGTGAATTTGTATCTCGTACTGTGAAGGTTTTCTGTTGCTAATACTCCTTTCTGTTGTTGTTTTATAGCTGAAACTTGTTCTCTGTATACAAATTATATCACAATTAAATATGAGATTTTTATTAATATAAGGAAGCATTTCTCTCCATTCAATCCTTTTTTTTTTTAATTTATTTATTTTAAGAGAGTGGAGCGTGAGTGTGTACAAGTGGGGGAGGAGCAAAGAGAGGGAGAGAAAGAATCCCAAGCAGCAATCACACTGTCAGCAAAGAGCCCAATTTGGAGCTCGATCTCATGAAAGGTGAGATCATGACTTGAGCCTAAACCAAGAGTTGGATGCTTAACTGACTGAGCCACCCACATGCCCCTCCATTAAATAATTTTTATATTTGGAAACGATGTTTAATATTATCAAATACCATTTTGTTGTGTCTACTGTAACAATTATATGTAGGTATTTACATAAAATTACATGAATTAATTTCATGTCATTAAATGGTACTTCTTTTCCTAGGCAAACACCAATTCTCCCTTCCCCCTTGGGTTCCTGGTACACTCTTATGTGCTTCTCTTCCCCCAACCCTGGCTTTTCCCTCATTCATTACCTCACTATCCTTCTGGTGAAAACCTAACAGGTTTTTGTTGTTGTTTTTTTTTAAATGAACACCCACTTTTAAGGGTGGCATGAAGATAAATCAAAGAAGGGCTGATCAGAGATATAAAAGAACTGGCTTAGGATAATTTCTATGAAGCCAAAAAATGAAAGGCATTTCAAGGAGAAAGTATCCCAATGTTAGACAATGTAGAGAGATAGAGTGAAGACAGAGAAAATGATTTCTAGATTTAGAAATGTGAGTATCATTGGTATTTGAGAGAAGTTTTCACTAAAGTCATAGGGGAAGAAAGAGTACGTGGGTTTACGTTGTGAATGTATGCTGAGAAGAAAATGAGAATAAAGGAGTGTGGAATATGTTTTCAAGGCAGTTTGTTGGGAATGTAAAAGAAAGAAGATAGTAGAGGGGAAGATGCTTATGGAGAAGCTCATTTTAGGATTTGGGAACCTAGTATATTTGTAGGAAAGACGATGAAACACGAACAGAACACTGAGAAATAGAAGATGCCAGAGATTAGGAGGAATGTCTGAAAGGCAAGTTTCTGAAGGAAATCACAGACTGCTGACTTGTCTTGGGAAGAAGGAGTACTTCTTTAGTTGATGGGAAAGAAGACAAAGGATTTGGCTGGAGAAAAAGCATAAAAATCTGAATACATCAGGGTGCCTGGGTGGCTCAGTTGGTTAAACGTCTGACTTTGGCTCAGGTCATAATCTCCCAGTTTCAGAGTTCCAGCCCCACATCGGGCTCTGTGCTGACAGCTCAGAGCCTGGAGCCTGCTTCAGATTCTGCATCTCCCTCTCTCTTTGCTCCTCTCCCACTTGTGTTCTCTCTCTCTCTCAAATATAAACATTAAAAAAAGAAAGATTCTCACTCCCTCCCTCTGCCCCTCTCCCCTGCTCACCCTCTCTCTCTCTAAAATAATAAATAAGTAAATAAATAAATAAATAAATAAATAATGTCATTCTTCAATGGAGGTAACTATCTGAGGGAATATTTACCCCAAACATGTATAAACAATGCAACTATTGTTACTCTTTCGTTTCTGGCCTGCAAATGGAATGGCCTGGCTTTTAGATTTAACCTTTGGATTTCACTATTGCTGCTAACTGCTCAGAGGCTGGTTCTTGTCCACCAGAAATCTGGGAGTTGGGAAAAAAGTGGGTTCTATTTCTAGGACCAGACACTGATCAGATACTTGATATCAAAAGCTATCTTCCGGGGCGCCTGGGTGGCGCAGTCGGTTAAGCGTCCGACTTCAGCCAGGTCACGATCTCGCGGTCCGTGAGTTCGAGCCCCGCGTCAGGCTCTGGGCTGATGGCTCGGAGCCTGGAGCCTGTTTCCAATTCTGTGTCTCCCTCTCTCTCTGCCCCTCCCCCGTTCATGCTCTGTCTCTCTCTGTCCCAAAAATAAATAAAAAACGTTGAAAAAAAAATTAAAAAAAAAAAAAAAAAAAGCTATCTTCCAAAGGGTCACAATTATTATTTTTTTAAACGTGATTGTCATTTAAAAAAATTTTTGCTATATATTACTCTGTTTAATGGAATAAACTCTAAATAAAGTGGCACTACTTTAAAAAAATTTTTTTATCTTTCAATTATAGTTGACAATGTTATATTAGTTTCAGGTGTACAATGTAGTGATTTGACAATGTCTGTACATTACTCAGTGCTCACCATAAGTAAAGTCACCCTTTGTTACCATATACTGTTAGTACAATATATTCCTTATGCTCTATTTTTCATCTCTATCACTTATTTATTTTAAACTGAAGTTTGTAACTCTTAATCCTCTTGGCCTATTCTGCCCATCCCTTTCCCCAACTATCCCCTCTGGCATCCACCAATTTTTTCTTTATATTTATGAGTCTACTTCTGTTTTGTTTGTTCATTTGTTGTTAGATTCCACAAATGAGTGAAATCACATGGTACTTGTCTTTCTCAGACTTATTTTACTTAGCACTAGGTCGACCATGAGGTCACAAATGGCAAGAACTCATTCTTTTTTTCTTTTTTCATAACTGAGTAATATTCCATTGTGTGTATATGTGTGTGTGTTACCACATCTTCTTTACCCCATTCATCTATCAGTGGAAACTTAGATTACTTAAGAGTGGCAATACTTTTTTTTTTTTTTTTTTTTTTTTTTTTTTTAACGTTTATTTATTTTTGAGACCGAGAGAGACAGAGCACGAACGGGGGAGGGTCAGAGAGAGAGGGAGACACAGAATCCGAAACAGGCTCCAGGCTCTGAGCAGTCAGCACAGAGCCCGACGCGGGGCTCAAACTCACATACCGCGAGATCGTGACCTGAGCCGAAGTCGGCCGCTTAACCAACTGAGCCACCCAGGCGCCCCAAGAGTGGCAATACTTTTGATAGAAATCTGAAAATGTTTGCTTGCCTGAATAATCTGCAAGCGAAAACACCTTCTTGTGATTAGGTCAAAAGCTTTCAATGCAGCCTTATATAACAACATGCCAGACCAACTCACACAGACTAAGAAACAGACTTTTAAGAAAAGGAATCTACAAATTTCTTATGTCCAAAGATACTTTTTCCAGACATAGCAGGTGGAAGTCATTCCGCAAACGTTTATTAAATATTCATTTTTTATCCCTTTTTAAAAAATTAAATTCATTTTCTAGTGTACACAGTTTAGAGACAGAGAAGATTAAAGACCTAAGAGGTTGAAAATTTGGGAACTAAAATATGACTATGTAAGACAATTACTATTGAAACGTTCACTTACCCAGGACAAAGAAATGACGTCAGTAAAACATTTGTTTTCCACTTCTCACCACCAAAGGCTGTGGAAGAAAACAAAAGTGGTATGCCATACAGACTTTTCTTCAAAGCAAACCAAATGACCATATTTGTCTGGCATTAAACAAATTTTCAGACAGCATTGGGTACCACTCCTAGAAAATCACACTAGCAAATGATGTGGTATCCCTAGGTGATGCAGACCAGAGATGCACATCACAAACTTTGCTGGATAAGCCCTGTTCTCAAGATGTTTGCTTCAGCATAAATCTAATATCAGAGGAAGGTCATTCAGACCACTTCTTTTCCAATCTTTTTTTTTCTACTTCAAAATAAAACAAACCCTTAGGTTCTAGGCCAGTTCCAATCCATGGAACTGGGTAGAGAAAGGGCATACTGAGGATTCTCCTTTATCTTGTGGCCAGTTTCAAAATCTGTTATACAACTAGGAACCTGCAAGCCTCAAGTGCAACACATTTAAGTTTCCACAGCAGGTCTAAATCTTCAGGGCTCATGTACCACTGCAGTTACTGGGAGGGGCTAGAGGTGGGGGTGGGGCTTGGGTATGTCAGATCAGGTGACTGAGAAGAGTAGGACAGTTATGGCCACTTGACAGAACAAATTTGCTCATGAACTTTTTAATATGCTTTGCCCCTCTCTAATTTCTTTTCCCCACTTAACTTTTTTTTCAAGTACACAGAGTAAAAAATGGTTTTCTGCTTCCAGCTTAAAAGCTGAAGATGAAACTGGCTGAGGTGTGAGAACAGCTCTGATTTCTTTAAAAAGTTTTAATAGTTTATAAGTACCACTTGCCTTAAAACATAATGACAAATTATATACATGTGATTTGAATTTGTAGCATTACTGATTAAGAGACTATTATGAAATTATTAATTCAGGGTTTAATACAATTCCAATCAAAATTCAAATAGTATTTTTGAAACATTAGAAATGATTCTATAAAATGAAGCATTTTGTGACTGGGGCCACATGACAGCACCTCTTGAATGTTCTGCCTGATTAATGGGCAGCTGGGGGATCTGAAGGATGGAGCAGGAGTTAAGGAGGGACTGCGTCTGGGCTGGGAGGGAGCATGAGCTAGAGCTTCTCACACAGGGAACAGGACACGGGGAGTTCCTGGGGCAGGTGTGAAGATACAGGAAAAAGGCCAGCATGGTTGAGAAAGAGGGAGTGCTGCATGGGAGGTAGGGGTCCAACTGTGGCTCAGCTCATGTGTGTTAAACTACACGTGACACCCACGACCCTCTGTCCTTTAGGAAAGGATGAAAAAGAAAAAAAAACTTGGGACAAAATACACAAAAAGTAAAACACAGACACACATACATATAGCACGTCTCATTTTCAGAAAGCACTGAACCTGGCAAACTCTAACAAATATTTCTACTTGGAGTTGAGTCTAGCCAACGTCACTTTTAGGGCTGCCTATGTAACCTGTGTTTTACCTCAAACCTTCTTCACATCAACCGTAGTTCTGTCCCATCTTCCATTTTGTTTGTTTGTTTTTGCTTTTGGTGGGCCCTTTTTTCCCCAATTTATTACTGACGTATATAACTGACACAATGTTATATTAGTTTCAGGTGTACAACAAACTGATTCCCCAATTCTATATATTACTCGATGTTCACTATGACAGAGTGTAGTCACCATCTGTCACAACAGTATTATTGGCCACATTTCCTATATTGTATTTTTCACCTCCGTGAATTATTTATTTTACAACTGAAAGTCTGTACATCTTAATCCTTTTTCATCTATTTCACCCATCTCCCCAACAACCTCCCCTCTGGCAATCACCAGTCTGTTCTCTGTATTTAAGGGTCCATTTTTTTGTTTGTTCTGTTTTTTTAGACTCTACATAAGCAAAATCATAGAAGATATTTGTGTTTTACTGTGCAAACGGACAATAATATTTATTTTGGTATAGTTCCAATAGTTCTATTTTTGCTTTTGTTTCCCCTGCCTGAGGAATGGCAGGGGAAACAACATAAATATGCCACTAAGGCTAATGTCCAAGAGATTACTTGCCTGTGTTCTCTCTTCTAAGAGTTTTGTGGTTTTAGGTCTCACATCTAGGCCTTTAATCCTTTTTAGGCTTACTTTTGTGTATGGTGCAAGAAAGTAGTCCAGTTTCATTCTTTTGCATGTAGCTGTCCAGTTTCCATGTGCTGCCCAGCACCATTTTTTAAAGAGACTGTCTTTTTTTCCCATTATATATTCTTGCCTCATTGTCGCAGATTAATTGACCATATTAAGTGTGAGTTTATTTCTGGGCTTTCTGTTCTGTTCCACTGATCCGTGTGTCTGTTTTTGTGCCAGCACCATACTGTACTGCACCATACTACCGTTTTGTCATGTACCTTGAAATCTTGGATCATGATACCTCCAGTTTTGTTCTTTCTCCAGATTGCTTTGGATATTCAGGGTCTTTTATGATTCCATACAAATTTTAGGGTTATTTTTTCTAGTTCTGTGAAAAATACTCTTAGTATTTTGATAAGGAATGCACAGAACCAGTAGATTGCTTTCAGTAGTATGAATATTTTATCAATATTACTTCTAATCCATGAACATGTCTTTCCATTATCTTCAATTCTTTCATCAGTGTCTTACAGTTTTCAGAGGATAGGATTTTTTTACCTCCTCCCTGTCACTTTAAATTACAGATTAGCTATGAGACTATCTCGATAGACTTCAGAATTCCACAGCAAACACTGGCATTCACTGCCCCTAGCAAAGCTGCTTTTTCTAGTCATCTAGTCAGATCCCATCCTTACTCTGTGGCCCTGATGCTTTTTTTTCACTCAACTTTATTTTTCTTTTAGAAAGCAAGGATACAACAGATTACCACTAATTACATTATAAAAGCAAATTAAATTACTTCAGGGCTCTTTAAAATAGTGCAATCTTAGTTTAAGTACAGTCTATTTTTCCAAATATTAAATTGATGCAATTATAGCACAACCTCTTTATGTAAGGAAAGTGTTACTATATGTATTACTTGTTTTAGTTAATAAATCAGTGATACTCATAAGTATACTTTCTTCCTTTATTAGTCTATATATGTTTCTATGAATGTAGCAAATCTAAGTTGTTCAGTCAAATCTCTTTTGTCAAAATGTAAAAGAAAAAGGACAAGGGGGATTGTGGATAAGCAACACCTAAATTTGCTTACCTCACTGTTCAAAAAGTTTTTAACAAATAAATCTAGAGATGGCCATCCGCTTTACAAGTTTCTTTTAAATAAAGATACACACCTATAAAACATATTGTTTCAAGAACAGATGCAGTGATGTAGCAGAGTAGGTTCCTAGCCTGACAGTCAGGGTGACTTTTACTTACACTTATAAAATCTGGCAGCAACATAGCCCGCAGGAGTGCCCAGAAGCACCCACAGGACCACAGCACAAGTCATCAATGCTCCTCTGTTGGCAGGTGACAAAAATCCCAGGCAAGCGAAAACTAAAAAATAAGTAGTTTTAAGTTATAAATTTTATTAGTTTCCTTTGTTGTGAAGTGACTGAAGACCCCTTTCATTTTTTAAACAAGAAACCAAATACAATTTCATGAATACACTATCTTACCTATGGCCATGCTAAATCTTAGCACTATTTTAAGGTACTTCACCAATAGGATCATAAATAAAGCAACCTCTACTTTGGATACTTCTTGTAGCGTCCACAAGACCCCACCTTTCCTGCCATCAGGGAAGGCTGACTGGATGCTCACAAGTGCTTTCAGCTGTTCAGCTCTTCTGAGATTTTAAAATTGGGTGGCTCAGTTGGTTAGGCATCCAACTTTGACTCAGGTCATGATCTTGCAGTCTGTGCATTCAGACCCCAAGTCCAGCTCAGAGCCTGGAGCCTGCTTTGGATTCTGTGTCTCCCTCTCTCTGCTCCTCCCCCACTCACGCTCTCTCTCAAAAAAATAAAAATAAAAAATAAACATTAAAATTAATATGAATATAGACATTCCCACCATGAAATATTCCCACTTTAAAAACAATACTGGGTCCTCTGGAGTGAGAACTATAACCTTCAAACACAAGAGACAAGATAGAATCTGATCAATGAATAAAACAAAAAACATTTCATAATACTATTAGCTTTCTGAACACAAGTTACTGAAGGACTTGGTCATTGACTCAGGGAAATTCTGGCTTCTCCCCTTATTTAATTGGTTAGTTTTATTTTTCTTCCTTATATAACCTACCTAATAAGAATAAAAATACTACCTTGTATTTGTAGACATTCCTGGCTTTAAGCTGGAATTCAGAAGGTATGACTTTTCTCAGAAAGAAATTCAAGTGGTTTTCTAACCCCAGGAGCATGTATTTCTCTGAGGTATACATAATGAGGCACATGTCCACTCACACGTTCTCATTAACACCAACCAAGGGGCAAGACTAGAAACTCATGATCAGCAGGAAACCGATCAGATTTTCAACCAAAATGCACCCCCGCCCCCCAATCCCCACAAGACTAAGAAATGGACTGTTCTGGAGGAGAGAGTTCATATTTGAGCATTTAAGGAAAATGATCCCCAGGCGCTCTGAAACTTTCTTTCCTTACAAGTTCATTTTCTAGCAGACTCCAACAAAGATCAGGTGATGACTGAAGGCAACTCCCAATAAAATTTTCAAGCAACATTTTATCCTAAGGCATCCATTCTGCTCCTCCAGCTCTACCCTGGCTCTCTGGGGATCTAGTGATCCCCAACTAGCTTTCACGCTATCCTCTGGTTGTGTCCAAACCTCTGTCATGATGCCTTCTCCCAACCTACCCTCTTCAGTATAATATACTTAAGAATTTTAGCCCTCCCCATCATAGTTGTATCTCCTTATCTAAATAAAGATACTAGTTCTAGTTAATCTTCAGGTTAGGCTTCAAAGTGATGTATACCTAAAGGTACACATCAATGGTTCTCAAACTTATTCAGGTGCCAGATATTTGGAAGTGTGAATCCTCTTTGTAAAGTATTTATATAGTTATTCCATCAAAAAATTTGGAACAATTTTATTAACATAAAATGATTTTAGCATTATATATTTAATATGCAATCAAACATAAGAACAAATGTTCATTAAAAAATTATTAGGAGCAGGGTGCCTGGGTGGCTCAGTTGGTTGAGCTTCCGACTTCAGGTCAGGTCATGATCTCACAGTTCGTGGGTTCAAGCCCCGCGTCTGGCTCTGTGCTGACAGCTCAGAGCCTGGTGCCTGTTTCGGATTCCGTGTCTCCCATTCTCTCTCTGCCCTTCCCTACTCGCACTGTTTCTCAAAAATAAATAAACATTAAAAAAAAAATTATTAGGATCACTTGGGTGACTCAGTCGGTTTAATGTCCTACTCTTGAGTTCAGCTCAGATCATGATCTCACAGTCACGAGATCGAGCTCCATGTTGGGCTCCTTGCTGGGCATGGAGCCTGCTAAGATTCTCTCTCCCCCTCCCTCTTCTTCTGCCCCTCCCTCACTCATGTACTCTCACCGTTGTATGTATGTATGTTGTATGTAAGCAATGAATCACAGAAATCTACCCCCAAAACCAAGAGCACACTGTACATACTGTATGTTAGCCAATTTGACAATAAATTTTATTAAAAAAAATTATTAAAAGGTCAGTGGTTTCTGAATTCTTCCAGTAATAATTCATTTGTTTCATTTACTTATGTACTTATAGTAAAAATTCATTTGTTACTGTTCATCAGTAGAAGGACCAATAAAGGAAACATAAGGGAAATAAAAGCAAAATTTAGAAAATTCCATGAACATTTTTTTTCTCTCACAATTAGGAAAAACTGAAAAAATACTGTATTCCCAGGCTAATCAATAACTCTAAGGGGGGGGGGGGAGCTATTTTTTTCTTTTTTAAAAGGTTGTTCTAGGGGTGCCTGGGTGGCTCATCCAAAGCGTCTGACTTTGGCTCAGGTCATGATCTCACAGTTCATGGGTTTGAGCCCCACCCTGGGCTCTGCACTCTCAGTGCAGAGCCTGCTTTGGGCCCTCTCCTTCCCTCCCTCCCTCTCAAAAATAAACAAACACTAAAAAAAAAAAAAAAAAAGTTGTCCTAATTGACAAACATTTAAGTAATAACACTTCTGAAGATTTTCAGGTGGCACAAGGAGGAGCTATTTTTTGTGTGGGAAGATCTCTCTGGAACAAAGCTACAGAAAGAAAGTTCCTCTTTTTCTTTTGGTCTCTCTCAGTAGAAGCCAAAAACATCCTGGAATCCTGATCCTACTGCTCCTGGCGGCATGGGACAGTCATCCTACATGACCCTGGTTCCAAGCCACCCAGACTCAGACCCAGATGGTCTTCAGGTACCTAATCATCTCCAGCTCCAACTCCTTGACAAAGGCTTGGTCTCTGTGCAGCTGTAAAGGAGATATGAAGTCACAGTTTTCCAGCACAGCTAACACTGCCCCAAGAAACGTATAGCCAGAGCACACAGATGTAAAAGCCAAAAGTACTCTTAGATACAACCTAGTCTAGCTACTTCACTTATGAAAACTGTTTTTCTAAACTATTTAGAAAAAGTATTTTCTATTTTTTAATTGTCACTTAATACTTACATAGAGTCACGAAAGTCATTATTAAAATCTGTGTCCCTGATCCCAGAAAGACTGACAGCAGCATCCCTTTTCTTGGAGGACGGAATATATCACCATGAACCAGTTTCCAGCCAAATTCTTCCTGGGCATCCTCCTAAAAAGGGAATGAACTTGTTTAATTGATATGTGGTCACCAAAACAGCTATACTGTTTGTTCACTGGTGAATATGTTGATACAAATTTTTTTTAAACTTACAAATGTTAATATTGATTTCTATTCCCAAGCTTTATGTTATAAAGTTTGACTCACAGAGTTTTATATAGTTTTCTTGAATTGTTTTTATTTTTTATTTATTTATTTTTTTTAATTTTTTTTTTTTTCAACGTTTTTTATTTATTTTTGGGACAGAGAGAGACAGAGCATGAACGGGGGAGGGGCAGAGAGAGAGGGAGACACAGAATCGGAAACAGGCTCCAGGCTCCGAGCCATCAGCCCAGAGCCTGACGCGGGGCTCGAACTCACGGACCGCGAGATCGTGACCTGGCTGAAGTCGGACGCTTAACCGACTGCGCCACCCAGGCGCCCCTTGAATTGTTTTTAAAGGAATGTTGTATGTTAAGTTCCATAAATACAGTCATTGAAAAACTTTAAAAAAAAAATACAAAGATAATGTGATACTTACCTAGTTCTAGTCAAACTTTATGATCCAAATTGATGACTTAATTTTTACTCACACTCTACCCTTTCCCATCTACGTCTATTAATCTCCAAAATGAGCAAATGGTATTAGACTTCATGGCTACTTTGCCAGGTACAGTAGGCTTAAATATGAGCATATGAAGAAGTTTGTGTCACCAGCCCTAACTGCTCCCCTGATCTCAGATATACATATACATAGACAATTGCCTAAACAACAGTTCCACTTGGTTATTTAACAAGCATCCTGAACAGAATTAACCACAACTGAATGAATTTTCTCTCCCCATCTATATTTGCTCTTTCTGCAGGCCCCCAACCCTGTAGAAGCTCCATCTTGCCAGCTGTTCAGTCCCCAAAACCCTGGAATCCTCCTTGATTCCTTCTTTTAACACCTTGAATACAGTTCTTCAACAAATCCTCAGCTCTACTTCTAAAATATTTCAACAGAACCAACACTAGCCCCTGTAAAGACTCTGGCTTTCATGCTGAGTGAAATGGGAAGTTACTGGAGGGCTGTGAACAGAAGTGAAACAATCTGAGTTATATCTGAACAGATCTGCTCTGACCGCTACAATAAGGGAGGAAAAAGGAATGGAAGAGGAAAAAGTGGAAGCAGGGTCGCCCTGGCCTGTAGCCCATGGCACCTCTGTACAAATTAAGAAAAAAAATACCATTAGCTGAGCAATCATTTGAAATTGCTAATTATGAGAGAGTATTCTGAAATTATTTTAATATTTAATAATCAATAAAAATAATGAAAAAGAGTCTTTAGGGTGGAAATGCTAAAAAGACAATAAATACTAGCATGTTCTTTTTCTAATTAGAATAGGACAGAAAAGTTGAGAAGAAAAAGCCAAGAAATCAGGAAAAGAAAACATAAAATCTGAGTTTTTTGTATTCATTACAAGTCACTATGAGTCCTGTGGAAATAATTGCTATAAAATGAAAAAGTATAAAATGTAAAACATTATACAACTTAAAATTCTTTTTTTTTCCAAGTATATACTTATTTTGAGGGAGAGACAGAGAGAGTGAGCACATGAGTGAGGGAAGGCAGAGAAAGAGGGAGAGAGAATCCCAAGTAGGCTCTGCGTTGTCATCAAAGAGCCCAATGTGGGGCTTGAACCCACGAACCACGAGATCATGACCTGAGCCGAAACTAAGAACTGGATGCTTAACTAACTGAGCCACGAAGTGCCCCCAATTTAAAATATTTTGAGGGGCACTTGGGTGGCTTGGTCGGTAGAGCATCCGACTCTCAAATTTCAACTCAGGTCATGATCTCAGGGTCATGGGATCAAGCCTCTCATCAGGCTCTAAACTGAGTGTGGAGCCCGCTTAAGATTCCTTCTCTCTCCCTCTGTCCCTCTCCCCTGCTTGCACACACTCTCTCTCTAAAAAAATAAAAAAATGAAAATTAAAAAAAATACACTTTGAGAATAAATGAGGTTGGTACACTAAATTACTTTGAATATACCAAAAGGTTGAAATGATAAAACTCAGTTAAAATTACTTTTGAAAAATTAAACACACAAATAAAAATTGCCTGGGAGTTATTCCACTCAGCTTTGCTGTTTCACAAACTGGGGGCATGCTGGGAATGAAGACTGAGAAAGGTGACAGGACATACATGAATAGAGGGGACAGAACTGGAGCTGTGAGCAGTGCAGCTCTGAGTGCTAGAGTGACTAAATTTCTAGAGAAGACCTCTAGAGAATATTTTTTAATGTTTCTTTTTTTAATTTATTTTTGGGAGAGAGAGAGAGTACGAGTGGGGAAGGGCAGAGAGAGACATACACAGAATCCAAAGCAGGCTCCAGGGTCTGAGCTATCAGCACAGTCCTGACATGGGGCTCAATCCCACGAACCATGAGATCATGACCTAAGCCGAAATTGGACGCTTAACTGACTGAGCCACCCAGGTGCCCCTATAGAATACCAACCCTTTTGTGTTCGCTTCGGCAGCACATATACTAGAATACCAACTCTTTTTTTTTTTTTTTTTTTGAGAGAAAGACAGAGCATGAGAGGGGGGAGGGACAGAGAGCGAGGGAGACACAGAATCAGAAGCAGGCTCCAGGCCCTGAGCTGTCAGCACAGAGCCCAATATGGGGCTTGAACTCACAGACTGCGAGATCATGACCTGAGCCTAAGTCGGACGCTCAACCGACTGAGCCACCCAGGCGCCCCTAGGAAGACCAACTCTTAAGGATCATCTTCTTATTTGAAAATGTGAATTCAGGGTAACTTTTGAGAAGAATGTTTTAGAGGCAGATTCTGTCTAAAGCTATTATTTCAACTTTTCCAAAGAACAAAATAAGAACTACTCTCAGAAGACTAGAGAACAGTTCAAATGTTTCACTCACCGTAGAATCCATCTGATTATACCTGGCAATATCTTTATGCAGTGTCCGTAGCATAATCATAGCCACCATTCCAGACAAGAAGAGGACAATGACCAGGGAATTCATGATACTATAGGAATAAGCATGTCAGGATTAATCTGTAGCTTCATTTCCTTTTCAAAATGTTTATTCAGGCACATTACAACAACATTGATCAAAATCAAAATTTGACTTAAAAATCCAACAGATTCAATGAGTTGTGCTCTGTTATGTGTCCTTCTAGTGGATACAGAAGTTTATATAATTATCATAATAATCTTATAATTTGTTAACTAGAAATTTTTTAATGTTTATTTAGAGAGAGAGAGAGAGAGAGAGAGAGAGAGCGCGCGCACAAGCGGGGGAGAGGCAGAGAGAGAGAGAGAGAGGGAGACACAGAATCCAAAGCAGGCTCCAGGCTCTGAGCTGTCAGCACAGAGCCCGATGCGGGGCTCGAACTCAGGAACTGTGAGATCATGACCTGAGCCGAAGTCAGACGCTTAAACCACTGAGCCACTCAGGTGCCCCAAGAACTACAATTTTTTTTGTCTATGGCCATTATTAGTAAATAACCACTATGCCCATATAAATGTAATGCTGCAAGGACCAACAAAGGTCTGTATCTTCAAGAAATTATAACAAATTTATTCAATAAATTAATGAGTGTCAAAAGGCAGTCAACAAAATAGAAAAAAGAGTGATGGCACCATGAGTAGCTTTCCAAACAAAAATTTTGAATCATGCTTTGAAGAGAGAGTAATTATAAGTAGACATAACATGAGCAGTAGCTTCTGTTCATTGAGCACTCTTCCACTTCCAGTAAGGTGTTCAGATGCTCTGTTTCATTATCTCTGTTAATCCTCAGAACAGTCTTGTGAAGCAGGTAACTCCACATAAAGAAATGGACTCTGATAAACTGGGTGGCCTGGACTGACTTACAACCAATGATTTAAAGCCAGGATTGAACACAAGTCTATCCAATTCAAAAGCCCAGACTTCTGGATAACCGGAGAGGATTACAGAGTGAAAGTGATATTCAAAGGGACAAAACACAGAACAAGCACAAAGCATAAAGTGGATTAACTCTGTACTCTTACCTAAACCACTGAATGTGGGTATGAGGCATAGATTCCAGAATATAGTCCCATCTAGAAGCCCATCTGATGTTTTTATCTTCCTAGGGGGATAAAACAAAACAAAACAAAACTCTTTAAGCATTTGCTGACAAAGTATATTAAGAATCCAAACATTTCCGCTCAAAGCTTGACCTTCCATTCAGTTAACAAATGTAATTTCTCATTATCATAACTTGGTTTAGTCAGGAGTTTTAGAGAGTTTAGCTCTAACTCAAGTCTCAGGGAAAATCAAAATGAGATTAAGCAGCAAATAAAAACAGTAAGAATTCCTAAAAGTCCCTAGTTACCTGTATTTTTTAAAAGTCTTGCTTTAAATTTTAACTAGTAAAAGTTTAACTTAGATATCAAAATTTAGAGCTGTATTCATTTTTTTCAGAAAATTGAGTGGCATAACTTATTCTTTATGCTCTTTGATGTCATCTATCCATGTCAATGAGATACCAGAGTCATAATTTAGATATACTGAGCATCTGGCAGGTATCACCCACAATGAACTCTTAATACCTAAAAAGAAATATACAGTGTTTCTTGCACTAGGTTTGCAAAATTACACACTATAAAGGGAGAGTAAATGTCTCAACTATATTCAATTGGCAAGACAGTTTATAAAAAAAGAGGAGGAATACTGCCTAAGATTCTCATAAAATGAACTTCTACTTCCCTAAGAAACTTCTCCATTAATGAAAACACTTCCTTGAATTCCCAAAGAACCTATATAAATCATCTACCATCAGGAAATTCTCAATTAAAGTTTATATTAATCCAGACTTAAAAATAGTGTTGCTGGGACACCTGGGTGGCTCAGTTGTGTTAAGCATCTGACTCTTGGTTTTGGCTCAGGTCATGATCTCATGGTTCAAGCCCTGTGTCAGGCTCTGCGCAGGTGGAGCCTGACTGGGATTTTCTCTCCTCTCTGTCTGCCCCTCACCTGCTCCTGCTCTCTCTCAAAAATAAACTTTAAAAGAAAAAAGTGTTGCTCTCCCAAATGCCTGTTGCATAAATCTTTGACATTTTCATACCACCTTCTATGCCTGTTTTCTTTATTTTCTTGTTTCTTTTATTTATTTTTAAATTTTTTTAACGTTTTATTTTTGAGAGACAGCATGAGCAGGGAAGTGGCAGAGAGAGAAGGGGACGGAGCATCCGAAGTGGGCCCTGTGCTAAGCCCATGTGGGGCTCAAACTCACGAACTGTGAGATCATGACCTGAACTGGTGATGGTCACTCAACTGACTGAGCCACTCAGGTGTCCTTCTTTTTTTTAAGATTTTTTTTTTAAAGTTTATTTACTTATTTTGAGAGAGGGAGGGAGGGAGGGAGAGAGAGAGAGAACGTGCATGGGGAGGGGCAGAGAGGGAGAGAGACAGAATCCCAAGCAGGTTCTGCACTGTCAGCATGGAGCTCAATGTAGTGCTCAAACTCTTGCTGTGAGATCATGACCTGAGCCAAAACCAAGAATTGCTTAACCGACTGAGTCACTCAGGTGCCACTAAAAATTTTTTTAAGGTTTATTTATTTATTTTTTTTGGGGGGGAGGCAGGGAATGAGTGGAGGGGCAGAGACAGAAGGGGAACGAGGATCCAAAGCCGACTCTGCTGACAGCAAAGAGCCCAACGCAGGGCTCGAATTCACAAACTGTGAGCTAGCTCATGACCTGAGCTGAAGTCGGATGCTTAACCACTGAGTCATCCAAATGCCCCAACCGACCTCTACGTCTATTTTCTTTTTCTACCTTTTGCTTTCTATGTATCTCTTATGACTTAACATTTAATCAGGTTCAATTCTCTAATCAACCATACTTCTCATTTAAATGGACACTTAGTTTTTAGTGTGATTATGTTGCCTGGTGCACTGACAAACTATTCCAAATCAGCTCATTAAAAGCTTATGTATTTGACAAGGTTAATCATTAATATTTTTAATTAGTTTACATAGTATGAATTTAGAATTTCTGAGTTACACTAGAGATAAAAACAAACTCACCTGGAAGCTAACAGAATAAGTATAGGCAATTTTGATCTCCCCAGAAGCCTTGTTACTTATATCCATGGGGGGTCCAGAGCAGTCCGGTTTATCTATATGGGTATGTTTGAAGCTGTGGGAGGAAACATTTTGGCAAGATGCTGATAAAGAACAGTTGAAAAAATGGGGTAAATGTTACAGATTTTGTATGTATTTTACAATGCTAGTGATAGTCAAGGGTGAAATTATTCATGTCATATTTAATAGTACAAATATTTGTTTTATATAAATAATGGGCTTAGTTGTAAGTATATGTAAATTATTATTCAAAATTAGAAACAAACTTTTGAAAGCACTATACATGAAGAACATTAAATATCTTAAAACAATAAAAACAAACACTGAGTGAATTTAAATTAACAGCCATCCAATAATGGCATGCATTTTTTAACCAACAGTAGCATGGGAAAAAGACCAATTCAATGGGGGGGTGGGGGTTGAGGGGAAGTCATGAAAAAAAAAATGGAATGCTCCATCAAAAAACGGATCTCACAAATAACTGATAGGTACTTTCACACTAAAACTATTGACAACTTGAAGAGATGCTCTTTCACTGACTTGTCACATACTGGCATCTAACACTGCAAGGAGACTTTAGAAATGATGGCACTCATCAGCCCATTTAGGGGGCACCCAGTGGGCTCACTCATTAGAGAATGGAACTCTTGAGCTCAAGATCACGTTGGGTGTAGAGATTACTTTAAGAAATGGGCTCATTTGGGTATCTGATGAGAGGTCAAGTTGCAAATATTGGAGGCAGTGCTTTTCCACTATAAGAGGGAATGCTGCGCCAACCACTCACGTTCTCCATTCCTGGCTGACACAGAAAAGCTGTCAAAACTTCCTGATTGAAAAACAGAACAAAAAGACACTTTGGCTTGACTACTTACCATAACAGGAAAAAAAATATATTTATATGGCTTCTCTGGACAACCCACAACTCAGTAACAAATCACACTAAAGGGAGTTTTAGTAAAATCAATACTGAGATGTCAGATTATATGCCAGAATACTGATTTTTTAAAAAGTTAACTGGGTCCCAAATATTTATTCTTTGGGAATAATTTCACTCACATTTATTTACTTATTTACTATTTTATTTTCATTTAATTTTTTAAAGTAAGCTCTATGCCCAAAATGTGGCTTGAATCTCATGACTGAGATAAGGAGTCACATGCTCCACTGACTGAGCCAGCCATGCACCCCTTTGTATTTTAATTAAAGTAATCTCTACACCCAGTGTGGGGCTCAAATTCATGACCTCAAGATAAAGAGTCACATGCTCTTCTGACTGAGGACTGAGCTGGCCAGGCATCCCTCATTTATTCACTTTTTATCTATTTGTATAGTTACCTTTTTGGTTCAAGTTTGGCAGCCACTAATCTTGCTCCCATGGACCCAGTTTCAACAACATGATAATATATTTTGATGTCAACATGGTTGAAGATGTAAAATGTATCTCTTTCATGGAATTCTGACTGTGGAACAAAACTTAAAGGTAGAAAACCGGCTGCACAGGAGTCAAAACAAAACTTTAACATGAGGCACAACGAGTAGGAAAATTTGAGCTAGGACAGTTTTAGTCCTTCCTTATAAAAACGTTTAAGTTTTAAGCTGAAACTCTCCAAAAGCCAAAATTAATTGGCAGAGTACAAATTATGCTTCTTTAATATTTTAATTCTTACATATAAATACCTGTTAAAAAGAACACATCTAATATTTTCTATCTTTCCACTTATGATAAAACTAACAAAATAAATTTTAGAATATTAAATGTTATGAGCATACCAAAACTTACACATTTCAAAATTGAAACTTATAACTTCAGACTAAACCCACAACCTAAATAATTTAAGTGTATGTAGTCAACTCTCCCAAAAGCATTAGCCAAACCAGTTTCATGATCAAGCTGATGCTAACTTCTACTACCAGGTCATATTAGGAGATTAAATCAGGTTGACCTGATTACACAAAATTTAATACACATCCCCAATAATTTTAATACTTTCTATAGTAACATCTTTATTATTGTTTTTAAATATAAAAGAATGGCTATAAAGGCATTTACTTTTTAAGAAAAGGTATAATACTAAACTCTTGCAATATATTATTTTATGGACTTGAATTTGTAATACAAATTTCATGGGCTTGTAATGAGGTCTTTTTGGCACTCCAGTAACCTTTTTTTTAATATATATAAGATTTATGCGTCTAACTTTTAATAGAGTCAGAACATACAAAGTCCTAGACCTTAGCCTAGTGCTTAGCATGTAACAGACACTCAGTGAATGCTGAACTGAATCTGAATTATTTAGTGCTAGAGTTAAATTTATATATTGTTAATCTGGCTTAAGTCAAAGATCTAAGTAATTGTGCTTCAGACATGTGAATTGTACTCATACAATGAATGTAACCAATTTTGTCCAGGTAAAGACTGAATCCTTCTACCAAAAAAACCCATATTTTTAAAAAGTAGCATAGAGGTTTTTTTCACGAACTTACATTAATAACACAGGCATCTTTTGCATGGCCTTTATCTGTAATGTAACAGCCAATAGGAAATCCAGGATTACAGAACCTCTGACCATCTTCTACATCATAACACCATGTTACAGGCATATTATCCACAATCCTAAGCACAGAAATAAAAGTCAAGTTAGAAATCATCAAACATGACTAACAAATACTGCTCAAAGGTGTGTTATGACTTCATAGAATTCAGATATCTATAAATGCCTTCAGATGTCAAAACTACAACAAAAGAATTTTGATAAAATGTAGTATTTCATAGGCAATAGCATTATGCCAATATTTGATATGCTGTAGTGAAGAAAAAGACTTTATAGCTTCATTGAAACTATAAATGTATATAGGAAAGAGAGTTTTATAAATTAATTTACTGCAGTTGCTAATTTAATACCACTATCTAGATCCGTTGAGTATAATTTACCTTTTGCAGAACACTCAAAAGCTCTAAATTAGGTGCAAAGCAATGTATCTAATTCCTTGGGAACAATTTAATGGAACAGCATAGAAGCAAATGTCCTTTACTACTAGGCAATTCAATAAAAAGGGGAAGAACATAACTGCAAGATGGAAAAATATTCAACTTAAGGGCCAGTGAAAAAGTGAAAATTACAGTCTTAAATCTATTAAGCTGTGTAAATCCAACTTATGTGTAAAAGAAATGCTGCTATAAAACTAGAGAAACAAAAATTTAAAGTGCTATAGTGACAAAGAACTTTTTTTTTTTTTTCAACGTTTTTTTTACTTAGTTTTTGGGACAGAGAGAGACAGAGCATGAACGGGGGAGGGGCAGAGAGAGAGGGAGACACAGAATCGGAAACAGGCTCCAGGCTCTGAGCCATCAGCCCAGAGCCCGACGCGGGGCTCGAACTCACGGACCGCGAGATCGTGACCTGGCTGAAGTCGGACGCTTAACCGACTGCGCCACCCAGGCGCCCCAACAAAGAACTTTTTTAAAAAGGGGATAAAAGGGGCGCCTGGGTGGCTCAGTCGGTTGAGCGTCCGACTTCGGCTCAGGTCACGATCTCGCGGTTCGTGAGTTCGAGCCCCACATCGGGCTCTGGGCTGATGGCTCGGAGCCTGGAGCCTGCTTCCGATTCTGTGTCTCCCTCTCTCTCTGCCCCTCCCCCGTTCATGCTCTGTCTCTCTCTGTCCCAAAAATAAATAAACGTTAAAAAAAAAAAAAAAATTAAAAAAAGGGGGATAAAAATAAAGAATAAAAGAATAAGATTCTGTAGCACTGTCTAAACTACATTAAAGTCCGAGCATGTGGTCCCCAAATGCCAAGAGCACACTACAGGATACAAATTAAAAAATATTACTAAAAATATACTAGCTATATTACAGTCATAAGATGACTCCAGGGCATGTTTTATTTGTTAATTAATGTATGCCTTAGGAAGTAAAATTATGATTCTATATGCACCCAAGGTGTACATTAATGACCTAATAAAACATGTCTCGTCACATTTAAATGCTATTTAATAGTACCCAATATACCAAATTTTAGAATCACCTTCACTATTAAGTTGCTTATTATTATAGCCAGCAGGCTAGCAGCTCCCATGAAAAGACTATAAAATATTAGAAGTATAAAAGCACTGCTACATAAAATAAATAATTCAGATTTTTTGGTAGCTTAAACAATCAGTTAATTGCTTTAATTTTTTAGATAGAGGATGAAATGCAATCAATGAATATATACAATATATTAATTATAATATCTTTATGCTTTCATAGCAGAGAAAGTACTACATAAAAATTACAGTGCTAGCTATAAAAAGAGAAATTAAGCAGCAATTTAGGCTTTTTTAAAGCAAGCATCCTAAATTTATCATTTACATAATGCCTTGACACAATAACCTTTTCCTGGTAATAGGAAGCATTTAAAAAAAGAACAACAAACACTTGGAAATAAATGTAATAAAATTTAAAGAATATAATTTTCAATTAGTGCCTTGCTAAGTTAGGGAGTAGTACTTATTTAAATTTATAACACCAAAAATACTAAAAATCTTATTTTTAATCTTCACAGTGAAAAAGAAGGATTCAAAAGGATAAAGGTTGGCCCCAATTTTTTTTTTTTTTTTTTTTTAACCATCTAGGACTTCTTTCCATTATTTTCCTTTACCCTTCATGGGCTCCATATAAAACACTTCTATTAATGAAGCCTCATCCACTAATAATTTTTCCCCAATAAATTAAATTCCCAGAGTTTCCGATCAGAACAGAATAACCCATGTTATCACAATATATTCAGAAAATTGTAGTGAAAAGCAAAGAAGCTTGGCATTTAAGTTATTCTATATAGTTTTAACATGGGTACATTTACACTATCTGTTAGGATTTTGAATTTTTATTTTTATTTTATTTTATTTTATTTTAATTTTTTTTTCAACGTTTTTTATTTATTTTTGGGACAGAGAGAGACAGAGCATGAACGGGGGAGGGGCAGAGAGAGAGGGAGACACAGAATCGGAAACAGGCTCCAGGCTCCGAGCCATCAGCCCAGAGCCTGACGCGGGGCTCGAACTCACGGACCGCGAGATCGTGACCTGGCTGAAGTCGGACGCTTAACCGACTGCGCCACCCAGGTGCCCCGGATTTTGAATTTTTAAAAACATTCTCCCACTGCTAGCTTGCTAAGATCCAGGATTAGAACTCACTAGACTAAAATACCTTCAAAGACCCCTCTCTGTCCAATAAGCTAGAAAACATAAGTACTGTGATACCTAGTTATATAATTATACTTTTATAAATAAAAGGTCACAAACACTTGGAAATTTGGGCAAGAAGTATAAGCACAAACCATGCAGAGTATAGCTGAAGGGAATTCGGTGCCTGGCACTAGTATCAAAAACTAGTCTCAAGAATCAAGAAGTAGCTCAGGACAGAATAAGGCAAGAAAATCCTCAAATTGTGTTCCAACATCCCAAATTATGAATTAAAAGTATTTGTCAATTTAGATAAGAAAATTAACTATTCTTAATTAACTGTTCTCTAAATGGGTTGGCTTATTAGCTAATATTCGGTTATTGTAATCGTTTAAAAGGTAGTAAGGTTAAAAACGTCATGGGGGAAAAAACTACAGTTCATTCATACAATGTAATACTACACAATTATGAAAAGAATAAGGTAGATACAGGTCTACAGATGTGCTTTTACATGACAAATGCCCAGATTTTCTGAAAAGAAATGTGCAAGTTTGCAGAATAATATGTACAATACTTCAGTTGCACTATTTTAAACAGGTACACTCCTGTTATATGCCTGCATATGCACAGAATATCTGGGAACACATGAGAAATAATACTGCTACCTCTGGGGAACAGGATTAAAGAAGTTGAGGGTGGTAGAAGATGTTTACTTTTTACTTGATATTTTCCTACGCCGCTTGTGTTTTTTCACAGATATATATTGTTTCATAATTTAGAAAATGATTATGCTCTCCCCAAATGTCTCAGTGCAAAGATTAATAAGAAGTGCTACATTCACAATAAAATTCCATAACATAACACTATTCTTTTAAAGGTCTTTCAGATTTCTAAAGGTTCATGCTATTTTATCTCTATCAACTCTGGTATCTATGCTGAAAATCAAGTTACACAGTAAAAACTTTCTGAAGTAAGTCAAAGACAGAAATATGCTGAACTTAGGGTTCAACTAAATTATCAATGTGAACCAACATTTTCCAAATGTGTAATGTACTGATTTAAAGACTAAAGCCCAGGGGCACCTGAGTGGCTCAGTCGGTTAAGCGTCGGACTTCATTCAGCGCAGGTCAAGATCTCATGGGTTATGGGTCGGGCCCTGTGTAGGGCTCTGTGCTGACAGTTCAGAGCCTGGAGCCTGCTTCAGATTCTGTGGGTGTCTCTCTCTCCATCCCTCCCTAGCTCACGCTCTCTCTCTCTCTCTCTCTCTCTCTCTCTCAAAAATAAATAAACATTAAAAAATATTTAAAGACTAAAGCCCAGGGGCACCTGGATGCCTCAGTCGGTTAAGTGTCCGATTTTGGCTCAGATCATGATCTCGCAGTTTGTGGATTTGAGCCCTGCATCAGGCTCTGTGCTGACAGCTCAGAGCCTGGAGCCTGATTCAGATTCTGTGTCTCCTTCTCTCTCTGCCCCTCCCCCACTCTCACTCTGTCTCTCTCTCTCTCTCAAAAATAAACATAAAAAAAAAATAATAATAAAGACTTAAGTCCATTGTCCAATTACCAGACGATATATTTGTGATACAGCTTAGAATGTGGCTAATCGTTTCAGACCTGAAATCATAAACTCTTCTGATACAACAATAAAATGATTAATCACCAGCAAGTTTCAAGTTTTTTAGGCAGAATATAGCGTAAGTTTGCAACTGATATACCTATCACAAATTACTGAATCAATTTCATTATCAAATGCTAACTTCATAAACTATTTTAAATTGTTTATTCTTTTTATTATACATTTTGGCAAAGAGTACCTATGTTAATTCCATCATAAATTAGTTAAAAATATTTCTAAGCTACTAAAGAAGAGGTGCTTCTATTATCTTTAGGAGCAAGCTTCTTGACAGTATTCCAAGAACAGAGGGTAGAAGAAATAACTAAAAATCACCTATAGGCCTGAAGTCATTCTTTATTCTGTCAACAAGTGAGTAGCTATTAATAGCTAAACGGATAGAGTAGCTATTACTCTAAACGTTTACACCTCCTAGAGTAAACGGAGGTGAATGAGGCTAACATGAAACTCTAAAAACTGAGCCTTAGATATCATTTTGAAGGCTGTTAACAATTTGAAGCAAACTGAAAATACCAAGGAAAATTTCAATTACTTATGAATAAGCAAATGTACCCAACTTACACTGATTCAGCAATTACATAGTATTCTCACAGTACCAAAGAAATGAGGAGATTTCAAGTTCTTGTTTGCACTGAGGCTCACAAGAGGAAGAAGCTGACACAAGTGTAATGGGCAAGTGTCCTTCCTTATTCCAACGGTGTCTGCTATGAGAAACTATGAGAACCTGCTATGAGAAACTTGTTCCCATCTGGTTTAGCAGACTGAAACAGAGTCTATCAAGGTCTGGCCAATCAGAATGAATTCCCCTAATTACAGACAGACTAGTTCATGGATGGGCAAGTGACCCAAGGTTGCCCCTCTCTAGGACTTTTAGGGGGCAAGATAGAATGACAGGCTCCAACCACGGTATTTGAGCCACAGGGTCTGGGCATGTCAAACTGAGATCAATGGTTCCTAGCCTCCCTTGCACTGGGCAAGTGAGCATGAGATACTGATAGGATAAACATTCAAGAGGAAGTACATGAAGACAGTCTTCTTGTTCACTATCTCCAGTACCTTATATTTTTTAGAAGAGGCAAAACATATGTAAATTAGAACCCCACACAGAGTAAGGTACTTGTCAGCAAAATTATCTTGAAGAATAATGATCATACTTCAAAAGTTGGATTTTCAGACCCTTTAAAAAATATTCTACATTTGAATTATGTATAAAGAATCAATACTACCTTATTTTTTTGAGTCAGCTACTTTAGAAGCAAAAATAAAATAGGTTTAAATGCTTTTTGATTGTAACACAAACTGGTAAAGACCTAGTTAATGTAACATCACAGTGTATAAAATAAAAAACAGGTTACTCAAAATGTAACTGTTTTATTTGAAGCAGATGCTATGTATCAAACATTAAATGAGGTTCAAGTTTGTTTTCCCATGGTCTTTTTTAAGGCCTCCAAGTATAAAATAACAGTATTTTTCTAGATGACTGATCCAGGTCCTTTCCCCAAAGCATGAATATGTTCCTATTAAATACATGTGAAAAAAAGAAGTACTCTAGGTACCAGGTCTAGGAACCAAAAGAAGTACCAGATATTACAGTAATCTAAGCAGTTAAAAATGATACTTTAAGCTGTCAACCTTAGTGATCCTTGGCACCTAAAAGTCAGACTTCATGCTATTACTATCAACAAAAAAATCAACGGATTTGCTGTATTTTATAGAGTTAATGAAGTAATTTATACAGTCAACGAAACAGAGGTTTCATCTAGAAAAGGAAAATACCAACAGTCCCAAATCTCCATGTCTTACCAGTGATGTTGATAATTCAGTAGCATGCTTTTTTTCAAGAATTCTAATTTTTGTTTGTCTTCAGCTTTCTCTGTATGGTATGTTTTTGTACAGACAAGCTTGCATGTCTCCTCCTTATTAAATGTAAACTGTATTAAAATAAAGTGAAAAGCAAATTAAAAAATATCTAGGTCCTTCACACCTATGCCATAAGCAGAGTAAAAATACTAGTCTTGTCAAATTACTTCAGTGCATTAACATTGATAAATATTGTAAAATTTCTCATACTTCAATTACATTTAAATTTTAATCTATTTCTCTAAAAATCTAAATCAAGTTTTCTTTTGATAAGTAACAGTTTTTATTTTTATTTTCGATAATTTGAATCCACTCACCTTTTAAATGTAAATGAACCTTAAAAGGGGAAAAAAAACACATGGAGAACAAAATGGAAATCAGTTCTTCTATAGTAATGGCCTCTGATGTTTTGAAATTATGGAGTTGAAGGCTTTCTAGTAATAAGCAGACAAGTTTTTATGCCCATATATATTCATTTGATGGATGTTTGTTAAGTGCCCCCTATGAGCCAGGTAATAGAGATTCAGCAGTAAGTAACAGACTGATGACACAAGAAAAAGTCAAATTTGGATGTCTAAAACTCAGGGTAAATGTGCTTCTCTTTTTACACACATTTGAAAAGACTGTCAATTTTCATGATCTTATTTAAATAAAATTGAAACAAATAAGGTTTAAACAAAAATTGATAATTTAAAAGTTAAAACACTAAGGAGTCCTCCAATTTTGGAGTCTAGGACTTATTTCATGTGTAAAAATAATGGTATTCATAACATACTGCATAATGTAAGTTTACTTTATCAAGATCCACTTATGTCTTCATTTTAAAAACGTATTTCTGGGGCGCCTGGGTGGCTCGATCGGTTAAGCCTCTGACTTGGGCTCAGGTCATGATCTCACGGCTCGTGGGTTCGAGCCCCATGTCAAGCTCTGTGCTGACAGCTCAGAGCCTGGAGCCTTTCAGATTCTGTGTCTCTGTTTCTCTCTGCCCCTCCCCCGCTTGCACTGTCTCTTTCTCTCTCTCTCTCTCAAAAATAATAAACATTAAAAAATTTAAAAAAAAAGTATTCCCTAGTTTTCTAAAGGCTGTAATTTATTAAACTATATATAGTCTGTAACTGTATACCATTCAATAAACTCAAACTTTATTACATGGAGTTAAAAAAAAAAACAAAAAAACCTTGCATATGTTTCACTTTTAAGCAGTTCAATCCTTTGCACATGATTAAAACACCTAAACCAGTTTTTGTGCATGAGCTGGCAGAGGAGAGCTTCAAGCGCAGCCCACTGCTGCCACCTGTCAGCTAAGAGTTAAGTTTTGTCTACATTGCTACTTCTGTAAATGTAGCAATGTTTGTGCAATTATCTAATATTCTTAACGTTATATACACCTTGTAAGTTCCTTTTTAAAGGGAGGAAAATGAAAAAAAAGAAGTATACATAGTAAGGAATTAGAGAGATAAGTGTCAAATTTACATTCAGCATAGACATTGCTAGGTATACTAAAAGTGGCAAATCTTACGCCTCAATCCAGTGCTTACTGGGTTTAGGCAAGCCAACTCTGTGTTCAACTGTGAAGGAAAACAGTAAAACTAGAGAGGATGTTTAATCATCATAATAAGCATTTATTAACTCATGTAATCCTCCCACCTTTGAGGTAGTCTCTTTTGCTGAATCCTTCTCATCTTCCTCACCTAGTAACACCAAGTGCCCCAAGGCTCAATCCTTGGAATCCTCCTCTTCATTGTCTATACCCACAACCCCTTGGGGATCTCATGAGTTCCTGATACACTGATTTGTACACCAATGATGATTTTCAAATGTATATATCTAGGCTGAACCCCTCCTCCAATGCCAGACACATATATTCAAGTGTTTACATCTCTATTTAGATGCCTAAATTCCCATTCCCCCCAAACCTGCTCTTCCCAGACTGTCCCGTTCTAGAAAACAGGAAATCCACACCCCACATGCCATCCCTTAGCAAATTCTGTTGTACTGACCCCACCTTCAAAATGTTAGCCAGCTTTTGAGATTCTGACAACACAACACCTACTCCTATACTCCATGGTCTGAGCTATTATCGGGTCATACATATCTCTACGATTGTGTCAGCCTCCTAACCAGTCTCCTGGCTTCTCTCCTTGCTCTCCCATGGTCCTCCTCAACACAGCAGCCCTAGTGATCCTGTTAAAATTTAAGCCTACTCAATATCCTTCAGTGTTAACCATCTTGCTCAGATATACAAGCCAAAGTCTTTACAGTGGCCTAGGAGTTCCTATGTGATATGGTCCCATTGTTTCTCTGCCCTCATTCCCTGCTATGCTCTATCTTGCTCACTCGCTCAAGTCACACCAACTATTTCTGTACCTTCAGCCCACCAGGCAAGCTCACATCTTAGAACGGGTGCATGTGCTGCTATCTTCACAGAGAACATTCCCCCAGATATGCACATGGTTCACTCCTTTACTTGCCTCAGGTCTTTTGCTCGAATGTTACCTTCTCACTCAGCAAGACTTCTGCTGGCCCATTTAAAATTGCCAATTCTTCATTCACCTTCCCTGACTTATTTTTGATAGTTTTTCCATCAGCAATGGACACAGTATGTACTTTAGTAATTCATTTTGTTTCCTTCTCCTCATCAGAATATAAGGTCCATGAGGACAGAGATTTTTGTCTCCGATCACTGCTGCATGCCATACCTACCACAGTGCCTGGCACGAACATACTAACTGAGCAAATGAATATGGATGACTGGTTAGATCTGGGATGAGTCTATGACCCTGAGAATGTGGCTCCAGCTTCACATAACACACACAATCTTGTTTTCCTGACCTCAACAGCAGTCATAGATAAAAGACAGCAAAGCAGATTTGAGGTTTTGTTTTGTTGCTGGTTGTTACCATTGTTTTTACTGCAGATCTAAAATAAGGCAAAATAAGAGGTGCCTGGGTGGCTCAGGTGGTTAAGCATCGGAGTTTGGCTCAGGTCATGATCTCACAGTTTGTGAGTTTGAGCCCCATGCCAGGCTCTGTGCTGACAGCTCTCAGAACCTGGAGCCTGCTTCAGATTCTGGGTCTCCCTCTCTCTCTGCTCCTCCCCGACTCGTTCTCTCTCTCTCTCTCTCTCTCTCTCTCTCTCTCTCTCTCTCTAAAAATAAATGTTAAAAAATAAGGCAAGGGGCGCCTGGGTGGCGCAGTCGGTTAAGCGTCCGACTTCAGCCAGGTCACGATCTCGCGGTCCGTGAGTTCAAGCCCCGCGTCAGGCTCTGGGCTGATGGCTCGGAGCCTGGAGCCTGTTTCCGATTCTGTGTCTCCCTCTCTCTCTGCCCCTCTCCCGTTCATGCTCTGCCTCTCTCTGTCCCAAAAATAAAAAAATTAAAAAAAAAAAAAAAAAAAAAAAAAAATAAGGCAAAATTCTATGAAAATAAAGGACAAAGAATACTGAATCAGTACTGAAAAATATGAGTCATTGCATTTATGGCTGACTTGAATGAAAATCTAATCTCTTATCCCCATGTTTCTGTTTACCTATGTCTTAGTCTTAAGAAATGCCTACTCTGTCTCTTTAAGCTTGGGGGACTTAAAGATTTTGTTTTAGCACAAATCTTGATCCTAAAAACTCCTAGGAAACTCATACAAAATGTGAGATGCACGTCTCTCCATTTTAAAGCACTCCTGTTCTATTTTACCTCAACTCCTGGTTCAAAATTAAATGTGCAAAGTACTAGGCCTAGAAGAAGGGTCCTTTGCATAAGCAAGGCTGTCTTTTCCTGTAAATAAATATACCCTGGAGGGAACCTACCATGGACAGAATTTGCCCTTAAATTCTTCCCCAAAGGGACAAACTTCTTCCGGGGTTTGAATATTTTGCTGGCCTTTCCTCTGTTTATCTGCAACCTGCTATGAGCTGTTTACTGCAAGAAACTCCTGCTGTCCCTCAAGTTCACTGACGATGTAATTGATGCTCTTTCCTTCCATTATTTCTCAAGGCAAAGGCATAACTAAACAGAATGATGGGGCTGAGGCACCACAGGAATATCTTAAGTTGATTGTATAATTTAATAAATATGCCTGAAAATCACCCTCTACTATAAAAACAGTACAATAACTTCCAAAGTAATCTTTCAAAATATCACATCAGGGAGTGATACACAATTAAGATGATACACAATTAATATGCTTGCCCGGCACAGTAATACCCATGTCCATATATTTTGAGCTCCTTCCTTCCCAGTGGCCTCATCCCATATGCCTTCAAATCTGTCTTTGAAAAAATTTTAAACTACGGGCATCTTTAGGGTAGAAATTTTTAAATTATAATTATTTTAAGAGGACTTATGGTTGAAAACTGTAAAATCGTATACTTATGTGGACTAAACTTGCACAATTACGCGTCTTTTCCCCAGTGTAGTGTAGTGTTAGAGGGGATTAGGTGGGTAGTGGGACAACTCTAGGTTTGGGGATTTGCTGGGCAGATGCTCAGCACAATGAAGTGCCAAAGAAAATAGATGGCAGTGCTTAGTGAGAAGCAGAGAAGGCAGCTAACCATAGGGTCTAAGTCATAGAAGACAAGGATGAGACACTGAGAGAGGAATTAGCCTGGGGAATAAAACCTGGAGTCAAGTTACAGCAATTAAAATGAATACAGAGAGATGTCCAAAGTAGAGACTTAAAGGAAAAATTCACAGTGCAGAATAATATGTTAAATCACAAACAAGTAAGTCTAATTTTATTTATATATGGTTGTAAATACATGGGAAATTTCAGGAAAGATTAATAAGAAATTGTGATGTAATGGGGCGCCTGGGTGGCTCAGTCGGTTGAGCATCCAACTTCGGCTCAGGTCATGATCTCACGGTTCGTGAGTTTGAGCCCCGTTGTCGGGCTCTGTGCTGACAGCTCTGAGCCTGGAGCCTGCTTCAGATTCTGTGTCTTCCTCTCTCTCTGCCCCTTCCCCACTCATGCTCTGTCTCTCAAAAATGAATAAACGTTAAAAAAACAATTTTTTTAATTAAAAAAAAAAAAGAAACTGTGATGTAAAACTGGGGGTAGGGGGAGAAAGACTTACTTTTCATTTCATATTATTCTGCATCATTTAAGTTTTTATATGGCGATACATTGTTATGATAAACTAGTTTAATTTTTCTAATTTTTTTTTTTTTTCAACGTTTTTTATTTATTTTTGGGACAGAGAGAGACAGAGCATGAACGGGGGAGGGGCAGAGAGAGAGGGAGACACAGAATCGGAAACAGGCTCCAGGCTCCGAGCCATCAGCCCAGAGCCCGACGCGGGGCTCGAACTCACGGACCGCGAGATCGTGACCTGGCTGAAGTCGGACGCTTAACCGACTGCGCCACCCAGGCGCCCCATAGTTTAATTTTTCTAAAAGAGAGTGAGCATCATTCTTTGTGTAGCAGGGGGAAAAGATGTAAAATGAACAGGGTACTGCACAACATGGAAGAAAAATAGGCTTAAGTGTTTACAGATTTAAAAGAATAATTCTAGGGAGCGCCTGGGTGGCTCAGTTAGTTGAATATCCAACTCTTGATTTCGGATCAGGTCATGATCTCACAGTCATGGGATCAAGCCCCATGTCGGGCTCTCCTGACAGTGTGGGGACTGCTTGGGAGTCTCTTTCTTTCTTTCTTTCTTTCTTTCTTTCTCTCTCTCTCTCTCTCTCTCTCTCTCTCTCTCTCTCTCTCCTTCTCCCTCTCTCCCTGCCTCTCCCTGATTTGCACTCTCTCTGTCTCTCTCAAAATAAATAAATAGGGGGGCCTGGGTGGCTTAGTCAGTTAAGCATCTGACTTCAGCTCAGGTCATGATTTTGTGGTTTGTGGGTTTGGGCGCTGTGTCCGGCTCTGTGCTGACGGCTCAGAGCCTGAGGCCTGCCTCAGATTCTGTGTCTCACCCTCCCTCTGCCCCTCCCCCACTCTCTTTCTCTCTCTCTCTCTCTCTCTCAAAAATAAACATTAAAAAAAATTTTTTTAATAAACTAAAAAAAAGGAGTAATTCTGGGTGATGATGGAGTACATACATTGGAGACAATATCTTATATTGTGCTTAGTTTGGTTTCTAAAAATATACCGAGAACATTCCAAATATACTTTCAATGGTCAAAAGAGAAAGGTTAGCTTCCCAAAACCCCCAATGGGGGAACCCAAGTAGTGCTATACTTGCTAGGAGAGAGTAGGTAAATATGTATGAATACTCCCAAAGAGTGAGAAGGAGATGTGGAGCAGCTGCGGCAACTTTTCATGACGGAGGCCTGGGTTTCTGGTCCCTCTGTAACATAAGGAAGGGCATCTTGAGTCCTATCCTTTAGGCCACCAACTTATCATTTAGAATACTGATATATGAGGGGGGCCTGGATGGCTCAGTCGGTTGAGCATCTGACTTCGGCTCAGGTCATGATCTTGCAGTTTGTGGGTTTAAGCCCTGCATCAGGCTCTGTGCTGACAGCTTGCTCAGAGTCTGCAGCCTGCTTCAGATTCTGGGTCTCCTTCTCTCTCTGCCCCTCCCCCACTCATGCTCTGTCTCTTTCTGTCTCTCAAAAATAAATAAATGTTAAAAAAAAAAAAAACAAAAAAACCTGATATATGAATGTTTGTTAAGACAAATTTATCCGTGACATATCATGAGGAGAGGGATCCTTCTAAACCGTAACATTAAAAAATTATTCCCAGAGCTAAAAGAGAAATGAAATCCTCTTTAGATATAACAGCTAAGTTATCTTAGGCTTTTCTGTAAGGAAAAAATAAAGAAAAAAGAACGAATGAGAAAGAAAGGAACAACTAAATGACCTCTATGTCACACTGAATACCAACCTTATATGGTGAAGGTTCAATTCTTTCCCCAAATAACACCTGACCAAGATTTTCAGATGGGCGTTTTCCTTCTGATGCTTGGCAAAAATCAAACCTGGGGGGGGGGGAAGTATTTAAGCTTTTACACATAAAAGGAAACAATGACATGTCAAGCCCCTATTCAATCTAGAGGGCAGAAATTAAGTACTGATCATTCCAGTAGCTCTAGTAGTTGAGTAAGAAATATATTCACACTCCAAGTTCCATGTACATCTCCCCAAAGCAAAAAAGCAAAATGTCAGAAAATTATGCCCGAGAAAACTTTGATGTCTAAATATCTTTTATGAAGATGTAAATTACAGAATTTAAAAAGTTAACACGATAGGGGCGCCTGGGTGGCACAGTCGGTTGAGCGTCCGACTTCAGCCAGGTCATGATCTCGCGGTCCGTGAGTTCGAGCCCCGCGTCAGGCTCTGGGCTGATGGCTCGGAGCCTGGAGCCTGTTTCCGATTCTGTGTCTCCCTCTCTCTCTGCCCCTCCCCCGTTCATGCTCTGTCTCTGTCCCAAAAATAAATAAAAAACGTTGGAAAAAAAAAATTAAAAAAAAAAAGTTAACACGATATACTTATTTTTGTTCATTCCAATGATAAAACTGGTATCTTTCTTCTTCAAGCAAATTTTCCATTAACTTATCTCCTTTTGTTCTAACTTTCTAATCCAAAGCTTTAATTAATAATAACATTTCAGGAAGATATGTCAAAGTTCCCTGGGTTTATGCCTCATCCCTATACAATGGCTAACACATCCCAACATGAGAAGCATGGCAAGACAGACCCTAGAGAGCAGAGAATTGTGAAGAAGCCATAATCAGTCAGCTATAAGGTTCTCTGTAATTCCCTTGTATTATTAACCAGGTTTCAAAATAATTTGCTTTAAACATTACAGTCAAATTTCAGCTTTGCTATAGAAAATTAAAGGACAGTTCTTGTGTTCATTCTGGAATGATATGGGAGCACTCAGGACCCATGCAGTGATGGCTACAGATTAGATTCCCAAAACAAAGATGAATCTTCGGTGAAAAAAAACAGGCTGGTTGGGGGCGCCTGGCTGCCTCAGTTGGTGGAGCATGCAACTCTGGATCTTGGCGTTGTGAGTTTGAGCCCCATGTTGGGCGTAGAGATCACTTAAAAATCTTAAAAAAAAACAAACCCACAAAACTGGGGCCAGGAAGTCCTCAAATGAAGACTTTCCATGTAGTGGACGTAAGAGATCCACTGAATTTTCCCCGATACATCCCACAAAGATTTCAGGAAATATGTTTGTTTATTTAACAAAACAAAAGAAACAAAAACTGAAAAGAACATTTAGGTCTCGTCTCCAATAGTTACATAAATAACAGTCCATCCATTTATGAATGTTGTACTTCCTTCTAATACGTAGTTAGGCATCTGGATTCTAATAGGATAGTCTCACTTTTTGGTGTGTGCTTTTTTTCTATAGTAAGCACATATTTTCTTTTAAACCTCTTAAATACAACAAAAATTTAGAAGCCAGATAAAATTTAGGAACTGTTTTATACTCAACAGGGTATATAGTGATCAAATGAATAAAGGTTATATATACATAAAAAATTTTTTATAATATCAAAAAAGTTAAAATAATAAAATGTTCAAAAACAGATATAGTGGAACAAATTATACACAACTCTACACAACCTCTACAATGAAACAACAAACAGGGGTGCCTGGCTGGCTCAGTTGGTAGGGCATGCAACTCTTGATCTCAGGGTCATGAGTTCAGGCCCCACACTGGGTGAGAGCTTACTTTAAAAAACAAAACAAGGGGCGCCTGGGTGGCTCAGTCAGTTGGGCGTCCGACTTCAGCTCAGGTCACGATCTCACCGTCCGTGAGTTCGAGCCCCGTGTTGGGCTCTGGGCTGATGGCTCAGAGCCTGGAGCCTGCTTCCGATTCTGTGTCTCCCTCTCTCTCTGACCCTCCCCCGTTCATGCACTGTCTCTCTCTGTCTCAAAAATAAATAAACGTTAAAAAAAAAACAAAACAAAAAAAGCATAAACAACTATGAAAAAGACTGGGGTAGCTATGGCTGTGTATTAACGTGAAAAGATTAGATGAGAAAAAACAAAGTGCAAAACTACTTTTGTTTAAAACAAAAATGTATAGATATGGTTAGGTACATTAGAATATGCAGAGAAAAAAATGTAGGAGGAGCAGAAAACAAAGCAATTATTTCTGGGGATTGATTATGAAGGACATAAGAATTTTGTTTAGGGGCACCTGGGTGGCTCAGTTGGTTGAGCGTCTGACATCAGTTCAGGTCATGATCTCACCATTGATAAGTTTGAGCCCCACATCAGGCTCTGTGCTGACAGCTCAGAGCCTGGAGCCTGCTTCAGATTCTGTCTCTTTCTCTCTCTGTCCCTCTCCTGCTCGCCCTGTGTGTGTCTCTCTCAAAAATAAACATTAAAAACAACAAAAAAAAGAATTTTGTTTAAAATTATGTGGAGTTTGGGGGCACCTGAGTGGCTCAGTCAGTTAAGCTTCGGGCTCTTGATTTCTGCTCAGGTGAGGATCTCACAGTTGGTGGGATTGAGCCTCTGTTAGGCTCTGGGCTGACGGTGCGGAGCCTGTTGGGATTCTCTCTCCCCCTCTCTCTGCTCCTCCCCTGCTCGCTCACACGGCATACACATGCCCTCTTTCTCTGAAAATAAATACATAAACTTAAAAATGTTTTGAGTATTTTTATAATTAAAAAATCTATTTTTTTAAGTTTATTTATTTATTGGGGGATGGGTGGCAGAGAGGGAGAGGAAGTAGGCTCCCAAGTAGGCTCTGTACTATCAGCACTAAGCCCAACTGAGGGCTCACTTTCACCACCATAAGATCATGACCTGAGCTGAAATCAAGAGTTGGACACTCATGGGGCACGTAGGTGGCTCTGTAGGTTGAGCATCAGACTTCAGCTCATGTTACTGAGTTCAAGCCCTGCGTCGGACTCTGTGTTGGCAGTATGGAGCCTGGAACCTGCTTCTGATTCTGTGTCTCCCACTCTCTCTCTGCTTCTCCCTGACTCATGCTCTGGATTGCTCTCTCTCTTAAAAATAAACATTAAGGGGCGCCTGGGTGGCTCAGTCAGTTGGGCGGCCGACTTCAGCTCAGGTCATGATCTTGCGGTACGTGAGTTCGAGCCCCGTGTCGGGCTCTGTGCTGACAGCTCAGAGCCTGGAGCCTGTTTCAGATTCTGTGTCTCCCTCTCTCTGACCCTCCCCCATTCATGCTCTGTCTCTCTCTGTCTCAAAAATAAATAAACGTTAAAAAAAATTTTTTTTTAATAAATAAATAAATAAACATAAAAAAAAAAAAGTTGGACACTTAAGTGACTAAGCTACCCAGGTGCCCCTATAATTAAAAAATTTAAAGAAAACACAATGGCTTTTTGTCCACTGAGATAAAAAAGGAAATCCACTGTTTTAGTTGGTGCTTCTATTGAAAAGATCACATTTCACATTCTAACCCTACCTTGGAATAAAGAATACCCTTTAAAAAATGTTTTTAGGCCCTGTACATTTTTAAAGCACATATAAATTTATCCATAACTATGGAGAAAATAAAATTCTAAAAGTACAAAATTCTGATAAGTCGTATACAATTCTATTTTTTTTATTTTAGAGAATCTTAAGCAGAATGCTCAGAATGGAGCCCAATGCTGGGCTCGATCCCATGACCCTGGGATCATGACCTGGGCCAAAATCAAGAGTTTGACACTCAATGGACACTCAATTGACTGACACTCAACAGAGCTAACCAGGCATCCCGAGTTACATGCAATTTTATATAAAAATCAAGCTAAAAAACTTACGCTGTGTATTCATAAGGAAGAACAGATTCCACTGAATCAAGCCTGTTCACGAATAGTTCTATTTCAGCCTGAAAATGAGGAAACACAGAATTAGAATATAAACTGGAGATCAAAACTTAAGTCATGTTTAGAACTGAAAAATAATTTGACGTGTTTGAAATTAAAACTTTATGATATTTAAACATTTCTCTCATAAATCCATTCACTAAGTGGGCTTATATACAGTTAAATTACAACAAAATATTTTCATAGTTGAAAATGTCTCCAATAATTTCTAAATGTTTTTTTAAGTTATAAAATTTCTTAAAAATTAAGATATTTAAATCATTCATCATGTCAATATAGATGCCATTCTTAAAAGTCTGTCAAAATCAATATTTCATTCTGCAGCACAAAAATAATTTTTATTTTTAAACAACTTTTTCTTAAACATTCTCATAGCAGTCAAGAAATGCTTCCAAGTCAGAAGAAATTTCTAGATCAACTATACTAGAAATACAACCACTGCTCTTAAGCAGACAGGAGATAGACAATGGAAAGATGATCTAACTTTGGAGGACTGCTCCGATTCAATTGGAGAGTGCTTAACTACAAAGATAATAACAGTGAAGAAATTCACAAAGACCAAATCAAGTTCCACAATGGGGAAAGAGGAGAAAAGTTATATCACCTTTCTAGGAAATACAGGCTAATTTAAAGCCATACTTCCTTTTATTTATTTATTTTTTATAGTTCAGCTTTTTTTTTTTCAATTTATTTTTAAAATTTTATTTAAATCCAAGTCAGTTAACATATAGTGTAATAATGGTTTCAGGAGTAGAATTTAGTGATTCATCACTACATACAACACCCAGTGCTCATTCCAACAAGTGCCCTCCTCAAAGCCTGTCACCCATTTAGCCCATAGCCCCACCCAACACGCCTCCAGCAACCCTCAGTTTATCCTCTGTATTTAAGAGTTTCTTCTGGGGGTGCCTGGGTGGCTCAGTCAGTTAAGCGTTCGACTCCTGGTTTCAGCTCAGACTCAGGTCATGATCTCATGGTTGGTGAATTCGAGCTCCACAACAGGCTCCGCACTGACAGTGCAGAGCCTGCTTGGGATTCTATTTCCCTCTCTCTCTGTCCCTGCTGTGCTCGCTCTCTCTCTCTCTCAAAATAAATAAAATAAACTTTAAAAAATTATTAAAAAAAAAAAAAGAGTCTCTTCTGGTTTGCCTCCCTTTGTTTTTATCTTATTTTTCCTTCCCTTCCCCTATGTTCACCTGTTTTGCTTCTTAAATTCCACATGAGTGAAATCGTATGATACTTATCTTTCTCTGACTGACTTATTTTGCTTAGCGTAATATATTCTAGTTCCATCCATGTTGTTGCAAATGGCAAGATTTCATTCTTTTTGATTGCCAAGTAAGATTCCATTGTGTGTGTATTATATATATATATATATATATATATATATATATATATATATACCAAGCCTCTTTTTTTTTTTATGTTTACTTTTGTAAGAGAGAGGAAGAGAGAGAGAGAGAGAGAGAGAAACAGGATCTGAAGTGGACTCTGCACTGACAGCAGAGCCCGAAGTGGGGCTTGAACTCCCAAACCATGAAATCGTGACCTGAGCCAAAGTCAGATACTTAACCAACTGAGCCACCCAGGCACCCCACCTCTTCTTTATCCATTCATCAGTTGATGGACATTTGGGTTCTTTCCATACTTTGGCTATTGTCGATAGCACTGTTATAAACATTGGGGTGCATGTGCCCCTTCAAAGCAGCATTTTTGTATCCTTTGGATAAATACCTAATAGTGCAATTCCTGGGTCATAGGGTAACTCTATTTTTAATTTTTTGATGAATCCCCACACTGTTTTCCAGAGTGGCTACACCAGTTTGCATTCCCACCAGCAGTGCAAAAGTGTCCGCCTTTCTCCACATCCTCGCCAACATCTGTTGTTTCCTGAGTTGTTAGTTTTAACCATTCTGACAGGTATAAGGTGGTATCTCATTGTGGTTTTGTTTTGTATTTCTCTGAGGATGAGTGATATTGGGCATCTTTCCAAGTGTCTGTTAGCCGTCTAGATGTCTTCTTTGAAAGTGTGTGTTCATGCCTTTTGCCCAAGCCATACTTCCTACTGAAGGTCCCCAAATGTCTCCAAGATATATTTGAAGTTCTGCAGAACCCAAAATACATATCCACTCTCAATAGGGGCTCACTGCAATTCATGACAGAATTCTTTAGTTGAAGTTGAAGAAGCCAGTAAGTAATTTATGCCCTGAAGTGCTTTACGTGCTAACCAAAAACATTTACATAGGAACTGTTTACCTTGGATAAGTATATTAATAGAGTTAGACTGCTATGGCTGTCTCTGGACTCTAATCATGGGGCTACCTGGAATGGCATAAAGCCACATTTGTCACTTTGATCTTGTTCACTGGTACTGCTAAGCAGTCCTCTATACTTGTTAATATCCCAAAGGTGAGACAAGATGTTTGATGTAGTTTGTACAAATAAACACTGCCACTGGAAAAGCAAAGGATACAGACTCTAGGGCCAGTTTGCCTGGGTTCAAATCCCAGCACTTACTATTTGGTCAAGTTATTTAACATCTCAGTTTCCTTATCTGCAAAATGGGGATACAGTATTTACCTCATAGAGGTATGAGGATTAAATGAGTTAACATTTATAAAGTACTTAAAAACAGTGCCTAAAACATGAAGTGCTATATATTTGTTAAATGAATAAAAGCAAATGAATTTAATGATATTCAGAATAGGAAATGCCTAAACTACACTGCTCTTTTGCCAAAATAAATGCTCACCTGATATTCCTAATATACAATGGAAGATAAAACATTAGTCTTTGTATATAGTAGTGAAAACAGTATCATATTCAATCCCTAAAATTATAAGGAAATGAAATTACTCAATGGCAACACTGTCTCAAACATACACAAAAAATTTAACTGTGTGTCCTTGCATAAAACATTCTTTATCATTGGTTTAAATTTTAGCTAAGAAGATAATGGGACATGACATTTAAGCATTACAGAATGCTTGAATAATTAACACAAATATACCTAAATCTAAGTGTTGTGAAGGCAAATTTCCCAGTTGATGGCTTACTCTGCCCAAATAATTTTCACTAATTATAAGAGATCAACACTGCTATGAAGATACTTGAGAATCTAAGCATTCTATTTAATGTATCTTAATGAAGACTGAAAGATCCCTAAAAAGCTAATCCAGTTCACATTTCTAGATTTCTTTTTAGGAAGAAACGCAGCTATTATAATCTATAGAACTTTCTAGGTTTTCAGTTTCAAAATCTGTAGAGCCACATTTTCACCACAGAAGTCGAATCCCTTGTGCCACAATTAAACCTATTCCTTACTTTCAACTTCATTCAGTACAAAGTGATCGAGAGCAGGGACTTTGAAGCTACGCTGCCTGAGTTTAAATCCTGAAAATGACGTTTACTAGCTATGTGATCCTGGGTAAGTTTCTTCACTTCACTCAGTTTTCTCATTTGTCGAATGGAAGTAATAATAACTCCTGCTTCAAACTGTTTTAAGAAGATTCCAGAGCAGTACTTGGTACAAAATACTAAGTAGTCACTATTATGCAGCAATGCCCAACAGGACTTTAAGGAAGGATGGAAATATTCTTTTTTTTTTTTAACTTTACTATTTTCTTTTTAAGTTTATTTTATTTGAGAAAGAGCAGGGAAGGGGCAGAGAGAGAGAGAGGGGAGAGAGAAAATCCTAAGCAGGCTCCACACTGTCAGCATGGAGCACTACTCAGGGCTCAATCTCACTACCATGAGATTGTGACCTGAGCCAAAATCAAGAGTTGAACGCTTAACCTACTGAGCCACCCAGGCGTCCCAATGATGGAAATATTCTTATCTGCACTGTCAAATACACACATGGCCATCTGTCACTTAAAATGTGGTTAGCAGGGTTAAAGGACTGAATTGTTTAATTATGTTTGAAAAGTCACAGGAGGCTAATGGCTTCTGTACCAGAAAGCACAGTAACATAAAGAAATGCTGCTTAGTAACATTTATATGCCCTTTTCATATACTTATTATTTTTTACTCTAATCACTACAATCTTTTCTTTGCCTAAAAATTAACTCTAAAGTTGTTAGTCTATCCTAGAGATCAGCAAACTTTTTTTTTTTTTTAATGTTTATTCATTCTTTGAGATAGAGACAGAGTGTGAGTAGGGGAGGGTTAGAGAGAGGGAAACAGAATCCGAAGCAAGCTTCAGGCGCTGAGCTGCCAGCACAGAGCCTGATGCAGGGGGGCCCGAACTCCTGACCAGGGACCATGACCTGAGCTGAAACCAGATGCTTAACCAGCTGAGCCACCCAGATGCCCCCAAGATCAGCAAACTTCTTAAAGGGCCAGAGAGTAATCACTTTAGGCTTTGAAGTTTACAGTCTCTGCCAACGTACAGCATGAAAGCAGCCATAGATGTTACACAGGTGAAATGAGTGCGGCTGTAGCCCAATGAAATTTTATTTATGGGCACTGAAATTCGATTGTCATGTAATTTTCATTCATCACTAAATATTATTCTTTCAAATTTTTCCAATCACTTAAAAATATAAATGCAATTCTTAGCTCAAGGGCCCTATAAAAGCAGTCTGCACACTGGACTGGACAACCTTTGAGCTCTGCTTTCTAGCTATTTTTCGATATTCCATAAATTAACATCTTAGAGAACCCAAAATAGGGCATAGGGTCCAAAGAGCTGTTGCCACGTGAAAAATTTCAGGACACTGTCCTAGGGCATATAAATTTAGGGTAAAATTTTCTTCCATTTCTACTCAATGGATGAGACAAGAATTTTTGCTTAGCCTATGACGTTCACTCTGAAGTTTCATGACACATCTTTTGGCTACAGGATTATACAGTGAGAGAAAACCCTATTTTCATTTTCTGACTTTCTCCTATCTCCTTTGAGTATTAATCTTTCAAAACAGAAAGGTTTTAATCTTTTCAATTATCTCCTTGATCATGCCAGCTGCTTTTCTCAGGACTTCACCCTACTCTCATATCTTTCTTAAAAGGTATGTCATTAAGAATTACAGGCAGAGGGGCACCTGGGTGGCTCAGTCAGTTAAGCATCCGACTTCGGCTCAGGTCATGATCTCCCGGTGTGTGGGTTTGAGCCCCGTGTCGGGCTCTGTGCTGATGGCTCAGACCCTGGAGCCTGCTTCGGATTCTGTGTCTCCCCCTCTTTCTGCCCCTCCCCTGCTCACACTCGGTCTCTCTCTCTCCCTCAGAAATAAACATTAAAAAAGAAAAAAGAATTACAGGCAGAATTCAAGGTTTAGACATCAAAGTGTCATGTATATACAGAATGACATTGTTTTTCATTAGCCTTTTGGCCATAAGCATAAATGCTTCAATGACATTCTTCATCTCTTTCCCATGTTCTATAAATGATAGCTCACAACTCATCAACTCAAAAATATATTATTTGATTTTCTTAAAGTATACCTTTTTAACTTGTCCATGACCAAATTAATTTACTTTTTGCTTTCTTTTTTTTTTAATTTTTAATTTTATTATTTTCTTTAAAAATTTTTTATGTTTATTTATTTTTGAAAGAGAGACAGAGTGTGAACAGGGGAGGGACAGAGAGAGAGGGAGACACAGAATAGAATCTGAAGCAGACTCCAGGTTCTGAGCCGTCAGCACAGAGAGCCTAACGCGGGACCCGAACCCACCAACCGTGAGATTATAACCTGAGCCAAAGTCGGACGCTCAACCGACTGAGCCACCCAGGCGCCCCATCTCTTTTTTTAAATGTTTATTTATTTTTGAGAGAGAGACAGAATGCCAGCGTAGGAGGGGCTGAGAGAGATGGACAGAGGGTCTGAAGTGGGTTCTGCACTGACAGCAGAAAGCCAGATGCGGGGCTTGCATTGACAGCAGAGAGCCCGATGCAGGGCTTGAACTCACAAGTGGTGAGATGGGCCTAAGCCAACACTGGATGCTTAACTGACTAAGCCACCCAGGCGCTCCACTCTTTGCTCTCTTAGATTTAAGAGCACTCCAGGAAATACAGTCCCATTGACTTTACAGTGTGTTACACATGGCAACTTAATACTGCTGGCACATTAAAACATCTCACGTGCATTCTCTTCGCTAAATTTAAGATCCAAATAGGCCTCAGGCACTTGTCCTGGAAGTCTGTCTCTATCTCCCATGGATTTCACCATTCCCCATGAATTTACTGCCTAGCCTACTCTGCCCAAGCTAACCCATACCAGTTTAAATTCCAATTTAATCTTTTTAAAAGACAATCTTGTCAAAATTTTAGAAGTTACATTCATTGGCTCCCTCTAAATCTACTGTTAAGTGTATTTTGAATAACTCCACAAATCAGGAAAATTTTATTGAAGATATCATGTTAGTCTTCTGTTTATATAATTTAGTATCACTTGACTAATTACTCCCACATACTCATTTTGGTCTATAGCGCAAAGACCCACACACACTTCCCCTTCCTACTTTATTTGCACATTATTAGTTTTTACTCATCTTATCCATGGCATTTTATCTAATATCAAATTCCCATTAAATTAATTTTATCTGTCAACTTTTCCTGACCTGGTAAAGTAGCTTCAAATTCTACTCCTAATAACAAAAGAGTTACAAAACATATGTTTTAGCATTGCCTTGTGATTTAAAAGGCTGCCCACAAAATTTTCCAAAATAGCCAACTCCAAAGAACAATCCTTCTCAGAAATCTTTCACCTAAAAACAGAGTTTATTTTTACACCCAACACATAAGCAGGGAACACAACTTCAGATTGGAGGCTGCATAGCACCAGATTCCTGAATTCATTTCAAATCCTAAGTCTACTACTTTTAATAAATATGTGCTTTTCATCAAGTAGTAATGTTGAATTTGAGAAATGAAATAACAAAACAGGTAACAATACAGAAGCTGGTCTACAGTTGGCACACGAGAATTGTAAGATAATGACTAAATAAACATAGCTACTACTATTATTTCAGAGAAAATGGACATTACTGAATCTGAATATTTGTTAGTATAAGGATAACATGGAGAGTTTCTCCTCCTTCCCATTAAAGGACACTAAGACAGTAGCCTTCTGATCTGTTTCTGCCCATTAATTGACCTCTTCTCAGCTATTAGCCCAGGGAAGGGGAAGGTAAGAGTTACCACGCACAATTCTAATAACCTTATGAACTAGGAATTGCTTGCTCTACTTTAAGGACATAAGTTCAAAAACTGGATTGCTGACTCAAAAAACCACGTGAACTCAAGTGCTGCTACCATCACTTTTCACCTCTGCTGCTCTCAGTCCTGTACGTCTTTTCCTTCTTGTCTCTTCTGACACTTTTTCACACTTATTTTTATAATTTTTTTTTAACGTTTATTTATTTTTGAGACAGAGAGAGACAGAGCATGAACAGGGGAGGGGCAGAGAGAGAGGGAGACACAGATTCGGAAGCAGGCTCCAGGCTCTGAGCCATCAGCCCAGAGCCCGACGCGGGGCTCGAACCCACTGACCGCGAGATCGTGACCCGAGCCGAAGTCAGACGCTCAACCGACTGAGCCACCCAGGCGCCCCTCACACTTACTTTTATAGGAAAGTTAGTTTGTCACAGATATCACCATGAAATTATGGACCTTTTTCTATTATTCAGTAAACTAATCAAAACACACCTTGTATATTCAGTTCATCTTGGCTATTTCTGTGGCACTTTCATTTTTCCTTTAAATTGTAAGAATCTGAAAATTTGAGAATTATTGTCTCACAACATGCTAAGAAATGTAAATTACAATTAATGATATCTTTAACAAGGAATAGAGCTGAGCGCCTGGGTGGCTCAGTTGGTTAAGCATCCCAACTTTGGCTCAGGTCATGATCTTAAGGTCCGTGAGTTCCATCCCTGCTTCAGGTGAGTTCGAGCCCTGCTTTGGGTGAGACCCGCTTCTCTCTCTCTCCCTCTCTGCCCCTCATGGAATTCTCTCTCCCTCTCTCTCTGCCCCTCACTCACTTGCACTCTCTTCAAAATTAAAAGAGCAATTTACAACGTATTTGTAAATAGGCTACATTTAGAAATCTCTATCTTAAGTATCAGTTCTTACACTGAAACACAAAATTTCAAAAATATTTTAAGGGGGCACCTAGGTTGGTGTCCAATTCTCAATTTTGGCTCAGGTCATGATCTCACAGTTGTGAGATCAAGCCCCACTTCGGGCTCTGCACAGACAGCACGAAGCCTGCTTGGGATTCTCTCTTCCCTCTCTCTCTGTCCCTCCCATCCCCTCCCCCCGCCTCCTGCTCCAAGTAAATGAATATTTAAAAAATATCTTAAGAATGAAATCCTCGTAATATGGCATAGAGAAAATGTTAAAAATTGTAAAAAAAAAAGTGAGTTTATGTGGTTTCACAAAAGGCAAAATATGCTATAAACATCATGACGTTTATCCCTAAAAAATATAAATACACAGATAAAACAAATAGGAAAAATATAAACAACTGTTGGCTCCAGAGGTCTAGATGGATATACAGGTGATCTTTATACTATTCCGTCAACTTTTTTAAATTTTGAAAAGTGTCACAATTAAAAGTTGGAAAAAGGTGAAAGTTGAAAGTAGACTTCAGTGACAGAAGCCAAATCAAAGCAGTAAGAAATAAAGATGAAAGATTAAAATTTAGTGTGGAAAGCTGTTCTAGAGAAGAAAAGATGACTTCAAAATAAGTATTAAATAGGAGGAAACAGAATTTGAAATGTACAAGAACAAAAAATCCTGAACAACCACGAGAAAGTCATTCATTCAACACATTTATTTAATGCCCATAATACTAGACATTGTGAGTGAAATAATACAAAAGACAGAACACTTGTCTTCAAAGAATTTCTAATCCAGATGGAGAGATAAGACATACATTCAAGAAAGTAAAAGAAAAAAGTGACAATGTTATTTATAAATTCTTGGGTAGTTACTGAATCTCCAAGGGATTTAGTTTTTTTATCATTAAAACAGCAATGTGCTATAAAATGACAATATTTGATTAATTTTATGGTCACTTTCCACTCTAAACATCTTTATTTCCCATCCAAAAGTTAATTAAGTGCATCTCCTGGAAATCTGCCTTAAATGGACACAGCCAACTCCAAAATATCACTGAAATGCTTTAAAGGTTACTTCACATTCCCACTTTCAAAATGTCCCAACAGAGTTATTATAAGCATGAAAAGCTGTGACAACATTAAACACTTTACATATAAATATGTACATAAAAATGTACAAGGAAGTTACATATAAATCCTAAAGCAATCCCACCCTAAGAAATTTTTTATGGAAATAGTTCATTTAATTTAGAGTGCTATGGTCTCCTTTCTAAATCCTTTCCCACCCCAAATGTACAATTTTATTTCTGGTCCTAATCTGCCCATTCTGCATGTGATCCCAGCTTTGGTCACAACTATACTTCGTTTTATTGCTTTAAGCCATGTGTGCCATGCCACAGAACTGCATTTTTCTCACTTTCTTGTTCCCTTGTTTTGCTCTATTCCACCTTCCTTGCTGTCACATCTATCCTAACCCACACCTATGACTGGTTTTCAAGGCAGAAAGAAATAATCAGAGAAGAAATGTGACTTTGAATAAGACTCAAAGCAACTGACTAATCATAAAAGGGTTTGAGATATCAGGGCATAGCCACAGAAAAGGAAAATTATGGACATTTCAACTGCTTAATATTGGAGAGGTCCACAGTGGGAAAATTTCCAAAGGGAAATCTTAACTCAGACGTGATAAAACAATCCCAATGGAAATGGTGGAACTCATAAATGCATGCTCATGAACTTTGAGTTATCTAACTAGCAATGCCTTGAAGCTGATTTCCTAAGATACTAAGGTTCTTCTTTTATCTCTATCTCACTGAAAAACAAAATTTCAATTTTAGATTGTATCAAAGAAAGGAATAAATACAAAGTCTAACTACTCAAAAATTACATAGGTTAAAATTGCATCAATTGTGGAAGCCAGGGAGCTCCAGAGTAAGGCAGAAGAGGTAGCGAGTACTCAGTGGGGAAGATACAGCAGGGCCCAAACGTCAAAATCTCACTCTAGGGGGCGCATCTTTGCTTCACCATTTGCTAGGTATATACACTTTAGAGTGTTGCTACATCTTATCCAGCTTCAGTTTTCCCATTTACAAATCACAGGGTTGTTGAGAGGATTAACTAAGACACAAAGTACACAAATTGTAGTCTTTATTGTTGTGATTAGCATAGGGCAATAAATAGGTTTGAAAGTTGAGAATAAGAGCAAAGAAAAAATATTTCAAAAGTTTCCTCCAAAGGCTTTCATCAATACTTAATTTTAATGATAACAAAGAAAAACTTTGTAGAGCACATTTAAAGTAGCTACAATTAACTCTAACACTTTAAAAAAAATTTTTTTTAAACATTTATTTATTTATTTTTTTTTTTTTTTAATTTTTTTTTCAACGTTTTTTATTTATTTTTGGGACAGAGAGAGACAGAGCATGAACGGGGGAGGGGCAGAGAGAGAGGGAGACACAGAATCGGAAACAGGCTCCAGGCTCCGAGCCATCAGCCCAGAGCCTGACGCGGGGCTCGAACTCACGGACCGCGAGATCGTGACCTGGCTGAAGTCGGACGCTTAACCGACTGCGCCACCCAGGCGCCCCAAAACATTTATTTATTTTTGAGACAGAGAGAGACAGACGGGGGAGGGTCAGAGAGAGAGGGAGACACAGCATCTGAAACAGGCTCCAGGCTCTGAGCTGTCAGCACAGAGCCCAACACGGGGCTCGAACTCACGGACCACGAGATCATGACCTGACCTGAAGTCAGCCACTTAACCGACTGAGCCACCCAGGTGCCCCTCTAACACTTTCTATAAGGACACTGATTTAAAAAAAAAAAAAAAAAAAAAAAAAAAAAGTGAGGAAGGATAGGAAGTAGGAGCTTTAAGAATTGGGCTCTAAGACCCACAGAGTACAGACCAGTCTCTAGAACTTATGTGTGTCTCTGTGAGTATGTTGAGGGTGTGGGGTATAAAGCCCACGTCTGTGGCTTTGTTTCACATGTTCAAATATATACCTTTGGAAGGGCTTCCCTTTGTGGAGAGCCAACAGCAGGGCAGTACTTTATCCATATTGACCTTGCTTGCTCTCCCATTCCTAGCTCCCAAATCCACTATAATGAATAACCACAGTTGTTTGGTTGTTTTTTTTTTTTTTTAAGCTTATTTATTTTGAGAGAGAGAGAGAGCAAGAGAGCACAAGCAGGGGAGGGGCAAAGAGAGAAGTGGGGTGACAGAATCGCAAGCAGGCTCTGCACTGTCAGTGCAGAGTCTGATAGGGAGCTCAAACTCATGAAGTGGGAGATCACAATCTGAGCCAAAATCAAGAGTCAGATGCTTCATCGACTGAGTGACCCAACCGCCCCAGAACAATCACGGTTTTAAAATAATTTTACTCAAAAATTTCATTTCTGAAAGCAAACTTTCTAACTAAGCTCCATGTACTTTTTCACAGAAAGGAAAAACAGTTGTTAGAACGTGAATATATCATAGTCAAAGTCATCCCAATGCCAGATTTCATATATGAAACATTTCAGTAACCCACATACACTGATTAGTTTCTAGAAGCTAAGAGTCAATCTCTTATTCCAAAGAAAACTCTGATAACATGAAACTAAATACCAAGAAGTAAATACATATCAATTATATCAGTAAGTTCATGTGTAATCATATATTTTTTAGACATTTCAAAATCTTCAAACTATATATATGGTCAAATTAAAACAAGTAATTATACATTCTATCTGTTCAAAGCAATAGTTAGAACCATTCTCTTAAATTTTACTTATTCCATATTTATAGGCAACTACTCCCAAAATAACAGACAATTTATTAAGTGTTTCTAAAAATAACTACCAAGAAAGGATGTTTAAAAGTATGATTCTGGAGACACCTGGGTGGCTCAGTTAGTTAGGAGTCTGACTTCAGCTCAAGTCATGATCTCATGGTGAGTGTTTGAGCCCCACATGTAGTTCTGTGCTGACAGCTCAGAGCCTGGAGCTTGTTTTGGACGCTGTGTCTCCCTCTCTCTGCCCCTCACGCATTCACAATCTGTCCCTCTCAAAAGTAAATAAACATTTTAAAAAGTCCTATTCTGAAAAAAAGAAAAAAAGTACGATTCTGGTAAAACTTCACTATGACAGATAGCATGATAATGTGCATAAAACCTTAGGGACTCTACCAAAAAACTATTAGAAGTAATAAATGAACTCAGTAAATTTGCAGGACACAAAATAAATATACAGAAACCTGTTGCGTTCCTATTCACTAATAACAAAGTAGCAGAAAGGGAAATTAAGAAAACAATGACATTTACAATTACACTCAAAAGAATAAAGTATCTAGAAATAAACTTAACCAAGTAGGTAAAAGACCTGTTCTCTGAAAACCATACAACACTGCTGAAAGAAACTAAAGATGACACAAACAAATGGAAAGATACATTATGCTCATGGACAGGAAGAATATTGTTAACATGTCCATACTACCTCAGGGCACCTAGGTGGCCCAGTCGGTTGAGCATCCGACTTCAGCTCAAGTCATGATCTCATGGTTTGTGAGTTCAAGCCCCACATGGGGCTCCATGCAGAGCCCACTTTGGATCCTCTGTCCTTCTTTCTCTGCCCCTCCCCCGCTTGCACCCTCTCAAAAATAAACATTAAAAAAAAAAAATGTCCATGCTACTTAAGACAATCTACAGATACAACGTAATTCCTATCAAAATACCAATAGTATTTTTCACAGAACCAGAACAATTCAACCTAAAATTTGTATGGAACCACCAAAGTCTCTGAATAGCCAAAGCAATCTGGAGAAAGTACAGAGCTGGAGGCATTACAATCCCAGATTTCAAGATATACTACAAAGCCACAGTAATCAAAACAGTATGATCCTGACACAAAAACAGACACACAGATCAATAAAACAGGAAAGAGTGCCCAGAAACAAGGCCATGCTTATACGGCTAATTCATTTATAACAAAGGAGGCAAGAATTTACAATGGGGAAAAGACAGTCTCTTCAATAAATGGTGCTTGGAAAACTGAACCACTCTTATGCCATACACAAAAAGAAACTCAAAATAGATTAAAGACCTAAATGTAAAACCTAAAACCATAAAACTCCCAGAAGAAAACACAGGCAGCAATCTCTTTGACATCAGTCTTAGCAACATATTCGTGGATATATTTCCTCAGGGAAAGGGGAAAAAAAGCAAAAATAAACTATTGGGACTACTACATCAAAATATAAAGCTTTTGCTTTGGAAATGGAAAACCAACAAAATGAAAAGACAACCTACTGAATGCGAGAAGATATATACAATAAGAAGTTATTGTCTAAAATATATAAAGAACTTGGGGCGCTTGGGTGGCTCAGGAGTGTTTGACTTTGGCTCAGGTCATGATCTCAAGCCCCACGTTGGGCTCTGTGCTGACAGTTCAAAGCCTGGAGCCTGCTTTGGATTCTGTGTGTGTCTCTCTCTCTCTCTACTCTCACTCTCCTTCAAAAATAAACAAACATAGGGGCGCCTGGGTGGCGCAGTCGGTTAAGCGTCCGACTTCAGCCAGGTCACGATCTCGCGGTCCGTGAGTTCGAGCCCCGCATCGGGCTCTGGGCTGATGGCTCAGAGCCTGGAGCCTGTTTCCGATTCTGTGTCTCCCTCTCTCTCTGCCCCTCCCCCGTTCATGCTCTGTCTCTCTCTGTCCCAAAAATAAAATAAAAAAACGTTAAAAAAAAATAAAAAATAAATAAATAAAAAATAAACAAACATTAAAAAAGCAGATGGCCAACAGACACATGAAAAGATGCTCGACATCACTCATAATCAGGGAAATGAAATCAAAACCACAATGAGATATCACCTCACACTTGTTAGAATGGCTAAAATCAAAAAGACAAGAAGCAAGAAACGATGGCAAGGATGTAGAGGAAAAGGAACACTTGTGCACTGTTGATGGAACAGTGGAAGTGTGGAAAACAGGATGGAGGTCCCTCAAAAAATTAAAAATAGAAATACCATACAATCCAGTAATTCCACTACTGGGCATTTACCTTAAAAACAAAAACAACTGGGGCGCCTGGGTGGCTCAGTTGGTTAAGCGTCCGACTTCAGCTCAGGTCACGATCTCACGGTCTGTGAGTTCGAGCCCCGTATCGGGCACTGGGCTGATGGCCCAGAGCCTGGAGCCTACTTCCGATTCTGTGTCTCCCTCTCTCTCTGCTCCTCCCCCGTTCATGCTCTGTCTCTTTCTGTCTCAAAAATAAATAAACGTTAAAAACAAAAACAAAAACATTAATTTGAAAATATATATGCACCCGATGGTTACTGTAGCATTATTTACAATAGCCAAGATATGGACGCAACCTAAGTCCCCATCTATACATGAATGGATAAAGAAAAAACGGTGTGTACACACACACACACACACACACACACACACAAACACACACACAGAATATTACTTAACCATAAAAAAGAATGAGATCTTGCCATCTGCAATAACATGGACGAACTTAGAGGGTATTATAACTAAGTGAAATAAGTCAGATAAAGAAAGACAAATACTGATGATTTTACTCATACATGGAACCTGAAAAATAAAGGAATAAACAACAAAAAAGAAGCAGAAACAGATCCATAAATACAAAGAACAAACTGGTGGTTGCCAGAGGGGAAGGGGATGTAGTGTTAGGCAAAATGGATGGAGTTGCAGGTGCAGGCTTCCAGTTATGGCATGAGATGGAATGAGTACATCACAGGGATGAAAGGTACACCATAGGGAACACAGTCAGTGGTATTGTAATAGTGCTGTATGGTAAGAGTTGTAGACTTGTCTAATTACTATGTTGCACACCCGAAACTAATGTTAACATTGTGTGTCAACTATACTTCAATTTAAAGAACTTATGATTCTTATTGTTTCATTTTTATCAAAAAGTTGTTAAACTAATTAACTTGAACATTCTTTTTTTTTTTTTTTTTAAATATACCATGGGGTATATTTGGTGATTTTTCCTTACGGGACAGGAAAGAAAATCTTAATCTTTCATCTAAGAACACAATCCATAAACAGTAAAAAAGTGGCAGATGTTTTGGAGAGTTTAGTTATTCCATCTGATTTCATGTTGACAAGCCAACAATTAATTGGAAGTTAAATGCAGCGTGAACTGCTCACTAATCAGCTATTAGCCATCAGAGAGCCGCTCAGCACACTGAAGACTCAATCTAAAGCTAAATAGGATGCAGCAGCTAACAGAGATGATCCAAACTTTTGCAAAGTAGATTAGAACTGCACATTTTACTCTGTGCAGATCTATTAATTTCTGGTCAGGGCTTTATTCTATTTATGGTAGTCAATACAGTGTCCTTTGATTTTAAGAAAGTAAAATGGGTTCCAGAGGACAAGATTACCACAGTTTAAGCCTTTATTACTATGGTTTCAAAAGCTAACAACAAAAGACAAATAAAAAAAAGAGAGAAAACTTAATAGCAATGAAAGCAATACAGCATTAAAAATGTTTTCGGGGGGTGCTTGTGTGGCTCGGTCAGCCAAGCGTTCAGTTCAGGTCATGATCTCACAGTTTGTGGGTTTGAGCTCTGCTTCAGGCTCCATGCTGACAGCTCAGAACCTGGAGCCTGCTTTGGATTCTGTGTCTCCCTCCCTCTCTGCCTCTCCCCTGCTTGTGCTCTGTCTCTCTCTCTGTCTCTCTCTCTCTCTCTCTCTCTCTCAAAAATAAGTAAACGTTAAAAACAATTTACAAAAAAAATGTTTTTGGTACCGGAGTGCCTGGGTGGCTCAGTCAGTTGAGCTTCCGACTTCGGCTCAGGTTATGATCTCACGGTTCGTGGGCTCAAGCCCCACGTCGGGCTCTGTGCTGACAGCTCAGAACCTGGAGCTGCTTCAGATTCTGTGTCTCCTCTCTCTCTCGGTCCCTCCCCCTCTCACACTGTCTCTGTCTCTCTCTCTCTCTCAAAAATAAATAAATGTTAAAAAATTAAAAAAATTAAAAAATAAAAATGTTTCCAGTACCAGGGCGCCTGGGTGGCTAAGTCAGTTGAGAATCCGACTCAAATTCAGCCCAGGTCATGATTTCAGGGTTTGTGGGATCAAGCCCCAAAGTCAGGCTTTGAGCTGACAACACGGAGCCTCCCTGGGATTCTCTCTCCCTCTGCCCCTACACTGCTTGTGCTCTCTCTCTCTCTCTCTCTCTAATAAATATTTAAAAAAATGTTTTCAGTACCATCATATAGTTAATAAAATGATAAATAAAAATGATAAAATATTGTGGAGATCCAGGGAATCATTTAGCTAAAGGCATATAAATCAAACCTATCTTTTTTGAAAGAAATCTGGCAATATTTTTTTTTTTTTTTAATTTTTTTTTTCAACGTGTTTTATTTATTTTTTGGGGACAGAGAGAGACAGAGCATGAACGGGGGAGGGGCAGAGAGAGAGGGAGACACAGAATCGGAAACAGGCTCCAGGCTCCGAGCCATCGGCCCAGAGCCTGACGCGGGGCTCGAACTCACGGACCGCGAGATCGTGACCTGGCTGAAGTCGGACGCTTAACCGACTGCGCCACCCAGGCGCCCCAGAAATCTGGCAATATTAAATAGAGCTATAAAATTGCTTCTTGCCTTTGACCTAGTAATTTTATTTTTGGGAATATGCAAGTAATTCCTGCTAAATATACTCTAGCAAAGTTATTTATAAGGAAAAAAATTGGGACCAATCTCAATGCCCTAAGGCAAGAAATGGTTAAACAAACCACAGCACAGTAATAGAATAAAATACTATATGGTCAATAAAAACCAGTAAGAATGTGTACTATGTTGATATTCAAATGTACATACGTATAATCATAGTAAGTTAAAAAAAAAAAAAAAAAGGAACCCACCAGAACACAGTCACAGTATTTACGATGGCTTATAAAGATCATAAATCAGAAGTTAGAGCATCATAAATAGAATTTTATGTTCACTGGATTCCTATTTCTGTCAGTAAATTGAACATAAAATAATTTTGGGAGAAGAAAATGACCAAATCCTCAGGGTTCTTCTGAATGTCTCTCAATAATGTACATAGTGAGCTGAATGGAGGACACTGTAAATATGACTACACTACAAAAATTACATATGCTAAAGATATACTTGTTTCATCTCTATATTTATAAACATTTTATAATATCACAACTAATAAATATTATGTGTTTTCTCGAACAAATGCAAAATACTTTTCAAGGGAAATATATAATAATCAAATAAGATTATCCCTATTCTACAGATGGAAAAAAATGATAGGAACAGTATCAGTGTCCTACCCAATTCATCTAACTCCTGATTCCCTATTCTAACAGCATCTTCTGAAAATAATTTTTCCCATCCACAACATTTTACTTTTCATTATTTATTTTAAAAATAATTCCTAGGGCACCTGGGTGGCTCAGTGGGTTGAGCATCCAACTTCACCTCAGGTCATGATCTCCCAGTTCATGAGTTCGAGCCCCACATCAGGCTCACTGCTGTCAGCCTGTCAGCACAGAGCCCACTTTGGATCTCTGTCCACTCTCTCTGCTCCTTCCCCACTTGCACTCTCCCCCCACACCCCCCAAAATTCCCTTCAGCTTTTCTGAACAGTGTATACGTGACTGTCCTCCTTAAATATGGACTAGATGAGAAAAAAACTGTAAATACCCTGAATGAAGTAATGAAAATTTGAATTATTTACTGTTTTTCTCCTTTGAGAGGCAACAAGAAGATATACTGAAGTTTACTTCAAATTCTCCATCCCAGTTAGTCAAATTGTAGGAAAAAAAGTGCAAAAGGTACATCTTTCTGCTCTCCAAGAATAGTTTCCTTTGACAAAGGTGTGAGAGCAGCTGGCAACAAAGACGAAATCCAAACGCTTCAGAAAAAAAAAAAAATGTTTTTGTTTTGACTTGTTTTATCCCTGTAGCTTTGAAAATTAAAAATCCCAAAGGACTCCCTGAAATTAATCAAAAGTTAACTTAAAAGTAGCCACTTTTAAGTACTAAGGTCCTAAAAGTAGGACCTAAGAAGGTCCTATTGAGAAAACAAAAATCTAAGTGGCAAACCAACTGTAAATTTCAGTCATATTCATTTTCTGAAGTCCATCTCAAATGTCACTTCCTCCCTTAAAGACTCCAATCCACAGATGTTTGGTCATTTGTGTTTTAAAGCACTTTGGACATACATCTTTTGTAACATATCAGATTTCAATAATCTGTTCATAAGCTTATGCCCTTTACTTTGAGGTCCCTAGAAGACAGGGATACATTTTTTGTCTCTAAGGCACTAGGAATACAATATAGGATTGCTGTTAAATTTAAATTTAAAGACCAAACACTAGGTTTTAAAGGTTGGTTACTAAAATATTTAATGGAAAAACCAGTGTGCTTTCAAGACTAGTTCTCTTTTCCACTCGTAAGCACTATATATATTTTTTCAGTCATTACTCCAAAGAGTGAAAGCCTCTTCTTGCACTGCAGGGCATGAAAGTTACAGAATGCAAGTGGTAACTGTCAACTTGAATAAACATTAAAGATTCTTAGACAGTTTTAGAGACACAAGATTTTAAAACTGAAACTGTAAAATGCTATGAAAAACTTAATAGCTTATTTAATGCCCTAAAATAAGCTTGAAATTCACAGCTACAGTAAAACTAGTAGTAATAAAATAAACACCAGCTTTTAAAAATAAAATCAAACTTAGCAAATAAACCTATTTATAGACTGTAAAAGTTTGCTGAATGATTATTTGAATTGTTAAAATTATAAATGGTTTTAGAGATCCTCATGCCCCAATGGTGTTAGCAACTTAAAATAATTGTGTTATGTATATATACTGTCATGCTGTATACCGAATAATCTAAAAGCAAGTTACTTATGCCTCTTTCACTACCAGTTAAACTGAAAACCTAGAGTAAACGTCGTAAGAGATCAAAGTTTTCAAGATTTTGCCCTAGGAAGAAAACACCAGTTTCTCCTGTCCTCTGCTTCTGTGAAGTGTTTAAAACAATCTCAGAGAAACTAAATAGTGGAATCTTACAAATTTTTTTATACTAAAAAATGTTTTTTAACTTAAGAGACAGAAATTATCGGTCTCAACCATTACCGCAACTCTTTATTAATGCAGTTGTTACAATTCACAAGTAAGGAATCATCTGCTAAGCGTGAAGTTAAAATATCAAAGTCTCAGAAAGAAACAAGCTCTCAAAACCAACCAGGAGTTCCAGGAAAGTAGAATAAAATCGGAAGCAATGAAATAAAAAGTAACTGGAAAACCTGGACATAGGGCTGTGAGCGAACACTCATTCGTGGAACGCTTGCTGACCCGCAAGCACCCAACTCACAGGGAGCGCCATACATACGTAGTCCCCGTTTCCAGGCAAACGGAATACAGCGGCTCGCGCTACCTGGTTCTCTAGACGGGAGGCGAGCCTGAGGCCCACGGAGTCCCGCAGAATCTATCCCCCAAAAGGCCGTTCCAGAACCTCCGACCTAGGGCCGGGGCGACCCCAAGCGCTTTTCGGGACACTTGACCCGCTCCCAGCTACGCCCCCTTCCCTCGGAACCCAGCTCCCCGGGTAAGAGTGACCTCCCCTTCGGTCAGAGCACTCAAGGTCCGCCAGGCCTCACCCACCTTGCACTCGTCGCTCTTTTTTTCTTCGTCGCAGAAGTTGACGGGCGCCAGGCCGGGCAGGTAGAAGGCGGCGCCCGGACGCGGGCCTGGGGCCGCCCCCAGCAGCAGCGACAGCAGCAACAGCCTCGACCACCGAGGTGGAGACAACGCCGGCAGCCTCGCGCTCATGACGGCTGTTTCGGGGAAAGGGCAGCCGAACTGAGGGGGTGAAGAGGGAAGGAGGGACGCGGAGGCTCGGAGACGACTACAAGACCGCGGGAGCTGAAGGAGGCCGGGCCCGCGATGGACAGTTCCGGTTGCGCTAGGAAACACCGCGGGTCCCGCAACAGAAACCGAACCGGAGCTCGATAGAGCATGCGCAACGCCGCCTGCACATGCTCAGTGAAAGGGGCCGCAAGCGCCCCAAGGAGTTTCCGGGAGGGATCGTGGAGGAAATCCACTTTCCAGGTTTTCAGGGGGCCGAGTAGGTGGTTGCTTGCTTCCGCGTTCTCGGTCCCATCCTAAATTCCGATTTAGTGCTCTCTTGGGGGTGTCCAGGAGCATCCCACTTGTCGGGCTGGTGCCCCCGGCTAGCTGCCTTAGCTCAATTTCCCATATCTTCAGGTTTCCTCACCACACTGCCCGCGGCATTCCTGTTAAAGACTTGGTGCTTCAGAAAGTACTTGCTAATGGAGGCGGGAAGAAGTTTGGGAGACACCTGGTTGGGAGCAGGCTAAGGAAACAAATGGGGAAAAACTAGCCAGAAAGTCTCAAATAGTTATTCAGGTGTTTGCACGGACAGGTTCCAAGTATTGGATGCCATGGGACATTCTTGTGTGGAACAGTGATTACACAGAATGAACAAGATCACTTTAAAGATGAGTGGAAATGACGGGACAGTGATTACACACAATGAACAAGATCACTTTAAAGATGAGTGGAGGGGCGCCTGGGTGGCGCAGTCGGTTAAGCGTCCGACTTCAGCCAGGTCACGATCTCGCGGTCCGTGAGTTTGAGCCCCGCGTCAGGCTCTGGGCTGATGGCTCGGAGCCTGGAGCCTGTTTCCGATTCTGTGTCTCCCTCTCTCTCTGCCCCTCCCCCGTTCATGCTCTGTCTCTCTCTGTCCCAAAAATAAATTAAAAACGTTGAAAAAAAAATTAAAGATGAGTGGAAATAAGGTGGGGAGAAAAATGGGAGTAGGCGAACAGAAGAAGGTAGTGTTGGCATTTCCTTGCAAAGGAAGACGGGGGCAAAAGTTTAATTAGGAAAGTGAAATAGCAATCTGGTATGACCACCCTAAAGCAAGTTTCTGTCACTTATTGACCTGACACGATATCCGTGTTTGTATGTGAACTTCTGCATTTGCGTGTGTTGGGGTGTGAGTTTTCTTGAGTATTTTTCAAGGAGCAACTTGCTTTTGGTGACATAGTTCAGTTGAGTTTTAGAATACTTTGTGGGGCAACTGGGTGGCTCAATGGGTTGAGTTTCCGACTTTGGTTCAGGTCATGATCTTATGGTTTGTGGGTTCGAGCCCCACCTCAGGCTCCCTGCTGACCGCGCAGAACCTGCTTCCAATCTTCCTTCACTCTCTCTGCCCCTCCCCCGCTTGCTCTCTCTCTCAAAAATAAATAAAACATTAAGAAAAAGAAAAAGAATACTTTGTAAGATTTCATCAACTTAGACTATATAGCAAGGAATCCAAACCGGTAGTATCTCCAGCTCAAGAATGGGCAAGTTTGCTACATGGGCAATTCAGAAGTGTGGAACCCCTTGCAATTGTATTCAAATTATTGTGACTGTTGGCACGTTTCCTCCCTGTAAAGTTTACAACTTCATTAAATTTTCAAAGGGATCTACGACTCTACAAAAAAGGCTAAGAAACACTGTTCTGTACTGTGGAGTAACCAGAACAAGGAAAGATGAAATTCTTGTTTGCAAAGGCAGCTTGCACTAAGAACTCCAGCGGGCATACTACTACCTAGTTAATGTGACCTTCAGCAAGTCAATCAAGTCCCAGGTAGTAGAACTGGAAAGCAGGGAGAAAAGAATGTCCATCTTCTTAAGGTTTTTTTGAAAATTAAGTGAAAAAAAAAATGTATGTTAAAAGTTGAGCACACTGCTTGGCACAGAAAAATGGCAGCCATTTTTATAACAAAAGCCACGCTAGCAGGGACCTAAACAGTGGCCATTATTCCTCTGCACCCTCTTCCTCCAGCAAATCAATCAACAAATTTGTTGAACATCTACTTTGAGCTAGGGAATGGTGTTTATTATATTCTATACTTGGCATTACGGAGATTTCCAATGTAAGAGGAAACAGATGTTCTCCATTTAGAAAGGAGAGGGAATGGAAAGTAACATATTTATTCACTACCTTTTACTTTTCCTTGACCGTCACTATCTCACTGCCCGTCCCCCTCCCCCACCTTTCTTCTTCCAGTTTTCCCTGTCTCAGGAAATGGTACTGCTGCCCCTTGCTCAAGGAACCAAACCTGGGAGATAACCTAAATGTCTCATTCCCTCACTCTCAACATACAGTCCAAGTTCTGCTTGCTAGGCGCTGAACTAGGCTAAATCCTTTGCATGTCCACAGCCACACCCTAGTCCAAGCCAAAAATCTTAGATCCCCTGGACTACGTACGCAATTTGTGTCTCAGCTTCCACTCTTGTCAAGAGCTAACTTATAAAAATTTTAAATCCCTCAATCCTTCTGCTTAACCCCAGCACTCTATGCTTCTTGTCACTATCTGGAATTGACGTGTTTATGTTTACTGTCTCACTCCCCATTTACATGTATATTCCATGGGAGTTGGGGCTTTGTCTCTACATCCTAGAAGAGCGTGTGGCATGTAAAGGAGACAAGGAGCAAGTAAGTGGAAAATACTACGTGACTGGCCGGACAAAAGAAATTTTAAATCTGAATTTGGAATCGCAGGCTTTCAGCGCTGAAATAAACCTCAGATTTTCCAGATGCATTTAACCTTTTGCAGAGCTAAGAAAGGGGAATGAGGGCTGCAGTCAATCGAGGCTGAGGCCGCAGTGGTCCGGGGGTTCAAGGAGGTCCCCAACCTTCTTTCCTCCAAACCGCGCCGCCTCTTTAACCCCCGGAACTCAGCATTACCAAAAACCCGGAGAAGTGGAGCCTTCCTGAATAACTGGCCTCCGGACTCCAGTCGCAAACCTGTCTGACCAGAGCGCGGACGGCGCACGCGCAAGGCCAGCTGGCTGCACCTCACCAACTCCTACCCCGGCGACCCCCTGCCGGCTTCCGCCTCCAGAGTTCAGACACGTCATCCCTCGCGGCCCCGCCCGGTGAAAGGACAGGCGGCGGGGCTCGGCCGCTGGACGAAGCGGACACTTTACTTCCGGATCCGGCCTCTCCCGGAAACGCCTTCCCTGGGGTTCCCTTGGTTACCTGGCTCCCGTGTCTGCGCGGTACCCGGGGCGTGGCTTAGACAGGTCGCCCCACCCCCTCGTCCGGACCACAAAATGGAGTCGCTGCCTTGGGGACTCTGGTTTCGTTGGCTTTGTCAAGCAGAAAGCCTGAGTAGAGATTCCAATTACAAACTAGGAAGAAATAAAGTTTTCCTTCCTCCCTTTGACTGTGATGCTCCCTTTCTCGAAGTACTGATACTTCAGTCTCGGCTGATTTTCTCCTTGCCTCTGAGACATTTGATGACTCCGGTTTAAGGCTCTTAATATCTGGCTTTTTTTTTTTTTTCCCCAGTCCTCTCTGCCAAAGTAATTTAGACAGCCTGTTTTTCTGAGTTTCCCACGGCTTCTATGTATTTACTCGCAAATAAAAGTACAGGGTGCCTAGTTAAACTTTAGCTTCAGATTAACGATGAACAGTTTTTTGTTTTTTGTGGGTTTTTTTGTGCATGCACATCCCAAATATTCCTTGGGACATGCATGCATTTTATCTGGCGGCTGCACGGCTATGCCAAATTGCAGCAAGGACAGCTGTATTCTGCTAATTGTATGCCTGTAAGTGAATGGGCTTTCAGGATTTTCTAGAAGATAAAAATCACCTCATTGTCCTTCAATTTCTGATATAAAACTGTGATAGGCCAAGGGACAAAAAGTGAATCATCCATGGTCGTCTTCCCCAAGCTAAATACTGCAACTTGGAAATAAAACTGCCCCTGAACAATAGGCTATAAAGGTAAGTGACAGTAGTTCAGAGCTAAGGTATCAAAGATCTTAAGTTTTAAGATGAAAGAATGGTTCCCAGGACAAGACTTGATTTATAAGCTAAAATAGGAGTTGAAACGTTAGAAGAGAGATTATTCAGCCAGCAGAACCTGGGAGAATGAAAGTCACAGAGGCAAACACCACCGAAGCATAACTTTGAGAAGACAATAATGGCCTGGCCCAAAGATTCCACATCTGCAACATGGGTAGTGGTTTGTCTCTGTGATACAGAGTAACATACTCTAATCATATAGCCAAGTCTACTTACTCTGAATTTATGCCCTGCAACCAACTTTCTGCTTACATTGTAGCTCCACATGTAGTTTGCTTAGGAGAGAGAATGTTTGCTGGAATCAAGTAGTTGTTCTTCTGTGGGATTACTGTTGTTTTCTTTTAACAACTTAATTGAAGTATTATTTACATACCATGCGATTCACTCAGTTTAAGTGTACAATTCGATGATCTTTAGCAAATTTACTGAGTTATGGCATCATTACCATAATACAGATTTAGACCATCTCCCCAACAAGATGACCTTTGACATTTAATCCCCTTTTCCACACACAGCCCTAGGTAACCACAAATCTACTTTCTGCCTCTATATTTGTCTTTTCTGTCCCCTCTGGAATTACATAAATTAATAATTTTTATTTATCCATCCACTTCTGTGTCTGTGGCTAATGTAAATTTACCCCAGAGATAGGTATATTTTTAGTGTTCTGACAAGTTACTTGTCTCAGGCTGCTAGATTGTCCTGGACTCACCAAAGTTAATGCCTTCCATCAGAAGGCCACCAGAAACATACCAGTGGTTCGGTTCATTACTAGTCACATTTATTATTTAATACAGGGAGGAAGGATGTGTATCATGGGAAATCTTGGGACATCTCAGTAAGGTATTAGAAAGGGACTCATAGGATTGGAGCTTGTGTTGGATGATTTGGAGGAATGTTTAAAGAAGTGGAGCTTTGCTCTGGATCGGATGCTGCCAGGAAGCCAGGCTAAATCTTAAGACTGGATATCTTAATGAGCCTTATCTAGAAGGATGACAGACTAGACTGAGGCTAAAGCTGTAATTGGTAAAGAAACAGCAGTCACTATTCTTAGCCAGAGTAGGGGGAATATTTGGTCATTTTGTGGTTTGGCCAATATTCAGGTTTTGGCTGTTCTTTAGACATAATTACAGAGGGGTTGTGTTTTGTTTTGATCAAGTTCACAGTGCCCTTGTCTGATGCTCATGTTCTCACCAAGGCCAAATTCTCATGTCCAGTGATGTTTTTCCCACCAAAATAATGCCATCCACTTGTCTGGATAACAACCAACTATTCACTCCTCTGTATCACTGGATATACTTGCCTTTTTCTTGAGATTTCTGCAAAAATATTAGACACTGGGTAAACTCCAATGCTAAAACTCAGATTGTGGTCATTTTTATGGATTTTAAAATGGTTCACCCTTCATCTTATAAGTGAGGCAGTGAACAACAATTTTAGTATTCTTTATTTATTTGCTTTCTTTCAGGACCCTGCAGCTTTCAAATGCAGTTTATCAACATTTGCTGTGCATATAACCAACAAAGGGTTCCTACCCAGGATATAAGAATTCTTAAAAATCAATTTTTTTCAAAGACAACTCAGTAGAAAAATGGACAAGAGACAGAACATCACAAGAGTAAATCATCAGTGGTCAACATAAATGAAAACATGTTCAACTTCGTTACTTACAAGGAAATTGCAAATTAAAACTTCATTGAGAGGGGTGCCTGGGTACCTCAGTCAGTTAAGCATCCCATTCTTGATTTTGGCTCAGTTCATGATCTCACACTTGTGAGACTGAGCCCCACATTGGGTTCTACGCTGGGTATAGAGCCTGCTTGAGATTCTCTCTCCTTCTCCCTCTGCCCCTCCCGGGCTTGTGTGCTCTCTCTCTCTCTAAAAAAAGAAAACAAAAAACAAAAAACCTTCAATGATTCAATGAGATACAGCTACACAGCAGAAGAGCTAAGATTTAAGAGACTGACAAGATCAAGTGTTGGCAAGGATGTGGAACAACTGGAAGGCACATACACTGCCAGTGGGAGTGTAAAGTGATGGGAAATTGTTTGGCACACATATTCTGTAGCCCAGAAATGTCACTTCTAGAACCAAATGCCTATTTACATTCACCAAAAGATGTGTTCACCAAAACAGAGCTCTAATGTTAATCTACAGTAATATGGATAAATATAGTAGAATTCTACCATAGAATACCACACAACAATGGAAACAAATTACTATAAAACACAACAACATGCATTAATGTCACAAATACAATATTAAGTTAAAGAAAGAGAAAGAACACCGGCAGGATTCCATTTACATAAAGTTCAAAAACAGACAAAAGTAATCTATGATGTTAGAGGTCAGGATTGTGGTTACCTTTTGGGAGCTATAAAGAGGTGGTGATTAGGAGGGCATGTGATAGGGACTGCCGCAGTGCTGGTAATGTTCCGTACCTTGATCTGAGTGGTAGTTACCTGGGTGCAGTGACTTTGTAATGATTCATAGAGCTGTACACATATGATCTGTGCACTTTTTAATATGTATGCTGTAATTTCAAAAAAGCTTATTAAAATATTTATCATTGTGAAAAAGTTGGTAATCATTGAAGTTGGGTGTTGGGTACAGAGGTTGATTATACCATTTTCTCCACTTTTGTGCATTTGAAATTTTCCACAATAAAAAGTTTAAATATATATATACACATACACACATGTTTGTGTGTATGTATATGTATATGTGCATGTATATTTATGTATGTATATTTTTATGTTTATTTATAAATGTTTGAGTTTCACCCTGACCTGCCAGTCTATTCAAAAATGAACGTTATTTCCCAGAGACCACGGCAACATGAATAGAGCCGTGTGGTTTCTTTATAATGTGTTAGATTTGGAAATTAGCATATAAAGAGAAAGTTTGTGTGCTTAGATGGTACTAGCCAACAAAAACAATGTATCTAATGTGTAAAACAACAATCTGACTGAACCTTTTCATATATATTATTAAATATATATTATTTTATTATAAATAATAAAGCATATTATTTTTATATTATAGAATAGATATAAATATATGGAAGAGAACACAGACAATATGACAGAGCCACTTATCACAGGCCAAATCATATTAAAATGAATTTAGGCTAGGATGACACATTTTTTATTTCATAGGAATATTTTGAATATACTAGAAATACATGAGATTTGAATGTCATTCATGAATTGTTTGAGAAAAATGAATACATATTTTTTTTTAATTTGAGAGAGAGAGAGAGAGAGAGGTGGGGAGAGGGTCAGATGGAGAGAGATTGAGAATCTCAAGCAGACTCCACAATCAGTATGGAATCCGATGTGGGGCTTGATCCCACAACCCTGGGATCGTGACCTGAGCCTAAATCAAGAGTCGGATGCTCAACCAAGTGAGCCACCCGCCCCAAAATGAATACCTCTTTCTATAAATTTTGCTTTGGACTTCTGGCTAATGATTGATTTGAAACTTTTGAGCATCAATACGTATATTACACTAAAATGTAATGTTGGGCAAAGTTTTTAGAAAAACATCCATAAGAGAAATAAAGACAAAGGATGCCTGAAACAGCACACGATTGCATAACTAGCGATACAAGGCCCATCGCCATGATTACTGTTCAGTAGCTGCTGAATGGGCCAAAATATACACGTTCCCCCAGAAGAAAAATATTTGAGTAGTTTGGGGTCAGAATGTTTATTGAAAATACAATTTGGACTGGGAGAGTTGGGGAACATGGACTGAAGGGTAACTGTATAAAAATAATTCAGTGGAGTCACAGCCTAGTCATGTTTTCCTTGAGAGCTAACTTTAGAACATAATACCCATGTGAGATGAACTTTGCTACTGTATCTTGTTGAATTACAACTACCAATAAATAGTTGTTTCAACATTTTAGAAACATAGAAAACAGAAAAAGTTTGTAGGCAATCAGGAGCACGTTAGCTTCCTTACCTTTTTCCTCCCATTCTTCGTTACACAGAGTGAAGTGGTTTAAATGACCAACCATCTGCCCAGGGACTTTCTTTCTGTTCCTGAGAAGTTCTCAACTTCACTGAGCCTAAGTATTACTATATTACTATATAAGGTAGAAGATAGAACCCTTGAATACTGATTTTGGAAAGCTTTCTTTCTTTTTTCTTTCTTTCTTTCTTTCTTTCTTTCTTTCTTTCTTTTTTTTTTTTATTAATTTTTTTTAAAGTTAACATGTGCATAAAAGGAAACTGAAAAACACAAGAAGCAAAGAACAAAGTCATCCATAATCACAAGCAGTTTACAGTTTGACTTCTAGGTCCCATGTGTATCTATACATCTAAGCATTTTCATGTAATTAAGATCATATAGTTATGTGCCATGCTTTTTTACACACCATGAATATTTCCTATTTCAAAGTCCCAAAATTATGAATGTCTTGATAACCAAGAATACACTACACCAATACCATCAGAAAGAAAAAAATGTAATCCCTGTCTTTCTTGGCAACAAAAACGGCAACAGTCCTAAAGATATTGGCAGATACTGGAAGAGTTACAATTAAAATACTGCGTTTCCTTAATGTTCAATTAAAAATGAAACATAAAGTAACAGAGTACACAAAATATAATGCTTCTAAAAGAATTCATTATCCAATCTATACTATTCAAATATTAGCAAGGAGGTATGTTTCCACTGAATCACTTACTGTTTTCCTAAAGTACAGCCAAAGAGATGCACACACATTAACAGTTATCATTAGCATGTAAATGTGAACACATCCACACATGTCTCTCCCACTATACTTCCTTCTGTCCCTCTGCTGCCAGTCTAATGAGTAAGTCCTGACATACATCCCTCAGAGACAGCTTAACACTTCCATGCCCAAGGTGCTTCCTTTGATTTTGGAAAGCTTCTTAAAGGACTTTTGAAGGCACCTTTGGCTGTACACAATTTTTGCCAAATGTGCTGAGTTTAGAACCGAACACTCAATTCAGCCATTGCTTTACTATAGTGGTGACCCCTGGCTGGGTTGCCAGATTACATCCTCAGATAAATGAAGAATAATTTTTTTAGTATAAGTACATCCCAAGTCTATTTGGGGCATAATTATTAAAAATTATTTGTTTATTTTTATTTGCTAAATCTGGCAACCCTCACACTGATGGATCCTTCACTCACAAGGATTCCAACAAGGCCACAAAGGGGCTTTGCACAATTAAGGTACATTGAAATGAAACTCTGGGGAAAAACATTTGCCATAAAAGAGTTATTATAGAATACTAGGAAAAAGATGAACCTCCCCCATATAAAAATGCACAAAGGACATGAAGAGACAATTTACATACACAAAAAGATATGCAAATGGCAAAAAGGATGTAAATAAATATTCAGCCTTATTGGTAATGAAAGAATGGCATATTTTTAAAAATCAGTGAGATACATGGGAATGCAAGTATCAGAGTGCAGCCACTCTGGATAACATATAGAGGTTCCTCAAAAAATTAAAAATAGGGGCGCCTGGGTGGCGCAGTCGGTTAAGCGTCCGACTTCAGCCAGGTCACGATCTCGCGGTCCGTGAGTTCGAGCCCCGCGTCAGGCTCTGGGCCGATGGCTCGGAGCCTGGAGCCTGTTTCCGATTCTGTGTCTCCCTCTCTCTCTGCCCCTCCCCCGTTCATGCTCTGTCTCTCTCTGTCCCAAAAATAAATTAAAAAAAAAAAAATTAAAAATAGAACTACCCTATGACCCAGCAATTGCACTACTAGGTATTTATCCAAGGGATACAGGTGTGCTGTTACCAAGGGGCACATGCACCCCAATGTTTATAGCAGCACTATCGACAATAGCCAAAGTATGGAAAGAGCCCAAATGCCCATAAATGGATGAATGGATAAAGAAGATGTGGTATACACACACACACACACACACACACACACACACACACGCACAGTGGATTATTACTCGGCAATCAAAAAGAATGAAATCTGGCCATTTGCAACTACATGGATGGAACTAGAGGGTATTATGCTAAGCAAAATTAGTCAGAGAAAGACAAATATCAAATGACTTCACTCATATGAGGACTTTAAGAACAAAACAGATGAACATAAGGGAAGGGAAGCAAAAATAACATAAAAACAGGGAGGGGGACAAAACATAAAAGACAAATATAGAGAACAGAGGGTTGCTGGAGGGGTTGTGGGAGGGGGGATGGGCTGAATGGGTAAGGGGCACTAAGGAATCTACTCCTGAAATCATTGTTGCACTATATGCTAACCAACTTGGATGTAAATTTAAAAGATAAATTAAATTTTAAAAAAGCTACCAAGGAAGCAAAGCTAAAAAGTAACAATAGCACCTGGTCTTATTCCATACCTTGACAATGGGAGTTAAATAGCCTTTCTGGAGGAAAATTCAGCATTGTGTATTTTTTTTTCAAAGCCTAGAAGTGTATATAATCAGAAAGAATAATTCCACTTCTCAGGATCTGTTCTAGGGAAATACGTTGAATGTGGGAAAAGACTGAACTTTAAGGATATTCCCCAGTGTAATGTTTTTAACAGTAAAAAATAGAAAACAACTTCAATGTTCAACAGATGAGTTTGTTAAATAGATTATGGTTCTATATGCACACAGTGGAATACTGTGCAACCACTGGAAGAATGTTGGGAAGAACTAATCACATAGAAAGCTATCTAAGACACATTGCTAAATGCAAAAAGCACATTAGGGGCACCTGGGTGGCTTAGTTGGTTAAGCAGCCAACTTTGGCTCAGGTCATGATCTCGCGGTCCGTGAGTTCGAGCCCTGCGTTGGGCTCTGTGCTGACAGCTCAGAGCCTGGAGCCTGTTTCGGATTCTGTGTCTCCCTCTCTCTGACCCTCCCCTGTTCATGTTCTGTCTCTCCCTGTCTCAAAAATAAATAAAACAACGTTAAAAAAATTTAAATGCAAAAAGTACATTATAAAATAGCATGCACATTCTGATTTCAGGGTTTCTTACAAAATTTTTTAAATGTTTATTTATTATTTATTTTTTAGAGGGGCAGGGGCAGAGGGGGGGGAGAGAGAGAATCCCAAGCAGGCTCCACACTGTCAGTACAGAGCCCAACGTGGGGTTCAAACTCATGAACCCATGAGATCATGACCTGAGCCAAGATCAAGAGTCAAATGCTCAACCGACTGAGCCACCCAGACGCCCCTGATTTCAGTTTTATTAAAAAATATATATACACGCTGTCACAGGAATACAAAGATAAACTACAGATGGGGAGAAAATATTTGTAAATCACCTAGTCAACAATATATAAATATTTCAATATATAAAGTGCTCTCAAAACTCAACAATAAGAAAAAAAAATTTTTAAATGGTGAAACACAGACACTTTATCTAAGGAGTATATGTGGACAGCAAATAAGTATGTATGTTTAACATCATTAGCCAATAAGAATATGCAAATTAAAACCATGCTGAAATATCACTATGCACCTATTAGAATAACTAAAATTAAATACGGTGATAATAACAAGTCTGACAAAGATGTAGGGCACCTGGAACTCTCATATATTGCTGTTGAGAACGTAACATGATACAGCCACTCTGGAAAACAGTTCGACAGTTTCTTACAAAGTAAACATACACTTACCATATAACCCAGTAATGTTACTCCTAGGTACTTAAACTTTACTTGTACACAAATATTTATAGCAGCTCCATTCACAGTTATCAGAATTGGAGACAACCCAAATGTCTTTCAACCTGGAAATGTATAAACAAACCATGGTACATTCATACAGTGGAATACTCAGCAGTAGAAAGTAATGAGCTAGTGACACACAAAACATCTTGGATGAATCTCATACATGCTGATTGAAAAAAGCCAATCTCAAAGATTACACACTCCATGATTCTATTTATGTGAAATTTCAAAACCCCAAATCCTGTGTGAGAGAGAAGTGCTTGCTAGTGCCAAGGGTTAGGGGTAACGGGAAATACGACCATGAAGGGATAACAAGAGGAATTTTGGGGGTGATAGAACTGTGCGTATCCTGATTTTGGTGAGTGTAACATAAATCCATGTATGTGTTAAAACTCATAGAAATGTTTAAAAATTTAAAAATATGTATAAACACAGAAAAAAGAATGAAAAGGGGCACTTGGATGGCTCAGTCAATTAAGCCTCTGACTTGATACCGGCTCAAGTCATGATCTCATAGTTTGTGAGATTGACCCCTTAGTTGGGCTTTGTGCTGACAGCACAGAGCCTGCTTGGGATTCTCTGTCTCCCTCTCTCTCTCCCCTCCCCGGCTCATGCACACACGTGTAATCTCTCTCTCTCAAAATAAATAAATGAACATTAAAAAAAAAGATTCTCTGCCCCTCCCCCACTCACGCGCGCACGCTCTCTCTCTCTCAAGACAAAAATAGGGGCACCTGGATGGCTCAGTCAGTTAAGCGTCCGACTTCAGCTCAAGTCATTATCTCACAGTCTGTGAGTTCGATCCCTGAGTCGGGCTCTGTGCTGACAGCTCAGAACCTGGAGCCTACTTCGGATTCTGTGTCACCCTCTCTCTCTGCCTTCCCCAACTCATGCTCTGTCTGTCTGTCTTTTTCTCTCTCAAAAATAAATAAACCTTAAAAAAAATAAAGAAAAGACACAGGTACCATTTTTACAGTGGGTTATTTCCATGCAGGCAAATACAGGTGATATCTTCCCTCTTGATTGTGGAGTATTTCTAGATTTAAAAATAATGAACATTTGTTCACTTATGAAGAGACTTTCTTTAGATAGGTAATATATACGTACATAAAAATTGTTATAGGAAAACTTGAGTGATGTCTGCCATTATTTCCTATTGGCTCAGCCTTTTGGAGGTAAAGAAGCTTCACTGAGTTGTTAGAAAAAAACGATCTTTTGGATAAGATATTTCTTTTCCTTACGAAAGAACTGGCAGTGCTATCTTTGCTCCATAAATCTTGTGCTTTTCCATGAGCCACAGCACAAAGTGTCCCGGCCTTCTGTGGCACCATTAGGTGTCCCATTAGCATCCATTAACAGACAGATTCCACTTCCTGGTATGTAGCCAGAATTCCTTATGAAATGGAAAATGTAGGGGTACTGATGCAATACCATAGATGAGGTATTTGCTTCTCTTTCTCATCAATTCTAGTTTGTCTTACAAACAGATGAGAATTCTCATCAATGATTAAGCATTAGGAAACCAGGAGTTCCCAAGTGAGGGTTGCTGGAGGGGTTGTGGGTGGGCAGATAGCTAAATGGGCAAGGGGTACTTGTTGAGATGAGCACTGGGTGTTATATGTAGGGGATGAATCACTGGATTCTGCTCCTGAAATCATTATTGCACTGTATGCTAACTAACTTGAATGTGAATTAAAAAATAAAAATAAATTTTTAAAAAAGGGGGAAACCAGGAGTTCCAATAGCACTTGGATTCTTTGATTTTGCTTGAGGACACTAACCAAAGTTATGCTAGAAAAAATTGTTCAATGGTTTTATTCACAAACCAAGAAGGAAAATTTAAACCATGTTTCAGGTAGGCATTTGGCATGCTTGCTCATTATTTGCCACCTGTATGCAGGAGCCTGAGGTTCCAACAAGAGAAGGTTCTCGTCCTGAGAGCAGACGCCTCCTGGACCATGGCAACTAATACTTCCATCCACTCCCTGAGGGGGTCCAGCCTCTCTCATTTCTGTCTGCCATGGGTCCCAGCAGGAAGTGAGACTATAGGCATCCTATAGGCCAGTTTGTTTCTCAAAAATCCACAGTTATTATCGGGCATTATGCTTTAGTTTGGTAGTTTGACAGTGAGTAAAATGGCTGCCTTGAGAGCTATACCACCACTCAGGGCAAGGGTATTACCAAAGGCTAGAACAGACATGTTGTAATTTCTTAGGGTTTGGCCTTGACTCCCATGAATAGTTGCATAACTCCAACAAAAGCCAAAATGTTACAAATTTCCACAGCTACCGAAACATATATGTGCATGTATAGGAAATACCTAGAGGGGTTCACACCAGCCTGGTGACAATTGTGAAGATTGGAAACGGGGCATTTTAAATTTGTCCATAACTATTGAAGTTTTTACATATTATATTATCTGCGTGCTTTAAAGTTAAATCTTAGGACCCTTTTGGGGGGAGAAGAGAGACGGATAAATTCACCATGTTGTCATTTTATAAGAGCAGGTGTTCTGAAGGAATTGAGGACAGATGAGTTTGACAGGAACAAGGTCTTCCATTCTTTCCTTAACAGAAGTCTGGAGGAGTATACACGACACCAAAAGAAAGAATTGTGACTTGAATAACACTGAATAGAGAAGGTAGTGTCAGAGTTGGGAAAAGAACCTTAGAGGAAGTACACAGATGGATTTGATGGTCTAGTAATACTCAAACAGTTCTCAGATTGGATTATTTTTGTTTTTACTGCTGAATGAATGTGAAGTGTTAGAATATCCAGAAACAAAGAGTGACCACATGACAGAAGAAAAGAGATGAGATCTGGAAGGGAACATATGGTGAATAGCTTCTGGAGACAGGAGAGTGAGCTGGGGATGAGGGTAGGAGGAACAGGTTCAGAACCATCCACACCATATGAGTGTCCAGAGCTCATGTCACGGGCCATGCGAGGCCAGGAGAGGCCTTTTGAGAAAGAGCCTCACTGAATCTGTGTCTCAGCTTAAGAGGAAGATTTTCCTGCGTAGAAAGTGAAAACAAAGGGTTTTCACCAAGTCCCCACCGAGGGGGGATTTCAAAGGTTCTTATTCCTGAGGAGTTCCCTGTTCAATGAGGAAGCCAGACAAGAGAATGGTGATAATTCAGTGTGACAAATTACTCATTATTCGGGAGCTGAGAAGTTGTGACAGAGTATCTGGGGAAGGTTTTTAGAGGACTTGGTGATTGGGAGGGACCAGCAGGGTGTGTGTGAACGGGGCACAGAGGACACAGCCTAAAGAGGAGGAAAACCAGGACCACTAGGATGAGAAATTTAGATCTGGGGGGCAGAGAAGGTTTTGGAGGATCAGCACAATGACGAGTGGCCGGAGGTCTGCCTAGAGGAACATCTTAGAGGAACAAGAGGTGTTGTGTACAGTATTAATAACTCCCACAGAAAAGAGAAGAGTGAATTAAAGAGTCAGTCTTGAGAAAAAGCTGAAAGGGGCACAGCACAGGGAATATGGTCAACGGTATTGTAACAGTGCTGTGTGTGACAGATGGCAGCTACATTTGTGGTGAGTTTGTGCTGTGACAACCCACAGAGTTGTCGAGTCACTGTATTGTACACCTGAAACTAACGTAAGATGGTGTGTCAACTATACTTCAATAATAATAATAATAAAAGCATAGATACCACAACAGACGGAATGCAGAAGCAGGTAAGAGAATTGAGCTTTCCGTTAAATCAGATATTAAAGAGACCTGCAAAGGTATTTTAAAAAAAGAAAAAGAAATAGCTGAAGGGTTGAGTCACTGTATAGGTTTTTTGAGAAGCTTGCTTCTGAATCGGGTTCAGTGATGAGTAACAGCAGAAAAAGCAGAAGGCTCTTCTTTTCTCTTTTTCCTCCCTCCCTTCTTCTTTCCCTCTCTTCTTTCATTGTCTCCTTCCTTCCTACCATCATTAAGGAATTCTTCAGGAGAATCAAGAATGAGAATGTTTCAAAGGGACCATAACAGATAAAAGACCATTATCTTTTATTAGGAAGTTACAGTATGTGATTCGGTACAGGAAAGTGAGTCACCATGTTAGGTTAAAAGCAATGGAAGTTCACAGAAGTTACAGGGATAAATGTTCTACCAGGGAGGGAACAAGTCACTAAAATAAAACACTGTAGTTATTAATATATCCCACATTTAAGTATTCAGAATTTCCAAGTAAGAGAATTAGACTCCTTGATGATTGCCCTTAAATTCTATCCTTATTTTATTCTGGGTACAGTCTGACATGTTTTGATAAGAAAATAAGTAATTGAATAATAATGTGCCTCTCTTTTATGTATACATTATTATACTTTTCCCTTTACTAAAATTTAAGATATTATTGTCCAAGACATTACTAAAATTATACATATCCTCAGTGTCTCTCAGAAAATAGTTACAAGAATAGCGATAGATCATTTAATATTTGAAGAAAAACACCTGTTTTTAGAGAGAATGTCCTTCTCTAATGTATTTATTCATTTAATTAATTCATTCTTTCAGATTCTTTGCATCTTGTTCTTCAGTAATAAAGTAAAGGAAATTTGCATGAAGATGAAGATTTTCTTGTTGGTTGCACTGGCATAATAAAGCTGAATAGAGACCCAGAGTCTCCAGTGGAGCTGAGGGCACAGAACCTAAGAGAGAGCCTTGTATGGTGGGCAACAGAAGAGGACAAAGCCAGCTCAGAAGAATCACTTATCTACGATTCCCCAAAGTGACTCTCTCCAGCTCCCTGAACTGCTTTCTGTCCAATTGTAAAGGTTTCCATTCTGTTGAGTGGAAAACATGAACTAAGCGAGGAACTTTGCTGGGAAGCTATGGGGCACACCAAGCGGACAGGATAGTCATTGTCTTCTAAGGGCTTACGATAAAAATGGAGGAAGGAGACTTCTGATTAAAACTATCATTACAGACAAGAGTTGGGAAGTACAGTAATCAGGGGCACAAAGTATAATGGCCAGTGAAGATGAAGTGATACATTCTGACCAGAATCTAGGAAGCCAATGACAGTAGAATGTCAGCAAGGCCTTCAATGGTGATTAGGATGTTGACTGCTGGAATATTGGGAAAAAGGGGGAAGAGACTGGTCCCACACTGGACCAGGTATGGGGCTGAAGAACACAGGATGTATTAAAATACGGCTTGTCCAGTATGTCCAGCTGTGGGTGCAAGATGGTGTGAAAAGGGAAAGGTATAGTGGACAGTAGTGCTGAGAAAACTAACGGGAGCCAGATTATGAAGAGCACTGAAGTCAGTTTGGCTTTTATTCTTTTTTTTTTTTTTTTTTTTTTTAAATTTTTTTTTTAACGTTTTTATTTATTTTTGAGACAGAGAGAGACAGAGCATGAATGGGGGAGGGTCAGAGAGAGGGAGACACAGAATCTGAAACAGGCTCCGGGCTCTGAGCTGTCAGCACAGGGGCCCGATGCGGGGCTCGAACTCACGGACCGCGAGATCGTGACCTGAGCCGAAGTTGGCGCTCAATCGACTGAGCCACCCAGGCGCCCCATTGGCTTTTATTCTTTATTGTAATGGAGAGCCATTGAAGATTTTCAAGGAATGAGGTGGCATGTTGATACACACAGACACAGCTTTCTTCAGACAGCTAACTCTAACAGTGGGGTAGAGAACAAATTGGCATGATAGGGCCATTTCTTGCACAATGTCAAGGCACCATTCACAGCTCAAAAGGATGCAGTACCAATGGCACCTTCTGGAGTTGGGCAGTGCAGAGCCCTTCAGAGCGGAGGCAGGAGAGGCCGAGTGGTATCAAGTAGGATGTTTTGGTTGCAAGCAGCAGAAAGTGATTCTAACTTAGGATTCAGGCAGCTCAAAGAATTAAAAGAAAACACTTATAGGAGTCAGAACTACTTCATGGGTCTAAGAGTCAAGTTACAGAGAAAGAGGATGTGATGGGCCCATCTAAGTCAAGTATTTACTTTTTGACCAAGAGAACATAGTGGCATCTGGACTGAGAGTCCCACCAAGACTTCAGGCAATGGGGAGGGAAAACTGAGGTGCTGTCACCAAAGGAAGGGGTACAGATGCTGGACCAGACAGTCAAAACCAAGGGTGTGAGTTATAATAATCATGGCAGAGACTGCTACTTGCCCAGCAAATAACCAGTCTATTTCTCTTCCTTAGTAAAAGACACTAATTATATGCAGGTAACACTATGTCTAGCTAAAAGGCTTTATTTCCTAAGCTTCTTTATAGCTAGGTATGGCCATGTGACTCAATTTTCTGTGAGTCCCAAAGTTGGATGGGAACTCATCAAGAGCTCCTTAAGAAGGTGGGGGGGGGGGTGCCTGGGTGGCTCGGTCGGTTGAGCGTCCGACTTCAGCTCAGGTCATGATCTAGCGGTCCGTGAGTTCGAGCCCCGCGTCGGGCTCTGTGCTGACAGCTCAGAGCCTGGAGCCTGTTTCGGATTCTGTGTCTCCCTCTCTCTCTGCCCCTCCCCCATTCATGCTCTGTCTCTCTCTGTCTCAAAAATAAATAAACATTAAAAAAAATTAAAAAAAAAAAGAAGGCGGGCAGACACGTGCTAGTACCTTTTTTCCTCCCCTCACTCCTTCCTCTTTTAAAAGAATTTTTTTAATGTTTATTTATTTTTGGAGGAGAAAGAGAGAGAGAGAGAGCATGTGGAAGCAAGGGAAGGGACAGGGGATCTGAAGCAGGCTCTGCACTGAGAGTGGAGAGCCTGGCGAAGGGCTCAAACCCACAAACTGTGAGATCAGGAGCTAACCCAAAGTCAGATGCTTAACCGACTGAGCCACCCTGGTGTGCCTCCCTCACTCCTTCCTCTTATCTTCTTCCTGAAAAGCAGAGATGAAGCACCAGCAGCAGTTCTTCAATTGCAGAGCAGAAAGACAAAAGCTTGGGTCCTTGATGACATTCGGAATGGCTGTATTGGCACTGGATCTGCTTCCCCTGGACTTCATTTATAAGAGAGAGAAAAATACTTCTGTATTTTGAAGCTTTTCTTATTTCCAGCCTTTGTTAGTAATGGCCTATTTCTCTCAGGAGCCTAGGATAATAAAGATGCTTATGACTGTGAGGAAAGCTGAAATTGAAGAGATATGTGGATAAAAGATGAGGGAGACCAAACAGGAATAGCTAGATCAAATAGCAAACCAGAAGAGGACAAGGTTATGGAAGTTAAGGGAAGTGAGAATTTCCAGAGTTTAGAACAAAAGCCAGGAATAGAAAGTGGTTTGGATGATTTATACCTCTTAGAAAGATAAATTTGGTACTTGAGGGGCGCCTGGGTGGCTCCATCAGTTAAGTGTCCAATTCTTGATTTTGGCTCAGATCATGATCTCACAGCCCAGCATGGAGATCTCATGCCCAGCATGGAGCCTACTTAAGATTCTCTCCCTCTCCTGCTGCCCGTCCTGTGCTCTTTCTTTCTCTCTCTCTCTCACTAAAAAGAAAAAGGAGGAGGAGGAAGAAGTGGAGGAGGAGGAGGAGGAGGAGGAGGAGGAGGAGGAGGAGGAAGGGAAGAAGAAGAAGGGGGAGGGTGAGGAGGAGAGGGAGAAGAAGGAGAAACTCAACTGATTTCTGTATGTATGACCAATAGAGTTTGGAAGAAAAATTAATATAGATACATGGAAAACTAAACAAATGGAAATATAATTTTTTGTTAATTCTAGAGCAATCAGTTCTGTAGTAAAGGAATTTATTACAGTATTCTACGTGGTTCAACATGAAGGAATACTTATTTTATCCTAATGTAAAGTTCATATATTAATTTCAGTAATGTCAAACTGTTATTCTGGGAGGGTTGTGAAGTGTATGTGTTTGTGATGATATAAGGAAGAATAATACTCATTGATCATAACAGGAGCCAATTGATGTCATCTTGTGATAAAAAGATTTAATTTATTATAAACATACTGTTTAGAAACTTGGGCATATATACCAGATAAAATAATTAGGAAAGTTGAAAGTGGCTGCCTCTGGGAATTTGGAATACAATGATAACCAAGCCAGACAAGGCAAGAGTTCTTGCCCTTGTATATAATGGAAGTTAGTGGGAATTGCACACAACTGAATGAGCAACTATTTTAAAAAGTGTAATAGTGTTATAAGAGAAGTACAGGAAGCAAATGGGCCACTTGGGATATGGCTGATCTGTTTTACTGGGTTTTATGTTAAACTGGGCTTTGTCAGGAAACTATTTGTTTCTATCCTTACTTCTAGAAGACCTCAAAACTATCTGTTGCGGGGCACCTGGGTGCCTCAATGGTTAAGCGTCTAACTCTTGATTTCAGCTCAGGTCATGATTTCACAGTTGTGAGATCGAGTCCTGTGTTGGGCTCCATGCTGATCGTGGACACTGCTTGGGATTTTCTTTGTCCCTCTCTTTCTGTCCCTCCCCCACTTGTGTTTACTCTGTCTCTCTCTCTCTCTCTCTCAAATAAATACATAAACAAACAAACAAACAAACATAAAACTTGTCATTGAAAATCTTGACTGTGGTGATATATACACACACTGGTGATAAAATTGAGTAGAACTAAACACCCACAGGAGCATAACTAAGACAAAACTGAATAATATGGATGGGTTGTATCTGTGTCAATATCCTGATGCTGATATTGTACTCTAGTTTTGCAAAATATTACCTCTAAACCTGGGTAAAGTGTATACTGGATCTCTCTGTCTTATTTCTTACATGTGAGTTACTACCACTATCTCAATAAAATTTTCAACCAGAAAAACATATTATTGGTTGCACAGATTCAAGATCTTTCAGGTTACAGGGAACAAAGGCATATTCAGAGTAGATCAGAGGGTGCCTGGGTGGCTCAGTCAGTTGGGCGTCCCAACAGGTCATGATCTCACAGTCTGTGAGTTTGAGCCCCATGTTGGGTTCTGTGCTGACAGCTCAGAGCCTGGAGCCTGCTTCAGATTCTGTGTCTCCCTTTCTCTCTGCCCCTCCCCCACTCATACTCTGTCTGTCTCTCTCTCTCTCTCTCTGTCTCTCAAAAATAAACATTAAAAAAGTATTGAAAGTAGCTCAGGAAATAGGGAATACAATAAGAATGAGGGAAAGTGTTTCAATATCAAAGATAGCTGGCTTGAAAGGAAATCACAACAGTACTCAAATCATCTGATAATAACTTAGAAGACACAAACGTTGAGTCTGTTGTCCCCTAGGTTAGGGTCCTGTCCCTGTGAATAATTATCCGTGTCTCCATATCTAGTGCTCCTGCCACTATTGATCAACCAATTCATTGAGCCTTGTCATTCCAGCTCCCTAAGAGAAAGCTGAATTGATTTATTCCTCACTGTCCATGAGAGGGTGCTCATGGTAATCAGAAGTTTGGTTGCACGTAACAAACTCTATTAATTTTCTAGGGCAGCCATCACAAAGCACTACAAACTGGGTTGTTTAAATAACAAAAATGTATTATCTCACAGTTCTGGAGTCTAGAAGTCCTGGATAAGATAGGGTCGTATCCTTCTGAGCTCTGACAGGGAAGGATCTGTTCCAGGCCTTTCTCCCAGCCTTATAGTTGGCTGTTTTCATGTTCACATGGTATTCTCTCTGTAAATTTAATCACAAATTGAATTTTTAGAAGAACCCTTTCATAGGGATGCCAGTCATATTTGATTAGGGCCTACCCTAATGATGTCATTTTAACTAATTACATCTGCAATAACACTATTTCCAAATAAGGTTACATTCTGAAGTCTGGGTATTTGGGCTTTGACACGTGAATTTGGGGTAGAAATTTGGGTGGATCGGAATTCAGCTGATAACACAAACCCAAGTCAAAAAGAGTTTAAGTTAAGGGGTTCCTGGGTGGCTCAGTTGGTTAAATGTCTGATTTTGGCTCAGGTCATGATATCACAGTTCATGGGCTCAAGCCCTGCATCGGGCTCTGTGCTGATGGCTCAGAGCCTAGAGCTACTTCAGATTCTGTCTCCCTCTCTCTATGCTCCTCCCCCACTTGCACTCTGTCTCTCTCTCTCTCAATGTTAAGAAAAAAAGAGTTTAAGTTAAAAGGGGATATAACTGTACATCTACAGGAAGGACAGGGGTCTCAGGAACAGTGGGAATCAGGGCCTGGAAGACCACCTTGACTCTTGCTTCTACTTGATGAGCTTCATCTCTCTTTCAAAGAGTTTACTTGCACAGGGCAGGGAATGTGATAACTGACAGCTCCAGAGATCCACGTTTCCATCATCAGAGAGGCAATGAATCTAGACTCACTGGTTCTGAATTAAAATGTTTCAGGATAAAGACTGTGATTGGTCCAACATGGTTTTGGAACCCACCCATAGACTAATTGCTGTGGTCACAAGTCTTGCCAAATATGTTCCATATGGTCTGAAGGAATGTTTTTCAAAAGAAGGGAGTATTTTTCTTGGTAGAACAAACTAAAGATCCCTATTATCTTGGTGGGTAAAGGCCACTTCCAAAGCTACTTGCTGCTGTTGGACCAGGCCCCTGATAATGTTTTAATCAGCGTGGCCAGGGTCACAATGTGGTATGAAACCATGCGGTGCCAAGCATGGCATACTATACATATCAAAGATAAACAAGGCTGGATGCTAGCTGGCATGGTAAGGACAGATTTCAAAGAATTGCAATAGGGAAACGAATCCAGAGTGGACTGAACTTAACCCTGATCTATGCGGAGGAGATTGGTGTTTTAAGGGGGGAAGGGCAGGGGAGGGAAGTGAAAATTTACAAAAAGCATGAATGGGGGTGGGGGTCGGTCCATATAAAACCCAGTTGTGTTTGCTAACCCGCATTTGTAAAAGTTAGGCTCCTACTCTTCCCACAAAGGCAGGTGGACAAAGGCCCTATCTTCAGGTGTCAGCTAGAACAGTCAATTCTCTGGGAAGCCTTGTGCTTTCTCAGGCAGGTACCTTGAGGGGGCTGGGGTCATCCTTGGGCTGCTGCTGTGAGCCCTTAACAATTACGTTAGTGTTTGTTCAAGTCTTCCTAGGCCAACGTTGAGGCCTAGTGAAGAAAAAGCTCAGAGGAGCCTGGATAAGGTTACTGTCAGTGGTTACCAGGGGTTTGTTGGTGGGAGGGAAGGAGGCATAAATAGGTGGGAACCAGGGGACTTTTAGGGCCGTGAAATTCTTCTGTATGATACTGTCATGATAGATACCTGTCATTATGTATTTGTTAAAACCCACGGAAAGTACACCAAGAGGGAACCTAATGTAAACCAAAGAGTTCATCTGATATTAATGTATCAGCACTGGTTCATCAACTGTAAGAAATGTACCACCCTGTGCAGGATGTTAATACAGGGAAAGGATGTATGGGGAAGAGGGAGATATATGGGAACCGTAGGTACTGCTGCTAATTTTTTCTATAAGCTAAAACTGCTCTAAAAATAAGTCTATTTATAAAAAAAGATTTTTTTCAGATGGTATTTTTTTTCATTTTTCATTAGGTTTGAAATGACTCATTAAATGGGAAGTGAAGGCTACTAATTGTCCTATTTATATAATAAAGTACAGACTCAAAGACACTTTAACACACTCTGTGTAAAATAAAAGTAATTATTGAAAAGTTGATCGTTTCAAAAGTAATGCATAATGTTAAAAATGTCTAAAGGGGCACCTGGGGGGCTCAGTCAGTTAAATGTCTGACTCTTGGTTTTAGCTCAGGTCATGATCTCATGGTTGGTGGGATTGAGCCCTGTGTCGGGGTCTACGCTGATGGCACGGAACCTGCTAGGGATTCTCTCTCTCCCTCCCTCTCTGCCCCTTCCCTGCTCCTGTTCTCTCTCTCTCTCTCAAAATAAATAAACTTAAAAAAAAAAAGTCTAAAGTAGAAGGTAGCATCCTACCCCACACAAGTAATCGCTCTTAGGAGTTTGAAGTACCCTCTCCCAACCCCATCCTACCCCAACTACCTTCATTCATTTTGTCCTCACAAAAACTTTGTGATAAAAAGTTGTGATACAAGTAGGGAAGCTATTATAGTGTCTGCTCAGAGAACCAGTGCTATGGAGCCTCTGGGGACAGTTTTCAGTATGTGGTTTGGCCGAGTTTCCACTAGAAACACCCAGAAGGCACATACTCAGCACCTGGCAAGAGGAAGCCTTGAAGAAAAGATGTTTTCCCTCTGTTCTCTGTAACGAATATTTGGAAACAGACCCCTGTATGTGAGGTAAAGCTTTTTTAAATGTGCTCGAACAAAAAGATGAAAGGTTCTATAAGGAGAAAAAAAAGTGTTTTTCCAAAAACTGAGAGAAGTTGCTGAGGAGACAGCTGACTTCCTGCCTTATTTCCAGAGACTAACTTTCTTAAGGTATTAGCAAACCCGGTCCCAGGAAAACTGCCTTTGAATGAAAATCTCCAGTATTTGGTGAACATTAAGTAGGGCGCCCTATTTGGGTAATGACTCAGATTCGATATCCAGCTGTCAGTAATGTTAGCATTTGTCGGGTTTCATGAAATCTTTTATTGACTTAGGCATCCTGATTCAGGTTTTGCTTGTTTTTGTTTTTGTTTCCTATTCTCCACCTGTTTGTGGGTAGGTTTTTATGACCAGTGTGGAATTCCTAATTTTACACATTTACTTATAGTTCATGCTTGAAATTTGATGAAGGAAATTGAGCTGTTCTATCTACTGCCTTACAAGCGGGAGATCCTAGGGTAAATGTGTGTGTGACAAACCAGGACCGCAGAAGTAGTGTAGAAACAAGCTTGGAAAAGAGAGGTAATTATCTAAAATTAGATCAAGTAAAAACCGCTCTGTTAGGTAAATCCTGTTGCTAAATTACCTACAGCAAGCTAAGCATGTAATACTGTGTTCCACGAAAAAAGAATTCGAAAGCCTTAGCAACAAGAAAGTGTTTGGAATACCTAGTGTTAGCAAGTCCTTTCCTGTTTTTCTTTATTACTTTCCCAGCTTGCAAAAGGACATGGGGAAGTTTATGGAGCATTGATTTAGGGCATGGAAAAGGGCCCAATTTTTATAAATGTCCTTATAAATAAACAAATTAATCACTCTGAGGTCAAGGGATGTTCCTAAGCAATCAGTGATATTTTTCTAGAACTTAATGGATACGCTATGTTTTCACAATTACCATTTGTTCTAGTTGCCCTCTTTTAATTGTAGTCTTACGCCTTCGACAAAAAGCTTTGCGGTGTCATGGGGATTGAGCTCCCCAAGAAAAAGGTCATAAAACAAGTAATGCTGAACCAAAGAGCCAGGTATCTTGACGAATTTGTAATTACAGCTGTTTGTAAAGTTCCACTTTCTCCTCCAGAGCTATCAATTCAGCCCCGTAGGAGAAATTTGAACAATATACTTTGTCTAGCTGTCTTGACACCTGTTGGGAAAAATCTGCAGTGACTAGGGAGAGAGGACATTGTATCGTCTTTCCTTTCTCTCTCTCTTCCCCCCACACCTACCACACATAATTTTCATAGACAGGTGTCTGCTCTAAATCAAACTAGGATCTAATAAATCATTAAAACAGGACGTTTGAAGACCGATGTAATGATTTGGGGGAAATTCTTATGAGGTAATGTTACTCAAAAGAAGCAAGACGCAAAAATGAACTTTGCTGTGATCACAACTGTGTAATAACTGTGCGTGTATACACACAAGGTCTCCGAGATAGCAGGTAAAAATGAAAAACATCTGATCTCTGGGGAGATTTAAACAAATCTTTTAGGTGGATTTGCTTTCATCTTGCTGTGGTTAGTGCAAACTGAAAAGGAAAAGGAAAAGAAAGGCAGGTGTGACATTCAAAATATCAAATAAGGGGCGCCTGGGTGGCTCAGTCGGTTAAGCGTCCGACTTCAGCTCAGGTCAAGATCTCGCGGTCCGTGAGTTCGAGCCCCGCGTCCGGCTCTGGACTGATGGCTCAGAGCCTGGAACCTGCTTCAGATTCTGTGTCTCCCTCTCTCTCTCTGCCCCTCCCCCATTCATGCTCTCTCTCTGTCTCAAAAATAAATAAACGTTAAAAAAATTTTTTAAATTATCAAATAACCTGTGTTATAGGCTATGGAGGCTGTTCCACCAAGCAGCTGCCGTAATTTTGGAGGGTTCCAGATGGTGGGAGGTAAATACGGCCCTCGCAAAGCCATGTCGGCGATGGTCATTTTTCCGTGGGTCTGGGGCCCACGAATGAGGTGGGAGCTGTGGCTGCCCTAGCAGGATGCTGGGGCAGTTACCAAGGCAGCCCCTCTGGATGCCTTACCTGGAGCCCGAGTGGTGGATGGACGGAGGCACCAGGTGCTCAAACTTCACCTGGTTACCAGCCAGTCCCGTAGTCTTTCCGTGTTTGAAAAACTGGCCCAACTGCGACAGTGCCCACGAGCTGACAGGAGCCCTGCTTAAGGACTATCCTGAAAGAGAGGAAATGAGATAATGCCCATAAAAGCTTTTATTATAATGCCTAGCACGTGGGATATACTCCATAAATGTTGGCTGTTGTAATCATGTAGCATTCTTCGTTATGTTTTCTTTTTTAAATGTTTATTCATTTTTGAGAGACAGAGAGTGACAGAATGTGAGCGGGGAAGGGTCAGAGAAAGAGGGAGACACAGAATCTGAAGCAGGCTCCAGGCTCCAAGCTAGCACAGAGCCTGACGCGGGGCTCAAATCCACAAACTGTGAGATCATGACCTGAGCAGAAGTCAGATGCTTAACCGACTGAGCCACCCAGGCACCCCTCCTGCTTATGCTTTTATTCTTATTAATAAGCAAAAATCACACATGCATATGGAAAGAGAGAGAAAGCCCCAGTGACTCTTCCTTTTCTTAAATGGGTAATAATTCTATCATGAGGATCCTACCTTCCTAAATTAATCTAATCCCAATTACTCCCCAAAAGGTGCCACCTCCAGATACATCACATTGGAGGTTAGGGCTTCAAACTATGAATTTTGTGATACACAAACATTCATCCCATAATACAGATCCTATACAGAAATCTTAGAGGGATAGCTACATAGATTAAAGTGGGCTCTAACCATCCCTCCATAGACCCATGCAGTCATTTACTCACCCACATACCCATCCTTCATCCATCCATGCATGCATCCATCCACTTAATGTTTATTTATTCATTTTGAGGGGGGAGGGGCAAAAAGAGGGAGGGGGGAATCGCAAGCAGGTTCTGTGCTGTCAGCACAGAGCCCAACGTGGGGCTCAATCTTATGAACCATGAGATCATGACCTGAGCTAAAATCAAGAGTCAGACACTTAACCCACTGAGCCACCAGGCATCCTCCTGCATCCATTTAATAAACATTTACTGATCATCTATCATATCTCAGAAGAACACACTAACAGGGAAAATAAATGATACACTATATCTAAATGCTACAACAGGACATTCTAAATGCTAAACAAGATCTATGGGAAATCAATGAGATAGAAAACTCATATTGATTGAGAATGGCATCAAGTTCTTTACCAATTTATTTGCCCTAGTCTGAATTAAGAAATACTCTTCTAGGGGTGCTTAGGTGGCTCAGTCTAAGTGTCTGACTTCAGCCCAGGTCATGATCTTATAGTTTGTGGGTTTGGGCTCTGCATCGGGCTCTGTGCTGACAACTCAGAGCCTGGAGCCTGCTTTGGATTCTGTGTCTCTCTCTCCATCCCTCTCCCACTTGTGCTCTCTCTCTCTCTCAAAAATAAATACATAAACATTAAAAAATATATATTTCTGGGGCACCTGGGTAGCTCATTGATTAAGTCTGACTTTGGTTCAGGTCATGATCTCATGGTTTGTGGGTTCAAGCCCCGTGTCTGGCTCTGTGCTGACAGCTCAGAGGCCGGAGCCTGCTTCGGATTCTGTGTCTCCCTCTGTCTCTGCCCCTCCCCTGCTCACTCTGTCTGTCTGTCTCTCAAAAATAAATAAACATTAAAAAAATTTTTTTAAACACGTTTCTAGTTCCAAAGTGAAATTAGAATCAGGTTCTTTTTCCTCCAAAGTGCCTTTCATCCTAAGATTCAGCGGGAAAGAAGGGATGAATTCATCTCCAGCCAAAGAAGGTGATAAAGATCACAACTCCTAACCATCCATGTATGCCAGCGGTGGGGGGGGGGGGGCGGGGGACGGAGGTATTCTCAGGGAACCCACTTCTGTTCTCTGGTTAGTGGAGGAATGCTGCACTCAGCAGGTTCCAGTAGCAACACAGGTAACTTGGGTTGTACTGCCAGGATGGACTTCGGGTCTTCACTCTTCAGGGTCAGCAGGGAGGAGCCCTGGGTCTTCTAAGGAGTGATCCACGAGGCAGTCTAGTTGGCATTATGAATCCATAGAGAATAGGCAGGCAATTAGAGGCTGCCCAGGCAAAAATATCCACCCAGCCCCTTAAAATATTTAGCTAAAAGCTAATCATATATTTATATTTTAAAAAGTACTGCGGCCAAATCTAAGTGCTTTATTATAACCAAGTTGTAACAGCAAACTTTCTTTTAAATTTTTTAAAAAATTTATTTCTGAGAGACAGAAAGAGCGAGCAAAGGAGGGACAGAGAGAGGGAGAAAGAGAATCCCAAACAGGCTCTGCACTGTCAGCACAGAGCCCGACGTGGGGCTCAAACTCACAAACTGTGAAGTCATGACCCGAGCCAAAGTCAGACCCTTAAGCAACTGAGCCACCCAGGAGCCCCTGTAACAACAAACTTTCTACTTAGAGATTTGAAATACTTTGAGGATTACTTTAGTAACCAGAGGGCAAACATCTCATTACAAACAGGTATCTATTTTGTGGACATAAGGGTGTTATCCTTGGAAACCCTTGCTAAGACCCTATTCTATGAGAGAGATGATTTTTTTTAAGTTCATTTATTTATTTTTGAGGGAGAGAGAGAGCCTGAGCAGAGGAGGGGCAGAGAGAGGGGGAGAGAGAGACAGAATCCCAAGCAGGCTCTGTACTGTCAGTGCAGAGCCTGACGTGGGGCTTGAACTCACAAACTGTGAGATCATGACCTGAGCCGAAACCAAGAGTCAGATGCTCAACTGGCTGAGCCACTCAGGCACCCTAAGAGAGGTATTCTTAATCCCATATCATGGATGAAGAAATTAAGTCTCAGCAAATTAATTTGCTAAGTTGTTTTAAACACTTGCTAAAGTTAGGTGACCCTCTTCTCTGGAATAAGCCTATTTTGATTCTCGCTCTTTCTCTCTCTCAACTTTTTATTTATGAAAAGAATCATATTACACATAGATTGGGAGACAGTACAAGAAATTTCCATGTACCCATCACCTAGATACATCAGTCACCAACTGGGGGTATCTCTTGTTTCATAAAGTGGTAGCCAGCCAAATGGGGAGTCTCATATTATGTCTCTTATTTTTTCTCTCAAACAACTTGCTTAACAAAATCTAGGAATATCTACATGATTCTCCAGCCCCTTGCTCTGAGATGAATTTTCCAAATGCCTGAGCATTTCTGGGACTCTATTTGATCTTAGGGGCTGGTACAGAAGTGCTGTGTGTGACCCACAGGCAACCTCTGTGGAGAGGGGAAAATGCAAGCTTCAGGAAGCTGAGGACCTCAGCTCCTTTTGATGACCTCTCCTGGGACAGTCATGATGGACCAGTCCTAATTCTAAATGGGAATTTCAAGCACATTTAATGGACACTTCCTTCTTTATTCTTTAATAGAAACATTAAAACAGTAAGGAAGAATAATTTATAGACAGGTTTCTCACGGGGATTTGGCAAATATTATCCAACCTGTTTTCTCACTGCAATATGTATAATTTATCTTCTGAAAAAGAAGATGTGTAACTGTGACTTAATACCAGTATACGACAGTCGCGATTTCTTCACCCTATTTTTTTTACAAGAAAGACAAAATCATTAACTATATTCAATTTATAAGACTATAAAGGAACATTTGACCAGGAGTCTTCCAGAACATAAGCTTCCTCTAGCAAATGGTACTGACACAATCAGAAACTCAGGCCTGCCAGTCTGTATTAATCAGCTTTGTTACAGTACACAATGGCCCATATAGAGGAGGAAAAACTTTTCCTCTGTGTTCTGTACCCAAAGCCCATGAATTAAACTGACAAAAACCAGGGGTGCCTGGGTGGCTCAGTCAGTTAAGCGTCTGGCTTCAGCTCAAGTCACGATCTCATAGTTCGTGGGTCGAGCCCCGTATGGAGCTCTGTGCTGACAACTCAGAGCCTGGAACACGCTTCAGATTCTGTGACTCCCTCTCTCTCTGCCCCTCCCCCACTCACACTCTGTTTCTCTCTGTCTCTCAAAAATAAATACATGTTAAAAATAATTTTAAAAAATAAGCTAGCAAAAACCAGGTTAACAGGGGAAAACCCCAGTTTACCTACATGTGTAACACACATACACATGTGGGTCAACAATGATGAGTAACACAAAAGGATGGCTAGAATTTGGGGCTTATACACCATCTTCAAAAGTGAAAGAGAAGGGGAGAAATGCACTTGCAGGGAAACAAATGAGTTTTTGGAAAGGTAAGTAGATTTCCAGGAGAACAAAGAGGAGATGAGAAAGTTATTGATAGTGTTTGTCTATACAGCTACAGTGATCTTTCTGTTTCCTTCAGAGCCATATATCTCCCCTGGAGAAGGGATTTGGGATAGGTTTTACTTTTTTTCTCCCTTCCTGGAAGAGATCTGCCCTAAAGAGAAATCTACGGCAGCATTATTTCCCAGAAGTTGCTTTTAGTTAGCTTCCTGTAACAATCTTGTAATAATTTTGTTAGCTTCTTATGATAATTATACCAACTCTGGGGTTCTGAGTTGGTTCCCACACCCCAAAACCTCAGTAGCTTATGAGAACAAAGATTTACTTCCCAATCATGTCACACCTCAGCTGTACAATGGTGACAGTTCTCTTCCATGGGTCTTCTTCACTCCAGAATCCAGAATGGGGGTCTGAAAGAGCAGCCCCCAATGGGAATGTGCTGTTTTCCAGTGGCAGAAAGAAAACAGAAGAGCCTTGCAGTGTCTCTGAGAACTTCTATTTGGATGTAGCGTTTGTTACTTCTGTTCAAGTCCATTTGCCAAAGGCAAGCCATATGGCCAACCTGGCTATTGGTGAGGCATGAAAATCATAGTCCTTCCACAGAGAGGTCACTGCAAGTCACAGAGCAACAAATAAGGGACTATTACTGGTAAGGGGGGGGGTGATTAACTGGGAACAATACTGTTGATCAGAGTCTGCAAAGATATGCTCCGAGGTTCTGAAAATCATCTGTAAAGGTTTGAGTGCCGCCTTAAAAAATAATGAGAAGTTTGCATTCTGCATCAGAAATACTCCTCTCTCTCCACCAAAAAACTACTGGAACTGATTCATGAATTCAATAAAGTCACAGGATATAAAATCAATGCACAGAAATCAGTTGCATTCCTATACACCAATAATGAAGTGACAGAAAGAGAAATCAAGGAATCAATCCCATTTACAATTGCACCAAAACCCGTAAAATACCTAGGAATAAATCTAACCAAAGAGGTGAAAAATCTATATACTGGAAACTATAGAAAGGTTATGAAAGAAATTGAGGAAGACACACAAAAAAAATGGAAAAATATTCCATGCTCCTGGATAGGAAGAACAAGTATTTCTAAAATGTCAACACTACCCAAAGCAATCTACATATTTAATGCAATACCTATCAAAATGACACCAGCATTCTTCACAGAGTTAGAACAAATAATCCTAAAATTTATATGGAACCAGAAGAGATCCCAAATAGCCAAAGCAATCTTGAAAAAGAAAACCAAAGCTGGAGGCATCACAATCCCGGACTTCAAGCTGTATTACAAAGCTGTAATCATCATGATAGTATGGTACTGGCACAAAAACAGACACTCAGATCAATGGAACAGAATAGAGAACCCAGAAATGGACCCACAAATGTATGGCCAACTAATCTTTGACAAAGCAGGAAAGACTATCCAATGGAATAAAGACAGTCTCTTCAGCAACATGCAGAAGACATGCAGGGGGACAGTGACATGCAGAAGAATGAACCTGGACCACTTTCTTACACCAGACACAAAAATAAACTCAAAATGAATGAAAGACCTAAAAGTAAGACAGGAAGCCATCAAAATCCTAGAGGAGAAAGCAGGCAAAAACCTCTTTGACCACGGCCACAGCAACTTCTTACTCAACACGTCTTTGGGGGCAAGGGAAACCAAAGCAAAAATGAATTCTTGGGACCTCATCAAAATAAAAAGCTTTTGCACAGTGAAGAAACAATCAGCAAAACTAAAAGGCAACTGACAGAATGGGAGAAGATATTTGCAAACAACATATCAGATAAAGGTTTAGTATCCAAAATCTATAGAGAACTTATCAAACTCAACACAACAAATAATCCAGTGAAGAAATAGGCAAAAGACATGAATAGACATTTCTCCAAAGAAGACATCCAGATGGCCAACCAACACATGAAAAAATGCTCAACATCACTCATCATCAGGGAGATACAAATCAAAACTACAATGAGATACCACCTCACACCTGTCAGAATGACTAGCATTAACAACTCAGGCAACAACAGATATTGGCGAGAATGGGGAGAAAGAGGATCTCTTTTGCATTGTTGGTGGGAATGCAAACTGGTGCAGCTACTCTGGAGAACAGTATGGAGGTTCCTCAAAAAATTAAAAATAGAACTACCCTACAACCCAACAATTGTATTACTAGGTATTTACCCAAGGGATACAGGTATGTTGTTTCGAAGGGGCACATGAACCCCAATGTTTATAGTAACACTATCAACAATAGCCAAAGTATGGAAAGAGGAAAGAGCCCAAATGTACATCGACGGATGAATGGATAAAGAAGATGTGGTATACACACACACACACACACACACACACACACACAATGGAGTATTACTCAGCAATCAAAAAGAATGAAATCTGGCCATTTGCAAGTACGTGGCTGGAACTAGAGGGTATTATGCTAAGTGAAATTAGTCATTCGGAGAAAGACAAATATCTTATGATTTCACTCATATGACGACTTTAAGATACAAAACAAATGAACATAAGCAAAGGGAAGCAAAAATAATATAAAAACAGGGAGGGGGACAAAATATAAGAGACTCTTAAATCTGGAGAACAAACATAGGGTTGTTCTAGGTGTTGTGGGAGGGGGGATGGGCTGAATGGGTAAGGGGCACTAAGGAATCTACTCCTGAAATCATTGTTGGACCATATGCTAACTAACTTGGATGTAAATTAAAAAGTAAATAAACTATTAATAAAAAATACTCCTCTCTCAAAAATAAATAACTCTTTCAAAAATAAATAAACATTTAAAAAAATTTTTAAAAGTCGGTGCGGGGGACCTGGGTGGCTCAGTCGGTTAAGCATCAGACTTCAGCTTAGGTCATGTTCTCACAGTTTGTGAGTTCGAGCCCTGTATTGGGCTCTGTGCTAACAGGTCAGAGTCTGGAGCCTGCTTCTGATTCTGTGCCTTCCTCTGCCTCTGCCCCTCCACTGCTCATGCTCTGTCTTTCTCTCTCAAAAATAAACATTAAAAAAATTAAGAAATACTCAAGGTGGCAATAATAATAATAATAATAATAATGTTATATTCCCCTGAGAATCTTCAAAGAAAATAGCCCCCCCTGGAGGCAGCACTACTCTCAGCCATGCCTGTGCTTGGATTCCTGCTCCCTGGCACCAGACCAAGCATCCCAGTGAAGACTGTGTCTCTCGCTTCCCTCCAAGTTTAAACCTTTCCAAATAAAAGCCTGGGAAAAGGAAATCCTATAACTCCTTGTGGCATACAGTTAGTTCCTGTATGACTGATTAGTTTGTCTTATTAACTATATTGTTCAGACCCTTTGTCTCTATAGTGATTTATTTCGATTTGATCACATTAAAAATGAAGGATTAAACTTTACTATTACAACCTTATTTCTATAGATCTATTTCTCCCTACATTCACCTATGTTTTCTGTTTGGAATGTGTTTGCATGGTGACCTCTGCTCAACCCCTTTCCTCCCAAACCAATTCCTGCTCATCTTTTAAAGGCAACTTACCACTTCTGTGGAAACTTCCCTGATCCTAGTGGTTCATGCTCTCATCCTGGGAATGACGTCTGTGCTTTGCATACATCTTTCTTTGGAGAAAAGAGACTTTATGGTGACAGAAATTTTAGTGTTATCCAAAGGAAGGTAAAGATGGATGAGAGAGGAGGAGATGGGGAGAGAGTGTTTCAAGAATGAGCTGAAGGTCAAGGATAGAAACTTGAGGAATTCTCTAGCAGAAAAAGGAAGAAGAAAAATACTAGATCTCACAAGAGCAGGAACCTGCAGAGTGAGGGAAACAATCTGCTCCCTATTCTCACGAGCAGGTTGATAGTTCATTTCTCAAACCAGTTTCCAGGATACTGCTGGCACTGTAAGCAATTCACACTGCAGCCAAACTGACTTGGCATGGGTCATGTTTTCTATTTCTAACAGTCGCTCAGTGCATTCGCCATACCTGGGTTCTGTGCCCACTGCTGGGACTGAGGATGAGGGTGAGGGCAAGGAGCCCAGCCCACCCAAACTCCACCGCTTGAAAGGCTCTCGGTTTCTCTGGAAATATAACCCTGATAAACCTGTGGTATCCTCTCATCCAGTTTGCACTTCATCAAACGCTTGAATTAGTAATGCTGAGTCATTCATTCAACAAACACTAAGTGTTTACAGGTACCTGCTTACACAATATAGCAATGAAAAAGATAAAGTCCCTGTCCCAAGGACCTCACGTTCTAATGACCCTTGGCTCCTTAAGTTCACTCGTGGTTGGTCATGGTGATGATCCTAAAACCTCGACATAGAAACTGATGGATTTGGTCTTTGAGAAACAGGCATAGATGCCCCCTTCCCTTTTCCCTCCAGGGCTCTCTTTTATTTCAAAGCTTGCCTCTTTCTGGTAAGATGCTACTAAAAGCCTCAAGGAATAGCCAAGACATGACATCCGTTCTCAAGTGCCCTAAAGCTCTAGCTACAGAAGATACATGGACAGAATTCCAGGATACAGCAGAATCTACATAGCCAGGAATTTCTAACCACTTTGTGGGAATCTCTAACTTCCCAGTGAAGAATGGGAACTTCTCTTGTCTTATCTTGACTCAGCCAATTCTAGGTGGTGGAGTTTGTCCCTTGCAGTATCCCCCTTGGAGGCACTTGCTCCGGCTTCTCTGAGTATAAGCAATAGAATCCAACCTTGGTTAACCTAAGTAAAAATGGAATTTATTCAAAGTACATGGCATAGCTTGCCGAGTCAAAGAAGCCAGCATGATGCCTGGTATGCAGATAAATGAAAGATATATATACATATATATAGTGGTGCCTGAGTGCTCAGTTGGTTGAGCATTCAACTCTGGATTTTGGCTCAGGTCACGATCTCATGGTTCAGAAGACCGGGGCCCGCCTTGGGCTCTGCACTGACAGCGTGGATCCTGCTTGGGATTCTCTCTCTGCCCCTCCCCCACTCATTCTCTCTTTCTCTCTCAAAATAAATAAATTGACATTAATACACACACACACACACACACACACACACACATTTAAAGAACATCCAGACTCCTACTAGCACAAAAGGTAAGTCACAAAGTCACAACACAAAATATAACCAAAACATATAATACCATGAAAACTACATATGAGTATAAATAAATAAATTATTAGCAGGGTGCACATTAAACTGTCACAGTTGCTAAAGCTACAGCAAAAACACAGTTGGGGTTAGTGGTGGGTGACAGTAGCAAGGTAGGACTTCATGTTTTACTCCAGAGTCTTCTGGGTTGTTTGAATCTTTTATGAACAGAATATATTCATGTATTATTTGGCATAGTTAAATTAAAATTCCTACAATTAAAGTAAGACAATACCAACATATTTTAGAATATTTGTAAAGTTCAGAGAAAAATATTATCTTCCAAAAAGATAATAATAAAAATCATCAGTAGAGTCATTATCTTCCAGGAGCAAAGTCATTTGGAAGATTGGCCATACACAGGATTCTCTTGTTTTGATAAACTTTCTGAAAATTAGACACCCATAAGATAACATTTTGTGAAACCCACCTACAAATAGCTTTAAGCAGTTGGTTTAATTTTGTTAGCAGCTAATAAAATTCAACCTCAAAATACTTAGAGTAACCACAACTGATTGCAAAAGGATTGAGGGAAAATTGCGATAGAAAACTGAGCTACTAAAAGGTGTCTAATGCGAGAGAAGTTTCTGGATTGGTGTTTGTTTAAAAGAGAGTTTGACTAAATCCCATGACTGTGTGGCTTAATTCAACCAATCCCATGTGGCCCTGCTGCCAAGTTTATTACCTGCTCAAATCAAATCAATATTCTTGGTGCCTTATATAAGGCACGCTTCAGTGGTTTCCATTTTCTTTTGTCATCAGAAGGACTGAATAAGAGCTGACGTAACTAATGGAAATTCTTTTCATTCTTCATCAAGCTGAGTTAGAGGTTTCCTGAAGCCAGATTTTCTCCCAACCATATAAATCATTAAAAGCCTCACACCCCGAAAGCCACGCACTGCTGTTTTCATCCTCAATGCACTTTTCCCTAGGCCTTATGCTGTACTCTTCTTTTTTTTTTTTTAATTTTTTTTTAACGTTTATTTTTGAGACAGAGAGAGACAGACCATGAACGGGGGAGGGTCAGAGAGAGGGAGACACAGAATCTGAAACAGGCTCCAGGCTCTGAGCTGTCAGCACAGAGCCCGACGCAGGGCTCGAACTCACGGACCGCGAGATCATGACCTGAGCTGAAGTCGGCCGCTTAACTGACTGAGCCACCCAGGTGCCCCACTGTACTCTTCTGTATTAGCACTGCTACATCATTCATTCTAAAAGTCCCATTCATTTTATAAAGTGTCCTGGGGCTAGAATGCTTTTCCAATCCACTTTTGTTTTGATGACTATCCCATTACTGTATTTATGCCTCATAGTGCCAAGAAACCATCCCTAATGGCATTATGTAACAAATATAATACTATTAGATTTTGAGGTGCTAGGTACTCCTGTGATTTTTGGAAACCACTGAACACTGTCCATACGAAGACAGTGCAGCCCGGGGAGATTAGGTGACTTGTCCAGCTCATAGCCATCAATATCTGATGGATTTCCAACAGCAAAGTTGTTTTGCCCAGCACCACCTGGATTCTGATTCAGGAGCAGCAAGGGTCCTGGTATGCAGACAGACAAAGGATGAAGGCAGGCCCCGAATCCCTGTGCCTGTGGGCAGTTTTAAGTCTCTTGTGGCATTTTTTAAAAGCAGCTTTCTTGAGGGACACTTGGGTGGCTCAGTCAGTCAAGCGTCTGACTTTGGCTCAGGTCATGATCTCACAGCTTGTGAGTTCAAGCCCCACAACAGGCTCTGTGCTGATAGCTCAGAACCTGGAGCCTGCTTTGGACTCTGTGTCTCCCTCTCTCTCTGCCCATCCACTACTCATGCTCTATCTCTGTATCAAAAATAAATAAACCTTAAAATAGTTTTTTAAATAAGAAAGACACTTTTATTGAGGTATAATCTGCATACCATAAAATTCATTTAAGTGTATGATTCAGTGATTTTTACATTTACAGAATTGTGCAGACATCACCACAATCCAATTTGAGAATGTTTCCATCACTGCAAAAGAGCCTTGGAGTCCATTTACTGTCACTCCCTGGTCCCACCCCCTAGCCCCAGGTGACCATGAATCTGCCTTCAGTTTCTAGAGATTTGCCTTTTCCGGACATCTCCTGTAAATGGACTCTTTCAATATGTGGCCATTTCTCTGTGCCATTTTTTTGTCTTTCTGACTACAAGTTCAGATTGTCACTTGGCATGGTAGTGCATTCCATTGATTGCTCTCTGTCTCTGTCAGGTGTTCACATCTTCCCTTGATGAGACTTAAGGCACAGTTTCATACCCCCTATAGTATACTTTCCCAGTGACCTGCCTATATCTCCTTGTTCAAACCATTTCAGGCACACCAGCCCGACTTCAAACTGCCAGAACCCCCCTTTTTCTGTTTTAGTGTTGAGCTGTCTTTGGCTATCTTTATGGCAGGGGCAGGGAATTAATATCCCTCAAGAGTTGTCTCAACCAATGGCTGAAGGAAGAAGAGTATAAATACCCCAGATCCCTGGTCTCTCAGGAGACCTGAAAGGTTATGTGCTCTGTAGTGACTCAGAGTTTCCCAAGGGGGACCAAGTTCTCCTTGTCCACCCACAGTAGTACCTGGCTTGATTGCTGACCCTACACTAGTTGCTTTGCCTTCCAGTTCTCACTTCCCTACTCCCTTTCCAGTGTTTTCTTTTCCTTCAAAATAAGCTACTTGCACTGGGATTCCTGTTTCAGTGTCTAATTCTGAGGAAATGCAAATTAATTCCATCCCCATCATGGGCTCGATACATACTGAGCCTAATGTAGATGTCTGTTCCACCCTTGACCTTCTTAATTTGGTACTTTCATTAATCTATCCTGGACACCCCAAAACCAGCTGCTAAAGGATGGCTATCACAAAAAAGACAAATAATAACTACTGGTGGCAAGGATGTGGAGAAATTGAAACCCCCATACCCTGGTGGGAATGTAAAATTCCACTGTGGAAAATGATCTAGTGGTTCCTGAAAAGGTTTAACATAAAACTGATATATGATCCAACAGTCCCAATCCTAGATATATCTGCAAGAGAAATGAGAACACATATCCACACAAAAACTTCTAAATGCATGTTCACAGCAGCATATACCTAATGGTCAAAAGGCAGAAACAATCCAAGTATCTATTAGCTGTTAAATGAATAAATGAAATGTATCATATCCATACAATGGAACATCACTCAGCTATAAAAAGGAATGAGGTACCGACACATGCTACAACACGGATGGACCTTGAAAACTGCATGCTGCATGAAAGAAGCCGGTCCAAAAAGCCACATATGGTACACTTCCATTTATATGAAATATTCAGAACAGGCAAATCTATAGAGACAGAGAATAAATAAATGGTTGCCTCAGTTGAGGGAGTGCAGATATAAAGTTTGGGAGATGCTGGCTACAGGGCATGGTGTTTCTTTGTGGGATGATGACAATGTTCTAAAATTTATGTGGTGATGGATGAACAACTGTGAATATACTAAATTTACATTGAATTGTATACTTTAAATAGGCAAATCTGAGCGTACGTGAATTATATCTCAATAATGCTTTTATTAGAAAAACAAACAAAACAGCTGCTAACTAGTGTGGTTATTTAGGAAATTACCCAGGCCGTACTCTGCTTCTATTCACCAATACACCTTTGTATCTTGGCTTTCAGATTTCTGGCAGCAAACGCAAAACTTCAAGACATATGGATGGCAAATATGTGCAAGAGAAACACAGACAGAAGTTTACTAACCTGTAAACTTCACGTATACAGGAGACACACACACACACACACACACACACACATGGAAAAAATGAGTAACTCTCAGAGGTGGCTTAGAACTCAGGCTTAAAGGGGAGGTGCCTGCGTGGCTCAGTTGGTTTAGTGTTCGACTTTGGCTCAGGTCATGGTCTCACAGTTTGTCAGCACAGATCTCACTGTTGTCAGCATGGAGCCCACTTCAGAACCTCTGTCCCCCTCTCTCTCTCTGCCCCTCCCCTGCTCACGCTCTCTCAAAAATAAATAAACATTAACAAAATAATTCAGGCTTAAATATTATCTTCAGCTAAAGACACAAGAAAGATTTAGGAAGGCCAGTTATGGGGAGGTGCTCAGGAAAAGTAGGTTAACAGGGTAAGGTTTGTTCTGTAGCTTTCAGTTGGTACCATCTCAAGTGATAAGGGTTTAAAGTTGTCTCTGGAGGTTAACCTTTGTCCTTCTTGGTAAGAAGGGAAGAGTGACACCTTTATCAATTTATGTCCTGCTATTAGGCAAATAGGGAAGGATAGAGAGCTTTTTTAGTATTTGTTTCTTCTCTGTTGCCTTCAGCTCAAAATAATCCTTATGCCAAAGTGGCATATTTTGGGATGGCATATTCTTTCTCCCCTTCAATAGCTAACAATCATTAGATATTGACAAAGTGCTGTGCAGTACTAAGGGCATGACATAGTGTAAATGCTCCTGAAAGCAGAAACTCACTCTTTGTTGGATTATCACATACTAGGTGATATCAGGACTTCAGAAAAAAAAAAAGTGGTTATTCTTACACAGACATTGGAGACTTCTGCCAAACAGTACTGGGTATGATCTAACACACATCACTGAAGACAGTTAATTGGTTCACTAAGAGTCAAAACCTTAACAATCCCTACTCATTAAAGGACAGAAAAAATGACAAGTCCAATATCCCCTAACTTGGGACCTAGTGATCCTACATTTATTGCAGCAGACATGATTACTTTTTTCCCCCTAATTTTTAAAATTTCTAAAACTATTTTGAAAATTTTCAAGCATACAGCAAACTTGAAAGAATTTTGTAGTGAGCACCTATACACTTACCCCTAGATTGTACAGTGAACATTTTACTATATTTTATCAATATCTGTCCCTCTATCCTTTTCTCTACTCATCCATAACCCATCCATTTTTTTTGAACAAAGTAAATTTGCAAACATCAGTACAATTACCCTTAAATATTTAATTAATCAGAATTCAATATCTGCTTAGTTTTTTTTTCCTTTAGTGTAAAACTTACTTTCAATGAAATGCAAATCTTAAATGTATGTTTGCTATTATGAAAATGCCATTATACCTGCAAGAGCAGTGCAGCCTGATTTGCCTTTGCCTGGTGAGGTTGCATGGCCAGGACTCACCCTCAGGGTCCTGCATGTACAGGGTTGAGTCCTCTTTTCATTTAAAATGTTTACACTTTGTTCATCATAGATTTTTTTTTTTAATTTAAAAAAAAATTTTTTTTAACGTTTATTTATTTTTGAGACAGAGAGAGACAGAGCATGAACGGGGGAGGGGCAGAGAGAGAGGGAGACACAGAATCGGAAGCAGGCTCCAGGCTCCCAGCCATCAGCCCAGAGCCCGACGCGGGGATTGAACTCACGGACCACGAGATCGTGACCTGAGTTGAAGTCGGACGCTCAACCGACTGAGCCACCCAGGCGCCCCCATCATAGATTTTTTAACCCACTTGCTCTTCAGCATAGAAGTCAGGTAATTCAATCAATAAACATCATGATTTTGGGTCACTTCCCTTGTGCATGTAACTACTAACCCTGAGTGATAAGCAAGGCACTATCTAACAATGACAGATGACCAAACTGACCAATGCAGACCAAATGCTGACCCATTAGCAACGTGATGGAACCGCGCTGGGACTAACATCCTCCTGAGCTGATGAGTGGAGGTGGGAGGGTCTCAAATTGGGGTGAGTTTCAAAAATGTGAGGTGTTGGTGAAAGAATTTGTTTTGTGTTAGTAAGCAGACTGCTTGAAAATGGAAGCTAGTGGTGCTGCTCTGCTAGGTAGAGAGCTTTAGCTGAACAACTGCTGGATATGAAATTGAGTAGAAGACCACCAAGCTAGTCAATTCCCCCCCCCCCCGGCCCCCTCACAGGCAGCCCACCTGCCCTGGCTGCGGTCTGGGAGGGGGATGTCAGCTTTGGGGCCAAGAGGGGCTGTGTGTGCACTGCTGGTACTTTCTTTGCAGCAATGCATGGATTCTTAGCAAACAGCTAAGAGCAGATAACTTTGCTCTATGACTAGGTCCTTGATTTTTAGTGCTTTCACAACAGACTTGGGCCAAAGCAGGGTGGTATCTGTATGATCTAATTCTAGGAAGAAGGAAATAATAAAGGAGCCCATTGTTACCACACATATCTTCAGTGGTAGAAAAAAAAATGTTTCCCAATGGAAAATTATGCATACTCTTCTGCCTTATCTGATTCTGATTTTTCCCCCTTCTGATTCTGGGCTGTTTTATAACTCTATGAGCTGCAGATAACTAGTATCCATGTGAATTCTGCCTGTCTAGGAGAATTCTAATGGACTCTCCTCCCCAACTTCTGGAAAAAAAGCAGCTTTGCCTCCTTTCAATTCATTTCAATATTTCCTTTACTCCATATACATTTTTGCTTTAGATTTCTTTATTGGACTTAGTGTTATAAAATCTGTCTGGTTCCTGAATTGAATGGAGGAGCTAAATAATACCGTTAGCACATGTCCATTCTTATATTTGAATGAGAGTCATGATTTTATCTTTTCCTGAAATTTACCTTTTAACAGCCCCCACCCTGCCTCTTTCTAAGTCTTTCGGGATCATGAAGTAACATGCATCTTGTTCTGTGTAGCTCTTCCAAGGAGAAGGAGGCATGTGTTTCAGGGGAACAGGAGTGGATTGGGGCTCACATTGATGGAATACGTACTCTGCTACTTTACAAACAAAACTGAATCCAATTTTCACAACAACCCCATAAAACAGTAATTGCTACCCCATTGTATGGAGGAGACAACGCACGTTCAGATTATTTCAAAGATGCACATTGTTCAGAGATAAGTATTAATGGAGATAAGTATTCAGAGTATTCAGAGATAACTTCATTATTCAGAGATAGTGTTCAAAGACAAATAATTTGAGGGTGCCTGGGTGGCTCAGTTGGTTAAGCATCTGACTTCAGCTCAGGTCATGATCTCACGGTTTGTGAGTTCGAACCCCACATCAGGCGAGCTCGAGCCCCACTTCAGATGAATCTGGCTTCTCTCTCTCTCTCTCTCTCTCTCTCTCTCTCTCTCCCCCTCGTGGGATTCTCTCTCTCTTTCCCTCTCTCTCTCTGCCCCTCAGTCACTTATGCCTCTCTCTCTCTCAAAAAAAAAAAAAGATAAGTAATTTGACCAACATCACTTATGTTGTACAGTTAGGATTTGAAGTCATATTTGTCTAAACCCAAAGTTATGTGATACTATTGCCCTACGATGTAAGGAGGTGGCCCTGCCCTGGATAGAGTTTTTAGGCTTGGGGAATATTTCTCCCTGGTCCACAAAGATACACAGGATATCCTCCTGGAATGTTAAGTTGTTAATCAGAGGACTTATCGATGTCAAAGGAAGAAATGGGTGGTGCTTACCCGCCACAGCATTTCCCTTATTCTCTGGTCCTGTTCCACCAGAAAACCCAGGCAGAAAGAAGTCTGTGAAGAGCAATCATTTGGGGGTTAGACTGGTCTCCCAGTCAAAACTATTGTGTAAGATAAGCAACTGAATAGCCCAGCACCCAGTTCATTCGGATAACTTAACAAATATCAAAGTGATCACACCCTCTGAGAAAAAGCATTCTGAAAGGGTTTCATTTGCTAAGAGAAAAGAAGACTATGTTAGGTATACTAGGAAGCCTTTAGATAATGTTCTAGTTGGGTTAGGCAAAGACTTAGAAGCCCCTTTCAAACTGTTATCACTATGAATCACATTATTTGGTGTTTTGTCACCCTATTTTTTAAAGTAGGCTCTACTCCCAAGGTGGGGCTTGAACTCATGACCCCAAGACCAAGAGTAGCATGCTCTGCTGAATAAGACAGCCAGGCCCCCGGTCAGGCTATTCTTTATATTAATTTATATTTTATGCTCATTGCATACTTTCATACAGGACATATAAATTACAAAGTAGTGCCAGCTATAGGAGACAATTTAAAAATAACTTCAGTACCAACTGTTCATTTAAGCATTTAAAAAAATGGTATGGAAATTTTAAGAATCAATAAATAGGATAGCAGGCATGAAAATATTTCCATATTCTGATCACAGTGCATACATTATTAATAGTCTAAAAATAATATGAATTTAAAGAGAGTTCTGTTTCTGCAATGAAGGAAAATACAGTAAAATAGGCAGCATTAAGGTAGATGAAGCTTTGCATAGGTGCTCTAGTGCCCTCTGCTGGAAATGTTTTAGTACTGCAACTCACGCTGACCACAGGGCCATGGAGCCTTCAGCATTCTGGTGAAGTCTTCTCAGAATAATGGTTTTAAATGCATAAAGTAGATGGGGCGCCTAGATGGGTCAGTCAGTTGAGCGTGTGACTCTTGATTTTGGCTCAGGTCATGATTTCACGGTTCATGAGTTTAAGCCCCGTGTCAGGCTCCACACTGACAGTGTGGAACCTGTTTGGGATTTTCTTTCTCTCTCTCTCAAAAAAATAAGTAAACTTAAAAAAAAATAAATAAATAAGTGAATAAAATAAAATAAAGAAAATAATTATGTTTAAACACGGTTATAGGAATATCAAAATATCTTAAGACAAATATATAAGTTATTTATTGCCTCATTAAATAAAAAGATCTAGCTTTGGGCCTAATTACTGTAATTTCAAAGTTACTGATGCACTTAAACAACGTTTCAAGATGTTGTGACAATGATAATCTTGCATGAAAATATCTGTGATTTCTGAGGTGCGTTGGTGGCTCAGTCGGTTGGGCATCTTCAGTCTTGATTTCTGTTCAGGTCTTGATCTCAAAGTCTTGGGTTCAGGCCAAGTCGTGGGTTCAGGCCTTATGCTGGGCACTGTGCTGGGTAGGAAGCCTACTGTAAAAAAAAGAAAAAGAAAAAGAAAAAATGTGTGATTTCTATTGATGATGAAATTTAAGATAGTGTGTGTATTTGTTTCCTGGGGCTGCCATCATGAAGTAACACAAACTGAGTGGTTAAACAACAGAAATGTATTGTCTCACAGTTCTAGAGGCTAGATGTCTACAATCAAGGTGTCGGCAAAACCACATTCCCTCTGAAGCCTCTAGAAGAGGATCCTTCTTTTCTTCCAGCTTGTGGTGGCCCCAAGTCTTTCCTTGGCTGGTGGCAGGTCTCTGGACATCTGCCTTGCATACCTGGAAATTACTTTTGTGAAAGGTAATTAACTACTCCACTGTTTGAAAAAGACTGAATACAATGGAAACGTCCATTAATAGACCAGATTAAGTAACCAAAGGCACATCTATACAGTGACGTGGAGAAGGAGGCAGGGGTGGGGGGGGGGGGGGGTGGCTCCAAGCCCAGGAAGGGCAGTAGAAGCCGGAGAAGGCAGGGAATGGATTCTCCCCTACAGCCTCCGGAAGGAGCAGGGCATTTTGATATTGGCCCAGAGCAACTGATACTGGACTTCTGGTCCCCAAAAGTGCGAGAGAATTAATGTTTTTGGTTTTTTTAAGGTACCCAGTATGTGGTAATTTGTGATGGTCGTTCAGCACACAGCCCAGCAGGGCTGGGTTACTGCCCCCGCTCCACCAGTGCGGGCGGGATAATGAGCTCAGCCAGGGCGGACAGCCCCCCTTGGGCGGGTAGACAACCTTGACATCACTCTACACACTTTGCAGAGGGCTCTGGTGGCGACTTGGCAGCACGGCTTGTGTGACTCTCCTTTGTCTCCCCCTCCTTCACTCCTGCCTCCTGGGGTCACTTCCTGGTCAACCAGATGAACTGAGGCCCAGGCTTTGTCTCAGCTCTGCCCTGGCAGGGGTGGGGGTGGGATGGGGACTGTGCCCAAGGCAGGTCCATCCCTTCAAGACTCAGATTCAAATGAAATCCAAGAAAAGACTTATAGAATTTTTAAAAATATAGCAATTAAAGGGCCACCTACTTAGGAAGTGTTAAAGGGGCCCTGTGGCACCACTGCTTTGTTCTTTACCCATACTCTCAACCAGTTCCCAGACTGGGGCTTTTAAAAATGGTTGGCAGAGTGGATGGGGGTAGGCAGTGCCTTGCCCACATGCCCCTTGAGAATTAAATTTAGCTATGTTTTCATTTCAGTGATAATCTAGAAAAATGGGTGGGAGGGGCGCCTGGGTGGCGCAGTCGGTTAAGCGTCCGACTTCAGCCAGGTCACGATCTCGCGGTCCGTGAGTTCGAGCCCCGCGTCAGGCTCTGGGCTGATGGCTCGGAGCCTGGAGCCTGTTTCCGATTCTGTGTCTCCCTCTCTCTCTGCCCCTCCCCCGTTCATGCTCTGTCTCTCTCTGTCCCAAAAATAAAATTAAAAAAAAAAAAAAAAAAAAAAAGAAAAATGGGTGGGTTTACTCTGCACCAACTAGATGACGCCATCCAGGAAAGCCCCTGGCAGGTGGGCCTTGGTGCCATATGGATGGCTGTGGTGGCATCAGGGAAATCGCCTGTGGTTACAGAGCTCTACTTCCAGTGAAGTTTCCCAAGAGTCTCAATTTTCTTTGGTTCATAAAGAAGTATTATCTCTTAGGGGCGCCTGGGCGGCTCAGTCAGTTGAGCATCCGACTCTTGATTTCAGCTCAGGTCATGATCCCAGGGTGGTGGGATCAAGCCCCACATCAGGCTCTGTGCTGAGCATGGAGCCTGCTTGGGATTCTCCTTCTCTCTCTCTCCCTCTGCCCTTCTCCCTGCTCATACACACACTCTCTCTCTCTCTCAAAATTAAATAATAATTAAAATAAAGTCATTTGAGAAGCACTGTTGTAACCAGATGTGGTGTATGGTGGGGCTTGCTGCAATGGGTAAGTGGTCAAGGGCAGGGGTTAGGCCTGGGTTTAAGACCCACTGTTTATGAGTTGTGTGTTGCTGGACAAGTTTTACTCAACCTGTCTGAGCTAGAGCTTCCTGCTCAATCATTTGCAGTGCTAACAATAGTTACACCATAGGATTGTTATAAATCTTTCATGAAATGAAGTATGAGAAGTACATAACACGGTGCCAGGATATAGGGCTAATAGTGTCCTCATAAATAATAACAGGCAGAGGAAAATAGAGTGGTAACAACAATGATGATGATGATAATAATAATAATAAAATAGGGACAACTGACATTCATGCAAAGGAAACATTTTCAGAGCCGCAGACCAGTCACCCTGTCTTGCTCTCTTTCCACCACAAGGGGGCGGAGGCATAAACTCAAGCTATTTTATGAGAAAAGCCCCTAGGCTTACCCTCTGGCAGCAGTTTGATATATAAAGGAAGAGTCCTCGGTCCTGGGTGCCTTAGGTCCATACTCCCAGGGCCTCCATTTTTGTTCACACTCCATTCTAAAGGCTACAACAAAGTAACAAAGTAACAATAATAGAACAAATATAATAAGAATAATATAATAAAAAATAATGGAACAAAGTAAGAAAAGGAATAATAGCTGTCATTTATTGCCTGCAGGGCACTGAATAAAACTGTATGTGTGCATGCACATACACACATAGATGCACACACACACACACACACTCAAATATATTCTAGGAATTTGGTATGTTTCAGGGTGAAGGGTAGAGTTTAAATACTATGAAAAAATTGTGTAGAGAAGCAGATATTCTCAAATCAAAATATTTTAAAAGCTACTCGTAACCAAGAAGAAATTGTGCAAGGCTGAACTTGAAGCGGTTCCCCCTTTCTGTCCCTTCATACACACATGCACACACACACACACACACATACACACACATCACACACATATACAAACATACAGTTACATGTCCCCTTATATATCAAGGGTAGTTGGGCTCATTAGCACAGAGGTGGAGGGGCTCAATTATCAAGGGAAGATGTCAAGGCTTGAGAGGCTCTCACCTGTGGAGCCTACAGCTGTGATGACTGGTGTGAATCACCCACCAAAGCTATGGTTCTGCTTATACTTCTGGTGCGAAATTGTGGACCCTGCCCCACATCAGAAGAGGTGTTTGACAGCCCAGCGGGACTCCACAAATCTCTCACACCTGAGCCAAAGAATCTCAGCATTGCTATTTCCTAAAAATGCTTTGGATCAGATTAAGTTACCCAGACTTGCAAACCCACTTGACCTCCTGGCTGAGCGCCCGGCTGACTTTGGCCAAGCGAGGAATTAACAGCCGTTTGACAGTTGAGAGGCACCCTGTACTGGCTCTCAGATTGTCTCTGTGAATCTTTGATCTGGGGAAAGGATCCGGCTTGGGGGGCCCACAGTTAGGTTCTCCTCAACCAGAATAAAACCAAGATTACTATATTTCTTCATTTAAATGACAAAGCACAGGACAACCTGGAGAAATGCATCCCTTTCCATCATTTGCTTTTCTCAAACAGGTACTCATTACAAGCTGACAGCCTGGAAACACCCCTGGAGGCAGCTTTCCTGATTGTATTGTTGATACAGGGAGCAGACTTTGCTATCCGCAAGGCAGAAACGTGAGACTCTAGGTACCGCCATGCAGACAAGTCAACTGTCGACTTTAGGTCTGCGATCAGTGAGGTCTTTTCTCTGAGGCTTGGAAGTGGGGCAGTTGTTCCTCCAGGAACCCTGGGGCAAAACTCCCTGGAAGGCTCAGGCCACTGTGTAAGACAGATGTGAGCACGCATAGAAGAAAGACTGGAAAGAAATATCGCAACATATTAACCAACAATGAACTCTGGGGGTTGGAGGTGGCTATGATATTTATTTCCTTTTTTATTCTTATAAACACAGTTCAGACTGACTCTGAGGAGCATGGGTTACTTTTATCAGAAATTCACATTCTTCAAAGAGGGTCCCGGGGGAGCCAAAGCAGATGAGAGACATGTGGAATGTGATGGAGACCAGGAAAGCGATTCATCAACACTCTTTATTGGGATCTCAGGGAGAGTGGAGTGTGGTGCCATGGGGACGTGGGGGACACTGAGTAGAAGCCACAGTCCTGCCCTCGAGGAGGGACGGGAAGAAAGGGAACAGACATCGGGGCTCGCCAGATCCCTGACAAGTCCTTACATGCGTCAGTCCCTTAATTCTCTGAGGCCCCTGAGGGGCTGTTTTTATGATTCTCACTTTACAAGGAGCACACAGAAGCCCAGAAAGTGGGGCAGCTGGGCCAGGTTGCCTGGGCCCGTGAGGAATTAATTCGCTAATGTCCCGCAGTGTGGATGGCGGGTGGGGGCACCCAGCCACGGTTTCACGCAGGAGTTTTGGCCATCGGTCGAAACAGTTTTGGAAACTGTGGAAGGGGCTCTCTCTCTCGGGAGGCAGAGGGGGCTGGTCTTACTAAAGTGGAGCCCAGCTGGCAGCCCTCATTTGTGGGGCAATTTGCAGCAGGGGGAGTAAGCGGGGGTTGGGGGTGGGCTGCATTTCCAGAGTCTTCTGAGGCTTTTCCGGGTAATCAGTGATGTGAAATGCATTTAAAACTTAAAGGCTGGCTGCCAAGTACCTTATGAAACTTCAAAGTTGGACTTATTTTTATTATTCTCTTTGTGCTGTAAATTCAGACACATTTCTAATAAACCTAGCAAAAGACTAAGGCATGGCATGAGTTTTGTTTTTGTTTTTGTTTTTTTTAACATCAAACCCCACTAACCTCCCTACAGATATGGGCCATTTATGCTTACTCAGGGCCTGTGGTTCTCCTTCTCAGCATGCAAAATTGACGTTAGCAAACATCAGCATCTCTCATGCGTGGGTCCTCTGACGTCAGCAAGGAGTGGCTTGTCCTTCTGGGACATTTGAGCTCTGAAACCCTGATTTTCTTACTAAATAAGCCTTAAGGTCACCAAATAACCAAATAACCATTCCTTGAGTCAAGAGGCCTTTCTGGCCTATGAGACTTTGAAGGATATTTCTGTTTATTTCTCCTTTCTGGTGACAGAAAGTGTGGGTGTGATCTCTGAAAGCCCGTTGAAAAAAAAATTCATGCAGTGGAATTATTTGTATGCGTTTGCTAGGGTTGTTGTAACAAAGTATCACAGGCTAGGGGGCTTAAACAATAGAAATGTATTTCCTTACAGTTCCGAGGCTGAAGTCTAAGACCAGGAGTTGGGAGGGGTGGTTTCCCAAGGCCTCTCTCCTGGGCTTGTAGATGGCTGTCTTCTCCCAGTCTTTGCTCGGCCTTCCCCGTGTATATGTTCTGACCTCCTCTTCTTAAAAGGACTCCACATCGCAGAGTACTATTGAATTAAGGCGATCCTAAATACCTCATTTTTAACTTATTTCTTTAAAGACCCTACCTCCAAATGTAGTCATATTCTCAGGTGTTAGGGGTTAGAACTTCAACAGATGAATTTGGGGATTGACAGCCTGTAACATCACTGGAGGGAGCAGAAATGGGGTGGAAATGCTCTGCTGTATCCTTCATGGGCCCCATGGGGAGATGACCTTCCTCACCCACTGTGAACTCAAAGATGAAGTTTCCATTGGGGATGATACCAGCCCTCTGCCCCCCCTCACCTGGGACCTCAACCTTCCAGCTTCTACTGAGGTGAGGAAAGGGATCCCCGTGACAACGCCTTGCAGTCCCAGAAGCGGGCAGAGATGATTCGCACCTGAGCAGCACAGGTGTCGGGCTTTCCACCTGTTCAATGCAGCAAAACAGCAAAACGCATAGGAACCCACGGGAGTTTCGCTGGGGGATCTTCCTAGGTCACCTAGAGTGCAGGGCAACGCGGGGATTGGAGACACAATTGTCAGACAGATAGGCAGAGTCATGGCCTGCCCCCCCACCAGCTGTGGAAGGATGTGGCTTTATTTATTCACCCACTAAACAAATATTGCAGGGGTCAGATCTGTGCTAGGTGCCCGTGCTTGGGATTCATCAGCAAACAAAACAGGCAAGGACGTGTGAGCTCCCGAGCTCAGAAGCTTCCATTCCAAGGAGGGGGTGGGGACAGATGCAGACTGCCCCCCTCCCAGGTGCTTCCTGGGAAAATGTCCACTCAGTCCTGGGGAGCTGGGAATCCCCGCCCTCCTGCTTCTGAGGGTTTCTGGGTGGTTTCCTGTTTCAGCCCCACAGCCAGGGGAAATTTCTGCTTTCTACTCTTCTGAACTGTAAGCTAAGATTGGCACACGCTCCAGGAGGGATTTTTCTGGTTAAAGGAGAATCTTATGTCCCTGCACACACTTCTTAATACATCCTGAAAAAGTCAGTTTAAATGTCATTTCCCGTGAGAAGCCTTGTCTGACCCTCCAGGCTTTCTTCTAAGCTCTCAAAGCGTGAGTCACTGAGTCATGCTGCATCGCATTACAGCTCTAGGCCGGGTCTCCACCTCATCCTGTACCTGCTCTAGGCCACTAGTGTCCAGCTCTGAGAATGTGCTGGGCCGCAGGAAAAACCCGAAGACCCAGCTGGAACTGCCTTCAGTCTGGTCCTTAAGGGTCCGTCCCTATCAACTCTGAAGCCCACGGGTCTATGACCATGTGATTCCAAAGTAGCCACAAACATAAACGATATTTTATTATCGGCAACAACTAAAGTGTGGTATGAAAATCTGTTATTTTTCCTGTATTTTTTTCTTTTGAAGATTTTTTTTTAATTTTTTAAGTTTATTTTGAGAGAGAGAGAGAGAACAGGAGTGCGGGAGGAATAGGGAGAGAGAGAGAATCCCAAGCAGGATCCGCACTGCCAGCACAGAGCCTTATGTGGGGCTCGAACCCACAAACCACGAGATCATGACCTGAGCCAAAGTCAAGAACCGGACACTTAACTGACTGAGCCACCCAGGAGCCCCAAGATATTGTTTTAAGTAATCTCTACACCCAACATGGGGCTCGAATTCATGCCCCTCTGTTATTTTTCTTGATGAGGGTAAAATGAAATGTTTGTTGCCTCTGTTCATAATAGAAGGAAATGCTAAATGTCAGTTATAGATTAGTAAAAATAAAGAGGTAACTTTTTCCTATTTAAATTCATGGATCTGGGGCTCTTGGCTGGCTAAGTCAGTAGAGTGTGTGATTCTTGATCTCAGGGTTGTGAGTTCAAGCCTCACATGGGGAGCAGAGATTACTTAAAAAATGATAAAGTTTGGGGCACCTGGATGGCTCAGCTGGTTAAGCATCTGACTCTTGGTTTTGGTTCAGGTCACGATCTCATGATTCGTGAGTTTGAGCTCCATGTCGGGCTCTGTGCTGACAGTGCAGAGCCTGCTTGGGATTCTCTCTCTCTCTCTCTCTCTCTCTCTCTCTCTGTCTCTCTCTCTGCCCCACTCTGCCTCCCCCTCCCACCTCTCGAGATAAATAAATAAACTCAAAAAAAATTTTAATAAAAAATTTTTTTAAACTTCTTTAAAAAATAAATTTGTGGACCCCTTAAATTCTATTCACAGACTCCTTAAAGGACCTGCCTGTACTTGTTTAACAGCCTCCAGACTAGACCTTTCTTCTCCCAAGTTGTACTGAGCTCAGGCACCATGCAACCCCCAGTAAGCTCAAGTGCAAGTTTCCACCACCTCCTAAACCTTGGGGTGGTCTGAAGTCAGGTGCCGTCAGTTCCTACCCTCTACATGTACAGTGTCCTCCATGCAGAGAGAACTCGGCCCTTGTTCCTGCCCACCCCCCACCACCAGTGCATCAGCATCATAAGCCCCAGGGAATTACAGCAAATAGCCCATGAGTCCAGTAGACCTTCCCTTCTCCCCACTGGTGTTCCTTGGCTGCCCCAATGCCAGAGTTTGCTTCATTTTCTCTTGCTCCTTTCTCCCAAGCACTTCCTGGTCTCTCTGGCTTCCCCCTTCTTCCTTTACTTCCTCTCCTTTTCATTCATATAGAAAGCTCAGCTACAGTCCTGCCCATCCCAGCAATTCAGGCTCTTAGACTAACACAGGCTAACTAAGGCTCTCTTTGGGTAGGCAGGTCAACAATTGCAAGCTGTTAGACTCTCTTTGGGTAGGCAGGTCAACAATTGCAAGCTATTTACCCAAGTGTTTCTTCCAAACACATCCAGACCTCTTTTTAAGATTAACTTTGATAAATAAAATCTTCTTCATCCTGTTACAACAGGTAAGGTCTTGGGGCACCTGGATGGCTCAGTCAATTAAGCATCCAAATCTTGATCTTGACTCAGATCATGATCTCACAGTGAGATCAAGCCCCATGTCAGGCTCTGTGATGACAGTGTGGAGACTGCTTAGGATCCTCTCTCTCCCTCTCTCTCTGGTTCCCCTCCCCCCCTCAAAAATAAATAAATAAATAAATAAATAAATAAATAAATAAACTTTAAAAAAAAATTTTTTTTTCAACGTTTTTTATTTATTTTTGGGACAGAGAGAGACAGAGCATGAACGGGGGAGGGTCAGAGAGAGAGGGAGACACAGAATCGGAAACAGGTTCCAGGCTCCGAGCCATCAGCCCAGAGCCTGACGCGGGGCTCGAACTCACGGACCTCGAGATCGTGACCTGGCTGAAGTCAGACGCTTAACCGACTGTGCCACCCAGGCGCCCCAACAAATAAACTTTTAAAAAAGACGGATCAGGTCTTTGAAAAAACCTTGCTCCTTTGGGATTTCCCCTGACTAATGTGCCCTCCTCAGGGCAAGGACATGATCCATTTTCATCACTACCTCTTCTTTTCTTTAACCATTGGCCACTTGTTCATTTGGGCTCATAGTCTAGTGTAGTCCAGGGACTCTACATAAACACAAATACTTTATGACAAGTAGGTTTATTCAACAAATGCAAGAATGGGTTATCATTAGGGGATCGATCAGTGTAGTTCACTGCATTGATCCATACAGTTATCGCAATAGACTCCCAAAAAAGCACTTGACAAGGTTGAATACTGTTGATAAAACTCTTAGCAATCCAGGCGTAGAAGGCCACACCAACCCTAACCAGGTGTCTACCAGAAAGTTGCAAAAATCACGACATGTAATAGTGAAATACTATAAAGAAGGGATTACCTGCCATCCTTGCTTCTCTTCAACCTTGTAATGTGGGTCCTTGACAACAAAGTAAGAAAATGGGGCCTGAGTCTAACGTGGGAAAAAATATATTGTCGCTATGGCAGGTGATGTGATGAACTACCTAGAAAATGCAAGACACCAAATGAAAAGCTAATAGAATTTGGTAAGGTGGTGGAATACAAGATCAGCATATACATATCAGTGGCTTTCACAATTATTTGGATGGCTATTAAGAAAAAAAAAACAGAAAATAGGTATTGGTGAGGGTGTGGAGAAATTGGAACCCTGCTGCATTGCTGATGGGAATGTGAAATGGTGCAGCCACTGTGGCAAACAGTATGGCAAGTCCTCAAAAAATTAAACATGGAATTGTCCTAGGACCCAGCCATCCCACTTCTGGATATATATCCAAAGAAGTGAAAGCAGGGACTCCAACAGATATTTGTACACTGGGTATTCATCACGTCCATGGCACCATTATTCCCAACAGCAAAAAAGTTGAAGCCGCCCAAGTGTCCATTGCCAGATGAATGTATAAACAAGACGTGACATATATGTACAGTGGGATGTTGAAACATAAAAAGAAACGAAATACTGACACATGCTACAATATGGATGAAACGTGAAGACATTAAGTGGAAGAGTCAGTCACAAAAGAACAAATATTCTGTGAGATTCCTAGAGGGGCCAAAGTCATAAAGACACAAGGTAGAATGGGGGATGCCAAGGGCTGGAGGTAGGGCAGCCTGGGGAGTTACCATTTAATGGGTGCAGAATCTACCTGGGAAGATGAAAAGGTTCTGGAAATGAGTGGTGACGATCGATGGGCAACAATGTGAATTTACCTGATGCCACCGAACCATTGGTCAAAATGGTAAATTTTATGTGTGTGTTATCATAATATAAAAATCAATGGTTTTCTTAATCACTAACTATAGTCAATTAGAAAATGTAAGGGGGAATGGAATCTACTCACAAAAGCGACCGAATCCATAACATGATTACAAATAAAAGCCCCGATGCTAGTGTTATAATAGTCACCAAAATGCTATAGGCTCGGGAACAGGCAAATGAATGAACAAAACTGAATGGAGAGTTCCCAGACATACCTTGGCTAAGAATGGACCTTATTAACAGAAAAGTAGACATGTGCATAGAGACAAAGAGGCTCACAGAAATGACATTTGAAAGAGCAAACAACGTTAACAATGTACATTTTCGGTGGTGGGGCATGGTTGAAGGAGGAATGTCAGTCACCTCGCCTTTTGTGGCTGGTTTAGAAAGGAAGCACAGACGTCAGTTCTGACATGAAATTATCTTGGTGATCTGTTGAGAAGCATGTTTTCACATAACACCTCAAGCATTGGACATAATCTCATTTGTTTATGAACCAAATAAAAACTACACATTTGTATATTCATCTATGGAGGTAAATGCATCGAAAAATGTCTAGGAGTATACATATCAAACTGTTATGATTGACTGCGGGGGACATTTTTTTAATGTTTTATTTACTTTTGAGAGACAGAGAGAGACTGACAGCTCAGAGCCTGACGAAGGGCTCGAGCTCATGAGCTGTGAGATCATGATCCAGGCTGAAGTCGGATGCTTAACCGATTGAGCCACCCAGGGGCCCCCCTTTTTTTGTGGGGGACATTTCCTTTATGAATTTTCTATGAGAAAGTATTCATGTTGTACTGTGAAATTTTCTTCTTCAATAAAACAGGAGGAATTGGCCTTCTCTGTCCTGTGACAAGCTGGTCTTGGCTATGTCTCCACCGGGGGAAGTATGGGTGGTGGCTCAGGACTCCAGAGGTGCTTGCCTCAGGCCCTCTCTGTGGGGATAAGCTTTAGGGCAGGTAAGGGCAATAACCACACCCTCCTTCCAGAAGAGGAGGTCTGCATGGGGCTGTTGGGGAAGGACCAGGATCTCTTCCCCTGGAAAGGAGGGCACAGGACCCTACCTCCTTGTACAGTTGGGTCAGTTATTTTGGGTGCCTAGTAACCTTTAGGGCAGTCATCCACGACTTTGACCTTGGCTGTACATTGGATCACATAGCTCCTGATGCCTAATCTATGCTGGGAGATTCTCATTTATTTGATCCTGGGATGGCCCTAGCCTTGGGCCATGCTGATATGCAGCCCTAAGGCCATCTCTCTGAATTCAGGGCTCTTCTGTTCTCCCATTGGAGCCCTCCTTTAGTGTGTTTTAGCACACTTCTGGCACTTACACACTTGGTATTTGAAGACGTTTTTGGCATTTGCCCTAACTGGTTTCTGCTTATCCTTCTCTCCCCTGAAGATTTCTTTGCGTCTTTTCCATCCCGTGTACTTTCCATGTCTCCATGGTTATGACAGGATGTTCTCTCTGTCTCCCAGGCACTGAAGTCTTGCACTGGCCAACCTCCTTATAGTTGAGTTCTTGAAGGAAGGGATGGTTTCTTTCTTCCCTTTTTTTTTTTTTTTAAGTTTATTTATTTATTTTGAGAGAGAGAGAGAGAGAGCAGAAGAAGGGCAGAGAGATAGAGGGGGAGAGAGAGAATCCCAAGCAAGCTCCACACTGTCAGCGGCAGAGCCCGATGTGGGGCTTGAACTCACATCACGAACTGTGAGATCATAACCTCAGCCGAAATCAAGAGTTGGACGCTTAACCAAGACACCCAGGTGCCCAAGGTATGGTTTCTGCATTACTGAAAATATCTTTCCCTTTTGTTGATAAGAAACCAAGACCCAGGAATACTCTTCAGCAATAAAAAGAAACAAACCGCTGATACATGCTCCGTGAAAGAAGCCAGACCCCAAAGGCCACATACTGTATGAATCTATCTGTAATAAACATCCAGAAAAGGTAAATCTATTTCCAGAGAGAGAAGATTAGAGGTTGGCTGGGTGTGGATGGCAGGAAGAAGGACCCCAAAAGACACATGAAGAATCTTTTTGGGGTGATGTGGATGTTCTAGAAGCAGATTGTGGTGATGGCTGCACAACTCTAAATTTACTAAGAATCACTGACTCGCTCTTAAAAAGTGTGAATTCTATGGTATGTCAATCATATCTCCATAAAGTGCACCAGGCAGACTAGAATTAAGCCCTCTCTCCAACAGATACTCACTCTTTGACAATGGTCGACAGGTACGGCTGGACCACTGCTTGGGTGAAGTGGTTTCGAACAGCTCAGCTTTGGCTCCCAAATCATAACACCTCAGTACACCAAACCAAAGCCCCTAGGTCAATTGCTCCCACCCACCTCTAAAATTTTTTTTAATGTTTTATTTGTTTTTGAGAGAGAGAGAATACAAGCAGGGGAAGGGCAGAAAGAGAGGGAGACACAGAATCTGAAGCAGGCTCCGGGCTCTGAGCTGTCAGCACAGAGCCCGACGTGGGGCTCGAACTCACGGACTGTGAGATCACGACCTGGGCCAAAAGTCGGATGCTTAACTGACTGAGCCACCTAGGCATCCCTCTCTCATGCACCTTTTTACACTGGGCTGGGCCTTCCCTCTGCACCTGGTCACCTTGGCCAAGGCCCCCTCCTAACCTTGGACAGGACTGCCCCTGAGGGCTGCAGACTCGCCCGTCCACCAGGTCTGTGCACTGCCTACTGGCCTCTCTCTGCTCTCCAGCAGGCTGCTCACTGGCTCTCCGCTGAAAGGGTACACGCCGCCTCGTTAGAGCCAGGGACACTGTCAAACCTTTTTTGTGGAGTGACAGAACTGCTCGGGCCTTGCTGATAATTGACCCTCTCCCCTTCTTTCTCCCTGCCATCCTCTCCCTTCTCCCCTGTATCCCTCCTTCTCTCCTCCCTTTCCCCTCCCCCACCCGCCCCCTCCCCCGCCCCCCACCCCCCCCTCCGCCCTGTCTCCCACACACAGCATACTGGGCACCATGTCTGGTGCAGACACTGTGCTGGAAGGTGGGCACACAGCAGTGAACAAAACTAAGTTGGACCTGTCTTACAGAGTTCACAGTTTATTGGGAGGGAGAGATATCACCCTAATAATAGCACAAATCAAAACCTGTCTTGCAACACATAAGGTGTTTGAAGGAAGGGCCTATCACCAACAGGGGTCCTTCCAGCCCACTTAATCAACCAAGATGCTACTGAGGTAGAGGCTTGAAAGGCAAGAGCAGCTCTGGGTGAGGAGTAGGGAGGGCCGGGGGAGGCCCAGGTGGTGGCCTTGGGCCTGGGAGGAGCAGAAAGTGATCAGTGAGTGGAAAGGGGCTAGAAGGGGGAGTCTGGCCCCTCCCCAACAGTGTCCTTGGCCTTTTCACCTCCTCTCATCAAAGCCAGCCCCCAATGGAGAGAACACGATCATTGGAAATTGTTGCTGTGCAAGCCAAGTCCCCAGCTGCTGCTCCCGCCACCCCACCCCCCATGCTGTGCCCACTTGGTTAAAAGGGCCCCATCTGCTGCCAAGGGGCAGTGGGTGGGATTTCGGGAAGGTGTTGCTGGGCTTTTACTAGGATGAGACTGAGCTGAACTGTTGTTCTGACACGGCAGCAGGTGAAGAAGGGCTAATGCCACGCGAGACCTTTTGAGCTGAATGACCCCGGGGACTCAGGTCCAAGGCGGGATGGGTCCCCTTCCTCCTCAGGGGGCTGTCTTGGGTGGACTTGGGTGGTGACTGGCTGGGGCCGGGCTGTGGAGACCAGGCCAGAGCACTTGATGCCAGCTCTGGTTTTGATGGGCTGAATAGGAGGCGGGGCGGGGCGTGGGGAGGGGCCCCCTGAAAAGCCCCGCCAGGGGCCTGGATGTGGAGGCAAGCAGGTGTTCTGAACACACTTCCTCCTCCCCCACTGCTCCCCCCTGTGGCCCCTTCTATTTATAGTGCTTCCTCTCCAGAGCTCCTCACTTGAAAAGTGCCCTTAACACACACAAACACACAAGAAAAAAAATTCTGAAAAATGTCAAACCACAGGTCCTTTCCCCACTTTTCTTTTAAGTTTCTAGGTTTGCACTGTTCCTGGTTGACCCTACAGCAGACAGGGTCAAATGGGTGCCCTGGGTTTGAAGAGGTTCAGAAGGTGCTGGTAGTTGAGGCCAGGCTCCTTCTGCAAAAGTTGCTAGGGACCAACTCAAGGGGCAGAGAATAGGAGGTCCTTTCTCCCCAGTGAAATAGGAGGCCTTGAAGATGAGACCACTAGTAGCTGGAATGTTTGCCTAGATCAGCTGGAAATTTATTGTATGTATTTCATCATAACTAAAAAAAAAAAGTTTTTAAACCCTTTGTGGATTTCAACTGAATGGTTAAAAAATACCGCACGACACAGTATCTAACTTCTCCAAATACTATTTGAAAACTCTAATTGTGCAATCACAGAGGAAACGTTTCTTTTGACAAAGAGTTATTTTTTTTTTTAATCTTTTTAATGTTTATTTATTTTTGAGAGAGAGAAGGGGCAGAGAGAGAATCCGAAGCAGGCTCCGGGCTCTGAGCTGTCAGCACAGAGCCCGATGTGGGGTTCTAACTCACAAACCACAAGCTCATGACCTGAACTGAAGTTGGACGTTTCACTGACTGAGCCACCCAGCACCCCTCGTTTTGACAGAGTTTAAAGTTTTTTTCAGATAATTAAAATTTTTGTCACCCTTGGTCTCTTTTTCTCTTTGAATATCCAAAAAGGGTGGTGTGGACTAAAGCTAACTACACACAAACCCTGTGGCCCAGGAATCCTGCTCTGGGCATTTACGACCAGAAATTAGTACTTAGGTTCATTAAAAGATGTGCTCAGGGATGTTCACAACACCACTGTTTGTAATATGCTCAGTCTGGATACAGCTCAGATGCTCATCAACTGGAAAAATGAACACACAAGCACTGGCTCACCCAAAGGAATGTGTGCAGCAACGGGCCTGAGTGAGCTGTGACTATTAGCAATATGGAGGAAGCGCTCCGAAATAACGTTGAGCACGAGAAGATGGAGTTGGAAGCAAGCATACCATGTGATTCCATTTACATAAAGCTCAAAACCAGGCAAGAGCAATCTGGGGCACAGTGCTAACCTTGGGAGGTAGTGATTGGAAGGGGCTTCTGGGTTCATGGAACATTCAGGATTTTTTATCTAGGTGATAGTACATGGGTGTGTTTGCTGTATGAAAAATTCATTGAGTTTATGATTTTTGCTCTCTTCTGTAAGGATGTTATATTTCCAAAGAAAAGCTTAGGTAAAGAACAATGGGGGCCCCTGTATGGCTCAGTCTGTTGAGCATTCGAGTCTTGATTTCAGCTCAGGTTGTGGACCTTGGGTTGTGGGATTGAGCCCTGCGTCAGGCTCCATGCTGAGCGTGGAGCCTGCTTAAAATTCTCTCTGTCCCTACTGCTCTCTGTCTGGTTTTCTGTCTCTAAATAAGTAAATAAGGAAAGAAAGAAAGAAAGAAAGAAAGAAAGAAAGAAAGAAAGAAAGAAAGGAGGGAGGGAGGGAGGGAGGGAGGAAGGAAGGAAGGAAGGAAGGAAGGAAGGAAGGAAGGAAGAAGAAAGAAAGAAAGAAAGAAAGAAAGAAAGAAAGAAAGAAAGAAAGAAAGAAAGAAAGAAAGAAAGAAAAGAAAGAAAGAAAGAGAAATGGAAAAAAAGAACAATGAACTGATACTCCTTTTAGGAGATACTCCTTTTACATTCAACTTCTGCAGTGGAAAAACCAGAAAGAAGAATGCATGTGTTCATGAATGGATTTTTGGTGACTGACCTGGGCACACGTGGATTCTTGGTGACTGACTTGGGCACCGTGTGGGTCCCAGGGAAGGACGGCATCCCCTTCTTCCTGGAAAAGCATGGGTCTGGGAGAAAGTCTAACACAGTGATTACAGTTTTTAATCTCATTTCATTGATTCTGTGCTTTTTCAGCTATAGGCTCCTCGGCGAAGTCAGGCAGCCCAGTATGGCCATGCACAGAGGTGGATCAGGGGTGGGAATGGAGGGGAGCCCAGGGATGTCCCCGGAGTTGTTTTTCTGACTAAATCTCTCCTTGGGGCATTTTCCTGTGAAGTTTTTGCAAACTGTCTTCCTTGCCTGAACCACCCATTTGGCCTTTCCCTTGCATTCTTGGTATTGTGCAGGCTCATGTGCCTTGTTCCCACGGCTTGAAAAGCAAGGGTGGGTTTTTCTCTCGAATCTTCAGCTGTGCCCAGCACAGTGCCTTGAGCATGAAAAGAGCTTAAACCACAATTATTGACTGAAAGAGAGGAAAAAAAGAGATAATTCAATTATTTTATTTTATTTTATTTTTTAATTTTTTTTTCAATGTTTTTAATTTATTTTTGGGACAGAGAGAGACAGAGCATGAATGGGGGAGGGGCAGAGAGAGAGAGGGAGACACAGAATCGGAAACAGGCTCCAGGCTCCGAGCCGTCAGCCCAGAGCCTGACGCGGGGCTCGAACTCACGGACCGCGAGATCGTGACCTGGCTGAAGTCGGACGCTTAACCGACTGCGCCACCCAGGCGCCCCTAGAGATAACTCAATTAAATTGTGACTTCCTCTTGAAGAAAGAGTAGAGGAGAGAAAATACAGGTTGGTTCTAGTGAACTGAGGGTTTGCTTGCATTCTTGGTGTGTGTTGGGTGAAGTGGGAGGTGCCCACACCTTCTTTGTATTTTATGTATGTATGTATGTATGTATTTTGAGAGGGAGAGAGGGAAAGAGAGAGCGTGCACACACACACACACACACACACACACACACACATGAGCGGGGAAGGGGCAGAGGGAGAGAGAGAATCATAAGCAGACTCTACACTCAGTGCAGAGCCCAGCTCAGGGCTTGATCCCACGACCCTGGGATCATGACCTGAGCCAAAAGCAAGAGTCAGACGCTCTCAACCGACTGAGCCACCCAAGTGCCCCTATACCTTCTTTTTCTTAAAGAGCGTTTGGGAAGCCCCAGGCTGCTCTAGGCTTCAGTGTCATCTGTAGCTCCCTGTGTGACTATGGCTGACTCACTTTACCCCTCCGGGTCTCTCTTCCACATCTGGAATGTGGGCGGATCAGACAGGAGCCTCTGTCGAGTTCCTCTGTCTGGGGACCCTGTGAGGCGAAGGAAGACAGAAGGGGTCTGGCTTCTCACCCCAGGCCGTCACCCCCGCGTGCAGCACCGCTCGGCTCTCAGTGACCTGCCGGGTCTCCACTTCTCACTCAAACCAAAAGCTCCCTTGGTGTGGATGTTTCTCGGACTATGCTGCATCCCCACCCCGCTGGCTGACTCAGGATACAAAGTAGATGCTGGATGAATCCTTGAGGGAAGAAGGCTTTGGATGAGGTGGGAAGACAAGCCAGCGGGATCTGTGGCAGACGGGTTTGGAAAGCAGCACCTCGCCACCGCTCCACCGTATAGTAATCGCTCACCACGCACGTCTTCCATGCCTGGCCCCTCTGTCGGACCCTCGGGGGACCCAGATGCATGAGAGCCCATCACTTGCCTCGACGGCTCTGACAGATGGTAGTCATTCATCTAGCTAGCAGAGATGTGCAGATACACAAGAGGAGTATCTAACTTAGGTGGGGGGCAAGAGCAGTCTCAGGAGACTGCCTGGAGGAGATCGTGCCAGAGCGTTCTTGAACCAGGAGGAGTGAAGTAAAGTAACCAGGATGTGTGGTAGAGGCAAGATGCATTCCAGCAGAGAGAGTCTCAAATGCCAGGTCATGGAATTAGGGTTGTGTTCTGAAAGGAAAGTAGGGCAGGGGCGCCTGCCTGGCCCAGTCAATATAGCATGTGACTCTTGATATCAGGGTCATGAGTTCAAGCCTCATTTGGGGGTAGCACTTATGTAGACCAGACAAACAGGGTCACTGTGCATTTGAGCAAACTCAGTCTGGCAGCAGGGTGGAGAGGGGGATAGGATTCAGTGTCAGGACTGACGGCCAAGACTGGGGCGCAAAGCTGGTGTTGCCTTTCCCGAGACGGGTGTCAACGCCTCGGCTACAGTGACTGCCTTGAGCCTGTCGTGGAGGAGACTTGGGGTGGATGGCACATGGAGGCGGGAGGGAGGCTTGCAGGACGCCCCTGGGTGTGTGCCTTGTGGAGATGGGCCAACCCAGGGGGGCAGTGGGTCTGAGGGGTTGAATACAGCAGTCTGATCCCAGCGTACCCAGGAGGTGGCCGGGAGACAGCCGGACACGTGAGTCCTGGCTGGAGAGACAGACACAGCTGGTGGCGTGGGAGTCTGGTTTTCTGGTGTTTCTCCCCAGCATATGGCAGCATTCCACCCCTTCCCTCTGGAACTTAGGTGTGGCCAGGTGACTTGTGTGCGTCAACGAAATATGAGTGAAAGTGACCCAGTGCACAATCACCACTCTTTCCCTCTGCTTTGCTGGGGGGAAATGTTTAGCAAACTGCTTCTCAGCCTCATCATTATCTCTGGGAAACGACTCTGACTACTCAAGACTGGAAAGAACCTCTTTCTGGATGTTTTCGTAGTGCCCAGAACTCACTGGCATTGGCATCTGTCTCCACAGACGTCTTGTCTGCCCGCTTTCCTGTCTGCTTCACCAGAAGGGAGGGGTTTGTCACTGTCGTGTCCCTACCTAGCTCTGGGAGTTCAGCATATGGCAGACATTCACTGCGGATGAGTTGTCGGGAAGCGAGAATCCCTGTCCTCTTACAGGTCCTTCTAGCTGGACTAAGAAACAAATCAACATGAGACTGATTAACAGGAGAAAATCAAATTTAATAGGCGTACGTGTGAGGAATCCACATAGACATGGCAATTCCAAAGACAGGCAAAAGGAGGTATATATGTTACTCTGAACTGAGGACAGGGGTAAGGGTTGGGACTTCAGAGGAAAAGAAGGCATTTCACAGGGCCATAGAAAGAGCAGATGTATGGTAATTAGATGTTTGCCCTACTATGCCGATGGTCACTCAGATAAAATTTATCTCTGCTACTAACACTTATTCTGGAAAAGGCCCTCAATTTACACTCTTCCATGTGGTTAAGGGAGGAAAAAAGTTTCTCTTGGGCCCACAGGGTCTCAAGTGCCTTCAGCTCAAAATAATCTACATGCCAAGTGGCACGTTTAAGGTGGAGGGTCTGTCCTGTACCTATAAGTGAAAGAATATGTTATTCAAGTGTCTGAAGTGAGATCGAAAATTAAATGTATAAAAAGAAGAAACAAATACATCTGTACCAATCCTTTTCCTCCTTACCATTTAAAAACAAAAGGAAAAAAAAGGGATTGGCTTTACAGACCCCACCCCCCCAGCCCCAGCCCCGGACAGCAGCTGAACCCTGTCTCCCACGGTGGCTGTACCCGGAACTAAACCACACTGGGCCTCTCCGCTTACGCCTGGGGCTGAAGACGCTCACGGAGCATAGATGTGCAAACCACAGATGAGATAGGGTGCCATCTCTGCCTTCCCCGGGCAGGCACAGATTGTGTCAGAAATCAGTGCCTGGTGAAGCTGCTCTAAGGGTAAAAATACCCAGGATGGCCGCCGAGCTGAGACGTCACCAGCCACAGCTGCAGTGGTTCCACCTGCCGCGGGAAGAGCAACACCAACTTCTTCAGATCTGGGTGACACTGTCCCTTGGCCACCTCTCTCCAGCCCCAGCTACAACCTCCTTGTAACGGAACCTGTCAGAAACACCTGCTCTTCGATGCAAGTGGCTGTGTGGCCTTGGACAAATCACTTAACCTCTCTGACCCTCATTTTCCTCATCTATAAAATGGGGATAACAATGCCTCTTTGGGGACAAAGGGAGGCATATATAAGTATAGCTACGCGTGGCTGACATAAAGCAGGTCTTCAATTAAGGATGCCATTATTGTTACTGTCATGCTATTGGTTTCCTGGGCCTGAGTGAGCAGAGAAGCCACTGTGCTCCATTCAGGGCAAGGTGGGACATGACAAGTGGATGATGAGGAAAGAGGCTTGTTGGGGCACCTCACTGGCTCAGTTGATAGAGCAGGTGACTCTTGATCTCGGGGTTGTAGGTTTGAGTCCCACTTTGGGTCTAGAGATTACTTTAAAAAATAAAATCTTAAAAACAAAACAAAAAAGGAGCGCCTGGTGGCTCAGTTGGTTGAACATTCGACTCTATTTCAGCTCAGGTCATGATCTCGAGCCCTGTGTCGGGCTCTGCACTAATAGAACGGAGCCTGCTTAGGATTCTCTCTCTCTCTCTCTCTCTCTCTCTGCCCCTCCTTTGCTCATGCTCTCTCTCAAAATAAATAAATAAACTTAAAAACAAAACAAACAAACAAGTAAAGAGGCTTCTCAAGCCATCAGAAGAAGAAATCAGGACAGTGAGTGGGTTAGGGAGCCACACCTTAGGTCCAAATCCCAATTTTGGGGAACAAGATTTGCTGAGTCATCCTGTGTTTGGTCCTGAGGGGAAGTAGGGTGTAGGGAATAAAGGGCCCTGCCTTGCAAGGGGAGATCCAAAGAGGAACCGGGAACCAAGGGTTCAGGTCCCCGCCTGGATGCAGAAGATGGGAGGCTTTGGGGGTGGGGGGAATCTGGTGCCTCTTTCCCCATTTGGAAGACAAAAGCGTTACACTAGATCAAAGGCTCTCCACCTTTCCTTGTGCCACGGACCCCTCAGGTGAAGCCTAAAGACCCTTTTCAGAGCGGTGGTGCATGAGGTAAAATATATACAATTAACAAAAAGTTCGTATTAAAATACAGTTAAGAAAATGTTAAAAAACTGGCCGCCGCCCCTCACGAACGCCTGCACCGCCTCTAGCTTGCAGAGCTCCAGCCCAAGGAGAAGCAGTGGGGGGGAGTAAGGAGGTCTCCCGGACCGTGGCTGGGACAAGCAGGCGCCGGCAAATCCCCCCGCCCCAGGCAAAGCCCCCGGGAAGCCACGGGTTACAAAAGCTGCGGGCCAGAGCGCCCTCTGCTGAAGGGTGAAGAAGCCGCATCGGTTCAAGCGCTCGGCTGCGGCCCTGGGGAAGCTGCACGCGGGCAGAGGTCGGAGCTTAGAATCCGCCAATTGCCTTTCGAGAGCGTTGGGGCGAGAAACGGCTCGGGACCTACTGATCTGCGCTTCCAGAGCGCAGCTACTGGTTCTTTGCGGGAGGCAAGCGAGGCCTACCTGGTGCGTCTCTTTGAAGACACCGACGCGTGTGGGATCCAGGTCGAACGTGTCGTGATTATTCCAGAAGACGTCCGGCTAGCACGCCGCGTGTGTAGAGAACGTGCTTAAAAATCCACTACTGTGGAAAACATTTCATTCTTAAAAAAATTTTTTTTACCTCTTTTTCCTGTTACTGGGAGCTCTGAACGTTAGATTTTTTTCTCCGTGGGGTCAAAAGGTACCTAAGTTTATGACTGCAAGTAGAAAAATAGGGGACAGAAACCAGGTATTGGCAGTTTTTCCATTTCCATTGTGTGTGATTTTTTTAAAGTGTATTTATTTTGAGAGAAAGAGAAAAGGAGAGAGCGCATGTGCAAGGGCGGGGGTGGGGGGTGGGGGTGGGGGGGTGGAGAGAGAGAATCCCAAGTAGGCTCCACTGTCAGCACAGAGCCCCACAGGGGGCTCCAACTCACCAACTGTGAGATCATGACCTGAGCTGAAATCAAGAGCTGGATGCTTAACCTACTGAGCCCCTAGGCACCCCAATTTGTGTATGAAGTAAAACAAAATTTTTTTAATGTCTATTTATTTTTGAGAGAGAGACACACAGTGCGAGTGAGGGGAGGGGCAGAGAGAGGGAGACACAGCATTGGAAGCAGGCTCCAGGCTCCGAACTGTTAGCACAGAGCCAGACACGGGGCTCCAACTCACAAACTGTGAGATCAAGATCTGAGCTGAAGGCGGGTGCTTAACCCACTGAGCCCCCAGGTGCCCCGATTTGTGTGTGAATTTTTAATATAAATATGGAGGCATAAATCATTGATGCAAATAAAAATGTTTCAGTGAACAGAGCTCAGCAGGTCAACTTTATAACAATTATAAATAAATCTGTTAAAATGTTCTGGACAATGCCAGCATTTAGATTTTTTTAAACACGTAAATTTCCTATTTCTGGCAATTAAGTGGTGCTTGTGGCTTTTTTTTTAATCACATGTTGGATTCCATCCATTCACTGCACTTCTCCAACTGGGTTGTCCTACATGCAAGTACCTGTTTTTAAAGCTGTCTGTTTTCTGTGCTGTTCCTCTAAGTTTGCTATTAAAATACATTAAACTATTTTTAAAAGTAGATTTTGGACATAATGTTACAAATGATTCTTTTTTTAAAGATTTTATTAATCTCTACACCTAACGTGGGGCTCAAACCCAAACCCCAAGATCAAGAGTCAACATGCTCTACCGACCGAGCCCGCCAGGCGCCCCACATATAATTCTTTATTAACTAATAACGACTATATTTTCTAAGTAGTGATGAGCATACATCATATTTTGAGGTTCCTAAATCGTCTGTAATGGGCTATGAAAAGATCCATGATTTCTATCAGTGATGCGGTCACGGGTACATGTCACATCACTGTGGCTGACTGCCCACGTACATAACTGTGGTACCACATTGCAGTCAGAACCTAGTGAAAACACAGCTGTCATTGTTTCCCATCCAGGTTCACAGACCTCCCAAGTTCTGGCCCCCATGGACTAGATGATGTCTCTGGCACTTTCCATTCTAGCAGCCACTTTTGATAAGGTTTTGGAGTGACAGTGGGGTTTGGAGCTGATGGCCAAGAAAGAATTCTTGAAGACATCTTTGGTGCAAAAAGGGTGATTTTATTAAAGCACGGGGACAAGACCCGTGGGCAGGAAGAGCTGCACTGGGGTTGTGTAGAATGACTGGTTGTATACTATGGACTAGGGGGAGGTAAACTCAAAAGGGAAGTTTCTAAAGACACTTTCATATGCTGAAGACTCACAGATTACTGGAGCCCTAGCTGTTGTCAAGCTAAGGTGGTTTTTCCCTCTAGCAAAGCATTAACATTAGGAAGGTAAGGGGTTCCTGGAGAAATGTTATACTCTATGTTTGCCTCAAGTATTTGTCAATGGGTTGCAGGTTATGAGGAAATTTAATTTTACCTGCCATTTTCTTCTGCCTTTGTTCCCCACATCACTATGGAGGGGTGATGTTGGGGCTTCAGGAAACGGAGTCTATTGCTTTCTGGAGATTAGGCTATGGATAAGATTGCCTTTTTCTTGTAATTTACTAAGATATTTGTGAACTGATGGAGACTCTATCAGTTTAACCATTTGTTTTCTGTCCTTTCCTTTGTCCTTGGGCAGCCAGGAGTGCCTGAGGAATATCACACATATCCCACCCTGTGCGTGTGCGTGTGTGTGTGTGTGTGTGTGTGCTGGCTTGTACCTTGCCCTCAGCCTGCCTTATGCTCCCTCATCAGCATTGATAAAAGAGCCCGCTGCAGGCCTTACCCCTAGGTTGCTGGCTGACATGCAGTCGCCCCCGCCCCCACCACAAGGAACAACTGGACAACGGCCCAAAGACATCGGGAAGTCCAGGGCACTGTATAGGCGATCAGCACAGAAGGGGAATGGAAAGGAGACAGTGGCTGATGAGGGAGCGTGCGACGAGCTAAGGACAAAGTACAGGCTGACACCACTGGCCCCTCACCCCCAGGCGGATTATGTGTGATGTTCCGCAGACACTCCTGGCTGCTCTTACAAAGGAAAGGAGTTTAAGTGCTTGCCACAGTGATGTACGGAACTTAAGCAAATGAAAAATGAAATTCCCTTACTGCCTACAGCCCATTGATGAGTCCTTCAAACCTGCAGAGTGATCTCCCTCCAGGAGCTCAGCTGCCTCCAGGAGGACACTTTGCTGGAGGCAAAAGGGAATCTTAGCTTAACTTTATCCCAGCCTTGAGGACCCTGTAAGTCTACTTCCTTTATCTCAACTCCCCCAAGATATATGCTGGCAATCATACTCCAAGCTTATGGCCCCCAATGTGCATCTGAAGGGTCTCATGACTGAGGTTTTATTAAATGGTAATAAATGGCATTTCCCTAGCAACAGCTAGCCCTTCAAGGTCTTGGAAACCTTGCTTCCAAAATTCCTTAGAGACCTGCTCCTATCCCTGACCCCCTCCCAACCTGAGGGTATGTAATAATGAGTTACCAGTCACGACCCCAGGGCAGCTCTTCCTGCCCATGGGTGCTGTCCCCAAGCTTTAATAACATCACCTTTTTGCACGAAAGACGTCTTCAAGAATCCTTTCTTGGCCATCGGCTCTGGACCCCACCATCACCCTAAAACTTCATCAGTGGGGGCTGCTGCTTAGACAAGCGGGAGAGAGGGGCTCCTGGTGAGGATCAGCCAGATCCCAGGGCAAGCATGTGTGCAGTGACTCATCTGTGTGTTCGTATGGCCCAGTGAGGGCCTGCCACATACTCCCAGTCTCACATACCCACGAAGGTGACCAGAATGTGGCACCCAGATGAGCCACCGTAGCAGAAGGATTACTTTGGGTTGAAGGCCATTAAGAAATGGAAGAAACAGAAGGAGAAGGCTCTCTGTCCCCCTCCATCTGTCTCCAAGCAGGACATAAATCTACACTTATAAAGGTGTTTCACTCTCCACACCAGGAGAGGATTGCCTGAAGCCCAGAGCCCACAGAGAGCTCTCTGCATGACAGAACTCAGAACAGGCCTTATCTCCCATTCCTTTCCCTGCACAGTTACCCCCTCCCTTCCTCTGTCTTGACACCCTCCACAATGCATCGCTTTTGTGAAAGTGCTTTGCCAACGCTGAGGTCTGACTCCTTATTTGGGTCCCCACTACTTTTCAATGAAGGTTCCCATGCCACTTAAAATGATTAATATCAAATAAAATGCATATGCCTTTTCTGTTCATCTGTCTTTTGTCAGTTTAATCAGCAGAGCCCAGCTGCTACCTGCCCTGGGGAGGGTGGAGGACAGCTTTCCCCCCCCCCCCCCCCCCATGTGTACTTTGCCCTGCCTGGCTCCAAGCTGGCACTCAGTTTATGCTTTTTCTTTTAAGTTTATTTATTTTGAGAGAGAGAGAGAGAGCTGAGGAGGGGCAGAGAGAGAGAGAGAGGGAATCCCAAGCAGGTCTGTGCTTCCCGTGTGGAGAACCCACAGACTGTGAGGTCATGACCTGAGCCGAAATCAAGAGTCAGGCCCTTAACCAACTGAGCCACCTGGGTGCCGCCAGCATATGCTTATTGAATGAATCCTGAGTGAACAACAGTGCAGGAGATATTTTATATTGTGTTGCCCTTCTTAGGCCTTCTATGTCCTTTTTCTAGGAGAATCTTAAATTCTTGAGGACTCGGAGGAAGGTTCTCCTAGGGCTCATGACCTGTGTATACGTCAGGCACCTCTGGAAACTGCCTTAGCTCTTCCTCCTGAGGGTGGAGGGGGGAAGTTTCTCGTAAAAGTTTCTGGTAAGATAAGGCTTCTTTATGCAAGTTCTCCAACAGATCAGGAGATTTGGGGGACATGTTTTGGGGCCCAATATATACATGGGAAAAATTGGGTCCCATGGCCTTTGTCAGTGGGAGGCCAGGTAGGGGAGCCCGTTGACCCACATTCTGGACTCAGGAAACCCAGGCACGTGGGTTGCCATGCGGGAGACACAGGGGTCTGGGAGCAAATGTCTCAGGCTGGGCTGGATGGCCTCACAGGGTGTTCAGAGAGAGCCTCAGGAACAATGCACACACTGACATCCCTGTGGCGGCAATTTAGGAACGAGGCATGATGGGTTTGATGCCTCATTTACTAGACTGCTGTGCGGTGAGGAAAACCGTTCTCCAGAAATGAGAGGAAGAAAAGAGCAGTAGCAAGGGACACCGGGCCTCGCCCTGCTGGGGGACATCCCGGCTTCAGCTGTGATCCGGCAGGTCCTGCCCCAGCTGGATGCAGCCCTTGGGGGCACGGCCTCCGAGGGCTGCAAATTCGGCTTTCAGGCTCCATCAAAGCATCTCGCTGGGATCACAAGGCCCAGGGAATCCCGACAAGGTGCGGCCCCCCTCCACTTTCCGAGGCTGAGTGTGTTCAAGTCCCCAGATGGCACTTCTTGCTTTCCCCAGCTCACCGCTCCCAGTCAGGAGGGAGAATGGTGGCCGCTTTTGAATTTCCTGACTGTGGTGGTTCGATAGTCACAAATATGGCTTAAACCCCAGCCTGTGGGGGGCACAGAAATGGAACAGAAAGGGAACTGGCTTCCCAGAGCGACTTTCCTCCCCTCCCTCCTTCTCAGCAGCTGCCGGGAGCCCTGTGGCTGAGCGTGTACATCCTGTGCAGGAAGATCACCTTGTCTGCCACCCTTGGGTTTTGTGTTTTTTCTCCCGTTTCTTCTTTTTTCTGCAGGAGTGGGTGAAGGGAGGTAGGGCGTGGAGTGGAGTGCGTTGATCTGAGTCAATTCTGCAGCGGGGAGAGGGCACCTCCCGGCTGCTTGGGAAGGCATCTGGGCCCGGCCAAGGCTCTGCTGGGCTCCCTGTGTGCTGGCCTTGGTCAGCAGGTAAGTGGGCCAGAGGTGAGTCTTCTCGGGGCGCGAGGAAGGCACTGGGCTCCGAGAGAAAGGCTCAGATTGTAACTGCTCCTCACCGCTTTCTGCTCTGCAATCAATAGGTCCAGCATCCCAGCAGATCCCAGCTCAGCAGCGGGACCCCTGCCATTTCTCGTCTGAGCAGAAGCACAGCTCGGGACAGAAGGTACGAAGGCCAGGGTCACCTTCAAGTCACTGAGTGAAACCCGTTGATGGGACCGAGTTGCCTTCACTGGGCCAGACCTGGGGGTAACCCTCTGGAAGCACTTTCCATAACTCTCCCCTATGATTGCACTAACTGACAATCCCTTAACAGCGGCACACCTTGCCCTTTACAATCACCACTCTGTGAGTCTCAAAAGGCAAACACACTTGTGAGAGGGAAATGCATTAGTAACTTCATGTTAAGGCATAAATGACCAGTATTGGGTCATTTCCTATGATCAGAAGGGATGGGGTAGGAGGAATGGGGTGCTTTGTGCCTGTCGGGGAGGGGGGAGGTCCCATGGGGTGGGGATGACGGGCACAGAGAGGGGCCTCCCCTCCTCCCCCTTCCCTTCCTCCCCTTCCCTTCCTCCCCTTCCCTTCCTCCCCTTCCCCTCCTCCTCCTTCCTCTCTCCCTCCTTCCCCTCCTTCTCCCTCTCCTCCTTCTCCCTCTCCTCCTCCTTCCCCTCCTCCTTCCCCTCTCCCTCCTTCCCCTCCTCCTTCTCCCTCTCCTTCTCCTTCCCCTCCTCCTTCCCCTGGTCCTCCTTCTCTTCCTTCCCCTCCCCCTTTCCCCTCCTCCTTCCCCTCCCCCTTCTTCCCCTTCTCCCTCTCCTTCCCCTTCCCCTCCCCTTCCTCCCCCTCCTCCTCCTTCTCTCTCTCCTTCTCCTACTCCTTTAGCAATTTTTAACTGCATACCTTATCTTTCCAACCAGACCGTAAGGCTCAAGTAATAAAAACTTGATTCTTTTGCATCTTCTGAATATAACCAGTAGCTGGCACAGCACTTGGGAATTACTTGATAAAATCAAAAATATGTTTGAATTCGTCTTTTAGGGAGACTGATCATACATCTCTCAATGGGATCATCTATCTATCATGTTGAGATCTGGCCAGCTAGCCTTCTGAGGTTCGAAGGGCTTTTCAGTGCTCCTCTTTCTCTCTTTCAGCCTGACTTCTATTTTCCATTAGAACTGAGGCCCCTTCTCCCATCTGTAGGGACTAGACAAAATCTTCTTTTTTAAATTTTTTTTTTTTTTCAACATTTTTTATTTATTTTTGGGACAGAGAGAGACAGAGCATGAACGGGGGAGGGGCAGAGAGAGAGGGAGACACAGAATCGGAAACAGGCTCCAGGCTCCGAGCCATCGGCCCAGAGCCTGACGCGGGGCTCGAACTCACGGACCGCGAGATCGTGACCTGGCTGAAGTCGGACGCTTAACCGACTGCGCCACCCAGGCGCCCCTTTTTTTTTTTTTTTTTTTTTTTTTTAATTTTTTTTTTTTTTCAACATTTTTTATTTATTTTTGGGACAGAGAGAGACAGAGCATGAACGGGGGAGGGGCAGAGAGAGAGGGAGACACAGAATCGGAAACAGGCTCCAGGCTCCGAGCCATCGGCCCAGAGCCTGTAAAATCTTCTATGCCTAGGTTAAAATAAGCCACAACCTACAGCAGGCTCCCCACCAGCCAGCCCCAAATTGATCAAGGAGGGGACAGCTGTGTCCTGATGCAAGTGAGATTTGGGGGCTCAGGGAGCTGGTGCCCCTCGAGTCAGCATCTGACTGCAGACGCGCAGCATTCTCCAACTGGGTCTGTGATCCTCGTTCTATGAGCTACTGTGGTCCTGGGGCAAACTACACGCCCCCTGCAACCTCAGTGCTTACGTGTGCACCACAGGGACAGCCCCTCAGGCCCCACCTGCTAGGCAGGGAGCTTTGGGTAGACCTGCCCCAGCTCTTCCCCTTACCATCATGGTATAGAAATTAAAAGTTAAAGGATGATCAGAACGCAGATAATAAAAATGGAGGTGTGCATATCAAAGGCATGGCTAAGTTAGCAGATTGGGGGAAATGGATTGGAAAAAGGAAATCATAAACTTTTTTTTTTTTTAACATTTACTCATTTTTTTTCTTTCTTTCTTTTTTTAACATTTATTTATTTTTGAGACAGAGAGAGACAGAGCATGAACGGGGAGGTTCAGAGAGAGGGAGACACAGAATCCAAAACAGGCTCCAGGCTATAAGCCATCAGCACAGAGCCCAACACGGGGCTTGAACTCACAAACCGCAAGATCATGACCTGAGCCAAAGTCGGCCGCTTAACCGACTGAGCCACCCAGGCGCCCCAAACATTTACTCATTTTTGAGAGATGGAGAGACAGCATGGGTGGAGGAGAGGCAGAGAGAGAGAGACACACACACACAGAATCGGAAGCAGGCTTCAGGCTCTGGGCTGTCAGCACAGAGCCCGACGCAGGGCTCAAACCCACGGACACGAGATCATGACCTGAGCTGAAGTTGGATGCTTAACTGACTGGGCCACCCAGGCGCCCCAATCATAAACATTTTTGACAGACAATCCAATAGAAAAAGGGACAAAATATTCATACAGGCACCTCATAAAGAAGGTATAAACACAGCCAGTAAACATGTGACTATGTTAGTAGTCATTAGGGAAATGCTAATTAAAACCACAAGAAGATACCCCTACAGACCCATCAGAACGGTTCACTTGACAAAGACTGCCAACACCAAGTGTTGGTGAGAACGAGGGGCTGCAGGAACCCCCACACATTTTGGGGAGCATGAAGAGCAGCTCCTTTGATGAACTATTTGCCAGACCATACCAAAACCATACCAAAACCAAGCACGCACAGAACCGGGGACTCACCAGCTATATACTCCCGGCTGGTGCAGAGAGGGGCAGAGAGAGAGAGAGAGGAAGACACAGAATTCGAAGCAGGTTCCAGGCTCTAAGCTGTCATTACAGAGCCCAACACGGGGCTCGAACTCGTGAACCTGAGTTCACGACCTGAGCTGAGATCAGACCTGAGCTGAAGTCAGACACTTTACCGACGGAGCCACTCAGGCCCCCTGAGCAGTCTGCAAAGTGAAAACGATTTGGATGTTCCTCAACAGTAGGATGGACAAATTGATGGTGATGCATTCATACAAGGGAATATCTTATAGCAGTGAGAACATAAAGAGCTTCAACCACACCCAACAATATGGGTAAAACCCACAAACTAATGTTGACTCAAAAACGCTACCTGTGTGAGAATACACATATACATTGTGATTTCATTGGTTTAAAGTTCAGAAGCAGGTGTGCAACTGAGTTGTGATTTTTAAATTTTATTATTAATTTTCTTTGAGAGAGAGAGAGAATGTGCGCGAGCAGGGGAGAGGGGCAGAGGGAGACAGAGAAAGAGAGAGAATCCCAAGCAGGCTCTACACTCAGCACGGAGCCTGAGGCAGGGCTCAATCCCACGACCCTGGGATTATGACCCGAGCCGAAATCAAGAGTCAGACGCTCAACCGAGCCACCCAGGCATCCCTGAGTTGTGATTTTAGAAGTGAGGACAGTAGTTACCCTGGTGTGGAGGCAGAGGACACAGGGCACAAAGGTGAGCTTTGGGGAGGCTGGTGAGGTATGTTTCCCAATCTGGGTGCTGATCCCTTGGAGGTATTCACTTTGTGAAAATCATCAAACTGTACCTGTATGACTTGTGCACACTTTTGCATGTACGTGTTGGGATTTTTAAGTGGGTATGAATTCTTTGCTGTTCCTCCTATCGAGAGGTGGGAGCTATGTCCCTTTCTCTTGCTTCTGCGTGGGCTTGTGACTCACTTGTAGCCAAGTGGAGGTGGTGGGGGTGATGACGTCATTCTTCTGTGGCCAGGTCAGAAAAGGTGCTGTAAAATACAGCATATTAATAGAAAAACTGACGTTCAGAAAGGCCAACGGATCAGAAGACGACTGCCATCGGTAAAGACAGTTTGTCACTCACCGATCCCGAGAAGAGGGGACAGGCCACATCACAGGGGTCACAGGGGAAGCACCAGCATCAGCCGGGAGACAGAGAGAGGCAGAAAGGTGGGCAAGAACTGCTGGCGTGATTTCTGCAGGACGAAACCCACGTGAGGTGGGGCAAAGCAGACTTGGACTGGCTAGTTTGGATCATTTCAGGGGGCTCCGGGACACAGGGGCTGCCCTGGTCATCTGGCATCTGGCCCTGTGGGTGATTAAGGCAGGTGGAGAGTGGCCCAGACAGTCTGATAAAGGAGGTGGTTGGGGTGTGACTGCGGACTGGCTGGTTTACCCTCGAAAAGCACACTCAAGGAATTGGCTGACCCAGGAAGAGACAGTTCCTTGAGGGTCAGCAAGGCCCCAAGACATGAAAGCATCAAAAGTCAGAAAATAACAGAAGTGGTTAATGCATGGAGCGTCCACGTCGCTTCCAGGGCACTTTTCAAGCCTAAGGCGGCCGTGAAAGAAATGCAGTTCCCTTCGGGCTGCTATGCTGAGGAAGCCCAGTCTCGTGAGGAGTGCACGTGAGGGACCTTTAGTTGTGACACCCCTAGCTGAGGTTCCAGCCAGAAGCCAGCACCAACTGCCGTTCATCTGAGGGAAGTCACCCCCACATGGTCCCAGGCTCTGCCATCGAGTAAGCCCCCGTTGTGACTTCCCAGCTGAGGCTCCCAACACAGAGGAGCGGAGAAAAGCCATTCTTACTCTGTCCTCTTCAAATCCTGACTGTGAACATAACGAAGTGTGTTTCAAGCTGCTAAATTTTGGGGGGTAACATGTTACACAGCAATAGCTGCACAGAGCCCGACGTGGGGCTGGAACCCACGAACCGCGAGGTCATGACCTGAGCCGAAGTTGGGCCCTTAACAACTGAGCCAGCCAGGAGCCCCAAAGTTTACCTAAAAAGACATAGGTTTTTCATTTGCGTGTTGTTTCAGCAAATTTATTACTACTACAGAGGCATAGCCCCACAGATGCCATATTATGTTTTCTTTTCTTTTTGTCTCCCCAAGGACCTCAGTGACATGACCGCCAGCATGGCTGACCCAAGCCGCCTCCTCCACAATGCCAGCTCCTGCCTTCCTCACTCCCCACCCCGGCAGTCAGTGTGACCCTCTCTCTGTTCTACACAGCCCTCTTGGTCTTCAGTGCTCTGGGAAACATCCTTGCCCTACGCCTTGCCCGTCAAAAGGGCAAGAAGATCAACTCAACGGGCGTCTACTTGGTCCAGCTGGCAGCGTCTGACCTCCTGTTCACGCTGGCCCTGCCTGGAAGGATCACTTACTACCCGCTGGACTTCAGCTGGCCTTTTGGTGAAGGGCTCTGCAGGCTGACGGCGTTCATCCTCTACGTGAACACCTACGGGGGGGGATCTACCTCATGACGTGTGTGAGCGTGGACCGTTACCTGGCTGTGGTCCGCACCCACCGGTGCCCCCAGTTCCGCGATGCTGGCCGAGTGCGGCTCGTCGGTGTGGCTCTCTGGGCCCTGGCGTCGCTGCAGACGGCACCCCTGCTCTTCATCCCCGTGACCAACCCCGTGGCAGGCAAGCCGACCTGCATGGAGTATGACAGTGTTGAGGGAATCCTCAGGCTGCCCCTCGTGGTCCTGGTGGCCTGTGCCATAAGCTTCTGTGGGCCAGCGGGGATCATACTGTTCTGTTACATGAAGATCGCCTTGAAGCTGTGCAGGATGGCCCGGGAAAACCCTCTGAGGAGCCAGAAAGGCTGCCACCGGAGGGCCCGCCCGCTCACCCTGGTGGTGCTGGTGGCCGTGCTCGTGTGTTTCAGCCCCTACCACCTCACCATCATCTGGTTCATGCTGAGAGAGATGCTCCATCCGCCATCTTGCCCGGGGACTGTCCCTTCAGCTCACCATGCCCCTCATGAACATGAACGGTGGCAATGACCCCATCATTTACTTCTTTGCTTCCGCACGGTACAGGAAATGGCTCCTCAGCTTCTTAAAACTCAGAGCGTCAGCGTCTTCCTCCTCCCCCACCCAGGGAAAAGCTTCCTCAGAAACACGGACTATCAACCAGGCTGGGGGCTCAGTGCCCTTAGAAGAGAATAAGGTCTAATGACTCACCGGCTTTGAGACTTTATCTAGGGAGGGGGGCAGGACTGAGGGCCTGAAGCTTATATAATTTGAGGGGTGGGTTCTTTAAGAAAAAGAATACAGGGGAATAAATACAAAATTAGGTACAGAGTCTTGGATGGTTAGGTGGGGGCCCCAGAGCTTGAACTTGACAGCTTCAGGATGTAGCACCTCTCATGGACTGAAATAAAGAACAGGGGGCTCCTGGGCCTCTGAAGGTGGGGGGGGGGGGAGAGAATTTGCATAATAAATGCAGAAAAGACCAAAAGAACGAGGCTTCGAGTTTGGGGACGCAAATGTTGTAAAGAGCAACAGTGCCCCTCCCTCCGAGGCAGAATTTGTAAAAGCTTAAAGTTAACATTCACAAAACGCCAAGGTTTCCCCGGAAATGTCAGAAAGCTCTGGGGACGCACCCGAGCTCCGGACCTGGGGGCGCGCGGGTTCGGACGGAGAGGAGTGACAGGGGCGCGGGCGCCGGGCTCCCTGTGCGGACCAACCTCGTCCCCATTACCCGTGCGGCGGGGACACGACAAAGCCCGGGAAAGCGCACGGGTTTCTCACTAGCTGAATGCCTGTGTGGAAGCGCTTATCCAAGGGAGCGTTGTTGACAGGCGATCCAGACGAACCTTTCATTGCACCTTCCCGACTTGAGAGCGACTTGCGGCGCGTTTGGACTGGGGCGATTTGCGCAGGGCCCTGCTCGGCGGCGCGTCAGCCGCCCCCGCCCATCCCTAGGGTCCCCGCCCCCAAGCCGCAGCAGGGTCTCTCCGCGGAGTCGTCAGTCCCTATCCCACAGTGACCTTCCGCTCCCGATGCGCCGCTTCGTGCATCTCGCAGTTTCTGACGTCTGGGGCACGTGTCTCTCCTCCGCCTCCAGTCTCGGGCTCTGCTCTCTGGAAGGGGTGTTACTTGTCACCTGGGCCGGGCGCTCCTGAGCCCGGCTGTGGCTGAGCCCCCTTGTCGCTGTCCCCCCACAGTGCAGGGCGCCTCCACCTGTAAGGAGAGGTGGTGCTCAGTCCGTTCTCACTGGTTTAGGCCACGAGGATAATTCCTCTCTTGCAGTCGGATACACTGCACCCCATCAAGAGGCCCCAGGTGGGGCGGGGGGCGCTCAGGGCACAGTTCAGGGTTGCTTTTCCTCCATTCTGCCTCGGTGTCTGGCTCCACTGGGCTCCGAGCAAGGAGGACACTCAGCTTTTGAGTTACCCTCGGACACGATGGCCGTGTGACCCTCCGGACAGACAGGTCCGGGCATAGATGTCACCCTGGGGACACGACGGCCAAGTGCTCAGTGGAGGCGCTTCTGGCCTGCTGAGGTAGGGAGTGGGGGTGGGGGGTTACCACAGGCCTAAAGAATTTGGAACTCTGCCCTTGGGGTCCTGTGCATTCACCATGCAAGAGCTCCCCTGAGAGCCCCCCCCCCCCCATGTTGAGTAGATCCCAGCTGCCCACAGTGTGTGCCCACACCTGGCTGGAGTGCAAAGCTTCCATTTCCACGCTGTTTGCACTAACCCACACTTATCAAAGCGGGGGGAGGAGGCGGCAAGAGGGGGCCTGGCTAGCCAGCAGTGTGATGAGGCGGTGGGAGCTTGGTAACTAGGAGGCCTCCTCCTTGGAGACCGGCTGCCCAGACCTGCCTGACTTCGGCCCTTTCTAGTCCTTCTTGCCATTCTCTGGAGTTTCTCATAACCGGTCCGCCCTGACACCGGGCTTCTCAGCTCCAAACTGCTCAGGTGGTTTACTGGGGCACATGGAAGCAGGACGAAGGCACAGCCAGAGGGCACTGGGGAATAAAACAAGATCAGAAAGGAGGACCAGGGTTGAGAGATGCAGTGGCAAAGAGGCGGGGACAATGGGTGGGGGGAGGGAGCCGGGCTGAGATGCACCTTTGGTTTGCAAAGCCAGCCACAGGTGGACAGGGATGGCTTGCTCTTCAGAGGTGGTTTACTAAGTGGGACATGTGAGTTCTGAGGGCTGGACTCGCCAGGGGTGCTCCCAGGCCAGGCTCTGAGTGGGAATCCTGAGCTCAGGGAGTCAGGAGGGCAAAGTGTCCTGTTGAGGACTCCTACCCTCACCTGGGCCTCCTTTTCCTGTCTGTAAACATTGGGACCCCAGCACCTATCACATGGGGTTATTACTGGTGGGGGGTGGGGGAGGTCCACGAACCAACTCATGTGTAAATCACTTAAAACTAAAGAGATGGAAGGTACATGGGCAGCCCTGTCGGCTAGGTGACCGACCTCAACTCACGTCAGGATCTCACCGTTTGGGGGGTCAAGCCCCTCGTCGGGCTGTGTGCTGACATCTCAGAGCCTGGAGCCTGCTTCAGATCCTGTGTCTCCCTCTGTCTCTGCCCCTCCCACTCTCATGCTCTTGCTCTCTCTCTCTCTCTCTCTCACAAAAATAAATATTAAAAAAAAGAAAAAAGCTAAAGAGATGATTTAAAATGAAAATGGACTGTGGCCACTGCAGTGTTCTAAGTGGGCTGGCACAAGTCACAGTAGTGGGGATATACGTCCCATCATTACTGGGGCTGGAAGGTTGCAATGCCTAGGTCACATCCTGCTCCCTAGTGCAGTGGTTCTCAAAGTGTGGTCTCTGGACCAGCAGCACCTACAGCCTTGTTAGAAATGCACATTCTCAGGCCCCACCCCAGACCCACCAAAGCAGCCCCTCTATGGCAGGGGCCCAGCACTGTGTGTCTGAACAAACTCTCTGGGCAATCTCCCCCCACCCCCCTCCCGGGAGACTTCAGGCGTCATCCTTCTTGCCCACAGTGTTACTTTGCTAAAGCTACTGTTACAAAGTACCATCAACTGGGTGGATTAAAACAACAGAAACTTACCCTCTCACCCTTCTACAGGCTAAAAGCCCCAAACTGGTAGGGCTGGTTCCTTCTGAGCCTGTGGGGGAGAATCTGTTCCAGCCTCTCCCCAGCTTCTGGGGGCTATCTGGCGATATTTGGGGGTTCTTGGCTTGTAAAGCATCACCCAGATCTCTGTCTCCATTTCCACGTGGCATTCTCCTGGTACGTCTCTGTCTTTACTGAGGTCTTTTCATAAGGACACCAGTCATCTTGGGTTAGGCCTACCCTAATGACCTCATTCATTTTACCTGGATTATACCTGCCAAGAACCTGCTGCCAATTGTGGTCACATACCCAGGTACTGGGACTTCATCCTATACTCGTGGGAGAACAAAATTCAACCTGTAACACCCATTTCTGAACACCCCTGTTTCCAGACTCTTCTGAGCCCCACCTCCATCCCTAACTTCTCCCCAGCTCTAAGCCCTCACACTCACTGTGAAGGTGAGGTTCGGCAGAAGGGGTGAGAGGGTCCTGTTTTAAACCCCCATTGGAGTTTAGCTATCATGGTTTATTTTCCAGGCCCTATCAGGATAACCCCATGCCAAGATGGAAACATCAGAGTCTCCTCACCCTCCACATGGGAGGCCAGTCCAGAGTATGCCAGGAGGCCCAGGGCAGCCCTGAAGGTCAAGGCCCTGTGATAAGGTCACCGGGTCCCATTCCCTGGGGGTGGACAAAGGGTGTCCAACCAGCAGAGGTGTGCAGGGGTTTCTGCCACTGGGTGGAGGGTTTCATGATGACTTCTAGGAATCTTAATCACTTGACATTTTAAGGGGGAAGAGCAGAGTTTCGTAAATCAAGTTTGTAGATACCCAAATGTTCCTATGGCCTCTTGGCTTTCTCCAGAAAACATGTTTTCACTGAGAATCACATTTCCTTGGGATTTTGCTGCATACCACAAGTTACCCACGATTTGGCTTTCACTACAGTTTTCTTTCTCACTTCACCAAGTGACTGTGTACGGGACAGACACGGAGACTGAGAAGCTCGTCTGGCGGGTGAGGGTTGTGGGCAGCTGGGCTCAGGGCCAGGCCTCGGCCCCCTCAGACACCCCAACCCTGTAGTGCACAAGTCAGATCACACTTCAGGCCATAGGAATCCCTCGTGACATGGATGTCCTGGTTCCTCTGTAACCACTGAAGTCTCAAAAGCCTTGTTTTCTAATGCCAAAGGTCTACACCACCTTCCTGTACCCACATTCTTTGATCCCAAGAGGCCCTGAGATGTGTTCTGTTGCCTTAACAGCCCTGCAATGGCTGTGGGAGGCGGTCTGTCCTCGGGAGGCAAGGAACCCTCTGTTTGCTAATGCCTGACATTATTCCCTTTGCTAGGCTGCACATAGGGGGTGAACTGCTGGAAACTTTGCCAGAAAGTCCCAGTAAACACTCATCAGCTGAATCCACAAGTGACTTCTCTCCCAGCACACGGAGATGATGGTGAGCCCGTGCAGAAAGGGCAGGCTGTTGGGAGTGGGGCGGTGGGGAGGCGTCTGGGAGGCTCAGTCGGTTAAGCATCCAACTCTTGATTTCGGCTCAGGTCATGATCTCACAGTCTGTGGGTTCAAGCCCCACAAGAAACGGCAGGGGACACCCCACTTCTGCAGTGAGTTCCAATTCTGTCTCTGGGCCAGTACTCCGCTTCATTAGTTCACACATTTATCAAGTATTAGCCCAGGGGAATATGGGGACATGGCCCTTCAACCTCATGGATTGTGTAGACCAGCAGGTGCCCACACAACTGCAATCAGACGACGACAGGAGAATGTGTTCAGTGTTAAGTGGAGACTCAGACAATGGGAGAAGAGAATGGGGAGGCTGTCTGGGAGGGCTCCCAGGTTTGGGGCTGGAAGATCAGACGGATGGTGGTATCATTCCCGATAGGGAATCTGGGGTAAGATATAGTGTGGGGGTGGGAGAAGGTGGGCAGGCATATGGAGGTGTCCAGTACAGAGCAGGACATATGAGGCCTGAGGCCGAGAAGACAGATTTAGGGAGATTTGGGAGGCCTGAGGTGGACAATATTCTTAGAGTTGAGGGAGGCTGTTGTACAACGTAGGCTTTATTACTGTTCAGGAATGGTGGGGCTGACAGGTCAGCAGACGCTTGCCATTGAAAAGCTAGTTACGTACGGTTCCCAAGAGGAGGGGGTGCGAGGCCACATGCAGATGCACCGGTGTGTGTGTGGGGGTCAGGGGTCAGAGGGAACAAGGGGAAAAGAAGCAGGAGCCTTTGCTGTGCTTCCCAGAGGCACAGTAAGGAGATTTGGGACAGGCCAGCTTGAATCACCATGCATCTGATTGTGGCCCTGCAGGGTGATGCCAGGGCCCAGAGTGGCCAGAAGCCAGATGCTAGCAGGCTGAGGAGGTGGGGTCAGCAGGTGTCCAAGCATGCCTCAAGAGACTGGTCTCTAAGGATGAATTGGAAGATGGGGTAGGGAATGAGGGATGGGATTTTTGTTTAAACATTTATCACTCTTTTTGTTGTTGCTGTTATTTGTTTTTGAGAGAGAGAGAGAGAGAGAGAGAGCAGAGGAGGGGCAGAGAGAGAGGGAGAGAGAGAGTCCCAAGCAGGCTCTGCACTGAGAGCAGGTGAGCCCGATGTGGGGCTCAAATTCACAAACTGTGAGATCATGACCTGAGCTGAAATCAAGAGTCAGACGCTCAACTGAGCCACCCAGGTGCCTTGGGATTTTTTTTTTTGGGGGGGTAATCATAGAGAAATTGTTATGGTTTCAGTCTCGAAAAGGAAGGAGTCAGAGAAGAGGCTGAAGGTGAGGACACACAGAAGGAAGAAGACAGTGGAGAAAGTCTCTGGTGACCATTTTAAAACAAAACCTTTTTTCAGGAGGAGAGAAGGACGGGGTTTGGAGGCACAGGCACAGATGGTTTCCAGGTTCATGGGAACAGCTCTTGACTAAGGTCGGCCAGTGCAGTCACATGACATTAAAGATGCCAGAATCTTCAGCATCCAGTCAAAATCAGGTGGTAGCTTATTATTAGTATCATAACACATGAAGAATATTCCACAAATATGCTATTTCACAGTTTAGGAAGCAGGTCCACACTCCCATGGGGACTGCCAGCCAAAGCAACCCTCTGAGGTGCCTGGAGCTGGGCAGGTAACACTCTCACTGCATGGGAAGGCCATGGCCATTGGCAGTCACACAGCTGATGGGGCCCGCTGAGTCCCGCCTGGAAAGGCCGCATTTCTTACACACTGGGCTGCCTCTGCAGCGTATTTGTTGGCCCAGTTATAACCAAGCTGGGAAGCAATGGCTGCCCCAGCGATCATCGTCATGGAGTGGAGTATGGAGGGTCATGTCGTCAGCAGTAGCATCCTTCATTCTGTCCTTGAGAAATTTGTTATGGGATGATTTGCATCCAGCCAGAATTCATGGTGAGGTCCCAACCTCCAAATGGGACTGCATTTGGAGACAGAGTCTTTATTTTTATTTTTTTTAATGTTTATTTATTTTTGAGAAAGAGAGACAGTGGGGGAGGGGCAGAAAGAGAGGGAGAGAGAGAGAATCCCAAGCAGGCTCCAGTGCAGAGCCCGACGTGGGGCTTGATCCCACCAACTGTCAGATCACGACCTGAGGCGAAACCAAGAGTCGGACGTTTAACTGACTGAGCCACCCAGGCGCCTCTGAGACAGTCTTTAAAATGAGGTCGTTTGGGGCACCTGGGTGGCTCAGTCGGTTGGGTGGCCAACTTCGGCTCAGGTCATGATCTCGCGGTCCATGAGTTTGAGCCCCGCGTCGGGCTCTGTGCTGACAGCTCGGAGCCTGGAGCCTGTTTCAGATTCTATGTCTCCCTCTCTCTGACCCTCCCCCATTCATGCTCTGTCTCTCTCTGTCTCAAAAATAAATAAATGTTAAAAAATAAAAATAAAAAAAAATAAAATGAGGTCGTTAGAATAGGCCCTAATCCAACAGACTGGTGTCCTTATAAGATGAAATTGGGACACAGGAACACACAGAAGCAAGACCACTCAAAGACACAGAAGGTGGCCGTCTGCAAGCCAAGGAGAGAGGCCTCAGAAGAAACCAACCTAGCTCACCTCTTGGTCTCAGACTCCCAGTCTCCAAACTGTGAGGACAAAACTTTTGTTGTTTAAGCTGCCCCAGTCTGTGGTACTTTGCTACGGCAGCCCCAGAAGACTCATATGGTATTTTTAACCTTTCTACTCGATTTCAGGAAAGGATATGGATCCTGCTCTTTTCTGCAAACTTCACACCTCCTACCACCTGTTGAAAGAAAAGGAGAAGCCCAAATACAGCAAATGTTATTTTTCCCACTTATTTTTTTTAGGCACCTCTAAGAGCTAACAATGTGTCACATCTGATGTGAGCATGGCGTTTATGCCGGAGAGTGAGCCTGCTTTTGCGTCTCGCAGGGCCGATGACACGCAGTGTGAGGTTAACTGGCGGCTGGAGCTGGAGGAGGTGCAGGCACCACACACAGTACCGTCTGCTCACATTCTCTCCCTGGGTCAAGTGGATGTCCCGGATTTACTGAGAAGCTTTCATGCAGAGCCCCTGCTCATCCTACAGCCTAAAGATTATGTTTCCGACGCCCAACTGCCCTACTCCTTTAAGCACTTCTGCGGAAGTCTATTAATCTTATCTGTTGTTTTATCCATGCACTCATCTTTTATATTTGCAGAGTTCTGGTACGTGTGTGGGGATGTGACTGAGAAGGGGAAAGGTAACCACCGTAGCCTCTGATGTCACCTGCCCGGGCAGAGCTGGTGGAACCGGCTTCCACTTGGCTAGAAGAGGAGAGAGGCCAAGGACCCGGAGGCACCTTCCTTGGGAAGTGCAGTCTTGAGAGCTCTGTTACCTCCACCCTTATGGCAAAAGCCCACCACAGCTGGTGGGGACAAAGGGGACTCGTCAGATGGGGACCTCATGAGGTGCGGGTTCCATGCCTGCTGGGCCCCAAGGAGCCTTGGTGAGTCACTGGCAGTTCTGGAACCTGGTTTCATGTGCAAACAGAGAACATCAGTCACGATGATCACTGATGTCCTTCCAGCTCCGAGATCTGTGTGATTTCTGTATCCGAGACTTTAAGATGGGTAAGTGCAGCCTGGTTTTCCATGAGTTCATGGGTTTTGCTGTATCTTTAGGGGTTTTCTGTGTGTGTTCTATGTGGGTGGCTTGACTTTGATCACCTGTTTAGCCTCTGGCTGGTGTCTACTTCCTCATCTAGGAAAAGAGTGAATGGTGTGGGGCCGGGCTCACACAATGCTGGGGACAGAAACCTGAAGAAAGAGGGGAGGGGACGGCAGGTGGCGGAGCCAGGGAGAACAAGATAGGGATGTGGGCTCAGGAGCTAACAAGTCAGCTACCGTGCAGCCGTGAGGACGTCCTGCCTTGAACCCCATGTGGGAGGCAGGGAGACCAGGCACGCTGCTCCCCGGGGCCCAGCAAGATCTTGGTGTTGGAGCTGGTGAGACGCTGTTACTCATTCAGTGAGGCCAGGGCAGTGGGGTGCGGGCAGGCATCTAAGAAGCAGAATAAGAAATCAGGGACAGAGGCCCCTCAACATCCTAATGCTGCCTTTTGGGGGACCTCTTTGGTGACTCTCCCTTATCTGAATGACTTTCTGCACTGTTCGCGGTGATTGTAGCTATGATGGAAATTCTCTCGGCAGATTGCACTCAGCTTGGGGGAAGCGTGGGTCTGAGGGTCGCCCACACCACACGTGTGCCAGTGGCCGGTGGCCTCTCCTAGCCCCTGTTCCTATGTCCCCAGTGGTGTGTCATGCTCACAGAGACACAGCTGTGGTTGTTCCCAAAGCTTCGCGTGTCAGTTGTTATTGAAATTAAATAATTTAAGTAATTATTATGTAAACTGATAAAGTACACAGGTGAAAAGAGCTTTATTTATATGTTTGTTTGTTTGTTTATTTATTTATTTATTTATTTATTTATTTATTTATTTATTTAACAGAGGGAGAGAGAGAGAGAGAGGCAGAGAGGGAGAGAGAGAGAGAGAGAGAGAGAGAGAGAGAATCCCATACAGCCTCCACACTGTCAGCACAGAGCCTAACGTGGGGCTCAAACTCATGAACCATGAGATCGTGACCTGAGCTAAAGTCGGATGCTTAACCAATTGAGCCACCCAGGCACCCCAAGATTTTTTCACTCTTATTTTTTTAATTTTAATTTTTTTATGTGTGAGACAGAGAGAGAGTGAGGGTGAGAGGGGCAAAGGGAGAGAGAGAATTTTTTTTAATGTGTATTTATTTTTGAGAGAGAGACAGAGCATGAGCAGGGGAGAGGCAGAGAGAGAGGGAGATACATGTCTGAAGCAGGCTCCAGGCTCTGAGCTGTTAGCACAGAGCCCAACGCGGGGCTTGAACCCATGAACCGTGAGATCATGACCTGGGCCGAAGTCAGACACTCAACCGACTTAGCCACCCAGGTGCCCCGGGAGAGAGAGACTCTTAAGCAGGCCCCACATTTGTGGAATCGGGGCTCAATCTCACAACTGTGAGACCATGACCTGATTGGAAATCAAGAGTCAGACGCTCAACTGACTGAGCCACCCAGGCACCCCAGGAGCTGTTTTTATAAGAACTAAGTGCAATGCTTTGGAAAGTTTCATGGATGTAAACTGCTAACAGAACCAAATCTGCTGTAAAAATAGGTGTGAGTGTGACAACTACGAGACATCAGAAAAATGTAAAAACCCAGGATGAAATGCACTCCTCTCTGATTGCTTCACTGAGTTCCCATGCTAGCTGTGATAGAGATCCAAAGTGGGACCTGTAATCCGTGCAATATGGGTGTGGATTTTGAAAGGTACAAGCTTCTAATCAGCACAACTATCATTAAAAATAAAAAGGCCTTAGCTCCAGCAACACCAGAAGATTGATGAATTAATTACACTGTCATGCTCTAACTTAAAGTATTTAATATATGGGTTCTATATACATATACATGGGCATATATATTCACATCCAACATTAACTGAGTTAGTACCAGTCCCCAGCTTAAGGTAGGAGAGCTTCTGGGGCGCCTGGGTGGCTCAGTTCATTAAGCGTCTGACTCTTTATTTTGGCTTGTGTCGTGATCTCATGGTTTCTGAGTTTGGGCCCCACATGGGGCTCTGCACTGACAGCTCAGAGCCTGGTTAGGATTCTCTTTCTCCCTCTCTCTGCCCCTCCCCCACTCCCACTGTCTCTCTCTCCCTCTCTCTCTCTCAAAATAAATAAACGTAAAAAAAAAAAAAAAAGACAGGTGGGCACCTGGGTGGCTCGGTTGGTTAAGCATCTGACTTTGGCTCAGGTCATGATCTTGTGGTTCATCGGTTTGGGCCCCGGCTCCAGATTCTGTGCTGACAGCTCAGAGCCTAGAGCCTGCTTCAGATTCTGTGTCTCCCTCTTTCTCTGCTCTTTCCCCCATCGTGCTCTGTTTCTCAAAAGTAAATAAATGTGAAAAAAAAAAAGAGATAAGAGAGCTTCTGCCATGTGCCGTTTCTATTAAAGATAGTGGCCATTCTTTTAGAGGCTAGAGATTTATTTTATTTTATTTTATTTTATTTTATTTTATTTTATTATATTTTTATTTTATTTTATTTACGTGAATAAATTAAGCAATATATCCTTTTTTAAGATTAGAAAAATAATTTTTTAAGTTTATTTAGACAGAGAGAGACTGTGGGTGCATGTGAGCGGTGGGAAAGGCGGGGGCGGGGGGAGAATCTCAAGCAAGCTCCACACTGTCAGGGCAGAGCTGATGCAGGGGCTCGAACCCACAAACCATGAGATCATGACCTGAGCCGAAACCAAGAGTTGGACCCCCAACAGACTGAGCCACCCTAAGACTGAGCCAGGTGCCCTAAGACTGTAGTTTTAAGTCATCTCTATATCCAGCATGGGGCTCCAACTTACAAGCCTGAGATCAAGAGTCACCTGCTCCACTGACTGAGCCCGCCAGGCGCCACCTTATTGTGTCCTCTCTCACTCACTCACTCACTCACTCACCCATTGGATGCCTGGCGCATGCGAGGAAAGCACAGCTTTTGCCCACAGGGGACTTATTACGGTTATTCCAGCCCTTGCAGGGAGGCACCCAGCAGAGAATCACTGGCGGTAGCAGAATCGCTGGTTAGCTGTCAGGTACACCAGGAGCATCTCTTAGCTCGGCTTCTAGGAGGGTCCCCTTAGAGGGCTGGGCCTGTGCTGAATGCTGCCTCCTGTTCTGTCAGGTGCTGGCTACGGGTCCCTGGCCCCTGACGCCAGGCCTGAGGAACCAGCCCCTCCCTTAGTCCCAGCAGATCCGTACCCTGCACCTCCATGAGGTGGAAGGCTCTAGACCCCATGTGGCTGCAGCATATGCAAGGATCAAGGTGGGTTAATTTCCACCCGAACCACAAGCCCAGGCTGGACATCACAGTCCAGGGGTGGCCTGGGTCTGGTGCTCCTTAAGGACATCTCTACCAGCTTTGGGCAGGAGGGATAAGGTTTGAGCCCATGCAGGAATCTCCTGGAAAGCATCAGAATTCCTGGGTGAGTCCTGAGGAAATGCTGTGCTCTGCACCCAGCCCCAGCAGGGGCTTGGCCAGAAGTGTCCTCATGGTAATGAGGGTGGGGGTGTGTGAGAAGTTCCCTTGGTGCTGTTCCTCTGGGCTGCAGCCACACTCCACTGGCGGGGGCACTCCCAATGTAGGGGTGCACTAAGCCTCCTTGTCTGAACCCCCAGAAGTCTGCAAGCCCTGAAGAGGGATGCAAGATTTGTTTGGAGGGTTTGAACTTCGTATCGAGGATTTTATAATACAGAGGTGTACATATAACAGCATCTATGTAAGATGTTAAAAACAGACCCTCCTTTGCTCCATACCTTCTCCACTTCCTTCCCCTGCCCCCAAAATAATGATAACCCCCGAATTTGTTTCTATCATTTTGGAGTGGTTTTGAACTCTGAATTTAGAAATGTCGTAAGTATTTAACATGGCTCCTCATACAAACAATCAGGATCAAGAGGCTGGGAGTGGGTATTTGGCTCTATTTGTTGTTCTGTTCACATTCAGCCTGTCTCTTCCCAGACGGGAAAAGGGCTGGCCTTGGCCTGCTGGCTTTTCCAAGTATTTCCTTGACTTTTTTTTGCTTAAACAAAATAAGTGCGCTTCCTCCTTTTAAACAGGTGCTCAAGGCAGAGGCGGATGTGGACATCACATTCATCTTTGTGCAGATTTAAACACAACCTGGTCCCCACCTGCTGAGGAAGCAACATCTTAGCCACCACACCCCCTGGTGTGCAGATGTGGCCTGTTCTGGAAAGACTTCTGTGATTCTTGCAGCTTTATGCATATGAAAGACGGGTTAGTTCATAGGGACAGAAACAAGGGTTTTACAAGATCTGCACACATAGTAGGAGGCCGGACAGTTTTCAGATATAATGCAGCACTTCTGTCGAACATCATTACAAAATCTCACAATAAAACCTCTATACAAACAGCTGTTGAGACAGCAAAAGAGCAAAACCGACCACGGTCCCCTGCGAACAGGATGACAGAAAAGTCAGCTAGCTGGGCTGTTGGGGCACCTGGGGGCACAGCACATCTCTGAAGGTGCAGGGGGGACAGGAGAGGAGCTAGGAGCTGGGACCCCCTTTCCCACCGTGAAACAGCCCCTCAGCTTTGGTGTTCCCTGTGGCTTTCTGATACATTCTCCTCTTTACAGCCCAGCCTAGCGAGGAATTACCTGACATCTGCACTCTCAGTACTTAATTCAAGTGCTAAATTTAGAATAAGTCTCTAGAGACTGGCACCACAGGAAATCACAGCCTCTGTTTAAAGATTCCAAAGGCATCAGGAGTGCCTGGGTGGCTCAGTCGGTTAAGTGTCCGACTCTTGACTTTGGCTCAGGTCATGATGTCATGGTTCCTGAGTTGGAGCCCTGACTCCGCCTCTGTGCTGATAGCTCGGAGCCTCCTTAGGATTCTCTCTCTCTGCTCCTACCCTGCTCTCTCTCTCTCTTGCTCACTCTCAGACTAAATCAACTTAAAAAAATGTTAAAAAAAAAAAAGATCTCAAAGGCATCAAATCCAGTCTGCCACTTGGGTTCCACCTGGCCACCATGGAAAAGATAGCACACTCAGCTTTGCTGGTGGAAGCCACGTCAGCCGGGGCACTGAAGACTGAGCAAAGTGGCAGAAATCCGACTGAATGGGGTTCTCACATGCCTGGGCTGAGCACTGGGGATTGTGGAGGTTTTCTCTGGTGTGAACCACTGTGGGTGGCTGGGTTACCCTGCAATCTTTTTGCTGATGCTCCTTTTGCAGCAGCCAAGTGGAAGCCCTGGGATGTCTGGGTCCGGCCACGGCAGGGGGCAGGGTGGGGTGGGGTGGGGGGAATAGGGGGGTGGAGGGCGATACCCTCCTGGACAGCCTTGGAGCAGTCCCAGGGTCCCTAAGGCACTCTTGTATTTGGGTGAGAACCAGGGCGGGTCAGGGACCCCTGTGCCCTACGCCTTCTCGGGAGCGGCCTGCTCTCTCTGCCCTCTCCCGCCAAGTCTCTCCTTAGACCTCAGGGCAGCTCAGAACAGAGAGAAAGGGCACAGTGTGGGTTGGCCTGAAGGTACTACGAGGGGCGGTGTGTGCTGCTAGTTCCTGGGACCGTCTGAATTTGTCTAAATCTCTCAGGGCTCTGAAACTCCCACGACATATGGGGTCAGCAGACCAAAACACTGCAGCTGATCAGCAAAAGTGGCCAACAAGCCTTTATCCACCTCTGGTTGGCCCCACGTCATCCACTCTCCTCAAGCTCCCGGCCCCTCGCCTTCCTGCTTTATTAAGAAGCCAGAAACTAGCACTTGAACTTCTTCACCTTTGCTCAAAGTTTATAACTCACCTCTAACTTCCTTAACTATCTCTGGTTCTGGAGGACAGAAGCCTTCTTCTTCGTTCCCAAGGCCAACCTCTCTTCACAGTTCTGATTATACCCCTTCCAGGGCCTACAGCTCCGGTCTCTCATCACCAATTTGGTTACCTTGACCCACAAGCTAACCCAGGAACAGTGTCCCTGCCCTGTCTCCTCCCTCCACACATTTCCCGGACCAGTGCACACAGCCGACCTCTGCTCTCTCTCCTGTTCTCTGTTCCAGCTCTTGTTGCTGGCATCCGCCATCGCTGTGCTGACACTAACCCCCCTTTCCCTGCAGCACTGCAGATGGGCCCCCTATGCTCACCTCCTCCACTAGAAATGCAGGAAACTAACCCTCTTCTTTCCTCTCTCCATATTCTGTCACCTGCCTTCCTCTGTGATCCCCAGAGCAGGACTCCGGATCTTTCCCCTCTTTCCAGATTCATTTTTCACATCTGGTGCCCACTCTTCCAGCCCCCAGGCTCCCAAGCCTTGTCTTGAAATCCCAACTCTACTGGGGCACAGCCATTTAGCTAGTGTGGGTTCTCCATGAGATAGCAAGCAGGTTAGCAAATTCACATGATTCTGGTAAGTCTTCTTACATGAGAGACTGAAGTTTGGGAACTAAAATTTTAGTCTGAGCCAGAGGCAATTTTGATATTCTTGGTCTGTCCCTTTACAAACACACTACAGGGGTTAGGGGATTCTGAAAAATAAACTTTGATTCTCCCAAATTAAATATCACTTCAGCTACCTGAGTAAAACAAAACAAAACAAAACAAAACAAAAAAACAAAAAAAAAAACCCAAAAACCCCTCAAGTTTATGATTCAGACCCTGTCATTTGCACTTGAGAAGCACTGTGGCAGAAATCTATACTCAGGGACTCAAAGTTCTAGGTGCTACTGTGGAATGCGTGCATTCACAATTTTATGCTCAATTTCCTTGAAATTATTTTCCTTTTGGAATCCCAAACCAGGTCCAAGCTGATGAATCAGAACTCCAAAGGCAGAGTCTCCTTAATTTGAGGAAGAGGGCGGGGGGGTTCACAACAGACAACAACTTTTTCCTTCTTCCTCTTGTCAAGTGGAACTGGCTTACTTGAAAATGAGGCCCGATCTGTTGCTGCCATTTGCACAAAGTCAAGTGTCTACATGAACTTTTCTAGACGTCAGGAAACCAAGCCAACGGCTCGCTGATGCCCCCGCCTGGCACGCGTCACTATGCATCAAACACAAAAGGTTTCTCTTTGCGGGGGTGGGGGGTTGGGGGGGCGTCCCATCAGCCCCAAAGATTTCTGGGGGTCTTGACAGGATGCGGGGTATTTTTGGGTATTCAAACCTGCAACCGGTGGCTGTTGGGTCAAAATCTGCAGGAAGCAGCAGTGGGCCAGCGATGGGAACTCCAGCCAGGTCAAGGGGACGTGCCCAAGACTGAAGAGTCGGATGTGTGTGGGGTTGGGGAGTGGTCGGGATCGGGATGATCTGGGGGGTGGTGACTAGGAAGGTGGCAAAGGCCGGGCAGTCATATGAAAAGGATGGAAGCTAATGGAAACTTGGCAACTACAGGCAGCTGGTAAAGAGGCTGGAAGTCAGGAAAAGCCTGAGGGGGTCTCCCAGCTCTGCCAGTTAGGTGCAGGGCTGTGGCCACACGGCCAGCACTGCCTCAATTTACACTAAATTATACTTCCTGCTGTGGAAGGGTGCTTGGGCTCCTTGGGCAGGATGAGGGTCTCTGAGGTGTGATCACCTCTGCTTGAGGCCTCACACTGGGCTCCTCCCCGTGGGGCTCTCTGCCCCCATCCTCTGTGAGATGCATGGAGAAGCCTCAGGTGAGTGAGCACTACGCCGGTGGTTTGGTGTGACTTTGCTCAGTGCTGTTTGAGAAAAGGGGCATCGAAGATGGCGGATCTCTGGACGCGGGGCACTGTCTCCTGGGACCCCTGCACCGGAAGGTCAGGGGTGGATCCAGATGGGCTCAGAGGTTAGTACTTGCATACACCTCTGTGCTGGGAGCCACTGGCCTGGAATGCAGCTGCAGATGCCCGCTGCCGTCCCTTCAAGCTGACAAGAGACACTTGGAACCACCTGGGCTCCCAAGTCATCCCAACTCCCCGTTCTGAGCAGCCTGATGCCCTAACAAGCCTACGGATGAGGCCTCACGGGGCCAGCGTTACAGGAACAAAGGGGCCTTTTCTCTCACTTCCAAAGAAAAAAAAAGCACCCAAATCTTCTGAAGAATGATGAGCATTGGCAAAAAAAATGTTTTATATTTGATAAATTACACAGCTTAGGACAAAGATTTAGGTAAGTCGAATAAAAAATACCGCAAAGTAAAACACATTAAAAACTTTATTATAAGTATTACACTTGTCCAAATTTGCATCAATTTGATACATTTCTGCTCATTTTGCAGAACGTAGGAGTCACACAATTGCCTTTCCCACCTCTGCCTCCCTTCGGCCTGGGCCCGTGTCCTCCGCTGTGTGCCCTGCCTGCAGCGGAAGTCCTGATGTGCCTGGGCCGGGGAGGACGCGCCTCCAGCGCAGTGGGCCCTGTGGCTGTTCCAGGGCTGAGCCCCTGCTCTCTCCATCCTGTTTCCACGTCCAGCCTGAGAGGCTAACTGTAGATGTTCTGAGCAAAAGGAACCCCAGCTAAGTTTCACAGAGTTTTCCAGAACCTTGAATCAGTACTTGATGATCATTATTTCTTAATGGAGGTGAGGGAAAGGGAGTTGGAAAGATTCCCTGGACTGAAATGGGCCGGAACAGTGTGGATAGGGTTTGGTTCTCTGTTTCTCCCTTCACACTCAGGCCTGGCCAAGACTGTGTGCAGCAGACATGCCCTGCTCACCCCCTAGGAAAGGTGGACACCAGACAGCCACTGAGGCTTGAAAGCAAATTTGAGGAAAAAAACAGTGATGAGAAAAAGTCCATAAGGAATATTTTGCCATGTTCTTCCTGAATAACATTCCCCTTTGTCCAGTGGTAGCATTTATGATCGGATATAATGTAGGAGGATCCATTATAGTAAAAAGAATATTACAGTAACTTCCCATCAGCGGTGCTATTCAATTGCTTACAGAAACCTGCAACTTTAATGTATTTTAAACACATCAGGAATGAGTGATGATTTTCCAAACTAAGGAAAATGCCCAATAAAAAAATACAGAAAATACATGCTAGTTTAATGGCAAACTTATTTTCGATACTCTTTTAACAGCAGTGATCTTGGAATTAAGGGAGGAGCAGCGGGGACCGCCCTTTGCCCACGAGAACATGGGAGACCGTCAGCGCCAGAGAGCGTGACCTCAGGCTGATTCAGTAGCGGGGCCGGTGCCCGCCCGCTGTGGGCGGCAGCTTGGCCAGTCTGTGTGTCGCTGCCCAGGACCCTCAGTGCTGCAGCAGGAAGTTGGTAGCCACATTCAGGTCATTATTTGAAGCTCTCAGGGCTTCTAAAGCATCACCCCTGGAAAATCCCATCTCCATGAGCCTCGCAACCTGAAAACAAACAAAACCAGAAACCTGATGAGGCTGAGGACCCTGCTACTAATCCATCAGCCCCCCAGGTGTTCTTCAGGAGAGTTTTGCAGAGAAGGTTAAAAAAAAAAAACAACCCTAATTTTCATTTCAGTGTGAAATAGGATTAAAAAAATTTTTTTTAACAGGCACATTTTAAAGTGCTTAACGTACGGCTAATAAGTGTAAGTGTAATTATCTCATTTAACTCTCATTTGAGAGACCAGGAATGAGTCTCCAAGGGTCAAGCGACCCGCCAGGACCAGCAGAGGGTGGACGAGCCCGTGGGGTGTGGCCTGGAAACCCAGTCTGCACAGCAGCCCTGCTCACACGACTCTGCACGCCCTTTCAGCGTCAGGTGGGATTCCCGCGAACAACTTCTCCAAGTCACGTTTCCTTGTGCGTGTGAACAATCGCTTAGTTGAACATTAATTTCTGATGCTGGCAGACACCGATGACAAAAATGTGTGTAGGTTCTTGGAATCACACGGCCAGGGAAGGAAAACCTGCCATGTGAGGTGCAGCATTTGCTAAGGTCCTGGCTGCGGGGGCTCTCCAGGCAGCAGCCGTGCGCACCGGGAGGTGAAGCCTGGGGCAGAACCAGGGGGAAGGACGTAGCGAAAGTCACCAAGGGTAGGATGAGGCTTGCATTTTCGTGACCACAAATCCTGAATCTGTAAACACAGAGGTTTCCTGCACTTTCAACATAGGATTTCCATGAAGCAGGCAGTGCCACTGAAATTTAGGCATAACCTATTTTCCCATTTACAAATGTATTATAAATAGATCTATGACGCCAGACCAGCCAAAGGAAGCTATTCTTTGTACGTATGTTGAAACATACTTTTGTAAGTTTTGTAACACATGTTGAGATTTTCCCCACGTGTGGGTTAAAGAGGCTCTTGTGGACTGAGGACTTGGTCACCACTTCTGATCCTTCCTGTAGAAAATAGTGCCCTTGGTGCAAAGTGTACGGAAAACGCCTGATGCTGCGGGGGTCAGGGTGGGTTGTGGGCAGGGCTGGGGGAAAGGAGTGAGGAGGAGGCCGGGGCCGGGGGGGGGGGGGGGGGGGGGAGGGGGGAGGGAGGAAGGTGGGGAGCCCAGTGGGTGGCAGGGGAGGAGATGGGAGTAAGCTCTCTGCCCTGCCCACACCCAGACCCCTCGTCCCTCAAGGAGCCTCAGGGAGACAGATGCTAACCGAGCTGAGCAGAGGCAGACATGCAGGCAACACTTCTGAGAGGCGGGTTCTAGCTCGTGTTTTCCAAACCGAGGCTGTGATCCCTCACGAATGCGTCATGAACACTCAGTGGGTTAAGAGGAGCATTAAAAAATGTATGCAGCAAGGGCCCTCCTTCCAGAAAGCTTCCTTTCCGTTCTCCACACGCACACACGTGTCTGCTGCAGGCATCTCTTGCTGTGGGCTGTGGTGAGACACCTGACAGCTGTTTTCTGAAGGGACGCTCGGTGCCTGGGAAAAAGGCCGTCACATGTGGGAGACCCACTCCCCGGGCTGGGGGACAGTGTGGACAGAACGGCAAGAATCTTCTGCTTTCATTTCCTGCTCAAGGAAAGAACCACCTTTCCCAGAGTATCACAAACACTCCCTCACTTACTGGCCAAGATGGACAGTTCTTCCTCCACAGAAGCAGAATCTGCCTCTCGCTGTCATCCGTGGGACTTCAAAGGTCCTAATTTCACCCTTTCAAGTAACAGAAAACAATCCTAGCCCCTTTCCTGGGTGAAGCACTTTGAAGGTCTGAAGGCCGTCCTCCCCCATCTTTCTTGCTCCAGGCCAGTGCCCCAGCTCCTGGTCTGGCTCAGGTGCCGTGGAACCCTCTCCTGCCTTTACTGCCAGGGTCCCTCTACCAGAAGGCTCTTTTCCTCTGCCCTTGGCCTCGGCAGCTCCTCTTCATCCACTGACTCTGGGGGCACCTGGCCCTTTCCCATTCTCCCAGACCAGAAGGAAGCCCAGACAAAAAGTTCTGTGGCTCCACTGACCTGTGTCCTGGGCTCCTTGTCACTGTGTTGTGAGTCTCCTGAGAACAGGGGCCGGGGCTGCTTTCTTCATTCCTGTGCTCCAGGATCCATCTCTGTCCAGTGAAGTGCCCCACCCCCCCACCGCTCTCCCGTTGCTGCTGTACTGTGCTCGCAGCCCTTGTCACAGCAGTGGAACACTTCGGTAGCGTGCACACGTGTGTATGGGCATGTGCCTGTGCTCGTGTGCATAACCACACCATCCCAGTGTGGCCAGTTACCCTGACGCCTACTGAAAACACTCCCTGGGCTTCTCAAATCCTACTCTGTAAGTTTATATTTGATCTTCTGGGTTTAGGACTGCACACATCTGTTAAATTCCCTCTGGTCATTTTCTAGCCAACCAAAACGAAATTTCAGTTTATTTATTTTTAATTTATTATTATTTTTTTAATGTTTATTTATCTTTGAGAGACAGAGTGAGTGTGAGCAGGGGAGGGACAGAGAGAGGGAGACACAGAATCCGAAGCAGGCTCCAGGCTCTGAGCTGTCAGCACAGAGCCCGATGCAGGGCTCGAACCCATGAACCATTGTGATCATAACCTGGGCTGAAGTTGGATGCTTAACCAACAGAGCCACCCAGACACCCCTAATTTCAGTTTCAATTCTGTTGTCTCCTAGGTTATTCAGATCCCTCAAAATTTTATCACCCCCGAACTGGAGTAGCAAACCTCTATAATGTCCCCGTCAAATGACTGATGAAAATGTCAAGCAGGCAAAAATCAAAGGTAGGGCCCCAAACTCACTACAGACCTTTCTATTCAAGTGGCTGACCAACTTTTTTTTTGGTCTTTTCAGAGATTTTTAACTGGTTTAAAGCCCACTTCATATTATTATCCATTCCACATGTCACCAATGTATCTCTTACAGTCGTCAGATGTCTTGATGACATCCTGTGTGAGCAGGAGTAGGGTGGTGTCGACAGACCACAACACTCTTCTTAACACTCAAGTCATCTGATGCTCTATTTTAGGCTCTGCCAGACGTGAAACATCAATTTTGCCATTTGATTATGAGGATCCACATTTTCCTCTTTCCTTGGGGGGATTTCAAACAGTATGACCCGCCCTGCTTTCTCTACCCCGAGCAGCATACTTGAGGACCTGGGCTGGGCACACGTCAAATCCAGGTGATCCTTCCTAGGTCATTTTCTGGACTGAAATAACCTTTAATGACGTTTATTCCAGTAACTGACAGTTAAGAACCACTATCTTTAGTGGAACTAATGTGGCCCAGGAGGAGGTGGGCAGCTCCACCTGCCTTCTCTCTGTTACCACAAACACGATGCTACCACCCAGCAATGTGGCGGTCCTTAACGACTTCAGTTTGGCTCACGCGACATTCACGATCACCGCTTTGTCACCGTTAGTGCTTCAAGCACAGCTAAAGACTGGCTGCTTCTTGGCACCTCGCCAGCAGGAATAAAAGTATCTATCTGCCAAATCGTGATTCATACCAGAGCTGATGGCGTGTGAGCCAGACCCCCACTGCCAGAAGGTGAGGGTGCTAGGCCACAACTTCCAGCTGGTGCTTGAGTCTTCCCTCCATGGACTCTGAATTTGGCTTGGAGGCTGATGATGGGCTGGCCACATAGGCCACCAAGGCACAGCTCCAGCATGGGCTGCACCACCTTGGAGGGGACCCCTCAGGCCTTCGACGGCCGGGTCGTGTCCTACGTACATACGCGATGTCGGTGTGGAGAAGCCTTCTCTGCACGTGAGGCTTCCTCCCGAGTTCACTCAGTCTCTCAGAAACGAACAACCACACGTGCACCATTGCTGGTTTTGGCAACTGGGCCGTGTTTTTCACAGGTTTTGCTGAGAAGCGTGTTTGCTGTACTTAGAAGCTTGCGGCAGGCCGCTGGCTGTCCATCCTCTGGAGGCCGGCAACCGTGCCCCTCTAGCCAAAGCTGGCTTTCTGCATTGTTTAGGGGTGAGAAGAAAAGTGTGACTGCAGAATTTTCACGGCGGAACCACCTGGTGCTTTAACCAGATGAAAAAACAAAGTAGAAATAATGTTAACAATTCTTTTTAAAAACTGAACAATTACACTAAGAAAGTGTATCTGTATTGAGAGGGCACCTGTTGGGATGAGCACTGGGTGTTGTATGGAAACCAATTTGACAATAAATTTCATATATTAAAAAAAAAAAAAAAAAGAAAGTGTATCTGTACGTTTCCTCTGGTGTCCCAAATAGTAAACATCTAAGGAAAAATGAAATTGTATGCTTGGGCTTAGGAATGTGGACAATAATCAGCCAGAAAAGACGAGAAGCAGAGAGACAGCAGGTTCAACAGGTGTTTTCTAACTGCTGGCATCTCTCAGTGGAGGCTGCCTGGAAGGGGGCTGTGCACCCCACTGCTGTCCTTTCTTGGGAGCTGGTTCAAAGCTCACATCCAGATATAAGAACTGGAGCCGAACTGGGGATCTCCAGCTCCCCTGGGTGGCAGAACAATCTCGTTGTCATGTAACAATTGTAACAATGCAGCCTTTACTTGTCGCGGACTTATAGTTCCCTGTGCGGAGAAGCCCAACTTGCCCAGTGCTAGCGCACTCTGTCATTGTCTCTGTGTGAAGGTTGCATTAGCACGTGAAGCATGAACTCCTGTGCTCAAATGGCAGAAAGAGAAAACCGAGACCTATGCAGACCTGTGGTCAGATGCACAAATACACACAGGCTTCCCAAAGTGCCCAATTCCTTCAAAGAAAAACACAGAGGAGGCTGGCAGCCATTTTAGATGTTACCCAAGTGCCAGAGAGTCATCCCAGCCACCACTGCTGGGAGGAGTGAGCCTGTCAGTGGGCAGGGAGAGTCTGAGCTCTGGGCTCAGGCCCCCATACGCCATGTATTCACCACGTGAGTCAGGTGGGCCACTACACCGTGGGCTCTCAGTGCTCCCACAGTCTGGCGATAAGAGACGTGAGTGAAGGACCTGGCCTGGTCGCCTGGTAGCTGGCGCCTGACAGGTGCTCAGTGAGCACGGCCCCCTGTCATAATTCTCACCCTGCTGAAGACTGACTGGCCCAGGTGTGCGAGTCCTTCCCTGTGACCCTTGCGGCCTCAGTTCAGAGGTTCCCACAGCCTGACAAAACCACCCCTGGCTTTGGTTTTCAGCATTCACTTGAGCTGCTTTCACTTTACTTGCTTTATATCCTTTGTTGGTCGAAACACTGATGTGTGTTTTACAATGATCAAGCGGATGCGTGTTCTCAGGGAGCCCCAGCGAGCACTGAGCGGCTGGAAGGAGAGTGTTGGGCAGAAAATCGGCCCTCCCGGGACGCTCAGTCAAACACGGGGTTCAAGGTGAAATTCGCCCTCATGTACACATCCTGCCACAGTTAAACACAGCCACGCTTAAAACCAACGCCAGAATGATTTGTTACATATTTCCAGTGTTTAAATGGCACATGCAAGAACTGGCCTAAGAAAACTAACATGGTGAGCCCAGATGAAGTAGAAAAGATAGGAAAAATCTTTTCTTAAAAGGTGAGCATAAAATTCTAAAAGCCCACATTATTTTAGTGACTCTTAGAAAACTTTATATTTGTATACATTCTAGCAAATATTCAGCTGTGATGATTATATAAATAATGGTATTTACAGATACTCAGTTCACCTCCCTCCCCATCCAAGGCATATATATTAGCCACATAACACATCAAATCACACTGGAAACCTAATTTCTTTCCTCTACAGGCTGTTTCTTGTCTTTTCAGTTCAGCTCTTGGAATGAGAGCCATCTGTTACCTGATCAGATAGAACGTCCATGGGAAGAGAAAAGTCCATGGTCTTGACTATAAGATAAAAATACAAAAACACCTCCTGATCGGTTTAAGTCAAGTTGTGGACAGTATAGGAATGTCATTCATTCACCGAACGTTCACAGACTCCCCGAGGGTCTGTGTGAAGTATCCGCGGTGAGCTGGGATGAGTGATTTCCGTGTTGCCTGTCTTCCCCGGCAGGCAGACGGTGAGCTCTGTGGGGGCTGGGACTGTGCCTGCTGTGTCCCCCACCTGACACAGAGCCTGGCACTAAGAACGTGCCCAGCAGTGGCTAGAGAAGGAGTTTCAGTTTAGTGATGTAAGTTCTTTAAGTAACTGACCGTCTGCTGGGGGAAGACCACCAATAAACAGCTTGGAGCCGGAATGATAAAGCTGGTAAAACACTCAGGACGCTGCACACACCCGCTGCCACCATGAGACCTGCAGATGCACACCTGGTGTCTCAGTCAGTCTCGGACTGGCTGGCTTTGCAGTGGTCTGTCTGGGAAACTTACCAAAAAAAAAAAAAAAAGGGCCCATAGAATTTTCTGAAAAGCATTTCTTTCAACATTCCTTCTCCATCTTGGAGCACAGTTAAGTCCCCTCCTTCTGCTCATGCATCACAGGGAATCTTCTGTCTAAACATTCTCACCACAGAACATCAGAATAGAGTTCATCTGGGTTTCTAGTCTAAACAAAATAATCCTTTTCTCTATTTGCTTTAAACAGTAATTGGGTTATAACATGCAGAGTGTTAGGCCCTCCTGTCTCCCACATCCCTCATTCATAAAAACAGAAGGTGCCTGAGTGTAACCCCAGATGCCTGTCTTCTGTAACTGAAGACTTGGCTTTCTAGAGGAAGGTTCAGAGGTATCTCTGCATAAGGGTCGGCAATGAGGGGCGGGCACTGGAATTCTAGCCTAGCCGTGTGGCACATCCGCCCAGCGACCTGTGACTCTGCTGGCAGCTCTTGGTCAAGGGCCCGTGGCCCCCCGTGTGCCAGCCCCACACAAGGCAGGGAACGCGGACAGGAGCAGGTGCCGCAGGTGAGCTCTCCCACCACCGATGGCAGTGCTCTGAAGACAGACAAGGCAGAATGAGTTTTTCCTAGAATACGTTTTCCAAAGAAAGACCCTGTTGAATAAGAAAAGAAACCTATAGGCATGGAAATAAATCCCTATCAGTTTTCCTTTCCTTAGAAAAAACAAAAAACAAAAATAAAAAACAAAAAACAATCCTCGATGATTTGGGACATGTGGGCCTCCGATCTCGAGGTAATTCTCACTCAAGAAAATAAATGAAGTCCTACTTTGCCTTCTACCGACGATGCAACTACTCTCTGGCACCAGTGAATCAGGATGTTCATCCCAATGAAACATGGCAATTCCTCTCAGTGACATACTCCTCTTGTTTTGTTCAAGTGAAGACTGTGGTTTTCTTTAACTTCCCTTTAGCTAAGGGTGTCAAAAACAAACGGTTTTTGGGTTCTACTTCCCAAATTCTGACGCTTGCAGGAAGTGATGCCCACCTGAATGATGCCCGCCCCAATCCTACGCTGGTTGCCCCCTCACGGCACAACACCATCTGGGCCACACGCAGGCCCTGACGGGAGGAGCACCCCAGCAGAAGTCTTGGGGATGTGGCTCACCCTTCCCTCCCCTTCATTATAACAACCATGTTGCCGCTCAGGGCAAGCTGACTCTCCTACCTCATGGCTTCCCCACTGCAAGTGCACGGTCAGGTCACCTGTGGTTCAGTGTGCTTCTCTCCCCTGGATACCTGGCCATTCCCCTCCTCCTCAGAAATGCTGAACCCCTTTGATCACACACATTGGGGGAGTGGATGGTTTCTGGTTATTTTATGCTCCTGTCTGGCTACAGGCTGCTCAGAGGCCCCTTATTTTTGCATTTCTGCTTTGCTCAGGCTTTGGTACTGAGAAGGCCCTCACAACAGACTGGATGAGCTCCACTGCTTATATCTTTTAGAAGACACAGCAGAATGAGGCACCCCCCCCCCCCCCGGAGTTGGTTATTTGACTGCCACACAATATTTCATTCTAACACAGTTAGCTTTGCTATTCTCTGAGAAAACCTATTTCCAGCCTACAGATGGAAAAGTCTGACATAATACCACTCTCACACCTTCACGTTTAGCCCTGCTCTAACCACGGTCGGGCACCTTCTGTGTGTCAGGCTCCGTGTGGCATGGGAAACAGGAAGAGATGGGATTAGCCCTCATGGAGCTCGCCATCACCAGGGAAATAAAAGCTGAGTCACTGCTGGACCAATTCCCAACTCACAATTATAAATACACAGAAGTACAAAGTGTACCCCAAAATACATACATGTTAGTGAGGGGGAACTGTTTGTTATCAGGTGAGTTTTTATGGTGACAGTGGTGAAGATTCTGGAGAAGGGAAGAGAGAAGAAAACCTCACTAAGATTAAGATTCTCCTGACTAAATGCATTTTGCTATTTATCAGCTAAGACTGAAAGTGTTCTGTGTGCTGAAGGCCATTCTCTCTCTAGTTGGGTCAATGAATATTTTGGACGACATGAGTGGAATCCACAGGACGGGCCTCACGTATTATCAACTTACTAAGCAAGAGTCTCATAAGCACTCATAAGCATATTTCCTGGGCAGGGATGGAATAAGTTACATTATGGTTATAATACGCCCCTTCCTCCATGGGTAGTCCACCCTCCAGGGGAACCCCGTGATGTGACTCCCGGTTTAAGATCCTGCCATGGTTCCTCAGGGCCTACAGCATAGAAGTGGGAGTTCACACCCGGTGGCAGGACTATGGGAGCTGGCCCCGCCCCCTGCACTGGCGGTCCTTTCTTAGTTTCAGTGGCACTGGAATACTTCTGCACAGTTGACTAGAGATGTCGCTGAGCCTGGCTCCCCATACCGGGCTCTGCACCACTTGAGGTCAGGAAATTATGCCTTATTTATCTCTGTATTTCAAGAACCTAGCCCAGTGGCCAGCCTGATGCAGAACAGACAGCTGGTAATTCTTGGCTGATTAGGAGGTAAAGAAGTGTGACAGGAAGGCAGGAAGCTGGAATCTGTACCAGTCCATTTATCTTCCCTCTGTCGAGCCCTAGCTTGGTTTAGTCCTGCTTAATTTCCTTGTCCGTTTTTACCTATGTATTCCATTAAGGATAAACTTAAGGGTCATTTTCTAAGCATAGAAGGGTTCAAGAAAGACAAACTTGGTAAGTTTTTTCCTCCTTTGATTAAAAAAAAAAGTAGGAGGCTAATGACAGAAGTTCATTGTTATTTTTTTTTTTTTTAATTTTTTTTTTCAACGCTTTTTATTTATTTTTGGGACAGAGAGAGACAGAGCATGAACGGGGGAGGGGCAGAGAGAGAGGGAGACACAGAATCGGAAACAGGCTCCAGGCTCCGAGCCATCAGCCCAGAGCCTGACGCGGGGCTCGAACTCACAGACCGCGAGATCGTGACCTGGCTGAAGTCGGACGCTTAACCGACTGCGCCACCCAGGCGCCCCAAGTTCATTGTTATTTTTGACTATAGGTGTAATATTAAAATCCCTGTTTAAAAAGAAAAGAAGAAAGAGAAATGGAATAACGTATATATTTCTTTTTAAGATATTAGACATTTGAGCACATTTTATTATTAGAAAGAGTTTTTATAGGGTGGCACTTGGTTTTGACAGATTCTTAAAAGGGGCTGGGGCTGGGGGCACCTGGGTGGTTCAGTCGGTTAAGCATCTGACTTCAGCTCAGGCCATGATCTCATGGTTTATGAGTTCGAGACCCACATTGGGCTCTCTGCTGTCAGCACAGAGCCTGCTTCGGATCCTCTGTCTCTTTCTCTCAGCCCCTCACTCACTTGCTCTCTCTCTCAGAAATAAATAAACATTAAAAAAATTGTTTTAAAACGGGGGTTGGCTGGGGACGGCATCTTCAAGGGACATTAAACTGGCAAAGGTGTTGAGTCCACTTGTTGAAAAACAGTAGACTCTGAATACCCAAAAATTCAGGAACTTACCAACAGCAGAAGTACAAAAAGTGGCAAAATTTTTCTATGGCTGTATGTTAGACTATTATGAGATGTAATAAGAGATGCACATTCATTCTTAGAATATTCTTTGTTTTCCGAACTGAAAGAACTCTCACTAAAATTCCTTAAGTACTTTTTTTACATCAGAAAAACGGAAAACAATAGTTTTCATTGTTCTTGACTTAGAAAATTATTAAGTTCCCTAATGCATTAAAATTGCATGACTCTGATATTTAAAAGATACAGCACATTTAATTGAAGAATTAAGCATCGAGAGGTTTTGTCCATCCAAGCTATCTTACTACGTTACTAATAGATAATATTTTAGATAGTGTCTAGCCTCAACAAACTAACCAAGAGATTATATATTAACTATACATTTCTAAACATTGTTGTCAATGTCCTGAGGGCAAGAACATTTTTTCCCCTCTTTTAAAGCTTGGCTAGCACCTATCGCAAATATTGCCAAGGGTCTACATAATAAACAATGCCAGGGAAGAACCTGGGTTTTAGGGCAATGACAGTCTGTAATGACCATTTTCAGGAAAATTAATAAACACAAGAAACAAGGTTTAGAAAATCAATGATGAATAAGGAAGCATATGTTAAAAACAGCTTCTCACATATTTACATCTTTTCATACCAGAGCAAGGAAGAAGTTAATGCTGTTTAAACTGATAATGACAACATGTTAACCTGCTGTCATTCTGGGAGGATCAAGGAAAATGATTCATTAAAAAACCCTGAAGACTTCAGTTACACACATTCTCCTTATTGTTATTTTTGACACTTTTTTTTTTTTGAAAGTGCCAACACAAAGAGCTATCTCACCTTAAATACCTCATATCCTTAACGGTCTGTGAGGAATGTGACTTGTGGTTCTAGCACAAGTAAGTAAACAGTAATATAACAGAACTCTTTCTTTTTACCTGAATTTGAGAGCATTAGCTTATTTTTGAATCTGTTATCATAAATATCTTACAAAATGAGTTACTGGGCTTTATTTTCATAGCTACAGGGATAACATTTTTCTAGAAATTCTCTAAGGGCACCAAGGTGGCTCAGTCAGTTAAGTGTCCGACTCTTGGTTTCCTCTCAGGTCATGATCTCACGGTTTCATGAGTTGAAGCCCCACATCAGGCTCTGTGGGGATTCTCTGTCTCCTCTCTCTGTCCCTCCCCTACTCATGCTGTCTCTGTCTCTCTCAAAATAAATAAATAAACTTAAAAAAAAATTCTCTAATGGACGTGGAAGAAAACTGGCTCCTTCCTGCACCTCTTACAGTCCTGAGGAGCCATGAAAATGATCAGTCTGAGTGAGAAATTGTGAGGGGGCAAGCCGGATCAATTCATCAGGCACATTCAACTGGGTTCTTTCCAAGGCGTTTACGGTGGCCTAATCCAGGGTGGCCGTGGGAGCTCTGACCAGAGGCCCCTCATGAATTCCAGAAAAAGTCAGGATACAGCTTTGCCACACAGACTGGGTGCCCTGGGTCCAACTGACCTTTATGTCCTCTGGGGACAGGGGTGGTGATGGCCTGGACGGTGTGACCAGCTATGAAATGCTGCACCTGATTTATTTGATGAGTAGACAACAATGTATGTAGAAGGAAATTTAAAAGTGCAATGCTTCTCTACAATGCTCTAAACTTCTTTCACAGATTTTTTTTTAACTTTCTAGTTTGAAATAATCTCACACTTCTAGAAAAGTTTCAAGAACAGTACCTAGAACCAATTACTTTTCATCCAGATTCGCTGTTACTTTGCCACAGCTGCGTTCCCTCTCTCTCTCCCTTGGTCTATATGCTCTCTCACTTATTCTTCCTGAAACATTTGAGATTAAGTTGCACATACCATGTCCCTTTACCTCTAAGTACTTCAGTGTGTATTTTTCAAGAATAAGAATATTCTCTTTCCTAATCACAGTCCATATAGATACCAAATCGCAGACACTGAACATTAATATAAAACTATGATCTAATCCACAGTCCAATTTCATCAACTGGCTCTAAAATGTTTGTTCACCAAAAATGTTTGCACTGCATTTCAGGACAGAATGGACTGCATTTCTGGACCACATCTGACATTTCGTTAACATGCCTCTTTGTCCCCTTTAATCTGGAACAGCTTGCGGCATGAGTATTGTTGAAGAATATGGGTCAGATATTTTATAGAATGTCCCTCAAACTGGTTTATCTGCTTTCTCTTTATGATCAAAGTTACGGATTTTTTATTGTAAGACATAACTGATGTGTCCTTCCAGGACATGCCAGCAGCCTCTCTGTTCCATTACCGGTATACTGATTCTGATGATGTGGTTAAGCTGGTGCCCAGTTTCTCCACTATATAGTTAACTATTTTCCTTTTGTAATTAATAAGCAACTTTTGGGGAGATACCTAGAGATTATATAAATAGCCTGTTCTTCAGATATTGATGATTTGTCCCTGAGTTGACTTTTACTCTGATAGTTGCAAAATTATGATTTTCTAATACCATCCACAATCCTCTCTACTTATTTCTTTACATTCCTTTTCCCTGTGGATGCATATACCTATATAAAAATTTATCTCCTAACATCAGTATGAGCTCATGGATTACCCCCCTGCCCAGTGGATTATATTAAGTACTGTCCTTACTTACTTTGATACCCAAATCTGATGTCCCAAATTTGGTCACTGGGACACCCTCAAGCTGGCTCTGGTGTCCTTGGGACCTGAACCCTTAGTTATGAGAGTACTTTCTTAATTCCTTGCATGGTGGTCCAGGGTCATCTTGTTCCTTCCCAACCCTGGGCCTGGGACCCACCATTTCTCTCAAGAAGCTTGTTTCTGTCAGTGGGCCAACATATTTGGAGATGAGATCTGGGCAGCAGGTGTGGTCAGTGTTACTGGGATGCCACTGCTTCTGATTCCTTTAGGTTGACAGAGCTAAAACACATGTACACACACACACACACACACACACACACACACACACACTCTTATTAAATCACGAGTTTATGCTGATACCTCTAATTCCAATCCAACCCTACAGGGTTCTTCCTTGCTCTCCCTTTTCTGTATTTGTATTATCCTTCTTCTACAGTAAGATCAACCTATTTCCTCATCTGCTTAAATCTATAATACAACCAACATAATTTCAGAATTGCTATACTCATACTCCCGTGAAAATAAACCTAGGAAGAGCTTAAGATTTCTTTGCAATCCTTTTTTTTTCTTTAGAATGAGGGCATGTTATGTTCAAAAGTTACAAAAATTAATTTTTCCCTCTCTCCTATGTTATTCATTTAAAATACAGTTGGATCTTTTATTTGTTTCTTTTTAGTTTTACAGCACTCCCTATTGTTGATTTGCTTTCTGTGAAACATTGTGAAACATTAACCTGATTCCTAAGTCAAAACCATACAAAAGGTTCTCTCAGAGAAGCACCACCCCTCCTGTCCTCCAGTCCTGTTGTCTCCTACCCCTTACGGAGAACAAACCTCAGTAGTTTCTTATATGTATAAAGTATTATAGATTTCAAAATAAGTGATCACAATGCATTTTTTTTTTTCAAATTATGCCTTCCTCAAACTTATAAGATCCTCAGTAGCTAATAAAGGCCCAAGTGTCATCACTGTTAGCAGTGGTTTAACTGTTCTCAAAATCTTTGCATTCATATGCTTGATTTCTTTCAAGTCTTGTTCACCAAAACTCTTTTTAAATTTGAAACACAGGTTTAGGGTAAGTACCAGTGTTACTGATTACCTGTTCCTCAGAAACCTCTAGAGGAGGAGATGCTTGTTGTTCAGACCGCCGATCGTCCTGATAGTTTACATTTCGTCGCTGACGTAAAGGAGGGAAAAGACGATTCCAATTGATCATTCCTCCCTAAAAAGAGACCAATACACAATCATCAGACACAGAAGAGAACCATCTTATTAATACTTGGAAGTGCCTTTTCTTGCCATGAGGTCACATGTAGAGACTGGGAAATAAAAGACTGGTTGCTGAATGCAAGCCGTCCAAACCCTACAGCATCACACCACTATAGTAAAATAAAATAAAATAAAATAAAATAAAATAAAATAAAATAAAATAAAATAACCCATGTTTTTAGCTATCTGCCAATATTTTATCAATTTATATCTTCTCTATTTCTAGATTTAGGAAAAATTACAGACTAAGACAACATGAAAATTTTCCTACTATGAACATCTAAAAATGCTAGACAAAATAAAAGAATATTTCACATGCGTAGTTGAACATAGAAGGAACAAATGGAGGCCCCAACATCCCCAAAACAAGTGCTGGAAAACCAGAACAGTAAGCAAGCAAGCTGCCAGGGGTGGGGCTGTATGGGCGAGCACATCCTGCTAACCTAGAACCACTTGGGTTTCATCATCTATTTGGGTTCAGGTGCTGAGACCTCGAGTATGAAAGAGGTAGTGACTCTGAGCTTATTACCTACGTAGAGGCACAACCCTCAAATGGCAACAACACCCTCAGTGAAAGAGAAGATGAGAAAAAAACAAACCCGAAAGGTAGTTTCTCTGAGGGAGAGGGCAGTAATCTTGGCCTGCCTGAGAATTAAGAAATAAGAAATGAGAAATCTGAGGTTGAAGTTACATGAAAAATGTGTTTTAAAAACCCATCAAAACTGACACAAGAATTGGTTCCGGGATAGAGTTGGGATATATCTAAGGAGCCAAGCAAAAGGAAATGTAAAATTACTCTAGAGGGCCACTCTCTTACCCTGGGATTACATGGGATTTATAGCTAAAACTCCAGTTGGGAAATACCTAGAATTCCAAATTCAAAACCCACGAGGAAAAAACCCATCATAAGCAAGGCTCAGTGTGTAAAATAAATAGAAGGATTAGATCCTTAGTGTCTAGGAATCAAAAGCACTGGCACTTGGTCTATGATAAAGGAGACATTACAAGTCAGAAGGAAGAGGACACATCATTTAATAAACAGCAATGGGACACATGGCTACATGGAAAAAGATAAAATTAGACTTTACTTCATACCATATACAAAAAGAAGTTTATTGAAAAAATAAACTTAAAGATTTAGATTACACCAATACATGGAAAGACATTCTATGCTCATGGATTGGAAGAACAAATATTGTTAACATGTCTATACTACCCATAGCAATCTACATATTTAATGCAATCCCTATCAAACTACCAATGGCATTTTTCACAGAACTAGACCAAACAATCCTAAAATTTGTATGGAACCACGAAAGACCCCAAATAGTCAAAGCAATCGTGAAAAACAAAACAAAAGAAAACAAAACCAAACAAAACTGGAGGCATCACAATTTCATACTTCAAGTGCTATTACAAAGTTGTAGTAATCAAAACAGTATAGTACCAGCACAAAAATGGACACAGAGATCAACGGAACAGAACAGAAAGCCCAGAAATGAACCCAAAGTTATACAGTCAATTAATCTTTGACAAAGGAGTTAAGAATATATGATGGGAAAAAGGCAGTCTCTTCAACAAATGGTGCTGGGAAAATCGTTCAGCTACATGCAAAAGAATGAAACTGGACCATTTTCTTACTCCATACACAAAAATAAACTCAAAATGGATTAAAGACCTGAATGTGAGACTTGAAATCATAAAAATCCTAGAACAGAGCATAGGCAGTAATTTCTCTGACACTGGCTGCAGCAACATTTTTCTAGGTATGTCTCCTGAGGCAAGGGAAATAAAAGCAAAAATAAACTGTTGGGACTATATCAAAAACAACCTCTGCACAACGAAGGAAACAATCAACAAAACTAAAAGGCAACCAACTGAATGGGAGAAGATATTTACAAATGACATATCCAATAAAGGGGTAGTATTAAGAACTAATACAACCCAACACCCAAAAGACAATTAAAAAATGGGCACAAGGCATGAAGAGAAATTTCCCCAAGGAAAACATACAGATGATCAATAGACACATGAAAAGATGTTCAGCATTACTCATCACCAAGGATATGCAAATCAAAACTACAGTGAGATATCACCTCACACCTGTCAGAATGGCTGAAATCAAAAACACAAGAAACAAGTGTTGGTAAGGATGTGGAGAAAAAGGAACCCTCGTGCACTACAAATTGGTACAACCACTGTGCAAAATAGTATGGAGGTTCCTCAAAGTTAAAAATAGAACTACCTTACGATCCAGTAATTGCACTACTGGGTATTTACCCAAAAAAATACAAAATCACTAACTCAAAGGGATACATGAACTTCTATGTTTACAGCAGCATTATTTATAATAGCTAAATTATGGAAGCAGCCCAGTGTCCACTGATAGATGAAAAGATAAAGAAGATGTGGATGTGTGTATATATATATGTGTGTGTGTGTGTATGTGTGTGTAGACACATATGTGTGTGTATCTATATCTATAATAACCAATAACCAGAATATATAAAGAATCAATGAGAAAAAATAAATGACTCAAGAGAGAAATGAATAATGTACAGCTAAGCCTTGAACATGGATTTGAGCTGTGTAGATCCACTTATATTCACATTAAAAAAATTTTTTTTTATGTTTATTTATTTCTGAGACAGAGACAGAGCATGAATGGGGGAGGGTGAGAGAGAGAGGGAGACACAGAATCTGAAACAGGCTCAGGCTCTGAGCAGTCAGCACAGAGCCCCACGCGGCGCTGGAACTCACAGACTGCGAGATCATGACCTGAGCCGAAGTCAGACGCTTAACCGACTGAGCCACCCAGGCACCCCAGAACAGTTATTTTGTGGATATATACCGGTGGTGATTTTGCTCCCCAGGCAGTATGTGGAAATGTCTTAGGGGCATTTTTGGTAGGGGCTGGGAGGCGGGGGACAAGACAGTGGTGATGCTGTGTGTAGCGAGCAGGGATGCTGCAGGGACGTCCTATAATGCTCAGGACAGACTCCACCACAAAGAATGGTCTGGACCAAAATGCCCATAGTGTCTAGGTTGAGGTACTCTACCACAAAAACGTGCTAAAGACACAAGCAGGCACAGGCCTTAGACACCACCTGCCGGCTGCAGGACAGCAGGAAGGGCAATGAACCTTTGGTTGAAACTGCAACATTTTATTTCTTCAAAGGGAGTGACAGTGGAAGAGCAGCAAAGCAAAACTGAACCCTAATCCCTCTGCTCCTGTGATGGTGAAAAAGTGCTTAAAAAGCAGAAAGTTACAGGAGCTCTAGGCTCTAGGATGTTTTGACACTAATCTGCTCTCGATGCAGGTTAACTATGAGCTTCTACAAACAGGAAACATTTCCTTCACTTTGTCTTCTTCAAAAGCAATAACCACATATTTAAAAGAGGAAAAAGGAAACAGCTTGCATTTTGAACAACCGTTTTATGAAATATCTGTTATTAGTTGGTAAGGAGATTTTCAAATAAAATAAAATTTCTTGTAAAAAAAAAAAAAAAAGACTAACTTTCCAGTCGAGAACAGTAAAGTTTGTAACGTTTTATTAAGTGGACATCACATGGAATAGAACTGCACCTCAAAAGGCTTTGGCAGGTTTCAGGATGGGATGATCAGGTGGTGTGTATACTGAGAAGCGTCTACACTGAGAAGCTGGGTTGGAGGAGCGCACTAGTGGCTTTCTGTGGGCAGCTCCCAAGGGAGGGCACGAGCCAGGTGCATGTGGAGCCCATGCCCTCCTCAGGGGAGGGCAAGACATGCAGAAATGGGAAAAATCAGGAGGCAAGGTGGTATATAATTAAGAAGGAAGCTGAGTGGCATCAGCTAAAGGGCTCGGAAGGTGCAGGGTGGGCACCGACCAGTCAAAGCACGGGGGTCAAACTTCAAAGAGGATGGGGGCTCAGTTGAATTTTAAAGGATGAGGATGATCTCAACAATGGAGAGGAGAACCACTGTCAACCTGTTCAAAAACAGGGCGCTGAGCATAGGTTTACACCTACTTCAAGGGGCAAAGCGGTGCTAAGGAGTCATGACAGATGAGCAAAAAGGCAGAGGAAGCTGAGTGACTGAGAGCGGTCTCTAAAGCCAAATTACCTGGGTTTAAATCCCAGCTCTGCCACTTACCTTAGGCCTTAGTTTAAAACAAAATTCCTCTGAGCCTCAGTTTTCACATCTGGAAGATGGAAATAATAACTGCACTTATCTCATAATGATATTATAAGAAGTAAATGAGTTAATACAAGTAAAGCATTTATTTTTAAAATTTTTTTTTTTCAACGTTTTTTATTTATTTTTGGGACAGAGAGAGACAGAGCATGAACGGGGAAGGGGCAGAGAGAGAGGGAGACACAGAATCGGAAACAGGCTCCAGGCTCCGAGCCATCAACCCAGAGCCTGACGCGGGGCTCGAACTCACAGACCGCGAGATCGTGACCTGGTTGAAGTCGGACGCTTAACCGACTGCGCCACCCAGGCGCCCCTACAAGTAAAGCATTTAAAACACAGTCTGAGAACTTCTAAAAGTTTATTATATATTGGCTATTACTACCATCTAATATTTGCATTATGTCTTACAGTGTTACTTCTGGTCTTCCCAACTCGACTATGGGATCCTACAGGGTTGCGATGGGGTAAGAATGGAACTCCCTACGACCTTCCTAGGTGGCTGGCACAGCTCTAGGCTCAGTGCAGCCTAAACTCAATTCTCCAGCCAAGGAGGTGTTTTGTTAAAGAGCAAAATGAAGACCAATTACAGAGTGGACACTGTCAGTGTGATGGTTTAGAACAATTAAAATTCTTTCCAGAAGCATCATCATCTTATTTTAAAAAGGCTGGTCACTGGATGGGGCGCCTGGGTGGCTCAGTTGGTTAAGTGTCTCATTTGTGATTTCGGCTCGGGTCCCAATCTCACAGTCGTGAGATGGAGCCCCACGTAGGGCTCCCTCTTTCCTTCTGCCCTTCCCCCACTATGTGTGAGGGCATACCTTCTCTCTCAAAAAAGAAAAATAAAAAAAGGTTGGTCACTGGGAAAAAAAAATGCATCCTTTGGTGATCTGAAAGGCTTTACCACCGGTGTGCTGGGTTTTGAAGAGTAAAACAGGCAGCAGGACCACCTCTCTCTACTGTGCTGTCTGTAGCTGCCTGGGGACCGGTGTCAGGAAGATTCAGAGGGAGGGTGTGGGTTCAGCAGGGAGAGTGATGACACTGTGAGGTGACGTCTGCCTCAGGCAGACAGGTGAGGCAGCACCCATACAAGGAATTACTAACCCTGTTACAGACCGAGACTTTCCATGGCACACAGAGATCAATCTGCATGACACACAGGACAGACAGCCAAAGTTGCTTGCCACCAGCTGCCCTGTGGGCTGAGGGGATCAATATCTCAGCCCATCTGTGACCATAACCCAGTGGCTGGGAAGTTCTACTGCAGATGCTCAGGAAACCCCTATTCATTTAATGTGAGCAATTTACAATGGGGATGACCTACCGTGAGGTTCAAGGACAGAAAAGACCAGTCTGTTTTAGTAGCACCAGTGAAGGTAAAATCAACAGAACTGACTAGTGTCTGCTAATGTACCTGCTAGTACCTTAGGCAAAGAGGCCAGAAAGAGAAGACAACGCCCTGCTTTCTAGAAGCTCAGTCTGGTCTTCTATCCATTAGTTTTTTCCTTTTTCTTGCAGGGTACCAATTACACTCTTTGCTTGACCCAACGGAGCCACTTCCGCTTCCTGCCGGAAATCCCAGAGGGACTGAACCCTACAGCCATTCCCTCTTCGGCTCCTGTGGCACCCCACTTTCTTGGGCTTTCTAGCTCTCTAGTCAGGCCTTCTCTCTTCTCTCAGAGCCATCTTCTCCTGCTTATATCCTTTAAATACAAGTGTCCCTTAAGGTTCCGTTTAGGATTACTTCTCTTTCCACGTTCTGTCCCTAGGTGCTTGTGCACTCCTAGGGCTTTAGTGCACCCCACAGCCACATACCCAACTGTTGCCTGGACACTTCCACTCAGATGTTTCAGAGACATCTAAAATGACACATCGCTTGGGACGCCCAGGTGGTTCAGCCGGTTAAGCCTCTGACTGCAGCTCAGGTCACGACCTCACGGTTCGTGGGCTCGAGCCCCACATCGGGCTCTGTGCTGACAGCTCAGAGCCTGGAGCCTGCTTCGGATTCTGTATCTCTCTCTCTCCGCCCCTCCCCTGCTCATATTCACTCTCTCTCTCTCAAATTAAAATAAACATTAAAAAAAAACTTTTAAATGACACATGTCCCAAATAACACTCACCTTCAATCCCACCCCTCTGCCTGTGTCCCCAATCCTGGGGAATGCCGTCAATACCCACCCCACCCACTTGCAGAAGGCAGACCACTAGGCTCTGTCAACTGTAACTCCTCAGTGTCTTTGACTCCATTCATTTCTCTCCACCCCACTTTTGCTGCCTTATTTCACACTTGCATCAACAGTAGTTTCCTAAGACACAAATCTCATCATGTCACTCTTCTACTTAAAAACCCTTCAATGGTTCCCCGTTGCCTTTTCATCAGTCTTAAAATATTTACTAACTCATTAATAACAATCACAAACTTATCACTTGCTAACATAATGTATTTTTACAAAAAATAACAATGTGTTCCAAAACCTGTTTTCTATGAGGGCTGATACATTCTTTAGGGACATGAAAAAGAAATCAATTCACAAAAAGAAAGCCACTGTTTTCTTTTGCTGCGAATCTTTTAAAGGTCGGACCTAACAGAAGATAGTTGGAATCTCATATTGGCTCCTGCATTCAATTCTGTTACATGTTACTTTGGCCTTTTTTAAAAAAAATATTTTTGAGAGAGACAGAGACAGAGAGCATGTGCAGGGGAAGGGCAGAGACAGAGCAAGACAGAAAATTCAAAGCAGGCTCCGGACTCTGAGCTGTCAGCACAGAGCCCGATGCGGCACTTGAACTCATGAGCCCTGAGCTGAAGGTGGATGCTTAACCGAAGTGCTACACCCCTGAGCCTGTCCGCAGTGTGTTACGGTGTCACCCCCCTGCGTCTGCCCACAGTGTGTTAGTGTCTTCCCGTGCTGTCCAGCAGCAAGCAGTCTTAGCAGGTGTTGGGAAAAATAACAAGCTGGAGGGAGAGACACTCGATGAAAACTTGCACAAAATCCCAGGCTAGTTTCACAGCTCTTGGTTTTCCTTTTTCTTTGTGGTTTATGCTATTGACCAGTTTTGGGGGCTCAGATACTTCATTTCATACCACTCTTCTCAGCAAAACAGAGAGCACTTTCCACACTAGTAAGATCAGGAGACAAAACACATCGTTCTGCTCAGTTTCCAGAGCCTCTGGCTCGGAAGGCAGAAGTTCCTGAGGTACGCTCCTTTCTGCCCATCTCCCCCTTCTGTTCTTGCCCCGGCCTCACTGCCCGCCACGTTCTCGGGTCGGGGCGGGGGGCAGGCCCAGGGGTGTCGGCCTGGGTGTCAGTGAGGGGAAGGGCACTTCCCCAGTGAGGGGAGGGGCTGCCATCAGGAAGGGCTGCGAGGAGCAACGTCCCTGGGGCACGAGCCACCGAGCCACCAGACGTGCGCCCCAGGTCTCGTGTGTTCCACACAGTGACATTTCTCTCAGGAGGCCCCGGGCTCCCACCCCAGCCACTCTTACTTATCCTGAGACACGGGTACAGTTTTAATAACAGTTAGTTTCAACTTTAGCTGCAAACTCAAGAGACGTATTCTCCCTCTGCTGCCACAAAGCAAGGCTCCCGACGGGGCAGGGGGAGGACTTGGGAAGCAGAACAGCAGGATCTGAATTCGGCTTGGCCGTCCGCCCTGCTGCCTGCCCTCCACGGCAAGGGTCCGGTGTGGCCTGGGAGTGCTCAGCCCGGCATCATTTCCGAAGGCCAGTGTGCCGACCCCTCTCTTCGGATGGACACCTTTTCCTCCAGGGAAAGCCAGGATCAGAGCTGTCCCCAGTTTTCTGCGGGGTGGGGGTTCTGATTTTGGCAGAGCATGAGAACGCTCCACCTGGGCTGGGAGGAGGAGGCAGTGGTGAGGGCGGTATGAGGGAGACAACACATTCCCCCTCACACCCTGGGCACATCTGGCGCAGGAAGAGGACATCTAGCTCTCGTTGTACCAGTTTTCTCTTAGTTTTATTTACATGCTTGAGAGCACCAAGCACAAGTTACGGTAAGGGCCGCACAGGGCAAGGACTTCAGTGAGGCTTCCTTGAACACAGGACTAAAAGCATCTTTCGGTATGGAAATTACTCACCTCTGCATTCTAGCTCTTGTTTTCCCCCTTCTTTGTCTGCAGAAGTTCTGGTCATTATTTTTAATCCTTCACTTAAGCTCTCAACAAAAATTATTAAGTAAAAGTCAAAATTAAAATTAGTGCTGGTGCTTGTTACCATAAGTATTTTGATAGAAGAGGTGAAACTCATTATTAAAAATGAGATCGGGTGTTACTCAAGATTTCCCCTCTTTCTACATTTACCTCCACAGAGAAGCCATCCATTTTCATGTCTTCAGTGATCACCTCTCGCTCCCCTGCCTGTCCTTCAACGAGCTGTGAGCCAGGGCGGCGGCAACCGTCCCTCCTAATTTTAGCGTCGCATCCTGAAAGCCTGGTGACTCTTGGACCCAACTCTTTTCTTTGTACAGAAAATCCAGCCAGTTCTCAAGTATGCTGATTTTTCCTTCAGAGGGGATCTGCCACTTTTAAATCCTTGTTGTTCCACTGAGATTAAGCCAACAGCCTCTTGGATGACATCACTGTCACCAACTTTGACCCCATCCAAAACACACGATCTGGCAGGTGAGTGACATCACTGTCACCAACTTCGACCCCATCCAAAACGCAAGCTGGGCAGGTGAGTGACATCACTGTCACCAACTTTGACCCCATCCAATATGCGCAGCCGGGCAGGTGAGTGACATCACTGTCACCAACTTTGACCCATCCAATATGCACCCGGGCAGGTGAGTGACATCACTGTCACCAATGCTGCTCCCCTCCAATTGGTACACCAGGTGAAACTTCCTTATTTTCACAATGCCACTGCTTCAACTGAAAATCTTACTGTATCATATCTCAACTATTCTGTCCTGTTTGAAGGTCCTCCAAAACCAGACCCATCCTAAATTATTTCCTACTCTCTCCTGCATGTTCCCTCCACTCAGTGTTCTTTGAGACAATGTCTGCTCAAAGTGTGTATGTCCCTGAAACGCCCTCCCCTGGTCCCTCTATCCTCCCCCCAGCAGTCTGTACAGTGCCCAGCCCTTGTTTTGTGTCTGTAACTGGCCTCTTTCTTGACAATCCAAGTCCTTACTGTTCTCTCTCTCTCTGCTCAACTTCCAGAGAACTCAGTCAAGTTGCCAATTTTAGAGAATATAATAGAGTCTAAGTTTCCTCATCTGTAAAATGGGAAGCTGGACTAAATGATCCTCAAACTAATTATGAGTTGCCTCTTCCTAATCAATATATTAAAGAATATCTTGAAGCCAAGCAGTTCTCACTCAAAGTGAGCCCATTGGCCACCTGCCAGAGCTGCTGCAGGAGGGATTCCTGGGCAGACAGACACTGGTCCAGAGCCTCCATTTTATACTCTCCTGTACTACTCTCGAGTGTCACCGTACTGATCAAGGACCTGGAATGAACTGTGAGCTCCTTGAGCAACCACACCTACCAGAACTGCAGCGTGGACAGTCTCCGAGTGAGGAAAGCCCATGCAGAGAATCGCTCCCAACCCAGAGCCCATGCTTTGAGCCACCAACTATGCCTGTTGCCCAGCGTCCTTCCACCCTGGGAATCCAGCCTCCATAAATGCGTGCATAAATCTCTATCATTTTTAAAAGTACGATTTAAAAAAATCTCGGTATCACTCATCTATGTTATGATCTCAGATGAGAGTCATTACTCACCACTCTGGAAATTCCTGGCCTCCTGCTACTTTATTCACAAAACCACATCTGTCACCCGCAGAATCAGGCTGCTGGGTCTGAACCTGGAGTGGGTTCCATGAAATTCAAGCCCTTTCAAGATGATCAGAAGGATTTTTCCTGAGAAACTTCTGGGTACCCCAAGGATCCTTCCTGACTAGAATCATTTTCTGGTTTCAAAAACCCAAGGGGATGGCTTTCTTGGGGGAGGAAAAATTTGTCAAATGATTAGGAGGATGATATTTCTAATATGCCCCTGCTTAACATTATGTCTGCTTCAGGGTTCATCTCTAAATTCATTTGTGGTCTGAAAAAGTGATTGATAAGAGATAAAAGAAAAAAGTTATAAAAAAGACTAGGATTGCTGATACCTTCTGTCTCTCCAAAATACTGAGTATGTCATCATGAGACTGTCCCACATTCTTCTTTCTCATGAAGACACAAGGCAGAATGGAAAATAGAAATGATTTTCTCGAGGTCACTTAATGAGTCAGTCTTGGAAAGGGATTAGAATTTGGCTTGATCCTATCTTTCTCTTCTGAATTTTGTCAAAAAGGTCAGTGTGATCAGCTAGAAGAACACCAAAACCGTGACAGCAGTTTCTGCAAGGAGGTACAGATTGACATCAACAGCTTAGCTTTAATTTCACTTGAAAATAGAGTTCTTGCACCTAATTTTCATTTAATTTGCAGATTTTTATCAGCTAAGCCCTAGTAACTTATCCTACACCTGATGCTGTACACTTCATACTCATAAAAGAAAAAAGTCATAAAAGAACTAGCTCTAACTGATTAGATTGCTTGGTTGACAAGGCAGCACAGCAACCTTACAAGAATGGTTTTTAAATCAAATTGCACCAAAAAGTGAAAGAGCAAAGCTAAAAAGGAAAAGTGCTGAGAAGTATGCCACATGCTGTCTTTAAAGTGGCCTGGGTTCATCTAGGTTGAGAACTTGCTCCCTCTGGATTCAAGGTGGACCCCTCAGCTGCGCGCGCGCGCACACACACACACACACACACACACACACACACACACATTCTCACACACATGTGAAGGTACAGGTATATAGTTTTCAGGGCTCCATGCAGAATGTTCCTCCTCCAGAAACTATTTAACCCCCACAGGTGAGGCTAGGTGCTTCTCCTATAAGAGTGCTCATGACATTTTATTATAATTGTCTTTGTTCTACTCTCAGCTCAGGGAGAGGAAGGATCATGCTGTCTTGGTCACTGTGACACTCCCCAGAGCCTGGCTGGACTACTAAATATATTTTGTGGAAAGTAAGTGTTAATGGAAACTGTAGTGCTGGTGGGGCCAAGAGATGAGTAAGAAGCTTAGAGACCCAGCCAGATGAAGGGGCAATGACAGAAACTCATTCGATGGAATGGCACCTGCCAGCATAAAGGTCTACTAGATGGGTCCTGCTATTTAAATACATCAAGCATGCATACTGCAATATGGATGAGCTGGTCACAAAGCACCAGATAGTGTATGAACTGTCCAGAATAGGCAATTTTTTTTTTTTTTTTTTATTAAGTAAACTCTGCCCCCAACATGGGGCTTGAACTCATGACCCTGAGATCAAGAGTCTCATGTTCTACTGACTGACTGAGTCAGGCACCCCCAGAATAGGCAAATCTATAGAGAACAGACTACCAAATATGCCTAGGCCTAGGGATATGGGAAGATTGGCAAGTGACTTCTACTGGGCAGTTTCTTTTGGGGGTAAAAAAAATGGTCTCAACTTGAATGTGGTGATGGTTGTACAACTCTGTGCATATACTAAAAATCACTGAATTGTATACTTTAAGTAGATGAATCATAATGTATGTGAAGTTGACCTCCATAAAGCTATTAAAACTTAAAAAACACATTGAGAACTTGAGGGCACTTTTAATAAACTAAATATATTTTACTAAATAAAAAATACTTGATTAATGATAGAAACTACCATGATTTACAAGGCAGATATGAGTCATAATAACGCATATGTTAGATGTTGCCTAACAACTGTCGCTGGGGTGGATAACGAGAGAAACAATCTTCACAGCCACAAAAGGTAACTAAGCGAGGGTGAGAGAATGTATCTAGTTCAGTTTAACTGAACACCACGAAAATAACTGAAATGCATGAGTGAATAATGGGGAGCTGCTGTAGGCACCAACATCTTCTCTCCTTGCAGGTCAAACAGACTGCTTGTTACCGAAAACAGAGGTGCTAATCATCCAGGAAACACTGGAAGCCAAAAGAAGTGAAGAGCTAATGAAGAAATTAGTGCCAACTGACTGACTCCATTGTGTTGCTGACAAAACTCCCACTTGGCTTCCACCAAGCATGATGCATTCATAGCGGGCCTCACCTTAACTCTGCTTCTAAGGGAAATGGAGATTTTACAGAGGTACCTTCTGGAAAGTTCAATCACCAAGTTTACATTGTGGCATATAATGGTATTATCATCATCAGCCAAGAGAGAAAATGGTGGTCACACAAATAACAGACGATCAAGATCCAGACAGAATGAAGACTTCTTGGTAAAACTTTGCTTTGAAAGCTATTGGCTACGTAATCTTCTAGAGCAGTGGGCTGGCAAAGTTTTTTGTCTGTTTGTTTGCTTTTAATGACAGGTCAGACAGTAAATGTTTTAGGCTTTGAAGACCCAGAGGCAAAACTGAAGACACTATGCAGGTACTTACAGAACCAGTGAAAATGCAAAAACCATTCTTAGCGTTGGGTTTGGCCCAGGGGCCATGGCCTACTGACTCTTGTTCTAAAGGTTCCAAGTTTTTAAGAGTTGGAACTATCAGCTTAGCTGCTGAATCAGAACTCTCTCTCCAAACTTCCTGAGAGCCAGAAAGCAGAGGTCCAATGAATAAGATCATAACAACTAATATCTGATAGATCTTTCTGGTACGTGAAGTAATTTTGTAGAAATTACTTTATTCTCATGACAACGCTATTAGGTAGATAGTGTACAGAGCTTCCTGTCACCCAGGGCTGATCCCTTAACTGCAAATTCCTTGCTCCTTCATTTACATTCCGAGGATTTTCTATTGTGAGCACGTGGGTTTCTTCTCTCATGACTGCAGAGAGGGAACGATAAGCCCAAAAGCCATGGGGACACGTGCAGCAACCCTGTTCAGATGCTCATGACTGTAGGAATTTCAGTGACTTCCCTGGAGGTGTGAACACACAGAGGCCCTGTAAAGCTTAACTGTGGCCATTCACTAGCGTTCAGTGAGGCTGCTCTGTTTCGCCACCATGAATACCCTGAAAACACAGAGTCCTCATCACCTCCCCGCTGGTCTTCTTCCTCCAGCATCACCTTTTCCACTGATCGCTCAGATTTTGGCCCAAATAATCCTCCTTAAAAACAAACCTAGGGGCGCCTGGGTGGCTCAGTTGAGCGTCCGACTTTGGCTCGGGTCATGGTCTCGCGGTTTGTGAGTTGGAGTCCCGAGTCGGGCTCTGTGCCGACAGCTTGGAGCCTGGAGCCTGCTTCAGATTCCATGTCTTCCTCTCTCTGCCCCTGCCCTACTCGCACTCTCTCTCTCTCCCTCTCAAACATAAACATTAAAAGCAAAAACAAAAACAAAACAAAAAAACCCCTAACCTGCTCTTCTGCTTAAAAGGCTTCATGGACTCATTACTTCTAGAACAAAAGGAAAAATAACTTTTCGTGTGGCCCAAGACCCCCTCTCTCCCGGCCTCTGCGTTCTCCCCAGCCTCACCTTTCACTGCCTCTTAGGGAAACCTGTGCTCAGGCAAATGCAATTGCTTTTTGCTCCCACAGCTGTTTTGAGCCCCTCTGATTTCTCACAAGGTTCCCTGGGCCTGAAACGCCTACCTGAAAGTGGGCGTCTTCAAGATTCCCTCAGCCACACAGGGAGGTCAGGACTCTTGCTTTGCTGCATACAAACTCCAGCAGTAGCTCAGCACCTGGGACTGAGTCATCTACCCTCTCCTGGTGGAGCTGCAGACCTCTTAAGGGTCAGAGGAGTGTCCTTTAGTCCCTCGGGGCTACACGCTCCAGTAGGACCAAGAGAGACAAAAATACGTAAAACACACAGCTCCTGGCCTTCAAGAATTCACCCTACTATTGGATGAATGAATAAAAGACAAACTTGTGAAAAGTTATGTGATGGCCCCTAATGGAAAAATGATCTGCAGCTGTAGGTACCAAAATGACTAGGAGCTGTCACCAGCCACACGGCCAGCGCCTCTGTGGCGCAGGGGGAGAGGAGAGAATCTGAGAGTGGAGTCACGGCGGACCTAACACCCTGGCCCACACGGACGCACGCAGAAGTGGGAAGGCTATGGTGTGGGTGGCAAGGAGAACCACAAGGAAGGACTGGGGCCTTACCATGTGGTGAACTCAGCAATCACAGCTACAAGTCCTCGAGACCATCATCCAGGGGCTTTTTGGCAGTAACCACCATGGCAGGGTCCAGAAAGATCACATCGTAAGGACATAAGGACACTACACACTTGACCCCCTGAGTGCTCGGGTCTCAATCTTTAGATGAAGCAAGGTCTACAGTCTCCCCACTGTTCGTTGTCCTTTAGAGCCGTGCAATCTGTAGACACTATGGAGCATTCTAAAAGCGTTTTCAGTGGTGTAAACTTGGGTGAATGGAGCTGTGATGACCACAGCTGTGTCCTGGAATTAGGCCAGTGGATCAGACGGAAGGGATGCTGTTTCTCCAATCCACAGGTGGCTGCTCTGTGCTGCATTCCCAAGGACACTCCTTTCAAAAGTGAACCAATTCTTTCTGAGTCTCGTGGTCTTTTTCTCCTATCTCTGCTTGGATTTTTAAAAAAAAAAAAAAAAAAAAAAAAGTTTATTTTTGGGAGAAAGAGAGCACGAGTGGGGGAGGGACACAGAGAGAGAGGAAGACACAGAATCTGAAGCAGGCTCCAGGCTCTGAGCTGTCAGCACAGAGCCTGATGCAGGGCTTGAACCCACAGACCGTGAGATCATGGCCTGAGCTGAAGTTGGATGCTCAACTGACTGAGCCACCCAGATGTCCCTCTGCTTGGCTTTTAATTTGCAGGGGTGGGGGTGGGTGGCACCTGAATCTGAACACCCGCTCTCCCATGACCCCTCAAACACTGTCTTCTCTCTGGTTTTCTCCTTACCTCCCTGGAAATGCTTTCCTTCTTCCTCTCCTCTCTGTGCTCTGGGCACATGGATCTCAGGATATCTTTTTTTTTTTTAATAAGTGAGTCACATTTTTATTTATTTATGTTTTTAAAGTTTATTTTATTTTTTGAGAGAGAGAGCACACACACGAGCCTAGGAGGGGTGGAGGGACAGGGAGAGAGAATCCCAGGCAGGCTCTGAGCTGTCAGCAGAGCCCCATCCAGGGCTCAAACTAACGAAACACGAGACCAGGACCTGAGCCAAAATCAAGAGTTGGATGCTTAACCGACTGAGCCACCCAGACACCCTGTGTCAGGGTGTCTTTAATGGTTTGCTTCACACTTGTCCTCTTAGAGGTTATTTGTATACTTTCCAACCCTAATTCACCTGTATTCAGCTGGCCTCAGTACATTAATTCTGTAAATACTGATTATACACATATTTAGTCATTAATTCCCTAAATATGTGAGTTCCCAACATGTGCCCAGCATTATTCACATACTGGAGATACAAAGAAAAAGTCTCCACCCACCCCTGAGACACACTACTGAGACAGGGAAGTCACCCAAGAGTGAGGTTGAGCGCCATGAAAGAGACACCCAGAGGCTGTAGGAACAGAGAGAGGATAATCAGAGCCGACAGGGGAGGCTCAACAGGTTTCCCAGAGAAGGTGATATCTGCAAGGGACACGGGGGTAAAAGGAGTTAGGCAGGCAGACCTTGTGTGTGTGCTGGGGTGGGGAAGCTGGCGTGGGGATGTCTGTTGTAGGCAGAGCGAGGGGCAGAAGTGAAGGCAGGCAGTGAGAAACAGTGGGGCTCTGACACACTGCAAGCAGCTGAGCAAGGTTACCCTAAGGCTGCGTGTGGGGCCGGGGGAGGCCATGGAAGGGCTCTGGATAATGAGTGTTAATGACCTTAAAAGCCATAAAGGGCTTCAGGAGTTGGGTGGAGCAAAACGGTCAGATTGGTGGCGTCAAAGAGATCACTCTGGGGAACGAGTGGGGCTGGGTGGGGACAGGGAGGTGATCGTGGCAAGACTCCAGGTGGGATGCAGAGAGGGAGTGACAGCTTTCCTTCTCTCGGGTGAAGCCAGATGTCCTGGCTCAGGTCTTTGGGCAGGTGATGGTGCTCTCTGTGAGGGGAAGGAGTGAGGAGGAGAAGCCAGTTCAGCAAAGAAATGGAAGGCATCAGGTGCCTGTGGAGCATGTGAGTGGAGATGCCCAGTAGGCGGTGGGAGGTTTAGGTGTGGAGCCCAGGAGAGAAGAGTCTGGTCCTAATCTAGATCTGAGCTGGAGCTTAGTGGGGTGGACTGGAGGGACTGGGGGTCCCCTACTGGGATGACTGAGCCTCAGGCAATAAGAGGGAGTCAGAGGAGCTCAATGAGGAGACTACCCTCATCCTGGCCGTGGCGCTCACAGAGCTGAATTTCAAGATGGCCTCCTATCTGTCTCCTCCTCCCTGCTCTCCCCTTTCTCCCTTCCACCATATGCACTGCAAGAAGATGGATTTTTCTAGAACACTGTCTACCTTTACTACCAGCTAAACTGCTTTTCACAGCCTCCTATGTCAAAACCCAAATCTGCTGTCAGGTGTAAACAGCCCTCCCTCCATTACAGGTGCAGCATGACTTCCCATTTCTCACTATGTGCCCTCCACGCCTCAGTCAAGGGGCCTCTATCATGTGCATGCTGGTCCTCTGCTCAGGGGATAATCTGCCTCGTGTCAGCCCACCCAGTCCTGCCGATCCTTCCAGGCCCTGAACCCACACAGTCTCAGGCTGCACTGACGGCACTTCTTCTCAGACACCTTACTGCTCCGGGAACTCAGGCCAGTGTACCGTTGTTCCCGGGTTTTATCTCATTCAGTCTGTCTGCCCAAGCTCCCTGAAGTTGATCACAAATTCGTTAAGGGAAAGGACATGTTTTTCACTTCGCTTGTGCCCACAGAGTACCCACCAGTCTTGCTCAGAGTTTCCAGTAATGACCGACCGACTCTAACCCCAGAGCCAAGTGAGGCCCACAGGGGGTGGGTGACAGAGAGAACTAAGCCACTGCCAGGCAGTGAGAGGAAATATGACAGAACAAGGCAAAAGAAATAAAAATGAATACACTGAAACAAACATTCCAAAATAATGCTGAAGTCTTATCTATCAGAAACCTCCACCACAGAAGAGGGGGACAGAGTGACTCAGCCAACAGACATGAGCCAGCCTCTATCACCGGCCACCCCAGGGTTGGCACATGGACACAGAGGCCATGAGGGCAGAGATAGAGGCCCTGTCTCGCTTCAAGGGTGAACCAGCTACTGACGGCAACAGACACCAACACTGAGCCCTCATACACCATCCCTCGAGAAGAAGCAAGTCGGTGCGAGACTGACTGCACCGGGCCCTTCTCTCTGGAATGTGCCCACCCCCAAATTCATAGTTGAAGTTCCTAACCCCCCATGTGACTGTATTTGGAGACAGGGCTTTTACAGAGGTAATTAAGGTTAAATGAGGTCCTAAGGGTGGGACCCTGATCCAACAGGACTCATGTCCTCATAAGAAGAGATGCCAGGAGCACACATACTCTGGGGCAAGGCCACATGAGGACAGAATAGGAAGGTTGCCATCTGCAAGCCAGGGAGAATCCTCTCCAAATACCAAACTTCCAGCACCTTGTCCTTGGACTTCTAGTTTCCAGAACAATAAGAAAAAAAATTTTCTGTTGTTTAAACCACTTAGTCTGTGGTACTCGGTTATGGCAGCCTGAGCAACTATAATAAAGGCAGCAAATCTTTTTTTTTTTTAATTTTTTTTTAACGTTTTATTTATTTTTGAGACAGGGAGAGACAGAGCATGAACAGGGGAGGGTCAGAGAGAGGGAGACACAGAATCCGAAACAGGCTCCAGGCTCTGAGCTGTCAGCACAGAGCCCGACGCGGGGCTCGAACTCACGGACCGCGAGATCATGACCTGAGCCGAAGTCGGCCGCTTAACCGACTGAGCCACCCAGGCGCCCCAAAGGCAGCAAATCTTAACTGAAATCGACACATATTCAGGTTATAGGTCTGTCTGCCTTTTCTGTCAACCACCATCACTAACTGTGGGGTTTACAGAAGTTTCATCTACTGACCAGGGTTCCAACTAACATCACATCAGACCACAAGGCCACTTACAACAAAGTATGCACAGCAGCAAAAAGACCACGGGATGTAGTGACCCTCACGTATCATATGACCTGGGAGCTGCCACCTTGCCAGATCAATGAGACAGCCAGTTGAAGGTGTAAGCGAAATGCCAGTTTGGAGAGGATGCCCCACAAGGACAGCACTCTTGGCCCCAGCATACAGTGCAGACCCTAAATCAACAACCGCTATCCGGGGCTGCATCCCCAACAGTTGGATCTTGGAAATAAGAGACAGGAGGGGATGGGACCCTGATTACCCTCTTACCCAGTGACCCACTTGGGAATCCGGCTTCCTGCCCCTGAAACTCTAGACTCAGTGGGTTTAGAGAATGTGCCTCCCAGGAGTGGAATGCTTCCACCAGGGACACAGTAAGAGGCCATTACATCTGGAGTTACAGCTGTGGCCCAGTCATTCTGGGCTTGTGTGCCAAAAGACCAGCAGGCAAGGAAATAGATCACCACCATGGCAGGATTAATTAGCCCTAATCCTCAGGAAAAGGCACAGACAGGGGGACAAAAAGTAGGAGGGAAAAATATGTGCAGCACCAGGTGCTGCACTAGGACATCACTTGGTACTCCCCTGCCCCGAGGTTTACAGTAAATAGATAGACAAGGGCAGCAGACACAGCCCGAGAAAGGCATGGTGACAGGGACTCAGACCCCACAGGGATGAGGCTCCATGTCACTTCACCAAGTGTGCCTTTCAGCTGAGAGTGGAATGGGAAGTAGTGGAGGGAGACGATGACCAGTGTGGCCTGGAGACCAGCTGCAGCAGAAGGGGGTGAAGTATGTCCTGCTAACACTCCTCTTGAAGGTTTCTCCTGGGAAAAGAGCATCGCTGGAATCTGGGAAGAGCCGCTCCGAGAACTTATTACGTGAACCAGGAGGATGCAAACGGCACAGGGGGTGGATACTTTGGTCCCCCCTCCCCCCCCGAGCCGCACCTCCCCCAGGACTGAAGGCTCCACCTTCCTGCTGCTGTGGGGGTGCCGGCAGCTGACACCTCTCCAGGGATGCCCCCTCTGTGGATGGTGTGCATCTGACAGCCAGTTGGCCCAAGACCTGCAATCTGTACCCAGTGACTGACCGGTGGAGGTTCCATGGTTCAGCTCCTGGGCCGGATCTGGGGTTCTCTCTGTTCCACAGCTCTCTGTAAGGCTGGCTCAGACCCTCTTCATAACTGCTGTTCAGCCACCCTGTGTCCTTCGCCACCCCTCCCCCAAAAGATGCCGATCCTGACAATGTTGTCTGAGAAACTTCATGCACAAAAATGTGCCTGGGGACGCCCAGCTGAGCAATGTAACTTCCCCGGCTTGCTCATGAGTACAAGGTCCACAGCTACCTGACAGGGAGTCCAGGCATACTGAAGGCACCTCAGTCAATCTATTTCCCCCAAATCTGCTCTTCAGATGTTGGTGAAATGGTGCTGTCATCGATCTATTATATCCCATCACCTAAGCCAGAAACCTCAGAATCATACCCTCAGAATGGTACCCTATGTCTTTCTCTCCCTCACAGCTCTGCCCGTTCTGCCTGGAACATATTTATACTCACAATGACTTCATTTTTGGGACACTGATTATTCTTAGTTCCCATACTTTTCATTCTTCCTTCTGTTTCCTTGAAGGATCCAGCTCCTCCTCTTGCTACATACAAAGCTTTGTCTATAGCCTATGTTCATCGTGGACGTAATTCTCTTAAAGAACTCATCTAGCACCTTGCTAGATGCATCTCTCGACCCTACAGAGCTGACTCCAGATCTATACCTCCAGCTCTGACCTCTCTAAGAGGGAGGTCTGTTCTCCGCATTTAGCACACAGATACATCGCAGGTATCTTTGTTGTATGCTTCAGAGTCATCTCAAGTTCAAATACATCTCTGGGGAACAACCTGTGCTTCCCTCTTTCACCAGTGGACTCAGCCTGTTAATAAGGGGCCCCTTCTTCTACCCCAGATACAGACTTTGGGACTGACATCTCCAATGGGACACCAGATGCCACACTCGATCTCACTTCTCCAGACCAGTGTGAGGCCTGCAGACCTAATTCTCACACCCAGGGAAGGCAGGAGCTAGAGAGATGGCAGGAGAGAACAGTATCCTCTCTCATACCCCAGATGGTAAAGATGGAGACAAGAAATGAAGAGCCCACTCACTGCGCTGGCTCACAGAATGGCGAAGAAAGATCAGGTATGAGGTTTTGGCTGATAGATAGTAACCCTTGGAAGACAAGTGTGCTAAGAGAGTGTTTGAATACAGCAGTGTTTGTAGATAAATGCTCAATATTCCCTGATGATTGATACCAAGCCTACAAAAACTGCATTTATTTGATTCACTGGTTGTTCCCCTGAAATTTTCTTACCTCCGTCTTCTCTCCATTTCAACCAAGGAAAATCAAGAAGTTTTAAATGTGCTCTTCACCCCAGAGCACATGATAATAAGCACTTTAACAGGAAGACATTGTGGCTTTTACAAGATCATAAGAACAGATAAATATCACGTCTTGTTAACTAGGTTGGTGTTTCTCTAAGAAATAACGTTTATCTAATAGAAGTGGAACAAGAATGTCCAGTTTGACCAGTCTTTCAGCTGCCATTTATTTTTTTACCTTTAAAAAACCCCGAGAATAGCCACTATCAGAGACCTACATCCCACCTGGGAAAACGTCAAATTATCCACACTTTGACCTGCAGGACTGAAATATCCTCTCTCCTGCACACACAGCCATAGAGGCAAGCATACCCAGGCCTCTGAGAGCTTCTGCGGATCCCTATCTTGTCGCTCACCTGCTGCCTCTGTCTTCTCACTTGGGCAAACTGAGACAGCATCAGCTGCCGGTCCAGCAACTCCATTGTCTGCTGTCTCTGGATGTCCACTGTGGCCCCCATTCCGACTCTGGCTTCGGCCGTGGGTTCTGAAGATGAGAAGATGGGCTCAAGTGTCCGGGAAAAGAACTGTGCCATCCAGCTGGGAACGTAGAGAACCCGGTGAACTTGAAACATTTTGCTGTTGTAGCAGATGCCTGATATCTGAAAGAGGAAAGTCCAGCTGGGTTGTTTCACTGTAACAATGTTAAAGAACATATTTAACACAGAAATCAATAACCACAAGGTATTTCAGATCGTATTTTTCATCATTTTAGCAGTGTCAGGTGATAACCAAAATCCTACCAAGTTGCTGAATGATAAGCAGCACAAATCAACAAAAATTTATTCAGTAAACAAATTTGTTTTTTTAAAGCTAGAAGAGACAGCAAAATTCTAACCACGTAACACTCAAAGTACTGGTAAAATATTTAAAAAGCAATATTTTCTTTTAAAAAAAGAAGCTATCTAAGACCTGGTTATCAAAACACTTTCACACTATACTAGCACTGTGGTTACTCTTATTGGCAGATGGCCATCAAAGAGAGACACTGGCAGAAAACAACTTTAAGGGTGTAATCCAGCCATGTAATACATTGATCAGAAAATAGGGGCGGCTGGTGGTTCAGTTGGTTGAGCGTCTAACTCTTCATTTTGGCTCAGGTCATGATCCTAGGGTCATGGGATCGGGTGCCCGCATGAAGCTCAGTGCTGAGCATGGAGCCTGCTTAAGATTCTCTCTTTCCTCTCTCTCTCTCCCTTCCTTTCTCTCTATCCCTCTCCCCAGCTTCTGCATGTGTTCTTTAAAATAAAATTTAAAAAATTATCAGAAAATAAAGACAATTTAAAATTTACATAGTGTTCTAGTACATTTTTCAAGTACTGATTTTTCTAGTTTTAAAATCCTCGCCAATAGTTAGTAATTAATAATTCTATTTACAGCCAAGCCTACAAAACTCATATCTTTAAGGTAATTCATATGGTAATAGATGTCTAAAGACTCTTGGTTTTCTAGGTTAAGTGAGTATGGCAATTCCTTTGTAAAAAAAAAAAAAAATCTTTAGGGGCTCCTGGACAACTCAGTCGGTGAAGTGTCCAACTACGGCTCAGGTCATGATTTCACAGTTTGTGAGTTCAAGCCCACGTTGGGCTCTGTGCTGACAGCTCAGAGCCTGGAACCTGCTTCAAATTCTGTCTCCCTCTCTCTCTGTCCCTCCCCTGCTCGTGCTCTGTTTCTCTCTGTCAAAAATAAGTACATATTAAAAAATTTTTAGTGAAAAAAATATTCTGTGAATTTGATTCTTAGGATAAGAGATTATTCACACCAAATTAGAACATAACTGATAATATGCTAATAGGAGAAAAGTACACTTTAATATTTTCTTAATAAAATTTAAATCAAGTAGGCAAGACTTGTTGAGCATCTAGTATACACCAGGCACTGTTCTAGGCACTCAGGGGACAGCAGAAGACAAGGTAAACAAGATCGTACTCTCAAGGAGGCAACAGTGGCCAACATGGAGAATACACAGTAAATGAGCAAACAACAATTCCAGATATGTTCTGTGAAGGAGACAAAATAAAGTGGCTTGGAGAAGGGACCATCTTTAGGTCAGATGTCAGGGAAGCTTTGGAGAAAGTGACATTTGAGCAAATATCTTCAGGATAATGGGATGCCAGTGATTCGAAGAACTGGAGGAAGAACATTTTAGGCAGTGAAAACAGCAAATGTGATGCAGGAGTGAGCCTGGGAACATCTATTAGAAATCTTAGTGGTGATATCGACTGGGCAGTTAGATAGACAGACCTGGAACTTAGGGGGGAAACTTAGCACAGCTAAAGATTTAGAGGTCACAGGCACCGACAGCGGTTAAAGCAATGGGACTAGATGAGATAACAGCAAGGGTGCGGGACGAACAAAAGGGCGAAGAGGACTTAGGATTCAACCCAGCAACATTCTGTGGATGGACAGAGTAGGAGAAGCGAGTGACGTGATCTGAGAAGGGCTTTCAGGGGACAGGAGGAAAACCAGGAGGGCTCAGCATCACTGAAGCAAAGAGAACAGTGTTTTAGGCTGGGAACAGCTGGTGATGAACCACACAGCTCCGCCACGTTCAAGCAGGACAGGGAGGAAAATGACCGCTGGACTTGGCAAAATGGAGGCGTCTGATAACCTTCTAGGAACAGCTGTGGTGCAGTGGTAGGAGCCAAAGACAGACTGGAGTAGAGGGAAGAGTGAAGGTAGAGGAGCTCTGGTTTCAAATAATTTCCATGTCACTTTTCTCAACAACGGTACAGAACATAGAAAATGAAAACAAACAAATTCCACGTTCAGTGAAACTAGAAAGCATCTGTAATCCTGAACTACACTAAACCAAATGGAAAACACATTGAGGAATTATAAAATACCTTGGCATATGGGGAAAAAAGGTAAATCCAAATGCTGGCAAGGTGGCTCAGAGCTCAGACAGGCTCAGGGATCAGAGGCAGGCGGGGGTGAAATGGGGCACTACTTCACTCTGTGGGAGAAGCGGTCTGGCCTCCTGCCCCCACCCAGCATGGTGCATGCCACCCCTACCCCCCCCCCCCCCCCCCCCGCCGCCTCAGTGTGGCTCGTGCCTACTCTCCTCCACAGGGAGAAGGTAAGAGCTCTGTGGGGCACGAATCAAAGAGGCTCTAAAGTGGGCAGAGCAAGACCAGAGGGGAGGCCTGGGGTTCTACCCATGAGATTCCACACAGAGGAGACAGGTCCTCGCAGAGGGCCCAGAAGAAGACAACAGAGCAGGTGCAGGGAGAGGGGGACTCTACTTCAAGAGATAATAGTTAAAAGAGTTTTCCAGAATTAATAAAGAATACAAATCTCAGATTGGAAATGTTCAAGAAGGACAACAAAAGGAAATTGATATCTAGATTCACTGTAGTGAAACAAAGAAAGAAGTCCTTAAAAATAACTGGAGATAAAATATAGACAGCCTAGAAAGGAGAAACAATGAACTCTCTGCAGAACAGCAAACTGTTATAAAGAAAACTAAAAAACTATAAAAAGGCACATAAAAAAAAACGCTAGTAATAAATAAAGGCATCATATCCATGAATAGGAATTTACCAAATTGTTAATATACTAATTTTCACCAAATTAAGATATAAATTCAATATAGTTTGAAATAAAATCTTTTTTTTAAAAGTTTATTCATTTTGAGACACTGAAAGAGCAGCATGAGGAGGGAAGGGCAGAGAGAGAGGGAGAGAGAGCATCCCAAGCAGGCTCCTTGCTGTTAGCACATGATGCCCCACGTGGGGCTCGATCACACAAACCGTGAGATCACGACCTCAGCCGAAATCAAGAGTCAGACGCTTAACTGACTGAGCCACCCAAGTGTCCCCAAAATAAAATCTTACTAGGGTTTTTTGTTGGAACTTAAATAACAACTCTAAAAGGCATTTGGAATATTTAAAGGTTAAGTGTTAAAAACATAATGTTGGGAGAAACAATGCAGACAAAAAAATGTATACATTATATGATTCCACTTTTGTAAATGGATTGATCTGAACTATATATAAATAAAGTGGGAAAACCAGGAAGGGAGCATGAGGGTGATGACCATATGTCCTAGGAGAGGAGTCACAGGAGGGAGGGGCGCCAAGAGGCTTCAGAGACTGCTAGGACTCTAGCATGCATGGGTCTCAGGTGTGTTCACTTTACACTGATTTGTTGGTTTCATGACATTTATGGTTTAGGCACATTTAGTATACCATATATATATATGGCATACTATATATACTATATATATATATATATATATATATATAAATATTTTAAACATATATAGTATATATAGGCTATATATATATATATATATATATATATATATATATATATATATAAACATATTTTAAAATAAAAAAGAAAGGATCCAGAATGGCCAAAGTAATTTTAAAGAGACATAATAAGGCTTATCAGATTTTAAGATCTGATCTAAAGGTGGAATAACTAAAATAATATGGTCTTTATGTAGAGCTACCCAATCTACCTAAGGAACAAGAGCACAGAAGGAGACTCTGGAGTCCCTTATGGTAAGGGCATGTGGTACACAGCAGGAAAGGGTAAGTGGAGGGAAAGACCAGCTGAACTCAACATGGGGATAAAGACAAAACAGACCCCCTCTCTCCAACACCATGCATCAACTCCCAATGCATTAAGGAAACAGATAATTCACCGTACTTTAAATCTCTCTGCACAAAATATGGAAGGCACATCTTTTTGACACTGGGATGGGGAAGGATTTTTAAATATGGATCAGAGAGCACAAACTATAAAAGAAAACATACATTTATTTAGTTTACAATTCAAAAGCTACAGTGTGCCAAAAAGTCACCATAAATGAAGGGACAAGAGCCTAAGGAAAGTACTCAGAATCCTCGAAGTCAATCAACAAAGGTAGTATTCAAAATAAAGAGTCTCTATACATTTATCAGAAAAAGACAATCAACCAAACTTAAAAAGCAGGTGAACAGGCAATTTCAGAAGAGGAAGTTCACAAGGGCAACAAACACATGAAAAGATTTTATTCTCACTCGTTTTTAGGGAAATGCAATGTTAACTATTATAATAATTTGGAAAAAATGGGAAAAATCTGGGATCAAGTTTTGGTGAGGACGAGGAGACCTGACAACCCTCACAGTCCTGAGGACAAGTAAAATGGTGGTTCAAGCTCTCTGGAGATCAATGTGGCTGTGACCAGACCTGAGCTGAGCTGAAGGCTTGCCTCAGGGAATGCTCTACTGCAGTGCTGTATTTAACAGTTAGGAAATGAAACAAAGTGTCTCCAGGAGATGAATGGTAAAAGACCGGCTTATTCATCCAAGGGATCACTAAACAGCAGTTAAAATAAATTGGGTGTATGTGTGTTCATATATTTTTTATTTAATTTATTCTTTAAATTAATTAATTAATTTTAATATTTATTTACTTTTGAGAAAAAGAGAAAGCGTGTGAGCAGGGGAGGGGCAGAGAGAAAGTGAGACACAGAACCGGAAGCAGGCTCTGGGCTCTGAGCTGTCAGCACGCCGCTTGACGTGAGGCTTGAACCATGAACCGTGAGATCATGACCTGAGCCAAAGTTGGATGCTTAACCGACTGAGCCACCCAGACTCCCCTTAATATATTTTTTAAATGTATCATACATTGTAGCCATCTTTCCCCATGATTTCAAAATTAAAATAATAGTATAGGCTATTTATGGACACATATAGTAAGTACAGAACCACAGAGAGTGTCTTCTTCTACAGCAGGATGGGGAAGAGGGGAGTTGTGGGGGTAGCACTATCCGTGTGTGTGTGTGTGTGTGTGTGTGTGTGTGTGTGTGTGTAATTTTTTTTTAACAAGGAAAGAGATAGGAAGTGTTATGGCAAAAACATATAATGGATTGGAGGCAAGGAATTAGAAATGCCTTTTCTAAAGATCTGGGTAGGAAGGAAAACAGAAAATAGGGCTGTATTGCATTGATTTTGCTGAAGATAGCAATGTGATGTTATAAACATAACAAAATAGGAAAATAATTGACCAAATTAGAACTGTGAGATTTGAATTAAATAAAAAATTTAAAATGTTTGCTTTTTCGATTCAAAGCCTCAACCATGATTGTGAGTTTGTCTATTTCTCCCTTTATTTCCCTTTTAATGTCTTGTATGTATTTGGAAACTGTTATTAGGCACACATATACTTATAATTGACCCTTATCATAACAAAGTATCCCTTTTTGTTTTTAGTAATACTCCTATAGCAACCTACTTTGTCTGATATGAATGTGGCATTTCAGCTTTCTGTTTCCATGATATATCTTTCTTTATCATTTGACTTTCAACCTTTGTGTGTGTGTGTGTTTACAGTGTGTTCTGTAGGTTGTATATAGCAGTTTCTGACTTTTAATTCCAGTCTGACCATTTCTGCCTTTTGATTAGAGTGTTGAACTCTTCATACTTAATGTACTTACTTTGATATATAGTTGGATTTTGCTATTTGGTTTCTATTTGTCTCATCTGTTTTTTGTTGTGTCTCCTATTTTTCTTTTGTGTTAAAACAATAGTTTTTAGTACTTCATTTTAATTAATTAATTTTTTTAGCAATATCTCACTGCATATTTTTCTTGTGTTTGCTATAGGGATCTTACAGAATCCATCTTTAACTTACCACAATGTGTTTAGAGTTAATATTGAATTACTTCAAGTAAAATATAGGAAACTTGCAAGAGTTTAGTCCCACTTAACATCACCCCTATCCAATGCCACTTTTTTGTCTTATATAGTACACCTATATACTTCATACTATCAATATGGTGTCATTTTTGCTTTATGTAATCATGTTTTTTACAGAAATTAGGTAAAATAATAAAAATCCACAGCTTTTGCCTCTATTTAAAGAGATCACAATTTAGCAGAGGTTCTTAATTTGCAGAGTAGGGGAGTAATCGATTCTTTCAAGGAACTGATGAAAGCTAAAGATTTTCACTCTCTTGCCCATGTCTATGCCTGCCCCCCACCATCATGGAAACACTCACCAAAATTGTGTGTTCAGTTTCAGTAAGGCCATCCTGTGAACAATTAGGATAATTTATAACCCATTAATAAATAAGTATACTACTGTAAATTCTGGCAGGGATAAAACAGGGCTTTTGTGCTCATTTGCTTAAATTTCATCGGAAGGGTTCGCTTCCTATTTGAATGTGTGCTCTGGAAGAGGAAGAAATGTGGTTGGTTTTGATCCGTTTGACCACTGTACCTAGAACAGTGTCTGGCACATAGTAAGAATCCTTTAAGTATTTTCTGAGAGAATGGCTCTACAAAAATAAATACGTTATTTTAGATTCACCTGTCTATGCCTCTGGTACACCAGTATGACCTCAAGTTGTCAAATAAATAAAATGCTATTCATAAATGTTTTAGCTATTCATAAAGGATTAAAATATGAAGAGCTCAGGCAGTTTAGTTTCCTATTAATATTTGATAATCACCACCCTTTTCTACGACAAGATGGGGAAGTTAAGAACACTTGCATTAAATTCTAAGTTATATACCTCATTACTACCATGAGCTTTCAGAGTGTATTATTATTACACCACATTTAGACATTACTTTTTTTAATGTTTACTTATTTTGAGAGAGAGTGTGGGCACTTAAGCACGAGAGGGGCAGAGAGAGAGGGGGACAGAGGATCTGAAGCAGGCTCCAGGCTCTGAGCTGACAGCATAGAGCCCCATGTAGGGCTTGAACCCACGAACTGTGAGATCATGACCTGAGCTGAAGTTGGACACCAACTGAGCCACCCAGGTGCCCCTTTACACATTACTTTTAACTTTAATTTTCATAATCGCATAACCCTATCACATACTGGGACTTCTGAATGAGAGTTTTCTCGAAACACACAGTTTGTGGGGGGGAAAAAGACAAAGAGGCTTTAAAAATAGACCAGATGCTCAAATTTGCATGTCGAGAGGCCAGGGGAAACACTAACAGAGGGGCTCCGGTTAGGCCCTCAGAGCGGGAAGCCCAAGATCAAGCTGACAGGCCCAATGACAAGGGACAAAGCAGTAGCACTGGTCTCGGGAAGGCCGGGACTGAGGTCCAGGATGACCAGATATGGAACAAGTGGCTTGGTCCTGGGAAGGCCAGCTAGAGCCAGAATCAGAGCATTCAAGCCACAGGAATCAGGAATCCTGGCCCAGGAAAAGAAACCCAGAGGTCAGGAGAGCATTCTAGGCCACGTGCAGTTGAAAGCACAGACCAAAGAGCCAGGCCACAGCCCTGGATTAGTGCTAGGAGCTCCCCATAAGCTAACAGAAGCTATTACCTCATAAATCTAACTGAGAATGTAAAACTCAGGCAATGCTTTTCTTTTAGGCCATTAGTAAACATGGGCATCAATTACACTTATGCTGATTTTTCAGGTTAGTAGTCCTTTTAGAAAGGGAACCATGAAATAATGCTCATCGGGCAAATAAAGAATTTAATTTGCCGGGCATACAGTAGGTGAAACCCTCTTGATCATAGACAGTAAACCTCAAGTGTCCTCTGGTCCTGCTCAATATTAGCATGAAACCACAGCCGACAAAGGTGAGAAACCATGACTGGGCAAGGACACCCACCCAGGTGTTTAATGATCTCTTTCTGCAGGCAGCTGTGGCTGAACAGAAACCTACAAAGCAAACTGCACCTTGGGGTCCTGTGAGCCATGGTCCCAACATTCAGAAACCTATCCTCTAATGGGACAATAGGATAAACACCAGGAGCTGCTCTTCTGGGGAGAAAGCGCTGCATTCACAAGACAGGGACGAACCAAGGGAACAAACGTCCCTTGGCACCGGGACCCTGTCATAAGGACTTCATATGCACTCAGGTCCTAAAGAAACCAGACTGACTGAGGTTTTTCATCCAGCATTTATTCTCTCAACACATACTTAACATTTACAATGTGCCAGGCTGTGTTCTAAATGCTGGGATACATCAGGGAGCAAAACAAAATCTTTTCTCTTAACAGAACTTACATCTACCTATTCCCTTTCTTCATTAAAAGAAACAAAGGAGGGGGGCGCCTGGGTGGCTCAGTCGGTTGAGCGGCCGACTTCGGCTCAGGTCACGGTCTCGCAGTCCGTGAGTTCGAGCCCCACGTCGGGCTCTGTGCTGATGGCTCAGAGCCTGGAGCCTGTTTCAGATTCTGTGTCTCCCTCTCTCTGACCCTCCCCCGTTCATGCTCTGTCTCTCTCTGTCTCTCAAAAATAAATAAACGTTAAAAAAAAAATTAAAAAAAAAATTAAAAAAAATAAAAGAAACAGAGGAGGAAACTTTGGAATTACTTTTTTTTTAACCCAAAGAATATGTATGCAAATTAGAATTGCCTAAAGTTATTTCTGCCATTTGTGATTAATTATGAAATGATTATTCTTTTCATAACAGACTGAATCATGGGACTTTTGCATTTATTGAAAGAGTCTTGCAATCTTGCTCTTTGTCAAGTGCAAAAATGATTCAGATGAACTTCTTGTAGCTTTCCTCTCTTTTAACATCACTTAAAAAAATTTTTTTTTAAACGTTTATTTATTTTTGAGACAGAGAGAGACAGAGCATGAACACGGGAGGGGCAGAGAGAGAGGGAGACACAGAATCTGAAACAGGCTCCAGGCTCTGAGCGGTCAGCACAGAGTGAGATCATGACCTGAGTCGAAGTCGGACGCTTAACCGACCAAGCCACCCAGGCGCCCCTAATATCACTTTCAAGTATCTGATTAAAGCACTGGGTATCCTGATTCTTGGGGAGTTAAACTGGAAAAGGGATGGAATTAGATTGATCACAGAATTTTTCTTTTCTTTTCTGTTCTTTGCTTTGAGGAAAGAGGGGAAAGGGACAGAGGGAGAGAGAGAATCCCAAGCAGGCTCCACCCTCATCATGGAGCACAACACAGGGCTCAATCCGACAACTCTGGGATCGTGACCCAAGCCAAAATCAAGAGTTGGATGCTCAACTGACTGAGCCACCCAGGTGCCCCACAGATTGTTTCTAAATAAACTGTCTTAGGAGGCTGCTCTAAACTTCTCCTTTTGGAAAACCACAAATAACAATGCTTATATACAGAAGTTTATTCTCCTTCATGTTATAAAAGCTCTAACTAACTTAACTGCATTCCAGGCAGCAGAGGGAAGAAAATGAGGGAGGACAGAAGGACAAACGCTACTTTAAGGAGCCTTTCCAGAAGTCCCACCAACATGTGGGTTTACAGCTCACTGGCCAGGATGCCAGGATTTAATGTGATGGCAATACCCAGACGCAATGGAAACTGGGAAATGTGATATTTATTTAGTTGGAGGCAATATTGACCCAAATGAGATGAAGGTTCTGCTACTAAGGAAAAAGTATGTCAGGAGACGAGCGTCTTCAGCACATGGGAAAAGCTTAATCAGGTATACTAACATAAATCCCTTTCAATACTCCTTTTAACAAGGATATCATCCCCCTTTAAAATTACATTCACTTTCATAAACTGATTTAAGAAAATAAAGAGAAAAGAGACTTATATTGAAACTTGTTTCCTAAATAAACTAAAAATGAATGTGAAGATGTAGGACGAATTATGCGTTTACAGATATAGACTCAATGGTAAAAAACCCAATGCTTTCTAAGGCAAGAACAAGACAAGGATATCCATTCACCACTTTTATTTAACACTGTATCAGAGGTCTTAGCTAATGCAGTAAGAAAAAAAAATAGGCACAGAATGGAAAGGAAGAAGTAAAACATATAAACAAAATGTATTTCTTAATGACATGATCATGTATGTAGAAAACTCTAAGGAATCCATTGAAAAGCTACCAGAAATAATAAATTTAGCAAAACTGCAGGATACAATAGCAATATATAGAAATCAATTGCATTTCTATATACCAGCAACAAATAATTAGAAAAGAAGTTATAAAAACAACTCCATTTAAAATAGTATCAAAACCCACAAATACTTAGGAATACATTTACTAAAAGAAGTGCAGGGCCTATATATACTGAAAATTTAAAAACTGTAATGGGGACTTAAAGGCTTGCTAAATAAATGTAGAAATATACCATATTCATGGATTGGAAGACCCAATATTGTTGAAATGTTTATATTAGTTATTTATTGCTGAGTAACAAATTGCCCAAAACTTAGTGGCTTAAAAACAATAAGCAGTCGTTATACACACAGTATATATGGGTCAGAAATCTGAGGGCAGATTCATTAGGTGACTGTGGTTCAAGATCTCTCACAGGCTGTAGTTAAGATGTTAGACTACCTGTGCTCATATGATGACTGGACATGAAGGATCAGCTTCCATGGTAGTTCAAAAACACAACTGGCAAGTTAGTGCTGATTGCTGGCAGGAGGCCACAGTTCTTTGCCATGTGGACCTGTCCATATTGCTGCTTCAGTGTCCTTGGGACATGGCAGCTGGCTTCCCCCAGAGCAAATAATCTGAGGGAGCAAGACAGAAGCATCTGTGTCTTTTATGACCTGTTCTTTGGAGTCACACACCATCATTTCTGCCATAGTGAACTGTTAAGTACAGGCCACACTCTAGGAGAGGGGAATTAAACTCCATTTCTTGAATTCTGAAAGGATTTGTGGGCACATTTTCAAATAATCTCAATGGCAATTCTCCCCAACTAATCTATAGTTTCAGTGAAATCTCAAACAAAAACTTAATTTGTTTTTGAAATCTTAATTTCTTTTTTTTTTTTTAATTTTTTTTTCAACGTTTTTTATTTATTTTTGGAACAGAGAGAGACAGAGCATGAACGGGGGAGGGGCAGAGAGAGAGGGAGACACAGAATCGGAAACAGGCTCCAGGCTCCGAGCCATCAGCCCAGAGCCTGACGCGGGGCTCGAACTCACGGACCGCGAGATCGTGACCTGGCTGAAGTCGGACGCTTAACCGACTGTGCCACCCAGGCACCCCTTAATTTCTTTTTTTTAAAAGAAATTATAAGCTGATTTAAAAATGCATATGGAAAGTAAACATTCCAAAAACAGCTAAACAAGTTTTGAAAAAGAACAACACTGGAAGACCGACATTATGTGATTTCAACTTAACATAAAGCAAAATTACTCAAGACAGTATGGTACTATGACATATGACAGTATTGGCGTAAAGATATGCATATAAATCACTGGGACAGAAAAGAAACTCAAGAAAGAGACCCACACTGGTTAACTGATTTTCAACAAAGGTGCCAAGGTAATGCAAAGGAGCAAAGAGTCTCTTCAACAAATGGTGATGGAATGATACTAGATAACTGTATGGAAGAAAATATACCTCAGCTCTTACTTCACAAGAATGACACTCAAATGGGATCACAAACCTAAATGCAACAGCAGAAAGTATAAATTCTAGAAGAAAATATCGAATAAAAATCTTTGTGGAATTGGATTAGCACAGATTTCTTAAATAAGGCACCAAAGGCTCAAACTATTTTAAAAACTGAAACACTGAATTAAATCAAGATTAAAAACTTTTGCTCACTGAAAGACATAATTCAGGAAACAAAGAGGCAAGCCACAGACTGGGATAAAATTTTTACAAAATATATCCAACAAAGGGCTTATGTCCAGAATATAAAAAGAATCCTTTTAACTATTATAAGACAAATGTAACCCAATGAAAAAGTGTGTAAAATATTTGAACAGATACCCCACAAAGGAAGATACACAAATGGCCAGCAGGCAGAAGATGTTCAAACCATTAGTCATTAGAGAAATGAAAATTAAAACCCAAGGTATCACTACATGCCAACTAGAATGGCTAAAGTTAAAAGAGCTGACAAAACCAAATGCTAGCAAGGATGTGGAGCAACTGGAACTCTCACGTATTGATGGTGGAAATGGACAACAGACAGCCACGGTAAATCATATTGTACTACTTTATAATGTTTAACATACATTTATCACATGACTCAGCAATTCTCCTCCCAGATATTCACTCAAGAGAAGTGGAAACATGTCCAACACAGCATTATTCCTAACAACTCAAACCTGGAAGCAATCCAAATGTCTATCAACTGGTGAATGGACAAACTGGTACAACCATACCACAGGTTAATACAGTAACAAGGACTGAGAGTAATAAGACCAATCTTAAAAACATCATGTTACCTGAAAGAAGTAAAATACAAAAGAGTTCACACTGTACAATTCCAATTATATGAAATTTTAGAAAAGGCAAAACTAAAATGACATAAAGAATATGAGTGGTTACCTGGGCATGGCAGTTGGTAAGAGGACAGAGAGCAAAAGCAAAAGAAATGAAAAAATGATCAAGGTGAGGGGGCTGTTTTCTACCTTGATGGTAGTGTTCATTACCTGACCATATATAATTATCTTGATTGTTACACGGCTGTATACAATTACCAAAATTTACCAAAATTTACACTTAAAACTGAATTTTATTGTATATAAATAACACTTTAATAAAAGTTTTGGAGAAAAAGAAGTTTTCATAAGAAAGTGAATGTGAAGATCTAGAAAGATCTAGACATTTCTAGATACATTAATCTTCTTTTCAATTTTATAAGAGGTGGGACGTTGGTAAACTAAAAACAATCTTCAGCAACAAAAACTTCTGATATATTGAAAATGTTCCCAGCTAACATGAACTAACAGAACTTTTTGGGAGTAAGCTATGCCACTGTTTATAATTAATAAATTCAAAATCACATGCATTGATTTTACCATAGTCCTTTCCCACAGGCTATCATTAGGATAGAAGAGAAATATCAACACAATCAGTCCCAAAAAGGAAGGAACATTGGACACTTCTATTTAAAAAAAGCAACCAAGAAACAGTTTAAAGAGATAATCAAAAGTGATTGAAGGGTTTCCATCTGTTGATAGGAAAACAATGAGAAGACTGTGGGAAACTGCTCTGTGCTGCAACTGACATGATAATCTACCAGTAATCATCTAAAATTTACAAGTACGGGTGTTTTCTTGGTAATCTCGTCCTTATCTTCATTTCTTTCTCCTTTGACCAGTAGCACTACATTATACACATGCACGCGCACACACATACACACACATATTTAAAATATATATATTTAAAATATACACGTGCATATATATTTTTTAATTTTTTTTAATGTTTGTTTATTTTTTGAAAGAGAGCGTGAGTGGGGGAGGGGCAGAGAGAGAGAGAGAGAGAGAGAGAGAGAGAGAGAGAGAGAGAGAGAGAGAGGAGACACAGAATCCGAAGCAGGCTCCAGTCTCCGAGCTGTCAGCACAAAGCCCCTGATGCAGGGCGCAAACTCACGAACCGTGAGATCATGACCTGAGTCAAAGTTGGACGCTTAATCCACTGAGCCACCCAGGCACCCCAATATATATACATATATATATGTTTAAATGTTTATTTATTTATTAAAGTTTATTTATTTTTGGGGAGAGAGAGAGAGAGAGAGAGAGAGCGCGCATGAGCGGGCCTGGGGCATACAGAGTGGGAGAGAGAGAGAATCCTAAGCAGGCTCCACACTGCCAGTGCTGAGCCCCCTATGGGGCTCAAACTCATGAACCGAGAGATGATGACCTGAGCTAAAATCAGGAGTTGAATGCTCAACTGAGTCACCCAGGTGCCTCCAGGTTAATATATTTTATTTTTTTTAAAAAAAAAATTTTTTTTTCAACGTTTTTTATTTATTTTTGGGACAGAGAGAGACAGAGCATGAACAGGGGAGGTGCAGAGAGAGGGAGACACAGAATCGGAAACAGGCTCCAGGCTCCGAGCCATCAGCCCAGAGCCTGACGCGGGGCTCAAACTCACGGACCGCGAGATCGTGACCTGGCTGAAGTCGGACGCTTAACCGACTGCGCCACCCAGGCGCCCCTCCAGGTTAATATATTTTAAATTATCCTTTCAGCTTTTTCAAAGCCTTTTAAATTTCATTTTCTTGTACATGACAATGCCAGAAACACAAAGCAAGGAACTATTTGTTGAAAGGTGGGGTTTCAGCTGTAATTTTTTTTTTTTTTTTTTTAGTATTTCTTTGAGAGGGAGGTGCAGAAAGTGAGGGAGAGAGAGTAGGCTCATGCTCAGTGTGGAGCCTGATGTGGGGCTTGATCTACAACTGTGAGATCATGACCTAAGCCGATATCAAGAGCTGGACACCCGGGGAGCCTGGGTGGCTTAGTTGGTTAAGTGTCCGATTCTGCTCAGGTCATGATCTCATGGTTCTGGAGTTCAAGCCCCGTACTGGGCTCTGTGCTGTCAGCTGGGAGCCTGCAGCCTGCTTCAGATTCTGTGTCTCCCTCTCTCTCTGCCCCTCCCTACTCATGCTCTGTCAGTCTGTCTCTCTCAAAAATCAACATTAAAAAAAAACAAAAAACAGAAAAGAGTCTGACACTCAACTGACTGAGCCACCCAGGTGCCCCTGAGCTACACCTTTAACCCATTATATGGACGACCAGTTAAATATCTTAATCCTAGAAGAACAAGTATAGCAATAGGCTGGATTCTTTTTTTTTTTTTTTAATTTTTTTTTTTTTTTTATTACGTTTCTTTATTTTTGAGAGGCAGAGAGAGACAGAGCCTGAGCAGGGGAGGGGCAGAGAGAGAGGGAGACACAGAATCCGAAGCAGGCTCCAGGCTCTGAGCTGTCAGCCCAGAGCCTGACATGGGGCTTGACAAAACGTGAGATCATGACCTGAGCCGAAGTTGGACACTCAACTGACTGAGCCACCTAGGCGCCCCTGCTGGGTTCTTCACATCAGGATAGTAGGGGCTGCCAATGGGATAAGCCCACAAAATTCACAACAAAGGTTACAGAAAGTTGTTGACATGTGTCTTTCAGCACTGCTGGGTACTTTTAAAATTTCTTTATATCCAGGATCTCCCTCCTGATTCATGTCTACAACTGACAATGAACAGGGCCCCATGTTAGTGGTGTAGTCTAGGGAGGATCTAACAGTAACTTTGTGCATGTCTTGTGGTTGAAACTGACATAGATGAGAGCCCTGAAAGGAGCAATGGGAGGCCCTGGACCCACTGGACTAGGACAAAACGTCTGGCCGTTGGTCCTGGCACTACCACACATCAGTTGTGCAGTCAGAACTTCAGCTGCCCCATCTCTGAAATCTTTGATTTCCCATTTGGGAAGCCCGGTTTCTCCACCACTGCAGAGCTTGTGTTAACAACTTAGTATGGTAGTACACACTGAAAGCACCCTGACAGTCACAAAGCATTACAAAGTAATGCTTCGTAGCACAGAAACTATTTTGTGAATTCTGTGAATAGTGAATTTTGGAACTCAATAATTATTTATAGATTATTTTGGGATTATAAAGAATACTGTCTAATTCCTAAACTGAAAGACAAGATGACTCAGAAAAAGCTTCAGAGTCAGGACCTAAATGAGTGAGATTTTGCTCGGAAAAGAAGGGACCTAAGGGTGAAAGGAGGGATATAGTTGGAAGAAACTGCATGTGGTTATATAAATCTACCTCTTAGGAGCACAGACACTGAAGCTAGACTACCTGCATTTGAACTCTGTCTTCACTACTTATTAGCTTGTATTTTTAACAAGTTACTTAATCCTCTGTGCCTTTGTTTGTTTCATCTATAAAATGGGGATAACAGTCCCTATTTCATCAGGTTTTTATAAATGCTAATTAAGATAATATTTATAGGGGCGCCTGGGTGGCTCAGTCGGTTAAGCGTCTGACTTCAGCTCAGGTCACGATCTCGCGGTTCGTGAGTTCAATCCTCACATTGGGCTCTCTGCTGATAGCTCAGAGCCTGGAGCCTGCTTCAGATTCTGTGTCTCCCTCTCTCTCTGCTCCTCCCACCACTCACTCACTGTTTCTCTCAAAAACAAATAAACATTAAACAAAAAATATATAATATTTATAAAGTGCTTGGAAAAGAGCTGTATTAGTCTTTCTCTAGGCTGTCTATGCTGTGGGAACAGACCATCCCAAATTTCAGCAGCTTACAGCAAACATTTATTTTTCACTCATTTTATATGTCGGCACAGCCATGCTCCATGTGTCCCCTTCATTCTGAGGTTTGGGCTGAAGGAGTAGCTTCTGTCTGGCACGTGCTTTTCTCATGGCAAAGGGAACAGAGGAATGGTGGAGCTGTGCAGTGGTTCTCAGAACTTCTGCTTGAGAAGCATACATCACTTCTGCTCACAGTTTAGTGGCTAACCTGAGTCACAGAGTAGAGGCTGATGTTGACAGAGCACGGGGAGGCCCTGCAGGGCAGCCCCCACTAGAGAAGGGCAGCACATACTTCGAGCAAGCAAAAGTATCTGAAGAAATAACATAATCTCCTACAAGCGCATGGTACGAAGTAAAGAATAAGTGGCGACTTAATGGCACAGAATCCCAAGATAGGACAAGATGTTCGGGAAGAGTCAAACTTAGCCAGTTTCTCTGAAATATATGGCACATAGGGGACAGACTGGTACATGAGGCCAAATTTTGAAAGGAGGCTGGGTGTTTGCCTACAGGTGAAAGATAAAGTGCAGCAATAAAAATTTAACACCTGTATTTTATAAGCACTTCTGTGACAGCTTTATCAAGACACTGGTGACAATAAGTTCACTGATTCTACACTGAGCATGTAAAAATCAAGCCTACTGGACATTCCCTCCCTGTGGACGCCTGTCTAACAGGACCTTCGTACTGTCAGCCTTGAACTCAGTGACAACTGTCACGCCATGGTAGAGGACAAAAGGGTTCTTTCAGTAGGTCCTGGCTACATGCAGTCAGGATGGGTGAGAGGGGCAGAGAGAGGAAGGGGAGGAAAGGGGGCTAAAGGAGGAGGAACAAATGAATCCATACGAGAGAGACAACGTGTGCTTGTGATGTGCGATATGCCGATAAGCACTCCATCTGGTGTTGGGATTATAAGCACCATGTTAACTGCAAGAAGGTGAAGGCACCCTGTACGTCTGGATGTTCCTGGGAAGTCACTACCGTCTTACACTTCTACACATGGCCCTTCCACAAGCCCAGCCAACTTCCCAGCTCTATCCAGCCTTGACTTCTCTCTGCTGGGTCTGCCCTCAGTTCAATGAACTGAAAACCTCAGGCATCAGGTGAGTTTTTGGACCCACTCTATTGTACCATTCTTTGGTCAATCCAGAGAAGAAACAGAAGGGAAGAAAGAAAAAAAGGAAGCATGAAGAGAAGAAAAAGACACGAAAAGGAGGAAAAGGAACAGAGGACCCAACACACCATTCTCATTCACCAGGGAGTAGTCAGGGCTCCAAACTTAACTCCAAAGAGTTTAGATCTCCACAGATTATGCTAGTTCCATAAGCTTTCCCCTTAATGTTATACCATGACTTGGAAAGCCAATCAACATATGGTTCTGGGGACGCTTCACTGGCTCAGGTGGTTAAGCATTCAACTCTTCATTTCGGCTCAGGTCATGATCTCACATTTGTGGGATCGAGTGCTGCGTCACTGCTTGGGATTCTCTCTCTCTCTCTCTCTCTCTCTCTCTCTCTCTCTCTCTCAAATAAGTAAATAAACATTGTTTTTTAAAAAAATCCATAAGGTTCTGTCTGATGCTTTTTCTTTTTCAGCTACCATAAGACAATGTCTTATATTTTTTCTTTAAAACTATTGTGGATGGATGAGTAAAAAAGCAATCATAGCCCACAAATGAGGCATCCTGACTTCTACAGGATTGCTCACTTTTCCCTTCCTCTTTTTCATGATTTACAAACCCTAATGAGACTTCTGTAATCTCCCACCATTGTGAGGCTTTTTTGTTTTGTTTGAAAAGCTTTAAAGATCCCCAATGCCTACAGAAGGAAATACAAACTCAAACCACATTCAAAGTTCTAAATAATCTGCCATCAATCTATGTTTCTAATCTTATTTTTGGGTAGGGCAGATTTTTTTTTTTTCTCCCATTAGGTTGCTTGATCATAAGCTAATCAAAGTCTGACATATTGTAGAGAACAGGGAAAGAACGCAGGAAACAGGCAAAGGATAGCTGAAAGGGGATAAGCCTGGAGTCTGAAAAAGATAGGCCTGTCTCTTAATTTGTCCCCAGAGAGTTCAAAAGAGGACCAAATGACGATAAATATATGAATTGTAAAAAGAAAATTGGCGAAAGCAGGCTCTTTCTGTTTTAATCATTCCAGAATCAGCTCAGGCCCGAGACTTCAGCTTTTGAGAATTAGGGTACATCCCAGTGGTGATGACTCACTACTCTATGATTCATAAAATGGCAGAAAATGAAGAAGTACAGGGATATGGATGGCCCAAAGGCTCTCTGCAGAAGCACAGAAAGAACTTAAATAAAGTTCAGTAAGGAAATAACATGGTCTCTAAGGAGAAAAAGTATTAATGTGTAACAAGACCAGAGAACTTGTTACTATATAAAAAATGCCCCCAATTTCTGAAGGCCGCTCACCAGAGACCTTAAGAAGACAGTCAAATATGACAGTGAAAATGTGATGGAAGCAGGTGGGCACTAACACCTCGAAGTTCCTGCTTGCACTGAGATATTTCACTTGGCTATTGTAGCCAAGCTTTCCAATTACAATTTTGTGACCTTTCATGGAAACAGTTGTTATTTTAAATATTAAATGTTGGTTTTAAAAACCAGAATTAACAAAGGAGAAACAATACAACATAAAATACGTATTCATGACACATGTGAATAATCTCGAAGTAATCTTTAAGCAAACCTGAATGCCCCTGACCCTTTCTGGGCAGCAGGTGGAATCTGGGCTGGATCACAAAACAGAACTGAAGAGTGACAGCTGTCCTAGGCAACTGACTTAGTACTGCCCCTGGAAAGCTAAATACTCTTCCCCTCTGAACCTAGGAAAAAAATTTAGTCCTCCTTTTCTCTGTGACATCACTGAAGACAGAAAGCAGGCTCCTACTTAAGTAAGTGCTGTCCTGACTCAACTCTATCAACCACTCTCCTTTCAGTCAGTGAGGTATTTTAAAGTTTTATATTCAGAAACATTTATAATCATGCAAGAATAAATAACACACGGAGAGATTAAAAACTAGCCTACCCAAAATAAACCCACCAGTAACTAAATAAAATAAATCTGAAGTTGGCAGCTTTCCAGAAAAGCATGAGTAAAGTTTGTGGTTTCTATGACAGCAGATACACATGACTTATGTTTTACACAAATGTCTTTTTCAAAAAAAAGCTCCTTCTCCTAAACAACACAGAATGGCCAGATTGAAATAAAATCGCTTCCTTAACACACACAGTATGTCAGGAGAACTATTGGTTTCAATGCTGGAAGGTGAAATTTCATTAACAGGTTTCCTAATATGCCCCCAGAACACTCAATACCATCTGTGCAGTTCTTTTTGTAGTAAGAATTTTATTTTATTTTTTAGCATTTGATGTAGGATTAAGAAAAAAAAAAAAAAGGGAAGTCACTTGATATACATGGGAGAGAAGTCACGTTGAGCAACAGACATCTGGGACAAGCTGTGGCTTTGTGAATCTCAGACCCTGATTCTATAATCAAGTAATGTGTAAACCGAACATTCACAAATAATTTTAATATCCTTTATAATTATCCGTATCTAAAGTATACTATATTATATTAAATGTTTCATAATAAAAACATGTTTTTTTGGAAAAAGTCAGAAATAAAATATTCATTAAATTCAATACAAGCACCAACATTACTGTAAGGCATGAAGGAAAGGAACACTGGCTATGATTATCACTGATGCTAATCACTGTAAATAAACATAATATCACCTAATTATGATGGAATAATAATGAAGAACAAAACTGAAATGAATATTTGTCAGATTTGTGTTCATTGTAGGTCAACATAGGCTGAATTAATTATTGTTAAAAGTGAAAATTCAATGGGCTCAGAGGTGTTCATGAATAGGTAGACTGTTTAAATGCTAAATTCTGGGAATTATATTCCAAATACTGTGCAATGCTATTTACTCTTCTTCTTCCTCTTTTTTTTTTTTAAGTTTATTTATTTTTGAGAGAGACAGAGATAAAGAAAGCACAAGCTGGGGAGGGGCAGAAATAGAGGGGGACAGAGGATCCAAAGCAGGCTCTGTGCTGACAGCAGAGAGCCTGATACAGGGGTCAAACCCACAAACCGTGAGATCATGACCTGAGCTGAAGTCGGATGCTTAACCGACTGAGCCACCCAGGTGCCCCTCTATTTACTCTTCTTAAGGGATTTTTATGTTAAAAATTTGTTAAACTTCTGACTCTTAAAAAGAAAAAATCCAACAATTCCATACATCACACAGTTCTTATCACGACAAGACACCCCAAAACTAATATAACACTATGTTTACTATACTGGAATTAAAAACTTAACTGTAAGAAATTTAAACAAGTACCTACTACCTGTTAAACATGTACTGGAAAAGACTGTGATCACAACACGCATATTTTAGATTTTAAAAAGACTACAAAGAAATGAAAAAATGCAACCTCCAATTCTAGAGCACTGAATGCCACAAAATGAAACTTTCTGGGGTGATAGCAAGCACTTGATTTAAAACCAGAAGTCTGAAAACAATAAAGAAACAAAATGAAATGTTTCAAAACAAATGTCACATAATGAGTGATTAAAGAAGGGTTTGGATAATACGACCCAATCAATAGTAAACCAGCACAGTGAAATAGCATATAGTCAGTCCGGTACTTCTCAAATTCTTGAATGCTTCAGGAAAATACTGAAAACAGGACTCAAGACCATTTACTGCTAAAAGAAACAAAATGTATCAGGAAAGAAATAGTAGACCATCATGCTGCTCTTATTATGAGAGCATGGCACTATCTATTGTTTGCAGGCTAGTGAAGTAGCTGTTAATCAAACTGACAGTTCAAGTGGGAGGAGATTAGGAGATTAAGAGACAGCTTGGTGACCATGCCCCACAGATGCAGTCTGATCCCACACTGTCACCAGTCACTATGAAGTCTTAGGAACACAAGAGGCTTGGATGGTTTGAAGACCACCTAATGGAGGTCAGCTCTGTGGGCCTGTGTTATCTGGGTGCCTGAGACAGGTATTTCTGGAGGCGGAAACAAAGTGACTTCAACCCTCAGGATGTGGGCTGGCAGCCTGGAGAACGAAGGACTAAATTGTAAATGAAAAGAATGAGCACACAGAAGAAACTGTACAGAGTGCATAAAGGAAGGAGAGGTGAGCAGGTCTAAAGTAACAACACAGGGGCCCAAATCCCACCCACCAGGAAATAAGACTAAATCATAACACTGAAAAAGTCTGCAGGGACTGAGTGCATGGTTATTTCCAAATCCTTTCCCGGTGATGCTATATATATCACGATGAATCCCTACTTCATCAATCTTCCCCAAGAAAAAAATTAAAACTATATTCCATACACACTAATTATAAACTTATTTTTATATAAGCTTGGGAGTACAAATTTAAGTTATGGATGAAAAATAAAACAACTTCACGTTCTAGATTTCTTTTTAAATATCTCATGAATACAGTTTAAGACAAATGCTTGATAAAATAGCACAGCAGGGGACGGGTGGGATGAAGCCATTCCAGTGCACAGGTGAGGACGCAGCCCAAACCCTTCAGCTCATCTCTGCCGCCTTCTCTGGCCACCACCCAGACGATTCTCCTGCCAGTTCTAGTCCACCTGACTTTCCATTTTGCCTTATTTTCCCCTTGCATGACAATGTCTCTTCACAAAACAAGAACATCTCTGGTTATTTTTAGTAAGTCCAACTTCAATTTTTTCTGTCATTTTTTTTCTACTCTGAGTTCGACTGCTAAGGTAATTTTAAAAAACAGTAACAAGAGGGGCACTGGGGTGACTTAGTCAGTTAAAGGTCCAACTCTTGATTTCAGCTCAGGTCACGATCTCACCGTTTATGAATTCGAGCCCTGCATCGGGCTCCACGCTGACAGTACAGAGCCTGCATCTGATTCTCTCTCTTCCTCTCTCCCTGCACCTCCCCTGCTCACACTCTCTCAAAATAAATAAATAGACTTAAAAAAATTTGAGGGGCGCCTGGGTGGCTCAGTCGGTTAGGCGTCCAACTTAGGCTCAAGTCATGATCTCAAGGTTTGTGAGTTCGAGCCCCGCACTGGGCTCTCTTCTGTCAGCACAGAGCCTGCTTCGGATCCTCTGTCTCTCTCTCTCTCTCTGCCCCTCCCCTGCTTGTTCTCTGTCTCAAATAAATTAATTAATTAAAAAATTTTTTTTGAAAAAAAAAATTAACAAGAAACTCAGCTAAAACTTTCATCAAAATTACCTTGAAAACTGAGACAAACTGGCCCCCTTCATCTTAACTGTTGATGTAACTGGCCCCTCTGCATTACTAAGGAAGCAGCACTGAGATGGAGCTGACACAGTTAAAAGAATGTTGGAGACCAGTGAATATACCCATAATCCAAGGGTGACATTTTCCCTAAAGTTGCTTCAGAAAAGTGAGTTTAGGGGGAGGGAAATCACACTTACAAGTCCACTTATGGCTATAATCCAGATGTAGGAACCAGAGGTGAAAAGCTATAAAAGAAAAAAAAAAGGCAACTAAAAATTAAATTCAACTGCCAGTCACAGCATACTTCTGTTTACGTAACTACAGTGATATCCATTTAAATAGTAATTGTATATCTCTTAATATAAACAAGTAGAAAATTAATAAGTATCAATTCTGTCATTCAAAAGAAAATGATATACTTTTTCTTTTTTTTAAACCAAGCTCTTAGCCTTCCCATAGCCTAAAATAGACTGGTTGCACCTAATCCACTCCTGTGCAAAGAAAAATAAGTTAAATTCAAGTATATTCTTATTTATAAATGGACACTAATTGATTTAAACAAAGCAAAATGCCACATACCAAGCAATTATTACAATCAACAACATACAAAATGCGTAGTCACCATCCCATGCCTGGTGCTGAGTAATGGCAGGTGACATTAGTTTCCACAGTTCTCTCATTTTAATTTCTCATCACTGTCACTCTAATTTTGGACGGGCCGACTTGTGTGAGCACACAGGCATGTCCAAGGCTGCTCGACTTACCTGCTGTGCCTCTCATTCCAGACCACTCAGGGAAGAGCAAACTAGACAATGACACTGAAGTTAATCCATGCAAAAGTAATCAGAATTAAGCCTCATAAAATCTCTCCCTTTGTTTTCCAAATCATTTACATAGGAGAGTTGTGCTGAGGTTAAACAAAAAAAAGTCGTAAGACATTCAAAGTGTTGCTGTGAGAAGGGAAAGATCTAGAACCTACTGTTTGTTCATATTTATACCATTATATTGGGTGTATGAGGACTTCTGCTCCTAGACAAAGAAGCATGACCAGGGGTTAAGTACAGACACTGTGCTAAATGGAAATCTCAAAGTTCTGCACATTTATCAAGGATCTATAAAAAGAGAGAGAGAGAGAGAGAGAGAGAGAGAGAGAGAGAGAGAGAGAGAGAGAAACATAAACAGAAGAGAGATACAAAGGTAAGAGAAGACAAAGTACAGGCAAAAAGGAGGCTGACAAATTTTGTTCTTAGTGCTACCTTACAGAGAAAGGAGCACTGGTTGCAAATTTAAATTTAATCCCTTGATCTAAAATTTAATCCTTTTACCTAGTGTAAACGACTTTGAAAATAAAAAGGATGGGGCGCCTGGGTGGCTCAGTCGGTTGAGCGGCCGACTTCGGCTCAGGTCACGATCTCGCGGTATGTGAGTTCGAGCCCCGCGTCGGGCTCTGTGCTGACTGCTCAGAGCCTGGAGCCTGTTTCAGATTCTGTGTCTCCCTCTCCCTCTGACCCTCCCCCGTTCATGCTCTGTCTCTCTCTGTCTCAAAAATAAATAAACGTTAAAAAAAAAAAAAAGAAAAGAAAAAGGATGAAAACTATGTGGAAAAATATTTTTCTGTAGTTTTATTCTAAAAATATAAAGAATAATAAAATAGCTAACACTTTTTTGCCATTGTTTTATTTTGTTTTTGTTTGTTCGCTTTTAGCTAACACTTTTTTTTTTTTTTAATTTTTTTTTTTTTCAACGTTTTTTATTTATTTTTGGGACAGAGAGAGACAGAGCATGAACAGGGGAGGTGCAGAGAGAGGGAGACACAGAATCGGAAACAGGCTCCAGGCTCCGAGCCATCAGCCCAGAGCCTGACGCGGGGCTCGAACTCACGGACCGCGAGATCGTGACCTGGTTGAAGTCGGACGCTTAACCGACTGCGCCACCCAGGCGCCCCAGCTAACACTTTCATAGCACTTACTATGTGCCAAGCATCGATCTTAACGCTTTTCATATATTAAAGTTATTGAATCCTCCTAATCACCCTACAAGGTAAGTTCTATTATTAACTCTATTTTAATCATAAAAACGGAGAGGTTAAGTAACCTGCTAAGATCAGAGAGCTGGCAGTGTACCCAACAGGTCTGGCTCTGCCGCCCAGTGATCATGACCTCCAAGCTGTCATGTCTCATACACGAGTAAGAAGAGTGTATCATTAATTCCGTCAATAAAAAATTATTTCCTTTGGACTCTTAAGCCCCTCATCTTATTGCATGTTTGGTCCCAATTGTGTCTGGTCATGTTTTAACAGTAGGTATGTTTTTTCTCACTGCTGGGCTCCTTGAGGACAAGGGTGCTAAATCTCATACTTCATTTTATCTTCCACAGCCCCCAGCATAGGGCATTACGTGACTGGCTCTCAAGCCATCTGATACCTTCAGAAACATTTTTGCTCTTCTGATAATAATTAAAATCATTCAATCATTCATTCATTCATTCATTCATTCATCCAATGTCCCTGGCTTCAAAAAGTGTTATGCAGGAGACAGAAAGACACAGAAACATATGTGAAGGTCAAGGGAGGAGGGAGGTAGGGAGAGAATAGAAACTTAGAGAAAAAGGGGTCCCCATTCACATCAAGGTGGGGAGTGGTGGGAGTTGATACTGAATAGGCAAAAAGAACCCTGGATGCCATTTATGGTAAGGATTTTAGATGTTATCAAAAGCCAATGAGGCATCTCCACCTCTATTTCCCAATACTAACTTCTACCTCACCAAAAAAAAAAAAAAAAAAAAAAAAAAAAAAAAAAAAAGATAACATTCACAATCTCAGAAAAACCAATAGAGACAGAAATTATTAATTAATATTGGAACCAAATGACTTAGTTCTTACTATCTGTTTGGATTATCTTGACCAACCAACAGTATTATCTCTAATCCTTCAAGGAACCTTGTAAGATAGACATTATCATCCCCACTTTATGGATGGGCAAATGGAAGCTCAGAAAAGTGACAAAGCAAATAACTACCAAAACAAGTAATCAAACCAAAGTCCATTTGGCTCCAAAGACCTTCCATAATGCTCCACTTAATGCCTACACCATAATTAATAAAACAACATTTTTCACCCTCAAGGATGCTCTATAACTTTAGTTATATAAGGCACTATAGAGTCAACAAGAGGCTCCGAGGGTTTTCAAAACTGACCCAAGTCTCATCTCCTTGCTAAACTAGAACTTGGGTCTCCTGCCCCAGGTCCAGGGTACTCTTCTATCACCGCATTCTGCCTTCTGCTGTAACTCTTTTTAAAAAGTAAACATGCGGGGCGCGTGGGTGGCTCACTCAGTTAAGCATCTGACTCTTGATTTTGGCTCAGGTCATGATCTCATGGTCCTGAGACTGAACTCCATGTTGGGCTCTGCACTGGGTATGCAGCCTGCTTAAGATTCTCTCTCTCTCTCTCTCTCTATGGGGCACCAGGGTGGCTCAATCGGTTGAGTATCTGACTTGAGCTCAGGTCATGATCTCACAGTTCGTGGGTTTGAGCTCCACGTTGAGCCCTGTGCTAACAGCTCTGAGTCTGGAGCCTGCTTTGGATTCTATGTCTTCCTCTCACTCTCTACCCCTCCCCCTGCTCATACTCTGTGTCTGTCAAAAATAAATACACATTTTTTTTTTTAAAGATTCTCTCTCTTTCTTTCTCTCTGCCCCTCTCCCTCTCTCTCTCTCTCTCGCTCAAAAAAAAAACCCAAAAACCCACAAACTAAAATCTTTAAAAAAGTAAACTGCCACCGCAAATCCTAGCAGTAAGAATAAACTGCAGAAAAGTGCTATTAGGTGATACATTAGGAAGGATAAGGGAGAGTGACTGTATGCAGGCTGAGAGACGAAGAATATACATTTCATGAGAAACAGTTGTAAAAGTGGTGAGGAAACACTCACCCCAGATGAACCATTGATAACACCTGACAGCACGCTAGACAGGTTGGAGGAAATATCAAAGGTTAAAAGGGGAGGGAGGAGGGCATTTGACAGAGACACTAGTATCCGGTTTGATATATGTGGGATAAGGAATGTTATGAGTATTAACAGTGGATCAAAAGGCCATGGTGCTGCAGGGAACAGCAGAATAAAAGTTCACATCAAAAGCTCTGAGAATGAAAGAAAAGTGAGGAGTATTACAGGGAGAAAATGAAAATCCTGTTATCTTCTGTCACTTGGCCTGGAACCCAGCAGAGGTAGGTCAATGGCACTGGATATTGGTGAACATAACCTTTTCCAATTTAGATCAAACAATAGGAACTCTCGAAGGTCTTCGAATCAAATCACTTAGCAAAGTGGCCATACAGCACAGAAGTTATAAAGTTGGTAAGGCATGTCTGGTTTCTTCTTCAGCGCTCTATTTGTAACACTGTACTCATTAATTTTGACAGTGAATTTCCACTTTCCACCTTTTGACGGGTCTCATTTGTTTCCACTTCATACTGTGATTTGTAAAAGGTACTTACACGGAATTGTACAATGAAATTAAAATATTTTCCACTGATACAAATTACAGTGAAAGCTCTTATCAGATTTCTAAAGACTATGAAAGTATTCTAGTACATTATATACCTTGATGTTCTTGTTCTGTAACACTTCCTTTGAACATTTGATATAGATCATGAAGCCAAACTTATGGGGAAAAGAACATTGTTTTCAAGGAGATCAAATGAGAAAAAGACATCCCCCCCCATACCAAAAAAAAAGATCTGGTTAAAGAAACATGAACATAAAAATGCATACTGTACCTGTAGTCCCAATATATAAATCAATGTCTTGTTTGTGATGGACAATGGGCCCAGAATTTGTGCCACTTGGACTCTCGGTATGGAGCAGTAAAATGGTACAAACAGAGCAAACACAGGTGCCAGGCTATGCAAACAAACAAACAAACAAAAAATCACTATAGTATAATACTCAACTTAAAATACCAATAGCAAATATATATTTGAAGCAACACTGCTTATTTCTATCTGAAAGCATGGTCTTAGATATACAAACTAGATTCTACATGTGCATCACATCTGAAATAATTTGTACTTATATAATATATAACACTTTATGAAAACTCTAACTATCTAAACACTTATTGACTCTCCTAAAACTATTGCAGAGGTGGTTTAGCATCTACTAATTGTCGGGCATTGTGAGAAAATTTAAAGTTGCCACTGTGTTTTCTTCCCATGAATGACTTAAATCTAATGAAAGAGATTTTCACAAAAGCAACAAACGTAATCTATCATGGTCACATCCCAAAGTCTCCTCTCACACTGTCCAACTATATCACCACAGCGCTTGACACTCTTCCCACTCCTGCCTTTCCTTCCTCAAACCCCTTCTTCCCCCTACCTTAAAACCTGTTCTTGCTGGTCCCCCAGATTTCTCCTGCCACTCTTCTTCTACCCTCTCCAGGGCTCGCCATAGCCTCTTCTTACTCCAGTGTCTCCTTGTTATCGTCTCGAGCCATTCCATGGCATGGATTACAAAAATGGAGTCCCCAAACTGTCAGCCTGTCCTTCCCCTTGGTTATGAAACTCAATTTGATACCTTCAACTTGACATACTCAAAAGTCACGAAGTGTCTTTCTAATTAAAGTCTTGTTTCTCTCCAGTCTATCTCTTAACACTGTTGACACACAAAACATAACACTGATCATGTCACACCCCTATTTAAACCCATCCTTCCACAGGCACCCCAGATCCAAAAAGGAAATATGAATATTAGCATGAAATAGCAACGCCCTCCAATTCGTGCTTGTAAGTGTAGTTTCTTATTAGTATAATGTAGTGTAGTCTTTCTCTCCCTTCACCCAGTCTGGCTCCTCCCCACTATCTCAACCCCCAAAGATGCTCCCGGGGCACAGTAGGCTCTTTTGACTATTCACTGACACAAGTTATTCTTTCAACCTAAATGTCCTTTCTACTTTTCTGCTTAGGAAACACTTCTGGCACGTGACAGCCCAATTCTTTCCTGTAGCCACCACTCCAGCTCCTCTGGGCAGCCCGAAGCTCCCTCCTCTGACCTACAGGCTCCCTCAGTTTCACTGTTTCAGTCAATCAGTGAATCTCCTGTGCACTACATGAGGCAGCAGCCCAGCTACAGGAGCTCCATCTATGTCTACGAGTAAGAAGCAGTCTCTAACCTCCAGGAACTAGCTCCAGGATTGCACACTCACATTCCTGCAAGGGCTAGGCAGGAAACACGAATGAGGAGAGTGGTCTGGAAACACGCTCACACCCATTCATCATTAGACGCTTGGCGTAATGACTCAATATAGCCTTTATTTTTCCTTTGTAGTTTTGTTGTTGTTGTTTTGTGTGTTTGGTGAGTGGCATGAGTACACCTTTACCATAAAAAAAAAAAATGCAAGAAACGTTTTCATTTCCACTTTTGTGGAAACACAGAATGCTCTTGACCTCTTGCACAAAATTTTCCCTTCTCTGATAGAGATCATTAAAAAAAAAAAATCACTCATTGTCCTCTCAATTCTGCTTCCAAAAACAGAGTGAAAGCAAACATACAGTACAAATCTGAAAGATGGCAGCAGCATCTATAGGCATCTACAAGAATACAGCAAATACTAGAAGAGGGAAAACCCTAACTAGTGAGCACCTAAGTGTCAGACACTGGATAAGGACTGGAGACACAGACGCAATCTTTCTCAGTCTTGCAAGAAGGACAGTGGAGACAGGGCAGCCAATGTATGTAGGCAGAACAGTGGATCAGCTTCAAATGCCTCACTCATGGGGCGCCTGGGTGGCTCAGTTGGTTGAGCATCCGACTTCGGCTCAGGTCATGATCTCGCGGTCTGTGAGTTCAAGCCATGCATCGGGCTCTGTGCTGATAGCTTGGAGCCTGGAGCCTGCTTTAGATTCTGTGTCTCCCTCTCTCTCTGCCCCTCCCCCGCTCATGCTCTTTCTCCCTCTGTCAAAAATAAACATTAAAAAAAATATATGCCTCCTTCATCTGGCTCTCCTCCTAGACAGAGTACCTCCCATAGCAGGGAAGGAAATGCACCTTCCTGGATCCTCCAGCATGTGCCACAGTGCTTGGCATAGCATGGCAGCCTCATCCAATTGAAGGCCATAAAATAATCCTTATTCTTGAACAGCTGTATGATCATTTATTTCAAAATGGGATAGTAATTATGAGAAGAATAACCTAGTGGCTATAATTCTAGTCTTTTTTATTTACTTTTATCTGAAGTAGTATAATTAACATATGGTGTTATATCAGTTTCAGATGTACAATACAGTGATTCAACATTTCTATACATTACTCAGTGCTCATCATATGTACTCCCTTTTTTATCTAGGGTTAGAGTTAAGGTTAGAATTAAGGCATGTGCTTAGTATCCTACAGTTCAGAGACCTCTCCAGGGGATCAGGGTTAGGGTGTTAGGGATAGGGGTTAGGGGTTAGGGTATGCCTAGTATTCTGCAGTTCAGGGATCTCTCCAGAGACTAAAACCCCAGACTTCTGCTGGGTTGAGAACAGACTAGGCATCCATCTACCCAGCTGATACTCTAGTACTCTTTAAACAGATATTTAATTAGTCCTTCTGCATTTATGTCTACCTTCACACTCATTTACAGAAATACTACCTATTCTTAACTGTTTCAGTTCTTCTCCAGGATAACTAGGCTGGTTCTCAGTTTTTCTTCTTGTGTGTTCTGGAAGCCACTTTCTCAGATCTAGGGTAGGGTTAGGGCTTTCTTTTTTTCCCACATTCCTGCCAACACTTGTTATTTCTTGTCTTTTTGATTGTAGTCATTCTGACAGATTAAGATATCTCAATTGTGGTTTTGATTTGCATGTCCCTGACAACTGAGCATCTTTTCATGTGTCTGTTGGCTATTCGTAGGTCTTCTTTGGCAAAATGTCTATTCAGGTTGTCTGTCCATTTTTAAATTGAATTATTTGTGGGGCTTTTTGGTGTTGTGTTATAGAAGTTCTTTACATATTTTGGATATTAACCCCATATCAGATAAATCATTTGCAGGATCTTCTCCCATTTGGTAGGTTGCCTTATTGTTTTATTGATGGTTTCCTTCACTGTGCAAAAGCTGTTTATTTTGGTGTAGTCCCAAAAGTTTATTTTTGCTTTTGTTTCCCTTCCCTGAGAAGACATATTTAGAAAAAAGTTTGTATAGCCCATGTGAAAGAGGTTACTGCTTATGTCTTCTAGGAGTTTTATACTTTCAGCCCTCACATTCAGGTCTAATCCATTTTGAGCTTATTTTTATGATCACATTTTAACTATACAGTGTTTTAAAAAGTCTATTAAATTGTCAGAAAGCACAGTATTTTATTTAGCATTGCATCCTCCTAATACCTAATGTAAATCCTTACACATAATTGACTCTCAATATTTGTCTGATTATAAAAAAACTGACAAAGCAATTTTAATGAACACAGACTTATTTTTTAATTTTCAATTTTTTTTTTTTTTAATTTTTGAGAGAGAAAGTGTGTGCAAATGGGGGAGAGGGGCAGAGGGAGAAAGAGGGAGAGAATCTTAGGCAGGCTCCACATAGGGCTTGATCCCACAACCCTGGGATCATGACCTGAGCCGAAATCAAGAGTCTGACGCTCAACCAACTGAACCACCTACACGTCCCCATCACCAGGTTTAGAATGGTTTGTTAGGGAACGAAAACTATCTGATCTACTTTGTAACCATCACCTCTGCTGATCTCTCAACTCTGCACACTCAGCAGTCTTAAGAATTATTCAGCAAAGATGCAAAGTTTACTAATTCCACAAGAGAAAATAATTTTATTCTCCATGAAATTTCAAGCTTTGAAATGTAAAATAATAGAGGAAATAGCTTAAAATGTTGGCAATAGCTTTCTATAAACAAACTTCCTCTTTGTGACTGTAGTTGAATGAGACATACGTCCAAGAGCAAATCCAAGCAAATATGTAGTCGTCTTTCCTGAAAGAATATTCTGGTTGTTGTGTAGAAAATTCTTCTCTTCCTCATCCGGTAAATGTTAATTGACCTCCTTTCCTATTCCATGCCAGACCCTGAGCTACACATTCCCTCTCAGAATTAATCTCTGCAACAGAGACTTATTTAAACTGCCATTCTAAATAATACACAAAAACTGTTTTGTTCCAATTCAACTTACTTAACTCAAACAAAGTTGACTAAGTAGCTGTGTATTCTTTCTGTTAAAAAGTGCAAGTTAATCACTCCTGGGCATAAAATCCTCCAGTGAGTCCCCAGACAAGAGTAAAAGCCCAAGCCTTTACAAAGACCTACATGGCCCTGCATTCCAGATCTCAGACTTGGTCTTCTACTCCTACTTGTACTTGACCTCCCCACCACTCGCTGTCGCTGTCCCAGCCATGCTGGACAAGGTATGTCTCACTCCGGCACCAGCAGGCACTTGGTGCCCCAGGGTGCGTGCCTGTCCTGGCCACCTTCCCATAGACGTGGTGCCATTTACTCCCTCACACCCTTCCGGTCTTTACTCAAAGAGCTCCTTCTCAGAGAGGCCCTTCTTGGCTGCCTCATTCCAAAGTGCACCCCTTACCCCACCTCACAGACCCATCCCCACTCTGCATTCTCTATTTCCTTTCCCCACAGCACCTATAAGCTCCTAATCTGCTGTGTGACTTATTTATCCTCTATCTCCCCAACTGGAGGGAAACTCCACAGAGGCTGGGATTTCTGCCCGTTCTGCCCGTTTTGTTCATTGCTTTATCACCACTCTCTAAAACCATGCCTGGCAGAGAGGAGTTGCTTAAAAAATATTTGCTGAATAAATGAGTTTCTCTTTAAAATGGCAAACTACCCAGAATTTGCCTTTTATTTAAAAAAGCATCTTGTTTTATTATTTTTAGTGGGATTAAAACATACAGTTTCATATATACACGCAAAATATGGCCTGTGGGTCTCTTGGTAATAAGAAGAAAGCTCTATTTTGGTTGTACTTGAGAGATCTCACCACAGAACATATTCTTTGAGGTACTTAATTTATAGAAGTTCCAAAAAAGTGTAAAGGATGATGTTACAATAGACAATCCGAAACCACGTTCTTATTTGAGGTTACATTTCAATGTAAACTAAGACAAAACTGATAGGAATTTTTAATGACCACAGTTCATGTCTTATATACCAATAAAAGAAGTTTAAAAATTCCTTAGAAGTTATTAATCACTGTATAGTTTTAAATGATGACTAAGTACTAGACCACATACACCCATAATACAAAAGCACACATTTCAGACCACGAATATACAGGTTGTTTTGTAGAAATTTCCGTTGCTATTTCTATACACACAGACTTCACAAAATATCATAATGTTATTAGTCACTGACCAGTTTTTCTCTTTTCCTTATTTTATGACACAACATATGTTCTGTATATTGTCAACAATAATTCAGTTTGATCCTTTCCAAACTGTGAATAGCTAACTTCTGGAAGCCCTATCTGACTTAAGCATATGAAGGTGAAGTAAAGAAAAGAGGAAAACAGGATATAATTCATTCATTCACTATTTCAACTGATGTCACTAATATTTATTATCTATTGTATACTCACAATTGTACTTGAAAGAAGAAAATAATAAAACACAGTTCAGGTCACGAATGTCCATCTTATCTCTTCTACAGAAAAGTACATTGACTGCACTTTTATAGTACAGCAAAAGAAATCCTGGTAACTTTCAATAACAATAAAAATAAGGTTTGTGGGCTCATGAAGTTAACGCACACTAAACCCTCACAGCATCTCACAGGACAATCAGCCTGCACCCTTTTCTTTATATATTCAAACACCCTAATACCAAATAGGGGTAGATCCAGTTCGCTAGAACATTTACTTTACCTAGTTGAGTTCTTCATCATATAACAATGCTTTACTTAATAAAAACTCTTTCAAAAATTAAAAACCAAAACACCGCACCAGGATGTTCTTTCAACAAATCGAGAAGCTTCTCAACACTGTCTTCTTCAAATATTCTTCAATCCAAGTTTTAAATAAATTCTAGAATATTTTATCATATTTATCACCAAATCATAAAATATCTATATTGCCCCCTCAGGATTTTTGCACTAGGAATTATCTTGGCGATCATTTACTTCAGTACCTTTATTTTACAGACAGTGAGGTGGAGGCACAAAGAATTGGGTAAGTTGTTGCTCTTCTGTTTGACAGTGTTCGACATCTCCAGCATTTTAGAGCTTAGAAGAACCTAGTAAGCTTCTAGATGGAATGATACCACTGAGGGGCTGAAGCCCCTTGGCCCTTCTGACAGATTCTGGAGTGGAAGATGTGAAGTCAGAGTTACAAATTCCTACCAAATGATTCAATTCTCCCTGTGTCATCCCTCAAGACAGTCAACCAGTTTATGTAGGCACCTAAATAAGAAAGAGCCTCTTCCATTTTTTTTTTTTTATGACCCTAACTTTTGGGAACTACCTTCATATTTTGACTTGAAAGCTGTCTCTAGTGGGTTCCTCTTACTGGCCTTCTTTCTATTCTCTGGAGTTGGAAGGACTGACATACACAACTAAATCCTTCTCTATGGGACAGCTTCCAGTGCATGAGGAAGATGATCACATCTTGGCCAAGCCTAAACATTCTCGGTGTATTCAATCATTTCTCCTAAGACCTGGGATCCAGACCCCTCACCAGCCCTATCACATGGTCATCTATGCCCTTCGTAAAATGCAGCACACAGAACTGACTGGGAATGGCCAGGTCAGTTCTGGGTAAGTGTAACTATCACCTCTCTCATTCTGACCACTACACTGCTATTCATTAGCCTACACAGAAGTTGCATTTGGATAGCTAATGCTGGTTTAAACTGAGCCACCTAGAACTGAAAGGTGAATAGCACAGGTCTCCATCCTCTGCAAAGGACTGGGCTATCAGCTGTAAGATGTCCCCCTTCAACTCTTCGCTTGTCATCCATGTGTCCATGCAGTCACTGATCCTGTCAGCTGGGCTCCTGCCTGAAAACATCCACCTGTCCCTGTACAATGCAAAAGAGCATCGTTCTCCCACTCACCACAGAAACCTTTGTTTCTTTCTCATTGAGATAGAGAATGAGTAAACTGCTCTCTGCATCAAGTTTCCAGGTAGACAAAACTGTCACAGTTGACGTTTTTTTCTTTAAAGCATTAAAAACTCATACTTTTATACAGAATCTAGATACAAAATTATCAGTAATTATCTTCTTTTTTTTTTTCTGGTTAAGGTTTATTGCTTTAGTCTTCCTTTCAAAGAATTTTTTTTAATACTGATTTAAATCTTTATTTAAAAAACTTATAAAGTTCCACAGATATTGGCAATGCATAAATTCCTAGGGGTTTTTGGATAACTGGTAAAAAAAAAAATCACTAACAGAAAAATTTCACTTCCCATTTAAAAAAAAAAAGTGCACACGCATATATGAGGGTAACTAATCATTGCTATGCTCAGTCACAGCGTGACAAAAAAAGCCACCACCATAAAAGGATGTCTGCATAATCTCTCAAGCAACATGCCAAAGTAACCTACTTCAGTTGGGCAAACACGGACTGCTACCGCACAGAGGTCCCAACAAGTCACCGAGAGGTGAGTACTAGATATTTCATTTCTTTTAAATATTTTGTAAAACTTTAAAAGCCTAATTAAGGTATAAAGTAAAGAAAACAATCTATTCAATGACAACTATAAATATTTCTAACAAAAATCGTATCAATATAGTTTAGTCTCCGCTGACTGGCAGTTCTAATTAGCTAATACCGAGGTAGGTGAGAACAAGGGACCATGACAGAAATCTGTGCCAAAATACGGGGCTTACTTTGTACTTCTGTGTGAACTCACAGTTACAGAAAACAGCATCAAGTGTAAGTCAGCAAATAATGCCAATATTTCAGGGTACTTTAGTATGAAGGGAAAGGAACAAAATTATTTTAAAATGGAGTATTCCTACACTTAAATGCATGTGTATAGAAGTTATTTAGCACAATTTGAAACAAAAAAAGTTGTCACATTCTACTATTTGACCATGTCTATATACCTAAAGGTCTTTTCTATACACTATTACTTCTATACTTTCTAATATTTTTCCAGACAGAGTGCCAATACTAGAATTCATTAGGCAAAGGGCATAAATGTTTCTAAAGGTTTATATATAAACTGGTAGTCTTTGGTTTACAAAAATATTTTACCAATTTGCTGCCCACCCCCCTCCCCACCAACCAGTGACAGTTTGGGCTTCACTGCTTCTTAGCCAACACGAGTATTTTAATTCTAAATATAAACAATTAATTTGATAAGTGTAAATTGAATCTGTTGCTTGCTTTATATTTATTTGATGATCACTAAAGCTAAACAGGTCTATTTTTTCTAGAATTTCCATGTGTCTAAAAAAATGTCACAAAACAATGAAGTACATGTAATGATTTGCAACATTTATGTCCAGGGTGGGAATGGAAGTAACAGAAATTCTTGGCAAAATGTAAGCTATGAGGAGAGTTCCTCTAAAGGAAGGCGTGTCTGGGAGCTCTAGGGGGTATCAGTCCAAGTACAATACAGGGCATTGGTTCAGGGCATGGGCTCTGGAATCAGGTTTAGACCTGGGTTCGATTATTCCTAAACTGTGTGGCCTCGCGGGAGTAATAATACTGCCAAAACCTTGTCACATTGGCTGTCATAGGTAAGCGCCAGAAAACTGTCTGCTATCATTCTCTCCTCCCTCTACCCATTAAACTACCAAAGGATGAATCCAATAAGTTTCCTTGCCCTATCATTTTGTGAGAATTATTTTTCTTACACTTATTTGCAGATCTTCACAGAATATTTTACATAAAGACTGAGTCTATGGAGGGTAAACATCTATCTGTGCTTGCTGTCTGGATCCACTTGCTTCTGCTACTACTTCAACTTATGCTTTCTCCCCAGGACTCAATCATACTTTGGAGACATAATGCTACAAAGAACACACTGCTGCACAAAGCCTGCTCACTCACTGGCTCACCTTTCATGAGGTGGGGGTGGGCGTAGGGGTGGGGGTGGGAATGCCTCTTATAAATTACTTTAACTGGCTTCCAAGAACTTATTAGTAACATGACCAATCATTTACTAGAATAAACACTACCTCAGATCACTATATGACTTTCCTTCGCTTAAGAAATCCACAGACATTTACTAGGTATCTACTGTAGGATCGTTCTGAAACACTCTATGGGGTAAAATGTTGTAGGGGAGAAAGCCACCATCCTTAAGAAGAGTGCATTTTAAAAAAAGAGCTTCCCACCCAGCAGAGGAGTTTACAAGTAATGCCTCCCTCCCTGCCACGGGTAAGGGCCTACTGCAGGGTTCAAGGCCACAGAGCATGGAGTGTGCTAACGGTGTGCAAGTCCTTCCAGCCCATGTAGTTCCTGAGCTTTCCAAGAAATGTGTAAAGCCCAGGGCTTCAATATCAGATGAGATAATGCATGTGAAAACCATCTGAAAACTGTAGAGTTAACAAAGATCCTTGTGGTGTCTTGAAAGCTCAAAGAGAAGAATAAAAAATATTTTGTTAACAGTCTACAAACACCTAAAAAGTAGCGTAAATATAAATTAATAGCATCAAAGCTATCCTAGGTAGTCACCATTTTCTTTCAGTCTAAATTGTTTTATGCAAATATTGTTAAAAATGGTAAAATCTAAATTCATTTGTAAAAACTTTTACTTACTTTAAAATATAAGTAAATTAATGAGTGCCTTTATTTAAATCAACATATTTCCCTCCTCCTCTCCCTCCTTCCAGCTCCCCAGTTCTCCTCTTCTCTCTAGTTCAGACAGGATGAGTTGGTACATGTTAAACTTTTGAGATGTTTTCCTATTTTTAACCTGTTTTCTACCAGTAACATCAGATCGATTTGGTAACAGGAGCCAGGGATAAAACACTTTGCACGAAATACGATTTTAGGAGCCAAACTGCCAGGATTGAATCCTGACATTTAACAGCTATGTCTTTAAGACAAGTCATGAAAGTGCTCTGTGTCTTAGTTTCACCACTGGACATGGGTTTGTGAAAGTTCTATGATGATTCAGTGAGTGAATATACGTAGAGTGCCCAGAACAGTGCCTGGAGGAGAGTCTGCGCTTAATGATACTGGTTCCTACTACTAATCAAGAATTCTGATAAAGAGCCTTTGCCTAAGGATCTAGAAAGCTGGGACTCTGTCATTCTCTAGTGGGTGTTTATTGTGCCTCAGTCATGGGTCAGCTGGAGATAAACAAAATTAACACAGTTCCCACGCACAGGACTCCACAGGCTAGTGGGAAACAGAAAAATAACAATACAGGTGCTAGTAGAGAACACAGTGCCCTCACGAGGACACTGCACGCTGTCTTTCTGGAGGGTGCTCCAACAGAGCAGGACAGGATAAGATCAGGGAAGCTTCCAGGCACAGCGGACTCTGAACTAAGTCTTGGAGGAAAGTAAGAGCTGAAGATACAGGACAAAGAAGAGGAGGCGTCCGAAAGAAGGAAAAGCGCCAGAAAGGCACAGAGCTGTGACAGAACACAGAACGTCAAGAAACTGCACATAATTTAGGAAAGCTGGAGCCAGGGCATCACAGGGAGAAGATGGCCAGAGAGCCAGCTGAAGAGTAAGGCAGAACCCAGCCACAGGGAGTCAGAGAGCTTCCCATCAGCCCAGGGTTCAACATGCGTCATTTGAAAGGCACTATGAAAGGTGTGGCAGGAGCTCCAGAGAGATGGGAGAGAGGCCTGAAGGCAGGCAGTGGGAGTGAGAGTAGTATACAGACAGGCAGATGGACCGACAAACACATGGTGTAGAGGCGAGGCCGAGTGTGGGAGACAGTCAGGAGGCTGCAGGCACAGGAACCGCTGACTTGATAGGAGTTAGCAAGTGAGGGACGGCATGGAGTCCCAGACACCTTTGTGACTCCTGACTTGGTACCTATACTGATGGAGGACCCTGAGCAAATGATCTAATCTCTCTGAAATTCTGCTTATCCACAAAATAAGGATATTTAATGTTTCTGACTAATTTCCATGAGATGAGTCAAAAAACAAAACCTGAAACTCCCTTGAACTTTAAGGAGAAAAGGCACATAGAGATAACACAGACTGAGATCTTTACTACAAAGAATCTTTTTATGGGGCGCCTGGGTGGCTCAGTCGGTTAAGTGTCCGACTTCAGCTCAGGTCATGATCTCGTAGTTCGTGAGTTTGAGCCCTGCATCGGGCTCTGTGCTGACAGCTCGGAGCCTGGAGCCTGCTTCGGATTCTGTGTCTCTCTCTTTCTCTGCCCCTCCCCTGCTTGCACTCTGTCTCTATCTCTCAAAAATAAGTAAACATTAAAAAAAAATTTTTTTTTAAAGAATCTTTTTATATTATCCAGTTATTGTACTTATAGGTCAAATCATGCCACATGGAAACACAGTATTTGTCTTCCTCACTGAAATGTGTATTATAGCGGGATTGTTTTCTTACAGTTCCTAAACATTATGTGATGTAACTCCTGTCCTTAGTATTACCACCTCCTTTGTCTTCATGTTGGTAACTTTCACATCAACCTACTCAGTTTGTTAAAGCTGCCAAAAGCCACACAAAGAAAATCAGTGAAAGTGGAAAGAAAAATAGCTGGAATATATGAAACCCTAAATGGGCAAGTAGGTGTTTAATCAAGTAATTCAAATGTCAGGCCCCTTTCACCTTTGCATCAATGCCAATGCATGTGTTTATGGAAGGCAACGTGGTCTTCCTCAGTCAGTGCCTATCAGGTCAGGATGCTGCAGAGGCACTAAAAGTAAACTACAAACTGGCGAACACGTTTTTTTGTTTTTTGTTTTTTCTGTCTTCAAGAGGTTCTCAGGGCACCTGGGTGGCTCAGTATGTTCAGTGTCTGACTCCTGATTTCGGCTCATATCATGACACTAGGGTGGTGGGATCAAGTGCCGCAAGCCCCAGACTCAGCTCGGGGCCTGCTTAGGATCTCTCTCCCTTCCTCCCTCCCTCCCTCCCTCTCACTCTCTCTGCCCCTCACCCCTGCTCACACACTCCCCCTCTCTCTAAAATTTAAAAAAAAAAAAAAAAAGCAAAGAAGTAGTTCTCTGTGCACTGTCCTGTAAGTGACCCTCTGCAGACCTACTGAGAGGTGGTCAGAAGCAGCCTGTGCCATGGGGTCAGCAGGAGAGTCACACTTCCACAAACCCAGAGGCAGGGTAGGGAGGTCCCCTCAGACAGGCCAACCGCAGACAACCACAGACAACCGCACTCTGAACATAAACACTCTGGCAGGTGTGAGATTCTATCCTGAGAAAGTTCAGGCAGCTGTCAGTGTCCCACCTTCCTGGACAACGTTCCCTATATCCTTCCAAAAATGAATCCTGACCATAGACATAGTGAGCCATCAACTTAGGACTCAAAGCTGGCTGGGGAAAAAAAATCAGCTGACAGTGTAGAAAGACTTATTTCACTAAGTGAACGGGGGCGCATACTGACTGTGAAACAAACAGCCGAGTGGCAGCTTACTGGAACACACAACCTGACTTTGCCAATGGAGTGAAGAGAGGCTGTGCCAGTGCTGGTCACAACCCGGCTGTGCCTCAGGTTTCTTTCCCACAATTAAGGAATTAATGTTTCCCACCTGCCCCCTTTATGGGCAAATGGCCCACACAACTGCCCAGGTGGTGGTTGTTTAGCCAACTAAAAAGAAGGTGGGCAAAAAATCACTGGTTGAATGGTAGGCCATGACATGTGCGACACTGGACCGAACTTACAAGTCCCTGTGTGAGTCAGAGCAAGAAGGTTTTTTCCAAGTAACTGACAAATACTCATAAAACCAGGTAACCAGGGGAAGAAGCAACGATTCCTTTCTTCCGTGGAGTAGGTTTCCTCTCAAGGGCACCGACCAGCTTCTGCCTGCTATCGTGATACATCTGTGCTCGCCTAGTTCCTCAGCACACCGAATTCTTGCTCTTCTACTGAACCCAAGCTTTCGCCCACCCCCTCCTTTCTCAATGATTTCATTTTTTCCCACTCCAGAAACTTTCCCTCAACCTTACCTCTCCTCAACAACACAGCCAAAGGACAGTGTCTCCAGAGAAATCAGAGAAAGAATCAGATCAATCAATACTCCTCATTTAATAATATGCAAATACTATTCATATCTCTAAGTCCACATTTTTGCGGCTCTTATTTTTTTTTAATTTTTTAATGTTTATGTATTCTTTTTTTTTTTTTTTTTTTTTTTTTTTTTTAAATTTTTTTTTCAACTTTTTTTTATTATTTATTTTTGGGACAGAGAGAGACAGAGCATGAACGGGGGAGGGGCAGACAGAGAGGGAGACACAGAATCGGAAACAGGCTCCAGGCTCCGAGCCATCAGCCCAGAGCCTGACGCGGGGCTCGAACTCACGGACCGCGAGATCGTGACCTGGCTGAAGTCGGACGCTTAACCGACTGCGCCACCCAGGCGCCCCAATGTTTATGTATTCTTGAGACAGAGACAGAGCATGAACAGGGGAGGGGCAGAGAGAGAGGGAGACACAGAATCTGAAACAGGCTCCAAGCTCTGAGCTGTCAGCACAGAGCCCGATGCGGGGCTTGAACCCACAAACTGTGAGATCGTGACCTGAGCCGAAGTCGGACGCTCAACCAACTGAGCCACCCAGGCGCCCCTTCGGCTCTTATTTTTGAAAGTGCGCTCCTAGAACTTCCTTTTTGGTGCATGCCACCATGGGCACTTTGAGTCAGATCGTCTTGAAGTGTAAACATGGCCTTCAGTAGACTTGGCCTTATAGAGAAGCCACCTCTTACAGCTTATCATTTCACATGACTTGAACCATTCAACCCATTGCTAAGGCCTAACTTTAAACAAAATTACTAAAAGTTTAACTCCTTTTCATTTAAGGCTGTTGATGCTTATTAAGTGAATAAATATTAGGGGTAAAGGTGACATTTCAGAATCTTAAAGCAAAAACTAAAAGCCAATATTCTAGTTCACACTAAATCTACAAGTACAGTGAAGGTTTTATTTTGTTTCTGCCACAAATAAAATCTAAGAAAATAATTATCCAAGCAAGTAAATTGGGACCGCAGATCTGTGAACAATCACAAATGCCTCCAAGTCGGTAGCCAGGGCAAATATTTCCAGAGAACAAATTACATTAGCGCTCAATTTTCTTAAATACTAATAGATGAGTTTTTTTTGGGGGGAGCCTTTTATTTTCCTCCTTTCTGTGGCTAGAAAGAACTTGTCAGTTCATGTCAACACGTCCGGTTATGCAAAAATGAGATGATAATGTCTTAAGATATGTTAGCTACTCTAGCAGCAATGAAATCAACTCTAGAGAAACACACACAGACCCACTTCCGAAAATATAAGTAAAAATACGGTGGAGGATATTTTGCTACGGAAGAGCTTGCTGTTTTGCATATGTTAGAATGGCAGTAGAGTTATCATTACTGCATTACAGAGACAAAACTGGGATAGACCCCTTTGCTCAGTGACATAATTGGTAAGAGAACTGGCGCAGATGGCTGCCAGGGTGGCTGCAGCCAGCTGTCAGGAGGTAAGGGGGTTCCTCAGGTGGAATCTGAATGCGGCCCCCACGCTCCATGCAGCCCAGTTACTAACTGTGCCCACAGGGCAAAGGCTTCAGTCCTCATTCATGTTCCTCAGGGTGTGGGGCACTAAGGACAGTTTAGTGGCCACACATACCTTGTCATTAGAAAGCATTATAAGGGAATTAGAATTCTTATAGATAAAAGTATTCTAAGGAAAAAAGATGAAGAACAAACACTTCGTGTTTTTCTCTAGGCAGTGAAATGATAAGTCATAGTACCTCCAAGTACAACTCAGTATATTTATCCTAATAACATGACAGAGCTGTCGTCTAAAGATTATAAAAATGTAAAATACTTAAGGGGTGCTTGGCTGGCTCAGTCAGTAGAGCATGCAACTCTTGATCTCAGGGTCATGAGTTCAGGCCCCATGTTGGGCATAGAGCTAACTTTAAAAAAAAAAAAAAAAAGGATGAACTTATTTTAAAAACTGTAAAATACTTAAGATGTATTAAAAAATAAACAGATAAAGGAAGAAAAGGAAGAAGGGAGGGTGAGAGGAAGTTAGTTATACCTGAAAAAATGATTAAAAGAACAACTGGCCATCCAAAGGTTGGTAAGGAACACAGTAATCCAAACAGCAAGCAGAACCCTAGTATGTGTGAGTAGGAGTCCTTTAAACAACAGTGAGACAATGCTCCCTCACTCAGATAACAGCACATTCCCAACATCATACATTCATCCTTCCGTTTCAGGCCCTCCCATATTGAAAGATATCATCTCGGTAATTTCAGGACCTAGCATATGAAGGCACTGAAAACAATTTTTGCTGAATAAAAGAATGGTGTAAGTCAAGGTTCAAGAAAGTAATCTTGAGTCCTCAATGATTAAAGGAGGATATAAAATAATATCTCAGGGATGATGATAATAAACTGGGATTGATTCAGGTAAGAATGGGATAACAGTCAAGTACATGAAAGAATATTTCTCTTAATTTGGAAAAGATAAAAATGACTAAAACTATAGCATGAATAGCCCAGGATAGATATAATCAAGAACTAAGGTAACATACTAGTGCCATTAACAGAATCAACCTTTGAGAGGGTACTGAAACATCACCAGATTTCAAGACAGCCTAGATTCATCTTTACCAAAGACCATTTCTGAGCCATCCCATTTACTTGTCCGCACTGTGCAGGTGTCTTTCTCTGACTGACTCAGGACAAGGGTGGGCAGTAAGCGGTCCCTCAAGAGTCTTCCCATCAGGGATCTACACTGTCCTAGAAGTGGGGACCCCACTGTCCTTAGGAAGTATCGTTGCCTGGCTCTGCAGCGGAGGGGACACCTTGTTCCCAGGCTATTTACAGGTAAAGATGCTTCTTAAAGCTTAGACCACTTCAAAACCACAAACTCTCAGTTCTTCAAGGGCAATATGAACCAGCTGCCCTTGCCAAGAATTGGACAGGGTAGGAGACCTGAAGCCAGATCACCAGAGAGAAGGATCTAGCATGACCTTTTAAGCTCTATGGCACTTGCTTTCCTCATATGGCAAGTAGGGAGTGGACAGCAGTACTTAGCCCACAAGGGTCAATACAAGTGTTCTTCCAGATAGGACTTAAAGGTAGGCACCTAATAAAAATTAATGCATCAATCTGAGTAAAAGGCACTAAAGGGCTAGCTTTGAAATGTATGTCAGATGACAAGATTTTTGAAAGAACTGAATTAAAAAAATGTTTTTCCTCACATGAAGTTATTTGCCCATTTACTCATTTCATAGTCAATTCATGTTCAGTATTAAAAATTTAAATTCATGTTTAATATTAAAAATTTAAGCATATATTCAGGCACCTGGGTGGCTCAGCTGGTTGAGCAACCAACTCTTAATTTCTACTCAGGTCATGATCTCATGGTTCATGAGGTTGAGCCCCACATTGGGCTCTGTGCTGACAGTGCAGAGCCTGTTTGAGGTTCTCTCTTTCTCTCTGCCCCTCTCCTGCTCTGTCTCAAAATAAATAAATAAATATTTTTTAAAAAGAACAAAAGTTTAAGAGTTTATGGATGAAATTCAAAAGTTACTTATACAAAATTATGTCCTGGCATACATATCCATGCAGATGTGTGTACATGTATGTATACATAATTGCTTTTCCTCCAAAGTGGCATGTTGTATAATCTGCTTTCCTTACTGAACATTATTCCCTGTCAAGAAACAGGCATCCACAATGTCATTTCCACTCTATGGCTATACCATAAAATATTTAGCCAATGTCCTGATGATGGACATTTGATTTGCTTGCAAATGTGCATCTTTATAATTAACACTGTGTTAAATATTCTTGAGCATCAGATGTTCTGAAACCCCTGCCATTTCTGGCTCTACCAAGTGCCATACTTCAGTAAAGAAGCTGGACACACATTTACAACATGGCAAGCAATGGGACATTCTTCTCTGAGTCTTATGTTAATGTGACTTTCCTAATCTCTACAATGGCATTTATTCATATGGAGAATTTCTATCCTAATATTTGTTTTAGAAGCATTTCCCGAACCTGTTGAGAAATATTCCTCAAAATAAAGCATACACATTGAGGTTTTCAGAAAAAAAAAAATTCACAGAAAGTACAAAAATAAAAGAAGTTCTTGCTATCTGTTCCCAAGTCGCAAGCCCTGCCTGAAATTTTCACCTCTCCATGTCTAGTCTCAGTTCTTGAAAAGTTACTTCTCACAAGAAGCCTTTCTCAACTCACTGGATAAGGTTTTTCTACTTTCATTCCACAACTGCAATTCCCATGATTTCCCTTTCAAGAATCACTCTATTTTTTTTTTCTGCACAAAAGAGAAATTCCATATTTATTAGGTGTTTGTTTTGCTTTCTATTTTATTAATTTCTGTAATCATGTTTATTATTACTTTCTTCTACTTTCTTTGGGCAAACAATTTTCTTCTAGCTTCCTGAACTGTATATTTATCTATTTTCAATTAAATAAATTCAATTAAAAAATAAATGCATTCACAAGCATATAGAGATGTTGAATCACTATGCTGTACACCTGAAACTAATGTAGCATTATGTTAATTATACTCAAATAAAAATTATTTCAAAATAAAAAATCTGCAAATAAAATAAATGCATTCAAGGCTCTATATCTATCTTAGATTAACACTTCAGCTGCATCCCATTGTTTGGCATATAGTATTTTAGTCATTTTGTTCTAACTGCTTCAATATCCTATAGTGATTTCTTAACCCAAGAGTTCCTTAGAAACATATTTTTTTTAGATTCTAAATGTATCCTTTATCTCTGTATTGTTCATTTCTAATTTAGTTGCACTGTAGTCACTGGAATGTCAGCTGCTAGGTAACATATTTTCTTTTTTTTCTTTTTTATTTTTTTTATTTATTTATTTTTGGGACAGAGAGAGACAGAGCATGAACGGGGGAGGGGCAGAGAGAGAGGGAGACACAGAATCGGAAACAGGCTCCAGGCTCCGAGCCATCAGCCCAGAGCCCGACGCGGGGCTCGAACTCATGGACCGCGAGATCGTGACCTGGCTGAAGTCGGACGCTTAACCGACTGCGCCACCCAGGCGCCCGGTAACATATTTTCTAAAAGCTCTGAGGTCCTGTGATGACCTAGTACACAAACTTGCAAAAAATGTTCATGTACCTTCAGCACAAATTCTGTGAAGTCTCACTGGGTAAATCTTTTAAGTCTTTAATCTTTATCTGACATATTCTAATGAAGATGTGTTAAAATCTCCAATTTCTCCTTTAAATTTTGCTGTTACATGCACAGTTCAAAATTGTTTTTATATTCTGGGTGAACTCCTCTTTTTATCTTCTGTAGTGACCCTGTTCATCCCTATTAATATTGAATTTGCCTTCAATTCTGTTTTTTTCTGATGTTAGTATTGCTAACTCTAGCTTTCTACTGGTTGGGATTTGCCTGATACATGTTTTCCCATATCTTTATTTTCAACTTTTCTGAGTCACTTTTTTGAGCCCTCTCTCTTCTAAACAGCATACAGCTGGATTTTTTTTTTTTTTAAATCCAAACCAATAGTCTCTTTTAATAGGTGAGTTCAATCTATTTATATTTCTTTCTCATAGTCTCTTTTCCTATATTTTCTTGATTAACAGAAAGTACTACTTCCAGTTTTGTTCCCTTTTACTTTAGGTTGTATTTCCATATTTTAACAATTAACCTATGAACACTGTATGTAACACACACCTATAACATTAGAGCAATGCTCTGAAAACCCCCACTCTCTGTTGCTATCACTGTTTAAGACTGTTAGAAGTAAGTTAGCAGAGATGCAGTTCATTTAATACAGCGGTCAGAGTAGTAGTTGGTGTTTTGATATGGCTAGGGAGAGAGTTGTTTTCTTTTAACATAAACCATCGTCACTAGATATATAGACATTTTCCCTAATTTTGGTGACTTTCAGATGAGATTTGTGCACACAGTCCTATCAGAGTATCATTTTTCTTCTAAAGATAACATCACAGAATTTACTACTCTGCTCTTCCTAAGTTTTATCAAAGCTCAGCCTCCTATAAGGAGTTTTATTATTGTTTTCTACTTTTCAACGTAGGAGTTTAAATTTCGTCTTAACATTATTTATAACAAGAAAAGAATTGGAAATAACCCAACTATGCATCAAGGAAATAGCTAAGCAAATTATGCACTAACACACTGGAATACTGCAGAAATATCTATAAAATGTCTACGTAAGATCTACACATGACAAATAGATGACACTGATCCATGAACACGTGAGGTGAATAAAGCAGAGCACAAGACACCACAATGTGTAATGCTTACAAGCACGCAAAACGTAGGAACGCACACTGCACGCATCAGTGGCATACTTGTGGAACAATCTAGTTCAGAATTAATCTTAACATTTCCCCTGAAATGGCTTCAGTTTTTTCTTTCTTTTTCGTCGTTTTTGTCGTGGTTGTCGTGGTCATCATCTTCTTCTTTTTTAAAAGAAAACCTAACTTTCAGTTCCTAACAAGGCCTTAGCCTGTTTCTCATACTTTTTAGGTTAACACAAATCAGATCACTGTGGTAAGTTCGTATTTCACTAAATAAATGTGTGACTGATTTCATTTCCTGGCAGTGATATGCATTTAGAAAAAAAAAAAAATCCAACTGAAGTTCAATTTAAAAGCAAAGTTTTGCTCCCATCTGAAATGTGGGGTGCCACACATGATTTTGTTCTTAACCAGACAATAATTCTGAAAAAAGGCGGGGCAGGAGGGAATTTCTGCCTAAAAAGTTAGCATGTTCCCTCTTGTCACAAAAATACACTTGCTCTATTTAGATGGTTCTTATTTCCTCTGCCAGGGCTTTGCCAAAATCACCAAGTTGTAAGTAAAAACATAAATTTTATTCTCTGTTCTTGTTACTATATATGTAAACATATTACATTTCATAGATTTTGTTTTTCTTTTGGAGGGGTGCTTCTTTTATTTTAAAGAAAAAAATTAAAAAAAATTTTTAATGTTTATTTTTGAGAGGGAGAGACAGAGTGCGAGTGGGGGAGGGGTAGCGAGAGACGGAGACAGAATCCGAAGCAGGCTCCAGGTTCTGAGCTGTCAGCACAGAACCTAATGTGGGCCTTGAACTCACAGTGAGATCAAGACCTAAGCTGAAATCAGATGCTTAACCAACTGAGCCACCCAGGTGCCCCTGGAGGTATGCTTCTTAATAATCCCCTTTATCTAGTTCACCTATTCCCTCCCACTCATTTCTCCTCTGGTAACTACCAGCTTATTCTCTGTATTTATGGATCTGTTCCTGCTTTTTTTTTTGGTTTGTTTTGCTTTTTAGCTCCATGTATAAGAGAAATCATCTGGTATTTGTCTTTCTCTGTCTTACTTAGCATAATACCCTCTAGATCCATCCACGTTGTTGCAAATGGTAAGACCTCCTTTCTATGGCTGAGTAATATTCGTGTGTGTGTGTGTGTGTGTGTGTGTGTGTGTGGTATCTACTGACCTACCAATGGACACTTGGGTTGCTTCCATATCCTGGCTATTACAAATAATGCTAAAATGGTACATATTAACTCTTTGAATATGTGTTTTTGTTTTCTTTAAATACCCGGTAGTGAAATTAGTGAATCATGTGGTATTTCCATTTTTGATTTTTTAAGGAAGCTCCATACTGCTTTCCACAGTGGCTGAACCAATTTACATTCCCACCAACAATGCAAGAGGGTTCCCTATTCTCTGCATCCAGGGCAACACTTGTTATTTCTTGTCTTTTTGATATTAGCCATCTGACAGGTGTGAGGTGATACCTCACTGTGGTTTTGATTTGCATTTCCCTGATGATTAGGGATGTTGAACATCTTTTCATGTGTCTGCCAGCCATTTGTAGGTCTTCTTTAGAAAAATGCCTATTCAGGTACTGTGCTCATTTTTAATCAAGATTATTTTTGTTTTGAGTCATAAAAGTTCCTCATATATTTTGGATACGAACCCCTCACTGGATATATCATTTGCAAATATCTCCTCCAGTTTACTAGGTTACCTTTTTAAGGTTTTGTTGATAGTTTCTTTACTGTGTAAAATATCACAGATTTTAAAAAATTCTATAAATTTTCACAAATTTTAAGTTTGATCTATAAAAGGCAGTTTATATTACTTTTAGTTAAATGCACTTCTAATTAAAAGTACTCTCCCTGGTTCTCTCTAGAGACTTTGAACACCAATGATGGATACAAAAATGGACAACAATTTTACTACAGCCTCTGCAGCAACTCAGGAAAGTGACTGTGACCTCTATTCACACCACAACACAGCCAGGATACTAATGCCTCTGCATTACAGCATTGTCTTCATAATCGGGCTTGTGGGAAATGTGCTAGCCTTGGTTGTTATTGTTCAAAACAGGAAAAAAATCAACTCTACCACCCTATATTCAACAAATCTGGTGATTTCTGACATACTTTTTACCACTGCTTTGCCTACACGGATAGCCTACTATGCACTGGGCTTTGACTGGAGAATGGGTGAAGCTTTGTGTAGGATAACTGCTCTTGTGTTTTACATCAACACATACGCAGGTGTGAACTTCATGACCTGCTTGAGCATTGACCGGTTCTTTGCTGTGGTGCACCCTCTGCGATACAACAAGATGAAAAGAATTGAACATGCAAAAGGCATTTGCATATTTGTCTGGATTGTAGTATTCGCTCAAACACTCCCACTACTCATAAAACCTATGTCAAAGCAGGAGGAAGAAAGGACTACATGCATGGAGTATCCGAACTTTGAAGAAACAAAATCTCTTCCCTGGATTCTGCTGGGTGCGTGTTTCATAGGATACGTGCTCCCTCTCCTAGTCATTCTCATCTGCTATTCTCAAATCTGTTGCAAACTCTTTAAAACTGCCAAACAAAACCCACTGACTGAGAAATCTGGTGTAAACAAAAAGGCTCTCAACACAATTATTTTTATAATTGTTGTGTTTGTTCTCTGTTTCACACCTTACCATGTTGCAATTATTCAACACATGATTAAGAAGCTTCAGTCTCCTGATTTACTGGAATGTAGCCAAAAACATTCGTTCCAGATTTCTCTGCACTTTACGGTATGTCTGATGAACTTCAATTGCTGCATGGACCCTTTCATATATTTCTTTGCATGTAAAGGGTACAAGAGAAAGGTTATGAAGATGTTGAAGCGTCAGGTCAGTGTATCAATTTCCAGTGCCGTGAAGTCAGCTCCTGAAGAAAACTCACGTGAAATGACAGAAACTCAAACAATGATACATTCCAAGTCTTTAAATGGAAAGTAAAAACGAATTAAATCTTGAGTTTATAGCAAAGAGACCGCATGATGAACTTTGGTGGACTTTTCTTATAAAGCAAAACGATTGTTCAACTTCCAATTAGGATTCTTGTAAATTCCTTTCATGGGGCATGAGCTCCCACCTCCAAATTGGAAGTAAACTGGTATATATTATTTTTTGTACTCAAGAAAACAACATAAAGCAAAGTTCTAATGTGTAAATAAAATACTATACCAAAAGGGAGGTTATTTTAGTATCTCTCAGTATAAAAAGCTTTTTATGTTAATGAAAAATTTAAACATCAGTATTTCCTACCAATAATTTGGCAAAAGAAAAAAAGACTGTAGGATTGTATATTGTCAGTGTAAAAATGTCAATATTGTAACATGTTTCTTTTTGTTAACATATTTCTTTGACCCATACTTCTTTCAATCTTAGACTTTAATTTCCTTGATAACATCAGCATTTTCTTTTCTTCTGTTCTGAGTCATAAAATTTTGTTTCAAGGAACTCTTTTGGAATAAAGAGCAGGATGCTACAAAATTAAGAGTGTGTCTTTCAATGCTTACTTAAGGAGAGAATAGAACTAGCAGTGGATAGATTCGGATGGCAACATTATGATGGTGACTGAGGCAGATGAGAGCACTGAGCTCTCTTCCCAAGCAGCCAGTAGCTAAGGGTCCACAGCTCAGGAATATGACAAGGATTTTATGTGGAGGTACACACTGAGAGGAGTGTCATCCACTTGCTGAATTCTGGTTGGGAATAAAAAAATTTGCAAATATGCTTGGTTTTTCTTGGGTTTAGGGGATCATTCCTCTTTTATTCATAGGTTGGTAGTTCCCTCCTCTGCATTTCAATGGTCTGGGTTACCAGAAAGGGTAAGGATGAGCAGCAGGAGGTATAGCTACTGCTTGCCTAAATAAGATAGGGGGAAATGCAAAATTATAAACTTGAGCTCCCAGGACTCTTTACAACATTATACATTTGCTCACATAAACACCTGAGCATGAGTAGCATGACCTTTTGCAAGTGCAGTCACCCTGTCTGCCGGTTCAAATTTGTTTTACTGAATCCTCAAGTTGCCCCAATGCAGCATTTATGTTAGTAATGATACCAATTTTGATAATGGAACATACAGAAATTAAGTGCTACATCGTAAGTCATGCTTAAAATTTTTATTAGGCTTTATATCCTGGAAACCTTTTCTTTTGAATTTTTTTTAAAATTTTTTTTAACATTTATTTATTTTTGAGACAGAGAGAGACAGAGCATGAACGGGGAAGGGTCAGAGAGAGGGAGACACAGAATCTGAAACAGGCTCCAGGCTCTGAGCTGTCAGCACAGAGCCCGACGCGGGGCTCAAACTCATGGACTGTGAGATCATGACCTGAGCCGAAGTCGGCCGCTTAACCAACTGAGCCACCCAGGCACCCCTTAAATTCTTATCTTACTCATTTTCAACTTTGATCCAGTAAGAAAATTTATCTCTATGGTTACACCATTTACTGAGTACTTTCGGATTTGTATTATGTGAATTTCACAAAGAACTGCTGACCTTGAAGCCTCTGACTAAACGGGGGCACTGATCTTTGTAACAGCTGATGGAGACAGGTGAGACAACATGGATGGAAGTCAGGATGTGAGGGCCTTTTCCTCACTCCACACATAAACCTCCAAACGTGAAGTGTAAGAAAGAGCAGAAGACTACATGTATGTAAGGTGGCACTTCACGGTCATTTGCATTGGATCCCAAAACAATTATGAAAGCAACTGAAGGAAAACCTGAAACAAAGCCTCCTTAACTTCAGAGCGTCTGTATGGTGCACAAATTCTGTGACAACATTTGAGCACAGACCAGCTTATGTATGAGCCGACGGGCGGCTTTGCAGCAGATGAGAAAGTCCTCTCTGTGCTGAGGATCTTAAGATCCTTCAAACAAGGAAGTAAACATCTATGTCACTCAGCCAAGAAATACCACACTCTTTTATCTGTTTAGTTTTCTGCTTCCTGCCTCAAATATACCGCAAATCCATATAAATGATTTTCCCCAATCAGTAGTCATATTGCCAAAAAGGGAAACTTTAAACCTATCTCCAACTAATCTTAAAAAAAAAAAAAAAAAAAAAAAAAAAGCTGGTACTCAGGCAAATTCAACTATTCACTCTCCTCCAAAAGGCCCTTATTGCCTATTTTATTCATGAAGCCATAGTTTACCCATGGCCTCTGGGCACCCTTTCACTGTCTTGTATTATTAGTTGGCTTTACATTTATTTCCCTCATGGAGTAGGTAAACTTGGAGAACAGGGACAGTGTTGTATAATTTTTGTATTCTGCTACAGAACAAAGGAGTGGCCTTATATACAACACATTGTTTGAAAATCACAAACCTGTAAGTATTTTCTGTATGAATCAGGTGATGTTATTAACAACTTTAAATTATCATCTCGAACTAGAAAAACTCATCTAGGAAAGCTGACAGTTTTACAGCAGCTAATCATATTTATCTCTCCATAATTTTTTTTCCTAAAAGGATATTTGGTTAGTTTAAAATAAAAAACCTCAAAGCTATTTAGTTTGAATCAGTATAAATGCATTAACTCTTCAATGACAGTATAGAATAGTAAATGTTAGATGTTAGAAACAATATTGGTTATACGTCACAAGCTCAATAATTTACAAAACAGTCCATACTTTATGTCTTCCTTTTCATATTCCTGTGAAACAGGATGAGCACATAGTATCACTCAGACTTTATAAAGAAACCCAAGTTCAGAAAAGGCACCTGGTAAATGAGAGGCAACATTGGAAATGTAACCCTAAGTCTATATCCTAGCCACAAAGTAGACAGAACTGCATCACACAGACCCTGAAAAAGTATTAGAAGGCTTAACTGTTTTATTATATGCCAGGAGATCATCTAATTCCTAAATAGGACAAAAAGTCAGCAGTAGGTAGATTATAAACTTGTTTGGGCTGTGAGTTCCATGAAGACAAGGATACCATCTGTTATGTGCACAGCACCTGGAATAGAGCCTGGCTCACAAAAAATTCTCAAATATCCATCTAACTGAATAGCACCTGTTTTGTACTATTACCAACAAAATTCTAAAGCTCTACTGAAATATCTGTGAAGTTCTTAATTTTCAATGAAAAGACATGCCTTACATGCTTAATTACATGTACTAAAGTATATATACTAGAGCATATGTGTAATTGAAGACAGTGATCCTCTAAGACTCTGAATTTAAATTAGGCATATTAAAAAATAGAGCTGATTACTCAACAAGCCAATTTAAATCTAGATACAGAATACATTCTGTTTGGAAATAATTTTATATTTCAAGAGGCAAGGGCAGTGACTCCTACCAATCAGTAAAAAGTACCAGACAATTTTAAAAGGGGAAGCACTGATCTTAAATTGGTTTTTAAAATGGTCTATTTTGATCACTCTTTAGCCCATTGTAATTTGTTATTCTTTGCAAAGTTAAAAACATTTGCCTATTGACCATTCAGGGCAGAATGAAAAATTGAAAAGCTGATGTGGTGACAACACGGCCCATTCTTTTGAATCCAGGGAGGGCTAAAAGCACTCGTGAGAACTCCTGCCAGTGCAGGTCTGTTTAGATCAAACTCTGAGAAAATGGTCATTTAAAAGATAATCCCTAAATTTTTTAAAATAAAAGCTCCATTAGCTAAAAAGGACATTTATTGAGTCCTTCTTCATGCCACGTTTCCAAGCATTTGACAGGCATTATTTATTTCACTTACTTCTCATTGCCCTAAGAGATGGGGACAATTATTATCTCCATTTTGGTGATGAGGGACATCAAGTGCCAGGTCACATGGAGAGGTGGAGTCAGGAATGAAATCCACAGCATCCAACCCCCATGCCTGGAGGTTGACTCTGAGTGCAAGCATGTCCCCGCTTACAGAAGCAGGTCCATTAAGAGATGGCTCTCCCCCCCACCGCCTTGTGTGCCTTCCTGTGGCTCTGGCATCCTCCACCAGAACATCAGGGCTTCCATGCACCCTCTTTCCTGCAGGGCTTCCAATTTCTCTGCAAACTCAAGCTTCATTCTCTCAGACACCCACTCCCGATGGCCCTCCTGTCATCTGTAGGATCTAGCCAGTGACTGCTGCTTGAGTGTCCCTCTATGCATGTTCCTTTGCCCATCTCTTCTGGGATGAAAAGATGCTGGCATCTCACACCTAAATTTACTACAGCGTCTTTCCCCCAGCCCCTCAACTACAGTTAGAAACTAGCCTTCCTTTCAGATGCTATACTGGAAGCCAGCAGAGTAGTAACAACAACAAATGCTTGCTAACAGTTACATGGCATAATACTCTGAACAATATACATACATATATATCATCTCTCTCTCTCTCTCTCTCTCTCTCTCTCTCTCCACACACACACACACACACACACACACACACACACACACACACACACACACACCTCATTCAAGCCTCATAATATTTCTGTGAGGCTCATCTCATTACTATCCCTGTTTTACAGACAAGAAAATTATGTCCCAGAGAAACTGAGTACGGTGCCCAAAGTCACACAGCTATAAGCGGGGAAGCCAGGCTCTAGACCCTGGCAGTCAAATTCCAGGGTCTGCCCTCTTAATTACTGTATTATTTCTCTTAAACAAGTAAAGTTATACCGTCCAGATCTTCAAAGAGTTGTGGGAAAGAAGAGACACTGTCGATGAAATACCCTCAAATTCCCTTAGGGGAATATGTGTGACTACTTCTGGCCAATGGGTTGGGGGCAAAAGTGACATATGTCACTTCCAGGCTGAAGTGTTAGAGAGCAGTGAGAGATATTCCATTCCCCTCTTGTTTCCTGCCACAGTGACCAAAGATGTTCTAGATGGTGGGAATCTTTGTTAGCCTAGATCCCTGAATGAGTAAATGGAGAACTTCTCACCTCATACCCCACCCACCTGTGCTGGCCAAGGATTGCAAGTAAGAAATACACTTATGTATTTAGCCACCGAGATTTCAGGTTAATTTGTGGCTGTAACATAAGCTGGTTTTCTGACTAATACAGTACTTAATCTACTTAGAATGAAACAGACCAATAACAGAGCATAAGAAAAGAAAAATACAGACACTATCCAGTTCTCCTGGCAAACAAATATAATCTTCCTTAATCCCACTTTCATTGTGTCATTTCATGCTCCAGGACTGAGAACAGTTCCCCATGATCTACCACACGAAGTCCAGGTTCCTCTCCCACACTTGCAAGCCCCTGCAACCTAATTTCCCTCTATTTCCCAACATGTGCCTTTCAAGTTAATGGAGTTGGTTTTGTTTCTGTACCATGAACACAACAAATATTTGGTTCTCAATCACTGAATTATTCTGCTTCCTCTATTTATTCTTTATTTCACATCCCAATCATAACTCCTCCTTAAATTCTTCTTGGACTGCTGACAGCCACCCATCTTCCTTTTCTCAACTTATTTGGATTTTATATAGCCAATACCACAGAGTTTTAACTTTAGATGTATATTATCCTATAATAAAAGAAAAGAGAAAACATACTGGCCTGGAAGCCTGGGGCCTCGTTCTGGTTTGACTGCTAATCAGCTAACTACCTCTGTCCAGTCTTTTAGCCTTTCTAGATTTCAGTTTTCTTATCAGTGAAACAACAGCACTAGATAACATGGAAGGGCGCCTGGGTGGCTCAGTCGATTAAATGTCTGACTTTGGCTCAGGTCATGATCTCAGGGTTCCTGAGTTCAAGCCCCTCATCGGGTTCTCTACGGTCAGCGCAGAGCCTGCTTCAGGTCCTCTGTCCCCCACTCTCTGCCCCTCCCCCACTCATGTGCACACATGGGCTCACTCGTTCTCAAAAATAAAAATAAACATTTCAAAAAAAAAAAAGATAATGTGTAAACTCTTTGCCAACATCACACTGCCCATGATCTATTATTTCATGTGCATTATGCTTACATTCCTCAAAGGAAACACAAGCTCCTCTGGGGCAGAGACCTTGAATTTTCCTTCTTTCTATTCTGAGTAACTCCAAGCACAGCATCTTGCACATTGATAATGCTCATAAAATGTATGTTGACTACAGGTCATCAAATATTAGCTGAACTTACTATATGATTTGTACTATTAAAGTATGATGCACGAGGAGTTTTATTATTGCCTGTCATAACTTACTAGACAGCAATGATAATACATGCTTCATATTGAAATATTAACCATGAAAAGTATACTAAATTGGAAACTGGAATGACACTGAAATCAGTCAGGATTCCCTTTCCAAAAATAAAGGTTTTCCGTTGGGAGTACGAGGAGTGCCCTAGCTTTTCCTCTTCCTTCCACATACAAGGAAGCAATGTATGACACATACATTTGTTTAATGTCTCCCTGATAATACACATCCAGATAATACTCTACCTCAAAGAAATCTCTGCCACACTGCAGCTGTTAGAAAGAAGAAACCATATAAGAGGGTAACGTATATAGGAAAATACATGATCTTATTCTTCAATAGTTTATCTTCCTCAAAAGTTTTAAAGACTTTCTTTTTGTCTTTATTTGCATACCTACTCTGTGGCTTCTTGCTGCTAATAATGCTTTTTCAATGTCTTGTCTAGTCAACTACACAGCAAGCCACTCACGGGCACCTTAGTCTTCGGCCCCACATGGCTACCTACTACAATGGATCCAAACTAAGAATTCAAGTAGCATTTGATTGGCTTTTATCAGTTTTCTCAGAGTGTGAGAATATTTATTCCTGATTTCTATACTTTTAAGAAAGACTTTTCCCATGCAGGTTTTGAGAAGAAAACAAAATGTGTCAGAATGAAACTACAAGGAGGCTACAAAAGGTTTAATCGAGCTCTAAAAATGGTAACATCGTGATGTGTTCTTATTGCGGGAGGGCACCAGTTCTACAATTTTTCCCCTTACGTCTGTGAAACACAGGCATTTTTTTTAAACATATATAGTGAAAATATATGAGGTTACTGCCTGCATTCGGGTTTGAAAAATGATATAACAACTAGATTACACACTGGCTTACCATACACATATTACAACTCAAGAGGGTAAGGAAAATATCACAGGTGCTTGTGTATTACTGCCTCTTTTCCCTGTTAAAGGATCAAGAGCAAGGAAAGGTCATGAATTTTGAGTGTTATTAGCTTTACCTAAAGAAGAGCTGTTAAGAAGACATCATCAAAACAGACCCATACACACAATACTCACAGAACAAGGAAATCAAAGCATCCCTGTTTGTAGTCCCACAACCTGGTAAATGCTCTACCTGGGACATGGCCTTCAACTGTGCCTGTACCCATGCACTCAGGTCTCTGGAGACACCCAGGAAGAGACCAGTCAGTCGGAGGCAGGGGCAGGGCTGAAAGATGCTGTAGGTCTTGGCCATGCAGAACTGAGGAAGCAAATGATAAAATGGCACATGGAAAGAAAAAAAGTATCCCATTAAGGATCCAGTTGTCATACAATTTGAAACTTGTGTGTTTGGCAAAATGCCAATAAGGTGATGCATACATGCTAATCATAGTATTCTCTCTGCATTTGTGTATGTTTGAAACCTTTTTGTAATATATTTTAAAACCTGGTAAGTGTAGTCTCCAACACATTCCCATACTCTTGGTATGTTAAGGGTGGAAGCAGAAAATAAGGGACTGACCAAGGATTGAGAGAGAAAGATGGTGGCATATATCAAGTGGCTATGTTGTCTCTAATCAAGTGAGCTGCACAACCCAAATCATACAAAAAAAAAAAAAAAAAAAAAGACAGGAATGGGACACATGGAGTCACATTCATATTTTAAGATCACATGGAAGAATGGTCTCAACAGCCCTTCAAGAAGTCCTAGTAAGAGATGGCTTTTGGTGACAAAGTCACCAGCAAAGAACAGGCTATACTAGAAATCCACATGAAAAGACTGTGTTTCATAAAAATACACACATGCACACACATAATGCTCCATTGATCTCCTAACACAAAGGGCCACTTCCTTTTCCTTAAACCATGTTCCAGTTCAAATCTAGGTATTTTAGAGTCAGGTACACCACTTTGTATACATACATTTGAAGTCAAATGTAAAAGTTGAATTTTCTTGATTACTAGTCCTATCAGCAAAGATTTACTTACAGATGACAGAATAGCTCTCAAGATGTCTTGGGCAAAAAAAAGACTTAGTACACAGATTTAGGTACTTATAAAACTACTGAAAGGGCTAGAAGGGCAGGTCCAGACTGTGCCTCCAGAAGCAACACAGAACAATTGGTCTACCTGGAAGACTGCTTCCTCTGCCACATTCAGGACCCTGGGAAATCAGGAAGTCATTACATCATTACAATAGAATCTAGGAACCAGGAAGTTGTATGAACTATAACCTCGAGAGCTCTGTTGGGTCTGTAGAACTAGACCACAAAGTTGGTATCTATATGCTCCTGCTTTGGCTCACACTGAACTCGATAAGCACCATACAAGTTCTTCTGACTGGTAGAGCCTAAATCATACCCAGAACTCTGGATGCAAGGGGGCTTAAGAAATAAAGCATTCAGCTTTCCACCCTCTGCTTTATGTGCAGGTACCCTAGGAGGACCATGCAACAGATAATGAGCAAGCCAATCTCAGTGTATCCCTCATACCATAGAAAATACCAAAATACTCTACCAAAAGGGAGGAAGGGGTATTTAACTTTAAAAAGAAGAAATGAGACATCACAGTCAAGTGCAAAACCAAGTATAAAAGGGCTTCTAAGTAACAAGATATCTGAACATAGTTTTTGCAGTATATAATATTAAGAAATTACAAATAATTTTGTTAGGTAAAATAATATAGTTATACAAGAAAATTTTATTTTTTAGAACTCACTATTTTTAGAACATGAAAGAAAATATTATGATGTCTTGAAATTGCTTCAAAATACTTAAATTACTTTGTTTTTGGGGGAACAGATGTTAATTATTAAATCTGGGTAAGCGGGCTCATTTCTTATTCTCTCTGTTTTTGTGACTGAAATTTTTCATAATAAAAAGCTTTAACAGGTTATACCAAAATAAACACGGGAAGTACAAATTATTTTTGCTTCATTTTTAAATGAAATTTTAAATAAAAATGCTTCATTTTTAAAACTTTAATTTTAACGCATTATTAAAATAAGGTCCATCTTCTGTAAAGTAACTGGCTTATACTCCTTAAAATGTCAAGGTCATAAAAGACAAAGACAGAATGGGAAATGTTCCAGATTAAAGAATTAAGGGACATTACAACTAAATGCACAATGTAATAACGGACTGGACCACAGACCAGATTTTTTTTTCTTTTTGCCATAAAATAGGACGTTATTTGGACAATTGCCAAATATGAATAAAGTAATACATACTGATGTATTTAGGCATAAAGGGGCATTACATCTACAACTTGCTCTCAAATGATTCGGGGAAAATACCATAGATAGATAGAAAATGACAAAGCAAATGTAAACAATGTTAACAATGAGGACATCCGGGTTTATGGGCTAAGGGAGTTCTTTGTCCTCTTCCTGTAACTTTTCTATAAGCCAGAATTACTTCATAAATGTTTGGGGGGTGCCTGAGTGGCTCAGTCGGGTGACGGGCTGACTTCGGCTCAGGTCATGATCTCATGGCGTGAGTTTCAGCCCCGCAATGGGCTCTGTGCTGACAGAGAGAAGCCTGCTTCATATCCTCTCTCTCTCTCCCTCTCTCTCTGCCCCACCCCTGCTCTCTTTCTCCCTGTGACAAATAAATAAGCATTAAAAAAAAATGGTTTTTAAGTATAAAATGTAGTGGCAGCACTGGGGAGCTTGAAGAGGAATAGCACAGTTTCTTCTATTAAATGAAAATTAATAGGGGTGCTTGGGTGGCTAAGTCATCCGGATAAACGTCCAAACTTTGGTTCGTCATGTTGAGGTTCACGAGTTTGAGCCCCATGCCAGGCTCTGTGCAGACAGCTCAGAACCTGGAGCCTGCTTCAGATTCTGTGTGTGTATTTGTGTGTGTGTGTGTGTGTGTGTGTGTGTGTGTGTGTGTGTGTCTGCCCCTCCCCTGCTCGCACTCTGTCTCTCTCTCAAAAATATAAAAATAAATAAAACATAAATTAAAAGAAAATTAATAGCCAAATAACTGGAGTGCCATGTAGTTAGTACTTTTTCAGAACCTGTTCCATGGGGCATAGTCTCCCAATCTGAAAAGTTTCTTGCAGCATGTGCTTATTTTGTACTTCTCATTTTAGCAACAAAATTTGAATACAATCTAACAGCTGTCTTTAGACACTTAACATCTACTTTTATAAACATCTGCAACACTGCAGTTGAAAATGTATATAGGAAGTGCCAGTTTGGTGAATTTACACACTCAAATTACTTTCTAGTTCAGCAAAGAGAGAACCATGAACTACATTTTTTACCTTAAAAAATGCATTAAAACTGTGTTACACAAAAGGAAATGTCTGAGTTAAGAGTCAGACAGGCATGAATTTCAATCTAGGCTCTGCCTGTTAAATACGCAGACATGACCCTAGTGACTCAATCAATTCTCAGAACCTCTGCTTTCTCACGGACACAGTGAGACTAACATCTACTCTTGTAAGATTGTTGTGGACGTTCATTTAAATCAGGAACATACGGACAGTAAGACTCTAGGGTACAAAATAGTTATTCAATATGTATTTATCAAGATTCCTTAAAAAAAAAAAAAAAAGTAAATTCTGCTATCCAAAAAAATCTCCAAATAGAATATATAATATTAACATTTCATAATGCTACTCTGTATTTTTTCTCCATGTTGTTGCTAACATTAACATATCCTTACGTTAACTTATTTATACAACAAATGTTTACTTAGGGCTTACTATGAACCTAGCACTGTTCCAGGCACCAGCACGAGAGCTGAAATTAATACAGACCAACTTGTCCTGGTGAATTCATCTTAGGTTCTACAAGCCACCATTAACCATTGAGTAAACAAATAGTATCAGTTTAGGGGAGGGGATTATTTTGAGTGTTATTCTGGCTTCCTTGCATCCATGACTGGTTCTTTTGCCCTTCCAGACATTCTCTGAACTGCATTAATTACAAACTCCCTTTCCGCTAAATAAACCCGAGTTGATTCTATTACTTCAACTGGCAGGCATGCCTGTGCTCTCCTAACTGAGAAAGCCTTTTTCCCTTTGACGTCAAATAATAAAAGCACATCAGATACTTCAGAATTCAGCATAGATCGCATACAAAAAAAATTCAACCCTAAGATAGGTATAGATTATTTTTGTGTGCTGTATATTTTGCTATGGTTACCAAGACGTGGTTAGCATTTTGACTTTTTTTTTTCTTAGAATAATGCAATGATCTGAATCTCAAATCTTTCATAAGGTGCAACTTTCCAATGATAAACAAGAACAGGAAGTAAATCTTGAATACACCAGACTTCAAGTTCCCTTCACTATTATCTACTCTGCTGTCATCTCAGCTTAACTTAACATTAAACTTTCCACTGTCCTACCCTAAGTTGATGTTACTAATATTTTTTATTTCTGCTCAAATAAAACATTTCCCATTAAACTGGAAATTCTGACATATACTCAAATATTTTAAGTTCTAAGAGGAAGACATCTAAAATAAAGGAATTGAGTAGCAAAGCAAGTTACAAAAGCAGAAATGAAAACAGATGTTAAACTTCTTTGAAACAAATTTTTACTAATAGCCTCAACCAAAGCTATTTCAGTCACCTACTAGAAATATTGTATCTAGTCAAAAGATCTCAACAAGCTTCACAGGCCATCAGCAACTCAAGGGTGTGGGCTCTCTTCAAGGTTCTATTTACCACTCAGCACCATGCATGTTATGGGATTTCAAAACAGAGGTGGGAAGTGCTGTAAAAGCTCAGTTTAGATCAGCGGCTGTCCATCAGGGGTAATTTTGCCCCCACCCCAAGCATCATCTGGAAAGATCTGGAGGCATTTCTAGCTGTGATGATTGGGTGGGGGGAGGGGTTGCTACTGGCATCTGGTGGGTGGAGTCTAGGGATGTCGCTGAACACCCCGAAGTTCACAACACAGCCCCCTATAGCAAAGAACTATGCAGCTAAAAGTGCTGACCAAAGTTGAGAAAACTGGGTTAACTATGCCTCACACAGGTTAACTTTGTCCTCACGTTCATATATAAAATCAATGCTCATGTGGCTTCTCATAACCTCTGATGACAGCCTACAGACCCTTTCAAACAGGATACATTAAATCCATCCTCTGGAAAGCCGCTCTGACCACTGAAACTGTCAATGAAATCCCTGCAGTGTGAAAAGCCCAAGTCTCCTTCCATAATTAACCAACAATCTCCAAGGTAAGAAACTCTGAATGCCATTTTATTGGACTCTGAAGACATTGGGCTTCAAACATTACTAATATCTGGATTACACAGAGTAGCAACTTTGTTTCCTAATCGCTCCTGGGACAGTATCAAATGCATAAGTGAGGCAACAGAAGCCGCTTCCTCTCCTTACTTATCTTCTAACGTCACGATTTTACTTTCATCACTTTACAGAAAATGGTGCTCAAGTTTCTGAGCCTGTTTTCTCAAAGGAGAGGATAGTAGTTCCTACTGTACAGGATTCTTCTGTTGTTGTTTTTTAATGTTTTCCATTATTTATTTTTGAGAGAGAGAGCAGGGAAGGGGCAGAAAGAGGGGGGGAACAAAGGACCCAAAGTGGGCTCTGTGCCGACAGCAGTGAGCCCACATGGGGCTTGAACTCACGAACCATGAGATCATGACCTGAGCAGAAGTCACACACTCAACCGACTGAGCCACCCAGGTGCCCCTGTAGAGGATTATTCTGAAGATTAAAGTGACATCAAGGTGGCACACAGTGCCTGGGATACGAATGGGTGTCCTCACTGACTCCTAACAGATGATGTTAGACACAGGGCATTACACACCCAAATACTGAACCAATGGAGAGATGGAAACTTTGGTTAGGAAAAAAGATACCCTGAGAACCTAAGAATTAATTAATTCTATGTTTCTCTTTAGATAAGATGTTGGAAATAATTCTATAAATCCATGTTTTAATCCTTTAAAAATACCACTAAACTTAAATTTGAAATTCAATACTTATATTTTTCTGAGTAACAGGTTTGAGGTGACTCACTGAAAGAGAGAAAGAAAAAGAAAGGGGATTAGTACAAAAGAATAATTCAAGTAACTAGCATGTGGCCGACCAAAATTTCAATCATAGCCATATCTCTCTGGTATTAAAGAACACTCTTTTCACTAATCCATGCTGTCTCCCAGACACTCCATACTGAGAGCCATAAAAGAGAGGAAGAGCCTGATCTTTAGAAAGCATCAAGTTGAGAGGGGGGTCAATTAGGTAAATAATTACAAAACTAAATAATAAGTGTTATGTGTAACTTGTAAGGATAAAGTCACCCGTGATCACAAAGGAAGGAGTGACGGATTCTGGCTGGCGTAGGGTTCCACAGAGTAGAGATATCCAAGGTAAGTCTTGAAGGATAATCAGAATCTGCCAAGCAAGGGAGAAAGGACACTTCAAGCAGACTGTCTACATACGTAAATTCAGTGAGATGTGAGATGACACAGGAGTGATAGGTTGTGGTGAATAATGCTCTGTAGCTGGTGTGTAGAGTATAAAGGGGGTAATGAGAGAAAACGAGACTACAGAAGTTGGTTGGAACTCAACTCTGAGATGCCTTACTAACAAACAGCAGTGGGAAGTCACAGGTTTCTGAAGGCGGAAAGGAATAAGATAAGATCTCCTTTGGTGATAACCTAGGGGAGTGTGGAACAATACAGATAATAGCTTTGAGATGGTAACACTGAGAACAGTTAGGAAGCTCCTGCAATAGTCCAAACAAAAGCAGAAGAAATGCAATCAAAAGACCAATGTCTTTTCATCCATTTATTTACTCTGTGCATCCATCCACCATCCAGTCACCCATCCAGCTAACACAGGTGCTCACTATGTGGAGCCAATAAGCTAAATGAAGCATGATCAGCAGTGAGACTGACATGGTCTGCTTGCATAAAGCTTATATTCTAGTGGAGGAGACGATTAAACCATTCATGATACAATGAATTATTCAATTTCAATGGTAGTGAGTGCTGTGAGAAGTGTTCTAGGAAAGAATCTCTCAAGAGACTGTGACCTAGTCTGAGGTCAAGCTGCTCAAAAAAAGCTTCTGCAAGAAGTCACCTTTAAGCTTAAGTCACCTTTGAGCTGAGGCTATTATCTCATATCTCTCATTCTAAATAACTGTTCAGAAACTTCTCTTTCATTAGTCAACTTTGCTTGGTGTAATCACATTTTAGTATCTACTTATTAAAATCTCTGGTAAGTCCAGCCATGCCAGTAGGTATTGCTGGAAGGGGGGAAGAAAGACTAGGGGTGAGCAAAGAAGGGTGGGAAAAAGTTAAAGGGTGAGGGGGGTGAGAGGAATAGAAGGGGGAGAGAGACTGGGAAGGAAACAGGACTGAAATTCCAAAGGCTTTAGTTACACAGTAGACTTTATAAAGAGAAATTCATTAGGAGAGAAGCCTAAACATTTCTTGTGATCAATACTCAGAAACATAATCCTCTGCAAACTGATAAACAGGATGAACCATCAACCTGTCAACTTCTACTTCTACTCTGTTTTTTTAGATCTAGGAGTGATCTAGGTCAAAATTCCAACTCTGTCAACTGAATCTCATACTCCTGGGCAGATTTCTTAGTCTCTCCGAGAATCTGTTTTCTTACCAATAAGACAGATATAACCAAACCAATTTCACAAAGTATTTTTTAATAAGAAGCAAAGAAGAGAAGAGATTTAAAATATCTATTCATTCAATTCAGTTAATCTATCATTCTAAACACATTAATGTGATCACTTCGAATCTGGAGGTCCTGGTGGCTCTATCTTTATCTTGAGAAATATAGCTTTTCTTCTAAAATAAAGGTACTGATAGGGGTGCCTGGGTGGCTCAGCCGGTTCAGTGTCCAACTTCAGCTCAGGTCATGATCTCACGGCTTGGGAGTTTGAGCCCCACCTCAGGCTCTCTGCTGACAGCTCAGAGCCTGGAGCCTGCTTCAGATTCTGTATCTCCCTCTCTCTCTGCCCTCCCCTGCTCGCGCGCTCTCTCTCTCTTTCTCTCTCTCTCAAAATAAATAAAAATTAAAAAAAAAATTTAAATAAAGCCATTGATCATCATTCAAGATATGATGACTATTTATATGTTAAATATTCAGCCCAAGTTCAAGACAGAGGGACAAAAAATTTAGAAAGTTAACTGTCACTTATTGTTAACTTTGCCCACAATACCCACTTCCCTTAAAATATCCCAACGGTTGATATTGAAGATGACCACAGATGATTATAGGTGTGCTGCTACTCTCCACTTGGCCCTCAGCTATAGAGAACCCGATCCCTCAGCACTTTTAAGATTAGAAGTTAACACCACCTCTTGGCACCAACACTTTTTTATCACAGTAACACCACAGCCCAACTGAAAATCTTAACAAAGGACTACAAAATTCAAAATTACATTTAAATATCCATGGCTGATTCTTTTAAATAGGTCCAAATAACCAAATTGGTCCATCAAATAATTATGGTGGCATGACAGTATTTGTTACTTAACCTGAATCATCTGTGCCCAGTCCTGGAAAGTTTTATCCCTTGCAGTGCCAAAAAGCAGATTTAGAAAACTGGATAAAGCAAGATCTGTGTTACATGTGTGATCATCAAGAACATGAAAGGTCCTTCTATGATGAGGTTAGTAGGAAATTTATCCTGCTAGAAATGGGGTATTTGCAGAAATGAATAGAACACTAAATTCCTGGAGATGGATCCTGAGACCAAGAATGTTTCTCCTTGCTCCCTTCACCTTCACCACCACCCCTCCAGCAGATTACAGAGAACACTAGGTCAATGCCTAAAACACAATCTGCAAAGAAACAAAGAATGAGCCTTAAAGAAATGCTCATGCTTGCTGTGACGGGGTGAGAACTGGGATGAAACAGGACTTTAAATACCATTTCTGAATGCCTGTAGATGTATCTGATACAATCAATGGAGAAAAAAGAAGCTGATTCCACAATTTTAAGTGTTCTTAAAATACACACACACTTTTAAACAATACTGCCAGTTAAAGATGGTGGATTGAACACATGTACTTGCCTCCTCTGCTGTCTCCTAAAACCTTGTAAGAATGGAATTAAAAGATTTCCTTAAAGGCATAAACCCACAAAGATAGAGAAGAGTTAATGAATGTAAAAATTTCTCAAAGTGGGAAAACAGGAACAGAGTGCTAACTTGGCATATCTGAGAAAACGAAATACTAAACCAGCAACAGTGAGGTCTGAGAAGCCAGGTTTGCCTGGAACTGTGAAGAGGCAGTCTGAGCACTGATCCTCCCCCAAAAGTCTGCCTATCTGCTGAGGGCTCCTTCCTATCCCAGTGGATGACTAACGTTTCTTACCTAGAAATGGTAACAAGGAATATCTTGCAACTGGGGGGCTCCCATGCCCAGTTGAGAGTGCAAACAGAATACTAAAAACCAATGTTTATATACTAAATGTTAAGGCTCCCAGGCTTACATCTTACAGAGAGTAGATGAGAGAGTATGCTTTGGGCAATTTGACAATTCATGAGGGGGGAAAAAAAAGACACAAATGTCCAGATCCTAATACTGAGAGTTAGTTCATAGTGAAACCACGAGGCCCTACAATGAAGTCCATGGTCATTCGGTGCCTTGCATACTTCCATCAGCCCCTTTTAGAAGCTGGCTCTTAAATATAAACAGCCAAAGGCTCAGAGAAAACCCTTAAGATCAGAAGCAGACAACGAGGAGGAAAAGAAGGAACTCAGAAGAAACAGAAACTGTGGAGGGAAATGAAAACCTTGGCGGGGGGTGGGCAGGGGCAGGGATTCTCCTTAATATCATGAGAGATGTAAGAAAAAATACTAGGTGCATGAAAAAAAAAAAAAACCAAGATGCCAGCCAAAATGGATATTCCAAAAATAAAAAGGAACTACTGGATATTAAAACTAGGAGAGCAAAAGTATAAGTACTCAATATTTGAAAAGACACTTCATCTCATTAGTCATCAAGGAAATGCAAACTAAAGCCACAATAAGATATTACAATATACCCTCCAGAATGACTAAAAGGACTGCTAACTCTCTTGGATCACTTGCTCTGGGGGAAGTCAGCTGCCATGTCATGTTGATATCTAGGCAGTTTCGCGGTGAGGAACTGAGGCTTCCTGCCAATAGCCATGTGAGTGAGCCATTTTGGAAGAGGCCTTCAGATGACTGTGGTCCCTGCTGGTATTCTGACTATTACCTTGTGAAAGACTCTGGGCCAGAATCACCAAACCAAGCTGCTCCCAAATGCCCGACCCACAGGAAAACTGGCAATACATTCTCTAAGGGAGTCTGAAGGTAAACATATGCACACCCTGATTCAGCTTCCGACTCCCAGGTTCATACCCAACAGAGGTGTGTACATATACACACAAATGACGTTTGAGGACGTCCGCAGCAAAAGTATTTGTAATAGTCCCAAATCAGAAACAACTCCAATGTCCACTAACAGTCAAACGGATAAACGGTAGTGACTCACATGACAGAGCACTACACAGTAATGACACAGTAAGATCTACTAAGAGGTGCAGCAACATGGATGAAACCGAGAGAAAGATACTAGACACAGAGTCTACATTTCCATTTATACCAAGTTCAAAACCAGACAAAAATAAACCAGGTGTTAAAAGTCAGTACAGACTTTGGGGAGGAAGTAGTGGTTGGGAGGCGGCAAAAGTGCAGGAGATGCTCTACTTCATCTGGATGGTGTTTAAAAGGATGTCACTTTGTAAAAATTCAATGCGCTCCAAACTTAGGATATACTTTTCCATGTACATGCTGCCCTTCATAAGAGTTTATTTTAAAACATTAATTAGAAAAGTTAGAAGACAGAACTGAAGTAGTTTTCCAGCAAGGAGTGCAAAATTACAAAAAGGAAAAGGAGAAAAAAAGGCTTAAAGATAACAGGATCTTTGGAAAGAGAGAACCAAGAAAATGAAAGGGGAGATAATCAAAATAATTCAGGAAAAATTCAAGAAGAGAAATTCATGAGTTCCTTGATTGACAGGGCCTGCCAAGTGTACAACCAAGAGAGATGAAAACCAGAACCAATCCAAAGCGCCTCATCACAAACTGTCACGGAGTATTCACAGTAAGATCGCCACCACATTTGTCAACAGCATCGCAAGGCTGGTACTGGCACAGCATTTCCTCACCTACTTCTTCCTCTACATCCTTCTGCACCTCCCTCCCCGGACACATTATCATATAAAGAAACTAGTCCTTCCCAATACTATCTATCTATCTATCTATCTATCTATCTATCTATTTATTTATTTATTTTCCAATACTATTTATTTAGAAGAATGTGACGGTGAATTCCCAACTAGCCTACATGCCTGATGGAACATCAGTCAACAAGAGTGGGTGACAAATGGTTCTGTGGTGACTGTGGGTTCTCTATCCTGGGGGGCTCAGAGGATAGAGGGGGGCCCCTCTTATCTGATCTGTCATTGCCAAAATAACTTAATATGTCCCAAGGGAACATGAGTGAGAGGCCCAAATAGCTAGACATCCTTAGAATACAACCACAACGAAAGAGAAACAACAAATTGCACAGTATTACTAATGAAGCAGAATTTTTGGAAGAACCCCAAGTTATAATCTGTATTAATATTTATACTAATTTAAGAACAAAGAAAAAATATTAACAATATGAAATCAGACTATGTGGAAACACATTAAATGTGAAAAACATAGCAGATGGGATAAATATAGTTAAGGAACAAATTACCAAGCCAGAAAAAAAAAAAAAAAAAACCCCACAAAACAACAACTAAGGAACTTTCCTGGGAGTCAGCATAAAAGGCTGATTGGGAAGGAGAGGGGATGGAAAGAATATATTTAAAGAACACGAAAATATTTCAATTAAAGGTTAGCCATACAATTCAGATAACGATAACCTATATGTAGATGCATCACAGTGATATTTAAGAAAGTCAAGGGTAATTCAATAACCTCCAAAGGCAAAGACTAATAAAGGACAAAAGAACAAGATCAACCTTAGATATCTCAAGACAGAGGAGATTCAATAAGCTTGTGGGGGAATACCACAAAAATACTGAAGAAAAAGAACTCTGACCTAAAGTTTTTATCCATACAAATCATTATTATTTAGAAGTGACAGCAAATGAAAAAATATCTTCATTTATATGAGGGGTCATAGCTTTGCCATGTACAAAGACTACCTTTGAAAATACTTGTGGAGGAAGTACTCCATTAAGAATTAAAGAGGAAACTATAGAAAGCTGAAATTAAGGATGATCAGAAAGGAGAAATAAACAAACCCACAATTAGGAGCAACTAGGTGGCTCAGTCGGTTAAGCATCTGACTCTTGATTTCGGCTCAGGTCATGATCTCACGGGTTCTGAGTTCAAGTCCCGCATCAGGCTCTGCACTGACAGCACAGAGCCTGCTTGGATTCTCTCTCTCTGTCCCTCCTTGCCTCTCTCTCTCTCAAAATAAATAAATAAACATTTTTAAAAATCCACAATTAGTGCTCAAGTATTCAACATTCCTCACTCCTTAACAGAACAAGTGGACAGAAAACCAGTAGGGAGAAGACATAAAACATATCAACCAACTTGACTGAAGTGATATTCACAGAACATACCATTCAACAACATCAGAATACATACTCTTTTTAAAAATTGTTTATTTATTTTGAGAGACAGAGGGAGCAGGCACAAGCGGGGGTAGGGGGGCAAAGAGAGAGGAGGAAGAGGAGAGACAGAGAGAGAGAGAGAGAGAGAGAGAGAGAGAGAGAGAGAGAATCCCAAGCAGGCTCCATGCTCAGTGTGGAGCCCAACACAGGCTCAATCCCACGACTATGAGATCATGACCTGAGCCAAAACCAAAAGTCAGATGCTTAACCAACTGAGCCACCCAAGTGCCCTAGAATACATACTCTTTTTAAGTGTATATGTAATAGTCAGCAAGACAGACCGAAAAACAAACTTCAATAACTGAAATGAACTGGAATCATACAAAACAGGTTCTCTGAATACACAGAATTAAATTAGCAACCAGTAATAGAAATATATTTGGGAAGTCCTGGAAATTAAACAACACACTATTGAATAATTCATGAATCAAACAGGAATTCACAAGGGTTGTCAGAAAACACACACACACATACACACACATTCTTTTTTAAGTAGCCTCCATGCCCAGTGCAGAGCTCTCAACACAGTGCTTGAATTCACTCACCACCCTGAGATCAAGACCTGAGCTGAGAGCAAGAGCTGGATGTTTAATTGAATGAACCACCCAGGCACCCCCAAAAATGTTTTTAATTGAACGAAAACAAAACATGACATAAAACTTGTGGGATGCAGCTAAAGCAGCGCTTAAAGAGAAATGTATAGCATTGAATACTTATACTAAAAGAGAAAGGTTTCAAATCAATGATGTAGGCCTCTACCCTAAGGAAGGATGAAGATGATCAAATTAATGTCAAAGTAAGAAGGAAGGAAATATCAATGATGGGGCAAAAAATCAGTGACACTGAAAATAGAGAATAGGAAAAAAAACATTAAACTGGTTTTTTCATTTGAATATTTTATTCTTTCTAGAGCAGTTTTAGGTTCACAGTATAATGGATATCACAGAGATATCACCCACACATGCATAGTCTCCTCCATTATCAACATCCTCCACCAGCGTGGTATACTTGTTACAGCTGACGGACTTACACTGCCATATTATCACTCAGTCCACGGCTTACAGGACAGGTCACTCTTGTATATTCAATGGACTTGGACAAATGTATGATGACAGACACTCACCATTCCAGTATCATAAAGAATATTTTCACTGACCTAAAAATCCTCTGTGTTCTACCTATTCATCCCACCCTCCCCCTTAACCCCTAGCAACCACTGATTTTTTTTACTCTTTTCACAGTTTTGCCTTTTCCAGAATGTTATATAGTTAAAAATCATACAGTATGTAACCTTCTCAAATTACCTTCTTTCACTTAGTAATATGTTTTTAAGGTTCCTCCATGTCTTTTCGTGGCTTGATATCTCACTTCTTTTTAGCACTGAATAATATTCCATTGTCTGGATGTAACCAAGTTTGTTTATCCACTCACCTACTGAAGGACATGTTGGGTGCTTTCAAATTTTGGCAATTATAAGTAAACACCCATGTTTGTGTGTAAACATCCAAATAATTTTTTTATAGTTGTTAATATGTAAAAGAAACTGAAGTCATGGAGAAAAAAAAAGATACCTACAAAAACAAACAAACAAACAAAAAAAAAACAAAAAAAGAAACTCTAGGCCCACATGGCTTCACTGGCCAAAACTGTCAAATATTTAAGGAAGAAATGATACTAATTCTACAGAAATACTTTAAAAAAATAGAAGAGAAGGTAACAAGTCCCAACTAATTTTATCAGACCAGCATTACCTTAATACCAAAAGTACACAAAGATATTACAAGAAAACTATGGACCAATATAACACATAAGTATAGAAATAAAAATTCTCAACAAAATATCAACAAATCAAATCTGCAAATATATATATCTCAAGATCATAAAAGCCAAATATGAAAGACCCACCGCTAATATCATCCTCAATGGGGAAAAACTGAGAGCTTTCCCCCTAAGGTCAGGAACACAACATGGATATCCACTCTCACCACTGTCGTTCAACATACTATTGAAAATCTTAGCCTCAGCAATCAGACAACACAGAGGAATAAAAGGCATTCAAATTGGCAAGGAGGAAGTCAAACTTTCACTCTTTCACTCGCAGATGACACAATTCTCTATATGGAAAACCCAATAGATTCCACCAAAAACCTGCTAGAAGTGATCCATGAATTCAGCAAAGTCACAGGAATCGATGCATAAAATCAATGCACAGAAATCAGCTGCATTCCTATACACCAATAATGAAGCAACAGAAAGAGAAATCAAAGAATCGACCCATTTACAATTGCACCAAAAAACATAAAATACCTAGGAATAAACCTAACCTAAGAGGTGAAAAAATCTATACACTGAAAAGTATAGAAAGGTTATGAAAGAAATTGAAGACACAAAAAAATTGAAAAATATTACATGCTCGTGGATAGGAAGAACTAATATTGTTAAAATGTTGATACTACTCAAAGCAATCTACATATTCAATGCAATCCCTATCATAATAACACCAGCATTCTTCACAGAGCTAGAACAAACAATCCTAAAATTTGTATGGAACCAGAAAAAAACCCGAATAGCCAAAGCAATCCTAAACAAAATAAAACAAAACAAAACAAAACAAAACAAAACAAAACAAAACAAAACAAAACCCAAAGCTAGAGGTATCACAATCCTGGACTTCAAGCTGTATTACAAAGCTGTAATCATCAAGGCAGTATGGTACAGGCACAAACACAGACACTCAGATCAATGGAACAGAATAGAGAACCCAGAAATGGACCCACAAACGTATGGCCAACTAATCTTTGACAAAGCAGGAAAGAATATCCAATGGAATAAAGACAGTCTCTTCAGCAAATGCAGTGAAAATTGGACAGAGACATGCAGAAGAATGAACCTGGACCACTTTCTTATACCAAACACAAAAATAAAACGGATGAAAGACTAAGACAGGAAGCCATCAAAATCCTTAAGGAGAAAGCAGGCAAAAACCTCTTTGACCTCAGCTGCAGCAACTTCTTACTCAACACGTCTCTGGAAGCAAGGGAACCAAAAGCAAAATGAACTATTGGGACCTCATCAAAATAAAAAGCTTCTCACAGCAAAGGAAACAATCAGCAAAACTAAAAGGCAACTGATAGAATGGGAGAAGATATTTGCAAATGACATATCAGATAAAGGGTTAGTATCCAAAATCTATAAATAACTTATCAAACTCAACACCCAAAAAACAAATAATCCAGTGAAGAAATGGGCAAAAGACATGAATAGACACTTCTCCAAAGAAGACATCCAGATGGCTAACAGACACATGAAAAAACGCTCAACATCACTCATCATCAGGGAAATACAAATTAAAACTACAATGAGATACCATCTCACACCTGTCAGAATAGCTAAAATTAACAATTCAGACAACAACAGATGTTGGGCAAGGATGTGGAGAAAGAGGATCTCTTTTGCACTGCTGGTGGGAATGCAAACTGGTGCAGCCACTCTGGAAAACAATATGGAGGTTCCTCAAAAAATTAAAAATAGAACTACCCTATGACCCAGCAATTGCACTACTAGGTATTTATCCAAGGGATACAGGTGTGCTGTTTCAAAGGGGCACACGCACCCCAATGTTTATAGCAGTGCTATCGACAATAGCTAAAGTATGGGAACAGCCCAAATGTCCACTGATGGATGAATGGATAAAGAAGATGTGGTGTGTGTGTGTGTGTGTGTATGTATATGTATATATATGTACATATATATGGTATGTATACACACATTTATATACATATACACACACATATATATGGTATGTATACAATACATATGTACATATATATATGGTATGTATACACACACAGACACACACACAAGGGAGTATTACTCGACAACCAAAAAGAATGAAATCTTGCCATCTGCAACAATGTGGATGGAACTAGAGGGAATTATGCTACATGAAATTAGTCAGAAAAAGACAAATCATATGACTTCACTCATATGAGGAACTTAAGATACAAAACAGATGAACATAAAGGAAGGGAAGCAAATATAATATAAAAACAGAGAAGGGGACAAAACATAAGAGGCTCTTAAATACAGAGAACAAACAGAGGGTTGCTGGAGGGGTTGTGGGTGGGCGGAATGGGCTAAGTGGGTAAGGGGCACTAAGGAAGACACTTGTTGAGATGAGGAGTGGGGGTTATACATAGGGGATGAATCATTGGAGTCTACTCCTGAAATTATTGTTGCACTATATGCCAACTAATTTGGATGTAAATTAAAAAATAAATTACATAAATAAATAAATAATCTGCGAATATATAGAGAGTATACCTCAGGTGCAGTTCATCACAGGAATGACCGGGATGTTTGACATTGAAATATCAAGGTAACACCACAGAAGCAGTCTGAGTAAATCATATCAGTAGATGAAAAAAAATTATTTGACAAAATTCAGCTTACTCATGATAAAAACTCTAGGCCAACTATAAATTAAAAAAGACTTCCTCAATCTGATAAAGAGAACGTAAGAAATATCTGTGCTAACATACTTAATGATGAAAGCTGAATGTTTCCCCACAAAAATCTGGAACAAGACAAAGTACGTCAACTCTCCCCACCTATGTAACATCACACACTGGGTGTCCTTGCCAGTGCAAGAGGCAAGAAAATGCATAAAACGCATATTGATTGAAAAGGCACAAAAATGTCTCTATTCTCAGACAACACAAATATCTATGCAGAAAAAGAAGAGCTAAAAGGATCAATAACAACAACAAAAAGCTACTAGAACAGATTGGTGAGAAAGCAGAATAGTGGTACAAAGGGCTAGGAAGACTGGGAAAGGGGTGTTACTGCTTAATGAGTACAGTGTTGGTTTTGCAAGATGAAAAGTTCTGGTGAGATGTTGCACAACAATGTGAATATATTTAACATTACTTACCTGAACACTTAAAAACAGTTATAATGATAAATTTATACTATGTTGGATTTTTTTTTACCACAATTAAAAATAAAATAAAATTGGGGCACCTGTGTGGCTCAGTCAGTTAAGCATCCGACTCTTGATTTTGGCTCAGGTCATGAGCTCACGGTCATGACGCTGAGCCCAGCATCGGGCTCTGCGCTTAATTAACATGGATCCTGCTTGGGATCTTCTCTCTCCCTCTCACTCTGTCCCTCCCTGCTCATGCGCAAGCACACAAGCACACTCTCTCTTTCTTAAAATAAATATTGAAATCAGTAAATTAAATTAAAAAGCAATAGAAAGCTATGGTTTTGTTTTAAGCATGGGCATGACTTGATTATATCTGAACTGTCAAATGACCACCTTTGCTGCCTTTGACCTACTGATGTAAACACATACACGATATTTGCTAATAGATGTTTATACTGAATTATATCGACTTTCCTGGAGTAAACCCCACTGGAAAAACTACTGTATTTCTATATACTAGCAAATCACTAAAATTGTTTCAACATGCAAATACCATTTGCCATAACACCAAACACCATGAAATACTCAGATATGGATCTAGCAAAATTTGCTGAAAACTAGAATTCCAGAAGAGAGAAATTTTTTAAAAACAGACCTTAATATATGGAGATAATCCATATGCATGGATTTAAATGCCAATTTTCCTCAAATTGATGTATAAAGTCAGCTGCATCCCAGTGAATTTCCGAAATTCATAATAAAAAGCAAAAGAATTAGAATAGCCAAAGCAATTTTCAAACAAAAAAGTTTGAAGATTTGACAATATCTGACCTCAAGATTTAGAAAGTTACAATAATCAAGACAGTGCACTATTGAGAAAAGGAGAAACATTCATGTCAATGAGACTGAAGAGAATCCAGAAATAAACCCGTATATACTTGGGCAAGTAATTTTCAACAAAGGTTCCAAGATAATCTATTAAAGAAGATACTCTTTTCAAAAACAAGGGCTAGAACAATTGCATATCCATATATAAACATATGACCTTCAACTCATAATTCATATCATACATGAAAATTAACTTAAAATGAGTCATACACCTAAATTAAAAAAAAAAAACCTAATACTGTCAAATTTCTGTACCTATAAGTTAGGTAAAGTTTCTTAGAATGAACACAATAAACATGAGCTATTAAAAAAACCCCTCAAACTGATAGATTAGATTTCACCAAAATTTATGCTATGCTCTTCAAAGATCTATTCAGAAAATGAAAAGACAAGCCAGACTGGGAGAAAATATTTTCAGAATACACATTTGATAAAAAAACAAAACAAAACAAAAAAACAATCCTCATGTCCAAAATTTAATGAACTCTCACAATTCGATAATAAGAAAAAAAAACCCCACAATTTAAACAGGAAGGATTTGAAAGAGGTACCAACAGCAAATAAGCATAGGAAGAAATGCTCAACACATCACTAATCTTTAAAATGCAAAATAAGATAATAGTAGGCAGTACATACCACTGTACATCCACCGGAATGGCATTTTTTTTAAATTTTCTTTTTTAACGTTTATTTATTTTTGAGACAGAGAGAGACAGAACATGAACAGAGGAGGGTCAGAGAGAGGCAGACACAGAATCCGAAAGGCTCCAGGCTCTGAGCTGTCAGCACAGAGCCTGACACGGGGCTCGAACTCACAGACTGTGAGATCATGACCTGAGCCGAAGTCAGAGGCTCAACCAACTGAGCCGCCCAGGCTCAATTAAAAAAATGGCATTTTTTTAATTGATACTGCCAAATGACCTGAGGATGAAGAGCAACTGACTCTAATACATTGCTGACCAGAGTGCACAATGTTATAGACACTTTGAAAACAGTTTGGCGGTTTCCTAAAAAGTAAAACATCCACTTATCACGCCACCTAGAAAAATGAACAGAATCAGTAAACAGGAGGGTTCAATATGGCTGCTAAATACAAGATCAACTTACAAAAATCAGTAACTAGAATTCTGTGTCAGCAATAAAACAGCTACACTTAGGAAATGTAATAAATACAATAGCACTCACCATAACAAAAACTACGTGGTATCTAAAAATACAAAAGATCTGTACAAAACATGTGTAAATCTAATAAACATGTTATAAATAAATGGAGCAATAGTGCTTGTTCTTGGATGAGAAAACTTAACAAAGGTATCAGTTCTCTCCCAAATCAATCTATAAATTAAACACCATCTCAAAGTGATTAACTTACTCTAAATCTTATATGGAAGAATAAAAGTACATGAATAGTTAGGTTACTTTTTAAAAGCAATTTTTAAAAAATATTTATTTTTCAGAGAGAGAGCCCATGTGCTCAGGGAGGGGTAGAGAGACAGGGAGACAGGATCTGAAGTGGGCTCTGTGCTGACAGCAGGGAGCCGGATGCGGAGCTCAAACTCACTAACTGAACTGCAAGATCATGACCTGAGCCCAAGTCAGACGCTTAACCGACTGAGCCACCCAGGTGCCCCAGGTTATTTTTAAAAAGATGAGGGGCGCCTGGGTGGCTCAGTTGGTTAAGCGTCCAACTTCGGCTTAGGTCATGATCTCGCAGTCCGTGGGTTCGAGCCCCGTGTCGGGCTCTGTGCTGACAGCTCAGAGCCTGGAGCTTGTTTCAGATTCCGTGTCTCCCTCTTTCTCTGACGCTCCCCTGTTCATGCTCTCTCTCTGTCTCAAAAATAAATAAATGTTAAAAAAAAAAAAATTAAAAAAAAAAAAGATGAACAAAAAAGTGGCCTGTTCTACTAGATATTAACAGATACTTCAAAAGCAAAATAATTTAGAGATATTAGAATATGGAACACATGAACAGATAAACAGACCAATGGCATAGAATAAGGACCAAACAAGCAGGCATGTATGAATACACACAACACACACACACACACACACACACACACACATCCTATGACGCTACAGATAAAACAAGATGGCTGTGAGTTGGTCACTGTTGAAAGTAGGTGAAGTTGAAACTCGGTTTCAGGGGCACCTGGGTGGCTCAGCCAGTTAAGCGTCCAACTTCAACTCAGGTCACGATCTCGCGGTCCGTGAGTTCGAGCCCCGCGTCAGGCTCTGGGCTGATGGCTCAGAGCCTGGAGCCTGCTTCAGATTCTGTGTCTCCCTCTCTCTTTGCCCCCCCCCCCCACCCCCGTTCATGCTCTGTGTCTCTCTGTCTCAAAAATAAACATTGAAAAAAAAATTAAAAAAAAAAAAAAAAAGAAACTCGGTTTCATACAGTATTCTCTCCACTTCTGTATATGCTTAAAAAGTTCTGTAATAAACCCAAATTCAGAACAAAGACAAAAATCAAAGCATATACTGCTTCTGTGACCCCAAGGTACTTAGATATGAGCCCCCCAGGACTTGGGGCTGGATTTTTAGGCCTAGTCAGAGATAGAAGACATGGCCTCAGGTTGCTTAAGGAGGAATACTTGGGACTGAGCCCAGATGCTCAAAGACCTGTTATACCTTAGAGAAGGCTAAAAATACTCCATTTAGGGACACCTGGGTGGCTCAGTTGGTTGAGTGTCTGACTCTTGATTTTAGCGCAGGTCACAGTCTCACAGTTCTTGAGTTTGAGCCCCACATCAGGCTCTGAGCCGAAAGCAGAGAGCCTGCTTGGGATTCTCTCTCCTTCTTTCTCTGCCCCACACCCTTGCCCCCAATAAATAAATAAACATAAAAAATAAAATAAAAATATATTCCATTTAGCCAAATGAAGCAGTGAAGACATTTAGCTCACATCAAAAGAAAAGATAAACAGGTCCAACAAATACTTAAAATCCACAGCCTGTATCATACCTAAATTTGTGGTCTAGATTTAATGGTATGGAATGGTATGGAAACTCTAAGGTAAGAAAATAAAATAAGTTAGTCCAGGACAACAAAAATGCCTAGGGACTCAGCAGTAGTAAAATACAAAGTCCTTCTGTAGGGATACTTCCATGAGAGGGCACATGGGAGCTCCAACAGCACACAAAATCCACTGAAAATGAGTTCACAATCAAAAAATCACAAACCACAAGAGGCAACAGCCTGCCCTGTGGGAGAATCTGATCACTGGAGAACTACAAGTAACTAGCGTTACTAGAAGTTAATGTGTAAAACAATTACATACCTTCTTAAGGAAACAGGAACAATAATGGCAAACATAGTACAGACCAATGTGCCTCCAACTCCTGAAGAATCATAAATGATCCCCAATGCCCTCTGAGTAAACACCAAAGCTTGCACAATGGCCTGTAAGGCCCTGTGACCTCTCCTATCTCCGTGACTTCATCTCCTACTAATCCCCCTGGCTTACTCTGCTACAGCTACACAGTTGCCTAAGTCAGTCCTCCACCTGAGGGCCTTTGCACTGACAGTTCCTTATGCATGAAATATACTTCCCCCAGATTGCCACATGGCTCACTCCTTGACTCCTCCATGTTTCCATTCAAATGTCACCTGCTCACTGAGGCCATTTCTGACCATACTGTTTAAAACTGCAACTCGACTCATGCCCTGCTATTCCCTGCACTGGCTGACTGGTTAGTTGATTTTTACACAGTGTGTACCATCATCTCTCTCTCTCTCTCTCTCTCTCTCTCTCTCTCTCTCTCTCTCTCTCTCTCTCTCACACACACACACACACACACACACACACACTACACATATATTATCTTGTTTACTGCCTTCCACCCCAATTAAACTGTAAATTCAATGAGAAATACTGTGTCTGTTTTGATCAGTTCAGGATCCTTAGAGCCCAGAAGAGTGTCTATCATAAAGTTGGTGTTCAACAAATACTTATCGAATGAAAAAAATGAGGAAATTAGAGAGAGATGATCATTCTTGCAAAATATGTGGTAGAATTCTCTCATTAATTCATGCAAATACACATGCATGCTCAAACATTAACTAAGTAGTTACTTTATACAAGGGAGGATCAAGATAAGGGTATTCCTTTCTCTACTGTGGAAGTTCTTTCTTCTTTTCCTAAAAAAAAAAAAATGACTAAAACTGACTTTTCTAAAATATAATTTACCATAAAACATTAGGATATTTTCTAAGTTATGATAAGTACACAGACAGTATAATAAAAATCACCTTTCACAGTTCAGCTTCCTGTTCCTTATTTTTATCCTTCCTTAGAACTAACTCGTGTATGTCCACACCAACAACACCAATTTCTATATGACTACGTGTCTAAGTGCAAGTTCTTGTCTCCTACTTTCTCAGTTTATGGGTTTTGAGCATTTCTACTTATTGTTGATACCTATACCCTTGGAGATATATACAGAAATGCTAGAGGTAGGTATCAAAATCTACTACTCCATCTGTGCTCAAGGTACATTATTTGGAAAGACAAAAGCCAAGGATTATAATACGGTATTGTAATATCCACCTCTGCTAAATTCCAACTGTTTTCTTACTAACAGTTATACACACGTGCATTCTGGTAACAATACAGCTTGTGCCTCATCCAAGACTTCAGAGATACAGAACACTGAACAGAATACTGTATCCCTCTGACAAAAATCTCTGCTCATTATTCTCTTCGGCTAGTCTAATAATTTTCAGATGATACAGAGTATTTTTTTTCCTTAAGGTTCCTATTGGAGCCAAGAAGGATGTTCCCTCACCTTGTTTAGGGATAAATTTGGATTTTTGCTGTATTGAGCCCACTAATAATCAGAACCTAAAATTATTAGATGCATATCACAGGAGTTTCACAATTACTATACCTATGGCATTTGAAATCCTTTGTCATGGGGGCATCTGGGTGACTCTGTCGGTTAAGCATCGGACTTCGGTTCAGGTCATGACCTCGAGGTTCACGAGTTTGAGCCCCATGTCGGGCTCAAACAGTTCACAGCCTGCAGCCTGCTTCAGATTCTGTGTCTCCCTCTCTCTCTCTGCCCCTCCCTCGTTGGCACTCGCTCTCTCTCTCTCTCTCTCTCTCTCTCAAAAAATAAACATTAAAGATATTTTTTTTAAATGTCAGCATACACTATTAAAAAAAAGAAATACTTTGTCATGTCGTTTAGGAAAAGCTAAGCACACTTACACAATACCTATTTTAAATTCTATGGTATACATGCTCTAAAAAGTACTTACAGTGTATCCAAGCTGTTCAAATGTTTGTACAATTATGCAACAGGTCTCTCTCTTATTTGATTACAAAACTATTTTGCCTTTTGGGCCACAGTTAATAACTTTCAGAAAAGGGTTACAGCTTCTATTATCAAGTTCTGCCTAACGCTGCCATCTAGTGATTCACAGTGTGACTGCAGGCAAAATACATTAAATTGCTGAGGTGCTCTTTCAGAAAAAGAGCTTTAACACCGAAGTGTAAATAGTCCTTATTAAAGTTCTGTAACAATTGTTAGTAATATATTAAAAATATAAATTATTTTGTACATTTTATTTTACAAATGTTTCAAAGATGTCACCTTACCAATCCCTTATTTAGGTCTTGTCATTTTGCCCTTATTTTAAAGGAGTCAAGATTTCTTTCATTCTGTTCCTCTTTAAGAATTTAACGTTTTCATTTATTTTTGAGAGGCAGAGCATGAGTGGGGGAGGGACAGAAAGAGAGGGAGATAGAGAATCCAAAGAAGGCTCCAGGCTCTGAACTTTAAGCACAGAGCCTGATGTGGGGCTCGAACTCACAACTGTGAGATCATTACCTGAGCCAAAGTCGGATGCTTAACCAACTGAGTCACCCAGGTGCCCACTCTTTAAGAATTTTTAAAGTATTTTCTGGAACCCATGGGGGAGGGGAAGGAAGGAAAAAAAAAAGAGGTTAGAGTGGAAGAGAGCCAAAGCATAAGAGACTCTTAAAAACTGAGAACAAACAGGGTTGATTGGGGGGTGGGGGGGAGGGCAGGTGATGGGTATTGAGGAGGGCACCTTTTGGGATGAGCACTGGGTGTTGTATGGAAACCAATTTGACAATAAACTTCATATACTGAAAAAAATAAATATTTTCTGGAAGTATATATTTCAAAAAATTTTAAATACTCTCTGCTCATAAGAAAGTCAAGTCAACCATTCAGACTATGTCAAAAAATAATAGACCCTTTTCATTTTACAGTTTATTTCAATAGTGTAATAATTCTATATTGCACTGAATTATGGCCTTGTTATTTTATTTTTATTGAGGTAGAACTGATATAAAAATTATATTAGTTTCAGATGCACAACTTAATTATTTGGTAGTCATATGTATTGCAAAATGATCACCATGGCAAGTCTAGTTAATACCTGTAACCATATATAGTTACAGAATTTTCTTTCTTATGAGAACTTTAAGATCTACTCTCTTAGCAACTCTGATATATGCAATATAGTATTTTTTAATGCTTAATGAATCTGTGTGTCTTCCTTGCATGGGGGTCATGCTAATCTCTGTACCCTCCTGATCTTTGTGTATGTGCTGCCAAAGTGATGTGCAATATCACTGCAATATAATCACTATGGTGTACATTCTATCGCCAGGAGTTATTTTTATCCTATAACTGAAGTCTGTACTATTGGCTCCCTTGAGCCATTTTCCCCACCCCCTCGGCCCCTGCCTCTGGCAACCATCAACTGTTCTCTTATCTATAAACTTGGTTTTGTTTGGTTTAAAATTTCACATTAATAAGTGAGATCATACAGTATCTTTCTCTGTCTGACTTATCTCACCTAGCATAATGCCCTCAATGTCCATCCATATTGTCACAAATGACTGGCTTTCTTTACTCTTAAATGAATATTCCGGGGGGGGGAGGGTGTGCACGCAATGAACCCCACAGTAAAGAAGAACATGGAATCAGAGATGCTCAGGGTTTAAAGGGCTTTCACAGGGACTTCATTCTTGCTACCTACTCAGTGTGTGGATTTTCTAGACAACAGCCCTGCCCCGTGCTTTCACTGCTAGAGTATCTTCAGTGTCCAAAGTGCAGCACCTCCCAAGAGAATCACTTTGCCTTGAGACAGTGAGTGCCAGAGTTATTGCTTACCAAGTCCAATAGCTTCCTGTAACATCCCTCTGTAGTCTTAATTCACCCTTGGCCATTTCTCTGCCCCCAAGTTTTAACTCTGCATTTTTTTGAGAAGGGGGGCAGAGGGAGAGGGAGAGAGAGAATCTTAAGCAGGCTTCACACCCAGTGTGGAGCCCGACGTGGGGCTAGATCTTACAACTATGAGATTGTGACCTGAGCCGAAATCAAGAGTTGGATGCCCAACCAACCAAGCCCCGCCCCCCAGGCGCCCCTGACTCCACGTTCATAAAGCAGCCAGTAACTGAAGACTGTTCTCTTGCCCCCACCTTCTCCTCTCCTGCTCTCTCAACAATTTCTCACATGGCAGGTCTGCTTCCTCACCCATTCCTGATGTCGACCAGGACCATCAGATCCATACTTGTTGCCCTGGAATACCACGCATGGCATCTACAAGTACATAAACGTTAACTGGCAGTCACATCTTGATGCTATTTCATTGGCTTCCCATGGCTTTTCCAAACGTGACTGCCAAAACAATTATGACATTCAGTGCTCCACAGTTGATTTCTATAGGTTGAACAGAAAACCCGATGTTCTCTCTTCAGTGTTTTATATGTTCATTTTGAGCCCATGACTCCAGTTTGCTAAACCAGCTAATGTGTCATAGCTATTGCTCTTTGAAGACATGACCAGCAGTTCCCCCCAAAACCCATTTATCCCAAGTATCTCTAGGGATTTGGCTGCCTTGCTAAGGACTGTTTCCCAGCCTCCCCTATGGCTAGGTGCGACTACATAACCAAGTTCTTGCCAGTGATGTGTGAGCAGTAGTGACATTTACAATTTCCAAAGCACCTGGTGAAAAAGCAATCCCTCATCCTGGACTTCCCTTCTAATTCCTCAATGCTGGCTAGAAATGGAAACATTGACAGTCACCTTGGAGGATGACTGAGTCCCACCACCTCAATCCCTTAATGACTTCTTAGAACAGAGTTCACTTACCTACCAGGTATGTTACAAAGAGAAAACATATCTGTTCCCTGAGTCCCTGCATTCAGAGTTTCTTTGTTACAAGAGCTTAGCCTAAAGATACTAAAACATCTTCCCAGCTTCTGTAATTTGAAAATATGATGAGCAGACATGCTATATTTTTAAAGCAATCATGGATAAACATCAGTCAGGACAAGCACAGAACAAGAACACTGTAAGAAGGTAAATGTTATTCTTCATTTTCATATTATTATAATAGCAGAGACAAACAATTCTCAGAGCATAAGAAAAAGGCACTAGCAAGTGGGAGGCTCTGAAGTAAGCCAATTCTGGAGCACAGCTGGTTTCTGCCTACCCTATTTTACACCCTCCTGGATGATGGAGAGATGTTAAATACTCAAGGTACTCTTCAGATTAAATCACTGGGAAAGGTCCTTTAAAACCACATGGATTTTACTTGAAAATCTACCCTACCCTACCATTTAAAAACTTAAAGCTTTTCAATTAATCCTTACATGAGAATATGACAAAATGAACAGACTTAAAACCAAGCCAAAAAAATTTCTGTGTATCACAGGGAACACTCAGAGTAAAAAGACAACCTACGGAATAAGAGGAAATATTTGCAACCATACATCTGATAAGGGGTTACTATCTGGAAAATATAAAGAACTCCTACAATTCAACAAAAAACAAACTGATTTAAAAATGGACAATGGAAGGGTGCCAGGTGAACGTCCGACTTCAGCTCAGGTCATGATCTCACAGTTCAGGAGTTGGAGTTCCACATCAGGCTCACTGCTGTCAGCACAGAGCCCACTTCAGATCCTCTGTCCCCCCTCTCTGTCCCTCCCTTGCTCACACTCTCTCAAAACTAAAACAAACAAAAAAATGGACAATGGACATGAATAGGCATTTTTCCAAAGAAGACATACAAATGGCCAACAAGCACATGAAAAGATGTTCAACATCAATAATCACCAGGGAAATGGAAATCAAACCCACAATGAGATACTGCCTCACACCCATTAGAATCACTATTATCAAAACAAAACAAAATAACAAGTGTTGACAAGGCTGTAGAGAAATTTGTACCCTTGCACATTACTGGTAGAAACAAAATGGTGTAGCCATTATGGAAAACAGTATGGTGGTTTCTCAAAAACTAAAAATAGAATTAACATATAGTCTAGCAATTCTACTTCTGGGTATATACCCAAAAGAACTGGAAGCAGGGTCTTGAAGAGATAGTTGTAACCCATGTTCACAGCAGCATTAGTCCTAAGAGCCACAAGGTGGAAGCAACCCAAGTGTCCACCAGCAGCCAAATGGACAAAATCTGCTGTAACGCAACAGAATAGTACTTAGCCTTAAAAAGGGAGGAAACTCAGCCACATACTGCAACATGGATGAACCTTGAGGACATCGTGCTCAGTGAAATAAGCCAGGCACAAAGGACAAACATGTAGGATTCCACCTACATGAGGTATCTGAGGTATCTAGAATGTAGAGCGGTTGCCAGGGGCTGAAGGGAGGGATGAGAGTTGCTGTTTAATGCGTACACAGTTTCAGTTTGGGAGGAGGAAAGAAGTTCTGGAGCTTGGTTGCTCCTCACGTGAATGTACTTAACACTACTGCACTGTATTTCATGTTGTTTCATTTTCCTGCAATTAAAACATTTAAGAAACCATATCAAATTTGTTCCAAGGCCACCTTTATGTTGAACTCTTAGTAGAATATCAGGCACAAATAACATTTAAAATGGAATCTTCTCAAGGCCCTCGCCCAGGGATACCATGTTCTACAGAGGAAAATGGTTTCCTAAAAAAAAAAAAACTGCGATGAAGGCAGATCTGGTCTATAAGCAAAAATGTTTTATCAGAGGAATGAGGACATGTCCACTACTGAATACTACCCAATACAGGAATATTTAGAAATTAGCATGAAAATATTTTCATTACCTTCTACCGATTAACGGCTTTCTAAAAATTTTATTTCAATCTCAACAAGACTTCTGATCAGATAAAAGTGAAGAACCCCAAAGCCAGCTAATCACCTCTAGGGGGCAGTAAAAGTACAGAGTTTGTTGATGAGCCTTGCCATGTGGGTCTGTAAGGCAGAATGACATACAGGAGTGATCTAACACTACTTCCAGCACTACTAGCTGGGCCGGTTCTCCTCCAATAGTAAATTGCAAGGATGTCTCTGATACTCTAATAATATTTCTCCTGCTCAAACAGTTTGACCCCAGGGCTGGTACTCCACCATTTGTGGTCTCATTCTTTGGCTTACTATGTCTTTGTGATCATAGAAACATGAGGTATTCAATTCTGGGGACATGCATAGTTTTCTTTCTTACAGAAAAATAAACACATAGACACTAATCAAATCAACAGCCTATTTACTAAGGGCCCTGATTGTGAAGCAGTCTGTTAGGTGCTCTGAAATCCCTGAAGATGGATGTGGCAGGTCCTTGTTAGCCAGACACACACAAAACGTGATGAACAATACGAGAGAGGAGTGTGCCATCGAGGGAAAAACAGCCTCACAACCGTAAGCACAGACATCAGGCACCTTTAACTCCCAGTTCTGAGAACCTCCGAGGACTATGAAGAGAAGAGGCAGGATGAAGCAGCTCCAGAGTCTGTGTCCCTGGGTACCAACACACACCCCTGCTGGCTGCCTTCTGAGGGTGGTAGCACCCACTTCCTTCTCTTGTCTGTTAAGATTCTATTTACACCATGTGGCTCGCTGATGGCAAGAGGATGTATGAGCCAAAGGTCATCAAGACTATCCATGTGAAAATATAAGCAATAAGAAGATAACATCAATGCAAAAGTGTAACTGACTTGTCACTGGGGCCACATTAATTTTTCAGCATAAGAAAAAGAGTTCTGGCAAATAGCTCTTCTGAGTAAGCCAGATCAGTGCAGTTCTATTACCAAGGAAACAAAAGCCCGCACAACTTTTCTGTCTTCCTCTGCAGGCTGATTATAATGCCTCCAAGAGGTTCTCTACTATCAAGAACGACAGCTCTTCTCAGAGAGAATAGGAGACCAAGTGACTGAGAGAGGGCAGTGTGGACCTGGCGTGTTCTCACGGCCGCACCTCCTGTCTGCTGCATATAAAAGGAATGGTTACAGGAGAAAGGTAGAAACAGATAAGCAAATCAGCTGGAACCATGGAACAATCTCCTAGAAATGGATAACCAAGTAAAGAATAAATAAAATAAAATCTGTTCAGAAGAGTAAGTTAACCTAAAGGTAAAGGAAAAACGAGTCAAACACACACACACTGAAAACCACCACCACGACACAAGGCATGAACAGAGGGCAAAGGCCAGGAATGTGCAGGACCCCTTGGGGCTCTGGGTGCTTTGGTTCAGAGGAGGCCCCAGGCATCTATCTACACACACATTCAAGGCTCTCTGGGATGAGGTTTCCCCAAATTAATCCCGGACACATTGAGGTTTCCGTGCAGAGATGTGAGGGCACAAAGCCCCAGGTCCACATCTCTCATCTGCGGGCCTACAAAAATTCAGAGGGAGACCAAGATAAATGACTCATCGCTGAGGGAAGAGTGTCTTAGAGCTGTACAGTGCCGCAGGTGGGAGACCCTTGCAGAAAGCCTCATCCCACATCCCCTTTCTTCCAGGTGGGGAGAGTGAGAAACAGAGAAATAAACTTTTTTTTTTTTTTAAGATAACTCAACTAATCAGTTAGTGGCGGAGGCAGAGCTCCCATACTAACCACTCCTCGTCTGAAAATTCCCAGGAAAAATTTATATGCGCCACCAAGAAAAAAAAGAGACATCTCAGGCAGGAGAGAGACCAAGAGAACTAGTATTTTGGTGTCTAAAACCATAAGCTCTAACGAATGAGATGATTCACAGGTAAGAACTGAGACAAGGTGTTTAAAAAAATTACTCCTAGAAACAGCTTCCAAGAGGCAGAGACAGTCAACCCATTCTTTGCCAAGTCAAAGCTCAAGCTTTTTTAAAAACAAAAACAAAAATAGACACAACTGGGTGGCTCGGTCGATTTAAGCGTCAGACTTTAGCTCAGGTCTTGATCTCATAGCTCATGAGTTTGAGCCTTGCTTTGGGCTCTGTGCTGACAGCTCAGAGCCTGGAGCCTGCTTCGGATTCTGTTTCCCTGTCTCTCTCTGCATACGCCCCCCTCCCCAACCCCACCCCCCGCCTGGCTCACACTCTGTCTCTGTCTCAAAAAATAAACAAACAATAAAAAAATTTTTTTAATTAAAAAAAAATGAAAATAACCTTTTTGAATATGAAATGTAACACACATACAAAAAAGTGCAGCACACCCTGGAAAATCCATATGCTTCTATTCCCTTCTCCATCCTGCTCTGCCCAGGAGGCCGAGGGCACAGATTCCATCCCAAGGCTCAAGGCACCCCCCACCCCTACCCCCAGCTTCTGCTGTGTTCTGCTAATGGGGCCTCACAGCAGGTTTAAGTGAAGAGAAGCCTGAGTTGGGGTACTTATGGCGTGGTTCCCTCAGGCTTACTGTCCCTCAGCAGAAAGTCATTACTGTTCTCCCGACAGCTGACTATAAGGGGCTTCTCCCTCCAGGTTCTAGTAACCTCCCCCTCGCTGGATCTCTTTGGGACTGAGCGGGGCGAGCACAAGGCAAAAGTCCCACCAGTTTCCCCTTTTCTCATAAAGCTCCGTTCTTTTGTCATGAGACCCTTACAAACAAGCACTCCTTGACTAACCTTACTTTATTTTTCCTTGACTTATTTTAAATGTTTTCTATTGATATCCTTACAGATACAAGGACAAAACAAAGATATACAGCTTAATGAATCACCACAAAACACACACTAGGGTTATTAGCAGGTGGGTCAATAAACAGAACTTGCCAGCCCTGGAATCTCTCCCGGTGTGCCCTCCTTCAAATTACAGGCTCTCATAACCTTCCAGAAAGTTTCAGCACCTAAGCATGAATCCCTAAAACATGTTATTTCCATTCTGTCTGCTTCTTGAACTTCATATAAATGAAATCATACAATATAAATTCCTTCATGTCTGGCTTTTTTCACTTAACACTGTATACGTAAGACTTACCCACGTTGTTGCACGCACCTTCTATAGGATTCATTCTGATTGTAAAAAGCATTCACCTGTATGTCTACACAATTGATTTATCCATTCTATAGCTGAACAATGGGGTTGTTCCTACATCTACTGGAAATAATACTACTATGAACATTCTTATCTAGGTTTTCTGATACATAGGAGCATGCATTTCTACCTACGAGTGGAATCTGAGTCATAGGGTATATGTATCTTCATTTTACTACTTAATAACCAACGGTTTTCCAAATTTAAACTCTCACCATCAATGACCAAGAGGTCCCGGTTGCTGGAATGCACTATTTCCTTTAACTGTGAGACCAGAGTCTATAGAAGGCCGCTATGTACCTCACGATAACCACAGAGTTCTACTCAATCAGCTGTCCTCAGGACTCCAACTGGAACTCTAGTCAATTAGTGAAATGTCACACTGCCAACTCTTGGCCTGGGGTCCTGCAGGATTTCACTAGGTCCAGGACTAATGTCACTGTCACGCAGCAGCCTTCTCCTAAGATCCTCTAAGTGAGAGAATCCTTAACATCTTTAAGGAACTCTACTTTCATTGCTGATTTAGATCTACTCTACCTAGAATTATATACCACTTTGGTTTTCTGGGTTCAATTTGTTTGCTGTAAGTAACTACCTGTCTATATGTCTGTAAAATTTTTAAACTGCACAAAAGTTGCCAGGGAAAAGGAATTTGAGAATTGCTAAATTTATAATACAATTTAGGGAATCAAAAGAAAAGGAGGATGGCTGTAAGGTGCTGAAATTTTTCTTAAAAACAGATTTAGACAAATAGTATCTCAATATTCTTTATCCAGAAAACACTATTCGATATAGCTCCCTAATTAAAACAAAAAACAAACAAACAAACAAACAAACAAAAAGCCAAAGAAGTCTGTTAGATACAAGTTTGAAAAAGAGAGAGGTAGGGGAACAGAAATTCCATAACCTCAAAGTGGGAAACCATTAAGGCCACACAGTAAGAGCTACCCCCGCCCCCCGCACTAGTTCAGAGCACCCCTCACTTCCCTCACAACCCTCTTCTTGAGGACAGGCTATCCACTATCCACCCCAGTCTTCTGTAGCAATGGCCTGATGGTCACCCACACAGGGAAAAACAAACAAGTACAGTGATCCCCTCATTGCAATACTGGGGTACGCAATTAGAACAAGACTCCCCCTGTTAGAGTGGGAGAGAGCCAAAGCATAAGAGACTGTTAAAAACTGAGAACAGACTGAGGGTTGATGGGGGGTGGGAGGGAGGGGAGGGTGGGTGATGGGTATTGAGGAGGGCACCTTTTGGGATGAGCACTGGGTGTTGTATGGAAAGCAATTTGACAATAAATTTCATATATTGAAAAAAAAAAAAAGAACAAGACTCCCCCTTACACGTGCTGTGATAAACAGAAATACGTCAAGAACAGGAAATACAATTCTGTGGTATAGACAACCCTCTAATGCAGAGCATGTTTTATAGGGATTTACTGTATAAATCTAATAACTACATCCTTTCTATATGAAATTGGCCTAACTAAACTACATTCGCTCAAAACCTGGGCTCCAGTGCTAAAATACTCACTGAAGGCTTATAACATCTAAACCAGAATTCAAAAATGGAACTGAAAAAGACTATTTCATAAAATGAAGGGAAGTGAATCCCCTAGGATATGTGAAATCCCTCTTTTGCAAGGTGAAAAAGTTCTCTTTCACTCCTATTCCGAAATAAGTGAGGAAATCATAGCTGCGTGAATAGTCCCTGAATGAGGTAAATTCTTCTATCTGAATAAAAAACTCATAAGGCTCAAGTATTAAAGAAGCGAGCTAGACACTACGGAAGCTTAATTCTTGATCCATTGTTAACTTGTTGCCAATTGGTTTGGGGGCATTTTTTTTCACTGTGAGACTTTTCTAGCGTAAAGGTATTGTTAAGGGCCAGGAAAGGCCAGGAACAGAGAATGATGAAGCACTGCAGGGGTCACAGAGAGGAGAGGAGGGTCACTGCCCAGTGCCTGAGTCTCCAAATCTGCCTTGTGATTGGCAAGTTCCCTCCCATAAGTTGGCCAAAGTGTCCCTGATGCCATCACTGGGCTCAGTGATCCACCCACGACTCCCTTAAAACTCCCATTTCTTCACCTACTACTGTTTCAGTCACATGTTCAACCAATATTTTTATTTTTTTAAACTTTTTAATTTAATTTTATTTTTTAAACACAGCGCGAGGAGGGAGGGGTAGAGAGAGAGGGAAAGAGAGAATCCCAAGCAGGCTCCACGTGTAGCACAGAGCCCAATGCAGGGCTTGATCCTACAACCCTGGGATCATGACCCAAGCCAAAATCAAGAGTCAGACGCTCGGGGCACCTGGGTGGCTCAGTTGGTTAAGCATCTGACTTTGGCTCAGGTCACGATGTCGCGGTCTGTGTGTTTGAGCCCGGCATCGGGCTCTGTGCTGACAGCTCAGAGCCTAGAGCCTGCTTCTGATTCTGTCTCCATCTCTCTGCCCCTCCCCCACTTAAGTTCTGTCTCTCTCTCTCAAAAATAAATAAAATTAAAAAAAAAAATCAGATGCTCAACTGACAGCCACCTAGGTGACCCTCAACCAATATTTATTAAATGCTTGCTACACGTGCACATCTACAACATATGCCAACCCCCAGAAAGCTCAATGTAGTGGAGGTTAAAAGGCAAGGAAATACTCAGCAACAATACAAACACAAGCCACTACAGGGGGAAATACCAAGCACTAAAGAAGCTTACTGGGGTGAAGAACCGACCCAGCTTCAGAGGTCAGAGAAAATCTCCTGGAAAAGGCAGCACCGAAACTAAGACCTGAAGGCTGAACGACAGCTGGCCAAGCCAAGAGATGGGAGTGCAGTGGTAAGGGCATCTCGGGCTGGCAGGACAGCACGGGAAAGGCAAGAAGAGCAAACGCAACAGGCCTCCTATGATTGAAACGAGAGGAAGAGGGAAAGGAGCTGATCCACCCTCAAGTCACAGACTTACTACAGTTTTTATCTAAGGACAAAAAGCACACGGGCCCTCAAACTGTCTTAAATTAAAAAAATAAAAATAAAAATAAAAAATTAAGTTCATGTACGTTTCAAAACCTGACAAATCATGCATAACCAAAAATAATGTAAAATTTTAAGACAAGCAAATGAGATGATGACTTTTTTTTAAGAAAAAAGAAAGTAAAAAATTTAATGTAATGAAGCAGGCGACAATTGGGGTTGCTCACTTCCCTTTCCATTGGTTTCACTTCCCTTCCTAGATTAAAATACTCCCAATATGTAAATTAATCCACTAAAGAATTCCAGTCCTTTCTTAGTAATTTTAAAATTTCTTAGTAATGTTTATACAAAAGGAATTATTTCTAGACTTCCATGTGACAGAAAAGGGATATGATGTACTGCGGACCAAAAAACAAACAAACCTATGTGGATAAATGTATATGCAAAGCAGAAGCAAATAAATGAGATTCCAATTTTAACCACTTAGAAATATTTTAACAGCAAAAGTGGATATTTTATGATTTCAAGAACTTTGTAGAAAAGGGTTAACTCTGTTTAGGAATATCTAAATTAGTACTAAGTGCCAGGTACTATGTTAAACACTTGGGATTTTTCTGGTTTAGAGTCATCACAATCCTACCAGATGAGTATTATCTCTATCCTAACTGTACAGAAACTAAGGAGGAGCAAAGACTCAGAGGGATTAGGTAACTAGACAAAGTCACACAGCTTAAAAAGAGAAGAAGCTACACTATGAATCCCATCTTAGTCAACATCAAATCTCATTCTTGGGGCGCCTGGGTGGCTTGGTCAGTTAAGCGTCTGGACTCTTGATTTCAGCTCAGGTCATGATCTCGCAGTTTGTTAAGATGGAGTCCTGCATTGGACTCTGTGCTAACAGTGTGGAGCCTGCTTGGGATTTCTCTCCTCTCTCTCTGCCTCCCCCCGCCTCTCTAAAAATATTTTTAAAATCTCATTCTCTTTCAATAGATGATGCAGACTTTAAACATTAAAGTAAATGAACCAAATATATTTTCCTCTTTTTGTTTGATTCTCTTAAATATATGCCATCATTTCAAAGGGAGCTTATGCTAAGCATGACTTCATAAACAAATCACTTGTGAAAGAGAGAAACCACATCCAGGGTAAAGTCATAAGTTGAAAAAGGCTTATTTCAGACACTACTTCCTGAAAGAGACAAAGCAGCAACTACAGCCGAACAAGTACCAACTCCTTTACCAGGCATGATATTTGAAACAAGTTTGTGAAGCAACAGAAGGGCCTAAGACAAAAGAAATACTGCATTTCTTAGACACACCATTTCCAGAAAGAGCGATTTTAACACAAGATTTCTCTTTTACATTACTGGATATAATGAAAAATGTTCCTCTCCAACACAGCCTTTTGATGGGCAGAAGGTAAGTAGCATTTAATTTCATCACAGATTATCACCAAGTAATGCTATACTTCAGAGGTATACGCTTCCAGGTGTAAAATAAGTCATGGGGATGAAAAGTACAGCATGGGAAACATGGTCAATAATATTGTAATAAATCTGTATGGTGGTGACAGAAAAAAAAAGTAAGCTGTACTTACTAAATTTCAAAATCATTTGTCTCATTTTAATAATACATTATGGAAACTATGTTGGCAAAGGACCTTGAAATGGGTTGTGCTGTCATCTTCCTGCATTATTAATGATTTATTTAACAGTAAATGTAATTTTTTTCAACTTAAGGAACATGCTAAGATGATAAATCATTAAGTATATTTACAAGCCTTTGTCACCTGGTTCCACACTGTTGTCACACTGTTTCATAAAATGTACTCAAATGCTTTTTAAAAAAGAAAGACTAGAGATAATCACTGAATCTAAAGTTTTTGAAATGCTGACTTGAAAGCCAATCACTTTTTAATATTTATCCAAAAATGTATCTGTGTGTACAGAGCATGACCTATCTGGTAATGCCTTTAAAACAACGCATCACACGTAGTTTTTTCAACCTTAAGCAAATGGATACAAGTGTTGGTGACATATGAGCAGCTTGAGCCCAACGAGAGCTAAAAGATTTACTCAAAAAGGCTTTGTAACTATGAAATTTATGTGACAAAATTCAGGGATGAGGACAAGGGAAGTGAGTCCTGAAACAATATCAAAAGAGAAAAAAAAGATACAAATTTTCATTTACATTACAATTGCTACCATTTTTAAAAATACAATGAAAAGTAAAAATAAGAGTCAAGACTCCAAAGTTATTCTTCTTTGTATGATACTGGAGCTTTAATTTCTCTCTGTAGTGCTTTTCTCATTTGACAGAAATTAATATTCTAGTCACACCAATATTTGGAAATTTTAGTATAGGCTATTAATACACAGAATTCCATTCCAAAATCATATCTAACTTAGATACTTGGCAAACTAGCTGTAGTCAGGAAGGAAGGAAAGAAGGAAGGAAAAAAGGGAGGGAGGGTGGGAACGGAAAAACAAACTCATACCTTGTATGTGTCCACAGCAATTGCTCAAATTCATTTTAAATTATCAACAGCCCATGATGCCACTAACTGGACTGCTCACCACCCCCACAGCTCTCACTGAAGAGAGACTCGGGGCTGAATCAGAGACAGCCCACTGTGCAAAGTGACATTTCTGAAGGAAACTTTTCTTACACCTCCATGTTTCAAGGGGAGACCACAAGATTCCATTTCTTTGCAAGGGAGCTTATTTTTAAATCACTGCTGTTGACGTTGCACTGAGGATGATCGAAGTCTCACTCTGACGGGCATCCCATCAATGATATTTACAATCACATCTAAACTCCTTTCCATTAGAAATGGGTCCTCTTTTTGCATACACATAAAGTTATTGAGTGACTTCTAATTAATAACTATTTGTCTCTGATATTCCTTTTTACATTTAATTTGACAAATATGCTTAAGTTTCTGTATCTAGATAGAGTGAGGGCAGGAAAGCTACTACACTAGCTTCCGTGCACATCAACAACATCCACTTCTAGGATGCTGGTAATAAACACCATCTGGAGGACAGCATTAGGGACTCCCAGCTGTGCATTAAAAACGAGCTTATCTATTGTTCTAAGAGGTTCCTGATCTGTAGACCGTGGCACAAAACACTGCTGTTTCTAGAGCTACAATAACTGAGACAGCGTAATACTATGAAGAAATGTTTCCACTTAAAAAAAAAATAGGTGTAATGACCAACCAAGCAAGTCTTCACTGACATACTGGAAAGTAGCTGTTGTGGGTCCTTCCTTCACTCCATCAATTCAGCAAACATTTTCTTATCGAGCACTTCCGGTGGGCTCATAAGCAGTGGGAATACAGCAATGAAAAGTCCCTGCTCTCAAATGAGAATTCCTGTGAATTAGATACTTACATGGTTCCTTTATATTGGTTTTCTAATGCACATTTTATATATTAAGACTATATTTAATGAGTAAAAATTCATTATTTGTACATTATTAACCTGGGTCACAAAATATTTAAACAATGGTAAAAAGTAGCAAACTATTTTCAAAATTCAGAATGGCCTTCTCCCAGTTAGTCCCAATCAAAGAATGTTTATTATAAGAATACTTGCTACCCAATTTCACACTACAGGAAAAAATCATTTTTAAAAAGGTTATTTTTTAGGGGAGACGCGAGGTGAGCAGAGAGAAAAAATAAATTTGCCAGTGCATTATAACACACCAGACCATTTTAATAGGTTGGTGCATATTAGTAATAATATCTAAGACATGAATTTCTTAATAAATACTAAGACACATATATTGTCTCTACAACATAAAATACTCACACAGTTAAAATCCATTGACATGCCAAGTCAAGTATGAGAGTTTTAAGCATTTACTTTTCAACAAAGGGTTTTATTCCTCCTATTCTTCTTAACTATTTTGCAGTTTCTAGGTGCCATTCCCCCAACAAGCTATAAGATGACCACTCCTCATGATCAAGCTCAACCTGGCCCTTATAACACCTCACACCCAGAAGAATACAAGATCGCAGCCCTTGTCTTCTACAGCTGTATCTTCATAATCGGATTATTTGTTAATGCCACTGCCTTATGGGTTTTTAGTTGTACCACCAAGAAGAGAACCACTGTAACCATCTATATGATGAATGTGGCATTACTGGACTTAATATTTATAATGAGCTTACCCTTTCGGATGTTTTATTACGCAAGAGGCGAGTGGCCATTTGGAGAGTACTTCTGCCAGATTCTTGGGGCTCTGACGGTGTTTTATCCAAGTATTGCTCTATGGCTTTTTGCTTTTATTAGTGCTGACAGATACATGGCCATTGTACAGCCAAAATATGCCAAAGAACTTAAAAACACAGGCAAAGCCGTGCTAACATGTGTGGGAATCTGGATAATGACCCTGACGACCACCATCCCGCTCCTACTGCTCTATGAAGACCCAGATAAAGCCTCCACCCCCGCCACCTGCCTGAAGATTTCTGACATCATCCACTTAAAAGCTATTAACATGTTGAACTTCACTCGGCTCATATTTTTTTTCTTGATTCCTCTGTTCATCATGATTGGGTGCTATTTGATCATTATTCACAGTCTCCTTCATGGGAAGACATCTAAGCTGAAACCAAAAGTCAAGGAGAAGTCTATAAGGATCATCATCACACTCGTGGTGCAGGTGCTCGTGTGCTTTATGCCTTTCCACATCTGTTTTGCTTTCCTGATGCTGGAAGGGGAGGAGAACAGTTACAATCCCTGGGGGGCCTTTACCACCTTCCTCATGAACCTCAGCACCTGTCTGGATGTGATTCTCTACTACATCGTTTCAAAACAATTTCAGGCTCGAGTTATTAGTGTCATGCTCTACCGCAATTACCTTCGGAGTGTGCGCAGAAAAAGCTTCCGATCAGGTAGTTTACGGTCACTAAGCAACGTCAACAGTGAAATGTTATGAATGAAAAGAAGGTTTTGGTCTTTAATTTCTTTATATTCACTTTACTAACTACTCTAAGGCCAGTGGATATTCTGTATGATACTACCAAGTCCCTTCCCTCCTGAAAAAAAAACCACACATAACACTTTTGCGAGATCTTACTACTGTGGCAACATAATTAAATATTCTGAAGTATTCTCATGAACTCATTATTTTTATTTTCAAAACTTGTATAAAACATATTCTTGAGTTACTGGGAGAAAAATATCCAATTTGTATTTCATATTCAAGCCTTATCTAAATACATAGTTGACAACTTTTTGGATTTAATTCTACATGCAAGGGAATCGTGATTTCTACAAAGTCAGTAGGAAAAAAAAAATCCACCTTCTTTTCAAAATACTTCAAATTTTCTTTTTGAGGGGGGAGAGTGCAAGTGAGGGAGGGGCAGAGAGGGGAACAGAGCATCCGAAGCAGGCAATGCGCTTACACACTGACAGCGGCAAGCCTGATGTGAGGCTCCAACTCACAAACCACAACATCATGACCTGACCTGAAATCAGATGATCAACAGACTGAGCCTCCCAGGTGCCCCCAAAATGGTTTAAATTATTAAATTATAATTTGATTAGGGGCACCTGGGTGGCTCAGTCGGTTAAGTGGCCAGCTCTTGATTTCGGCTCAGGTCACGATCTCACGGTTCGTGAGTTTGAGCCCCACTTGGGGCTCTGTGCTGACAATGTAGAGCCTGCTTGGGATTCTCTCTCACCCCATCTCTCTCTGCCCCTCCCACATGCTCTTGGCTCTCTTTCTCTCTCAAAATAAATAAATAAACTTAAAGACTTTTTTTTTTTTTTTAATTGTAATTTTATGGGCACTTGGGTGGCTCAGTCGGTTGAGCATCCGACTTCAGCTCAGGTCATGATCTTGTGGTTTGTGAGTTGGAGCCCCGCATCAGGCTCTGTGCTGACAGCTCTGAGCCTGAAGCCTGCTTCGGATTCTGTGTCTCCCTCTCTCTCTGCCCCTCCCGCACTCATGCTGCCTCTCTCTCTCAAAAATAAACAAACATTGAAAATAAAAAATTTTTAGATTATAATTTTATTAAACCAAAACCAAAGCTTCATTTGATTTAATCTATATTCAGGACTGGTGGTCTAAATTTTACAACGTTTTGTGTTCTAAACACCAAACTTCCAGGATTCCTACACAAACAACTATGTTCAACCCATCACTGTTACTTGCCACAGACCAAAATCAGCAGGAACAATCACCTGAAGGGGCCTGCAAAGGCAAGTGTCAGCAGCCCTCCCCTACTCGGAATTTTTTTTCTTTTGGAAACAGGCTATAGTCATTCAGTAAACACTGAGAGCCTACCATGCACCATACTCTACCTACAACTAATGCAGGAGACCTAATCCGAGACCCTGTTTTTGCCCAATAACCCAAGTTCATTCCTATGACATGAAATTTCTGCTGTATGGTGAACTATCATTCTCCAATATAGTTTAAGCTTCTTACGTGATCAAACATCACACTATAGGAGAATGATTTTTTTTCCTGGGCTGTGTATCACAGTATAACAGCACAAGTCAGGGACCTTGGATTCTCGTCCTAGCCTTGCCATTTAATTTCCCCTAATAAAGTAACAACCAAGTAACTTCCCATTAAAAAAAATTTTTTTTAATATTTTATTTATTTCTGAGACAGAGAGAGAGCATGAGCAAGGGAGGGGCAGAGAGAGAGGGAGACACAGAATCCAAAGCAGGCTCCAGGCTCTGAGCTGTCAGCACAGAACACAACACGGGGCTCGAACCCACGAACTGTGAGATCATGACCTGAGCCGAAGTTGGACGCTTAACCAACTGAGCCACCCAGGTGCCCGTAACTTCCCCATTTAAAAAGAAAAGGAAGTGAACCATCATCTGTAAAGTGTATATTATTCTAAATATTATGGAAGTACGCAAATAAGCCAGCCATAACTTCCTCCCTGCTAAATCACCTTCATTACTCTTTTTTTTTTTATTTTTTAAATTTTTTTTTTTCAACGTTTTTTATTTATTTTTGGGACAGAGAGAGACATAGCATGAACGGGGGAGGGGCAGAGAGAGAGGGAGACACAGAATCGGAAACAGGCTCCAGGCTCTGAGCCATCAGCCCAGAGCCTGACGCGGGGCTCGAACTCACGGACCGCGAGATCGTGACCTGGCTGAAGTCGGACGCTTAACCGACTGCGCCACCCAGGCGCCCCACCTTCATTACTCTTAAGATGATCACCTCCTATTGGGACTAAGAATCAAATAAATGCTTTAGTTATAAATGGATTTCTATAATTAACATGGGTAAATTAATATTCTTTAAAAAAAGATAAGCACAAAGGAGTCTAATCATAAAAAAGAGTTTTAATACTAGAAGATCCTTTAGATGATCTTCTAGTCTTATATATAAAGAAACTAAAGTCCAATGAGGTTAGGTGACTTGCTCAGCTGAAGAACCAGGCCTACAAACCAAGTTCCTGTTATGTCAACCACCAATTTTTCAGTAATAAAAAGCAAACAAGCTCACAGAACATAAACATTCTCAAAGCTACATAAGATAAAGGAATCAAGGTGATAACTGAGATGTAGTTTCTCAACAAAGAGACAACTACTTGAAGTTTTTGGTTTGGACAGTCAAGTGAGCAAGATACCTTAACAAATATCTTAAAGATAGTAAGTATCTTTAAACAAATAATTATTTCTGGAAAAAAGGAAGTAACTCCTGTAACTTATGTATAGGTTTATAGGTTTATAGTCATAGCCTACTCTCAACTATACAGTCTAATCTGTTCTTATGTATTTATCATTTTTAAATTTTATTTTTAAAGATATTATTTTTAAGTACACCCAACATGGGACTCAAACCTACAACCCCCAAATCAAGAGTCACATGCTCCACTGACTGAGCCAGCCAAGTGCCACTTATATAATTTATTAAATGGCAAGTTCTCTGCAATGGCTTTTCTCAATGAGAAGAACTTAATTTGGGAGCACAAAATACAACAAAAGAGGTGTCTGGCTGTCTCAGTGAGTAGAGCATCCAACTCTTGATCTCAGGGTCATGAGTTCTAGCCCCACATTGGGTGTGGAACCCAGTTTAAAAAAAAATACAGTGAAAAACTTTGTTGATACAAAGTGAAAATGTATGTTATGGTTTCCACAGTAAAACTAAATAATCTACAACACAATTACAAAATAATTTTATTAAGTGATGTGATCAGATACATTTTAACATGATGTGTAAAAACTCACGTATTCTGGAGGGATTTGATTCTGAGAAACAATATAATGTCCACATGTAAATACTAACAACTAAAAAATAATGGGTATACAAGGACAGGTGTGTGATGGGCAAGGAGTACTAGAAGCATCTGACATACATAGCTTTTAATGGACCTATCTTTACTTTCAAAACATAATGGTCACATTTTCTGAATTTCAAACAACACTCATGAGAATGTATCAGATGCTATGTATAATTTCTATGCAGAGCACTAGAAAAAGAAATGTACAGGCCTATGGTTCAAAGACCTTACTTTATAGTCTTGTGGGGCTACACTGTAATCAAGACTAGCCCTTCCACATTACAGAACGTGAGGCCATGAGTACATCAAGTAAAACCAGTCCTCCCTCAAACAGCCAGAAGGATGGCATGGAAGGCCCAGGTAATAATGACAATGACAATGACAACGTAATGTAATAAATGCTAGGGATCTTAATAAAGTTATTGGAATACACATAAAAGGACAATTACTCATGCCAAAGGGCAGCAGGGTGCAGAAAGAAAACCAAGCAGGCATGAGTGTACGTATACACAGCATGTTAAGAAAGCTGAGTGACTGACGAAGTGACCTGAAACACAGGACTGGGGCCAGACTATGAGGGATTTGAAGAGAAAGAAGAAAATCAGTGTGAGGTTGTTACTGCTAGGATGTTTGCATGAAAGAGCTTACTTAATTCTTTCCACTGCCTGGGAAGTATACAGTACTGACCCTCAATTTACACGAGGGTCATCTATAAACTGAGCTTAGGAAATGGAACTTAAGAGAAGTAACTTGCTCTAGATTACACACACGTAATAACGTGAGACAGGTGGAATCTTAAATCTGGCATATCTGATGGCAAAGTCTCTGCATTCCCACTATTCCAGGCTGCTGCGATGCCATCTTGGAGGAGTCTGATTTTTATTTTGAAGGAAATGAGGATTTAAAGGATCTTAAAAGGAAGACTGGCATGGTCAAACTTGCATTTTGGAAGGATTAACTTCTGACAACATTGCATGGGATGCTTTGAAGTGAATAGGAAGACTAGTTAGAGAATTGCTACAAAAATCTAGGCAGGAAAAGATTTGAGTTTAGACTGACCTGACAGAAGGAGGAGAGAAGATGGGGTGAATGAGTGATTTACACAGGACTTCGAACTAACAGGACCCGGGCCCTATGCTGTCAACAGGGATGGAAGCCCAGAGATGAGAGCTCCAGAACAGGACAAATTTTCTCTGAGTTGTAGAAGGCACCAGGAAATATAACTCTAGCAAGGTCAGGAGAGGAACATGGACTGGAAATAGAGAGCTGGGAAACAAACAACAGATGTTAACTGTGAAGGAAGTCATGGGAGTGGGCAAGAAAGCCCGGAGTGAGCCGCAAGCAGTAGAGGAGGTCAAAAAGGACCAGGAGAGAACAGTGTGCTGGGGCTCGAGGGAGTAGGTTAGTTCATGAAATAATGGGAGGTCAAAACCATGTATGAGCTACTGAAAGGTCAAATAAAACAACTGAAAATAAGCCACTGCTTTTAAAAATTAGTCAGTTACACAGGGGATAAATCACTGCAATCTATTCCCGAAATCATTATTGCACTGTATGCTAACTTGGATGTAAATTAAAAAAAAAAAAACATACATACGTAAAATTAAAAAATAAAAAAAATTAGTTACTGGTGACATTTATAGGAGAAGTTTTAATAATAGGTTAAAAAAGAGAGAATTAAATAGAAATGAAGAATTGTAGAGAGTGCAGATAAATTTGGCATTGGTGGAAAAGAAAAAGGGTAACAAGATGTTACGTGAAAAATACTGCAAATTATAAAGCAGGCTGACAACAAAAAGAGAAGTTTCCTCTCCTGAGCTTTTGATGCTTCGCTACCATCAAATGAAAGATGTATTTACAAAATACAGAGTTTGTTGAAATAAAGATTTATGTTCCAAGAAGTCTGTTTGAGAAAGCTTTCAAGACTCTAAAAAGCCATACTGTAATGTCTCCTGATTTGAAAAGAGAAATATGTTCTCATTCAGGTGATGGCAAAATTAACATTCATGCTGTCTTCCAATATATTTCCGTAACTCAGGAGGCTGTATAAAGAACCAAAAAGAACTGGCCTAGATAAGAAATGTTTGGGGAAAACTAATGATTTAGTAACACTGCTGCTTTTCTGAATCAACATGGAATCATCCCTGATGACTACACTATTGTCTGCAAAAGCAGAAGAATCACTTCAAACCTCTCAGTGTGATCATAATTACAACCCCTGGAACTCAACAAAACTGTGTAACAATCTGACTCTGACACAGAACTTTACCTGTCTCCATTCAGATATCATTCAGAATCACACATTATTAAAATAGCTAATTTAATGAGCTCATTTAATGACTATGACTATAATTAAGTAAATCCCATAAAGGCTACACTGTAAATAGTAACAACATATGCATGAAGGCCATTTAGATCACTAGCTGTATTTTTAATGTAAAGAAGCAAAGCAAATCTGAATTAAGATATATACAATATCCAAACAGTCCTCAAAAACATGCATCTAAATTAAAATAAGGCAGAAGTTAATACCCACAGAATTTTAAATATCTGATCTTTATTTCACAGTATCTCATCTCTCAGATACTTAATTCCACAACAGTCTAAGGTTATCTATATGTGCTAACTCTACTTTTAGATACTAGTTACTTCATAAATGATTTTTTTGTTTTGTTTTTAAAGAAGATCAATACAATATGAAAGCATATATATATATATATATATATATATATATATATATACACACATACATACATACATACATACACACATACAAACTCTGAGTTAGGTTAGACATTGCAGTCTGGCTACAAAGTTGTAAACTTTGCTTTCTCTTTGGCATAAGTATCTAAATAATATAAATTTTTAAAAACATCATTCTTCAGAAGCTTAACTTCAGACAAATTATTTCCTAATCTAATTAAATTCTGTATTTTTGTGTTTAATTACTTCACAAATCTACAAACAAAATTTCACGATAAAAATACAAAATTAATTCTCTCTTCTGGACCAGGACAGGAAATTCATTTAAAATTCCCTAAAAAAAGACTATAAAACAGATTCTGTTTCAAGAACATAATGAAAATGTGACTAAGTATACATTGGATTTTTTTTACCCATAAAATTAATTTTACTACATCTGTGAGTTTAAAATATTATTTTACTGATTTACAGTAACTTAACTTAAATCAGATTTAAGTAATTATTAAGCTAATCTTTGAGAGCTACTTACAATCCAGAAGGCAAATTCCCGGCTGCAGCAATACCAAAGGAATACCACACAGCCTCAACGAGGATGAAGTCAACCAAGGCCGACAAAACCCAGGAACCCAGCAAAAAGGACTAAAAATAAAACAGGAAGAACATTATTGAAAGGAGTCTTTCCGGGGGCACCAATGTGGCTCAGTCAGCTAAGCGTTTGACTCTTGATCTCCACTCAGGTCTTGAACTCAGGGTCATGAGTTCAAGCCCCGCATTGGGCTCCACTCTGAGCGTGAAGCCTACTTTAAAAAAATAAATTAAAAGTAAATTAAAAAAAAAATTTTTAAGTGGTGTTGAAAGGAGTCTTTGAAAAATAAACTAACATTTATTTAATTAGAACCAGCTCTATATTACTTTTTAATATTTGTTTTTATTAGAACAGTGTTTTCAGAACAGGGGAGTAAAGCCATATTGGTCAAATGAATTAACACTTCCATAATTTCCAATATGGTAAAAAAAATAGATATTTATAGCATGATTTATTTTTAACAAGTAACATACAAACCATTAAGCAAAATAAGTGATTAAAATGTTATTAAAGTCAGAATCCTAATAAAAATTTTTATTGCCCACACACATCTGATATTATCTATTATCATTATCATTTTATTATGTTAGTGGCTTAAATTTAAAATTCCTGGGGCGCCTGGGTGGCGCAGTCGGTTAAGCGTCCGACTTCAGCCAGGTCACGATCTCGCGGTCTGTGAGTTCGAGCCCCACGTCAGGCTCTGGGCTGATGGCTCGGAGCCTGGAGCCTGTTTCCGATTCTGTGTCTCCCTCTCTCTGCCCCTCCCCCGTTCATGCTCTGTCTCTCTCTGTCCCAAAAATAAATAAAAAACGTTGAAAAAAAAAAATTTAAAATTAAAATTCCTTGGTTAATAGTCATGCTCCAAATCAGATAGATAATTAAAAGATAACTGTTAATAATAACACCAAGCTAAACAAAATAAAACTATTTAAAAGTAAGAAAACAAAAACATTTTTTTCCAGTACCTAAGTAGCAAAGGAAAAATACATAAAAACTTACTGCAAATTTTCTGCTTCCATATCTTCTTTCAAATATCCTAAAATTATAAATAAGCAGACTACTGCAGAAAGTATCTTTCAAATCAAGGCAAATTATTCTTCCACATATCAACCTCCAAATCTAAATGGGGATTTAAAACAGAGTAAGAGTAAGATTTGTTTAGATCTCTGCCTTACCAAATTTATTACATTTACTTTATACTGCTTATTTTCAATGCTCTAATTTAATAAAAATAATGACGTACACACAAATGGAAAACTCCTCCATGTAGGCGGTCGCCACCTTTAGAGCACAGATGCCCATAAAGTGGAGCATCAGAAGGGGACTTTTGCCTACTTGGCCAGATAAACCAAATCAATCCTGCAAATCAGAAAGGTACCAACTGAGGGCCAAAGGGACCTTCCGTTCCCTTGCAACAGTGGTTCTCAGGGCTGGCCATACACTAGAATCCCCTGGGGGGGTCTTATTAAAAAGCACACCAAGGCCCAGGCCTACCGCTAGATTTTTCAACTCAGTTGGTCTAGGGTGAGGACTTGGCATCAGTATATGTGAGTACATGCGTGTGTACGTGTGTTTGTGGGGAGAGGGTTAGTTTATTCAGGTGATTGTAGCCAGGGTCAAGAACCAGTGCATTATAGCAACTGAAACAATACAGAGGCTGTATTGTATTCTAACAGAAAGCAGTGGTTTGGATAAATAACTGAAAGACTTTCAGAGGAACTTGACAGCTCCAACATTTGCAAAGGTATTAATTATACCACTATGAAGAAAAGTTTCAGTGTTCCAGAAGTAGAGTGTTATGCTTAAAATGGCTATTCAAGTATGTAGCAAAGAAAAGGTGGTAGGTTATATACCATAATTTGCACTAACACTGTGATATTGTGATTTATGATAAGAAATACAGATTTGGTCTTGTACTCTCATTTCTGGCACACAGCCCTTAAACCCTTGGAATTTCCTAAGCGATGAAAGCCATAAAGGGTGTCTTTTATTATGTCAATGTGTGACTTTTAGATGCACCTAAGAATGGGGCTGGCTGCCAGGGGAATCAACCTCAGGATTAGGGGGTTGTAACTCTCAGTCCCACCCTCTGACCTCCCAGGGAAGAGGCAGGGGCTGGAATCTGGATCAACTGCCAATGGCCAATGATTTAATGAAGCTTCTTCCATTAATACCCAAAAGGCCAGGGTTCAGAGAGCTTCCGGGTTGGCGAGCACAAGGTGCCTGAGAGAGACCAAGGAAGCTCTGTGCCCCTTCCCCATCCCTTGCCCATTGCATTTCTTCTATCTGGATGTTTATCTGTGTCTTTTATCCTATCCTTTTGTAACAAACAAGTAATTCAAAGGTAAAAATGTTTCTCTGAGTTCTGTGAGCCATTCTAGCAGATTAATCAAACCTGAGGAGGGGGTCATGGGAACCTCTGATTTAAAGCCAGCCAGTCTTAAGTACTAGTAACAATTTAGACTTGCAACTGGCATCTGGTGTCCAAAGGGGAGATCATGGTAACCCCTAATCTGTTGCCACTTGGTCAGAAGCACAGGTAACAATCTGGGCTTTGCATGGTGGAGGAGGAGGAGGCAGCCTTGTGGGACTGAATCCTTAACCCGTGAGATACGACACTATCTCCAGCCAGTTATCAGGAGTTGGCTGAATTAGAGGACACCTAATTGGTGTCCAAGAATTGCCTGGTGGTATGGGGAAAGCTCCTCCATTGGAACTGGTGCGAGAACGTCCCTTTCACACTCCCAACTCACACACAAGACCCAGCAGCAGCATTTTCAATGAGACCAGCCCATAAATCTCAAAAGCCATAGAGTTCTGCTCTTCCCAGAAGCAAAAACCCAAGGGAAATTTCCTACTTGATATAACCACCACTATAAAAGTATTTCATAGATTCACAATCTGTTAGACCTGGAAGAGCTTCAATCATCTGATCAATACTCAAACGTTGAATATAAAATTTTGAAATGTTAAGTATGAAAATGTTTCCAAAAATGTTAAAAATGCATACTAATGATTTAAAAAACCCAGATTTAACATTGTTTTTTCTTTTGAAATTGTAAATTGCATTTCCATGAGTAAGAAGTGAGAAGGGACATGCCTAGTAGTAAAAGGATATACTGCAACTGCTTCATTATAATCTGCTTTCCTGAATAGCAATATAAAACTAGAAAATTTACTTGCTAATGGAATATTAATAAACAATCATTTGTTAAAAATTTAGAGGCTTCAAGGGACTAAGAATAGCAGAAAAGAAATAGCAAGTCAAGAAAAAGGTCCATCTCCTCTCCTCCCACGGGCCAGTAGAACAGAGCTCACCTGGAAGTCATCCTTGATGGCTTGGAGGTCATACACGAAGAACCTCTGACAGTGCGGTAGGAGGAGGGCCAGCAAGAGGGACAGGGCACTGGGGACCAGCAAAAGACCCTTGGACAGAGGGGCCTTATCTAGGAGAAAGAAAACTTCTTTCAGAATGATTGATTCTAAGATTTAAAAAACTACCTGGGTGAAAAGTAAGAGAATTCACTTCTATTACAATGAAGACCAAGTTTGCAAACTCTGGAATTTAGTTCTTATTAACATGTATTTTCAAAACCTGTACCTGCAGAGGTAAGTGATCAAAGGGCACTGGAAAACACGTGGAATTTGCTGGCAGGGGTTCACTGTTCTTTGGCTTTTACATGAGACCAAACCAAGTTTACAGCCAGTAACTTCCACCATTAAGAAAAGTCACCGAAGTGTGAAGAAATTGAGGAGGATGTCTTCTATTAAATTGACCAGTTAGCTCCGAGCATGCATGGGGTTCACAACACATCAACATTTATTTAAAAAATTTAAAGGGCAGTTAAAAGTGCTGCCACTTCTGACTACAGTGGCATGCTGAGATTTTCCCCCATGGGTACTACCGGGGCCCAAGTCAGTTTCTCATCTGAGAGCCGCATCTGAGTCTTATACGGCCTTCACGTTACAGCTCAATGGCCACTTCCTCCATCAGCCCCAGTGAACCATTTAACCCTCAGGGGCTTTTCCCCACTCTGCACCCTTGTTTCCAGGTACAGCCTGTCACAGCTCCTTGGACGTATGAAATGTTCAGATCATCAACAGGTAAGGCCAAGGGAAAGTATCACCGATGGCAACATTCTCAGATTGTGCCAAGTATACTTTAACTGTATTCATGAGAAATTCCTGGGAGTGAATCTACTAGTTACAGTTGGTAATGTGGTTATTGCACCCATTTAAGCATATAAAAATAGACCAACTGTTTCCTTTCTGGTAAGGTCTTGCACACATCTGAATTGGAACCATTAGTAAAAGGAGCTACGTGCTGTCTTCGTGACCCAGCTGCAATCAAAGCTCCAGGGAATCTAAAAATTGAGAGCTCGTCATTGCCTAGCATCTCAAAAGTATGGAAGAGCACTGTGGCTATGAGCATGACCAACCTAAATTCTATCCTGAGCCATTTAAGCTTTTATCTGCTCACCTACAAAATGAAGGGAAGACAATCTATCTTAAAAGTATATGAGGAGCAAGTGAAACGAAGAATGCAGAGAGGGGAGACGGCTCTTGCCACCACACTCTCACCACCCAGGAGAAAGGGCTTCCTCTGCCCCAGAGAAGCTCCGTCATCTTTCTGACGGGGCAAAAGACGGAGTAGGGGTGATAGAGTTGCACCCTGAAGGGGCAGTGAGGATCCTGTTTCCTTCTTCAACTTGGGTTTCCACCTATCCTCATGAAATGGGCCTGACAGTCATTCCTGCCCCTACCTTGCCAGCTCAGGAGCAGCTTGATGTTACTGGAGGAAATGGTACGGCTGAGCTGCAACATTTCCCTGCAGGTGCACGGTCTCAAACCTCAGTGGACGCTCTCCACCAACCAGCAATCTACTGCTTTTCTCCAACTTCTCATTTTCATAGGACCTCCTCCCCTCTCCTCAAACCTCCCTGTTCCACACTCCTGACTTGACTCACATGTCACCAAGTGAAGAAATAAATAATGACCTCTGATTATTTCAACCATGCCCTAAAATTAATAAGCACCTCTTATAAACACACATTATCCGACACCCTGGGGTGCAATAATTAATGATGGACAAAGTCACACTCCTTTGTGGCCTAGACAGGATAAAAAAGAAAATACACAAAGCTAGGTGATAATGTATTGTGTCAGAGGGAAACAAATGCTATAGAAAAATGAAGCAGGATAAAAAGTGTGGTGGTGTTACCCACCGTGGATTTCCTGGTCTCTTTCCAGATACATGATAAGACTGCTTAGCCACTCATACCTGCTCCTAGCTGAAGTTAGGTATGACAACATGACTTGCTTTGGCCAAGTAAACGTGACAGATGTCACTCCTGTGGAGATACTTGAAGAGCAGTGAATGGTGTTTCCCTCTGCCAGTGCTCAAGATGGCAGCTAGACTATGAGACGGATCCCAGAGTGAAGACAGTGTGGAGCAGACCTCCCAGGTGACAGAGGAGTACCTTCAGTGGGAAACAAAACTTGTCATTAAAACGACAAGGTCCCCAATATTTTGCAGTTGTTTGCCACCGCAGCATGACCTAACCTATCCTGATTTAGGGGAAAGCACAGTACTGATGGGAAAGAGGGGCGTTGTTTTACATAAGGTGATTCAAAGGCCCTTCTGATATGGTGACATTTGAGCAGGGACCTGAGGAAGTGGGCCTTGCAGGTATCTGGGGAACTGTATTTCTGGCAGAGAAACAGCAAGCTTGAGACAGGAACATGCTCAGTACGATTAAGTAGCAGTAAGGATGCCAAAGGCAGCTGAGAGCAAAAGAAGCAAAAGGCAGACAGGCAGGATATAAGGTCAAAGAAATGGGGTAGTGGACAGTGCAGAGCCCTGTAAGCCAGCATAAGGACTTTAACCTTTCCTCTAGGAGTGAAAGAATATTTGGGGGGATTTAAGGAGAGGAATAACATTATCAGACATGTTTTCAAAGAATCATTTTGGTGGCTATACTGAGAAGAGATTATGGGAAGGCAAGTGTAGAAGAAAGGAGACCATTTAGGAGGCTATCATGATAATCCAGGAAGGGGTAAGGATGGCCTGCACCATGGTGGTTTAGGTAGGGGTGGTAAGACTGGCAGAACTAGGATATGCTTTGAAGGTACAGCAGGCAAGATTTGCTGGCTGACTGGGTGTAAAGTATGGGCAAAATGGAGAAGTCAACGTTTTTGTTCTGAGCAACTGGAAAAACTGCTGCCAGTTACTAAGATGGAAAATCCCAGGGCTCCTGGGTGGCTCAGTCATTGGGCGTCCAACTCTTGATTTTGGCTCAGGTAGGTCATGATCTCACAATTCATGGGATCAAACCCTATGTCAGATTCTGCACTGACAGCACAGAGCCTTCTTGGGATTCTCTCTCTCTCTCTCTCTCTCTCTCTCCCTCTGCTCCCTACCTCAAAATAAATAAATGAACGAATGAATGAATGAATGAATGAGAAGAGAGAGAGAGAAAGGAAGGAAATTCCATCATCCTTGCCTTTCCTATGTGTACAAGACCTAGGCCCATCTTGAGAATATTCCCAAACCCCCATCCCTATCCCCACTTGGCCAGCGCTTTACCCTCTACACCAATGCTACCCAAAGTAACCAGTCCACGAACTGCCAGCAGTCACACAGTTAGGTATGAAGTTTGCAGCAGAATGTGAACCAGCACACTGCATCCTTCAGGAAGTCTCACTTTGAAGAAAAAAAAAAAAATCAACTGAACTGAACATGTGCTTTGCTCAAATGTCACCTTATCTGTGAATACCCCATGTAACTAACTTTCTATCCCCTTTGTTCTGGATTATTTTTTTCATAGCACTTATCAACAACTGACTTATTAAACAGTGATTCATCAAATCTATGATTCAAACTGTAAGATAAACCATTATTTTAGGTGTCACTAAAAAAGAAACACTGCCTTACAAAATTCTAAGATGGCATCAATTATAAAATTCACCCAATTTTAGAAACACTAAAATGTGAAAAATGCAACTTAGAATCAAGAAATAGGTTTCTTTGTGTGTTGCTTCTTCAAGGCAGCAACTTTGATATATTCACTGCTGCAGTATCCCCCTTGCCTGGAACAAGCCCTGGCCCATTAAGGCAGTCAACAAATGTCTGTTTAATTAAAGGTGACTGATGTATAAGAGGTGCTCAATAAATACTGGTGGAAGCCACCCAGTGTCCATCGATGGATAAGTGGATAAACAAAATGTGTTCTACACATTTTTTTTTAATTTTTTTTTTTCGTTTTCAACGTTTTTTATTTATTTTTGGGACAGAGAGAGACAGAGCATGAACGGGGGAGGGGCAGAGAGAGAGGGAGACACAGAATCGGAAACAGGCTCCAGGCTCTGAGCCATCAGCCCAGAGCCTGACGCGGGGCTCGAACTCACGGACCGCGAGATCGTGACCTGGCTGAAGTCGGACGCTTAACCGACTGCGCCACCCAGGTGCCCCGTGTTCTACACATTTAACAGAATAGTATTCCCTCTTGAAAAGGAAGGAAATTCTGACACAAGCTACAAGAGGGACAACCTTTCACACATTATGCTGAGTGAAATAAGCCAGAGACAAAAAGATAAATACCATATAACTCCACTTATATGAAGTACCTAACTAGTCAAACTCATAGAAACAGGATGTAGAATGGTGGTTGCCAGGTGGTGGGGGAGGGAGGAATAGGGAGTTGTTCAATGGTTACAGAGTTTCAGTTTTACAACATGAAAAGAGTTCTAGAGATAGATGCACAACAACGTGAGTGTACTTAATGCCACAGAACTGTACCCTTAAAAATGGCTGAGATGTTGATTTTATGTTATGTATATTTTACAACAATTAAACATCAAGACAAAAATAAATAAAATACTTACTGAATTAATAACTGATCCTACTTATACAATCATTTTAATTCTGGCCTGAACAAACCCCCAAAAATACAAATCTGATAACTTAAATCAGGTAACTCTATCTGTAAGTCCTCCTCTTAAGATGAGCAATATCAGGATCCCAAAAGTCTATGCACAAAGCAACAATGTACAAATGTCCCAGAAATCCCACATCATAGGACTATGGACAGCAAGATGTACAACCAACTCACGATGTGTACATTTCACTATATGAAAATTTTAATCCCCCCCAAAAGAACTTTAAACAATTATTAAATTCAAATTAATGACATGTTTAAGAGTGTTTAGTGTGTTTAGAGATACAGTGCTACAACTTACTTTGAAATACATACAAAAATAAGATGGACTGATGAAATAAACAGAGGGATGGATATGTGATAAAGCAAATACAAGAAAATGTTGTAGAATCTAAGTTGGTAGGTCCATGGTGTTAACTGTACCATTCTTTCAACATTTAAGCATGTTTGAAAATCTTCATAATAAAACGTGGCAGTTGGGGGGGGGGGAGGCGCACACAGTGAATCACAGAATTTGAAAGCTGAGAAGAACCTCAAAATACATACAACAAAAACTGATAGAACTGAAAACAGCAACAGATAAATCCCAGGTTGGATGCTTCAGCACTCCTCTCTTGGTATCGATAATAAAAGACAGAAAATCAGTGTTACGGACTGAATTGTGTCCCCCCAAAATTCATATACCCCAACCCTCAATGTGACTCTATGTGGAAACAGGGCCTTTAAAGAGGTATAAAAGAAGCCATAAAAGTCGGGACCTAAGAAGACGAGACACCAGGGATGCACACATACAAAGAAAGACCATGTGAACCCACAGGGAAACAGCCACCTACAAGCCCCGGAGGAAGGCCTCAGGAAAAACCAAACTCGCCAACATCTTGAGCTTAGACTTCCTCCAGCCTCTCAACTTGTGAGAATATAAATTTCTGTTGTTTAAGCTATGCCGTCTGCGATATGCTCTTATGGCAATCAGTGAAAATACATAAGACTTGAAAAACAACATCGACCAATTTGACCTGAATGACTTTTATTGAACACTCCACCCAACAACAGCAAATTACATTTTTTTTTTCGACTGCATTTAGAACATTCCCCAAGAAAGATCATGTTCCAGGTCATAAAACTCACTTCAATAAATATAAAGAAATTAAAATCATACAAAGTATGTTCTCCAACTATAAGAGAATTAAACGAGAAAATAACAGGGGGCGAATGGAAGGCTTAGTTGAGTGTCTTGGGTCATGGGATCGAGCCCCACATGGGGCTCCATAGTGAGCATGGACATTCTCTTAACATTCTGCTTATCATTCTCTCTTTTCCTCTGACCCTCTCCCTTTCTCTTCCTCTCTGAAATGAAATGAAATGAAATGAAATAAAAAAACAACAGAAAGATGGATGGAAAATCTCCCCCAAATTAGAAAATAACATATATAGTATCTAGGTCAAAGAGGGGAGTCACAAGGAAAATTAGAATATATGTTAACGACAATGAAAAGTGAAAGTACAATCAAGCAAAATTTGTGGCCTGAAAATAAAGCAGTATTTAGAGGGAAATTTATAGCATTAAATGCTTATACAGGAAGAGAAAGTTCTCAGATAATGATATAGGCTGCAAACTTAAAAAAAAAAAAGGAAAAAGAAGAGCAAATTAAACCCTAAGCAAGTAGATCAAAAGAAATAATACATGGGCAGGTCAATGAAATAGAAAACCAAAATATAACAGAAAAAAAAATCAATAAAACTAAAAGTGATTCTTTGAGATCAATGAAATTCATACAACTCTAGGAAGACTGATCAGAAAAAAAAAAAAAAAAAAAAGGAGACACAAGTACCAATATCAGGAATGAAGGAGAGGGCATCACTACAGATCCCTTGGACATTCATAGGATAATAAAAAGTTGCACAACATTGTAAAATGTACATAATGTCAGTGGACTGTACACCTAAAAATGTTTAGAATAGTAAATTTCATCTATGTACTTTTTAGCACAAATAATTTTTAAAAAAATAAGGGGATAGTAGAAATGATATTTTGTCCCTTTATTTGACAACTTAGATGAAATCGACAAATTTCTTGAGAGATACAATCTACCAAAGCTCACTCAAAAAGAATTGGGTAACTTGAATAGTTCTATAGAACTACAGAAATGAAGAAATTTAATTTCTTAGTTAAAAGTCTTCCAACAAAGAAAACTCCAGACCTGATGGCTTCACTGGAAAATTCTATCAAGTATTTAAGGGAAAAAGAGTACCAATTCTGCACAAATTCTTCCACCACAAAAAAGAGGACAGAACAGTTCCCAATTCATTTTATGAAAACATTACACTGATACCAAAACCAGACACACATTAAAACAAAAGACGGTATCTCAGGAACAGAGATGCAAAATTCTCAACAAAATGTCAGCAAACTGAATTCAGCTACACAGAAAAAGGATAAAACATCAGAACCAAGTGAAGTTTATACCAGGAATGCAAAGCAACTCAATGTACTTCACCATATCAATAAAGAAAAATATACCACATAACTCTGTTCACATCCTGTACAACTATCTGCTTATTTTACGAAGTCACTTTTTGTCAATTCATGAGACAAAACTGGCCACATACTGCTGTGTAGTTAATGACAGGCTGTCTCCTTGATCAAATCTTACTACTAATTCTATCCAACATGTATTGAGCACTTACTAAGAGCAAAGTACTATACACAGCACTTTATGTGTACTACCTCGCTCCTGACACTCGCACCTCAGGACCTCTACAGCTGCTACTCCCTCTACCCAAAATGTTCTTCCCAAGTCCAGTGTATCCTCATCATTCAGTCCCCATTTCAAATAGCATCTCCTCAGACTGGCTTTCTCTTATAACTCATATATTGCTCTGGAGCACATCATCCTGTTTTATTTATTTTATAGCATTTTTCACTATTTGAAATCCTTCTTTGCTTACTTCTTGGTCTCCTTCACCGGAATATAAACTCTATGAAGGTAGGGTCCTTGTTTGTCTTGCTCTCTGATATATTCCCACGCCCAGAACAGCACCTGGCACACGGTCATGTTTCAGTGTATTTGGTGAATGAATTATGTGAGGTAGAAACCACCCTCTCTAAATGTAGATACACGAGAAAACCGTGACTCAAAGAGAAGCTACCTGTCCATGTCTTGGAGTTCCACTGAAAGTAAAGGTCAAGACAAAGGGTTATAGACAGGTGGTGTATTTTGGAATGTGATCCCAGGGAGCAGGAATTAAGGACATGGGGAATCAAATAGGGAGGGAGAGTCAGTGCAAGGATTCATTATCAAATTGGGCACCACTACAAGCGATAGATGTTTCTGACCAGTGTTTGATCCGCAGTTTTTTCTAAGAAGCCTTGCGAATGTATCTCAGAACCATGACCAAGGGAAGACAGAAAAGCATTTTTATCCATCATCCTTCAATAGTCTCGAGTGGCCACAGAAAAGAAGCCCTGTGGGAGGAACAGACAAATACACTTTGCCAAACCAGACCAACTAATCCAAATAAGACTGTAGAAAAACATGGAATAAGAGGTGAGGACCAGTGCGCTGAAATGCTGTGCGAGGTGTCTGCTATACTGGCTAGGGAGAGGCAGAGCCAGGTTCAAACCCTGATGATCTGACTGCAAATAAAACTGCTTCCTATGCTGCACTGACACCGAGCTCCAGGGATAAAAGGGACTTTCACCTGCATGGTAGGTTTTAAGTGAAAGACATATACAGTGACAAACGTCGGTACTAGAAATCAAAGTGGTGCCCTATATACTAAAGTCAATGCAACTGTGACTAGAGACATAAAGACTGCAGCTCTGCAACACAGAGCAGTGGACACTTATTAAATGCTGAACTGATCAAAAGTTTTAAAAAATACATAAACCCTCTCATCTAAAAAATATATATATTTATCTAGGAATTTAGCCCAAAGTAATTATCATGGATGTGCACAAAGATTTTGCTACAAAGATACTCATCACAGCAACGTTTATAATAGTGAAAAGACTAGAAACGACATGAATTTCCAGCAGGAAAATGGATAAATTATGTTCTATCCGTAAATTGGAATAATATTCGATTTTAAGTAGCAGAAAACTATTTCATGCATTGGGAAGATGTTCCTAAATAGTAAGTACGCAACATTTCTGGCAGATTTATTATATAATATTTTTAAAAATAGTACATGAGTTTAAGAAGCATCTATCAAAATATTACAAGTGGTAATCTCTGAATGATCTGTTCATAAGATATTCAAGTTTTTTTAATAAAAAATAATTTTTGTTTAGTTAGCTACTAATTCAGTAAAAAGTTTCATGAAATCGCTATGCACTGAGGTAAGGCAAGTCACTAGCAATCTTCTGGCCTCCCTGTGAGTAGAGCCAGGAAGTGGTTCATACATGAAGTAACCAAGCAGTGATCAAATTAAACTTTAAAAAAAAGTCACTTCTCTGCAACAGGTCCTTCCACCTCTGAAAATAGAGATGTTATAAATTTTGAGAACAGACAATGCATTAATCTAAAAGTAAAGCTGCAAAACATCTATGCCCAAGATAATATAAAACAGCAAAGATTAAGATACTTTCTTTTGGGTCATTCACCTCTTTGGTACAACCAAAGTACACAGCCATGTCTTTGTGGCAGTGCATAGCAATCAGGCTTTGTTGACTATGTATCATCCTAAAATAATTATTACAGTATATGTGGATTACTTCACACCAGGCACTGTGCTTAAAAAAACACTTTCTGCATACTGCCGTCTCAGTGAATGTTTAACGTAACCATGCGGCAGCAATTACTTATCTGCATACTCTAGGTGAAAAATAGGCTTAAAAAGGTTAAATTACTTGCCCAAGGTCACAGCTAGTTAGTTGAGGGGCTGAGATTAAACCTAGTTCTGCCTTGACTCTAAAGAAAAAAAGGTTTTCTAATGTAGAACAAGGAAATATGATTATCTTGATATCATGGTCCATGGTCCAAAAAGATTTTCATTATTACTATTTTTAGTGCTTTGCATATTATATTTTTGGTTCCTCAAAAAATTAAACACAGAATTACCATCTGAACCAGCATATCTACTCTTTGTTATACACCCAAGAGAACTGAGAACAGATGTTCAAACTAAAATTTAAATATGCACAGCAGCACTATCATAATAGCCAAAAAAGTGAAAACGCCCCCCAAATGTTCATCAGCAGATGAACGGACAAACAAAATGTGGTCTATCCTTACAACAGAAAATCATTCAGTCAGAAAGGGACTGTAGTGCTGATACCTGCTACAGTATGGATGGACCTTGAAAACATGTTAAGTGAATGAAAGCAGCCACAAAAGCCACATACTGCATGATTCCATTTACATGTAATGCTCAGAATTTAAAAATCCATACAGACAAGAAGCAGATTAGTGGCTGTCAGGGGAAGGGAAGAGAAGGGAATGGTGAGTGGCTGCTTAATGTGGGTACTGGGTTTCTTTTTGGGGTGATAAAAGTTCTGGAATGGGACAGTGATAGGTAATGATTGCACAACAACGTGAATGTACTAGAAGACAACGACTGAACACTTTAAAATGGTGAATTTTGTCTTATGTGAATTCTACCTGAATAAAACTACATGACTTTTCCGTACTGAGGACACTAACCACAGATCTTGCAAAGCTTAGCCATGTGGGCTGTAACAGAAGCATCACAGCTAATGAGAGAGAGAAGGGCTGGGACTGGGGGGAAGAAGGCAGCAACCCAGCAACTCCACCGTCCCCACAAGGCGCCCATGTAAAAATACACTCGTCAAAAACCCCAGTGTGGTTCACACCCCAGAGAGGAGAGGCCGCCATATCCTATCATATTGGTTTTCCTATTTCTGACCACCTGACTATTTGGTAAACTTCTCAGGGTTCCACAAGAATACTGTCTCATGAAGTAACTTCCTGAAAGTTTTCATCAGAAAGAGGCTAAAGCAAAAATAAGTGTAGAAGTCCAAAAAAGTGCAATAACCCGGGCACCACCAGGGACACCTCCTGCTTCCGTTATGATTTTTTCTTTGGGCCTCCAGGCTTCCCAGAAGAAAACTCAATGAAACTTATCTTCAGTGACCAAGTTAGGGAGGAACGAGAGTGCCTTCTGGTGTAATCTCAACAAAGACTTCCATAAAACTGCCTGGGAATCAAAAGGTCTCAAGTTTATTTTTGTTACATTCATTTCCCTATGGTGTTCAAAAGTAAAATGCTGTAAGCCACCCACAAATCCACTCCTGTTCCTCATGTACCAAAGACAATTCACTGACACCGGGTTCCTGCCACACTGACTGACTCCTCCTCAAAGAGGTCACCAAACAACTGGGCAGAGTGCCTGGCTCACAAGGGCAGCCAACACATGCTGGTTACCGGACCGGTGCTTGTAAAATGTATCAGGGAAGCAAACAAGAGAAAAGACTAATAACAATTTCAAAAAAACAAGAACAAAGAGGCAAGGAGGAGAACGTGGCTTTTGTATATTGATACAAAAATATATTCTGTACCTAAAATGTTTAGAGAGTGTGAGTTAGGTGCGAAAAAACGGCAATAAAATTTGAAAAGAAGTTCTAAAACAGGGCATAACACAGCAGCTTGCATGCCAGAGAAAAGTGTGTCATATCTGCAACTCATCAACAATGGCATCAGTCACTTTTATTTTGGTCCTGCCACTATGCTGGACACTACTCAGGTTTATCCTTCTTAGGAAGATTTTATACAAACATTAAGCTTTTCGTTAAGCATAAAAAGTAGTAATTGTTAAAAATGCTAATTAGACAGGGAATACAATTATAATAAAATAATAATTTAATTTTTTTTTAATTTTTACATTTATTTATTTTTGAGAGACACAGAGAGACAGAGCACAAGTGGGGGAGGGGCAGAGAAAGAAGGAGACACAGAACCCGAAGCAGGCTCCAGGCTCCAAGCTGACGGCACAGAGCCCGATGCAGGGCTCGAACTCACAAAGCCCAAAGAAGAAAACTATGAATGTTACACATAAATAGAGAATAAATTATCCAACAGTAAGAACAACTCTGAAAAAGTGAATGAAGAGGTTTGTGCATAGTTCTGAACTCTGCAATAAACTCTGAGAGAGAGAGAGAGAAAAAAAAGTAATTTTAAAAAAGGGAAAAATGTGTGGTTATTGGCAAGGAAATCTGTTCAAGTCCTAAAAAGGTCAGGCAGGAATCAGTGAAACAGGGGAAGTAGACGGCATAAAGTACATGATCAGTAGACTTCTGTCACTTAACAATTCAGCCCGACGTTGCCACACTGTCATCTTAAGACATAATCAAACGCTGGATTTCAGTCTTTAATACTCCAACTTTAAAACGTTAGAAAGTCGGGCACCTGGGTGGCTCAGGGGGTTAAGCATATGGCTTTGGCTCAGGTCATGATCTCATGGTTCACGAGTTCAAGTCCTGCACTGGATGAGCTTGAGCCCAGCTTCAGGAGAGCATGAGCCCTGCTTTTCTCTTTCTCTCTCTCTCTCTCTCTCTCTCTCTCTCTCTCTCTCTCTCTCTCTCTCTGTCTCTCTCTCTCCTTCCCTCCCTCCCTCCCTATCTCTGTGCCCCTCATGGGATTCTCTCTCCATCTTTCTCTCACTTGCCCCCTAACCTGAAAGAAAGAAAGAAAGAAAGAAAGAAAGAAAGAAAGAAAGAAAGAAAGAAAGAAAGAAAGAAAGAAAGAAAAAGTCGGGTGCTTTGGGTGGCTCAGTGTGTTAAGTATCCGACTCTTGATTTCAGCTCAGGTCAAGATCTCACAGTCATGAGACTGAGCCCCCGTTTTGGGATTGTCTCTCCCTCCTCTCTCTGACCCTACGAGTGCGCACATGCACCCGTGCTTTCTTTCAAAATAAACATGTAAAAATAAGTAAATAAAATGTTGCACATTAACTTTCCTCCTCACCCCCAAAAGCCTCACTACCAACACACGAATCAAACAAAACATATCTGTGTGGGCTGCCCCTTTTCAAAGCCTGGCCTAGAGAATCGCCAGAGAGGGAATGTCTATCAGAGAGATGTTAATTTAAGAGAGGGCTGAGCTGAGGGGTGCCTGGGTGGCTCAGGTGCTTAAGTGTCCAACTGGATCTTGGCTCAGGTCATGATCTCGCAGTTTGTGGGATCAAGCCCTGCATCGGGCTCCGTGTTGATGATGTGGAGCCTGCTTGGGATTCTGTGTCTCCCTCTCTGTGCCCCTCCCTGGCTCCGTACTCTCTCTCTGCCTCTCTCTCTCAAAATAAATAAACTTAAAAAAAAAAACCAAACTTTTTAAGAGAGGGCTGAGCTGTAAAGGCCAAGTACAGGGAAAGTGCGGCCAGTAACAGCTTCATGACAAACCATAGATGGTTCTCCATGTTCAAAGACCTAATGAATCTTTGAATGAACAATGGATGACAAATAAGGATACCACAGCTACAAAGATAGACACTAGAACATCTGATTAAGACAAATGGGAGAGGCAGTAACCTATTCAGCAGATGTTTAATGTAGACTAAATGGGCCTATTTTGGGAAAAGATGCAGACAGAACATATTTCTGCAAGGTAGAGAAATCCAAGTCTGATTTGAAAGTTTTGAGGATCCAAGGAACCTCTCCCTTTTGGGTCTGGTGGAAAAGCATAAGAGAACCAAACTTAAAATCTATTTGTTTGGACTTGTATGTGGCGTTTGGGCACCTACTCTGTGTGTGAGCATGCTACTGACATCTCTAATCCCCAGGGGCTGAAACTGGCTAGCTGATGGGGACAAAAGCCCCACTTAAACTCTACGTACTAAAATTAATTCTAAAAGGATTAAAGCATCAAATAAAAGCAAGGAAAATAAAAAGACAGCTAGATGAAAGTTCAAGGTGACAGACTCATACACCTGTCCACTTTTCCTCCCTTCTAAAGTTATACTGAAATAAGAACTCTCAAAACACCAGAGAAATGTCTCCTTCCAGAGTCCAGGGAACTAATCAATAAATACCAAGACCTCGGGAGAAGTATGACCAACAAGAATTACTCATCAGAATAATTTAGAGTATTTCTCAAACTTCAGTCATTCCCACTGTAGCACCACAATTTTGCTATATCCCAGTATCACCTATCATTTAATATTTTCTTTAAATCATTTATGATTTAATTAAATAAGCATATTTTAATTGAAATTTAGTATTACCACAGTAAATGGAAAATGAGTGTCAGTCTGTCATCAGTAGGTGGTAACTACAAAAATAAACACACTTTACTAAATTCTTACTAATATTATTGCTGATAGGAAGACCTGGGCCTGCCTCCTGTTCTCTGCTACCATAGGAAATGAGCTGCTATGAGAGAGGTTTTCAGACTAGTATCTGAGACTTGCTCTTTGATACAATCAAGACGAAAAAGAACTTTCTGAAAGGGAGTCATTATCTTACCTTTGTGTCAATGGCACTTCACGTTGGGCCCACATCCTGTTTAAACCATCTCTGTACCGTAAACACCACACGTGCACAGGTGACAGCTGGGCCAGTAGGCCCTTCCACCAAACCCTGCCCTGAGACACACTTTCTCACATTTCTTCCCACACACGGCCATTCATTCATTCCAACACTCCAGATAGAAAAAAATCTTTACCCCAAAATAAAATCTAAGAAACGCTCTCTGAAGAAAGGGGGCAAAGTAATTTGGGAAGACATTGAGAGGGTCAGAAAAAAAGTAGAAAAGAGCTTGGGGCAACATCAAACTCCCAAAGCAGATGGCAGCCTGGGTGACAGGCAATGGGGGGAAGGGGTAGCAAGAGAGTTTACTCAGGAGTAAAGCTCAGAGAAAGTGCCAACCCCACCTAATTTTGCTAACTGAACAGGATTCTCACCATCCCTTGCCTCAAATAGGGAAACCAGCCTATCCACGTGCTACACACACTTGAACACGGCCTACAATCAGCCCCGACATTTAAGGTTTGGGCCTGATGGAGACAAAGACCTACCCACAAATAATGAGGAAACCCATACTAGCTACTTACGAATTCAGTCTTTCACTACGTACAAGAACGGCCAAGCAAGTATCCAGAAAGTTCACTACCTGTGTCCTCTATATGAAAGTTTACTCTGGGAGAATGTCCCTAGCCATCAGGGAAAAAAGACAAAGCCAAGAAGAAAATGATGCAAGAGTCAAGAAACAAATGTAGTTGAGTTTAACTTAATTTTTTCTTTTTTTTTTAAGAGTCTATTTTGAGAGAGAGAGAGAAAAAGCATGAAGGAAGGGCAGACAGGGAGAGAATCCCAACTAGGGTCCACACTGTCGGCGCAGATGCAGGGCTCAATCCCACGAACTGTGAGATGATCTGCGCTGAGATCAAGAGTTGGGCGCTTAACCAACTGAGCCACCCAGGGACCCCAAGCTGAACTTAAAGTAGTGAAGACCACCAAAAGAAATTAAACTCCTTGAAAAAGCACATGTTTTCTGACCTAGGGCTCTATGTCCTTCTGACTCTAATTACACATCCTGGTTCTACCATAAATATACAATCATAATAACATAAATAGAACTATTGGCTTTGATTTTCTATATAAAAATTAACTTACTGATAAAGCATGGAAGACTTCATTACCATTACAGAACAGACTGTAAGCACACACGGCATACAGAGAACACAAATCAGGAATTAGAGTACAGAAGAGGAACCCATGTTCTTGGTCCAATTTCTCATTTTCATAGTGGAGTCTACTGATAGTTCAAAAATTGGTAAATCAAAAAAGGGAGTTTCCTCCATTATTTAAAATCATAAAGGTAACCACTTCAAGGAATAACCAAACCAAAACTAAAAGATGAAGGAAATGTTGGAGGTATGCAAATTCCTTATCTTTCACAACGAGGAATCTATAAACGGAACAAGTCGTTGACAAATCAGTAGAGGCATAAATATATCACTTAAAGCTATAATAGTAGCTATAATATAAGCAGCAAAGAAACAGGAACTTAAAAGTAGTTCCTCCTACTGAGGAGAATTCATATTATATACTTACTTATTGTTACCATACACTTATATTACCCATATTAATTACACGCGCACATGTGTGCGCCCAAGCGCGCGCGTGCATGCGCGCGCGCACACACACACACACACACACACTCATAGGGAAAAACAATCTACAAGAATACACTCCAAACTGTTGTTGGCATTGAGAGAAAACTTCACATTTCACTTCCTCCTCCTCTGGGCTATTTGAATTTGTACCAGCAGTATATAGTATCTTCCTAATTAGGAAAAAAGATACAAAAAATGTTAGATGAAAATTCAACAGATCTCAGAGGCCTAGGACTCGATTAAGAATAAATTTGGCCTAATAAAATTTATGAGCTAAATCCCTTTATTTTAATGACTTATTTATAAATGAAAAACTTTATATGAAAAAACTTCATGAACAAAATTAAAAAGCAATTGACAAGTGGTTAAAATATTCGTAACATACACCAAGACAATAGCCAAAACCCTTAAAGGCTTTTATAAATGAACTTAATAAAACTATAATATTCCAGTAGAAAAAAAAATGGGCAAAGTACATGAACAATCAAATCTGTTCAAAAATATATTAAAATGGCCAGTAAGGGGCGCCTGAGTGGTTCAGTCGGTTAAGCTTCCGACTTCAGCTCAGGTCATGATCTCCTGGTTTGTGAGTTCGAGCCCTGGGTTGGGCTCTGTGCTGACAGCTCAGAGCCTAGAGCTTGCTTCACATTGTGGCTCCCTCTCTCTCTGCCCCTCCCCTGCTCGCGTGCTGTCTCCCTCTCCCAAAAATAAGTGTTAAAAAATTTTTTTTTTAAATGGCCACTAAATATGAAAGGAGAAGAAAGTTCACTCTCTCAAAGAAATGCAGATTAAGACAACAATAAAATGCCATTTTTTTCATCTCTTAAGTGGCAAAAATTATTTTAACTTATCATGCTCAACTGTTACAAGTGTGGTCAGACAGATATGCTCCTAAGCTGATAAAAAGGATGTGATACATCCTTTCTGGAAGGATTCAGGAATACAGAGCAGAGCTTTAAAATGTTCCTCTTCTTTCTTTGATCCTGTAATTCCACATCTGTGATCATTTCTTTAGGATGAAGTCAAAGATATGATCAATAACTTAGTGATAAAGATGTTCACCACTGTTTAAATGGGGAAATGCTGGAGAAAAACGTTTTTTTTTTTAATTTTTTTTTTTTTAACGTTTATTTATTTTTTGAGACAGAGAGAGACAAAGCATGAACGGGGGAAGGTCAGAGAGAGGGAGATACAGAATCTGAAACAGGCTCCAGGCTCTGAGCTGTCAGCACAGAGCCCGACGCGGGGCTCGAACTCACGGACCGCGAGATTGTGTCCTGAGCCGAAGTCGGCCGCCCAACCGACTGAGCCACCCAGGCGCCCCTGGAGAAAAACATTTTAATACAACCTTTTAGGATATTTCAAAGTTATGATTCTGTATTCTGTATCCAAGACCATTTCAGGGAAGCATATTTGAATGCCATGTCTGTGTAAAGCCACATACACACACATGTAGGCATGTACACATGTGTGAGAGAGAAAAGAATGCTCAGGTAAACACTGCACAGAAGAAGTCTAAGGGAAGGAGCACTAAGCTGTCAGGGGTGGTTTGTCAGTGGGGGAGTCATTATGTGGGACCACTCCTTTCTCCATCTGTATTTGTATAATGTCCGAATTTTCTGCCAGCAGGCATGTTTCAGTTTTGTAATAATGCAAAACAAAACAAAGTTAAAAGCCAGCTTTGAACACTATTAACGACACAAGGCAAATTCATTTAAAAAGATTAAGTGCAGCAATCAGACAACAAAAGGAAATCAAAGGCATCAAAATTGGCAAAGATGAAGTCAAGCTTTCGCTTTTTGCAGATGACATGATATTATACATGGAAAATCCGATAGACTCCACCAAAAGTCTGCTAGAACTGATACATGAATTCAGCAAAGTTGCAGGATACAAAATCAATGTACAGAAATCAGTTGCATTCTTATACACTAACAATGAAGCAACAGAAAGACAAATAAAGAAACTGATCCCATTCACAATTGCACCAAGAAGCATAAAATACCTAGGAATAAATCTAACCAAAGATGTAAAAGATCTGTATGCTGAAAACTATAGAAAGCTTATGCAGGTAATTGAAGAAGATATAAAGAAATGGAAAGACATTCCCTGCTCATGGATTGGAAGAATAAATATTGTCAAAATGTCAATACTACCCAAAGCTATCTACACATTCAATGCAATCCCAATCAAAATTGCACCAGCATTCTTCTCGAAACTAGAACAAGCAATCCTAAAATTCATATGGAACCACAAAAGGCCCCAAATAGCCAAAGTAATTTTGAAGAAGAAGACCAAAGCAGGAGGCATCACAATCCCAGACTTTAGCCTCTACTACAAAGTTGTCATCATCAAGACAGCATGGTATTGGCATAAAAACAGACACATAGACCAATGGAATAGAATAGAAACCCCAGAACTAGACCCACAAACGTATGGCCAACTCATCTTTGACAAAGCAGGAAAGAACATCCAATGGAAAAAAGACAGTCTCTTTAACAAATGGTGCTGGGAGAACTGGACAGCAACATGCAGAAGGTTGAAACTAGACCACTTTCTCACACCATTCACAAAAATAAACTCAAAATGGATAAAGGACCTGAATGTGAGACAGGAAACCATCAAAACCTTAGAGGAGAAAGCAGGAAAAGACCTCTCTGACCTCAGCCGTAGCAATCTCTTACTCGACACATCCCCAAAGGCAAGGGAATTAAAAGCAAAAGTGAATTACTGGGACCTTATGAAGATAAAAAGCTTCTGCACAGCAAAGGAAACAACCAACAAAACTAAAAGGCAACCAACGGAATGGGAAAAGATATTTGCAAATGACACATCGGACAAAGGGCTAGTATCCAAAATCTATAAAGAGCTCATCAAACTCCACACCCGAAAAACAAATAACCCAGTGAAGAAATGGGCAGAAAACATGAATAGACACTTCTCTAAAGAAGAAATCCGGATGGCCAACAGGCACATGAAAAGATGTTCAACGTCGCTCCTTATCAGGGAAATACAAATCAAAACCACACTCAGATACCACCTCACGCCAGTCAGAGTGGCCAAAATGAAGAAATCAGGAGACTATAGATGCTGGAGAGGATGTGGAGAAACAGGAACCCTCTTGCACTGTTGGTGGGAATGCAAATTGGTGCAGCCGCTCTGGAAAGCAGTGTGGAGGTTCCTCAGAAAATTAAAAATAGACCTACCCTATGACCCAGCAATAGCACTGCTAGGAATTTATCCAAGGGATACAGGAGTACTGATGCATAGGGGCACTTGTACCCCAATGTTTATAGCAGCACTCTCAACAATAGCCAAATTATGGAAAGAGCCTAAATGTCCATCAACTGATGAATGGATAAAGAAATTGTGGTTTATATATACAATGGAATACTATTTGGCAATGAGAAAGGATGAAATATGGCCTTTTGTAGCAACGTGGATGGAACTGGAGAGTGTGATGCTAAGTGAAATAAGCCATACAGAGAAAGACAGATACCATATGGTTTCACTCTTATGTGGGTCCTGAGAAACGTAACAGAAACCCATGGGGGAGGGGAAGGAAAAAAAAAAAAAAGAGGTTAGAGTGGGAGAGAGCCAAAGCATAAGAGACTGTTAAAAACTGAGAACAAACTGAGGGTTGATGGGGGGTGGGAGGGAGGGCAGGGTGGGTGATGGGTATTGAGGAGGGCACCTTTTGGGATGAGCACTGGGTGTTGTATGGAAACCAATTTGACAGTAAATTTCATATATTAAAAAAAAAAAAATTCCAAAAAAAAAAAAGATTAAGTGAAAAAAGCAAAATACGAAACTGTACACAGGTCCAACTTTACTTTTAAACTTGTTTCTATACATACATATAGGTGACAAAATTTACACAACACCAATATGTAAACAGGAATGAAGTCTGAGCAGTACCGTGACATGGAATTTTATGTTTCTTCCTTATAGTTCCCAAATTTTATTCAGTGAAAACCATCTCCAGTAAGTCTTAGAATCAAAGAGTTGATAAAATCAAATTTCTTTGTTGCAGGGCCACTAAAGGTCTCAGAAGTACTAGTTTGCCTTCTCAGTCTAAAAAAAACAGTACGGCTGACAACATTAGGACCATACTCAGCTACAGAACCCTTGCCAAAAAGTAATACTGTGCTCTTTGCACTCTATGGTGCTACATTCAAGGGACCAAAATAACATCAACACTGGAAAACGTCTGAGAACAATGGCAACATAACTTAAAAACTCTTAAGAAACATATCTGGGAAAGAGAACAATGATTTAAATGAGGGTTAAATTTTAACTCTCATTTATAGTCATAATTTAAATGAAGGTTAAAACTTAAGCAACATACAGAATAACTATAGATAAAAACATTGTATTGTATACTTGAAATTTGTTGAGAGTAGATCCTTACATGTCTTCACCACACATATACATACACAAAAAGATAACTATGTGAGGTGATGGATATATTAATTTACTTGATTTCAATATCATTTCACAACAGGTACATATAACAAAAGGTCACATATAATATAAATATATAATACTTTTATTTGTCAACTGTATCTTAATAAAGCTAATAAAAATAAACTAAACAAGTGGTACCTCACTGGCTCAGTCAGAAGAGCAGTCAACTGTTGATCTCAGGGTCCTAAGTACAAGCCCCACATTACATGTAGAGATTATTAAAAAAAAGAGTTGGTTAAGGATCCAACTCTTCATTTCAGCTCAGGTCATGATTTCATGGTTGTGAGATCAAGCCCCACGGAGCCTGCTTGGGATTCTCTGTCTCTCCCTCTTCCTCTGCCCCTCCCTGCTCATGTGCACTCGTGCTCTCTCAAAAACAAATAAACTTTTAAAAAATCAGCTAAACAGGGGCGCCTGGGTGGCGCAGTCGGTTAAGCGTCCGACTTCAGCCAGGTCACGATCTTGCGGTCTGTGAGTTCGAGCCCCGCGTCAGGCTCTGGGCTGATGGCTTGGAGCCTGTTTCTGATTCTGTGTCTCCCTCTCTCTCTGCCCCTCCCCCGTTCATGCTCTGTCTCTCTCTGTCCCAAAAATAAATAAAAAATGTTAAAAAAAAAAAATCAGCTAAACATTATATTATTTGACTTAAAAATAAACTTAAAGCAATTTTTTAATTAAAAAAAAAAATGGAGCACCTGGGTGGCTCAGCTGGTTGAGTATCGACTCTTGATTTTGGCTCAGGTCATGATCCCAGGGTCGTCGGACTGAGCCCCACACTGGGCTCCATTCCAAGCATGGAGCCTGCTTGAGATTCTCTCTTTCTCTCCCTTTGCCCCTCTCCCCTGCTCAGCTCTCTCTAAAATAAATAAATAAAATAAACACAGGCCCAAGGGAGACATTTAAAAACAAAACAACAACAAAAAACTTAAGCAGCTCCTCACTCTACCAGAGTTCCACAAGGCACACTTTAAAAATGCTGGAGTAAATTATTTACAAGATATTCTTTATCAGATTGTACTTACTTATTAAAATTCTATAGAAATGCATTTTTTAAGTTTATTTATTTTGAGAAAGAGAGAGAGCATGCATGCACGAGGAAGAAGGGGCAGAGAGGGAGAAAGAGAAAGAGAATCCCCAGCAGACTCCATATACAGTGTGGAGCCCGATGCAGGGCTCGAACCCACAAACCATGAGATCATGACCTGAGATGAAGTCGGACGCTTAACCGACTGAGCCACCCAGGCACCCCTAGAAATGCATTTTTAACACAGCCTGATTTAAGGTAGGCTCCATCATCATTAATATGACTGATACTGACACAACCTGAGAATGGAAGAAGATAATAACTTGACTAATAAGGGACGAAGAGAGAAAAAAGAAAATGCAAATAACTATAGTGTATTAGCTATGACAAAAAGATCCTAATTAGGACATAAAACATCCCAACTGAAAGCAAAACAGGATCTTGGTTCCTACTTAGAAAGAAAGAGGGAGACGCGGGGGTTGAAAGGAACATAGTAGAACACAGGAGCACATCTACAGCAGTCAGGACACAGCAATGCAGTTTTCCAGGACTCGGAAAAGAGCTCCACTGCAAAGCTGAGCTATTACGTTCATCACTAGACTACAACTATCTCAGTGGTCAAGAGAGAGAAGTGTAAATAATACTTCCTTAAGTCTGGGAAGCAGTACTGTGCATTCGTTTCAGAACACAGCAAGTGGACTCATATTGACTAGGTTCAAATTCTCATCATGCTTCTTACCAGCTATGTGATCTTGGGAAAGCCACTTAAATGTCTGTGCCGAAGCTTCTTCATCTGCAAACTGGGAAGAATAATCCCACTACCTCATCAGGTTGTTCTGAGAATTAAATGAGTTAATAGACGGAAACTGCTTAGAACAGAGCCTAGCAGTAACTGTTACATGATATGTTACACAAACAAAATTTACAGTTATAGTGTGACATAAGTAAAACTAACAATAACTCACACTTAATAGTCATTAATTGAAAATTTTTAAGAAATCATATAGATATGTAGACCCCTCATTTAGGTTATGGCTCTTTCTCTCAGGAATTTTTCCTAAGGCTTAGAAGTTATATTGCCATAGCTCCTAGCCGTTTTCCTTCAAGGGAAAGGGGAATAAATTTACATTAGTTTTGGAAGTAGGCAAACCTGGGTTCAAATCCTAGCTCTTCTTTTAAAAAAAAAAAAAAAAATTTTTTTTTACATTTATTTATTTTTGAGAAACAGAGTGAGACAAAGCGTGAGTGGGGGAAGGACAGAGAGAAGGAGACACAGAATCTGAAGCAGGCTCCAAGCAAGCGGTCAGCACAGAGACTGATGTGGGGCTCGAGCCCACAAACCGTGAGATGATGACCTGAGCCAAAGTTGGACACTCAACTGACTGAGCCACCCAGGTGCCCCCAAATCCTAGCTCTTCTACATATATACTAGTTATGTGATTTTGGATGAGTTATGTTCTGAGCTTCAAAGTATTCATTTGTGGCAAAGATAATAATCCCTAGCATTACTCTGAAAATTAAATATAATAACTTAAGGAAAACAATCTTTTCTCCTTTAAATTGTGGTGAAGTTATACCATCCTTTGGGGTTGGAATTTGGCAGCATGCATCAAAAATTATAAAATAATACAGTTTATTTATTCTTCTTGCATCTCTAGAAACATCTGAAAATTAAGATGCTCTAAGCATCACTATAATAGAAAAAAAAAAAGAAAGGAGAGAAGCACAAACCTAATTCTGTAAGAACAGCATACTTGGAAAATGCTTATGACAAAGGAGAGAAAAGCAGAATACACACATAGTCACTGTGATTGTTTTTTAAAAGTATTTTGTGTGAAATAAACGCAAGTTACAAAATAGCATTTGAGTGTGATAAATTTATTTTTAATTATTTATTTGGATATTTACTTTTGCATTAGAAAAAGTATGAAGATAAATACCAAAATGTCAATAAGTGCTATTTTTATTTCTTTCTACTACTTTCCCATCTTTCAGAGTTTTCTAAAATGAACTTTATTCAATTTATCGTAACAAAATCAGTTCATTTAAAACAAGACTATAAGGAGCGCCTAGGTGGCTCAATTGGCTAAGCATCCGTCTGACTCTTGGTTTCGACTTAGGTCACGATCTCATGGTTTGTGAGATCAAGCCCCACACTGGGCTCTGTGCTCACAGCACACAGCCTGCTCAGGATTCTCTCCCCCATCTCTCTCTGCCCCTCCCCCTCCCCCACTTGCTCGCTCTCTCAAAATAAGTATTAAAATTTAAATATAAAAAACCAATTACATAAATATCTTGAGGAAAATATGAAGAAAAAAGAAGAAAAAGATGAAAAAATTAACGGAAATGCTTAACAGTGGTTTTTCTCTATCTTTCAAACTTTCTATAATGTGATTAATTACTTTGAGACTGAAAAAGAAACACTTTTTAAAATCATTCTCCCTTGGGGCGACTGGGTGGCTCAGTAGGAAGGGCATGCAACTCTTGACCTCAGGGTCATGAATTTGAGCCCCATGTTAGGTGTAGAGATTACTTAAGTAAATAAATATTTTAAAAAATAAAAAATAAAGCATCCTCCCTCAAGCTTGTCCTTCCTTAATTAATACCTGTCTTTCCTTCTCAGTTAAAATTCTTTTTTTTTTTTTTTTAACATTTATTTATTATTGAGAGACAGAGACAGAGCATGAGCAGGGGAGGGACAGAGAAAGGAGGAGACACAGAATTCAAAGCAGGCTCCAGGCTCTGAGCTGTCAGCACAAGGCCCGACTTGGGGCTTGAACTCAAGAACTCATGAGTTGATCATGAGTTGAACTCATAAGAGATCATGACCTGAGCCAAAGTCAGACCCTTAACCGACTGAGCCACCCAGGCGCCCTCAGTTAAAATTCTTAAATAATATCTTCCTTAAGAGTTTCAAGGATATACTGTACTCCCCAAAAACTTAAGAAATGTAGGAAATAGCTTATCCCCAAGAGTCGAGCATTAAAGGCAACTGTGCAGGGTTTGGGCAACCCAAACCTGATGAATTAATCCTTTACTGCAACAAATAATGAAATCAGAGCAGAAAATATAAATTCTAATGTCACCTTTCAAGGGCCAGCCAAAATGATTCTTGGCCCCCAAAAGAGAAACACAACTAGAACAAGATGATAAAACTAGAGTTTCCATTAAGGTACCAAATACAAGGGCTGCTGCACACCAAAGGGAAGTTCTACACCAAAATGCAGGATTTACAAAGAAAACTAATCTAATGCAATCCCATGGCTGTTAAGACTCCTCTCAGCCTTATTATGAAGATAGAAAGAGTGGGTGGAACAGCAAGAGTTCTCTGCTGAACAGAGGGCATGAGGAAAAAGATCTGTGGAGTGCGTATCCAAGTGCGGTGAGTACAACTACACCTTCACATCGAGCTGAGTCGGGGGCTCAGGGGGCCTATTCAGTGAGCTAAATATGTGATGTCTGAGGTGACATGGTGGCTTTCCACCTCGGTAAACCAGAGTAGAAGAAGAAGAAGCCAAGTTGATCACAGGGTTCACGTGCACAACCAAGGCAAAGAACCCAGCAATTCTAGAGAAGCAGAGATGCACCGCATGCAATGGTCAGTAATGGGGTCAAGTCTGTTTCAGTCCGACAGTGCTCTTAAGCAAGCCAAAAGGACTCCAGAAGGAGGAAACTGCAGGTGGACCTAAGTTCCTAGGAACTAAGGAAGAGTCATGAAATAAAGTCCACCAACATAAAGATGCGTCCCCCTGCCCCAACCCAAGCCCAGGGGAGTAGCGGGGATGGTAGGCTCACAGTAATCTAAAGAACCCACAAGAGGGTCAGCTTTAACTAAAGAACTATCCTGTTTTCCTATTCCTTCCTCCTCCCACACCACTCAGTCTAGAACCTAATAAGATCAGAAACAGAAAATCTGAGACAGAGGGGAACACAAAAAGAGTAGAAGCCAATCACAGCCTTTTCTCTCACAGCAAGTGGTTGCCAAGTACAAGTCTTAACTGGGAGAAAGGAGAAAACGTCTTACCTTTGAATGAAGACTGAAGTGCTGACTAAAATGTTCAACTGCATTTTTTTTTAATGTAGGCCCCATGTCCAACATGGAGCTGGAACTCACAACCCTGAGATCAAGAGATCAAGATCAAGCTCTACCAACTGAGCCAGCCAGGTGCCCTTAACTACATATTTTTAAATTTAAGTTGAGCCTGTATTTTGTGACTTTTATTTCATAAGATTAGCGCCACCTGAATGTATCTTTCGTCTTTTATTTACGACTGAATTCCAAGCATCTGGAAGACAGGCTGGCCCACAGAAGTGCTCATTAAACAACTGATGAATCAATAACTTGAAGAGTGAATAAAAAAGTCATAGATCTGATACCTTTTCATAAAGACAAAAAGCTTTCCAAGCTGCATACACTTTTTTTTAATTTTTTTTTTTTTAACGTTTGTTTATTTTTGAGACAGAGAGAGACAGAGCATGAACGGGGGAGGGTCACAGAGAGAGGGAGACACAGAATCTGAAACAGGCTCCAGGCTCTGAGCCATCAGCACAGAGCCCGACGCGGGGCTCGAACTCACGGACCACGAGATCATGACCTGAGCCGAAGTGGGCCGCCTAACCGACTGAGCCACCCAGGCGCCCCCCAAGCTGCATACACTTTAAAGGGATGGTGAGGGGGGCGCCTGGGTGGCGCAGTAGGTTAAGCGTCCGACTTCAGCCAGGTCACGATCTCGCGGTCCGTGAGTTCGAGCCCCGCGTCAGGCTCTGGGCTGATGGCTCGGAGCCTGGAGCCTGTTTCCGATTCTGTGTCTCCCTCTCTCTCTGCCCCTCCCCCGTTCATGCTCTGTCTCTCTCTGTCCCAAAAATAAATAAAAAACGTTGAAAAAAAAAATTTAAAGGGATGGTGAGAGACAAAAATATTTGATCATCTCCCACAAATATTTAACACACTGAATACGTAAAGAAAGAATATGTCAGTAACAACACAGCTTGGTACTTCTTTAGAGCAAAAAACAGCTGCAGTGGTAAATTGTCAAGGTGTCCATTTCAGCATTTTGCAGGGGACAGAGTATGCAGACCCTGAATGACCCCACCCATCACTATAGCTTGCCCATCTCCAGAGTGAGATAAGTATCCTTACAGTCACTGACACTACTGGACGTTGTATGCATCTAACTCCCCTAACCACATCTGACTCCAAGCTCCCTAACTGGTGGTTTTGGATCAAAACCAGTTTCACTGGTTCCACCTCAGCTCAAAACTGTATTTCTCAGTCTAATAAATTTGTACTGGCTCCCACCTCAGTGCTGTGTGAATTTAGTTATAGCAAGATACCCAAGCACCTAAGTCTTCAAAGAGCCAAACTCAGCTGTGTCTCCCCCAGATTCCCTCCCCAGCTGTGTGTCCCTATGGTCCA